>NC_135880.1:177896157-179163982 GCF_964194155.1 Cetorhinus maximus
GAAGGTGATGGTGTTCTGTGTCTGCTGCCCTTGTCCTTCAAATTCTTCAGGTAATATTCATAAAATAAGACCACCACATACCTGATTTGAGTTTAGATTATAAAGTATAACATCCCCAGATGCAGTAGCGACACACACAGATTCCTGATCTGGCAGGTCCTCAATACCAACTATACAGCCGGTGCCATCTTCAGGGAGAAATGCTTCTTCAACCAGGGACACCTTTCGGAGCACCTGTGAGGAGAGAGAGGAAAGAGTCTGAATCAGGTCTTCTTGAATAAACTTGTCAATTGAATATTATATTGCATTAAGATGATTCACTTATTCAGAGCCAAAGGCCAGTACAGTGAAGCCTATAAATTACAGAGCCCTTATGTATGGGCATTAGTTGCCCTTTTTTATGCAGGTCATTGTGGATACTGTAAAAAAAAATTGGCAGGATGAGAATAACCATTACGGCACAGAAACCTGGTTATCCCTGGGACCAAACCATGCAAGCATTCGATCCTGGAGATAGGGCCCTTTTCCTGCTGCTCCGTGTACTAGGTAAAGAACTCCCAATGCCACAAAAGCTATTTCTTTCACAAACCAACTGTCGCCTCACATTATACAACATATGCTGACAATGTAAGAACAGGAGAAATAGGAGCAGGCCATTTGGCCCTTCAACCCTGCTCCGCTATTCAACGAGATCATGGCTGATCTTCCATCTCAATTTCCCCTTCCTGCGCTACCCCCATGTCCCTTAATTCCCTCAGTACCCAGAAATTCTATGGACCACGGCTTTGAATACACTCAACAACTGAGCATCCTCAGCTCTCTGGGGTGCAGAATTCCGAAGGGTCACAACCCTCTTGAGTGAAAATATTTCTCTTCAATAGCTATTTTCAAAATGGAAATAGATACAGACTAAAACTGCAGGGGCTGCAAGGAAAGAGCAGGGTGGAATGTAGGATCAGAATCCCCTCCAACTAGGAAATTTATGGAGTGTAAAACCCAAACCTATGGACATGTTTTGACCTCATGTTTTTTTTTTAATCACAATACAGAAACCAAGCTACAGCCAACAGCACAGGGCTGTGCAGCAAGGGGTTAATTCTGACATTTAGTAAAAGACAGTAGCTCATCAAAAAGGTTTGGACATTGATTGTTATCATGGAACAATGGTACCAGCGAAATGCCATTACCTTCCATTGACTAACGCAATTAAGAGACTGATTACCCGATACAATGGCTTAAGGAACAGCCCATTAATATTTAAACTTTCATCGGCCTTGGAGCCAGGTGCTGTATTGCCTCAAAACACCACGAGAATTGTTTAACCAATGTGAAAGCTGATCATATTCGTCTGGGATATATTTTCCATGGAAAGACTATTGTTTCAACTAGCATGAGCTGATCATATTTGTCTGGGCTATGCGCAGAATAAACTAAGAGCGCTAACTACTGGACATTGAAATGAATTGGGTCAGGTCAGCAGTAGAAATGGTATAATTGGGGAGAGAAACTGTAGGACACCACTGTTTTCTGCTGGCAGTTGGTAAAGTTTGGTCAACTCCATCAAGGGTACTACAACATCATTGGAAAACCAACTGAGGGGTGATTGTAAGTATTAAGTCAGGATATACAGATTTAAGTATTAAGTTAGGAACAAGGTGGGAGTTTAGCCTCTGATGGGACAGGGTTCTGGGTAACTGTATTTCGTGATTGCTGAATGCAGCCCTCCTCTGAGGGCTGTGGGTAATTCAATAAAGCTATTGTTAATTATCAGAAGAAATTTGTTTTTCTGATCATTCTGTTCAAGCCACACACTTGTGAACCTCGTATCATGACCCTGAGTGTGGGGAGGGTCTCTGAGGATGAAAGGGAGCACCCCTTTACAGGGAGTGGGACTAATTGGATAGCACTTTCAAAGAGCTGGCACAGGCACAATGGGCCGAATAAGCTCATTCTATGCTGTACACAAATTCGCTGTCATGTTTCCTACATTATAATAAGACAACACTTCAAAAGTTCTTCACTGGCTATAAAGCTCTTGGGGATGTCCTGAGGTTGTGAGAAACACGGTGTAAATAGGAGTCTTTCTTATCTTTAATATAAATGATGTGTATCACACTGGCCCTTATTCCACTGTCTAGGTGATGTGCCTTAAAACAGAATAAGCCACCTTAAATCTCCCAACATTCATACAACTGAACTGCTCAATTATTGGCATCAATGCCAATCTTTAACCTTCGGGCTCATTTTAAACTTGGAAAAGGGTTACCATCAATTCATTAACATGTATCCATGGGTGAGATGTCTACAGCTGACAGACGGTAATCACTCTTTGCAACATACACTGTCCCAAGGGCGGAACTTTACGCTGGGGGGGATTTTACAGTCCCGCTGAAGTCAATGGACATTTGAAAAGCTCACTGCATTTTACAGCCCCGCCCCAGCCTTGAGGGGGGCGTAAAATTCTGTCCCAAGTGTCTTGATCTTATAAGAATCAATATTAAAAGGTTGTGAATCTCACACAAAAATCCAAGAGTATTAAAACAAGTCCATACCTGCTCAGTGTGTGGGTCGAGTTCTGTGATTCCTAGGTCTGATCCCACAAGCACTGTCCCTGTATCTGTACGTACAGTCAGACACTGAGGTTTCCCCAGACCCTGCCACCCGCTGCAGTGCAGGCTGTGCAGCAATTTCAGATTCCGCATGGCTGGTGCTGTGAAGGCTTTTCAAAACAAGCAGAGAGAAATGTGAACTCACACAACAAATCAGTGATATGATTCAAACAAAGTAGAAACAAACAATTCATAGAATCACAGAACTAACATAATACTGACAAAAGGCAGGGGTGTGGAACTAGGCACAACTGCTGTATCAAAGAGCCAACTTTGGCATTATGGCCTGAATGGCCCTCTTCCATGCTAGAAGTTCCCATGATTGTTAAAATACTAAACGGAAAACAAAAATTCCGATGGCCTAATGCATAAAAGTACTCTCTGACATAGAACTTCAGTGCCCTGGACCAACATTCACCTCTTAAACAACCTCATATAACAGATTATCCAGTCATACCATTGCTGGGTTTGTGGGAGCTTGCTGCATGCAAATTGACTGCTACATCTCCTACAACAGCGATTGCACTTCAAAATAGTACTTCATTGTCTATGAAGTGAATTGGGATGTCCTGAAGTAGTCGAAATATAGAAAATAGGAGTAGACCATTTGTCCCCTCGAATCTGCTCTGCCATTCGATATGATCATGGCTGATCCTCTACCTCAACGCCATACTCCCGCTCTCTCCCCATACCCCTTGACACCTTTAGAATCTAGAAATCTATTTCCTTCTTAAATATATTCAGTGACTTGGCCTCCACAGCCTTCTGTGGTGGAGAAGTTTCTCCACATTTCAGTCCTAACTGGCCTACCCATATCCTGAGACTGTGACCCTTTGTTCTAGACCCAGCCCCTTGTTCCCAGTCATTCCTGCATCCAGTCTGTCCAGCCCTGTCAGAATTTTATACGTTTCAATGAGATCCCCTCTCATTCTTATAAGCTCCAGTGAATATAGGTCATGCAAGGTGCTTCATAAATGCAAAAGTGCTTCTTCTTCCTGGCAGGGTGCAGCCCCCAAGTTTGATGCGCAGTCCGTTATCTCTAACTAAGATCATTTAGATCGCTGCAATCGGCCTCAGTGCCACTGGAGTAGATAGGTGATATTAAAAAATCTGGGCTCGTACACTCTGGTATTCAGCAAAGTTGCCTCCCTCCCTGTTCCATGTGTGGGGACAAGTATTGCCAGGATTGGGTCCATCACAGTAATACAACTATCAGATCAAATCTCATAAGTAAACAGCCACATGAATCAGCTGGGGGGGGGATGCGTAGAAAAGAGAGAAAATTGTGGCGGGGGAAGAGAGCAATGAAAGCTAGAAGCAAGTAACTGTATTCAAGAGCTGAAGGCTGTACATGGTGGTATGACGCTATCCTTGCTGTACACGTTCCAACACCACCACCCCCAAAAAGCCAGCTCAGCCTTTGGCCGAATGCAGAAAAGAGTATTTGAGGGCCAGGATCTCAAAGCTGAGAATAGGGTCATGGTTTTCCAGGCAGCAGTGATCCCCGTGCACCTATGTGCTTCGGAGACTCAGACAACCAACAACAGGCACCTCAAAGCACTGGAGAAGTACCACCAACAGTGCCTTTGCAACATCCTACAAATCTGGTCGCAATATTGGCAGTCCAACAGTAGCATCCTCTCCCAGGACAAGCTGCCCGGCATCGCAGTGCTAATTACTCAAACACAGCTCCGCTGGGCAGGGCATGTTATTCGTACGCCTGACACTGGACTCCCGAAGCAACTGCTCTATACGGAACTTGGTCATAGCAGGAGACTCCCAAGAGGGCAGTGGAAACACTTTATCCTCAAAGCATTCCTGAAGAGATCAAATATCCCCACTGGCTCATGGGAGACTGTAGCTTGTGACCGACCGAAGTGGAGATAATGTTTCGGGAAGCCACCAAACACATCTGAGGAAGGATCAAACAGACCCGAAACCTTAACTTGGTTTCTCCCTCCGCAGATGCTGTCAGGCCTGCTGAGTTTTTCCAGCATTTTCTGTTTTCACATCAAGAGACTCCATCGGGAATGCACGGAGGCTTCTAAGGGCACAAACTCCCAAACACACCCCATCTACCCAACCCTTCTAGCACCACCTGCCCCGCATGTGGCAGAGTCCGCAGATCATGCATTGGCCTTATCGACCATCTCAAAGCCCATCGAACCGGAGTGGATCCTGAGGGACTACCTGAGAAGAAGGAGACACGTTCTATATTTTTAACCAGCTGTGGAGAAGGGTTCCCCCACTCAATGGCACAGACTCTGCCTGGATTTATCTGCTCACTTGCTGGCACAGAGTTTGGCCAGGAGTCAGTAACTCATTCAGAGACACAGGACTCTCACAGGTGATGGCGCCGATACCAGTTCTGGTGCACCAGTCTCATCGCACAACACACCCAGAAACTAAACACTAAGTAAATCGGAATACCACAGAATGAGAGGCAGCAGCACCTCCGCATGCTCTGGCTGGGGGAGGGGATCCCAGTCTCTCTCTCTCTCACACACACACCGGCCGCCACTATGAACCGCAAACACACCGAGCAGCTGATGGAGACTCTCCCCCCACCGCTTTCTCTCCGGCCTCAATACGCTGAAATCCCGGCAATTTTCCCTCTTTCAGTCCTGCAGCAAATATTCCTCCCCTTTCCCTACTTCAGCAGCCATGCCAGGCCCGGCTGACCTCTGACCCCACCAACAACAACAACAACAACCCCTCTCCTCCCCCAACAGCCGCCCCTGGAGCCGGGGAGGACTCATTGCAGCGCTCCCAACCAAAACATAGCAGCACTGGGAATGCTGTACTGGCTGCAATTATAACTGGGAATATTGTACAATACTAGCTGCAATAATAATTGGGAATACTGTACAATACTGGCTGCAATAATAACTGGGAATACTGTACAACACTGACTGCAATTATAACTGGGAATACTGTACAATACTGGCTGCAATTATAACTGGGAATACTGTACAATACTGGCTGCAATTATAACTGGGAATACTGTACAATACTAGCTGCAATAATAACTGGGAATACTGTACAAAACTGGCTGCAATTATAACTGGGAATACTGTACAACACTGACTGCAATTATAACTGGGAATACTGTACAACACTGACTGCAATTATAACTGGGAATACTGTACAATACTGGCTGCAATTATAACTGGGAATACTGTACAACACTGACTGCAATTATAACTGGGAATACTGTACAACACTGACTGCAATTATAACTGGGAATACTATACAATACTGGCTGCAATTATAACTGGGAATACTGTACAATACTAGCTGTAATAATAACTGGGAATACTGTACAACACTGACTGCAATTATAACTGGGAATACTGTACAATACTGGCTGCAATTATAACTGGGACTACTGTACTGCCTACAATTTTAACAGGGAACACTGTACAATATTGGCTGCAATCTTTTGAATTAATTCACGGGATGTGGGCTTCGCTGGCTGGGCCAGCATTTATTGCCCATCCCTATTATAACTGGGAATACTATACTGCACTTTCTGCAATTGGGAATACTGTACTGGCTGTAATTATAACTGGGAATAGTGTGCTGTCATGTACTGGCTGTAATTATAATTGGGAATACTGTACAGTATGCCATTTATACCTGGGAATACTCTATGGCATGCGCTGCAACTATAACTGGGAATATTGTATTGCACTGTCTACAATTATAATGGGGAATACTGCATTGTAATAGCTGTAATTATAACTGGGAATACTGTACTGTACTGGGTGAAATTATAACTGGGAATACTATATTGTACTGTACTGGCTGCAATTATAACTGGGAATATTGTGCTGGTCATAATTATAAGACCGTATTGTAATAGATGTAATTATAACTGGGAATACTAACTCTACTGTACTGACCATAATCATAACTGGGAATATTGTGCTGTACTGGTCGTAATTATAGCTGGGAATACTGTGTGGGCTGCAATTCTGTGGCTCCAGGGTCAGCCTGCTGCATCACCTGAGGACACATGAATCATGAAGCCAAACAGGCATCATCCTCATTTCGAGGGACTGACAGTGGCAACTACATTGGTCTGGCAGCTCCTCAATGTAAAAATTCTCATCCTTACTTTCAAACCCCTCTATGCCTGGTGCTCTCCCCTCCCTATCTATAGCTTCTGTCAACCCTACAATCCTCCACGATCTCTGCATTCCTCCAATTGTAACTGCTTGAGTATCCCTGGTTTCCTTTGCCTTACCATTGATGGCCCTGCTTTCCGTTGCTTGGGTCCTAAGCTCTGAAATTCTCTCCCTGAACCTCTCTACCTCTCTCCCCTCCTTTAAGGCATTCCATAAAACCTACCTGTTTGACCAAGCTTTTGGTGGGTGTTGGAAAACCTACGGTTGCAAATGCCAACAGCTTTAATGAAATAGAAAAGTGACTGTGCAGTTATCATAAAAGATATAAGCAGGAGTAGGCCATTTGGCCCTTTGAATGCGTTCTATTGTTCAACAAGATATCACAGAATCACAATTTCTTATGGCGCAGAAGAAGGCCATTTGGCCCATCATATCTGTGCGGGGTCTGCGAATGAGCAACTCACCTAGTCCCATTCTTCTCCCTGTAACCCTGCATATTCTTCCTTTTCAGATAACAGTCAAATTCCCTTTTGAATGCTTTTGAACCTGCCCCTGCCACACTCTCAGGCAGTGCATTCCAGACCGGAGCCACTCGCTGTGTGAAAAAGTTCCTCTTCGTATCACTATTGCTTCTTTTAAACTTTAAATCTGTGCCCTTCTGTTATCAATCCTTTCACCAGTGGGAATAGTTTCTCCCTATCCACTCTGTATGTCTCTCTGCCCCCAATCCATCTTTCCTCCCTGCGGGGTAGAGAATTCCGGAGATTCACAACCCTCTGAGTGAAGAAATTTCTCCTCTTCTCAGCCCTAAATGGTCGACTCCTTATCCTGACACCGTGAACCACATGTTTTAGACCTCCCAGCCAGAGAGAAACATCTTCCTACGCCTACCCTGTCGCACCCTTTCAGAGTTGCTGTTTGTACCTGCTCTTTCCAGAACAACTTTACTAAGCTGAAAGTGAAACTGCCCGACTTTGATGATTGTAGCATGATGTTTTGCTTGCCTAGTGTTGAAACATTTGCTCTTTGGCTATGTACACTCAAGATGCAGTCCTTTTTATTTGTTCAACTGAACTTTGAACACACTGCCTTCATTCTAAACCAAACATTACCATTGTATTACTGATGTATAAGAATTGCAGAAAGAAGCATTATTCTTTGCTCCAGGATGAATTCTTTAAAATAGCTTTCCACTTTATTAAATTACACACTTAGGAATTTGCAATGTTGTAAACACGATGTTCCTAAGGCATTAGCTTGTTTGAACTGATTTCTGGAATTAAAAGTTTTGCAACTCGGTATTATGCAACTTTTTGCGGTCTGCAATATGACCTGAGTGTTGTCTTCGGTCACCCCGGTAACGTTGGGACAGCCCTCGCTTCTAATCTCCGCATTTCCGACCAATGGGATTTCCCGACGCAGTTTCTGGGAATGGGGTTTCGTCCCAAGTTCGTGTCGGTGTTCGCGTGCGCGCCGAGTCGGAAAATCGGGCGGCTAAGTGTGACAGCGCAGGTTCCGCCGGAGGCGAGATTTGGCGGAAAATCGCCTCTAACCACCTCCTCCTCAGGAAAGTCGGGGACGCTCAGCCTGGAATTTGTCGATGTGCCCGCGGCGCAACGTGAATGTATCTAAAGATCAGGGTGTGGAGACAGGGAAATTGGAAAGTGTATTGCGAATGATGATGTGGGCGCAGCATGGAGACAGGAAAGGCTGAGCTGCCGGAAAAGGTCGAGGCTGAGTTATTATTCTACGTATCAGTAGATAAAATACCACAAATTAACGAGAATTAAATGGACCAAGTTTTTTGGGGTGTGTGAAATGGACCAAACTTATCGCCAAGATTTGCTTTTTTCACTCAAGTTGGTTTGAGGTGCAAAACTCTCTTTGGAGCCAACTTCGCCCTTGTTTTAATGGATCGAGGGGAACTGTCCTGAGATTATTGTGCTTGGACATTTCCCAAGCCTGTTTCGTGCTATTTCCCGCACGGATGGGATAAACCAGTTTAGCATTGAGAAAGCGGTGCGCTTGAAATGTTAATCCTGCATGTGGGACCTCAGTGACATATTTGCCTATTGTCCACATTTTCACTCTCCATAGTGCTGGTGTGTATTTGTTGGGCAATAATGATGGCAGATGAATTGGAACTGGGCAAGGCTGGTCAAACCGAAAAGTCGCTGGAAATCCCAGCTTGCGGCGACATGAACCAAGAGGCAGCTTCGGCCAAGAAGGACGAGCCCGATGACTTGGCGAACTATCTGGAACTGAAGCCGGAAGAGCGGCGCCTGGGCAAAAAACTCTGCGGGTACCTCAACAAGCTGGGGGGCAAAGGACCACTGAAAGGCTGCAAGACTCGCTGGTTTGTCTTCGACCAGAAAAGCTGCCACCTGTATTACTTCCGAACAGCCCAGGACAGCAGCCCGCTAGGGAGCATGGACTTGTCGAAAGCTGCCTTCAACTACTGTTTGGAGGCAGAGGAAGGAACATTTGAAATCACAACTCCCGTGAAGGATTATACCCTGAAGGTGAGTGTTGCATTGCAGGCTTGTTATGTTGTTGACCAGTGATGCCGGTTAACATTCGAAGTTTGTAATTTTTAACAAAAAAAACATGTTTAAAGAATATGAGACTATTTGTCTTATTCACAGACCCACTCACCGGCTTTCTGATCAACCAGGGGTGACCTCTTGTTGAGAATTAAATATTTGACTGTGAAACAAGCTAATTAGGTTTTGGTGCCTGAAAGAGTATATTTTTCTTTCTGTCTGTGTCTGCCTCTCTGCCAGTCTGTGTCTGCCAGCCTGTGTCTGCCTCTCTGCCAGCCTGTGTCTGCCTGTCTGCCAGTCTGTGTCTGCCCTTCTGCCAGCCTGTGTCTGCCAGTCTGTGTCTGCCTCTCTACCAGTTTGTGTCTGCCTGTCTGCCAGTCTGTCTGCCTGCCTCTCTGCCAATCTGAGTCTGCCTGTCTGTATCCTGCCTCTCTGCCAGTCAGTGCCTGCTTGTTTGTGCCTGCCTCTCTGCCAGTCTGTGTCTGCCTGTCTGTCTCTCTGCCTGCCTGTGTCTGCCTCTGTCTGTGCCTTTACTTTCTCTTTCTCTCTTTTTCTATACAATGTTAGCAGTTTACAATGTATCTGAAATATTGACTAACTAATGGTTGAGATGGGCTTTTAAAAACATGTAACATTGGACATTGCAAAACATATTGATCTCCTTTAAGTTTCCATTCTCATGGCTTATAATATGGAAAAATAAAATGACTTATGAAAGATGCAGGAGATTCAGTGTGCAGTTTTTGCAATATTTTGAAAATTTTCCAGTAATTACAGATTTTGCCTTCAAGCATCGAGAAGCTATGAGGCAATTTCTGACAACTACTTAACTTGCTAACTTCTGTAAGGCAATGCAGTGTTTGAAACTACTCAAAGCAATTATTACCAACTCTTCACCTTTCACCTACTACAAGCAAGTCATTACTTTTGCCTTGCTGGGTACATGGAATTGTTTAGAAAGAAATATGGAAAGCAAATCATCATTTTAATAGAGTAGCATTTGATTTTTAGATATCGTATAAAGTGAAGCTTGGGTGACTTATCTGCAAGATTTAGTTATCCATTTCCTGAGTAAATACATTGCTTATCAGTAACAATTTTATGCAGTGGTGCATGAACCACATTTAATTTGATGCAAATGGTTGTGCATTTTGGTTTTGTGTGAAACTCTGCTGGAACAGCAAAACCAAAGTGACATTTCGAATGTGGTGCAAGTGCAGGGGGGATAGTTTCCTATTGAGGAAGTGGCATCTTCCAGCGCTCTCCTGATTGCTTAGCTGAGCCTGACCAGCTAGGCAGGTGGTGGAGGTAGTGCTAGTGAGTTTAGAGATGAAGATGGGCTGCTAAAACATGTTCCTCATGACTAACACAGAATTGGTCAGGTCTGTAAATGGACTGCCTTCCCTATGGGCAGCAGAGTATAAGAAATAGGAGCTAGAGTAGGCTATTTGGCCCTTTGAGCCTGCTCCACTGTTCAATAAAATCATTGCTGATCTTTAACCTCAACTCCGCCTTCCTGCACTATCCCAATATCCCTTAATTCCTTTGGTACTCAAAAATCTGTCGACTTCTATCTTCAATGACATTCAATGACATAGAGCATCCACAGTTTTCTGAGGTAGCGAATTCCACAGATTCACCACCCTCTGAGTGGAGAAATTTCTCCTCATCTCAGTCCTAAATGGCCGACCCCTTATCCTGAAACTGTGGCCGTGTTCTAGATTCCCCAGCCAGCAGAAACATTTTCTCAGCATCTACCATGTCAAGTCCCTTCAGAATTTTATGTTTCAGTTGGATGATCTCACATGCTTCTTAACCCCAGGGAGTCTAGCCCATTCTGCTCAATCGCTCTTCATTGGACTATCCCTCATCCCAGGAACCAGTCCGGTGAACTTTCATTGCACTCCCTCTAGTGTTAAGGAGACGAAAACTGCACACGGTACCCCAGCTGTGGTCTCACCAATAGCCTGTATAATTGCAGTAAGATTTCTTTACTCTCCTCCTCCAATCCCTTTGTGACAGAAGTTAACATAGCATTTGCCTTTCTAATTGCTCAGTGTACCTGCATGTTAACTTGCTGTGATTCATGTAGAAGGACGCCCAGGTCCCTCTGAATGCAAGTATTTCCTAACCCCTCACCATTTGTGGATTTCATGGAATTTGGAAACACACTGGAAAAATGATGTGCGCATCCTTTGTGGGATGTTGAAGATGTTGTATTGTATGTTTTCTACACCGTATTCACTTTAGATGACTTTATGGGTATGCTTCCATCTGATCCACTCTGACACGAGACTAATCAGTCCAGCTAAGTACTAGGATAAAAACAAAAAGCTAAAAGCTACTGCGGATGCTGGAAATCCAAAACAAAATAAAAACAGAATTACCTGGAAAAACTCAGCAAGTCTGGCAGCATCGGCGGAGAAGAAATCAGTCAACGTTTCGAGCCCTCATGGCCTTCTGCTGAAGGGCCATGAGGGCTCGAAACGTTGACTGATTTCTTCTCCGCCGATGCTGCCAGACTTGCTGAGTTTTTCCAGGTAATTCTGTTTTTATTTTGTTTCAGCTAAGTACTAGGTTTGAAGACACTCTGTAGCTTCCCTTCAACTATTTTTATGGAATGAATCAAAAAGACTTCAGGCCTTATGTTGGAGAATTACACAGGATGACAACATGGAGATGGTCTATTTGGCACAACCTTTCCTGTGGGGTGGCTATCCTCATTGTTAATTCCGTGTGCTTGTCCTGTTCCTGTGTGCCTTTATTCCCCTTTTAATAAGGCATCTCTTCAACATACTCTTAAATAGTGACATAACCTCTGCTTCAATCACTAACTTCAGTCATGCATGCCACAGCCTCGCAACCCTCTGTAATGTTTCGCCTGCTCTCGCTCTGAAACCTCTTACATTTAATCTGTCCCCAACAATGCTGAAGAAGAATGTTATTTGGTAGAGCAGTCAGTCCAGACATTCGGTACCAAGCTGTTGACCTGGGGTTGCAGCAACACTTTGAGCACGGTCCAGTCTTCATTCAGAGCGGCTTTATTCAAATTTTCTGATAATTTAAAAAGAATTAGTGCTAAATTTCTACTTCCTGTGGTTTACATCATGGAATCTTACTGCATGGAAGGAGGCCATTCAGCCCATCAAATCTGCCTCTCCTTTGAAGAACAATCCAGTTTAATTCCACTCCACTCCTCCCCTTTCTCCATGTCCCTGCAGTTTTTTTTTCCTCTCATTCAAGAATTCATCCAATTTCCCTTAGGAATGCTATGATTTAATCGATTTCCACCACCCTGTCAGACAGCGCATTCCAATTCCTAATCACTTTTTAAAAAAAAATTTGGACAACTCAAATGCCTTCATTGCAAAAAGAATGATGTTGAATTATCAGGAGGCGGGGTTGACTGTGTGCAGAGCTTCTTACATATTCTATTTATCCCTTCATTAAGGTGAAGCAAGTGGGCAGTGCTACAGCAGCTGCCCGCCCATGTTCATGGCATTATACAGTATGGAAGGAGGACATTCAGTCCATTGTGCCTCTTCGGAAGAGCTATCAATTAAGTCCCATGCCCCCTACTCTTTGCCCATAGCCCTGCAATATTTCTTCCTTTTCAAATATATATCCAGCTCCCTTTTGCAAGTTGCTATTGAATCTCCTTCCACTGCCCTTACAGGCAGCGCATCTAGCTGCTTAATTGCATCCTAATACAGCAATGCTTGATGCAGCTGAAATGGGTGTCACTATCAGTGTTGCTTTCTTTTTTAAAAAAGGTAAGAAAACGTATAATTTGCTAGAATTACGATCAATTTTGTTTTATTTGGTTTCTTCTGCCTTTAAATATGTCATTGTTCAGCTGAAAGGTCAAACTGCCATCCTGGCTTTCTGTTCTTGTGCCTAGTTTAGTCATTAAAAGTCCGACGGTGCCATTCCAAACCAAGCAGCGTTTTCTGTGCCCTGGACACTTTTTCCTTGGCTTATGCCATCAATCTGTATGTGGCTGACCATTCTTTCCATGGTACATTCTGGGATATCGCTGATGCATAAGTGACTGCTTGGCTTGCTTAAATGACCAAAGTCACTGAATTCCTTGGCGTGCATTATTTAAAACACCTGGAGACATTTTGATGTGAAAAGTATTCTACCAATGCTATAATTCCTGAAATATTGTGAGAAACCCTAACCAGATAGAGCGTGAACAAATTAATCATTCTCCATGCAAGTGACACAGCTGTATGTGTGATTTGTGCAGTTCTCTACATTGCTAGCTTGAATAATTTGTCCAAGTCAGGTTCCTTCATTGTTGCCACTAGTCTTTATTGTTCAAACAGGAGTATCTAATAGATATCTATCTGACTATATTTTGAATATTAGCCCATTTCCCATTGCATTGTACAAAGTAAATCAGTGGAAATTGTCTCTTAACTGTCTGGTATTTTCATACAGAAACTTATACTATTCACCCTTATCTCCATCCTACTACTTATCGCACAGCACAAGAGGAGGCCGTTCATCCGATCATGCCTACAATGGCTCTTTGAAAGAGCTACCTAATTAGTCCTACTCCCCTGCTCTTTCCCCCATAGCACTGCAAATCTTACTTTTCAGTCATTTATTTAATTCTCTTTTAAAGTTTGCTGCTGAATCTCATTCCGCCATCCTTTTAAGCAGTACATTCCAAATCACCCTCCCTTTCTCTCTATCCTCCTTTCTCCCTCTGACATGCTCTCTCACCCCTCCCCTCTTTCTTCCCACCCTACACCCATTGAGTTCCCTGATGGACATGAACTCAGTATTCAGAGCACATGCCTCCCTCTCGCTGTGATGCCCTCAAGACAGCTTTGTGCAAGGTTGGAAGTGGCCATTTCTTCAGTACTACTTGTATTATTCAGAGAATGAGAGCAACAGAGAAGGAGACCATTCAGCCCATCATGTCTGTTCTGGAAGTTTGGTAATTTTCTAACTACTTTCATTGCTCTTTCCCATTGCCTCTGCAAATATTTTCCATTTAAAAAAGCTTAAATGCTTTGATTACCCCTCTTGCAAAACTGGTTAATTAATTTGTTTGCGTAAGTGTAAACTAATTGTGCATCACATTACCATTTGTGATCTTACAATGATTGGGACGTCTAACATGAGCTCATAGACTTGTCTGGATTAATCGTAACTCATGTATTTTGGCATGATTCTACACCATTGCCCAATTGATAGATAATAAGGTGGTGACAAAGAGGGAGTTTTGAAGTTTACAGCACTATGGAAGGGAGTATTTAGACAAATATGAGCTGATCAGAGAGTCAGCACAGAATGGTGAAGGATAGATCATGCCTGACTAATGGGGTTAAAATATTTTGTGGGTGTCACTAACTTGGTGTCTATGGTTATTATCTGTATGGGCCTCCAGAAGGTGTTCAATAAGTAGTCACTTGACAATGCAGAACGTGAGTGTTGCTGGAAAAACGAGGCATGCTGCTGAGGCTTTTCATCTTGCACTCATCAGAACAGATGCAAGAATACCAAATTTCAAAGGGAGCAGCAATTGATACTGCATTAGAAAAGGGTGCTGATTGGTTGGCAAGTCGACTCTGTCAAAGTGTTGCCATGGAGACTTATCAGTACGGCTCGCAACATGGCTGACCTACACTTGCGAGAAGCTCCGTATATTTATACGAAGGGTCCTGTCCTTTGCAGGCAAAAGGAACATGTCAAGCAGTTTGTCTTTATTGAAGTTTAAATAAAATACATGGGAGGCAATAGTTCCCTGGTGCATTAGCATTTGATAAGGTTCCACACAAGAGATGATCAAAATACAAGAAGACATTAGAAAACTGGTAGACTGGGCAGTTAATTGGCAAATTAATTTTAACATAGGTAAGAGTGAGGTGATACACTTTGGCAAGAAAAACAAATGTCATCTCCATTGTAGATAATAGATAAATGAATGAGATGGAAGTGCAAAGGGATCTGGGGGTATGGGTGAACACATCATTAAATGCAACTTCACTGGCTAGCAAAGCAATTAATATGTTAGAAAAACACTAGGATTTATTTTTAGGAGTACAGAATTCAAAAGTAGTGAAGTTATGTTAAACTTGTACAGGACCCTGGTTAGGCTGCACATAGATTACTGTGCACAGTTCTGGCCTCAGTACTAAAAGGACAATGAAGTACTGGGCAAAATGCAGAAAAAGGATTTACAAGGCTGGTACCAAAACTGAGAGATTACAGCTATCAGGAAAGATTGAGCAGGTTGTTTTTTTTCCCTTTAGAGAGGAGAAGACTTAGAGGAGCCCTGATAGAGTAATCTGAAAGAGGTCTTTAAGGTTATGATTGAGTTGGACAGCATAGATTTGGAGGGAATGTCTCCACTTGTTGGAGAGTCCAAAACTAGGGCCATAAATACAGGATCATTATTAATAAATTGAATAGGGGAATAAAGAACAATCCCTTTACTCAGGGAGTAACTAGAACGTGGAACACACTGCCACAGGAACTAATTCAGACAAATAGCTTACATGCTTTGAAAGGAAAACAAGTTGAGTGCTTGAGAGAAAAGGGAATAGAAAGATATGTTGAAAGGCTGAGATGAGGTAGATCGAATGGAGGAGACTCGTGTGGAATATAAACACCTGCGCTGACCAGTTAGGCCGAGTGGCCTGTTTCTGTGCTGTATAGTCTACGTAAAAATGAAAGCCCATAGAATGGGAAGTAATTATACCTGACAAAGTCGAAAATTGCCCAGGAATACTGCCCAATCAGCCTACTTCCAATCATCAGCAAAATGAAGAAAGGTATCATTGACTACGATCGAGGCCACTTGCTTAGCAATAATTGGCCTGCTGCTCAACTTGGGTTCCACCAGGATCACTCAGCTCTTGACCTCATGATAAACTTGGTCCAAAGATGGACAAAGGAGCTGAGCTCTAGAGGTGAGGTGGGAGTGACTGCTCTTGACATCAGGGCAACATTTGACTGACTTTCCAATCCTCACTAGATACAGGCGAGATCCCAGAGGATTAGAGGTCTGCGAATGTTGTACCATTATTTAAAAAGGGTGCGAGGGTTAGGCCAGAAAATTATAGGCCGGTCAGTTTGACTTCAGTGGTGGGCAAATTATTGGAAACAATTCTGAGAGACAGGATAAACTGTCACTTAGAAAGTCATGGATTGATCAGGGATATGGTTTTGTCAGGGGAAGATTATGTCTTCCTAACTTAATAGGATTTTTTGAAGAAGTAATGAGGAGGATTAATGAGGGTAGTGCAGTGGATGTTGTCTACTTGGATTTTAGTAAGGCATTTGACAAGGTCCCACATGGCAGACTGGTCAGGAAAGTGAGATCTCATGGGATACAGGGAAGGTGGCAGGTTGGATCCAAAATTGGCTCAGTGACAGGAAACAAAAGGTAATGGTCAATGGATGTTTTTGCGAATGGAAAACTGTTTCCAGTGGTGTTCCACAGGGCTCAGTGTTGGGGCCCTTGCTGTTTGTTGTATATATTAATGATTTAGACTTAAATGCAGGAGGCACAATTGGGAAATTTGCAGATGACACAAAAATTGGCCATGTAGTTGATAGTGAAGAGGATAGCTGTCGACTTCAGAGCGATATCAATGGTTTGGTTGAGTGGCTGGAGAAGTGGCAAATGGAACTGAATCTGGAAAAGTGTTTGGTAATGCATTTGGGGAGGGCAAACAAAGCAAGGAAGCACACAATAAACAGTAAATTATTGAGAGAGGTTGAGGAAGTGAGAGACCTTGGAGTGCATGTCCACAGGTCCTTGAAGGTGACAGGGAAGGTGGTCAAGAAAGGACATGGAATGCTTTCCTTTATTGGGCGAGGTATTGAATACAAAAGCAGGGATGTAATGATGGAACTGTATAAAATGCTGGTTAGGCCACAGCTGGAATTTTGGGTACGGTTCACATTACAGGAAGGACATAGTTCCTCTGCAGAGAGTGCAGAGGAGATTTACAAGAATGTTGCCAGGGCTTGAAAATTGCAGCTATGAGGAGAAATTGGATAGGCTGGGGTTGTTTTCCTTAGAACAGAGGAGGCTAAGGCGTGACCTAATTGAGGTGTACAAAATTATGAGGGGCCTAGGTAGGGTAGACAGGAAAGACCAGTTTCTCCTAGCTGAGGGGTCAATTATCAGAGGGCATAGATTTCAGATAATTGGTAGAAGGAATAGAGGGGAATGAGGATAAATTTTTTTACCCAGAGGGTGGTGGGCGTTTGGAATTCACTGCCTAAGTTGGTTGAGGCTGAAATGCACAATTCATTTAAAAGGTACCTGGATCTGCACCTGAAGTGCTGTAACCTGCAAGACTACAGACCAGGTGCTGGAAAGCGGGATTAAAATGAGCCGCTAGTTTTTTTTTTTGGCCAGCACAGACACAATGGGCTGAATGGCCTCTTTCTGCACTGTAGCTTTTCCATGGTTCTATGGTTTTGACTGAGTGTGGCACCAAGGAGCCCTAGCAAAATTGATGTCAGTGGGAAGCAGGGGGAAAACTCTGCACTGTTTGGAGTCGTACCTAGCATAAAGGATGATGGTTGTGGTTGTTGGAGGTCAATCATCTCAGCCCCGGGACATTGCTGCAGGACTTCCTTACCCTTCCTCAGGGTAGTGCCCTAGGCCCAACCATCTTTCGCTGCTTCATCAAATGACCTTCCCTCCATCATAAGATCAGAAATGGGAATGTTTGCTGATGATTGCAGTATTCAATTCCATTTGCAACTCCTCATATACTGAAGCAGGCAGTGCTGCATGCAGCAAGACATGGACAACATCAATGGAGATGATATGTGGTAAGTAACATTCATGCTAAACAAATGCCAACAAGGACTATCTCAGAATGCCTAACCATCTCCCCTTGACATTCAATGGCATTGCCATCACTGAATCTCTCAGCACCATCAACATCCTGGGGGTTACCATTGACCAGAAATGGAACTAGAATAGCCATATAAATACTGTGGCTGCAAGAGCAGGTCAGAGGCTAGGAACCCTGCAACGAGTAACTCAACTGACTCCCCAAAGCATTTCCACAATTTAAAAGGCACGTTAGGAGTGTGATGGAATACTCTGCACTTGCCTGGATGAGTGCAGCTCCCACAACACTCAAGAAACTCGATATCATTCAGGACAAAGCAGCCCGCTTGATCGGCACTCCATCCACCACCTTAAATGTTCATTCCCTCCACCACTGGTGCATAGTGGCAACAATAACGCCATCTACAAGGTGCACAGCAGCAATTCACGAAGGCTACTTCAACTGTGCTTCCCAAACCTGTGACCTCTACTGCCAAGACGAACAAGGGCAGCTGGTGTAACAGAACACTGCCACCTGCAAGTTCCAGACCAAAGATACATACCTGACATGGATATGCACCCTTGTTCCTTCACTGTCACTGGAACTCGCTACGTAACAGCATTGTGGGTTCACCTTAATCAGATGGACTGCAACAGTTCAAGATGGTGGCTCACCACCAAGGGCAACTAGGGACGAGGAACAAATATTGACCTATCAGCAATACGAACGTTTCTGTGAATGGTGGAAATAACCTTGTGATGGTAAGGGTTAGTAATTGTTTGGGAGGTAGAATGTACAGAGTATGATAAAGGCAATGTTTTCTGATTGACTGGATGTGATCAGCAGCATTACTCATGGATCTGTACTGGCATCACAAGTTCTTACCATGTGTACTCATGACATAGATGAAGGAATAGACAATTTGTGTATCCAAATTTTGCAGTTAACACTGTTGGGAGGCACAGTAAAATGTGCGGATGAGAACAGGAGATTATAAAGAGACATTAGAAGATTAATGAATGAAACCCGCCTGCTGCATTTTTTCCCAAAGTGGGGAAGTGTGAGATCATCCGCTTTGAACCTGAGAGACACAAATCCTAATGCTGAGGTAATTGGAGCAAAGGGATTTGGTGGATTTGTACATAAACCACTAAAAGCCAATGCACAGGTATAAAAAGTAATCAAAAGTAGAATATAATGTTGTCATCTTATCTCTAAAGAACCTGGATTACAAAGGGAAGGGTGTGATGCTTCCATTGTTTTGTTCAGGGTCTTGCTGCTCAGGCCCCAACTGCAGTACTGTGTTGAGTTTTGGACATTGCAGGAAGGATATATTGGAAGGGCTACAGCACAGATTCACCAGAGCAATACTGGGGCTTAAAGGGTTAAATTATAAGGATGCTTTGTGATTTGGAATGATAATCTGATGGAGAAACTGTTTTGTCTTGTTGGGGAAATCGAATAGGGAGTCATGATCTTAAGATCAGAGCGAAGCCATTTAGGAGTGGAAATCAGAAAAGACTTCATCATTTGAAGTCTAGCGGAATTTGCTCCCCCAAAAGATTATAGATGCCGGGGTCAATTTAAATTTTCACAACCGATAGATTCTTGTTGGTGAAGGGTATCAAGGGAAATGAAGCAAAGGTCGATAAGTGGAGTTGAGGTCAAGAACAGTCAAAATCTAATAGAGCAACCGGACGAGGCTTGAGGGTCTAAGTGGCCTACTCCTGCCCCAATGTCCCTAGGAAAGTCTGTATGTTTTAATATCTTGAAATAGGTGACTGGCAGTCATGACAAATGATTGCTGGTACAAAAGGTTGTTTTAAATGTATTGCTATCTGGATGGTTTTCAGCTACCTTACATAAATATAAGGTAGCCACGAATAAATCCAACGGAGGAACTTCTTTACCCAGACAGTGGTGAGAATGTGGAACTTTCTGCTACAGGAGTTGTTGAGATGAATAACATAGATTATTTAAGGGGAAGCTAGTTAAGTCCAGACGCTGGCATGGCAGTCCCTGCCACATTAGCTGCAGGGGAAGATAGTGGGCTGAGAAGGTTCACGATTCGCTGGCCTCTGTTTTCTCTGGGCCCTCTTCACAGCCAGCTGAAGAAGATGTCTAAGCTTTTTATCTTGCAGTCATCAGGACACTCACAAGAATACCAATATAAGAGGAAAAAAACAATTTTTAAAATTGTTTTCCCCCTTATGTTGGTATTCTTGCAAGTGTCCTGATGAGTACAAGACAAAAAGCTTAGACATGTTTCTTTTTTCAGCAATACTCAAAGTCGTTTGGTAGTACAGAGCTTTTGTTTATTCTCACCTCTCCCAATGCCCTTCCAGTAAACCTCCAGAGGTCACGGCCACCAATGACTGTCTCCCTGTTGTCAGTGTTGATGTCCGCCATCTTCATATCTCACTTGTGGCAGAGGTACGGACGCCCAGGAGGTTGTGACCCAGTGGCCAGTTCACTCTACTGAAGGTCTTTGGCCGTCATCCGTCCAATGGACTTGGCTGAGCCAGCGCAGTCATCGCTGGCTTAGCAATGAGTGTATGCTGATGGAATTAGCACACTCCAGGACCTCTGGGTTGGTGACCTTGCGCTGCCAAGAGTTGCTGATAATATGTCAGAGACCGTGAAGGTGGAAACTGTTCAGCCTGTTCTCCCACTTAGCATATGCACACGATAAATGCGTGAGGGAGATAGGAATAGAAGGATAGAGGGAGATTTTTTTAAAAATTATTCTTTTCATGAGATCTGGGCATTCGCATTTGTTGCCTATCCCTGTTGCCTTTGAACTGAGTGGCTTGCAATGCCATTTCAGTGGGCAGTTAAGCGTCAACCACTTTGATGTAGGTCTGGTCCATACAAGCTGCCTTCTCCCTAAGATGGGTATAAGAAGGCATCTACGGGCCATCAGCACTCGCAAAGACCAGTTTTTGTGCTGTAAATCCCATGAAATTATGGAATAAATTTTATGCAAACTTATAACACAGAAAGAGGCCGTACGCCATGTCTGTGCCAGCTCTTTGAAAGAGCAGTCGTGCTAAATCTCATATCCTCATTTTATGTCTGTAACTCGGAGTTCCTCAACCTGAAGCATCTGTTCAACTTTCTCCTTAAATTATTTACCAAATTAGCTTCCACCACCTTCCAGGTGAAGCAGCTTCCAACGTTACTGAGTTGGGGGGCGGAGGGGAGTTCTCTGTATTTATTCTTGGAGCAGTACAATCAATCAAAATATTTGTTAATTGGTTTCCAGAAAATGGGCTAAATCATTCAATTCGAACAGTATACTGTGAGTGATTAACAGCTCTTTTTGGGTTGGAGTTACATTACTAATGTCCTTTGTTCCAGTTAATGATGTTGCAAGCATATCTGGGTTAACTTTCTCCAAGTCATCGATGCTTCTTCAGCCTCTCAAGTTAAATAGGTAGAAGGTTCTTGTGTATGGTAATATTGAGCAGCCACCTAAGATTATGGTCAAGAATCTGTTATTTTGGTCCAATTTTTCATTGAATTACAACTTTTTTGTGTATATCGGATTGGTGCCAAAGCAAGGGGTTCGATTCTCTGTTCTGGCTGGGATGGATTCTGGACCTGCTTCCTTGACCTTGCCTTGGAGATTGTAGTACTCTGGGTTGAACCTGCCTTTGGGCAGAGAACTGAAGGTTCTAAGAAAATCATATAATGCAGAGCAGCAGGAGGCCACTTGGTCCATTGAGTGTGCACTGGTTCTTCCAACGAGCAATCCGGTTGGCCCCCATTCTTCTGCTCTTTCCCCCATCCTGCAATTTTTTCTTCATCTTCAAGTATTTATCCTTTTGAAGGCTGTATCTGTCTCCACCCCACAAGGCAGTACATTCCCAATCCTAACCACTCAATGTGTTTAAAAACAGCTTTTCCTCATGTTGCTTCTGGTTCCTTTGCCAATCACCTTAAATCTGTGCCCTCTGGTTATTGACCCTTCTGCCAGTGGAAATGGCTTGTCTTTATTTGCTCTATCTAAACCCTTCGTGTTTTAAAGACCCCCTTATCAAATCTCCTCTTGGTCATCTTCTGCTGTAAAGAGAACAACTCCAGCTTCCCCAGTCTGACCATGTAGCTTCAATCTTCAGTCCTGGAATCATTCCAGGAAATCTCGAATGCACCTTTTCCAAGGATATGGCATATTTCCTAAAGTGTGATGTGCAGAAGGAATAACAAGGTCCATAATTACTCCCTCAGTGCCGCACTGGATGTGCCAGCCTAGATTTGTGCTTGTGTCTCCCTGGAGTGGGACTTGCACCCATAGCCTTCTGACTCCAAGGTGAGAATGCTGCCACCATTATTCTCCCATGCTGCATGTAACCACGTCATTGTGTGCATCTGTTTATGTGTCTGTCATTTTAGGAGGAAATGTGGGAATGTTCTTGGCATTTTGTTAGCTAATGTTGAGCCTTTGTACCGAATGTGTTGAGCCTGAGGTCATTGCCATATAGCTACTGGCTGCCTTTTTGAGCACTTGTTCAATCAGTCCCACCATTCATACCCAATATTACTAGATATTAATCTGGAAGAGTTAGGGGTGCCTGGTTTCATGGAAGCAAAAGGATTAATACCATGTTTTGTGAGCTTTGAATAGCAGAGAATCTTCTCATGGGGGAAAAAAAAGACTGAGAGGTGAGCTGACAGAGGTCTGTAAGATTATGAATGAGTTTGATAAGGCAGGTATAAAGAAGATGTTCCAACTTGCAGAGGGGAACATATCTAGGGAGCATAAATATGCAACAACACTCGAGAAGCTCGACACTATCCAGAGCAAATCAGCCCACCTGATTGGCATCCCATCCTCCACCACCGACACACAGTGGCAGCAGTGTGTACCATGTACCAGATGCACTGCAGCAACTCACTAAGGCTCTTTTGACAGCATCTTCCAATCCTGCAACCTCTGCCACCAAGAAGGACAAGAGCTGCAGGCACATGGGAACACCACCAACTGGAAGTTCCCCTCCAAACCACACAGCATCTTGACTTGGAAATATATCGCCGTTCTTTCACTATCATTGGGTCAAAACCCAGTAACTCCCTTCCTTACAGCACTGTGGGTGTACCTACACCACATGGACTGCAGCGGTTCAAGAAGGCAGCTCACCACCACCTTCTCAAGGGCAATTAGGGATGGGCAACAAATGCTGGCCTAGCCAGCGACTCCCACATCCTATGAAAGAATAAAACAAAAGACAGTCACTAATAAATGCAATAAGGCATACAGGAAAAACTTCTTTAGTCAGAGAGTGTTGAGAATGTGGAGCTCACTACCACAGGGAGTAGTTAAGAGGATTACAGCACAGAAGGAGGCCATTCATCCCTATGTGTCTGTGCTGGCTGGCTGCAAGAGCACCTCAGCTAATCCCACTCACCTGCCTTGTCCCCTCTCTATCTGCTCTGTCTAGAGCACTCCTGGCTTTGAACAGCATTTAACAGAAAGTTAAATAAACAGGTGATAGGAATGGAAGGCTCTGGGGAAACTTCATGCCCATAGACGCAATGGGATGTTTTGCTTCCATTTGCACTGTGAAATTGAGCCTTTATTTGACATCTCATCCGCAAAACAAGTGGGTGCAGCAGAACTCCTGCGACAACACCATTTTATTTTCTCACCACATTCTGGGTTATATCAATGTGAGATGTGCAGAATTTTTACAGAGCAGAAGAAGACTATTCAGTCCGTCGTGTCCATGCTGGCTCTCTCCAAGAGCAATTTAGCTAGTCCCACCCTCCTGTCCTTTCCAGGGAGTCCTGCAGTTTTTTCCCCCCTTCAAGTGCTTATCCAATTCCCCTTTGGAAGCCACAGTTGAATCTGCCTCCACCACTCTTTCAGGCAGTGCATTCCGGAGCCTAACCACTCGCTGCATTTTTTAAAAAAAATGATTTTCCTCATGTGTTCTTTGGTTCATTTTCGACCTGTCACATCTGCTTCTCAACCCTTCCACAAACTGTTTTTCCCTACCTACTCAGTCTGGAACCCTCATGGTCTTGAGAACACCTCTACCAAACCTTTTCTTCTCGAAGGAGAACAACCTCAGCTTCTCCAATC
Source organism: Cetorhinus maximus (assembly GCF_964194155.1). NCBI lineage: Eukaryota > Metazoa > Chordata > Chondrichthyes > Lamniformes > Cetorhinidae > Cetorhinus > Cetorhinus maximus. The sequence continues at coordinate 177,920,341 of NC_135880.1, forward strand.
TATCCATGTGACTGAACCCCCTCGTCCCTAGGACCATTCTTGTAAATCTTTCCAGCACTCTCTCTAAAGCCATCCTCTCTTTGTTATGTTAACCCCATATCTTTGTAACCTCTTTGAGCTCTCAGAGATCTGTTATTCTCCAATTCTGATCTCCTGAGCACCCTGCTTGCTTTGCTCCACCATTGGTGGCTGTGCCTTCAGCTGCCTGCGCCCCAAGCTCTGGAATTCCTTTGCCTCTCTCCCTTTCTCTTCTCCTTTAAGACACTCTTGAAACCTCATTCTTTGACCTGTTTTAATATGTTCTTATGTGGTTTGGTGTCAAGCTTTGCCTGATAATACACCGGTGAAGGATCTTGCAGTGTATACTCTAGTAAAGATGTTGTACAATCCAACTTGTTTCAGATTCACTATTCCCATCAGTTGCCACAACACAACAATGGAACCAGATCTCATTTTCAGACTGAGGCTACTTTTTTCAGACTTGCCTCTAAGTAGGCCTCACCGTCCCATCATTTATAGAGAAACTGTGTTCAGGAACTGATAGTGAAAATAGTCTTGGCTCCAGTTTGAAAGCAACCGGATTTGACTTATGAACGTGTGGGTGGAATTTTATGGCCCCGTCGTGGTGGGGGCTGGGTCGTAAAATGCAGTGAGCTGTTCAGAAGTCCATTGACTTGGGCGGGGCTGGAAAATCCCATTGGCGGGAGAGACCAAAAAATCCTGCCGTGTGTGCGTATGCGTATGTACCAAGTTCAGTCCTGACCCAACTCGAACGGAGAATTCTCTTTATTAGTCATCTGCCTGTGATTGGCATTACTGCGGGTCGTATCTGAATCCTTGTCTGTGCTATGACATTGATAAGTGATGCAAGTTCTTCTGTACTATCTGTACCAAAAACATTTACACTTTTTAACTGAGACTGCCCATCAGGACACTGACAGGATTGGGTGCAATGCCAACTTTATACATCACCCAATTTTACCCCCAGTTAAAAGCAATGTTGCACCTAACCCCATGGGATCCCCACCTGGAGAGTTAGGTTAAAGTTAACCCCAGTTATACAATTCAACATGCAAGTTTAAGCCAGCTATTTTCTTTTCCCTCATAAATAGTGTGGCATGTATCAATTTAAGTCTCAATTGGGAAAAAGAAACTGTGCAGTTCCAAAAATAATCATATCAAAGGGGAAATGTTTCACAATTTCGATTGTCTGAAGTACAGCAGATGTTTCCTGTCTTTTTAGAAAGTGCTTTCTGGCATTGGGCCCTGACTAAATGTTCGTTCGTTTGTTTATTGTCACTATAGCCTTGACCGTTGGCATTGCCTTGCTTTTTCTCTGGCTTTCTTCAAACCTCCTCCAGTCCACGTCCAAATGTCCTCCACCCATCCCATTTTCTTTTGTTTTTATGCTCAATTTCGCCTTCAGTTGTTGCCAGGAGCAGGCTGTGGGTTTTTGTTTCCAATGTTCATACTTTATTCCCTAACTGTACTTAGCCACCATTTTGATTCCTGAGCTTCTGCTCTTTATCTAACCTACTCTTTCTGTCCAAGCAGTTGATTCTGAGCACCCTCTGCCAAGCCCACATTTCAAGAGCCCTTATCCTCCTCTCGCCCTCTTTCTTCAGAGCTTAGCTCTTGTATTCATCGAGTGCAACACGCACTATTGTCTGTACTAAGTGTCTTTTCAGCTTCATGTTTTTGGACTTCCCAACACTATTTAAGTCATAGGCCCCACCTCTTGCCATAGCTAATCTAACCTGGATTTCACTCTTGGATATAAGTTTGGTGTTTATTGCTGAGCCAAGGCACTTGAATTTGTCCACTGCCACTATCTCAGGGCTTCCAATCTTGATCTTTCCATTGCAAGTTAGAGCATCGTGTAAATGTTACAGAAGCAGAAATAAAAAAAGATACCATCGAGGCTAGAAATCTGAAACTAAAATGAGAAAATGCAGAAATGTTTCATGAGGTTGTGTATTCAAAAGTACCTTGTCCCTTCTCTCCACACCCACTCCAATTTACAAGATATTTCTAGAACAGAAACTAACCGGTTCATGTCATTGTTAATGCTCCACATGAGCCCCCTCTCACCTCTCTTCATCTCACCCTATCAACCTATCCTTCTTTTCCTCATGTACTTATCTAGCTTCTCCTTAAATGCAGAAAAGATTTACAACAATGATTCTAGGGATGAGGGACTTCAGTTACGTGGAGAGTGTCATAGCAGTGGATCATAGCCCCGAATCACTTACAGGCATATTGGACTTTTTTGAGGAAGACATTTTTTTTAAAAAGGACATACAAACAAAAGCTGGCTGAGGCTGCAAAGTAACCACTTGCTAGAAAATTCCTATGTGGATTACACTTGACCAACTAGTCCAGAGAGAATGGAATATCGTGCTTAAAAGGTGCCAAGGCTTACTTCAGACAGAGACACTTCAAAGGAAGAGATACAACGCAAAAATTGAACTGTAATCTCCTGTGGTTGCAGAGATAATGGAGTCTGGTTACCATCTTAGCAGAAACCATCTCCTGTTGAGTTATATCCCAGACTGTGGAAATGATCTGAATTGAAAGTAAGCAGCTTCTGGGCAAAAGACATGTTTGTTTTTTGCCCTTTCAGGAATACACAAGAAAAGGGACTAAAGAGCCAACCAGGGACTCTGGTCCCTGTGAGCTAGTTCTGGCATTCTAGTTCTACTGTGTTAGTGTGTGCTGTGAAGGTCACAGCTGGAGAACATCCAATTAGTCATTCTTTTGCTTGCGGGTAAAAATGTCTCTCTCTCTGGTTGCTCTGGAAGTGAGTCAAAAGTAAGCAAAGCCACAGTCAAAAGGGGAAAAAGGACAACTCCTTCAGCTAACCTACAGAACCAAGAATCTTCAAACCAACTGCTCAACTGCCAAAGTCAGCTCTACCGGAGTCATCCAACTTAACAGCCACAGCATTTTACCAGCTACTCCTCATGGACAAGCCAAAGGTTGATTTTTTTAACTTTTATTTTTGGACTCACTTCTCATTTCTAATCTGTGGGTATGTGGGTTGTGTTTTTATCTTTTTTTCTCCTGTTTTAGTAACTAATAAACTCACTCTTTGTTTAAATCAAGACAGCCTGGTTAAATTAACTCCTCCTAAATCCTAAATACATTTGGACTAGGGAAAAAAGCATCCATGAGGGAAGGGATACTTTTTAAATTAACCTTGTTGCAACCAACCGAGAGGGTTGATTAAAGAAAGGGAGCCAGTTCACTCCTCCTCGCCCGGGAGCATAACAATTTGGGGGAACCTCTCCCGGTCGTAACAGTAGATTAGAGAAGCCGGGGTTGTTCACCCTACAGAAGAGAATGTTGAGAGGAGATCTGTTCAAAATCATGAGGGGTTCAGACAGAGGGTAGGGATAAACAGTTCCCATTGGTGGAAGGTTTGAGAACCAGAGGTCACTGATTTAAGGTGATTGGCAAAAGAACCAAAGGCAACATGAGGAAGAACCTTCTTTTGCAGCGAGTGGTTTAGGATCTAGAATGCACTGCCCGAGAGTGTGATGGAGGTAGATCCAATCATAGCTTTCAAAAGGGACTTCGATAAGCACTTGAAGGGGGAAAAAAAATTGCAGGGCTACTGGGAAAGGGCAGGTCTGTGGGAGTAGATGAGTTGCTTTTGCAGGGAACTGGCACAGACAAGTTGGGCCAAATGGCCTCCTTCAGTGCTATAATTATTCTATAGTTCTATTCTATGATTCTATCTATACTATTCACCTCAACTACCCCATGTAGTAGCCAGATCCATATTCTCACCACTCTCTGGGTAGAGAAGTTTCTCCTGAATTCATTATTAGATTCATCAGTGACTACTTTATTTTTATGTTTTGGTCGTGTCCGCAAGTGGAGATGTCTTCTTTACGTGTACCTTATTAAACCCTTTCATTGTCTTGAAGGTCTCAAGTCAGTCATTCCTCATTCTTCTCTTTTCTAGAGAAAACGGCCACAAGTTGTTCAGTTTTCTTGGTGGGTATAGTCTCATATTTTGAGTATCACGCTAGGTTGCATGGCTGGAGGTTGTTTTAACCGTAGGGAAGGACAAGACCATGGAAGGATTTGAAAACAAGGGTGAGAATTTTTAAATTGGAGGGCTGTCAGAGTGGGAGCCAATGTAGGTCAGTGAATACAGCGGCTGACGGGTGAATGGGTCTCGGTGTGAGTTAGGATACGGGCTGTGGAATTTTGGATGAGCTCAGTTTTAAGTGGGGTGGAATGTCGGAGGCAGGGTCGGGAATCATTGGAGCTTGGAGGTAAAAAAAGACATGGATGAGGGTTTCAGCAGGTGAAGTGAGGCAGGCTTGGAAATGGCTCTTGAATTCCTAAGCTTTTTTAGTGGTTTCTGTTTTTGTTCCAAATGTTTCAGACTTCCTTCAGCCTTTCACTTTTGCTGCTGTGCATTAGCTTACATTTTTCCAAAAGCATTTTAATATCACAGCCGTGTGCTTGCAGAGTCATGTGGCAATGGGGGACCCTTCTCATGTGATTCCTCACTTGTTGAGTTCTTACCTTAGCTGGCTGTTGCATGGGGAGAAGGTGCGCGAAAATGGAACTAGCGAAGGCCCTTGAATGTTCATTTTAATTAACTATATTGATGTTGGAAGAATTTTATTGAAACACATGGGCTCTCCTCTCTAGTTCAGGGAGATCCGAGGAGTGTCTGTGAAATTATGAAGCAATTGGGGGATGGGGTAGTTTTAGACAAGATGTTTCCATTTGGGTTGGGGTGGGGGGAGACCAGAACTAAGGGGCATAAAAATAAGGTAGTCCCGAATAAATTTAAGAGGGAATTCAGGGGAAACTCCTTTAACCAGAGAGTGCTGAGAATGTGGAAGTTGCTACAACAGGGAGTGGTTGAAGTGAATAGATGCATTTAAGGGGAAGCTAGATAAACACAGATATGGATAGGAATAGAAGGATATGTTCTTGGAGTGAGACGAAGTAGGGTAGGAGGAGGCTTGTGTGGAACATAAGGGCTCTTGTGGACCTTTTCGGCTGACTAGCCTGTAACTCTGTGTATTGAAATTAATTGTTTTGAACGCCAAAGCAGCAACTTGGCTCCTTCCTCCTTCAGGTCCCAGGCCTTAAGAGGGAGTTGGTGACCGTGGACCTCCATTGGATTGGTCCATGATTATGCTTGGCAAAGTACTGCAGCATGGCTGACCAGGAAACACTCTCGCTCTTACCGCCTGCCAAGGTTAATTTAGAGGCTGATACTCAGCCTGTTTGACCGCATAATGAAGGCAGCTTCCATGGCCATCAAGTCCTGATGTGGAACTTGAACCCGGGGCTTCTGATCCAGAGGCAGGGAAGATACCACTGCATCACAAGACCTCCTCACACCTTGGCTGCAAAATTAAAATAACAAGCCTTTACGTTATGATCACAATATTTTAAGAGTATCAATTTGTTATTTGATCCATTGACTCAACAAGCATTCTCATCTGATGCAGAAACAAGGAAGGGAATTAGGCTCCTGTGTTTTGTCAACACTGACTGGCTAATCTGAAATTCACAGTTGTGTGATACTATGCATTGTAGAGTCAGTGTGCGCGCATGTAATCGAAACCACAAAGGAAAACTGGAAACAAATAACTCTGCTACCCATGTCCTAACTGGCACCAAATGCCATTCACCCATTACCCACTGACCTATATCCTTGTCAGCAATGACTCAGATTTAACACCCTTACCCTTGTGTACAAATCCCCCTGTAGCCTCATCCCTTCTCTATCTCTCTAACCTTCTCCAGGCTCCCAACCCTCAGATCTCTGTGCTCCTCCAATTCTGTCCTCTTGTGCATCTCTGATTTTCATCGCTGAACTATTGGCGACAGTGTTTTGAGTTACTCAGGCCTCAAGCTGTGGAATTCCCCCGCTAAACCGCTTCGCCCCTCTACCTCTCTCTCCCCGTTTAAGATGCTCTTTACAACCTACCTCTTTGGCCAAGCTTTTGACCATCTACCCTAGTACCTTGTGACTCAGTGACAAATTTTGTCTGATCATCGCTCCTGCGAAGCACCTTGGGAATTTTTCTGCATTTAAAGGCGCTATACAAATGCAGGTTTTTGTGTTGGAACTTCTTAGCATTAAAAAAAAGGTGAAACCCAAAAGCATTTGTGGCCGCAGTTTATTAGCATGAGAGGAATCTGAAATTAAGGGATTGGGTAATGAAAATGTCTTTTTTGCTTTTTATAAAAACCATTGATTTGTTTTCAGGCAAAAAATAGACAAACCATGATGTACTGGTTACAGCAGTTACAGCAGAAACGCTGGGAATATGGTGAGAATCAGAATAATCTCTTTACAGAAAACCACAACATCTGCACAGAGCAGCCTAAGTCACCACCAGCACTCAAAACAGAAGGTATGTCCATCTTTATCAGACTGAATGTTTCAAAGCTTAACATAAAATTTAATGCAGAGAACTGCTACATTTTGGTGGGAAGAACAAGGAGAGGCAGTATAAAATAAAGGGTACAGTCCTAAAGAGGGTGCAGGAGCAGAGGGACCTGGGGGTATATGTGCATAAGTCATTGAAGATGCCAGGGCAAGTTGAGAAAGTGGTTAAAAAAAGCATACCGGATCCTGGGTTTATATTTACCCCTATTAATAAAATAGGGGCAGAGAGTACAAAAGCAAGGAAGTTATGATGATAAAAGCAAAATACTGCGGATGCCGGAAATCTGAAATAAAAGCAGAAAATGCTGGTAAAACTCAGCAGGTCTGGCCATATCTGTGGAGAGAGAGACAGAGTTAATGTTTTGAGTCCGTATGACTCTTCTTCCGAGTCAAAGCTTTAGCTCTGAAGAAGATTCATATGGACTCGAAACGTTAACTCTGTTTCTCTCTCCACAGATGCTGCCAGACCTGCTGAGTTTTACCAGCATTGTCTGAAGTTATGATGAACCCTGATGAAACCCTCAACTGGAGCATTGTGTCCGATTCTGGGCAGGATGTGAAGACCTTGGAGTGGGTACAGAAAAGATTCATGAGAATGGTTCCCAGGATGAGAGACTTCAGCTACGTGAGTAGGTTGGAGAAGATGGGGTTGTTCTCCTTGGAGAAGAGTAGGTTGAGAGGAGATGTGATAGAGGTATTCAAAATCATGAGGTGTCTGGACAAGAGTAAAAAGGGGGAAACTATCCCCATTGATGGAAGGTTGAAAAGCAGAGGCCACAGATTTAAAATGATTGGCAAAAGAAGCGATGGAGACATGAGGGAAAAACCTTCATACGCAGCAAGTGTTTAGGATGTGGAATGCATTGCCTGAGAATGTGGTGGAGGCAGATTTAATTGTGATGCCTATAAAAGGAATTGGATAAGCCCTGAAGAGAAAAGATTTGCAGGGTTATGACGAAATGGCTGGGGAATGGGACTAGCTAACTTGCTCTTGCAGAGAGCTGGCATGGAATTGATGGGCCAAATGGCCTCTTTCTGTATTGTAGACATTCTATGATTCTAATGCGAAGTTCTTTTTAAATCCACATCAAAACTGTAATAAAGTGAATCTCCAGCTAGATTGAATAATGGCATGCATAGTGTGGTTAAACGAAAGCTGCCTTGGTTTCCAAGCTCTGGACTTCCCTCCCTAATCCTCTCCTCTTCTCCACCACCACTCCTTAAAACCTATCTCTTTGACCAAGCTTTCAGTTGCCTGTCGTGATATTTCCTCATGTGGTTCAGTGTCAAATTTTGTCTGGTAACTGCTCCTGTGAAGCACCTTGGGATGTTTTGCTATGTTAAAGGCGCTATATAAATGCTGGCAGTAGTTTGTTGTTTCTGCAAGCTGACAGAATATCCTGCAAACTGATAGTTCTTCTTTCCTATGTATTAAATTGATAATGCTTCCAAGATTAACAACTATCCTTCAAATCACAGTAGAACTCAACAATATGAATATAGCAACAAACCTCACCACTGATGCTCAAAGGAAGTAAATGTCATTTGGCCAGCTTAACAATTTAAGATCTTGTATTTGCAAAGGAGCTTTCAAGCGTTTGGAATGCTGCAAAATTAACTTACAATTGTATAACACCTTTCACACTCTCAGAATATTAACAATCTCAGGATATTATTGCCACTTTATAGTCAATTAACTTTTTTTTGAAGAGTAGTCACTTATAATGTAGGAAACGTGGTAGCCAAATTGCAAGTTCCCTCACAATGTGATAATTACCAGATGAGTGGATGAGGGTTGAATATTGGTTAGGACACGGGGAAAGCTGCTCTGATCGTCTTTCAAATAGTGGCCATGAGATCTTTCACACCCACCCTGAGAAGGCAGACAGGGCCTTGGTTAAACATCTTGTCTGAAAGACTGCACCCCTGACAGTGCAGCACTCCCTAAGTACTGGCAGTGGGAGCGTGGCCCTCGATTTGTGCTCAAGCCTTTGGTGTGGGGCTCAAATGTGCAACCTCCTGACTCAGAGGCGCGAGCGCTACCAACTGAGTCACGGTTGACACGTCACTGCAGATGTGGCAGCCGATTTGTGCACAGCGAGTGCCCACAAATGTTCTAGTGATGTTGATTGTGGGATGAATAGCAGCTGGGGTCACTCTTTTGCCCTTTGAACATCACTTGATTATCTTTTGAATCTACCTGAACAGACAGAGTGACAGGGCCTCTGGAAACTAAACACTGCCAAGGGTCTGAAGACATTGTGTACTGAATTTTTAAGGAGTAGCAGCTATCGTACTCAATTAGGGAGCAGCCACTGAGCCTAACTGACTTTTACTTACAATTATGATATTGGCATAAAGTAAAAACACAACAAGGTGCTTATAGAACAGATGCTTGGAAAATAATAAATATTGAATCAGTTCGCAGCATTCAAAATATTTTTATATGGTCCCCACTAGCCACCGACTCCATTCATCTCCCTGCAGCTCTCTGTGGCTGCACCAGACTGTTTGCCTATTTCCATTTCTGTATCATTGCCTGTCTCAGCCCCTGTCTCAGCTTACCTGCTGCTGAAACCTTCATCCATGCCTTTATTACCTCTAGACTCAACTATTTCAGCACACTCCTGGCTGGCTTCCCATGTTCTGCCCTCTCTAAACTTGAGGTCAACCAGAAACCGTATCCTTACTGGCACCAAGTCCTGTTCACTCATCACCCCTGTGCTTGCTGACCTACATTGGCTCTGGGTCAAGCAACACCTTGACTTTAAAATTCTCATCCTTGTTCTTAACTTCCTCCATAACCTCTTCCCTCCCTATCTCTGTAATCTACACCCCCTCAGTCCTCTGAGATATCTGCATTCATCTAATTCTGGCTTTCCAATTTTAATTGCTCCACCATTTTGATGGCAGTACCTTCAGTTACCTCGATCCTAAGGTCTAGAATTCCTTGCCTAAACCTCTTTCCTCCTTTTAAGACTCCTTAGAAGCCTACCTCTTTGACTAAACTTTTGGTTATCTGCCCTAAAATCTCCTAATGTAGCTGGGTGTCGAATTTTGCTTTATACACTCCTGTGAAGCACTTTGGGACTTTTTACTACATTAAAGGTGCTATATAAGTACAAGTTGCTGCAGATTCGGGTGGCCTTCATGACTTTGAGAGAAAATAGCCTTTGGCAGACTTCACAGGGAATGAGGGTGAGGTAAATATTTCTGCCCATTGCACACAGCTCAGCTGGCTCTTTAGCCTTGGATTGCTAACTCTGGCTGGACATATTCCTGAAGGTTTCATCACATGACCTCTCGCCTGCAACAGACCCTTACAATCAAACAGCCTCTTTGTCCTCTCGCCCATTGCCAAAATTCTACAACAAGTAAACAAAGAAATGGTTTGAAAAGGAAATGGTTGGGTGCTTGAGGGAAATAATCATGCAGACTGACAGAATCATTACAGTACAGAAGGAGGCCATTCGGCCCATTGTGTCTGCACCAGCTCTTCAAATGAGCATTTCCCTTAGTGCCATTCTCCCGCCTCCTCCCCATAGCGCTGCACTTTCTTCTGTTTCAGATAACAATATAATTCTCTCTTGAATGCTTCGATTGAAGCTGCCTCCACCACACTCTTAGGCAGTGCATTCCAATCCTTAACCACTCACTGCGTAACAAAAGTTCTTTCTCATATCACTTTTGCTTCTTTTGCCAATCACTTTAAATCTGCCCTCTTGTTCTTGATCCTTTCACAAGTGGGAATAGTTTCTTCCTATCTACTCTGCCCAGACCCCTTGTGATTTTGAATTACAGGGATAGAGTGGGGGATTGGGACTGACTGGATTGCTCTACAGAGAGCTGACATAGACTCGATGGGCCAAAAGGCTACCATCTGTGCCGTTGTGACTCTGTGACACCAAAATGAAAACAAAAAAACCTTTGGCCAAGGGTTTCTGTTCAGTTATCCTGGTTTCTTTGCTTGAAATTGGCCAAACTAGTGCAAAAGATTGCGGAATTTCAACCGCAAATTGGATTTGGCACAAATTGATTTTCCGCGATCTTTTCTGTTGCTTTAAGAAACATTGTGCCGGAAGCTGGCTGTAATAACTTGGCGTACTGGGCAGGTTTCAACAAGAAACAGATAAACTTTATTAAAGAGAGCTTTTCAGATGCCACATGCTTGAACAAGATCCTCGTCTGAAAGCCCCCCTCCCTCCGGATGACCCGTGCTTGGGGGTCATTGGTCGGAGCCTCCAAGAACATCATGTGACCTGATAGACAGTAGGAGAAGGCTACACCTTCAGTTACTACATTTCCTCCCCCTTTAGTTTTTTTTAAAGTTTCTATTTACAGACAACATTTGAATATCCAATATACAACTCAGGTGATTAAAGATTAAGTCTCTGAGGTTCTTTCCTTATTTGTTTAGAGCGGCGTAGCTCTACCGCTTGAGGTTCTTCCACAGGATCAACATGATCAGGAACTGCAGCACTAGATGCATCATTAGAAAGTGGCAGTTCAGGGTTTGGCAACTAGACATCAGGCGTGTCTATTCTAGGTCAATCTGTCACCTCAGAGATTAATGGTTCGACATTAATCACAGGCGGACTAGTAGGTTGTTAGAATTCATCTGTATTCCAGAGATGGTCCACATATTTTCAAACAATTCAGTCTTCCACTTCCACCTGGAAGGACAAGGGACCAGTTTCTGAGACAATTGTTCCAGGAACCCAACAAGGTCCACTTCCAATAATCCGCACGAAAACTGTGTCTCCTACACTGAATCTTTGAACTTTGTTAAGAATATTGTGATTCAATTTTTGATTATTCTGAATCTTCTCCACCTTCCCCTCTAAGTTTAGACGGACCAGACTTAACCTTGTACATAGGCGGTGTTTCATCAATAATTCAGATGGTGTGGAACCCGTAGGCAGTCGAATGAGGTGTCGTACAATAACTGAGAAAAAAGCAGGAAAGGCGAGTTTCTAGAGTACCTTCTGATAACCTCTTCATTCCAGACTTGAAAGTTTGCACAGCTCTCTCAGCTAAATCATTTGATGAGGGATGGTAAGGGGCTGTTTTAATATGTGATTCCATCTAAATTCATGAATCTCTGAAACGTCGTACTGGTAATGACTGTACCGTTATCAGAAATGATGCAGCTTTTCAATAGCTGCGCTCGATGTTGGTAATCTAACTTCATACGCATCCATCCATTTAGAATGTGCATCTACGATCAACTAAAAACATTGTACCTAAGAATGGTCCTATATAATCAATACATAGTCTAACTCAGGGTTGACCAGGCCACTCCCACAGATGCAGTGGAGCTGAAACAGGCAACTTCTGTTGTTGCTAACAACAGAGATAGTGCTTGACCATGCTTTCAATGTCACTGTCAATGCCTGGTCACCAGACATACCTTCACGCAAGCATTTTCAGCTTTGATATGCTTGGATGTGCACTGTGAAGCTTCCTTGCGAAGGGACGACAACTCTTGATCCCCACAACAAGATTCCATCTTGACAACTTAACTCTATTTTTCGGGCATGGAATGGTCTTCAGACACTAATGATTTCGACCACCCTTGCAATACAAGGTCTCTGACTTTTGACAAAATTGGATCTCTTGTTTGTCCAATTTCTAATTTGCTACGCACACAGGTGAAGGATCCAAGAAATTCAGCACAAGCACAACTTCCTGTGGCACTGGAGCATGTACAATGTTATCTAGTAATGGGAGACAACTGAGCGCATCCACATGTGCAATATGTAAGCCAGGACTGTGCATAAAGGTATACTCATATGCAGATAATATCAAAGCTCAACGTTGTATTCTTGCTGATGCTATTGGCGGAATGGCCTTATCCTCACTGAATAAACCCATTAATAGTTTATGGTCTGACACAATGGTGAAATGTCATCCATCTAGGTACTGGTGGAATTTCGTCACACTGAACACCACCAATAAACCTTCCTTTTCTAATTAGGAATAACCCTTGTCGGCTGTGGACCAGGTTCTTGAGACATAGTCAATTGGCCTTTCTGATCCATCTTCCACTCTGTGATAACACAGCTCCTACACCATAAGGAGAAGCATCACATGTGTTATGACGTGGCAGATGATGTGTGCCAGGCAGACCAAATCTGCAGGGGAAACTTGGTCACGCTATCACAACAGTTTTGCAATTTGTATTTATTATGAGAAGATATGGGCACTGATTTCAGAAGTAATGAGTCCACTAAGACCTTTAGGGATTTAAAAAATTATATTAACATATTTATTAACAAAAGAAAACATTTCAATCACATCCGTAAGACCACAATTACTTAATACTATGACAAATCCTAAAATTCCTAATTAACCTGAGTCTAACTTACACAACCCCTTTAAGGCAACAGTCCAAAATAGATTTTAGATTTATAAAAACAAGCCAGTAAGTCACCACAGTATCCACTTGACAGTGGAATTCCTAAAGCTTGTCTCCAACTTTATTTACTGGACACAGCAAACTTGTGCACAAATGGCTGGAGGCTTCCTGAAAGCTGTTTCACACACTCCTGTTAGATCTTACATGGCCCCCCAACAAAGCATTTCATTGTCTTTTATATATGTTTCTCTCACTGTAATATGTAAATTCCATTATTCCATATGCTTTTGGAACTTTACCTTTCCCATAATATAAAAATCTTTCAAGTTGCCAATATTGTCAATAAGCAAGAGTGCTACCCACTGAGTCATAGCAGACACTACCCTCATTTGAGTCATGTTTGGGAATGACTAGCTTGTTTTGACATGCAAGTTGCTTATTAAAGTTATTTGACGTTTGTTTAGAAGCCAGTATGAAACCTGTCAATCTTGTTCCACTCTGGAAGGGATAGTGAGTCAGAATATTGGGAGTTGTACCCTAATGCTGACTGACTTCATCTATGATCTGATGTGGCTTTCTTTGCCAAAAGCTGACATCATGTAATTTTATCAAGGGAGATAGACCTTTTACCTTCTGTTTTCCGTATGATGTGCAAGTCAAATAATTAAGAGACATTTGCAACTGTGCCTTGGAAAATTTGGGACATGTCCTAATTAGCCATTGCATCATATAGTAAAATAGAGCTTGGTGGGTGGGAGTAATATCTGTGTTTTTTATGTCATCACCCAAATTGCCATTGTCGCTGGCTGTCCCTCGGTTCAAGGATGACGTCCACTCAGGGATGCGGGTTTCTGCCATGGGTCTTCATGTGACTGAACAGGCCACTTCTCGATCCTCAGACCTTTGGGAAGATGGGGCAGGACGTGCCACAAGGTACTAGAATCCGCAGTACAGGATTTCCATCCTTTCCTTTCCTCCTCTGCTGTCGCTCTGCCTCATCATTAAGAGATTTGGACTGGAAGCGTGATGCAGCTTGATGAACAAAGTTGTCACCATTTTGGTCAATCGGTAGTGAGCTCCTCCCTATTGTACGGAAAGAATTACTTTGGAGCTGAACAGAATTTGTGACAGCATTCTCTTTTATGTGATTGTCAGGTTTGCTGTCAATGGGCATTGTAAAAAATTAGTTTTTCTTCTTTTCTATAAGGGTTGAATGAGATTTTCTTAAAATATTCAGTTTGTCGCTGAGGTCCATAGGTTTCATTTAGCCCAGAGACATTTCAAATCCATCTGTGCAAAACCACATTCTTGATGCTAAATAGCCATTTGCCTCTCTTCCTTGTATTGTGTCTAACAGTAATATAGTGAACAAAGTGAGTATTGACATCAATGTTGGCCAATGAGTTGTATTCTGTCAGTCAACGAGCTGGAGATTGGGCAGGACATGCAGCAAGACTCACAGCCAACAGTCTATCTTATAGCAAACGAAATCCATTTACTCAGTGAACAGTGTTGTAAACAGCTCACAACAGCAAACAGTCCAGAGTCTATTTACTCAGCAAACTGAGCCTGTACACACTACAGCAAAGTCTCCCAATAAAGGCAGGATTATTTCTCCAGCAAAATGAATGGAGGATAGTAACATCATACAAATTCCACACGTAAAATTAGTCCTCGGCGCGCACAGCAGTGTGGGCTCAATACTTAATTGACAGGCCAATTAGCCAATCATCTCCACACTGGGTGGGACTTGTGCTCTGATACACAGCCTTCAGTTAAAAGGAGTTTGCATTCAGTTAACAAATGGATTTGAATTTGGCAGCCGAGGGAGCAGTCCCTGGAATTGCAAATTGTTTCTGCCTGTAAGTATGTATTTGATTGGCAGCTCTATTTCAGCTTGAGATAAGTGCTTGAGTTCCTATTTGTTTTTGATCAAGCTTCAAAGGGTTTTGGAAATATATTTCTGTCTTGCTTCAATCCAGCTGTCCTTCAGAAGCCACCAGAAAGTGAGAGATAGGCAGAACGAACAATGGGAGGTTGGCAGATAACTCTTGTCTGCTTCTTGGGGATGTAATTGCATTTTCCTAGTCAAGAAGGAATATTTAAGATAAGATAATTACTATTTTTCTTTTTGCCTCACTCCTATTTACTGATTATATTACTTCCTTTTCAAAGAAAAGTATACAGGATCTTGCGCTTTATGAACGGAGCTTAGAGTACAAAAGCAAGAAAGAAAGGCTGAACATTTATAGGACACAAGTTAGACTGCAGTAGGAGTAACATGGCCAATTCTGGGCACCACAATTTAGGAAGGATGTTAGGACTTGGAGAGGGTGCAGAGGAGATTTACCATAATTTTATTTTATCCGTTCATGGCATGTGACCAAGGTCAACATTTGGTGTCTATCCCTAATTGCCCTTGACAAGGTGGTGGTGAGCTGCCTTATTGAACTGCTGCAGTCCATGTGGAGTAGGTAAACCCACAGCGCTGTTAGGGAGAGAGTTTCAGGGTTTTGACTCAGTGACAGTGAAGGAACGGTGATATAATTCCAAGTCAGGATGGTGAGTGACTTGGAGGAGAAGCTGCAGGTAGCGGTGTTCCCATGCACCTGCTGCCCTCGATCCTCTAGGTGGTGGAGGTTTGGAGGGCGGTGTTGAAGGACCCTTAGTGAGTTGCTGCAGTGCATCTTACAGATGGTACATATTGCTGCCACTGTGCACCAGTGGTGGAGGGAGTGAATGTTTAAGGTTGTCGATGGGGTGCCAATCAAGCGGGCTGCTTTGTCCTGGATGGTGTTGAGCTTCTTGAATGTTGTTGGAGCTGCACTCATCCAGGCAAGTGGAGAATATTCCATCACACTCCTGACTTGTACCCCGTAGATGGTGGACAGGCTTTGGGAAGTCAGGAGGTGAGTTATGCACTGCAGAATCCCCAGCCTCTGACCTGCTCTTGTAGCTACTGTATTTATATGGCTAGTCCAGTTCAGTTTCTGGTCAATAATAACCCCCTGGATGATAATGGTGAGGGATTCAGTAATAGTAATATTGTTGAATGTTAAAGGGAGATTGTTGGATTCTCATTTGTTGGATGTGGCCATTTCCTTGCACTTGTGTGGCACAAATGTTATTCGCCATTATCAGCCCACACCTAAATATTGCCTAAGTCTTGCGGCAAGCAGGAGTGGGCTGTTTCATTATCTGAGGAATTGCAAATGATACTGAATATTTTGCAATCATCAGCAAACATCCCCACTTCTGACCTTATTGTGGAAGGAATGCCATTGATGAAGCAGCTGAAGATGGTTGGGCCTAGGACACTACCCTGAGGAACACCTGCAGTGATGTCTTGGAGCTGAGATAATTGACCTTCGACAACCACAACCGTCTTCCTTTGTGTTAGGTATGACTCCAACCAGCGGAGGGTTTCCCCTTGATTCCCATTGACTTCAACTTCCTCGATGCCATGTTCCGTCAAATGCTGCCTTGATAACGAGGGTAGTCACTCTCAACTAACTTCTGCTAGTTAGCTATTTTGCCCAAGTTTGGACCAAGACTCTACTGAGATCTGGAACCAAGTGGCCCAAACTGAGCAATTGCTGTGTAAAAGCCCCTTAATCGCACTGTCAATGACACCTGATGATTGAGAGTAGACTGATAGGGTGGTGATTGGCCGGGTTGCATTTATTCTGCTTTTTGTGGACAGGACGTAGCTGGGCAAATTTCCACATCGTCGGGTAGATGCCAGTGTTGTAGCTGTACTGGAACAGCTTGGTTAGGGGCACGGCAAGTTCTGGAGCACAAGCCTTCAGTACTACAATCGGGAGGTTGTTGGGGCTTATAGCCTTTGTGGTATCTCCAGCTATTTCTGGATATCACATGGAGTAAATTGAATTGGCTGAAGACTGGCATCTGTGATGACGGAATTGGTTGTGGGATTGCTTAGATTTGCCAGTAACTACTTACACTGTTTAGTGTGCAAGTAGTCCTGTGTTATTGCTTCACCTGGCTGGCATGTCATTTTTAGGTATGCCTCTTGCTACTCTTGGCATGCTCTCCTGCACTCCTCACTGAACCATGGTTGGTCCCATGGCTTGATAGTAATGACAGAGTGAGGGATATGCCAGGAGTGAGGTTACAGATTGTGGTTGAATACAATTCTTCTGCTGCTGGTGGCCCACAGCGCCTCATGGATGTCTAGCTTTGAGCTGCTGGATTTGTTCTGAATCTATCTCGTTTAGTATGACAGCCGTGACAGACACGATGGAGGGCATCCTCAGTGTGAAGACAGGAATTTGCCTCCACAAAGACTGTGCAGTGGCCACTCCAGCCAATACTGTCATGGACAGATGCATCTGCGACGGGTAGATTGTTGAGGTGGTTTTCTCACCATCTGTTACGTTTTGAAGTACAGGCAGATTTATTTTCAGAAAAGGAAGTGGAACTGTAACAGCCTAAAAACAGACCCATTGTTGACCATCAGATTAAAAGAGAACCAGAACTGAGGTGCTGAACTATAAATACGTTTGGACATCTGGTAAGTTAGTGCAAGCGGAATGTGTTCAATGCTAACATTAGTGCAAACTGTATTAACATATTAACAAAACTGAGCTACATTACTTTTCCTATTCGTAACTTGCATTTTTGTTCTTTTATGATGGATGTCTTCCTTGCATCAGTACACTACCAGCTATGGCTCACTGGGTAACACTCTTGCCCCTGAGTTCGAAGTTGTGGGTTCAAGACGCATTTCAGATGTGACCCCAAAGTCTAACCTGACACTCCAGTGTCATACTGAGAGTGTGCTGCACTGTTAGAGGTGCCAGCTTTTAGATGAAATGTTAAACCGAGGCCCTGTCTGCTTTGTCAGGTGGATGCGAAAGCTCCCATGGCCATTTTTTTTGAAGAAGTGCAGGGGAGTTTTCCCCGGTGTCCTGGGGCCAATATTTCTCCCTCAACCAAAATCACCAAACCAGATTATCTGTGATCATCACCATGTTACTGCTTGTGGGATCTTACTGTGTGCAAATTGGCTGCAGTGTTTCCTACATTACAATGGTGACTACACTTCAAAAGTGGGCTTGTGTGTGGCATAAACACTGGCATGAAGCTGTTGGGCTGAACAGCCTGTTTCTGGGTTATAAATACTATGCATTAATTTATTGGCTGTAAAGTGCTTTGCAATACACTGAGGTTGTGAAAGATGCTATATAAATGCAAGATTTTAAAAAATATACATTGGGTATCAACCTACCCACTGGAATGACCCCTGTACGCGGATGTTCAGAAGCAGTGTCTACAGTGACCCTAATGGTAGCACACTAGAATATCGTCTCCATCCCCCAAGTACCCAGGACATTTCTAAATTTACGGATGACACCAAATTGGGGAGGATAGTCAGTACTGAAGAGGACTGCAACACATTACAGGAGGACATTAATAAACTTGCAGAATGGGCAAATAATTAGCCAATGAAGTTCAACACAGATAAACATGAGGTAGTACAGTTTGGTAGGAAGAATAGAGATGTCACTTATTACTTGGAGGGTATTGGATCCTAGTCACCAGTTTGTTGGATCCTGTTCGCACGCTTGTTGTAAGGGGTGGCCGATTTGGTAATAATGATCGAGTTGAATAGCAGACACTTCATAAGTAGAAACTCTGTCTATTTACAAAGATACTCAGCAGCAACTAAACATGTGCTTACACTTCAAACTCTATCTCTACACTACTGCTGCTACTGACTACAGACTTATTAACTACAGAGGAAGCCTGCACTCCTCTGCTGTTGGATACTAAGATCATATGATCTTCCATTATAACATTTTTCTTAAAGGTACATTACACATCAGATTACCACATTCCTCCCCCTTTACTCAGAAATATATTTTATTTTTACAATTACAGTCTTCTCAACATAGTAAAATATTTACACTGATAAGTAATTTATAAATTCAGTCTTTCTGGGAGTTTCCTTGTGCTTGTAGAACGTCTCAGCTCTACAACTTCAGATGCCTTGTCAGGAACTTCTTTTTCTGGAGGTGTCTGAACATCAGGTGCTTTGGTGGGCACTTGCAGATCTGTATCCTCCGCTCTGGAAGGACCAACAGACATGTCTGAACTGGGCTCAGTTCTCTCAACAGGAAACGCTGACCTGGTCGCGAACACTGGTGGAATCATCTCTTGGTGCATAGTTTCTCTTTTCCTTAGATGATCCACATGTATCCATATGACTCGGCCTTCCACCTCCACTTGGTAAGATAGAGGTCCAGTCACTGCACTTATTTCACCTGGTAACCATGTTGGTCCTTCTCCAAATTTCTTCACATATACTGTTTCTCCCATGGTAAATTTCCTCTCATGACTATGCCAGTCATGTTTGGTTTTCTGACTTTCCTTACTCCTCTCCACCTTCCCTAAATTTGGCATTATTAAGCTCAATCTCATCCTGAGACGGCATTTCACCAATAATTCCTCAGGTGTGATACCTGTTGTTGTGTGCGACGGGTGGTTCTATAATGGAAAAGAGTTTTGTAGACAAATTTGGTAAGAACAGTCAATAATGATTGATCACTCCTAGGAATGATTTGAGTTCTGAGGTGTTCTTTGGCGCAGGTGGCTCTCTTATGGCTCTCACATTCTACTCAACCAGGTAAATCTACCCGGTGACCCAAATAGATTACCTCCCTTGCCTGGAATGTGCACTTTTCTTTTTTTTAAACACACTCCAGCTTGCAAGAAACATTTTAAGACTTCTTCAAAGTTTGCCATGCGCTCTTTTTCAGTGAACCCTGTCACCAAAACATCATCTAAATAGACTACAGCCTGGGGCAGTCCCTGCAGTAAACTTTCCATTGTTCTCTGGAGGATGGTGCAAGCTGAGGAGATGCCAAAAGGCAATCGAATATATTGGTACAGCCCTTTCTGGATATTAATTGTGATGAATTCCCGGGAGGCATTATCTAACTCTAATTGTTGATATGAATGACTCATACCAAGCTTCGTGTATGTTCTGCCTTCCAGTTTGGCATACAGGTCTTCGATATTTGGTATGAGGTATCTGTCTCGCTTAACGACTTTATTAACCGTCAATTTGTAGTCTCCACAAATTCGGATGCTCTGGTTGGGCTTAAGAACTCTATGGGCGCTGCCCATTCTGAGAGCTGCACAGGTTGTATAACGCCCAGCTTTTCTAGTCTGTCCAATTCGATGTTGACCTTTTCTTTCAATGCATAAGGTACTGGTCTGTCCTTCATGAATTGGGGGATGGCCTTTGGATCCACATGAATTTATGCCTGCAGTCCCTGGGTCTTCCCAAGTTCGCCCCTGAAGACTGTGGCGTACTTTTGAACTAGTTCTGGTAACCCACTTGCTCTCAACTGGAAAATTTCAGCCCATTCCAACTTGATCTCTTTTAGCCAATTTTGCCCTAGGAGGTTTGGTCCCTCGCCTGCCACTACCATCAAGGGTAGCTTTACCAATTGGCTCCCATAATTAACAATTACACTACTTATGCCTTTGGCTTGGATGTCTTCGCCCATGTATGTTTTTAATTGGGCAGTTTTTTCTTCCAAATTTAAATGATGTTCCCCATTGCTCAGATATTTGAAGGTATGTTCCCCAGTTACTGGAAGCTCCTGTGTCCAATTCCATTCAAACACGTCTACCATTCACTCTCACTGTTACATAAATTGGTTCTGTTCTACCAACCTTCAAGTTATACAATGAATAAATATCTGAATCTGTTGCTTCGGGCTCTTCTACATCTCACTGGTTTTATCTTTTGTTTAAAAGTCTGTTTGACTCTTTCCTTACACTGTCTCATTATGTGACCATTTTTATGACAATACAAACATTCTATTTTTTTAAAGTGTCAATTGTTAAAAGATTGTTTATTTCCACCTCTATTGATTTTGCTCCTTATTTTTGCTGCTGAGTCGTTTTTTCTCATTTTCCTGCAAACGGGGGCTGTTTCCTGACTCTAAGTTGAGTATTGCATTTTCGTGCCCTTTTTGGCTGGGACTTCCCGCGTGATATGGAGGGCGGCAGCATTTTGCGCTCCCTTTATCCCTTTCGAATCTCTAACTGCACTTTCCATTGTCAGTGCAATCTCTCGTGCCTTCTTAAAATCCAAATTTGTTACGGATTACAATCGCTTTTGAATCGTGTCCTCTTTCACACCTCACACTGATCTCTAAGCATATCGTTTAAGGATGTACCAAACTCACAATGCTCCGTTAATTGCTTAAAGCTTGCCACATCGCTTGTAACTGTCTCCCCTGGGGCTCTAATTCTTGAATTAAACTTGAACCTTTGTATCATTACTGAGGGTTTAGGTTGGTAATGGCCCTTCACCAGGTCCACTAATTCATCAAATTTTCTCGAGTCTGGGGCACTGGGTGCCATCAATCTTCGAATCAAGCCATAAGTCTTATTCCCATATGTACTTAAGAGGATCGCCCGCCTCTTCTCTTCATCCGTAATCTCATTTGCTTGGAAAAACAATGACAGATGCTCAATATAGTGGGACCAATTGCCCATTGCTGGATCGAAAGGATCAATTCTTCCGAATTGCGGCATGCTGAGGGAGCTACTTTGACGATTTGAACGGAACTTCTGCTTACAATTGCTGTGCGAGGTCCAGTGCTGATTTCGTTTTTCTTGCTTGCTTCTTTTTAACTTGTTCAACCCTTGTTGCCAGTTTGTTGGATCCTGTTTGCATGCTTGTTGTAAGGGGTGGCCGATTTGGTAATAATGATCGAGTTGAGTAGCAGACACTTCATAGGTAGAAACTCTGTGTGTATTTACAAGAGTACTCAGCAGCAACTAAACATGTGCTTACTCTTCCAACTCTATCCCTACACTACTGCTGCTACTACTAACTACTGACTCCAGACTATTAACGACAGAGGTAGCCCGCGCTACTCTGCTATTGGATACTAAGATCTTGTGATCTTCCATTATAACATTCTTCTTAAAGGTATATTACACATCACATTACCACAGAGGGTGCGAGTCTAGGTGGGGTGGAGGAATACAAATACATCAATCGCTAGCAGTTGTGCTGTAGCAAGGCCATTAAAAATAAGCAAACCAAGCATTGGGTTCTATTTCTAGAAGGATAGAACTGGAAAGTATGGAAGTTATACTAGCCCTGTATCGAACCTTGGTTAGACCACATTCTGTGCAGCTCTAGTTATGAAAAGGATAGAAAGACACTGGCAGAGGATGCAGAGAAGATTTACGAGGATAATACCAGAAATGTGTGGGCAAATGCATGAGGAAAGGATCGACAGGCTGGGTCTCTATTTTTTTCTCTTGAAAATAGAAGGCTGACAGATGACCTAATCGAAGTCTTTAAAATTCTGAAAGGTTTCGACAGAGTGGATACAAAGAGAACGTTTCCTTTTGTGGGGAAGAGCATAACCCAGAGGCCATCAATGTCAGATAGTCACCAAGAAATCCAATAGGGAATTCAGGAGAAATGTCTTTATCCAGAGAGTGGTGAGAATGTGGAACTTGCTCCTACAAGGAGTGGTTGAAGTGAATAGCATAGATGCGTTTAGGGGGTGGAATAGAGGGTTACAATGGTCGATTTAGATGAGAAAAGATGGGAGGAGGCTCGAGTGGAACACAAACACTAGTACAGACAGATTGGGCCGAGTGGCCTGATTTGGTACTGTATATCCTACGTAACATTGTTCTTCATGAGTGCGCATTAACAAAAGTTGACGGGTCACAAGCTACACATTGATTTTAAGGCGATTATGCAGTCATTGTTGGAGGGGTAAAATTCTTGCCTTGGTCCTTTGTGTGGTTTGGGTTATGAAATAATGTGGAAAACTTTGCTTGAAAAATGGCAGCAGGAAGCTAAGTTTCAGCAAGTATATAAGCAAAACACCGCGGCTGCTGGAAATCT
Source organism: Cetorhinus maximus (assembly GCF_964194155.1). Classification (NCBI taxonomy): domain Eukaryota; kingdom Metazoa; phylum Chordata; class Chondrichthyes; order Lamniformes; family Cetorhinidae; genus Cetorhinus; species Cetorhinus maximus. The sequence goes on from NC_135880.1 coordinate 177,943,048, forward strand.
GAAATAAAAACACAAAATGCTGGAAAAGCTCAGCGGGTCAGATGCTGTCAGACCTGCTGAGTTTTCCCAGCATTTTCTGTTTTTATTTCAGCGAGCATATGTTGGGAATGGTCGGCACTGCTGACAAGCGGGTCACTCTTACACGTTATTAATGAGGGGGAAACAAAACGTTCTCACTTTCCTCAGAGGAAGCGGACGAATTCTTGGACCCCGTGAAAACACCCACTGGTCTCGTCGGAGTGGAGGCAGCTTCTCTGCCAGTCGCACTGCAGCCAACCACCTTGCATAACATCTCGCTCAAGCACCTGGGGACAGAAATCCAGTGAGTATTTGCTGTCACGATACTTTTTGATAGGGGAATGAGAAGAGTACACAGCGAGTTGTGTTGTGATCTGGAATGCGCTGCCTGAAAGTCAGGGGAAGCAGACTCAGCAGTAACTTTCAAAAAGGGAATGGTTCCAGGGCTGAGGAACTTCAGTTACGTGGATAGATTGGGGAGTTTGGGATTGTTTTCCTTGGAGAAAAGGTTGAGAGGAGATTTGATAGAGGTATTCAAAATAAGGAGGAATCTGGACAGAAGAAAAACCATTCCCACTGGTGGACGGATTGAGAACCAGCGGGCACAGATTTAAGGTAATTGATAAAAGAAGTAATGGAGGCACGAGGAGAAACTTTTTCACGCAGCGAGCGGTTAGGATCTGGAATGCGCTGCCTGAGAGTGTGGCGGAAGCAGGTTCAATTGAGGCATTCAGGAGGGGATTGGATTATTATCTGAAAAGGAAGAATGTGCAGGGTTACAGGGAGAAGGCAGGGGAATAGCACTGGGTGAATCACTCATTCGGAGAGCTGGCCCAGACACGATGGGCCAAATGGCCTCCTCCTGCGCTGTAACAATTCTGTGATTCTGTGAAAAGAGAGTCCAAATAAACACTTGACAAGGGATAATTGGCAGGGCTGTGGGGAAAGAGCATTTGTGGAGTGTGACGAACTGGATAGCACTTTCAAAGAGTCAGAAGAGGCACAATGGGCCAAATAGCCTCCTTTTTGGGCTGAATTATGAATATGTCATTTGATATTTATTTCATTGACTCCCACTGGACATTTTATCATTCACAGGGGCAACACCTTCATCAAAAATGTTTATCACCCCCTGCCCCCCTCTTGCAAGTATTGACCTACAGTTCAAATATTTGCAATGGCTCTTGACTTCATTACTCAAGTAGGTCTAGGCATTAGCAAGTACTGGCAAGCTAGTCAGCTGTGTGAGGCAGATTATGGATCAGTTGAGCTGATCCTGCATTCACAGGATGTGACAAGACTGACATTTCCCCCTTGTCTTTGAGAAGCCGCCTTGACAACTGAGTGGCTCTCTAGGCCAATTCAGAGGCAGTTAAGGGTCAGCCACATTGGATCTGCAGTCAGATATAGGCCAGACCACTTAAGGATGGCAGACTTCCTCTCCTAAAGGATGTTTGTGAACCAGAATGGCCTTTTAACAACAATCTGGCAGTTACTTGATTTATGTGAGTTCAAATTCCTCAGCTGCCGTGTTGGGATTTGAATTTGCGTCTCTGGATTACTAATCCTATAACGTAACCAACGTGCTATCGTGACCCGATGTGTGCCTACATGAATGTTCAAGAAGGTGTTACTGTGTTAGGGGCTGGAGTGGGAAACTTGTTGCTTTATTTTTCTTCCCCCAACCCTGCACGACCCATGTGCATTACAGTCACTAATAAATCCAATCGGGAATTCAGAAGAAGCTTCTCTACCCAAAGAATGGTGAGAATGTGGAACTCGCTACCACAGGGAGTGGTTGAGGTGAATACCACAAATACATTTAAAGGGGACAGCTCGATGAACACATGGGGGGAGAAAGGAATAGAAGGTTACGCTGATGGGGTGAGATAAAGTAAGGAGGGAGGAGGTTCGTGTGAAGCATAAACCAGCTGGGCCAAATGCCCTGTTTTTTGTGCTGTAATTATTTTGAGCATGGTTTTGTGATGCTCCTATCTAAAGTGGAAAATCCCTAAGCAAGTTTAGCGCCAATAGAATATGATGACACTGAACTCAAACTTGGAAATGTTTTAAGGTATTTTAAACTTGTGCAGAATTGTCACAAAAACAGCTTACAACACACACACACACACACATCACAAATGGCCTTGTGACTCTACTTGCAGTTTGTTTTAACAATGTGTGCCTTTGATAGGTCCTAAGATCAGATTCACTTCATGCTGTATTTTTAATCCTGTTTTTGTTAGGTAGTGGATCTGCTGCACTGCCCTTCACTCACTGAAGGTTTGTTTACACTAATCACCACTACATTGTGGGTTTTTTTTTGTTGTTGTTTGTTTGTTCCCTTCCCCAAAACAGAAATTTTGGTTCTAAAGCCGTCTTTCAGTTCTCCGGAAGCAAGCCGTTCAGGGAAAATAGGACATGTTTTGAGGAAGTCAGCCAGGGACCTAATGAGATGGCTGAAGATCTATCCCAGACCAAAGGAGATCTATCAGGTGGGACCTTGGATGCACACAGCAGGCGCTCTTCCAGACAAAAATTAATCCGTTTATATTTCCAAAACTGGCTGAGCTCCTCGCCCCAGGGGATGGCAGTCATTTGTGACTGATTGATTTATCTGTCTTTATTTGCTTTTTTAACTGGTTCAATATGGGCTGCAGATGGCATGTACCACGTCTTTTGGAAGGAATATTCCTGGAAAGTACCCATTTATGAACAACATATCACTACGAGCTTGTGCTTCTTATATAGATAGTTAAAAAATACACTCACCAGGAAACAGATTTGCAAAGTGTTAAGGCTGAAAACATTAACTTAACCTTTAGACTAAAAATTAATAATTTGCTTGAGCGTCACTGTCGCTAGACCACTAAGGTCCTGAGGCCAAACCTGGCATAAGAACAGGCTTATGACTGAAATATTGGACTCCGGGACCAGGATCTTCTGATGGGTCTCCTGCAGATTCTGTTTTCCAAAGTCTGTGAATACTAGCAGTTTACACAATGAATCATTTGCCTTTATTGTCTAGGTTGAGACTTCTTGTTTTATTGATAATTTATCAAGCACTATAAAATCATAATTGGACTTTTGTCGATAGTTCCTGTACAACCTTTTCTCCCCCCCACTAAAATCATGGAATGATACAGTCCAGAAGGAGGCCATTTGACCCATTGTATTTTATTTGTCATGGGCTGTGAGTAGCGCTGGCAGGGCCCATGTTCATTTCCCTTGAGCAGGTGATGATGAGCCACCTACAACAGGTACTAACTCACCCCCTGATTCCCCAAAGCCTGCCTGTCATCTACAAAGCACAAGCCAGGATTGTGATGGAATACTCTCCGCTTACCTGATTGAGTGCAGCTCCAATAACATTCAAGAAGCTCGATAGCATCCAGGACAAAGCAGTCCGCTTAATCAGCACCGCGTCTGCCAACTTCAACATTCACTCTCTCCACCACCAATGCACAGTAGCAGCAGTGTGTACCATCTACAAGATGCACTGCAGCAACTCAGCAAGGCACCTTCCAAACTATGACTGCTACCATCTAGAAGGACAAGGGCAGCAGGCAAAGGGGAACACCACCACCTGGAGGTTCCCCTCCAAGTAACTCACCATCCTGACTTGGAACTTGTAGTGATTGAAGGTATAACCTTTCCTACTGCCTTTAGGGGTCACATGATTGTTCTAACAAACGAGCCCTAAGTGTGGGTAACCCTGGGGACGGAGCTTTCTAGTCGTGGACTGGATCGAGCATGTAGCTTCTAAAAGAACTCTGTAATAAAGTTATCTGTTTCAAGTGAGAAACCTGTACGGTACATCAAGTTCATCGCAGAACTATATCACCATTCCTGCACTGTCGCTGGGTCAAAATCCTGGAACTCCCTCCCTAACAGCACTGTGGGTGGACCTACACCACATGGACTGCAGCAGTTCAAGAAGGCAGCTCACCACCACCTTCTCAAGGGCAATTAGGGATGGGCAACAAATATTGACCCTGCCAGCGATGTTCACATCCCATGAAAGAATAAAAAAAAAGGAATGGCTTGCTTTGACATTTCAGAATTAAGCACATTGCTGTGGGTCTGGAGTCATGTGAAGGCTCAGACTGGGTAAGAACAGCCAATTTTCCCCCATGATAGGTTTTTACAACAATCTGGTAGTTTCATGATGATTATTAATGTGAACAGCATTTTTTATTCCTGATTTATTAATTGATTGATTTTTAAATTCTCAGCTGCTGTGGTGGGATTTGAACTTCTGTCACTAGAGCATTAATCAAGGCTTCTGGATTATGAGTCCAGTAAGATAGCCAATATGCTACCAGCACCTCTTGTCCATGTGCCAACTCTTTGAAAGAGTTATCCAATTAGTCTTAGTCCCCTGCCCTCTCTTCATGGTCCTGCAAATTTATTTTTCTCCAAGTATTAATGCAATTCTCTTTTGGAAAATTACTACTAAATTTGCTTCCACTGCCCTCTCAAGCAGAGCGTTCAAACTCATCGTAACATAATGTGTAAAAAGTTTCCCCTCTGGTTCTTCTGCCAATTACCATAAATCTGTGTCCTCTAATTTGTGGATCCTCTGGCTGCTCTCATTGGCTTCCCTTCGTTATTAACATTGGCCATTTCTTGAGTGCGTGGAGTCACCACTGTGCTTTTGACCGTGGCTATGGCACCTGATTGCAGCGTGAGAAAGGATGAATTGTCTGATGTTGTTGGGACTGCCTGGTCTTTCTAGCTTGCTGTTTGTCCGTAGCTGCCTGTATTCCTTGCTGTCTGAAAGAAGCAACACCACTGCCTGAGATTGACCCACTAGCTAGTTCTTCCATGTGCATCTTTCTCCCTGTCCATGGTAGGCATGCAACGTTTCCTAAGGTTCGCCTTCAAGGCCCCTGTGAATCTTAATCTTGACTTGCCTCCCTCATGGTTGGCAGCTTCCGTGATCATCGATTGGGAGGTTGACCAAGCCACTTCAACATCATCACTTGGGATTTCTTCGGAGGACAGCTGGTTCTTAAGCCTGAGCCTGAACTGTTCACTCGCAATGCTCTGTGGATGCTAGTTTCTGCATATCTAACTTTCTTGGCAGTAGGTGGGGGTGTCTAGTTCACGTTGGTCTTTTCAATAAGAGAGTAAATTCACCTTGGAACATAACATCCCGTGGTCTGTGAATCACTCCGCTCCCCTCATATCCCTGGCAATCATAACATCTTTTATATTGCTCTGCTACACAAAGAAGTGTTCACCAATGATCCAGGGCAGTGTGGTAACAATACACCATTTCCTCTGGTCTTCCCTCTGGTCTAATTTATCGAATAGCGGACAAAACAAATCTGCTCCATGTCTGGAAAGAGAAGCAGGGGATTAGCTCTGAGCAAAGAAGGGATTAAGCTTTGCTGTGAAAAATTGGCTTGTCACGTTCAAGTGCTTTCTGAAATATTTGGGAAAACGACCAAGCAAAGAAAAACCTCTGCCAGCAACTTGCATTTTAAAACTGATGTTTGAATTCCACCCTATTGAGTTATTAAGTGGTGGGTTCTCCTTTTATGTTTCTGTGACAGCGGGACTTCAGAAAAAAAAAATGCCCATTATCAAAGGTTACTCGCAATTCTGTTATTCTGAGTGTAAAATAAAACTTCAACGGTGTTTCTATTAAATATTGATTTTTTTTTAGCTCCTCCTTGGCCCACGCTGGAGATGCGCATTTTGTTAGCAATTAAGTGATTCTGTGTCACAGTTAACACTTGATTGAGGTTAAACAGGACTTTAACTTTCTCCACTCAAACGTTTGCTAGTTTTTTAGATTGGTAGGAAAAGAAAAGAAGGACTGGCATTTAGGTAGCACCTTTCATGACGTCAGGACATCCCAAAGCGCTTGACAGCCAATTAAATACTTTTGCAGTATGGTCACAGTTGTAGTGTAAAAACATGGCTGCCCATTTGCACACAGCTTGATTCCACAAACAGCTGCATGATAAATTTGTTTTAGATGTTGATTGAGGGAATGAATGTCAGCTAGACACCCGGTGAAAACTCTCCTGCTCTTCTTCAAAAAGTGCCGCGTGATCTTTTACCTCCGCTTGAGAGGGTTTAAAATCTCACCTGAAAAACAGCGCCTCCAACAGTGCAGCACACCTTCGGCACTGCACCTGGAGTGTTCACCTGGATTTTGTGCTCATGTCCTTGGAATGGGACTTGAACCCACAAACTTCTGAATCAGAGACAAGAGTATTTACTCCTTCAGCTTTTTTTGGGGGGGTGGGGGCAGGACTACAGATGAGGAAGCTCTTTCAAAGAGCCAGCATGAGTTCAATGGGCCTAATAGCCTTCCTCTGTGCTGTATCATCCTATAAAAATACTGGTATGCCTGCTATGAAAAGATGGGTGGGAAATTCCTGATTTTCCTCTGAAATGGAGGTCAACCCAGTGATGGTGGTTTTAAATGTACTCCCCATGCGAGGCTGAAGGTTAGAATTCCCCAACTGCATCAAACAAACATTGGAACTGTGACCTTACTGAGTTGCCCTCCAGTGTGTACAGTAATGTGTAATGGGCTCGTGTTTGCCTTTTCTTTTAGTTAAGGACACACAGCAGGAAGAACAGAACACTCCATTTCAAAAGTGTTCAGGGGGCAGTTTGAAGTCGCTGACCATTCGACAGAATAGCAGTCCAATGACTCCGGGGAAGGACACTGCGAAAGATGAGATTGCCCCTGACAAGGCCACCAGGTTACATAACGATGTCCTGGGACTCACCAATGAGCTTAATGCACAGAGGGTAAGGCAACCTACTCTTGTTAACTCCCGTAATGGCAGCACTTAGTACAAGGTTACTGAAGTCACAGCAAAAAGCATCTGACTTGTATTTCTAAAGGGTTATAGAATCATTGACCAGGATGGTACGGAAGGAGGCCATTTGGCCCATCAAGACTGTGTCGGCTCCTTTGAAGAGTAATCCAGTCAGTCCCGCTGTCTCTTCCTTTTCCCTATATCACTGCAATTTTTTTCTCTTCACTTTGGATGGTTTGTCAGGCCCTCCAAGGACATTGAAGGAAAGAACTGGCATTTATGTAGACTCCCAAAAGCACATTACTGACAATTTTAAAAATGTAGCTGCTTTAGATAATGAGGAGCCAATTTGCTCTCAGCCAGTTCCCACAAAATGCAGTGAGATAATGACCAGATCTTCTGCTTTAGTGACGTTGGCTAAGGATAAATATTGGTCTCAGGAGAGCAGGGAGAGTACATTGATTCTTCTTCAAAATTACATCCATGGGATCTTTTATGTCCACCTGAGAGGGTGGGTGGGGCCACAGTTTGACATCTCAAGTGAAAGCCAGCACCTCTGATGGTGAAGCACTCCCTTGGTACTGCACTGGGAGTGTCAGCCTGTGTTTTGTGTTCAAGTCTCTGGGGCGGGACTCGAACCCACAACCTCCAGGTTCAGAGGGGAGAGAGTGCTACCCACTGAGCAATGACTGATGTCAGCCACGTAGTACATAAAGGGAATGTTTCTCATGCTGGAATTTCAGCTGATGCTGCTTTTGTCCCGTAATCACTGGGCTACCGTACCCCACCGCCAGAACGTCAGCTGTGATCCATGCACTTCCAGATGTTCCAAGGTGCAAATCCTTCTTCCCTTGTATAATTGTAGCCATAAGTTCCTGTTGGAATAATTCTTGTCTCTTTCCTTTTCTTTCTCCTTTCATGGGATGTGGGTGTCACTGGCAAGGCCAGTATTTGTTACCTATCCCTAATTGCCCTTGAACTGAGCAGCTTGCTAGGCCATTTCAGAGGGCATTTAAGAGTCAACCACATAGCTGTGGGTCTGGAGTCACATGTAGTCTGGGTAAGGACGGCAGATTTCCTTCCCTAAAGGACGTTAGTGAACCAGATGGGTTTTTACAATAAATGATAACCAGCCGTTATGGTCACCATTACTGAGAATAGCCTTATATTCCAGATTTATTAATTGAATTTAAATTCCACCGGCTGCCATATCCCCAAAGCATTAGCCTGGGCCTCTGGACAACTAGTCCATTGTAATTACCACTATGTCACCATCTCCCCTTTGTCCAAGTGGGTGTTTTATACAAACCCATGGCTCAAATTGCACAACATCATCACCTTCTATCCAACGCATTATATCTCTAAAATAAGATGGAAATGGTGACAATATTGAAACCACATCATTTCCTACGGCATTGCATCACAGCACCATGAAACACCGCAGTGAGTTTTCTGTCATGTGTCCTGTTTAAGAAGTCTGCTCAACTGCAGAGTATGTTCAAGACTGAGACTCATAGCTTTTGAGAGATGTGGCAATTGCCAAAGGGGAACTGTGGTGGAAGATTGGTCATTAGCGAAAGGCAGAGCAGGCTCGAGGGACAGGCTCACTTCTGCTCCTATTACTCACATTGCACTAAGTGATTTGACACATATAAGATTCTGAGGAGGCTTGGGTAGATGCTGAGAGGATGTTTCCTCTCATGGGGGATTCTAGAACTAGGACATACAGTTTCAAAATAAAGGGTCTGCCATTTAAGATGGAGATGAGGAGGAATTTCTTCTCTGAGGGTCATTAGTCTTTGGAATCCTCTTTCCCAGAGAGCAGTGGTTCGGTGAGGGAGTGAATTCCAAAGACTAATGGCCATCTGCCCTTCTCCTTTGAGCAGAGATCAATCCCAGATCCTCATCCAGAAGGAAAAAATGGTAAAACTTGGGAAATGACTGGCACTGGTCTGAACGGGTCTTGTACACCATACAATGGGACTCCAGTTCAGACCAGTACCAATCATTTCCGGATTTTACTGATTTTTCTTAACCTGTCCCCATCACTAACATTCCTTATTTCTGGGGTCATCCTGGTAGACTTTCTCTGCATTCTCTCCAGAGTTTATTTCATTTTATATATTTTTTTTTCTTTTTGAGGTGGGATTGCGAGATTGCCTAAGGGTCTTTTTTTGTTTCAAGAGTAAGAAAGTTGATTTGCTGACGTTTGCCGATTATTGTGGCAGGAACTGGTCAAGCTCTTGCACAGGGCTCTCGAGGCCGCGCAGCAGGAGAAGAGGGCTTGTAACACGTACCTCTCCAGTGACGAGTCCACCCGCTTGGAGCTGGTGCGGCACAAAGTGAGGCAGATCCGAGACTTGGAAAACCGGGCCTGCGTGCTTGAGAAGGAGAAGCAAAAGCTGCAACAGAGCCTGGGCACGCAGACGGACCTCACCGAGGAGATGAAGCAACATGCTCAGCTGCTGATGGAGAAAAACCACGCCAAGCAGGAGGTCATCCTGAAACTCTCCCAGCAGATGGCCAACGAAAGCTGCCTCCCAGAAACCTACAATAAAATCACCACAGAGGCCATTGGAAAACTGGAGGAGCAAATTGTACATTTAAAGGTGATTGGGTATTGCTGATGACGACACAAACTGGCACTTATGTAGGGACACGGGAAGATCGTCTAGCCCTTTGAGCCTGTCTGCCATTCAATGAGATCGTGGCTGATCTTCCAGCTAACTCCACAATTGCCCCATGTCCCTTGACAAAGCCTTTAAATATCAGATTTAAAATGAACAATAGATCCAGAATTGTTTCCGGATGAGAGTTCCAAACTTCTACCACACTTTGTGCGTCGAAGTGTTTCTGAACTTCACTCTTGAAAGGCCCGATCTCTCCTTTTCAGATTGTTTAATGTCATGAAGCATTGCAAAACACTTCACAGGAGCCATTATCCACCAAAAGCTGACACCTAAAGATCTAGCGATCAAAAGCTTAGTCAAGAGTTGATTTTAAGGAATGCAATAAAAGGAAAGGGAGAGAGGTTTAGAGAGGGAATTCTGGCGCTTTGGATCCAAATAGCGGAAAGCACGGCCACCAATGGTGAAGCGGTAAACCAATGTTGCATGTACCTTTTGTGCATTCGTAGGTAAAATGTGACTCGGATCATTTGATGCATCAGGTAAAATTGGTAGAGGCCGTGTCCACACTCCTTCTCATCTCTGCCATCTCTTCTGGTCTTCCAGGATTTCTGAGTTCCTTCAATTTTGGCCTCCTGCGCAACTCTGATTTCAAATTTGTGATCAAGCCCACCCATGGCCTTGGCCCTTCCTAACTCTGCAACCACCTTCAGCCCTCCGAGATCCCTTACGAATCCCCGACTGACATCGCTTCACCCATTGGTGGCTGTATCTTCAGCTGCTAAGGCCCTAAACTCTGAAAATCACCCCCCATCCCCCCAAACCTCTCCTCCTCATTTTCCTCCTTTAAGACACCCCTTAAAACCTACCTCTTTGACCAAGGTTTTGACCATCTTCCCTACTATTCCTTAATGTGGCTCGGTGTCGAATTTTTATATATATATATATATATATATACACAGGTTGGTGTTGTTGTTTACCTAATGGGGGCTTCACTCTATCACATGTCCCAAGTCACTGGGTTTATTGAGAGGAGATTATGTTTAGTTTGAAAGCTGCTGTGGGTTTGAGGATAAAAAGCAGCAGGAACATATTTAAACTTAAAGTGATTGGAGTACCTGTATCAATGCTTATTCTGATGGCTTATGAATCATATTTTTTTTCTCAAGAAACCATAATTTTTGAAGTTTGAAAGTACAGCCACATTTCTTCATTTAAAAAAAAGATAAACCGTTGTTACTTTGAAGTCGCCCGTTTCAAATATTTTGGGATTTTATTTTTGGCAGGATGATCAAGAAGCTTACAAAATCCAAAACAAGTTCTTAAACTCCGAGATTTACCAAGTCACCAAGCTTTGGCAGGCCACTGCTGATCGGGAGAAGGCTCTGGCTATGAAGGTATGGGGGTGGGTGAGTGGAACAGGTCACGGTATACATTGCAACTGGAACAGCCCCCTAACAGCACTGCGGGGGTACTTTCACCACACAGACTGCAGCGGCTCAAGAAGGCAGCTCACCACCACCTTCTCAAGGGGCAATGAGGAATGGCTGTCGGACTTGACATTCGGCCCCTCCAGCCCTGCTCTGTCATTCAATAATATCATGGCTGACCTGATTGTGGCCTCAACTCCACTTTCCTGCTGCCCCCCTCCCATAACACTTGACTCCCTTGTAGATTAAAAATCTGTTTTGAATATGTTCAATGACCCAGCCTCCACTGCTCTCTGTGGAAGAGAATTCCAATGACTAACGATTCTTGGAGAGAAGAAATTCCTCCTCATCTGTTTTAAATGGGAGACTCCTTAGTTTTAAACTGTGCCCCCTGTTTCTAGATTCCGCCACCAAGGGGAATCATCCTCTCAGCATCCACCCTGTCAAGGTCCCTCAGAATCTTATGTGTTTCAAGAAGATCATCTCTCAATCTTCTCAACTCCAGTGTGTATAGGTCCAACCTGTTCAACCTTTCCTCATAAGACAAACCCCTCATTCCAGGAATCAGTCTAATGAACCTTCTCTGAACTACATTCAATGTAAGTATATACTCCCTTAAGTGAAGTGACCAAAACTGTACACGGTACTCTGTGTGGTTTCATCAATGTCCTCTACGTTAGTAGCAAGACTTCTCTACTTTTATACCCCATCCCCTTGCAATAAAGACTAACATATTCCATTTGCTTCCCTAATTACTTGCTGTAACTGCCTGCTAGCCTTCTGTGATTCATGTACAAAGATACCCAGAACTCTCTGGACCGCAGCATTCTGCAGCCTCTGTCTAATTAAATAATGCTCTCCTTTTCTATTCCTCCTGCTAAAGTGGACAACCTCACAGTTTCCCACATTATACTCCATCTGCCAATTTTTTGCCCACTCACTTAACCTATCTCTATCCCTTTGCAGACTCTTTGTAGCCTCCTCACAGCTTGTTTTCCTACCTACCTTTGTATCATCAGCAAATTTGACTACAATACAGTCAGTCCCTTCATCCAAGTCATTAAAGTAGATTGTAAATGGATGAGGCCCCAGCACTGTTCACTGTGGCACCCAATAGCTTCAGTTTTCAAACCAGAAAATTACCCATTTATTCTGACTCTGTTTCCTGATATTTAGCCAAAACTCTATCCATGCTAATGTATTACCCCTAACACTATAAACTCTTATCTTGTGTTTACCTTTATCTTACCTTTATATGTGGCGCCTTATCAAATGCCTTTTGGAAATCCAAACACATTACATCCACTGGTTCCCTTTTATCTACCCTACATCCATCCTCAAAGAGCTCTACTAAATTTGTCAAGCACAATTTCCCTTTCACAAAACCATGTTGATTCTGTCTGATTATATTATGATTTTCTAAATTTCCTGCTACTACCTCCTTAATAATGGATTCTAGCATTTTCCCAATGACAGATGTTAGGCTAACTGGCTATTAGATTCCAACTTTCTGTCTCCCTCTTTCCTTGAATATTTCTTGTTATTTTCCACTTGAGCTTCCTCCCACCCTACTTCATCGCGCTCTATCAGCACATCCTTCTATTCCTTGCTCCATCATGTGTTTATCTGGTTTCCCCTTAAATGTATCTATAACTAATCTCCTCAACTATCCCTTATGGTAGGGAGTTCTACATTCTCACCACTTGCTTGGTAAAGATTTTTCTCCTGAATTCTCTAATGGATTTATTATTGGCTATCTTTGACAGCCCCTAGTTTTAGACTCCCTCAGATGGAGAGATGTATTGAGTGAAGTCCTCTTGGGATCTGAATCAGGATCTCATTATTATTTCTGATCCATCTAATAGATTTGTATTTCAATGCACTACAGGAGGAGATGGTGGTGTAGTGGTAATGTCACTGGACGAGTAATCCAGAGGCCCAGGTTAATGTTCTGGGGCTCAAATCCCATTTAATGGAATTTAAATTCAGTTAATAGAATCTCAAATAGAAAGCCAGTCTCAGCAATGGTGACCATGAAACGATTTCCTGACCCAACCGGTTCACTAATGTCCCTTCCGGGAAGGAAATCTGCCGTCCTTACCTGGTCTGGCCCACATGTGACTCCAGGCCCATAACGATGTGGTTGACCCTTCACTGGCCTCTGAAATGACTCTAGCAAGCCTCTCAGTTCCAGGGCAGTCAGGGATGGGCAACAAATGCACGCCATGCCAGCGATGCCCACATTAAAAAAAAAGTGACACTAAAACTGGACTGGCGGGGGGGGGGGTTGCAATACCAGTTTAAAACAAATTGTGGGAAAAGCTGGCCACAATTTTCCATTGGGGAGAGTTATGAAAGATGAAATCCAATGCAGATAAAGGGCAAACTAGCAAGGAAATTCTTATCCATCATCTCTTAGTTAATGAATACAGCTGTTTTTCAGGGAGAATGTTCAATTTCTCCCTGGGAAATTGTGCTGACCGACTCTATGAACGGCAGCTGGTTATAAGGGGAAGGTTCTAAGGGGAGCTGTGAAAGGATGGCGTGTGTGTGAGATGTCTCCGCCTGGTGGGACATTGCAGAAATTCCTCCCATTGCCATCTGATACGTCGAAAATTCACAATGATTCCACAACTGAAAAAGGTACTTCTGCCGCAGGTTCTTCAGAATATCTAGTGCTTTTTTAAAAAAAAACAACACATCTTTCCTCCTTCAGCCCTTCCATGGCCACACCCTCCCCACTATCATTAAAGTCAACTAAAGGAATTTCTGAAACAAAAATAAAAATAAAAATACCTGGAAAAACTCAGCAGGTCTGGCAGCATCTGCGGAGAGGAACACAGTTAACGTTTCGAGTCCGTATGACTCTTCAACAGAACTAAGTAAAAATAGAAGAGAGGTGAAATATAAGCTGGTTTAAGGGGAAGTGGGACAAGTAGAGCTGGATAGAGGGCCAGTGATAGGTGGAGATAGCTAAAAGATGTCATAGACAAAAGGACAAAGAGGTGTTGAAGCTGGTGATATTATCTAAGGAATGTGCTAATTAAGGGTAGAAAGCAGGACAAGCAAGGTACAGATAGCCCTAGTGGGGGTGGGGTGGGGTGTGGTGAAGGAATCTAAATAGGCTAAAAAGTAGAGATAAAACAATGGATGGAAATACATTTAAAAATAATGGAAATAGGTGGGAAAAGAAAAATCTATATAAATTATTGGAAAAAAAGGGGGGGGGGTCGGAAAGGGGGTGGGGATGGAGGACAGAGTTCATGATCTAAAATTGTTGAACTCAGTATTCAGTCCGGAAGGGTGTAAAGTGCCTAGTCGGAAGATGAGGTGCTGTTCCTCCAGTTTGCATTGAGCTTCACTGGAACATTGCAGCAGGTCAAGGATGGCCATGTGGGCATGAGAGCAGGGTGGAGTGTTGAAATGGTAAGCGACAGGGAGGTCTGGGTAATGCTTGCGGACAGACTGAAGGTGTTCCGCAAAGCGGTCACCCAGTCTGTGTTTGGTCTCTCCAATGTAGAGGAAACCTCATTGGGAGCAGCGAATGCAATAGACTAAATTGAGGGAAGTGCAAGTGAAATGCTGCTTCACTTGAAAGGAGTGTTTGGGCCCTTGGATGGTGAGGGGAGGGGAAGTAAAGGGGCAGGTGTTGCACCTTCTGCGGTTGCATGGGAAGGTGCCGTGGGAGGGGGTTGAGGTGTAGGGGGTGATGGAGGAGTGGACCAGGGTGTCCCGGAGGGAACAATCCCTGTGGAATGCTGCCAGGGGGAGTGAAGGGAAGATGTGTTTGGTGGTGGCATCATGCTGGAGTTGGCGGAAATTTCTGATGCATTTGGCAGCTCTCAGAGAGAGCTATCCGGTTAATCCCACATTTCACCCCCTTCCCCAAATGCACTTCCCCCCCCATAACCCTGCAAATGTTACCTTTCCAAATATTTACCCAATTCCCCTTTTGAAAGTTACTATTGAATCTACTTCCACCACCCTTTCAGGCAGCGCATTCCAGATCACAACAACTCACTGTGTTGAGAAAGAAATTCGGAATCTTCTATTTGATTCCTTTTCCGATTCTCTCAACTCTGTGTCCTCTGGTTACCAACCCTCCTGGCAGTGGAAACAGCTTGCCCTCACCTCCTCCATCAAAACTCTTAGTCGCTAGGGCTTTTGTTTACTTCCAGCACTAAAGCCTTATCTTCCGCCTGAACTGAGGCTGTTGTGAAAGTAAATGAGCGAACTATTATTTTTTTTGTGTCTGTTTTCGATGTTCAGGGACTTTTCTTTCCTTGCTGTAGTGTGCTGCTCTGGAGGCCAAATACTGCCAGGTTGAGAGCAAGTATTTGACGATGCTCCACAAGCTTGAGGACAATGCCAGCAAGCAAGAGGGGACTCCACAGGAAATGGTCAAGCAGCTTATTGCTGACCAGTCGAAAAGGGAGATTCAAGATCAACTTGGTAACCAAGGGGGCAGATTTTGCAAGTGAGTAGGAACGAGATGGTGAACCTTAATTTGGAAAACCTCTCATTCTTTGTTTTTGAAGCTTTGAAGGACTTCCGTTTTTTTAATTAGACCATAAGACATAGGAGCAGAAATTAGGCCATTCGGCCCATCGAGTCCACTCTGCCATTCAGTCATGGGCTGATAAGTTTCTCAACCCCATTCTCCCGCCTTCTCCCCGCAACCTTTGATCCCCTTACCAATCAAGAACCTATCTATCTCGGTCTTAAATACACTCAATGACCTGGCCTCGACAGCCTTCTGTGACAATGAATTCCATAGATTCACCATTCTCTAGCTAAAGAAATTTCTCCTCATCTCTGTTCTAAAAGGTCTTCCCTTTACTCTGAGGCTGTGCCTTCGGGTCCTAGTCTCTCCTATTAATGGAAACATCTTCCCCACGTCCACTCTATCCAGGCC
Organism: Cetorhinus maximus; assembly: GCF_964194155.1. Taxonomy (NCBI): domain Eukaryota; kingdom Metazoa; phylum Chordata; class Chondrichthyes; order Lamniformes; family Cetorhinidae; genus Cetorhinus; species Cetorhinus maximus. The sequence continues at coordinate 177,958,826 of NC_135880.1, forward strand.
TTTCAGTATTCTGTAAGTTTCAATCAGATCCCCCCTCATCCTTCTAAACTCCATTGAGTATAGAGTAAAGGACAGAATTCTTTCATGGGATGTGGCAAGGCCAGTGTTTATTGCCCGTCCCTAATTGCCCTTGAACTGAGTGGCTTGCTAGGTTGGGGCAGTTAAGAGTCTGATGACTCTGATGACCACACTGATGTAGGTCCGGAGTCACATGTAAGCCAGACAAGTTAAGGGCAGCAGATTTCCCCCCCCTAAAGGATATTCCTGAAACAGGTGAATTTTTATGACAATAGTTTCACGGTCACCATCGCTGAGACTAGCTTTATATTATAGAATTTTTATTAATTGAATTTAAATTCCATCACCTGCCATAGTGGAATTTGAACCCATGTCCCTAGAGCATTACCCTGGGCTTCTGGATTACAAGTCCAGTGACATTACCACTGCACCATCATCTACCTCCCTACCCCTGTGGTGGTCTTGCGGGTGAAGGCACTACTCAGTGTAACCAGTACCAGGTCTGTGGTGGCATATGTTCCCCCTGCTTACCTTGGCTCTCTTGAAATCCTTGGTGTTAGAATTTCTAATGCTCTTTTCCCATTGTCCTGCCATAACTTGAGTTACTACAATTTCTAGGGACGAGTCAGGAGTGTGATGGATTACTGTCCACTTGCCTGGATGAGTGCAGCTCCAACAACACTCAAGAGGCTTCACACCATCCAGGAAAAAGCAGCCCGCTTGATTGGCACCCCCCATCCATCACCTTAAACTAGGGTTGCCAACCCTCCAGGCTTGGCCTGGAGTCTCCAGGAATTGCAGATCAATCTCCAGGACACTGCTGTGTGCAACCCTGGAGAAATATCATTTGGACATTAAGTAGATTGCTTTTTGTTATTTTGTTTGAACATTTCTCTTCACCAGATGTAAAAATATTGAAAATGGGGAAAAAAGGCCGTTTGGCTGACAGTCAAGCATCATCCAATTGGGTAATGAGTCTGTTTGCTTTCCAGTTGGCGCAGGAAGGCGGTGTGTCACAAGGGTGGATGTGTTAGCCAACTAATGGCTGGGGTAAGGGGGCAAGTCATGTGATGAAACCTCCAGGAATACATTTAATCGCAGCTGGTAACCTACCTTAAACATTCGCACCTTCCAGCACCAACGCACAGTAGCAGCAGTGTGTACCATCTACAAGATGCACTGCATCAACTTATCAAGGCTCCTTAGACAGCACCTTCCAAACCCATGACCACTACCATCTAGAAGGGCAAGGGCAGCAGGCACAGGGGAACACCACCACCTGGAAGTTCCCCTCCAAACCACTCACCATCCTGACTTGGAAATATATCGCCGTTCCTTCACTGTCACTGGGTCAAAATCCTGGAACTCCCTCCCTAACAGCACTGTGGGTGTACCTACACCACAGGGACTGCAGCGGTTCAAGAAGGCAGCTCACCCCCACCTTCTCAAGGGCGATTGGGATGGGCAATAAATGCTGGCCTGGCCAGTGATGCCCACATCCCATGAACCAGTTTTTTTTAAAGAAAAAGGTCATTGGAACCCTGGAAAAATGCCATTTCTCCGAGATTTTCCACTGCTCTCCTGCCAAAGTTACGCTGAGTGAACTTTGACAAGGGAAATGGGGACGGGGAAGTGGTTGCATTTCATTTGAAACCGGAAGTTTTTATTTGAGAAAAAGCTGAAGAGATGGGCCAGTGGTTGGTTGCTGATTTGAAACACATTCCATGTTTTACCCTGGAGCCATCTTGATAGACAAGGGAGTCAAGGGTTATTGGTGGGGGGGGGGGGGGCAGCGCAGACACGAAAGTGGAGTTTGGACTGCAATCGGACCAGCCGTGATCTTACTGGATGGTGGAGCAGACTCGAAGGGCCGAATGGCCTACTCTTGCCCTTAAGTCCTATGTTCCATTTACCCCTTCACCTCGAAGCTTCTTTGCAGTTTCAGCTTTCAACGATTAAAATTTGGTGGTGGGGGGGCGGGGGGAGAGGGGGGTGGGGAATATTAATTGAAGAAAGAAGGATTTGCTTTATCCCTCAGGACCCCAGGCCACCCCAAAGCACTGTACAGTCAATGAAGCACATTTGAAGTGCCGTCACTGTTGTAATGTAGGTAACACAATGCTGTGAGGATTTCAAGCACCACTCAGGAGGCAGTTATGTGTGGAATAGCCAAGTTCATTCAAGCATATGCAGGGGAGAAATATGTAGCTAAACTAAGTCTTTTCTCGAAGAATTAATGGTTACAGTAGCCCTAGTTATACTTCCCCCGAGTGTGACCATATTGTTCTGGCTAACCCAGTTAAGAACGTGAAATTCAATCAGTTGCGATTAGCCCATTAATGATTGTGAAATCAACAAGCAATTAATCGACCCGTAGTTGCCCCACACCACACAGCACCCGCTTCACACACAGCAAGATCCCACAAACGGTGATGTGAAAATGACCAGACTTCTTATGACATTAGTTCAGGGATAAATATTGGTCAGGACATCCGGGGTGCACTCTCCTGCTCCTCTTTGAAATGTTAACGTGGAATCTTTTAAGTCCCCCTGACTTAAAAGGCCTTGGTTGAACATGTCATCCGAGGGATGGCACCTCCGACAGTGCAGCCCTCCCCCGGTACTGCACTGGGAGTGTTGATCTGGAATTTTGTGCTGAAGTGTCTGGAGTGGGACTTGAACCTGTAACGTTCTGCCTCTGAGGTGAAAGTGTGCTACCAGCTGAGACACAGCTGCCACTCGGGATAGTAAGTTGCCAGAGCTGAGAAAAATGTTTCTATCTTCCCGTAACCTGCAGTTACATTCACCAGTAAACTCTGCTTGTTTTTTCCTTCAATCCTAGCGAGTATGATGAATACGGCTTCAGGATGGTGTCTTCCCCAGTGCAGGACAGAGACCTCTTGGCCAAAATCCAGGCACTTGAACGAAAATCCATCCAACTCATAGCCAGCCAGGAGGGCCAGGAGAAAACCATCCAGGTGAAATGGGCAAACCATCTATTGGGCAGGACCTTTGGTGAGCTTCTGCCATCACCAGAGTTAAAGAGCCTGATCCGTAATGGCATCCCCAAGGAATACCGGCGACATGTTTGGAAGTGGTGCGTCAATCGGTGGGTTCGGCACATAAGGGAGCGATACGGTTCTAAACGTTACCAGGAGCTGCTGAAGCTGTGCAAGAACAAAGATCAAGCAGCATCCAAGCAGATTGAACTGGATCTCCACCGGACTCTGACCAACAACAGGCTCTTCAGCTCCCCGAACTCCAGAATGGTTCAGAAGCTACGCCGTGTGTTACTGGCCTATTCGTGGCAAAACCCCGATATTGGATACTGCCAAGGACTGAACAGGTATCCCTTCTTAACCTTACTTTTCACACGCGTGCGCGCACACACACACACACAGACACACACACACACAGACACACACAGAGACGCATACGAGAGATACAGACACAGACACAGACACACAGACACACGGACACAGACACACAGACACAGATACACACAGACACAGATACACACAGACACACACACACACACAGACACACACACACGCAGATACACGGGGCTGGATTTTCCCGGAGAGTCGGGAATATGGGAGGCGGTTTCATCTCCGGGTCGCGAACCTGCCCCAGCCCCAACCCCAACCCCGATGCAAGCCGGGAACTGAGGTCCATTTTTGTCGAGGTTGAAGCCTAATTGATGAGGGGGACAGGTCTTCCAGTCGATTAGTGAAGGGGGGGTTGGTGGGGGTCATGAACAGAGGCAGGAAGGACACCAGGGGAATCGACCACATTATGGCCTGACTTGGAGAGAAACTGCATTATTCCCGGGGAGGCTGAAGAGCTGGAACCCGGGGATAGAGTAGCGAAATGTTGGTGTGATTAAAGTTTCATTGCCGTGCGATAAAGATTTTCGTCAAAACTTCCATTTTTTAAAAATATCTCCCTAAAAGGAAAACTTTTCCCAAGCTGCCGACCCTGTTCCTGACAGGATCGAGCTGTTTGCAGCTCCCATCGGCCACAACCACCACCCCCCCCACCCACCCCCACTCCTCTCCCTCCTCCCCTCCCAGCGCGAGAACCTCGGGACGTTAGAAGGCAAGCTCCTAACCAGCTCATTAATTACGAAAATGTGCCCGAGTAACGATGTGGGTGACTTCACTTTGTCATTTCTCCCACCCCGGCCTAGCTAAAGTAGACAGGGTTGGTAATGGAGGCAGCAGACCGGCACACAGGCCGTTGGCATCTCCTCCCCAACTCGATTCGGTGCATGAAAACCCGGTTCTCGGTTTGTCACTGGACTGGTAGTAGTTCAGGGGCCTGGTCTCAAGACCTGCAGACAGGGGGCTGAATTTTACGAGGCACCAGTTTTCCCCACAACCCACCTCCCCCCACCCCTACACCGGCTAAAATGTCTGGACAGAGGAGCTGCCAAAGGAACATGGGCTGCCATGCGGCTATTGAACGGTCAATTGGCTGCTAATAGGCTGGAAGTGGGATTTTTTTTGCCCCCTCAGCAACAGGAAGTCCAGTCTTTGGAGAGCTGCTGGCCAATCGGAGGCCAGCAGCTCTCCACTTTGGCACAGAGGGGCGTACAGCGTTAGATCAGGATGATTTTGGGTCGGTGTTTGGCTGTCTCACTGGCTGCCCAGGCGAAGGTGGGTGGGATGGCTTTTGAGAGGCCAATCGGTGGGGGAGCAGCCTTTGCGGAGGGGGGCCCTCCGATGGATCCAGGGGGCCCTTTAAGGAGATACCCCTTTCTCCCCCCCCCCTCCCTCCCCCCAGCACCTGCCTGTGTAGAGAAACCTGCCAAGCTGACTGCTTGGCGTGGGCCTCTTCCAGCGAAGGCAGGATGAGGCCTTTAAGTAGCAATTAAATATCCACTTAAGGCCCTCAATTGTCCCATCGATGGGTCGGGCTGCTTGACACCACCCCCGCTGGTGGTATGTCAACAAGGACAAGAGTGACGTGTGTGGGAATTGATGTGGGATAGAATGTGGACAAAGTACTTGTGGAACCTGAGACACAAATATATTTCCGAAGATAAAAGCAAAAAACTGCGGATGCTATAAATCTGAAACAAAAATGAAAATACCTGGAAAAACTCAGCAGGTCTGATAGCATCTGCGGAGAGGAACACAATTAACGTTTCGAGTCCGTACAGACTCGAAACGTTAACTGTGTTCCTCTCCGCAGATGCTGTCAGACCTGCTGAGTTTTTCCAGGTATTTTCGTTTTTGTTACAAATATGTTTCCTCTTGCCCCAGCCCCTGCCATCACAGTATTTCCTGTTGTTGTCTATTGATGAACTCAGTCGTTCATGGCTGTTTCAAAACAGTACGCTCTGCAGACCTGTTTCAATGGCTCCTATCTGTTGTTCCAGTATGAAGCATGTTTTACCAAGAACCAGCCATTCGTCTGGTTTAGTTCCCTGTTTACAATGATCACTGCAATGCAGCACTGATGAAGACGAGGGCGCTGGCAGATGGATAGCTTTTCTCTGGGCAGGCTGCCAGCTGGGTACTTTGAACTGTGAGCATCAGGAAACTTTCCTCTCTGAATAAAAAATCAAGCCGCACGAGAGTTTGGCCCCCACCCCAGCGCGCCCACCCTGGTGCGGTTCCTTGGGAGTGAAGCCAGTGAGTGGGATCAGTGTCTTCAACTTCAGTTCAGGCTATGGGGGAAGAATAAGGAGCAGAATGGACAATGCAATGAGTTGGAGGAATCCTTCAGGCCCTCAGACTGGGATGAATTCAAATCCAAACCCAAAGCAGAATCTACTGTGCAAAAGGAAGGATTTGCATTTCTATAGCACCTTTTACCAACTTGGGACATCTCAAACTGCCTCACAGCCAGTTAGTACATTTGAAGTCTGTTGTAATGTAGGGAAAAACAGAAACATGGCAGCCACTTTGCACACAGCGAGCTCCAACAAACAACAACAATAATCTATTTTTTTAAAAAATATTGTTGTTTAAGGGATTAATATTGGCTAGGACACCAGGGAGAACTCCCCTGTTCCTCTTCATTGCGGTCATGGATCATTTACAACCTCCTGTGGGGACAGCAAGGGCCTCGGTTTAATGTCTACTCTGTAAGACGGCACCTCGGACAGCGCAGCACTCCCTCAGTGCTGCACTGCGAGTGTCAACCTGGACTATGTTATCAAGTGTCTAAAGTGGGATTTGAACCCACAACCTTCTGACTCAGACGAGAGTGCTGCCCACTCAGCTGACACCTGATGCTACAATTAATGCGGCATCCCTGGGTTGGGAAAGGGGGATGCGAGCGCTCCCATACCAGATTGGTTATATAATGACTCCTATCGGGCGGTGAATATGTTAATGGTATGTTCATTGTAATGTTGACGTTGAGGATACACAGGTGAAGGGCATTGATTGATTAAGTATCTTGAGCACATATAAAGAGAGTCTGATAGAGGCTGGTGAGGTTAGATGGTTTGGGCACAGCGCAAATAACGCGAAGGTCGCAGGGTCAATCCCTGTACTGGTAAGGGAGCCTTCTTGGACTCGAGGCATGGGCATATCTTGCTCAAGATTAGTTGGACTCTTTAAATGGTTGCAGCACAGAAGGAGACCATTCAGCCCTTTGTGTCGTTACCGACACTCTGCGGGAACAATTCACCTACCACCACTTGCTTATGTAGCTCTGCGGTTTAAAGAAAAGAGGAGGGCCTCCTCGTTAGCCTGCTCCTGGGCCTTGCTAAGGTAGCCTTTAACAAGTCCAGGCAGTGGGCGGTTGAGGCGTTTGTTCGACCCAACTGCCTGCCCCCCCACCCCCACCCCCGGTTACATTCGTGCCTGCGTTTCCTTGGAGAGGGAGCAATTGGTGTCCATGGATATGCTTGAGCCCTTTTGTAACCAGTGGGCACTGCAGGGGCCGCATCACACCCCCTCCCCAGCCACGAAATATTATCTTAATTTGATAAGTTTCCTTTGAAGCTCTTTTTCGTTACTGCCCCTTTTAAGAGGCTGTTCATTAGTTAATTAGTTTATTTGTTTAATTGTTGTATTTAAAAGAGTATAAAGAGAGAACACTGGGGCACTGGGTGTTGGTTAGGGAGGAGGCAGACATATGTAAAGCTGCATTCTGTAAATAAAGCTAGAATTTAGTAAAAAGATTGGCGTCAGGTTTCCCACTTCACGTTCGGGCTGCAGAATGAATTAACAGAGTGCGTGCAGACTTGGACAAGACAGGTTCAGGATTTGGTTGTGCTGGAATAGCCTTTCAAAGCTCACTGTCCACACTTTCTCATCAAGAAAAGACAGCCTGAGCTGCTGAGGAGATTACCTGTTCATGTCTTTGTTACCTCCAGACTTGCTATTCCAACACTCTGTTGGTCGCCCTCCCATCTTCCAACCTTCATAGACGTGAGTTCATCCAAAACTCTGCTGCCTGTGTCTTAACTTGTACCAAATCTGCCTTGACCATCATCCTTTGTACTCGCTGACCTACTTTGGCCCTCGTTCTCTCAACGCCTCTATTTTAGCACCACGGTGTTAAATCCCCCCTGCCCCTGTCTCTGTAACCTCATCCGTCCCTACAACCCTCCCCGATCTCTGCACCCCTCCAATTCTGGTCTCTTGAGCATTTCCAATTTTAATTGATACAACATTGGCGGCCGTGCTTTCAGCTCCTGAGGCCCTAAACTCTAGGATTCCCTCCATAAACCTCTCTGCCTCTTAAAAGGCTTCTTAAAACCAATGTCTTTGACTGAGCTTTTGACCACCTGTCCTCATATCTCCTTATGTGGCTCGGTGTCAAACCTTTGTTTGATAATTGTTCCTGTGAGGCATGTATTGCTACATTAAAGGTACTATACAAATGTGCTGTTACTTTGGGCCTGTATCTCAGCTGAAATTCCAAAGTTGAGGAGGAAAAGAGGGATCATTGGGAGAAAGGAAACTGCTTATTCAGTAATATCGAAATGACTTTTCCCAGACTGGCAGCCATTGCATTGTTGATCCTGCGAGAAGAGGAAGATGCTTTCTGGTGCCTCGTGGCCATTATTGACTGCATTATGCCAGAGGATTACTACAGCAAGACCCTCACTGGCTCCCAGGTGAGAATCTGTGTCTCCCTGATCAATTAAATCTATTCTTCACAAGTGGTCAGGACATTTTTGATGGTGGGGGAGGAGTTACACCTGTTGGGGATATTAATGATGTGTTACTAATATTGTCAAGAGACACCGGTGAGGGGGCATAGTTTAATTAAGTACTTAGAGCACTTATAAAGAGAGTCTGTGCTGGGACACTGGGTTAGTAGATAGGAGGCAGACATATGTAATGCTGCATTTTGTAAATAAACCAGCTATCAAGAAAAGGATTTGTGTCTAGTTTCATACTTCACCAACTGGCTTGGGTTCCATTTATCCTATCGAATTGTTTCATACATTATGGGGTATGTATGAAGTTTCAGAAGGATTTGAATCTCCTGTTGGCCACCTGATGTTCTAGGACGTTTAGTGAACTTTTATGAAGCTAATTACAGCAGACAAATAGTTAACACGCTTCAAAGCGCAGGGCTTCTTGTGACCATGTTTCTGTGAGACATTTGTAGAAATGCTCATCATGTTTAAGCATCCAAAAGAAGCTATTGAGAAATCCATGCAGGTATAATGCCTGTTTACCTGGTATAGAGGGTGCACACTCTCTCAGTAAGGACGCTTGTAGGGGTTTAGTCTGAAGTGAATTCTTCAAGCGATAGGTTGGATTAATAGAGTATGACGCTTTCTGAAGGATCAACTCCGTTACCATGAGAACTTGGCCTTGCACTGCCTTACACTGTCCATGACCAAGTGCTGCAGACTGGTACATTGCAGGCTCCAGGACTATGTGTTGAGGGATGTGCTAAAGCTTGGGCCACAAAGGCATAATGGGGAAAGGCCACCTTCGGAGCCCTTTCAGCCGTTCTACTCTGAGGGGCTGGAAACTGGGTAAAACCTCTCGGGCTGTGTGTATAACATGTTAATGAATCTTGTAAATATTAATTGTAAATGTAATGAGTAACATACAGTATTGGAAAAAAACTGATTTGGTATGCACCCAATGTGATATCAACTTTGGTCATGTAATGTACATTTATATATTTTATGAATAAAATATATTTTTGTAAAAATAACTTTGCTAGATTAAGCTAGCCTCCATACTATAAACTGGCTTCTTACCATATCTGACCAAGAACCAGAAATTGGTATTGTTTATGTGCAGTGGCTCAAGCAATAAATATTTGCCTGATATGCTGTGCGCAGAGTCTCCCCCTGACAGTTTCCCCCTCTAAGGGACACATTCTACCCCTTTGCCTGTTAGTGAGAGCACGTACTCTAAGGGGCACATTCATGTCCAGAAGTTTTCTTTTGAGAATTTCCCAACGTGTTGATGATGAGGCTCCGTCCTGGGAGTTTGCATTCATTATATATATTTTTAAAAATTGACACTCTGGTGTCACAACAAGTGTTCCCATGTTGAGTTGGAGGTTAGGTTAAACCCAAAGTCAAGCTTCTGTACTGTGCCAAACGCTAGCTTTTGAATGCAATTGGGCAAAAAAAAAGTGTTTGTCAAACATCTCAAAGCACCTTGCCTGAGTTGAGCCACTTTTGAAGAACGATAGATGTTCTGCAGGCACTAACGTTAATACTTAACCAGACAGTCTTGCAGTTTATCCCCAGTTAGACAGCAAAGATAGTGCTGAGTTTTGTACTTGACTTTGTGAGCACCATGATGAGCCTTGAGCCTTAACAAGTCCCAGTGCACTCGCAGCTTTTGAGAGGTTTTTACACTGATGAGTTACAACAATCAGGAAAGGCTGAACAGGCTGGGACTCCTGTCTCTCGAAAAGAGAAGGCTGAGGAGTGAACTGTTAGAGTTTTTTTTCTACAATTATGAAAGGGTTTGATAGTTAGATATAGAGATGTTTCCATTTTTGGGTGGAGTCTGAAACTAGGGACCATAAATATTGATAGTCATGAATAAATTCAATCAGCAATTCTGGAGAAACTTCTTTAGCCAGAGAATGGTGAGAATGTGGAACTTGCTACCACAGGGAGTGGTTGAGGGGAATAGTATAGATACATTTAAGGGGAAGTTGGATAAACACACGAGGGAGAAAGAAATAGAAGGAAGTGATGGGTGAGATGAAGAAGGGTGGGGGAAGACTTGTGTGGAGCATAATCCAACTGATCCATGTTTGAATGGCCTATCCATTCAATGTAAATCCAATGTAAAGCTATGTAGTATTCGTTGATGTTGGACCTTTTACTTGTTTGTGAGTGGTCTGTTCTCTGTCACCCAGTCACTGGAGCAAATTAAGTACGTGTGAAAGATAATGGAGCAATAGTGAACTTCATTTTGTCAAGGATTATAAACTGGAAAGAGGTTGATAAAAGCAAAATACTGCAGATACTGGAGACCTGAAATAAAAACAGAAAGTGCTGGAAAAACTCAGCAGGCCTAGCAGCATCTGTGGAGAGAGAAATAGTTAACGTTTTGAGTCTGTATGACTCTTCTTCAGGAAAGAGGATTGTGCTGTGTGACCATTTAATTCCGTGTTTCTCTGATTACAGGTTGACCAGAGAGTATTTAAGGATTTCTTGTCAGAGAAGCTGCCCAGGCTCATGTCCCACTTCGATCAGTATAACGTGGACCTCTCCCACATTACGTTTAATTGGTTCCTGGTTCTCTTTGTTGACAGCCTTCAGAGTAACATCCTACTCCAGGTCTGGGATGCATTCCTATACGAGGGAACAAAGGTACCATTAAGATCTTGAAGTTATACATTCTACTCTTCTGCTCTTCTAAAGATATTCATGATAGTTAAAATGTATGAATATTAAACAGGGTTTCATAAAAAGGAAAAAAAACAACAAATTGAGGTTAGAAAGAAGGTCAAGTTCTGCTAAAGGAAAATAATGGATATGGAATTGGCTGAATAACAGGAAAGTATTTATCAGACTGGAGGAAGGTTTGTAATAGAGCTCCCGAGGGATCAGTGTTAGAACCCTTGCTCTTCCCGATATATATTAATGACCCAGGCCTTGGTGTACAGGGTCACAGTTTCAAAATTTGTGAACGATACAAAACTTGGAAGCATTGTGAACTGAGAGGAGGAAAGTGTAGAACTTCAAAAGGACATAGACATGCTGGTGGAATGGGTAGACAAATGGCAAATGAAATTTAACGCAGAGAAGTGTGAAGCGATGCGTTTTGGCTGGAAGAATGTGGAGAGACAATATAAAATAAAGAGTATAATTCTAAAGGAGGAGCAGAGGGTGTCTATGTGCAGAAACCATTGAAGGTGGCAGGACAGGTTGAGGGAGTATTAAAGCATACAGTATCCTGGGCTTTATCAACAGGGGCGTAGAGTACGAAAGCAAGAAAGTTTGTTAAACCTGTCTGGGACACTGGCTCGGCCTCATCTGGAGTATTGCATTCAGTTCCGGGCACCAAACCAATTGGAAGGATATGAAGTCATTGGAGAGAATTCAGAAAAGATTGACGAGAATGCTTCAATGAGGAACTTCAGTTATGAAGATAGATTGGCGAAGTTGGGATTGTTCTCCTTGGAGAAGAGAATGTTGAGAGGTGATTTGATGGAGGTATTCAAAAATCACAAGGGAATTTGGACAGAGTAGATAGGGAGAAACTGTTATCATTGGTGGAAGGATTGAGAACCAGAGGGCATAGATTTAAGATGATTGGCAAAAGGAGCAATGGCGACATGAGGAAAAACCTTTTCACACAGCGAGTGGTTAGGATCTGGAATGCACTGCCCGAGAGTGCGGCGGAGGTAGGGTCAATTAAGGCATTCAAGAAAGTATTGGATTATTGGCTGTAAAGCAAGGCTACAGGGAGAAGGCTGGGGAGTGCCCCCAGGTGAATGGTTCCTTCAGAGGGTCTGCAGAGGCATGCTGGGCTGAATGGCCTCCTTCTGTAACTCTATAATGAATAGGAAGCATGGATTAGGTAATGAGTTTCTTGTCTGGAGGCTAACACCAGAGTTGGCTGATTGGAACCAGGCGCAACACAGCAATTGGCCCCATATCCATTAGCTTATGGAGAGGGAGAGTCAGCTGGAAAATCACAGAATGATACAGCACAGGAGGAGGCCATTCAGCCCATCATGGCTGCGCCGGCTGCTGATTTCGTTGAGTGCTGAAAGTGTGGATGATTCGATGAGAGTGAGAGCAGCATGGGCTGAGATAGGTTTGTGTGGCCAAACTGGCAGCAAAGAGAGAGGCCACAGATTTAAGATAATTGGCAAAAGAACCAGAGGTGACATGAGGACAATTTTTATAGTGCAGCAAGCTATGATGTTGAACACACTGCTTGAAAGGGCAGTGGAAGCAGATTCAAGAGTAACTTTCAAAAGGGGAATTCAATAAACACTTGGAAAGGGGAAAAAATGCATGGCTATGGGAAGGATAGGAGGGTAGCGGGGCCAATTGGGTAGCTTGTTCAAAGAGGCCACGTGGCCTCCCTCTGTGCCGGATGATTCTATGATAGCTGAAAAGTTCACAGAATTCTTGCAGGTCACCGATCCGAAGGCATTGCCCAGAGCGCAAGGTTTTAGAATGGACAAACGAGTTGGGTTTGGCGGTTGACATCTGACCTTGTGTGGAGGTGATAGGGGCAGAAATGTCGAGGCTACAGCATGTCATCTCTTTGTGTTGCAGGTAATATTCCGCTATGCACTAGCAATTTTGAAATACAACGAGGAAGAAATTCTGAAGCTTAGTGATAACCTGGCCATTTATAACTACCTTGGATGCGCGACACAAAACATTTCTGAGGGAAGGTAAGACCTGATTTTGTTTAGAATTTACCAAAATGTTGGATAGTTTAGGAATGTAGGAACATAGGAACTAAGGAGCAGGAGTAGACCATTCAGCTCATTGATCCTGCTCCACCATTCAATTAGGTCATAGCTGATCATCTACCTCAACCCCACTTTCCCATGCTATCCCTTGATGTCACTAGTATCCATGAATCTATCGATTTCTGTCTTGAACATGTTCAATGATTAATCTTCCACAGCCCTCTGGGTTAGAGAATTCCAAAGATTCTCCACCTTCTGAGTGAAGAAATTCCTCCTCATCTCAGTCTTAAATAGCCTGCCCCTTATTCTGAGATTGTGTCCCCTGGTTCTAGACTCAGCAGCCAGAGGAAACATCCTATCAGTTTAGAAATAAATTCCTATTAATAACAATGGCATTGGTATTCCTCAGTGGAGCTGTTTATAACTTGATGTTAATATCGTTGATTGGAAATCTCTGACAATGTAATACCTCTCCAGTGCTGATTGTGTGCTCAAGTCCTGGAGTGGGACTTGAACCCAAAACCTTCTGACCCCAATGAAAGAGTGATTATGGACACACACCATCCAATTTCTACCAAGGTGACTGTAGGTCTACTATTCAGGCATTGTGCTGTCTTCGATATATATCACTCTTGTTTTTTATGTGTTAGCTGCGGCTCAATAGGCCATACTCTTTTCTCAGAGTCAGAAGGTTATTGTTTCACGTCCAACTCCAGAGACGTGAGCACAAAATTTAGACTGACGCTCCCAGTGGAGTACGGAAGGCGTGCGACACTGTCGGAGGTGGCATCTTTTGGATGAGATGTTAAACCAAAGCCTCCTGTGCCTTCTCGGGTGGATGTAAAAGACCCCATGGCACTATTTTAAAAGAAGAGCTGGGGAGTTCTCTCTGATTCCCTGGGTCAGTACTTAATGCTCCAATTAACATTGCAAAAACAAATGATCTGGTCATTATCACATTGCTGCCTGTGGGAGCTTGCTGTGTGCAAATTGGCTGCTGCGTTTCCTACATTACTCTTGGGGGGGGGGGGAAAAAAAGGTACTTCATTGGCTGTAAAATGCTTTTGGATGCCCGAGGTCATGAAAGGTGCTATATAAATGCAAGCACTTTCCTTTCTTAATCTCAAATGGCCAGTAATTGTTTGGTATTCCACAGGAAGCTCATGAACATTGCGTTTGTGGAAATGAACCCGTTTCCCTTGAAGTTGCTTCGAAACCGCCGGACAGCACACCTGGAGAAACTCAATGCTGAGCTGAGCGAGCTGGAGCGCATACGGGAAGCATATGTGAAGGAAAGAGTGGAGCAGAAAGTCACGATTGACGGCGCAAGCGAGGATGAGGATGAAACTGAAAGGAATCGTCCTGGGGCGCTATCACCTGAATTTCCTGCAGGGGTCACTTCAAAGTCATGAGCATGCTCTTCAAGAAGGAGCTCCCACACTCAAGATCTCCAATAATGGGAATAGCCTTCTTCAAGACTTGTTTCCTTCACTTACAAGGGAGCATGCACGAGAGAAGTTGTTCAGTTCCACTATGTGGTACCTTTCTTGTGTTCATCCTTGTCAATATCAAATCTCCTTGCTCAGCTGGAGGGGAGTCCAGATGCAGAGTAAAGCTTGATGCACTTTTCCCCAGATGAAGGCGCCTTTCCTCAAAGCTCAGGATTGATTTAAGTCCTCATTGGAGAGGGCGATATTATCCCTATGTACAAGTTTTTTAAAAATATGTATGACAATAAAAATTGAACTGTTGACCCCACCTGTATTATTACAGCACCATCCAGGACAAAGCCCCACTTGACTGGCACTCCACCCACAAACATTCACTCCCTCTGCCACTGACGCACAGTAACAGCGGTGTGTACCATCTACAAGATGCACTGCAGGAACTCACCAAGGCTCCTTCGACAGCACCTTCCAAACCCACAACCACTACCTGCATCGCTGTGAACTTTTTTTCTTTCAGTTCTCACACCGGACATCCTGGGAATGAGACTGGGCCATGCAGTCCTGAAATATCTCGGCTTTTTTGACCTTTTTGGAGTCAGGTTTGCTAGGACTGGAGTAAGCCTGCTCCGGTACACTTTTGCCTAATTGATAGGGAAGAGATTGCATCCAATCAGTCTGAACTGTGTTGAAACCTGACCTGAGAGATGAGAGGAGAGTGGACTATAAACCATCTGTTCATACAAGAGGATTATTTATTGTTTTGATGCCTGATTTTAGCCCAGTTTAGAACTCAACAGATAAGCTTGTCCACAGAGAATGTCTTATTAGTATAAGTGGTTGGATATTAGTTGTGCAAACTTATTTGTAGGTAGTTTCCTAAATATGGGACAGAAATCTAATCCCAAAACCAATTCCAAGTATTTTGGATTGATTTAAGTCCTCATTGGAGAGGGCGATATTATCCCTATGTACAAGTTTTTTAAAAATATGTATGACAATAAAAATTGAACTGTTGACCCCACCTGTATTATTACAGCACCATCCAGGACAAAGCCCCACTTGATTGGCACTCCACCCACAAACATTCACTCCCTTTGCCACTGACGCACAGTAACAGCGGTGTGTACCATCTACAAGATGCACTGCAGGAACTCACCAAGGCTCCTTCGACAGCACCTTCCAAACCCACAACCACTATCATCTAGCAGGACGAGGGCAGCAGTCACATGGGAACACCACCACCTGGAAGTTCTCCTCCAAGCCACTCACCATCCTGACTTGGAAATATATCGCCGTTCCTTCACTGTCGCTGGGTCAAATTCCTGAAACTCCCTCCCTAACAGCACCATGGGTGTACCTGCACCACATGGACTACAGCGGTTCAAGAAGGCAGCTCACCGCCACCTTCTCAAGGACAATTGGGGATGGGCAACAAATGCTGGCCTAGCCAGTGACGCACGCATCCCATGACAGAATAAATAAAATATTTATTGTGGAGAAATTTATAACTTGTATCAGTAGTTCTAATCACTGCTGGGTACGGGATGACATCTTGGGAGTTGGCAGGAGTCGGGCACAATCGGTCAATCAAGGGCCGAGGCCAATAAACATGTAAAACTTAAAATACCTATTTTTAAAAAATTGCTATTTTTATTCTTCAGAAACTCACTTATGCAATGTTGGGGGTGCATGGAAAAATGCTCAACCTGTGTGACCGTGCAGTTTGAAGACTGCCTTGGAAAGCTTGCAACCAGAGATGTCAATCATAGCCCGTCCAATCAGGGCCTGTATCCATTACCTCATTGCAATGTTGCTCAGGTGTCAAGAGCCAAAACCTACCTGAGATGCCTCTTTCTGTTGCCACTGGTAACGATGTTCTCAATGATGATGTGAATGCAAGCTAAGCACAGTTTCATAATGGGGAAGGCTGTTCCAAAGAGAGTCTGATATTCCTTTTAAGATGGATTAGTGCTGAACCGCCCAGCTATTTGGATGTAAGGAGACTGCTGAGACTTGTGTTGGTGCATTGCACAGCTATATGATTTAGTTGCTATGGTTTGGAAATATTCAATTATCTGGCACAACGAGCATTCTGTCTAATAGGTGGATATCCATTTACTGAACCATGCAGCAGAAGACATTCTGTGAATTGCAATGGTGAATTGTTAAGCTATAGTTCAGTACAAATACCAGTTTCCACTTTTCTCTTCTGGATCCTTTCCCTGTCCAGAAGCAAACCCCCCCCTTACTGGGGAAAAAACCCAACTCTTCAGCCCAGGCTTCAATGAGCATCACCTGCTCTCAATTCACTCTGAATCTTGTGCTGATTCACTCCTAAAGGGACCTGCATTTCTAACATTGTCACATTCATCACATAAATCAGTTTATTCAAAATTTTTAAAACACCCAACCTCACACCTGATACACGCCCATAATTCCAAACTCACGGTGTAATTATACCTCAAGTTAAACACTGAGTCGTTCACTCAGTAACCGTGTTGCAAGGTACACTATCATTTCCAAATCCCCCTCAAGTCGCATCACTGATGTAACCTCACTTTTGAGATGCGTTTTTTTTGTAAAACTGGAAAGTGTTGTTTTTGACAGATCTGGATCTTTGGGGAATTCACATGTGTGTCTTTTCAAATGGGTGCTTGTTTTTCCAACTTTCTTCCCTCTCTTCCGAAGACCCTGTTCTCCAGTACGGTTATACAGGTTGCCACAGCGCTCTGATGACTTGGCTATGTGACTGGAAGTTACCTACGTGACCTCATATCACTCGGATACCAGAGCGTTTTACCTTTTCTCTCAAAGGCTTTTCCATGGTGAACTAAGTTATAATGGTGTCAGTTACAGAATGTGTCCGTTAAGGAAGTCTTCGCAGTCTTCTGTATGTTACCAGCAAGTCTTTATTAACTACTTGTAACTATTTACATATTACAGCAAAGGGTACAGGCAAGGAGCTATCTCCATGTCTAGATCATAACACGTCTCTGCTCAACACCACACTGACCCTAGGTCTGGGTCATGAGCCTCCTTACACCACTGTGTACTCAGTCCCACATTAAGCCTGTAAGCGCCAGACCCTTACACTACAAGCTACAGTTGTAATAGAGATACAATTTAAGATGAATATTTCATAGAGATCAGAGAGATTGGGTCAGTACTTTCCAGCCTTTCCTTTTCTCACCTTGTGTCCACCTCTCCCAACAATTGCTGGAACAGGTCTATCCCTCCCAAGAAAGCAAAAGCAGTCTCCGATGGACTTCAGCTCCCAGAACTTTATAGAAACTGTCCCCAGCAGTTTAGGCCAGTAGCCATTTATTATTATCTTTTAATGACCTTATCAATGCAGTGATTTACAAGGACCTGCTAATCATGTCCAAAGGTCCTGTAGTGGATTAGAATTTTTTTTTATACCTTTTCTCGCATACATGATGTAATCCAAAATCCTGTAGCATTTGAGAGCAGGTGAGTATAATAATCAAACCAGCCTCTTTTGACTCCTCTTCCGAGGACATATGTGCGTGTGGATGCATGCGAGAGCGTTTATGTAGATGCCTAGAGAGGAATTTGCCACCACACACCATGCCACCTCTAAGATTGCCTATTTCTACCTTCATAACTTTGCCCCTGCCTCAGCTCATCTGCTGCTGAAACCCTCACTCTTGCCTTTATTACCCCTAGACTTGACAATTCCAATGTGCTGCTAGCTAACCTTCCACATTCTACCCTCTGTAAATATCAGATCATCCAAAAATCTGTTGTCTGCATCCTAAGCCCCGGTCATCCATCATCCCTGTGCATACTGACGTAAATCGTCTTCCGGACAAGCAATGCCTCAATTTTAAAATTCTCATCTTTCTTTTCAAATACCCTCCATGGCCTTGTTGCTCCCTATCTCTGTAATCCTCCCCCAGCCACGCAACCCTCTGAGATACCTGCACTCCTCTAATTCTGGGCACTTCAGCATCCCGATTTTAATTGCTCCACCATTGGTGGCCGTGTCTTCAGATGTCTAGGGCCCAAGCCCTGGAATTCCCTCCCTAAACCTCTTCACGTCTCTACCTTTCTTTCTTTAAGATACTCCTTAAAACCTACCACATGACCCAACTTTTGACCACCAGTCTTAATAGCCAATTAGAAGCTCAGTGTCTAATTTTGCTTTATCGCGCTCTGTGAAGTGCCTTGCAACATTTTATTACGTTAATATGTTAAAGGCGTTATATAAATGCAAGTTGTTGTTGCCCTTTTTTCTTGTGGTCAAGAGTTGAGCCTCTGGTATGAACCTCAGCTGACCCCACTGTTGCTTGCTTAAATGGTTGTGCGGGTGAGGGGGGAGAGAGAGAGGGAAGATGAAGGTGGGAAAACCACAGAGCTGATCTCCAATCTACCGCTCTTGAGTAGTTTCACATTTGTAATTATGGACACTGCTCAAATGTTCATAAGCCAATTAGATTCTTCGACCGTTATACTCCAAATGAATAATGTTGGATTTTTCTGGAGCGGGCAGGATTTATCCATATTTGTGTCCAGCGGACTAACAGTCAGGTGATAGTTTTAAATGGCAATAGACCTAATTTTCTACTCCTGGAGGATACTCATGACAAGGTGGTGAGACTAACATGTTTCTAAAAAAATTATGCTGCCGACTGTTATCATTAAGTGCCCTGGTCTTGCATGAGGTATGCTGCCTGCACCTTGTGTTGCTTCTTGCTGCACATTCGGTGAGCCTGGTACCAAAACTCACCGAATCTCAGTGCAGAAGAGGTCCTTCGGCTCATCGAGTCTGCACCAACACGTGAGAAACACCTGACCTACCTACCTAATCCCATTTACCAGCACTTGGCCCATAGCCTTGAATGTTATGATGTGCCAAGTGCTCATCCAGGTACTTTTTAAAGGGCCCTTTAAAACCCCTGGAAATTTTTTTAAAAAATGTAATAGATATTCTGAATTTTGTCATGCGTCTGTAATGCTAAGTTTTAATTGGCGTAAAATATTCTGCAGAGCCTGAACTATTCAGTCTCTCACTTTTATCATTGTTGAACCTAATACAGCTGAACAAATATTTGAGAGAGTTTCATCCACAAACAAATTCCCATGGAAATTAAAACCTCATTTCTCAGGGTGATGCACTCCACATGCACCAGCTGAGGTGATGTTGATGCTGCGTTTTGTGTGTTTCTGTGTGTGGGTGTTTCTGTGTGTCTGTGTGTGGGTGGGTGGGTATGTCTGTTCGTGGGTGTGTGTGTATGTGTGTTTAAAAACCTCATTAATAATGATTACAAACATTATTGGAGGTGGCTGTCACTTCTGCACTTTGTTTCATTCACAGTCCAAACACGATATGTTAAATGCTTTCGCTCTCCTTCCTTTATCCTGAAGATGCTGATACCTGCCAGGGACCAGCCCACACTTGTCAGTGACGGTTTGACACCCTGTGGACAAGGACATTCCTCCACAAAGCGAGTCTTGGACGCTGGGTGTTGGCAGCCCATTGCACCATTGACAGCATCACAGCTGTTCCTGACCCCGCCCTCAATTGAAGTCCACACAATTTCCAACAGGAATCCTCAACGAGTGATTAGAATTGATAGTTTTCCCAGCCCCAAAGTGCCGGGGCACTAAAGCATTAAATCCAGGATCTTCCTGAGTTGTGTTGTTCGTTCCATTATCCACTGAATGACCTGAAGGGTTTAAATCATGGTCATTAAAATATTCATCTTAACCGAACCGGAGAGCGATTCCTCATGTCTCTGGTCTTACATGAGAATTTTTTAAACCATACCTCATAGGGTTGCCAACCCTCCAGGATTGGCCTGGAGCCTCCAGGGATTGAAGATCAATCTCCCTGGCACTGCAGGGTGTAATCCTGGAGAAAAATCAGCGGGACATTAAAAACAATAGTTTTTCAATTTTCTTCGAACATTTCTCTTTAGCGGATATAAAAAATATTGAAAATGGGGAGGAAAAAAGGCTGTTTGGCTGACAGTCAAGTATCATCCAATTGGGAAATGAGTCTTTTTGCTTTTCAATTGGTGTAGGAAGGCAGTACATCACAAGGATGGATGTGTTGGCCGACTGGAGTGTGGGGGCAAGTCATGTGATGGAATCTCCAGGAATATTCAAAATATCTTTATTACAACTGTTCGAAACACATAAGCGTATAGAAAATAAATCTCCTTTTAACTCCTCCAGGATGCAGCATCTGTTCACCTCTCATGTTTTACTTGACGGAGTAGGTACTAAGAACATAAAAAGACAAAGGCCTGTAAAATGATCCAAACTTGTTTTATTCCAGAATGTTTTGTGTTGATTATATATGTGTATATTTTTGATAACGGACAAGTAAAAATAAAACTGTTTAGTTGTACTGTGCTGGAAATTGTTGCAGAATATTGTTTTAAATTTGTTACCAAAACTATAATTTTACAGAAAATAATGTACCACAAAGAGCAAAATCTTTGCTAGATTTGTCTTCATTCTTAGAAAAAGTAAATAGACATAAAGACATAAATCTGCCCTATTGGGAACATGCTACTCATTCTAAATTCCTCATAAAAAAGGTTTAAATTTGCATACTTAAATGTTACCTAATTTAAACAAATTATTCAATGTCTGTTTATCATAACTTTCTCACCTGTTAAATTGTAACTCCAGCTAACATGCTTTTTTTTTCATGAGATGTGAGAGTCACTAGAAGGCCAGCATTTGTTGCCCATCCTTAATTGCCCTTGATCTGAGTGGCTTACTCAGCCATTTCAGAGGGCAGTTAAGAGTCAACCACATTGCTGTGGATCTGGAGTCACATGTAGACCAGACCGGGTAAGGGCGGCAGATTTCCTTCCCTTAAGGACATTAGTGAACCAGATGAGATTTTACAACAATCACTGATAGTTTCATGGTCAGCATCACTGAGACTAGCTTTCAATTCCAAATTTATTAATTGAATTTAAATTCCACCAGCTGCCATGGTGGGATTTGAACCCATGTTCCCAAAGCATTAGCCTGGGTCTCTGGATTAATCGTCCAGTGACATTACCACTATGCCACCATCCCTCTATATTGTGCACGTAAATTGGAAGTTTATTTTTCAGATGGTGGCTGTTGCAATCTTTGTGTCTGTACTACATATCCTCTGGTGCTTAGAGTCATTGATCTTCCCTGTAACTAGATCCCATGTCCCTTATGACCAGGAGATAATTTTTATTCAAAAACAGAATTACCTGGAAAAACTCAGCAGGTCTGGCCGCATCGGCAGAGAAGAAAAGAGTTGACGTTTCGAGTCCTCATGACCCTTCAGCAGAACTTTGCCCATTAGTGTTAATCAGTTGACTGACCATTCAGGTTATGAAATTTTAGAGGTGCTCCTATCACTCGGAAGGTGGGCTGGCGAGGACTCTGGAGACAAGAGGCCAAATGGTAAACCAGCAGGTTGGCTTATTGTGAATGAACAGAAAATTGAGCTGGGAATTGCAGTGTGTTTGTGTTTTAGCAATGACTTATCTATGAGATACGCCTTTATTATGGCATAGGAATTCCAAGAGAGTCTGTCTTGAGTGACTTAGCTACATGATGCCATGCCAAAATTTCCCTGATACTTTGGTGCTTCTCTACAGAGACCCTGAACAAAGAATGACTAATTAGAAAGAAAGACTTGCATTTACATTTGGTTTTTATTCATTCATGGGATGTGGGCATCGCTGTCTAGGCCAGCATTTATTGCCCATTCCTAATTGCCCTTGAGAAGATGGTGGCGTTCTGCCATTAACACATTCTGCTTTCTCACCTTTATGCTACTATCAGAGCCTTCTTTAGTCTTCGTCACTACCATTGACACTCCCTTTGTCTTGTGCCCATGACATCTTTGTCAATCTCTCCTTAGCCCCCACCTATCGTTGACCTTCTATTCTGCTTTACCTGCTCCACCCCCCTCCAACAGTATAAATTCCATCTCATTTCTCCTCTTTAGCTCTGAAGAAGAGTCATATGGACTTGAAACATTAACTCTGTTTCTCTCTCCACAGATGCTGTCAGACCTGCTGAGTTTTTCCAGCATTTTCTGTTTTTATTTCAGATTTCCAGCATCCACGGTGTTTTGCTTTTCCTTGTTGGTGAGCTGCCTTCTTGAACTGCTGCTGTCCATGTGGTCTAAGTACTCCCACAGTGCTGTTAGGGAGGGAATTCCAGGATTTTGACCCAGCGACAGTGAAGGAACGGCGATATATTTCCAAGTCAGGATGGTGAGTGGCTTGGAGGGCAAATTCCAGGTGGTGGTGTTCCCATGTGTCTGCTGCCCTTGTGGGTTTGGAAGGTGCTGTCTGAGGAGCCTTGTTGAGTATCTGCAGTGCATCTTGTAGATGGTACACACTGTTGCCACTGTGATGATGGAGGGAGTGAATGTTTGTGGATGGGGTGCTAATCAAGTGGGCTGCTTTGTCCTTGATGGTGTCAAGCTTCTTGAGTGCTGTTGGAGCCGCACTCAAGATGGTTGGGCCTAGGACACTACCCTGAGGAACTCCTGCAGCGATGTCCTGGAACGGAGATGATTGACCTCCAATAACCACAACCATCTTCCTCTGTGCTGTGACTCCAATCAGCGGAGAGTTTTCCCCCGATTCCCATTGACTCCAGTTTTGCTGGGGCTCCTTGATGCTACACTTGGTCAAATGCTGCCTTGACGTCAAGGGCAGTCACTCTCACCTCACCTCTAGAGTTCAGCTCTTCTGTCCATGTTTGAACCAAGGCTGTAATGAGGTCAGGAGCTGAGTGGAACCCAAACTGAGCATCAGCAAGCAAGTTATTGCTAAGCAAGCGCTGCTTGATAGCGCTGTTAATGACCCCTTCCATTACTTACTGATGATCAAGAGTAGACAGACGGGGCCGTAATTGGCGGGTTGGATTTTTCCTGCTTTTTGTGTACAGGACATACCTGGGAAATTGTCGGGTAGATGCCAGTCCCAGTGTTGTAGCTGTACTGGAACAGCTTGGCTAGGGGCTTTTCAGAGCCACAGGATGCTCCAAAGAGCTTAATAGCCAATGAGATAGTTTTGAAGTGTAGTCACTATTGTAATTTAGAAAATGCAGCAGCCAATTTGCTCACAGAAAGCTCCCACAAACAGCAAGGTGATATGGCAGGATCATCTATGTTTAGTGATGTTGATTGAGGGATAAATATTGACGATGACGCCAGGGAGAACTCCCTGCTCTTCTTCAAAGTAGTGCCATGGGATCTTTTATGTGCACTTGTGAAGGTAGACAGGGCCTCAGTTTAACAGTTCATCTGTAAGGCGGCACCTCTGACAGTGCAGCGCTCCCTCAGCACTGCACTGGGAATGCCAGCTGACATTTTGTGCGCAGTTCTCTGGAATGGGACTTAAACCTGCAACCTTCCAAACGAGACTGCACCCATCCCTGCTCCACCCCCCAACCACCAGCACTAACATCACCCTGCTCCTGACAGTTAGAGGCCCTTGCCTTTGGTTGCTTTTATAAAGGAACACAGCTGAGAGTGTCAACTCTGATCGTAGGATTACAAATAGGGACCACATCTCACCACTGTGTGGTGCTGTTTGCTGACATTCCAATGTCTGGTGGCCACTTCTACAAACTAATTCAAATTAAATTCAAATTTAATTCAAATTCAGACTAAAAGACATCACTGTTTACACATCGCTATTCAATCCTTTTTGCTTTAGTTAATGAGCCATAAGAATTGACTGCACTATTGAAATAAGGCCCAGTCTGTCTTTCTTCCCCATATCCTTCTGAAATCCTGCTTTATCCAATCACGTTGTTCAGTTGTAAGTCTAACTGTTGCACCATAATCTTGATCGTAGCTACGTGATGAAGGCAAAGGAGATCATTTTTGGCCAAGCTATTTTCAGCTGCTTCATCAATGACCTTCCCTCCAATTTAAGGATAAGGGCCCAAACACTCCTTTCAAGTGAAGCAGCATTTCACTTGCACTTCCCCCAATTTAGTCTACTGCATTCGTTGCTCCCAATGCGGTTTCCTCTACATTGGAGAGACCAAATGCAGACTGGGTGACCGCTTTGCAGAACACCTTCGGTCTGTCCGCAAGCAAGACCCAGACCTCCCTGTCGCTTGCCATTTCAACACTCCACCCTACTCCCATGCCCACATGTCCGTCCTTGGCCTGCTGCATTGTTCCAGTGAAACTCAATGCAAACTGGAGGAACAGCACCTCATCTTCCGACTAGGCACTTTACAGCCTTCCGGTCTGAATATTGAGTTCAACAATTTTAGATCATGAACTCTCTCCTCCATCCCCACCCCCTTTTCGATTTCCCCTTCCTTTTTTTCCAATAATTTATATAGATTTTTCTTTTCCCACCTATTTCCATTATTTTTAAATGTATTTCCATCCATTGTTTTATTTCTGCCTTTTTCGATTCCTTCACCCCACCCTACCCCCACTAGGGCTATCTGTACCTTGCTTGTCCTGCTTTCTACCCTTAATTAGCACATTCCTCAGATAATATCACCATCTTCAACACCTCTTTGTCCTTTTGTCTGTGACATTTTTTGGTTATCTCCACCTATCACTGGCCCTTTATCCAGCTCTACTTGTCCCACCCCCCCCCTTAAACCAACTTATATTTCACCTCTTTTCTATTTTTACTTAGTCTTGTTGAAGGGTCATTCGGACTCGAAACGTTAACTGTGTCCCACTCCGCAGATGCTTGCCGACCTGCTGAGTTTTTCCAGGTATTTTTGTTTTTGTTTTGGATTTCCAGCATTCGCAGTTTTTTGCTTTTATATAAGGATAGGGTGTGGCTGTTTGCTCATGATTCCTTGGAGTTCAGCTCCACAGTCAATGTTCTGTTAATGAAGCAGGACTGTGTCGCCCTACACCCTAGTTTTTTGCCACTCTGGATCAGTGGAAAGCACACTCTGCTCTGACGTAGATGGATATCAGTTCAAGTCCCACACCAGAGACCTCTGAGCACAAAAATTTAGGTTGATGGTTCAGCTCAGTACTGAGGGACTGCTGCACTGTCCCGTTTGCCCTGTTTTGATATATATTAATGAACTCAATTTGGGTGTACAGGGAATAATTTCACTTTTTGCGGATGAGACAAAACCTGGAAGTACTGGTCAAATTTCCTTCAACCATCCATCCATCCATCCGAAAACTGAACACACCCAAAAAACAAACATTTTTTTGAACGGCTTTGAAATTAATTTGTATGTTAATAAAGCAATGTAATATTATATTACAGGTGTAACAAGTGTTAACAGGTAAGAAGTAGGGTGTGAGAGTTGCCAAATGGAGAAACAACCTAGGCCGGGATTTTCCGGCTTTGCCGTGGTGGGACCCGCTGTGAGGGATGCGGCGGGCCAGCCAAAATTCCATTGGCTTTCGGCGGGACCGGAAGATCCCAGTAGTGGGCGGGACTGGAAAATCCCAGCTCCAGTATTTGTAGACTATAGCTAGCCTGGGCTTAGGCTGTGGTAATGTATGTAGGCCTGGGTCTACCATATATACAGTAGACCCAAAAGCTGAAAATATCTGAACACCGAAACCCAATTGGCCCCAAGGGTTTCGGTTAAAGGATACTCAACCTGTATTTTGTGAACTGTGAGGAGGAATTTCAGGTGAGGCCATAGGCGGGTTGGGTGGACTGAGCGGGCAAGTGACATGAAATTTAATGCAGAGAAGTGTGAAATGATTCATTTTGATAGGAAGAACGAGAGGAGACAATTGAAAATGAAAGGTACAATTCTGAAGGGGGTGCAAGAGCAGAGAGGCCTGGAGTGTACATGCACCAATCGTTGAAGGTGGCAGGACAGGTAAGGAATGCAGGAAATTCAACGCAGAAAGTTAGCATGCAAGGGCAGTAACCAATTGGGAAGGCAAATGGCATGTTGGCCTTTGTTGCAAGGGGATTGCTGTACAGGAATAAAGAAGTCTTGCTACAGTTATAGTGGGTTTTGGTGAGACCACATATAGACTACTGTGTATCCAGTTTTAGTCTCAACATTTAAGAAAGAATTGACTTGTATTGGAGGCTATAGAGTGAAGGTGTACTAAATTCGTCCCTGGGATGAGGGGGTTGTCCTGTAACGAAAGGCTGAGTAAATTGGGTCTACGTGCTCTGGAGTTTAGAAGAATGAGAGGTGATCTCATTGAAGCCTACAAGATTCCGAAGAGATTTGATAGGGTGGACGCTGGGAGATTGTTTCCACTGGTCGGAGACTCTAGAACATGGGGGGGGGGCACAGATTCGGGGTAAGGGGGTCAATCGTTTAGGACTGAGGTGAGCAGAAATTTCTTCACTCAAAGGGTTGTGAATTTTTGGAATTCTGTACTCCAGAGGGTTGTGGATGCTCCATCATTGAAGATATTTAAGGCAGGGATTGGCTGATTTTTGGTGTCGCAAGAAATTGAGGGATATAGGGAGTGGGTGGGAAAATGGAGCTGAAGCCCGAGATCTGCTATGACTGTACTGAATAGTGGTTTGATGGAACGCGTGGTCTACTCCTCCTATTTCTTGTGTTCTTGTGATGGGTTGAGACAGTGGTTAACAATGGGATTCTGGACTTTCTAAATAGGGGCAGAGAGTACAAAAGCAAGGAAGTTATGATAAACCTGTACAGATAGAGAACTCTCCTTGGTCTTTGAAATAATACCATGGGACCTTTCCACATCCACCTGAGAAGGTGATATTTACCATTTAAACAACATTGCTTTAAAAAAACTAAATGATTTAGCTATTATCTCGCTGCTGGTTGTGGGAGCTTGCTGTGTGCAAATTGGCTGCAATATTTTCTAGATTGTAACAGTGACTACACTTCAAAAGTACTTCATGTGAAGCACTTTGGGACATTCTGAGGTTGTGAAAGGGGCTACAGAAACGCAAGCCTTTCTTTCTGCTTTTCTCATGCCCACTTTCTCTTGCTCTCTTGTTCTCTTTCTCTCTCTTTATTTTTCTCTCTCTCATTTTCTCTCTCGCTTTCTCTCATTCTTGCTTTCCTTTCTCTTTCAATTTCTTCCTTCCTCATAGAATGTATTTATACTGCACAGTCCTATGGCCTTATGATAAATGACTTCACAATTTTGTAAATAAAGCTGTGCCTGACTTTTGACTTGCTGATTATAAAACCCTCTAAAAGTTGGTGACCAGTGCCAAGGAACCATAGCCAAATCAAGGACTCTTTCAGGGCCTCAACTTCTTTGTGTGCCTTTTCTGCTGTTTTGCCTGGCTGTACATCTTGTTGAGTTTTCTCAGCTTCCGCTTTGCTTTATCGACCGTGGAACTGAGGGTTGTCATTTCCTCCTGGTTGTCTCTGAAATTTGTTTGTTCAGATCTCGCACAGCTTGATTCACTGAAGACTTCAGTTTGTCCTACGTTTTCAACGGTATATACTCAGCTTGAATCTTGCACTTCAAAGCTTCCGGTTCAGCTCTGATGTGTACATTTTCCTGTAGAACTGCTTCGCTTACCTTCGGCTCGTGCATTTCATTGCACTGACGTGGTAGGCAACCATCTTGCGGTTTACTTGAATATTGTCTCCCTCTATCTTGAGGCTCCTGTCTCCCCCGCTTTGTAGGCTTATGTTTCCCTCTCTCTGGAGTCTTTTGTTGCCCTTTCTCTGTTGGCATGTTCAGGGTTACAAGTCCAAGTTGTAGACTTGCTTCGGCTGAGATGAGTGGTTGTTGCATCCTACCTATGATCTGAAACTCCAGATCTTCATTCTTGCTGTTGCATTGGACTCTCGGATTAATTTGTCCTCTCAGTATGTGTCTCGTCCCATCATGTAGCCTTAACCTTACTTTTGAGGACCTTTTGGGATCACCATGGTTTGTGAATGACTTGTGGTCATCACTGTAACAGTCACAAACCATTGCTCTGCTCTTTCGACTTAGACTGTGTCTCAGGATAATGTATCTCCTGGTCTGCTCAGCCATACATGTGCTCTAGCGGACGTTTCACAGCTTCCGCATTTCTACACACTTCTATCACTTTCTCGAGCATCGGTTTCTCATCTTTCAGTATACTTCTTTCACCGAGGGGTCTCGTATGCTTAAGGCCAACCTCTCTTTAATCAGATCACCTTTTATCTGTCCGAATTCACATGATTCTGCTGGCTGTGTAATAACAGTCACATACTGATCTATGGGTTCTGTTTCACCTTGAACTCAAATGTTGAATATTGCCTCAAGACATAGTTGCATGTGACAGCAAGCCAGATAGGACATGTAGAACAGATTACATTTCAAACCCAGATATCCCCCTTTTCATACAAACTGGGCCTAACCAGTGATTTATTGAGGTTTAGTAGAACTTCCCTGGTACCCCAAGCATGATAGCAGGTCTTGCTATTGTTTACTTTGATAATCGACAGAACAAGCTACATTCCAGATAAAGGGCAGACCTTTGGGGTCAACTGAGGTGACGATCTCAACAATTTGTATTCAAGTGAAAAAGATGCCACTGCCTAAAGCATTGCTTCAGACCAGAACTGTGATTGCAGAATGCATCAGACAACCCAGGAACTTCTTGTGTTTGCCCTTTGGTAAAATGGGAGTGTTTAAAAATTAGCAGAGGCTGAATTCAGCAACAGAGCTGATACAGATCTAAACCGAAACAGAGAGAGAGAGTTTCGATTCAATCTCTCCAGTATTCAATCTGCAGCCTTTGTTTCGATACGAGGGGCGGGGGCAGCTCCAAACCTTATCACTTTTCTGTCTCCGATTGGTTTGTCTACACTTACATTTTGATGCAGTTTGGCGTAAAAGAAACTCCAGAGAATCAGAGAACCTAATCAGCGTGACACAACGCAGAACCACGAATGCAACTAACACTGTACAACAGGGTAAAGTCACACGGGCATAAGAAGCAATTTACAATGTTGAATATAAATTACATTTTTGCAAAAGGAAAGCCAACATTCATAGAAATAAGAACATCTGACTTTATGCTGGATTGAGTTGGTTCTGTTTCTTCTAATAATGCATCGGTTAAATTTTCATGGTTAAAAATCCTTGTTATTTAACATATTTTTCCAGATCCAATTCCGAACGTGTAGAGTTGGAGTGAGAGAGGATATCCAAGGCTGAGTTAAGATTTTTGATTGACAAAGGAGTCGAGGGTTATGGGGGCAGGAAAATAGAGTTAAGGCTACAACGGATCAGCCATGATCTTATTGAATGGCACAGCAGGCTTGAGGGGCTGAATGGCCTACTCCTGCTCCTATTTCTTATGCTCTAATGTTCTTATGGATCATGGTTGGGCCCCAGCTGGAGGATTGGGGCCAATTCTGGGCACCGCACTTGAAGAAGGATGTCAAGGCCTTTGAGAGAGTAGAAGAGATTTGCTAGAATGGTACCGGGGGTGAGGAACTTCAGTTATGTGGAGGAGCTAGAACTGTTCTCTTCAGAGCAGAGAAGGCTAAAGGGACATTTGATAGATGTATTTCAAAATCATGAAAGGTTTTAGTGCATAAGGAGTATTGGCAGAAGGGTCAGACACAGATTTGGGGCAAAATCTTTAGCTGGGCGGGTGGGCGCGCGTCTGACCCACTCGAGTGTAAAATGAGGCGCGTTGACTTTGGGTAAGCGTCCCGATGTCAATGCGCAGTCACGCGAGATTTCCTTCGGCGGGCGCGTGCTGAAGTCGGCAGCGCACCCGCCGACAATTAAAAGGCCTATTAAGGCCGTTAAATTATCAATTAAATAGAATGTTTCACTGCCCGTCCAACCCTTACGGTTGGCGGGGCAGGCGAAAAGGCCAACCGGCCTTTACATTTTTTTAGGAAACCTCATCCACGGGTGGGATGAGTCACATGAGGGGACGTGTTTTATTACATTTTTAACGTGTTTATTTATATTTTATATAACATTTCATCTCCCTGAGGCAGCTCTGTGCCTCTGGGAGATTATGTTTGTGCTCACCCTGCTCTCCCCGTCCTTCCCCCCCACCCCTCCCCTCCCCCTGCCCGCACAGGCAGCACTGAACGCTGCCGCTTGTGTTTCACGCTGGGCAGACCTTTATTGGCCCGCCAGCGTGAAATCACCTTCCAGCCCCAATCGCAGGCAGCGGTCGGCTTCCCGCCCGCCCGACAAGGGCAAGATTCTCCCCTTGGGGTAGTTTGCTAAAGAAAAGAGCAGCATGAGGAGATTATTTTTTTACACAGCAATTTCTCATGGCCTGGAATGTGCTGTCTGAAAGGGCGGTGGGAGCAAATGCAACAGTAGCTTTCTAAAAAGGAATCCGATAAATACTTGAAGAGGAATAATTTGCAGAGCTAGTGAGTGGGGCTAATTGGGTGGCTCTGCCACACAGGCACAATGGAACAAGAGGACCCCTCTGAAATGAAAGATTCTGCAGGTACACCTGCAGCTAGCAAGAATTTGATGAGCCTTTTGTGATTTTGCGCTCGTGTTTTAGTGCACGTAGTTCACTGTGATACAAGGGAGCAAGAGGAAAATTATTCTCTCCCTCTTCCTTATGGCCCAGAATCAAATGCATTTAACCATAATAAGAATTCATGATTCATTAATGAAATTGCAAGAGCTGATTTACACACTGAACCATAAAGATGTAAGTTTTAAAAGGATCCTCCACTAAAACCGGTCCTTTTTTCAAATGTGACAGTTTGGAAACCGAGGGCTGAAAATTGCAAACTGCTTAATATCTGTAAAACATAGTGAAAGCACAGGGGTCTTTTATCTGTCAAAGAGAAGGCGGAGGGCTGAATTTGTAGATTGAGGTCTTTAAGATAATGATAGGGTAGACATAGAGAAGATGTTTCCACTTGTGGTGGTGTCCTGAACTAGGGTTCATAAAGATAAGATATTCACTGATAAATCCAATAGAAAATTCAGGAGAATGTTTGTTTATTTTTGTTTCAAAAACAAATTTTATTCATAAAATTTGCAACGGTACATTACAGTACAATTTAATTGTCGCCATTCACATAATGCACTACAGATCAACAACAACAACAACAACTTATATTTATATAGCACTTTTAAGGAAATACAATGTCCCAAGGTGCTTCGCAGGAGCATTATAAAACAAAATCTGACACTGAGCCACATAAGGAGGTGTTAGATCAGATGACCAAAAGCTTGGTCAAAGAGGTAGATTTTAAAGAGTGTCTTAATGGAGGAAAGCGAGCTAGGGAGGTGGAAAGGTTTAAGAAGGGAATTTCAGAGTTCAGGGCCCAGGCAATTGATGACGCGACCATCAATGGCATAACAATTAAAATTGAAGATGCGCAAAGAGGTCAGAATTAGAAGAGCATAAATATGTCGGAGAGTTGTGGGCTTGGAGAATATTACAGAGAAAGTGTGTGGGGGCCACGAGCTCATTCAGGGATTTGAACACAAGGGTGAGAACTTTAAAACCAAGATGTTAACTTCAACAGGAGCCAGTGTAAGTCAGTGCGTACAGGGGTGATGGGTGAACAGGATTCGGTGTGAGTTAAGACATGGGCAGCGGAGTTTTAGATCAATTAGATTAAATACAGTACGTGGCCGTCTAGGTGCCTCACCCCACTTGGAATGAGGGTTGCACCTGCTTCCACAGGACACTAAACATTTTCTGACCAATACTGCACCCGATCTTTACACTGGTTCCAGTGTAAACGCCTGGCGTAAAATGGTAGGAGGACCCTAAACTGTAAGAAGCTTCCTTAGCCACAGAGTGGTGAGAAAGTGGAACTCGCTACCATGGGGAGCAATTGTGATGTATAGCATAGATTTACTTAAGGGAAAGCTACACAAAGACATGAGGGAGAAGGAAATAGAGGATCATGTTGCTAAGGATGAAATAAAGGGAGGAGGCTGATGAGGAAAATAAACACTGGCAAGGACCTGTTAGACCAAATGGGCTTTTTCTGTGCTTGAAATTCTATGCCCGGGATTTTCCAGCTCCACCTACCGCAGGGATCATCCGGTCCCGCCGAAAGTCAATGGGCTTTTGGCTGGCCCACCACATCCCTCACCGCGGGGCTGGAAAAACCCGACCTATGTAATTCCATAATGTTAAAAGCAAAAAACTGCAGATGCTGGAAATCCAAAACAAAAACAAAAATACCTGGAAAAACTCAGCATCTGCGGAGAGGAACACAGTTAACGTTTCGAGTCCGTATGACTCATCAACAGAACTAAGGAAAAATAGAAAAGCGGTGAAATATAAGCTGGTTTAAGGCGGTGGGGGGGGGGGGGGGGGGGGGAGGGGCTGGTGGGACAGGTAGAGCTGGATAGAGGGCCAGTGATAGGTGGAGATAACCAAAAGATGTCATAGACAAAAGGACAAAGAGGTGTTGATGGTAGTAATATTATCTAAGGAATGTGATAATAGGTGACATTAAGGGTAGAA
This sequence comes from Cetorhinus maximus, assembly GCF_964194155.1. Taxonomy (NCBI): domain Eukaryota; kingdom Metazoa; phylum Chordata; class Chondrichthyes; order Lamniformes; family Cetorhinidae; genus Cetorhinus; species Cetorhinus maximus. Next base: position 177,991,488 of record NC_135880.1, read on the forward strand.
AGCAGGATGAGCAAGGTACAGATAGCCCTGGTGGGGGTGGGGTGTGGGGAAGGGATCGAAATAGGCTAAAAGGTAGAGATAAAACAATGGATGGAAATACATTTAAAAATAATGGAAATAGGTGGGAAAAGAAAAATCTATATAAATTATTGGAAAAAAGGGGGATCGGAAAGGGGGTGGGGATGGAGGAGAGAGTTCATGATCTAAAATTGTTGAACTCAATATTCAGTCCAGAAGGCTGTAAAGTGCCTAGTCGGAAGATGAGGTGCTGTTCCTCCAGTTTGCATTGAGCTTCACTGGAACAATGCAGCAGGCCAAGGACGGACATGTGGACATGAGAGCAGGGTGGAGTGTTGAAATGGCAAGCGACAGGGAGGTTTGGGTAATGCTTGCGGACAGACCGAAGGTGTTCTGCAAAGCGGTCACCCAGTCTGCGTTTGGTCTCTCCAATGTAGAGGAAACCTCATTGGGAGCAGCGAATGCAATAGACTAAATTGAGGGAAGTGCAAGTGAAATGCTGCTTCACTTGAAAGGAGTGTTTGGGCCCTTGGACAGTGAGGAGAGGGGAAGTTAAGGGGCAGGTGTTGCCCCTTCTGCGGTTCTCCCTTCCGGGGAAGGTGCCGTGGGAGGGGGTTGAGGAGTAGGGGGTGATGGAGGAGTGGACCAGGGTGTCCCGGAGGGAACAATCTCTGTGGAATGCCGCCAGAGGGGTGAAGGGAAAATGTGTTTGGTGGTGGCATCATGCTGGAGTTGGCGGAAATGGCGGAGGATGATCCTTTGAATGCGGAGGCTGGTGGGGTGATAAGTGAGGACAAGGGGGACCCTATCATGGTTCTGGGAGGGAGTGAAAGGTGTGAGGGCAGATGCGCGGGAGATAGGCCGGACACTGTTGAGGGCCCTGTCAACCACCGTGGGTGGCAAATCTCGGGTAGGGAAGAAGGAAAACTTGTCAGAGGAACTGTTTTTGAAAGTGGCATCATCAGAACAGATGCGACGGAGGCGAAGGAACTGAGAGAATGGGATGGAGTCCTTACAGGAAGCGGGGTGTGAGGAGCTGTAGTCGAGGTAGCTGTGGGAGTCGGTAGGCTTGTAATGAATATTGGTGGACAGTCTATCACCAGAAATTGAGAGAGAGAGGTCAAGGAAGGGAAGGGAAATGTCAGAGATGGACCATGTGAAAATGATGGAGGGGTGGAAATTGGAAGCAAAATTAATAAATTTTTCCAGGTCCAGACAAGAGCGTTAAGCAGCACCGAAGCAATCATCGGTATACCGGAGAAAGAGTTGTGGGAGGGGGCCGGAGTAGGACTGGAACAATGAATGTTCCACATACCCCATAAAGAGACAGGTATAACTGGGACCCATGCGGATACCCATAGCCACATCTTTTATTTGGAGGAACTGAGAGGAGTTTAAGGAGAAACTGTTCAGTGTGAGAACAAGTTCAGCCAGTCGGAGGAGAGTAGTGGTGGATGGGGATTGTTCAAGGAAGAAGCGGAGAGCCCTCAGACCATCCCGGTGGGGGATGGAGGTGTAGAGGGATTGGACGTCCATGGTGAAGAGGCGGTTGGGGCCAGGGAACTGGAAATTGTTGATACGATGTAGGGTGTCAGAGGAATCACGGATGTAGGTGGGAAGGGACTGGACAAGGGGAGAGAGAATGGAGTCAAGATAGCAAGAAATGAGTTCCATGTGGCAGGAACAGGCTGACATGATTGGTCTGCTGGGACAGTCCTATTTATGGATTTTGGGTAGGAGGTAGAAGCGGGCCGTCCGAGGTTGGGAGACTATGAGGTTGGAAGCTGTGGAAGGAAGATCTCCAGAGGAGATGAGGTCAGTAACAGCTCTGGAAACAATGGCTTGATTGTCAATGGCGGGGTCATGGTCCAAGGGGAGGTAGGAGGAAGTGTCTGCGAGTTGACGCTCAGCCTCTGCGAGGTAGAGGTCAGTGCACCAGCCAACAACAGCACCACCCTTGTCAGCAGGTTTTATGACAATGTCAGGGTTGGGACATCAGTCGTCTCAATTTCTCTGCTCCTTTCACCCACTCCAACCTGTCTCTCTCTGAACTTGCTGGACTCCGTTCTCTCAGGTCCAACCATACTGATGGCCACCTTTGTGTGTGGCTGCATCAAGCTGTGCGTAGACCCTCGGTACGCAAACACCAAGTGTCACTACGTGCTGAGGTTCTACCTGTCCCTGGTGTTGCGAAGGATGGGTCTGGTCACCTGTCCCTGGTGGAAAAATTTATGCAGAGAAACATCTTTGACCACAAGTCCATCAGGCAGTGGTCGGCACGTAACGTCTTAGAGGGCCAGCGGGAAAAGGAGATGGTGGATCCTGTGGGATGGTTCCCCGAGCAGACTGTCAAAGTCATTTGGCAGAATGCCTCATCGCCAGAACTTTCCAACAAGCACCAAGATGTAGCTTGGCTGGTGGTGAGAAAGGCCCTTCCCGTCAGATCCTTCCAACACACCAGGAGTCTCACCCCCTCTGCACGTTGCCCTCGAGGTGGCTGTGGTGGGGACGAGACCGTTGTTCACCTCCTTGTGGATTGTGCCTTTGTAAAGAAGGTCTGGAGAGAGATGCAGTGGTTTCTGTCGAGGTTCATCCTGAGCAGTTCTGTGACACAGGACTCTGCGCTCTATGGGCTGTTCCCAGGGACACACACCGAGACAAACATCAACTGCAGCTGGAGTATCATCAACTCGGTGAAAGACACTCTTTGGCTGCCCGAAACTTGTTGGTCTTCCAGTGCAAAGAGTTGTCCCCGGCCGAGTGTTGCAGACTGGCACATTCCAAAGTCCAGGACTACATGCTGAGGGACGCACTAAAGCTTGGGGCAGCCGCTGGAAAGGCGCAATGGGGAAGGGTCGCTGTCTAAGACCTTTCTGCCATAGGGCACTGAGGGGCTGGGAACTGTTGAGAGCCCCTTGGGCTGTACAGCTCAAAATGAATGTCTGCACATGATTGTAATATTCATTGATTGGAAGTGCATGGTAAAATCGGGCAAAGTCAGCATGCTTTTATCAAGGGGAGGTCATGCCTGACAAATCTGTTAGAATTCTTTGAGGAGGTAACGAGTAGGTTAGACAAAGGAGAGCCAATGGATGTTATCTACTTGCACTTCCAGAAGGCCTTTGACAAGGTGCCGCACAGGAGGCTGCTCAGTAAGATAAGAGCCCATGGTGTTAGAGGCAAGATACTAGCATGGATAAAAGATTGGCTGTCTGGCAGGAGGCAGAGAGTGGGGATAAGGGGGTCCTTCTCAGGACGGCGGCCGGTGACTAGTGGAGTTCCGCAGGGGTCAGTGTTGGGACCACAACTTTTCACTTTATACATTAATGATCTAGATGAAGGAACTGAGGGCATCCTGGCTAAGTTTGCAGATGATACAAAGATAGGTGGAGGGACAGGTAGTATTGAGGAGGCGGGGAGGCTGCAGAAGGATTTGGACAGGTTAGGAGAATGGGCAAAGAAGTGGCAGATGGAATACAACATGGGGAAGTGTGAGGTCCTGCACTTTGGTAGGAAGAATAGAGGCATAGACTATTTTCTAAATGAGGAGAGAATTCAGAAGTCTGGAGTGCAAAGGGACTTGGCAGTCCTAGTCGAGGATTCTCTTAAGGTTAACTTGCAGGTTGAGTTGGTAGTCAGGAAGGCAAATGCAATTTTGGCATTTATTTCAAGAGGACTGGAATATAAAAGCAAGGATGTGCTGCTGAGGCTTTATAAGGCTCTGGTCAGACCACATTTGGAATATTGTGAGCAATTTTGGGCCCCGTATCTCAGGAAGGATGTGCTGGCCCTGGAGAGGGTCCAGAGGAGGTTCACGAGAACGATCCCAGGAATGAAAGGCTTAACATATGGGGAACGTTTGAGGACTCTGGGTCCATACTTGATGGAGTTTAAAAGGATGAGGGGGGATCTGATTGAAACTTACAGAATACTGAAAGGCCTGGATAGAGTGGACGTGGGGAAGATGTTTCCATTAGTAGGAGAGACTAGGACCCAGGGGCACAGCCTCAGAGTAAAGGGAAGACCTTTTAGAACAGAGATAAGGAGAAACTTCTTTAGCCAGAGAGTGGTGAATCTATGGAATTCATTGCCACAGAAGGCTGTGGAGGCCAGGTCATTGAGTGTATTTAAGACCGAGATAGATAGGCTCTTGATTGGTAAGGGGATCAAAGGTTACGGGGAGAAGGCGGGAGAATGGAGTTGAGAAACTTATCAGCCATGATTGAATGGCGGAACAGACTCGATGGGCCGAATGGCCTAATTTCTGCTCCTATGTCTTATGGTCTTATGGTCTTACTATGAGGTTGGAAGCTGTGGAAGGAAGATCTACAGGGGAAATGAGGTTAATAACCGTCCTGGAAACAATGGCTTCAGTCACTTCTCACCAGAGCCCTCTGTTGGATGCTCTTCCTCTTGTTGAGTGCAAGAGTCCTTCTCCTCGATTACCTCCTGACTCGCGGTGGCTGCGGTGACTTCTCCCAGACTGCTTCAGTCACTTCTCGCCAACGCCCTCTGTTGGATAGTCTCCCAACCTCGGATGGCCTGCTTCTCCCTCCTACCCAAAATCCACAAACAGGACTGTCCCGGCGGACCGATTGTGTCAGCCTGTTCCTGCCCCATGGAACTCATTTCTTGCTATCTTGACTCCATTCTCTCTCCCCTTGTCCAGTCCCTTCTCACCTACATCCGTGATTCCTCTGACACCCTACATCGTATCAACAATTTCCAGTTCCCTGGCCCCAACCGCCTCCTCTTCACCATGGACGTCCAATCCCTCTACACCTCCATCCCCCACCGGGATGGTCTGATGGCTCTCCGCTTCTTCCTCGAACAGAGGCCCGAACAATCCCCATCCACGACTACTCTCCTCCGTCTGGATGAACTTGTTCTCTCACTGAACAGCTTCTCCTTAAACTCCTCTCAGTTCCTCCAAATAAAAGGTGTGGCAATGGGTACCCGCATGGGTCCCAGTTATACCTGTCTCTTTATGGGGTATGTGGAACATTCCTTGTTCCAGTCCTACTCCGGCCCCCTCCCACAACTCTTTCTCTGGTACATTGATGATTGCTTCGGTGCTGCTTCATGCTCTCGTCTGGACCTGGAAAAATTTATTAATTTTTTTCCAATTACCTCCCCTCCATCATTTTCACATGGTCCATCTCTGACACTTCCCCTCCCTTCCTTGACCTCTCTCTCTCAATTTCTGGTGATAGACTGTCCACCAATATTCATTATAAGCCTACCGACTCCCAGAGCTACATCAACTACAGCTCCTCACACCTCACTTCCTGTAAGGACTCCATCCCATTCTCTCAGTTCCTTTGCCTCTGTCGCATCTGTTCTGATGATGCCACTTTCAAAAACAGTTCCTCTGACATGTCTTCCTTCTTCCTTAACTGAGGTTTTCAACCCACGGTGGTTGACGGGCACCTCAACCATGTCCGGCCCATCTCCCGCGCATCCGTCCTCACACCTTCCTCTCCCTCCCAGAACCATGATAGGGTCCCCCTTGTCCTCACTTATCACCCCACCAGCCTCCGCATTGAAATGATCATCCTCCGCCATTTCCGCCAACTCCAGCATGATGCCACCACCAAACACATCTTCCCTTCACCCCCCCGGCAGCATTCCGCAGGTATCGTTCCCTCCGGGACACCCTGGTCCACTCCTCCATCACCCCCTACTCCTCAACCCCCTCCCACGGCACCTTCCCATGCAACCACAGAAGGTGCAACACCTGTCCCTTAACTTCCCCTCTCCTCACTGTCCAAGGGCCCAAACACTCCTTTCAAGTGAAGCAGCATTTCACTTGCACTTCCCTCAATTTAATCTATTGCATTCGCTGCTCCCAATGCTGTTTCCTCTACATTGGAGAGACCAAACGCAGACTGGGTGACCGCTTTGCAGAACACCTTCGGTCTGTCCGCAAGCATGACCCATGCCTCCCTATCGCTTGCCATTTCAACACTCCACCCTACTCTCATGCCCACATGTCCGTCCTTGGCCTGCTGCATTGTTCCAGTGAAGCTCAACGCAGACTGGAGGAACAGCACCTCATCTTCCGACTAGGCACTTTACAGCCTTCTGGACTGAATATTGAGTTCAACAATTTTAGATCATGAACCTTTCCTCTATCCCCAGCCCCTTTCCGATCCCCCTTTTTTCCAATAATTTATATAGATTTTTCTTTTCCCACCTATTTCCATTATTTTTAAATGTATTTCCATCCATTGTTTTATCTCTACCTTTTAGCCTATTTCGATCCCTTCCTCACACCCCACCCCCACTAGGGCTATCTGTACCTTGCTCATCCTGCTTTCCACCCTTAATGTCACCTATTATCACATTCCTTAGATAATATTACCACCATCAACACCTCTTTGTCCTTTTGTCTATGACATCTTTTGGTTATCTCCACCTATCACTGGCCCTCTATCCAGCTCTACTTGTCCCACCACCCCCCGCCCGCCTTAAACCAGCTTATATTTCACCTCTTTTCTATTTTTCCTTAGTTCTGTTGATGAGTCAAACGGACTCGAAACGTTAACTGTGTTCCTCTCCGCAGATGCTGTCAGACTTGCTGAGTAATTCCATAATGTGTTTAACAAGCAGGAAGTGTGATGGAATACTCTCCACTGGATAAGTGCAGCTCCAATAACACTGAAGAAGCTCGACACCATCCAGGATGAAGCAGTCTACTTGATCATTGGTGACAGCGTGTACCGTCTACAAGATGCTCTGCTGCAGCTTGCCAAGGCTTCTTTGACGGCACCGACCAAACCTGCGACTTCTACCAGCTCGAAGAATAATAGCAGCAGGCGCGTGGAAACAGGACCACCCGCAAGTTTCCCTCCACTCACCATCTTGCCTTGGAAATATATCACCGTTCCTTCACTATCACTGGGTCGAAATCCTGGAACTCCTTCCCTAACAGTACTGTGGGTGTACCTACATCACAGAGACTGTAGCACTTCAAGAAGGCAGCTCACCACCATCTTCTCAAGGGCAATTAGGGATGGACAATAAATGCAGGCATAGCCAGCAACACCTCCATTCTAAGAATTAATAAAAGTAATCCTTATTCGTTGATATACTCTCCAAATGCGTAAATGATGGTAAATGAATGACTTACAGCTATCCATTAGAACATCCAGATCATGTAAACAGGGTGGAAGTTTTATGTTACCAGTATCGGTGTGAATTGATAAGAGTCTTTCATAGATGGATCTTGCAACACAATAACAAAGTAGGATTCAGTTATCAGAGGGCAAGGGTGGAAATTGTTTTAAGGGATTCACTGTCAGACAGCTGCCTATTAACTCCAGGTTTGCATAGCAGGTCTCACCATTTCCAAGTAAGTAAATTGGGTTTGTTCATTTCATTAAAAAAAAATCTATTCAATCCCATTTCCTCTTTCTCTTCTGAAGCTTTTAGGGGCAGCTTTTTGAGAAATGCCTTGATTTTAAAATTCTCACCCTTGTTTTCAAATCCTCCCATGGCCTCAGCCTCTCCCCCCATCTGTAATCTCCTCTAACCCCACTGGGGAGCTAGTGCGCGTAGTGGTAATGTCACTGGATTAGCAATGCTGTGGCCCAGGCTAATGGTCTGGGGCCACAGGTTCAAGTCCCACCATGGCAGCTGGTGGAATTTAAATTCAATTAATAAATCAGGAATTGAAAGCTGGTCTAATGGTGACAATGACAGCTATCATCGATCGTTGTAAAAACTCATCTGGTTCCCTCCCTTTAGGGCAGAAAATCTGCCATCCTGTGACTCCAGACCCACAGCAATGTGGTTGACTCTTAACTGCCCTCTGAAATGGCCCAGCAAGCCACTCAGTTCAAGGGCAATAGGGATGGGCAACAAATGCCAGCAATGCCTCCATCACATAAAATAAACCCACTGACACCTCTCTGCCCCTCCAATTCTGGTCTCATGCTTATCCCTGATTTTCATTGCTCCACCATTGGCAACTGTGTCTTAATCCCTGCACTTCTCTTGTAAAATGCTCTTTAGGGCCTTTCTCTTTGACTAAACTCTCAGTCACCCGTCCCAACATCTCCTTCAATGGCCCAGTGTCAAATTTCTCCCCCCAGCAATACAGAATTGTGTACATGAATTCCTATATCGCTGTTCTTTTGCCCTTTTCAAAATTGTACCAGTTGGTTTGTATTGCCTCTTCTCATTCTTCCAGATAAAATTGTGAAACAAAAATATGGAAACTGGCATCAAAGTTAATTTCCATCCACCCCCCCCCCCCACCCCCACCCCACCTCCCCGTTAGTGTCGGAGTGTCATTGTGGGCGTGAGCGGACAATATGGCGTGAAAGCCAAAAACCGGTTTTACACCGCTGTGAAACCAGTTTACGATTGTCTGCTCCACCCGTCAAGGGTGGGCCACCTCCACCCCCACCCCTCCCCCATCCAATGTCGGGAACCTAATTTCAATGCATTTGCATCACATCATCTTGACTGCCCACCGGAATCATCCCCCTCCCCCATGCTGGATCATCTGAGCACGTTGGCGTGATTACACGCCAAGGTTTCTCTTAACAGCATTTAAGAGGCGTGCAGCTGGCGAGCTGAACTCCGAGGGGAACTCGGCGGTGAGAGAACACTAAAGTTGCGCAGCGCTCACAAGGGTCGTCCGTTCAACTTCAAGGAAGAGGCACAGGCAAATCGCTTTTTCCCAGCTGGCTGACAGTGCGGTGCTGGGGCAAGGGATGCCCTGCGGTTGGGGTGAGTTGGGGGGGCAAGGCAGCACGGTCTGATGGTGGTGCACAAGCACATGTGGGGGGTTGTGGAAGGGAAGCGGCCACACGTTAGGGAAACCTTGTATTAAGTGAGGATTCTTCCGCAGCTGAGATAGTTCAGGCGCAGCCACATTGACATGATTGGAGTCGGACCTCTAGCTTATCTGCCCACTCAAGCAACACAGAGGCCTGAATGTGCCACCAAATGCTCCAGAGTTTTTCACCCCTTGGGCATAGACTGCAAGTTAATGAGCATTTTAGGGGGCTGCCAGACAATTGGACAGCTGCGCATGTTGTATAATCTCTTTGCTGAAGCTGGCCATGAAGCAGTCACTGGTGGAGGCGCTCACAGCCCCTTGCAGTGTCATCACCCTGGTTTAGACCAGTCTCCCCGATGGTTCAATCTAACAGCGAGCCTTACAGTGCGGGTTAGGAGAATGCCTGTGCCTGAGCTAAGAGCACAGCATGCAGTCCAGTAGGCAAAGCTGCTGCCACTCAGTCAGGTGGGGTGGGGTGGAGTTGGGTGGGATTTTGGGCAGCCATGCAGTGCACTAAACTCTGGCCATCCAAGTGGTGACCAGCACTCTCCGGGATGCATTAAGGGGCCTTCAGACTTAACCAAGAAGGCTTTTTAGTACACCAATGCTAACCCATGTGTCTCTCTCTTTTATCCTGCAGGAGGAGTCCATCAGGAGCATGGGGCCTGGTGACCTAGCTGTATGCCTCATGGCTTACAGGGAGCGGAGACGAAGGAGAAGAGAGCGACGGAGGCATCTGGCTGGGCAGAGGGAGGAGCAGCACCCTCAAGAAGAAGGGGTGGCTGGGGATCCTGCGCACACCACTGAAGAGCCACATTGAACCGTCGTGGGTTGGCACCTAGCTGGACCCAGGATCTACAGAAGGCGCTTGTCATTCCTGCAGATGACCGAGAACCAGTGTCACCAAAGACAGTGCATGTCCAGGGAACTGGTTGGTCACAAATGCCACCTGCTGCAGGATTTGGTGTCACGGGGACTTGGAGGGCATCCACTGCCTGTGGCCGTGAAAGTGGCTCCTTCCTCAGCTCCACAGGTGACCTGTGTGGGATCTCACAATCCTCCACACACATGTATATCAAAGGGGTCACGGACACCATATTCACAAAGTTACAGAACTTTGTGCATTTCGCTCGGAATCAGGAAAGCCAGGAAGCAGGAGTGCTGGGATTTGTGCAGATCTCAGGTTTACCACAGGTGCAGGGTGTCATTGACTGCACTCGTGTGGTGCTTGGATCTCTGTGGCAACAAACAGTCAGCTATGTCAACCACAAGGCTTCCGCTCGCTGAATGTTCAGTCGGTGTGCAACCACAGCAAACGCATCCTGCAGGTCTGCGCACATGGTTCCTAGGGAGCATCCACAACCCCTACATCCTTAGCAGGTCTCAGACCCCTGACGTCTTCCAGGGTCCACAGAGGCTGCAGGGTTGGCTCCTCAGGGACAAGGGCTACCCACAGAAGATGTGGCTGATGATACCCGTGCGGCGGCCTCAGACTGCAGCAGAGAGACGGTGTAACGAGGCTCATGCAGCAACTCGCAACTTGGTGGAGCAGACCATTGGGATGCTGAAGATGAGCCCTGGCACCTGGACCAGTCTGGTGGAGCCCTGCAATATAGTCCAACGAGGGTGGAACACATCATCATTGCCTCCTGCGCCCTTCACATCCTGGCACTGCAACGGGGGGAGGAGCTGGCTGAGGAGGAGATGGAGGAGCTGCATGTCTCCTCCGATGAGGAGGACATCGACAGGGATAAGGGTGAGGAGGTCCTCGAAGGCAAGGATAACAGCAATGAGGCCATTGCATTGACCAGACAAGGCAGGCACACTCGGGAGGCCCTCATAACCGCTAGATTCGTGGAGGATGATGACAGATGCCATGACGGATGCCCCAGGATCAGGAGAAGTTAAAGTTTCCCCGATCTTGTGGCATTCTTCGTGAGCTGAACCCTTCAGGAGCACACCGTCACCGGGAACAGATGCTGAAGAGGTGGGGGGCCAGCCACAACTCAAAGGTGCTGAGAGCACACAGAGAGAATGGCAGAGCTCTGTGCCGCTGGCCCAGGACATTCTGGCAGCAATGACAAGCACCATCGAGGTGCAGACATGACTGATGTGTCCAGTGAGTGTGAAGGTGCACCATCACTGCACTGGGAAGGTTGCACAAAGCACAGGGAAGAGACTGTGGACTGGACTGAGACACTTGCCTTTATCTTGTGCAGGAACCAAGGTTTCACATCTGAATGACACGAACACTGCTCGTCGTAACAAGGAGCCTTAGAAAGGGTGACATTGTTGGGAGTTTATTTACAATTGTCAGTATTATGTAAATATGATTAATGCCTGCACCCATGAGGTGAAACTACATTTTCTTAATCTTCCTAACTCTCTGCTATGTCTTGATGCTCCTCCGACATCCACAGTGGAAGTGGAGGCAGCTGCTGACTGCTACACTCTGTCTGTGATGACCTTGACATTCATTCTCTAGAGGGGTGAGACCTGCTGAGCCCCGGCCTGCTTTCGGGGTCCTGCTGTGTGGCAGTGGCACCCTCCTCGGCCTGTGGAGCTGGAGCTTCTGGGGTCACAGGAAGAGGGGATTTGGATGGGCTAGGCACTCCCAGAGTCACCTGGGTGGATGGCCCTGGGGTGTGCATCTGTTGATCCTCCTCCCTATGGGTGCCCTAGGGCCCCTGGCTGACTCCATGAGGAGAAGGGGAAGCTAGAGTGAGATCGAGATGCCCCCACACCCTGCTGGAGACCAACCATGGCATCAGCGATGGATTGAGCCCATGCAGCAGTGCAGGAGCGATGTCCTGGACCAAGTTCTCCTTGGCGGCCGCCATCCTACCAGTGTTGACCTCGGTGCGTTACAATGCCAGCGCTATCACCTCGGACTGAAGGCGGACAAACTCGTCCACTGTTCCTTGCAATCTGAGAAGTGCATAGACATCCCCTCCTGATGTTCCCGAGCTTGCTTTTGCAGCTCCAGCAACTGTAACATGACTGACTGCATAGGCTCGTCATCTGACTTAGACTCAGCAGATTTCTGCCCTCCAGCAGTCCTCCAAGTACCGGGGACCTGGGAAGTCCCTGCCTCCGCCTGCTGTGGATCAGACAGTGCGATGTGCTCACCAGATTGTGATCCCAAGGCTACTCTAGAACTAGGTCCCACTGAGGTGTGTGTCTCTGTGCTGGTGGAGGGTGTGGGTGAGCGCTGTGACGGGACTTCAATGAGGGTGTCATCAGATTCTTCTTCCAAGGTGTCTTCAGGGCATGAGTCAAGGCCCTGGGTTGTGGACACCCTCAGCTGTTTCCCAGATGTGCCTGAGAAAACAAGGAGAGATAATTAGTGCATGGCAGGGGAGTGTGAAACAGGACACATCACTCACAGCATAGTTGTCTGATGGATGTTGTACTGCTGGACCCTCACTTGGTTGAGCACCGCCGACCTCACCATCAGTAAAGGACCGGTCCCGATCATCGCCGGCCAGCTGAATGGCTCTGTTCTCAAAGTCTGTGAGGACCTTGATATCAGGCATTCCTCCACCGGTCTGCAACCTCTCCTTTTGTTGTGAGCCAGCTTGTCCTGCAGGAATACAGATTGAGAGCTGGATGCCTGCCCGGCCAGATAGTAAGGATGCCTGGCATGTGAGTAATGCTATGGATGGGATGAGGACACGATACGCAGGGCAGATGAACGTATGTGGAAGGGAATGAATGGTGATGTCCCTTGAGCTGGCGGTGAGTGAGATCCCTGTGGATGTGTGATGGGTTTGTGAGTGTGTGAGTTGAGAATGATGAGAAGAATGAATTACCCTGGTGTAACGGAGGATACCATTCATCCTCTTTTGGCACTGGGTGGCTGTCCTCTTTTGCAGGGCGTTGGCGCTGACCAACACTGCCACCGCCTCCCATGCTGGATTGGTGACCTTGCTAGCTGGTCTTTGCCCATAGTGGGGACAGAGGACTTTGCGGTGGGCCTCCACTGCGTCCAATTGGCGCTCGAGGGAGGCGTCGCTAAATCTGGAGGCAACATGTTTCCTCCCTTTGGAAGCCATCAGTTCCCAGCAGCTTCTTATCCTTTGAAGAGCGCTAGCTCTGTGCAGGGACGGCTTTTAAATATGGCATCCAGTTTACTGACGGCTGAGGTGACAGTGGGGCGGGCGAATCAGAGGCCGCCGGCCAGCGACCTGGCGTGTTTCCCAGGAATGCATTATTAATGTGCTGCGAAGGGGACGATACACCACCAAAAAGCCGCCATTGCAGCTCGTGGGTAAAACTTCCTTTTTATCACCCAATACCGCACTTAGTGCAAATCCTGGGGCAATTCCACCCCATATTTTACCCCTTGGGAGAACCTGCTTCAGATTCCTGCCTCCATCCACAACAACACATGCGCTGGATTGTAGTTTTAAACCGAATTACATACAGCACAAAAAACAGGCCATTTGGCCTTCCCAATCCATGCTGGCTCCAATTGAAACAAAAATGGAAAATGCTGGAAAAAAAAGCTCAGCAGGTCTGGCAGCATCTGTGGAGGGAGAAACAGAGTTAACGTTTCGAATCCGTATGACTCTTCTTCAGAGCTGCAGAGAAGTGGAAATGTGATGAAATTTATACTGTTTAAGGCGGGGGGGTGGACCGGCCAGCGATAGGTGAGGACAAAGGAGGGATTGTTGAAGATGTCATGAACCGAAGAGCAAAGGGAGTGTTGATGGCGGTGGTTAGTGCTTTAAAAAAAGTGCTAATAGTGGCATAAAGGTAAGAAAGCAGAATGTGATTATAGCAGAACAAGGTAGTATTGTGTGAAAAAACAACATGGAACAAGTAACAGATGGCCCTGTGGGGGATGGGGAGGGGGCAGTGGTGAAGCAAAAAAGGGACAGAAAATGGGATAAAAAGGTGATAAAACCATGGATAAATGAATACAAATAAGTGGATAAAAAATAAAAATGAATGTAAAGAAAGGGGATTAAAAAGGGGGACGATAATGGAGGAGCGAGTTCATGTCTGAAGCTGTTGAACTCAATGTTAAATCCAGGAGGTTGTAAGGTGCCTAATTGGAAGATGAAGTGTTGTCCCTCCAGTTTACATTGAGCTTCACTGGAACATTGCAGAAGGCCAAAGACGGACATGTGGGCACGAGAGCAGGATGGTGTGTTGAAATGGCAAGTGACAGGAAGGTCTGGGTCATGCTTGTGGACAGACTGGATGGGCTCCCCAAAGCGGTCACCCAGTCTGCGTTTGGTCTCTCCAATGTAGAGGAGACCGCATTGGGAGCAGCGAATGCAGTAGACCAAATTGAAGGAAGTGCAAGTGAAGCGCTGCTTCACCTGAAAGGAGTGTTTGGGCCCTTGGACGGTGAGGAGGGAGGAGATAAAGGGGCAAGTGTTGCACCTTCTGTGATTGCATGGGAAGGTGCAGTGGGAAGGGGATGAGGTTTGGGGGTGATGGAGGTGGGGGCGATGGCCATGTTTAAAGCTGTCCAACATGTGAATTATTTCAGGGGGAATACCATGAAAACAAAGGGTAGATTGAAACCAAGTTTGGTCACAGATACATTAAGTCTCACTTATAGCTAGATGCTTGCTCCTTTTCAAACAAAAATATCTGTGCCTCATACGACATAACTTTGGCATTTATGTTAGGTTACTTCTTCAAAAATAATCTTACTGTTTCTGAGGCGAATAACATTTAAGGAGAAGCTAGATCAACACATAAAGGTCCTGTGGCACAGTGGGTAGCGTCCCAGCCTCTGAGCCAGTGTTATGATGTGGCAGGTGATATGTGCCAGGCAGAGCAAATCCACAAGGGAAACTTGGCCATGCTATCACAATGGTTTTGTAGTTTGTATTTATTACGAGAAGACGTGTGTACTGAATACAGAAGGATTGAGTCCACAAACACCTTTAGAGATTTTAAAATTAAATTAAAACATTTATTAACAAAAGAAAAAGAACAAACCAATAAACACACACAAGATTACAGTCACACGGTCATTTAGCCTTAACAGTTTCCAAAATTCTTAACTTAGCAGGCTCCCAACTGCACCCTCCCTTTAAGGCAAAAGTCCAAAATAGATTTTAAATGTAAGTAAGCAATCCAGCAAGGTTACCACAGCATCCACTTGACAGTGGAATTCCAAAGGCTTTTAACACAACTTTAGTTACTGGACACAGCAGACTTCTGCAGAGGTTGCTAGAGGCTGTTCCCCAAGGCTGCTTGACATGGTATACCTTTCAAGATGTTACATGGCTACACCTACAAAGCCTTCCATCCTTCTTTATATACTTCTCTGCCTCTTTAATGTGTAAAATCCCATTGTTTTACATGTCGTCAGAAATCTACTTTTCTCATAATATAAAAATCTTTCATGTTGCCAATCTGATCAGTACCTTTGGGAAAAATAAACATACTGCTTGGCCTTGCTGACCTTGTTAGCTGTAAACATCCTATCATCCCTTTGACAATCAAACACCCCTTCACTTATCTAAAAATGCAAATTTCATTCATACCCTATCTGTCTAACCATCATCCTAGCTTATCCATCCCCATTTCAATAGTCAGCTTTATACCTAAGTCTTTTGATAATTTCAACCTTGCAGTCTATCTGGCTCTTATTCAATTAAATTAGTCACACAGACAGAACCATCCACACCCATGAGCCTACAATAATATTATGAAAAATATTATAGTTTCATGACAGCCAGAAGCTCTGGGTTCAAGGACTTGATGGCCAGGGAAGGTGTGTTCATAATTTGGCCAAACAGGTTGAGTATCAACCTGCAAATCCTTCCAACACACATCAAAGGCTGGCGGTAAGAGCGAGAACCATTCCAGTCAGCCAAGTGGAAAGAAAGTTGCTATCTCCAACATCACTATCCACAGCTCCAGATTACACGTATGTTGCCATAGCAACTTGGACTCCCTGAATGAAGCGTAGCACACACCAGATAAACACATGAGGCAGATAGAATAAAAGGAATAACAATGAAGTAAATAGACGGGGTGAAGACTTGTGTGGAAAATAGATGTCAGAGAGAATAGACATCATTTGGGCCTTTGGCCAAATGGCCTGTTTCAGGGTTTAAAATGTTCTCTGTAATTCATAATTAATTCATCTCCTGGTTATGTCCTGTTGAGGAGAACAGTGTTCATGTACTGCTTGTTTGCTTTACTGTTTCAAAGGGGAGCAGGTCCCAGGAGGTGTGATTTTATAGGAAGGCCTACAGAGAGCACAACGGGCAGGTCCAGCTTCCTGTGTTTACCATGATAAAATTGGTTTGTTATCCTCATGACAAAACTATAGCACAAGATGTACCTGTGTGACAGGGGAGTTTGGCTTGTTTATACTGTGGAGGGACACCAGGTCACTCATAATGCCTTTGCCAAGCTCAGGTAACGCGCTAATGTGCTTCGACAAGATTAATTTCAAGCACAGTGTGCAAACAAGTTAAAAATAACATTGCTATCTGTTGTAAAATTAAAAATAAACAACAGTTTTTCATACACTGATTACTGAACGCACTCGGATAAGACAATCACAGGCAGACCCAGAAAAGCCTGTTATGCTAAGGAAGCTGATTACATACCTTCTTCCGTGCTACTGCCCAGTGTTTGTACCTCCATGAGTGTACTTGTCCTGTTTACACTGCCAGGCAACTCTACAATTGTAATAAAAACAAAAAACTACTGCGGATGCTGGAAATCCAAAACAAAAACAGAATTACCTGGAAAAACTCAGCAGGTCTGGCAGCATCAGTGGAGAAGAAAAGAGTCGACGTTTCAGGTCCACACGACATTTCAACAGAACAATTGTTTCTATTTCAATTATTTATTTCATTTCTGTTTGTAGATTCCACGTTTACAATGTGTTACATTGAATTTACAGCACAGAACAGGCCATTCTGCCCAACAGGTTTGTACCAGTATTTACGCTCTGCACAAGTCTTCCCCCCACTCTATTTATTTCATCTCACCCTATCATCATATCCTTCTATTCCTTTCCCCCCTCATGTGCTTATCGAACTTCCACTTAACACTATTCATCTCAACCACTCCCTGTGGCAGGGAGTTCCACATTCTCACCACTTTCTGGGTGAAGAAATGTCTCCTGAATTCTTTGGTTAGATTTATCAGTGACACTCATATTTATAGCCATTAGTTTTGGACTCCTCCACAAAAGTGGGAACATCCTTTGTGTCAACCCTATTGAACCCCCTTCAAAATTTTTCACAACATCTATCAGGTCACCCCCCCCCCAGTCTTCTCTTCAAGAAAAGCACCTAGCCTGGTCAGTTTTTCCTGATAGTTAGAACATCTCCATTCTGGTATCATCCTTGTAAATCCTCTTTGCACTTCTCCAGTGCTTCTATATCAGTTTTTATAATACGGAGCAATGGTCGTTCTAAACTGCACTTTGAAGGTGCTATGTAAATTCAAGTTGTTGTTGTAGCACAGCAGTTGATATTAAGAACACCAGAGGAAGTAATGGGTAAATGCATCATGTGGTTTGGAACTGAGCCAAACAGAAGTTCTCCGCTCCAATATGTGATGACCTCGCCACATGTCTGCCTACACAGGAGCAGCTGTTGCAGCTCAAAACAATTCACTGGCTGCAAAACGCATTGGAGATATTCCTGCAAGACATAAATCCTACTCTTTAATGCTTTACATATCTGACAGAATGGGGTAATTACGGGCTTTGCTGAATTTGGCTTCAGTGTCTCTGGACTTGGAAGAGGAAGTCAGCCAGGGAAGCTGCTTTATCGCCCGGGAGCTCGCTCTTGTTAGGCTATAAAAAAGGAAGAAAGAAAGACTTGCATTTATGTAGCACCTTTCATTACCTTGGGCCTTTCAAAGTACTTGACAGCCAAATAAATAATTTTTGATGTGTAGTCACTGTTATAATGTAGGAAATGTGGCAGCTAAGTTGTGCACAGCAAGCTGCCACAAACAACAATGTGATAATGACCAGATAAACTTTTTTTGTGATTGAGGGATTAATATTGAGCCCAGGATACTGGAGATAACTCACCTGCTCTTCTTCAAATCAGTGCCATGGGATCTTTTACATCAAACCGAGCAGGCAGGTGGGATCTCGATGTAATGTCTGATCAGAAAGATGGCACTTCCAACATTGCAGCACTCCCTCAGTATTGTGGTAATGTCTTGGTAGTTACATTTTTAAAGTTTGCCAATTCCTTTGTTAAGGTTAAGAGAAACAAGTGATGGGTATAAATTGTCTTTAGCAAGTATTAATAGGGGATAGCTGGGACACTGGGTTGAGTGGGAGGAGAGCTGATGACCCTGAACATGTCAAAGAGAGGGAGAGGGAGACGAAGTTGCAGACTTCAACCCATTGGGTGAGTTGAGAAAACCTTTTTCAACTTAAATGCAGCTTCAGAACAGCGTTTTTTTGTCTTTACAGAAAAGTCCAGGAACATCCTGAATCCACCAAAAGGCCTTCCAGCTGCCCCTGAAGCCTCTCTGCTGTGAGAGGGTGAGGAAGATATAAAAACAGCACAAAGGACTTACTTACATCCAAAGGTGGGTGCTGTGTTTGCGATTGTGCCTGTGGACTATTGTTTTTGGCAAGGAGATGAAGAGAGAGACTACCTCAGTGAGCTGAGAATGTACGTGCATTGCAGAGGGACTTAATCATAACTCAGTAAGAGCCCTGCACAATTATCTCATTGTTGCTATTGGCAAGGGGAGGAAGACAGAGACTACTTCAATGAGCTGAGGGCGTGTGCATTGCAAAGAGACCTGATTAAAGCTCATTAAGAGCCCTGCACATTCCCCTCTTTGCCAGTCCAAACATGGAGCGGGCGATTCCAGCGAGTGGGACTGGGAAAGTATTCCGAATGTTGCTGCTCAAACAGTGAATTGTTGAATGACATCAACTTGTTATTTACCAAATACAAAAATTCCAATCATTTCCTGGCCTGAGTCAGGCTGGACCTGCCTAGGTGAAGATCCAACATAACTCTTCGATACCATCACCAGAGGATTGTGCCTGGGTGGCTTCAGCTGACCCAGGTGAAGATACCCTCCCTCCCCTTGACCCTGGAAAAGAACATTGCATGAGTGAGTGTAAAGCACCCATCAAGCTTGTGTGAGCTTCCTCCCTCCCTCCCCTCCTGATTGGCCTTCACCCTTTCTCCCTCTCCCTCTTCTGGTGGGGAGGCTTCATTCACCTATCTTTAGTCTCCTCACCTAAAACATTTCAACTAAAACCAAGGGGCTGGGCGTAGCTCTTGGTGCAATGGTGACACCATCTTCGTCTGTGGTGGGGTCCCTCCAGGTCTGAAGCAGGGGTGGCTGCTTCCTCAGTCCCTGCTGCTCCTGGGGCCCCATTGCCTTTCAAACATCTGAGCAAGAACCTCTGGGTGAAGAGGTACACCCACCCCAACATGACCATTGAGGAGTACGTGAAAGCCATGACTGGGGTTGTTGGCCCCTCGGCCATCATTGTCGCATGTACGGTAAGGTAGTCTTTGCCCTGATGACTGAGTGGACGGTGCACCTGGCCCTGGCCAAAGGGCTCATCGTGGGTGGGATATTCCTCTCGGTAGACCTCCTTGAGACTACCGTGCAGAGAGTTGTCCTTCCGAGTGTCTCGCCCTTCATACCTGGTGAGCTCCTCCTCCCCTCACTTACATTGCCTTGGGGGAGGACAGGATGTACCGATCCCGCTCGACCTTAAGGAGGTCAGCCAGGTCCCTCCAGTGCCAGGCATTTATAAACCTGGCCTGGGAGGAGGTACTGTAGGGGGGAAGGCGGGGTGTCCTTGTAGAGCACAAGGGGACCGGATACAAGATCTTCTGGTTGGCAGACAGTGTGCGGTGCCACATCTGTAAGGAGGTGGGGCATGTACAGAAGCATTACCCGCCCCTCCCTCCCCAAGACTGCCAAAACCATCTGCTTAAGAATTGGCTCTTGATCTCCCTCCTCAGCATGGGGTATAAAATCTTCGCCAGGGCAATGGCTTCACGCCTTGGCCCCGTGCTGGACCACCTGATCCACCCTGACCAGTCCTACACCGTCCCAGGCCGGACCATTTACAATAACATCCATCTCGCCTGGGACCTGATCCACCATTCCCTGAGGGGCTGGCCTGTCAAGCATCTTCCTCTCCCTAGCCCAGGAGAAGGCGTTCGACAGGGTGGATCACGAATATCTATCTGGGACTCTGCTAGCTTTCGGGGTCGGGACACATTTCGTCGCCCGGATCCGACTTCTGTACGCCGCCTCAGTGTGTCTGATTAAGGTTAACGGGTCCCTGATGGCGTTCCTTCGTTTTGGGGGAGGAGTGTATCAGGGTTGCCCCATGTCCGGCCAGCTATATTCTATTTGCGTGGAGCCTTTCCTGTGCCTCTTGCAGAGGTGGTTGTCAGGATTGGCTCTGCGTAGGCCTATGCTGATGGCGTGCTCCTCATGTTCACAGACCCAGCAGACCCACGGAGGATGTGGGAGTGCCAGAAAATCTACCCTAAATTGTCCTCCGCCAGGATCAACTGTTCTGGACTCTAGTTGGTCAGTGGCAGCTGAACCCGCTACCGGAGGAATTCGGGCCTTTCGCCTAGAATACCACCAGTCTCCTCTACCTGGGAGTCCATCTTAGTCCTGCTGAGGAATCCTGGCCAGCCAACTGGCAAGAGCTGGAGGTCAAAGTCACCAGTCGCCCTGGGCGCTGGACAGGACTGCTCCAAGTGCTGTCCTACAAGGGTCGAGTGATGGTCATAAACCAGCTGATTGTCGTAATGCTGTGGTACCAGCTGGTCACTTTGATCCCTCTCTTTTGTCACAAAAATACAGAAGAGGCTTAATGACTTCTTCTGGGACAAAAGGACGCACAGGGTCGTGGCTGAAGTTCTGTATCTCCTGCTTAGGGAGGGCGGGCAGTCACTTGTGTGCCTTCACATCCAAGCGGCGGGTTTCTGTCTCCAGACCCAGTAACGATACCTCTATGTCAAGCTCCTTCCTTAGTGGTGTGCCCTGGTGACATACTTCTTCCTCCAGGTGCACGGCCTCAACTATGACCTGCAGCTCCTGTTTATAGACCTGGGAGAGGTCTCCATGCCTCGCTGAAGGAGTTGCCTGTCTTCTTTAGGGAACTGATTACGGTTTGTGTGGTAAAGTGGAGTGCTATGTACCTTTAAGAGGATGGAGTTAGTTGATCATGTGACTGTATTGACCAATTGCTACATAGCGCGGGCTTCTTGGGTAACTGGAGGTGATTGAAGAAGCACACATTGTGTCAGTGCTCTGTTCTTAGTTCCAATAAACCAACAGTGTTTGTTCAGTTAATTGGTCTCTCTGCTTATATCATTTCAAGCACCAACTAATGTGTTAATAGCAAGGGTGCAGCTAGCGTTCGCCAGACAAAACGAACCTAATAACCAAAAACATAAAAGTCTGGAACATGGTTGCCTAGGCCAGAGTTCTCTCCCATCAGGAGTAGCGGCTATCGTCGGAGTCGCTGCTCAGGAATCCACACCTCATTCAATATGAATTTCGATGGCTGGCGGAAGAGAGGGCTGGATGACGCTGCAGGAACTTTCCAGATGTGCGTCTGCTCTGAAGAAGAGTCATACGGACTCGAAACGTTAACTTTTTTTTTCCCTCCACAGATGCTGTTAGACCTGCTGAGCTTTTCCAGCATTTTCTGTTTTGCGTCTGTCAATGTCCAGCTCGCGGCCAAAGCCAACCACAGCCTGAAAACGGTGGTGCTCGAACCCGAACGTACTCGTGGCGCTGAGGCGACTCAAGTGTGCGGTGGACTGCCGTCTGAGCTGACCCCATTTCGGACCAAATTTCATATTGGTCCTGCGTCCGACACCTCCCTCAGGAGCTGCAGCCCCGCAATTTTAGCCGCCTCACGGAAATTCCCTCTGTGCCTTTCCGCTCGGCGCGGAGGGGTTTCCCGTGGGGCCTGCTGCTGCTGCTGCACACCCTCCATTTCCTCGCCTCCCTCCACCATCAGGACATGCCGGGGCATGCTACTCTACCATCCGGCGGTGAGGGAGGTCCCTAGCGGAGGGCTCGCTACATGGGAGTCCCCCCCCTTTCTCCATCGGGGTCCTGGTGTGGAGGGTGTTACGTGCAGCAGTGCCGTGCAATCGTAGGTTAAGCTGGCTCGCGGACTCCCGGGCCGGGTGGGTTTTCTGCGGCCAAGGGGAGTCCGTGTTCCACGTGTATGCAGACTGACCGACGCCACAGTCCCACTTTCATTTTTTTTTTGAAGGGTCTGCTCCTCAATTTTTGGTTGCGCTTCAGCCCCACGTTCCTGATCTTTAGTCACCCGGTGTGGCAGGGGGGTGGGGGGTAGGGAGGGTGGAGGACCTGCTCGTATGCCTGCTCCTGGGCCTGGCCAAGGTGACCATCAACACGTCCAGGCAGTGGGTGGTCGAGGGGGTCATCCAACCTGACTGTCTCCCCCTCTACTGTGTTCATAGCTGGGTGGCCCTAGAGAGGGAGCATGTGGTGCCCATCAGTATGCTCGAGGCCTTCTGCGATTGGTGGACACCGGGAGGGCTGGGCGTTCATCATCACCCCCTGAAAGGACGTTTTGATTTCATTTTGTAAGTTTCCTTTCACGTTTTTGTTTTAGTTACAGTTCCCCACCAGTTTATTTAGTTTAATTTATTGATGTTGTTTCTTAAAAAAAGTCCATAAATAGGGGATAGCTGGGACACTGGGTTGGTTGGGAGGAAAGCTCCAAGACTGAACATGTCAATAAACTCTCTCAATAAAGAATATCTCTGTCTTGGTTTCGGCTTCACCAATCAGCTTGGGTCCTGTTAACATACTGTGCTGGAGCGTCAGTCTTGATTTTTGTGCTCATGTTCTGGGGAGGGGGGTCTTGAACCCAGCACTGTGCAACCTAGAGGTGAGACTGCTACCAACCAAGCCACAGATAATGTAGGAAGCTATTGAACTCGGTTGTGATTCCACAAATTAATTTCTGGACAGGAGGTGTGGCCACCTACATGAGACATTTAAGGTTTGACCAAGACATATTGTATGTTTTTAGAGTCCCTTTCACAGCCTCAGGACATCCCCAAGTGCTTAGCAGTCAATAGAGTAATTTTTGGAGTGTAGTCACTGTTGTATTGTCAGAAACACGGCAGCCAATGTGTGCACAGCAAGCTCCCATAAACACCAATGAGATAATGACCAGATGAACAGTTTTTGCGATGTTGATTGAGAGATTAATATTGGCCATGGCCACCCAGGCTTTTGTTCAAAATAATTGCCATGGAAACTTTGACATGCACTCATGCACTTAAGAGAGTAAACAGGGGCCTCAGTTTAACATCTCATCTAAAAGATGGCACCCCCAACAGTGAAGCCCCACCTCAGTACTGCATTGGGAGCGTCAGCCCGGGTATTGTGCTTAAGCCTCTGGAGTGGGACTTGAACCCACAACTGTTGGACCCAGGGATAAGAGAGCGATACCCCAATGAGCCACCACTTCTTCCTAATGGGCTATGGAATGGAAGCATACTCTGGCATGAGTCAAGTAAGGGCAAAACAAGAGCAGACCTTAGGTGGCTCCCTGCTTCCCGGGGAACAGGATCTGCTGTCTTGTACAGTGGAAGCTGATTCACTGAGTATTTTCAATACAGAGCTGGACCTCTTCTTAGCTGGGGTGCGATGGATCATTACATATCAGAGGTAGGTACCGTGTCATACAAGTCAGGGTTGGTGAGATCTCCTGGACTAGTTTGGATCACTGATAAAGGGACAGAGAAGAATTTTCCAGATTTCCCTCCCCGCTGCAAATTAGTTTAGCTTTTTTTCACCCCCCAGGTTTTTTACCTCTCCCAGGAGATTATATCGCACTGAGAGGGTGGCAGGGATGGTGGGGAGACTCTGTATGGTGAGGTAGAGCCATCACAATTATATGGACTGACTGGATGGACTGTTCCTTTTTTCTTGTCTGATGATTTTTTATTATTTGTTCATGGGATGTGGGTGTTGCTGGCTAGGCTAGCATTTATTGTCCACCCCTCATTGCCCTTGAGAAGGGGGTGATGAACCATCTTCTTCAACCACTGCTGTACATTTGGTGTAGCTGCACCCACAGAGCTGTTAGGGAGGGAGTTCCAAGATTTTGACCCAGGAAGAAACAGCCCAAATCTTTCTTCATCTATTTTTTTCCAACTGAATGCATGGGAAAGCCGGCAAGTGAATGCCCTGGTTGATTCCCCCCTCCTTCCCCACCTATTTCAAGAATATAGAGAGCATGGGGTACCCCGAACAAAGCACAGGCCAGAAATCAAACCTAGGCTGCTTTAAGCGACATCATTTAAGAAAGAGAGAGAAAGAAAGAGAAAGAGAGGGGGTGAGAGAGAGAGAGAGAGAGAGAAAGAGAGAGGGACAGCCTGTAGAGAGAGAGAGAGGGACAGTCAATCTGTAGAGAGAGAGAGGGATAGTCTGTAGAGAGAGAGAGAGAGGGACAATCTGTAGAGAGAGAGAGAGAGAGGGACAATCTGTAGAGAGAGGGGCAATCTGTAGAGCGAGAGCGAGAGACAATCTGTAGAGAGAGATCGAGAGGGAGGGACAATCTGTAGAGAGTGAGAGGGAGGGACAATCTGTAGAAAGAGAGAGAGGGACAGTCTAGAGAGAGAGACACACAGTCTGTAGAGAGAAAGACAGTCTGTAGAGAGAGAGAGACAGGGAGGGACAGTCTGTAGAGAGAGAGAAACAGTGTGGGGAGAGAGACACACACACACAGTCTGTAGAGTAAGAGAGAGAAACACACACAGTCTGTAGAGAGATACATACACACACATTCTGTAAAGAGAGAGAGACACAGTCTTTATAGAGAGAGAGAGAGACACACAGTCTGTATAGAGAGAAAGAGAGAGACACACACACAGTCTGTAGAGAGAGAGAGATTGAGTGGGACAGTCTGTAAGAGAGGATGAGTGTTGGACAGTCTAAGAGAGAGAGAGGAATAATCTGTAGAGACAAAGAGAGAGAGAGAGAAAGGGACAGTCTGTAGAGAGAGACTACAGAGGGAGAGAGAGACAGAGACAGAGTGGGGCAGTCTGGAGAGAGAGACAGAGTGGGGCAGCCTGGATAGAGAGAGACAGATAGTGGGGCAGTCTGGAGAGTGAAAGAAAGTGTTACATTCTGTAGAGTGAGACTAGGGGAGTGAGAGACTAGGGGAGAGGGACAGTCTGGAGAGAGAGCTAGAGACAGACTAGAGAGAGAGAGTGAGAGACCGACTAGAGAGGGAGAGAGAGAGAGAGTGACAGACTAGCGAGAGAGAGAGAGAGTGACAGACTAGAGAGAGGGAGAGAGAGTGGCAGACTAGAGAGAGGGAGAGTGGCAGACTAGAGAGAGAGGGTGACAGACGAGAGAGAGAGAGGGTGACAGACGAGGGAGAGAGTGACAGACGAGGGAGAGAGAGAGAGAGAGACAAGAGAGAGAGAGGCTAGACAGAGAGGCTAGAGAGGGAGACAGAGACAGACTAGAGAGACAGAGAGAGAGGGAGGCAGACTAGCGAGAGAGAAAGACAAAAGAAAGATGAGAGGAAGAAGAGGCGAGAGTGAGGGGAGTGAGAGAGGGACGAGCGAGATAGAGGGACGAGTGAGTCACAAGGGAGAGACAGGGATGAGAGCGAGACGACAGAGGGGGACGAGGGAGAGAGAGACGAGTGAGATATGAGGGAGAGAGAGGGGGACGAGTGAGACATAAGGGAGAGAGAGAGACAGACAAAGAGAGAGAGTGTGAGTGGAACAGTCTGTAGAGAGAGAGAGAGAGAGAGTGGGACAGACTGGAGAGAGAGTGGGACAGTCTGGCCAGAGTAGGTAAGTTGGAGCAGTTAAAGAAAATGCAGGATGAAGGAATTTTAAAACCATATGATAATGAATCCTGATTATAGTTATCTGGACACGAAAATTGTTATCACATCCTCAGCTATGTCCCAATTAGTTTAATCAATTGTTGAATAATGAATTTTTATTTGTCTTACTCGAGGGGTTTATATGTCTGATTATTGGTGTCATTGTGGCCTCAGAACTACACATTCAGGAAAGAGGAAACTTACACCTGTTGGATGAATATTATTGGGTTAATTTTAATTCTGCTTTTGTCACCAGTTTGGCTAAATTTTGCTAAAAGGAACATTAATAGTTTTTAATGTCAGATTTCCAGCAACTGCAGGATTTATTTTTATTATATTCATTGGTTTTAGTTTGTTTGAATTGGCCCAAACATACAAGAACATAAGAAATAGGAGCTGGAGTAGGCCATTCAGCCCTTCAAGCCTGCTGTACCATTCAACAAGATCATGGCTGATCTCCTGCCTCAACTCCACCTTCCTGTACTTATCCCCATACCCCTTAATTCCCTCAACACTCAAAAATCTCTTGATCGCTGCCTTGAATACATTCAACGACTGGGCATCTACAGTTCTGGGGTAGAGAATTCCAAAGACCCAAAAATCCCGAATGAAGACATTTCTCTTCAGTGCAGCCCAAAATGGCCGACCCCTTATTCTGAGACTGTGACCCTGTGTTCTAGATTCCCCAGACAGGAGGAAACCATCTCTCGGCATCTACCCTGTCAAACCCCTTAAGAGTTTTATCAGTAAAATAAATGACACAGGAACACCGGGGTGCCTGCTTTGTCAGTACAGGCTTGTCTGTGACAGGTTCAATATCAGCCCCCTTTGAGATCATTTCTGCTTGACAAAAATAAATATTTTATGTCCTTTTTTTTAAAAAAAAACTTTCAGCCAGCTCTTTCTAATGTCCTGGCTTGGCATGTACATGGAATGTGAAGAATCTGCTGAGATATTCAAGGTCAGTCAATCTCTGACACTCGATGGGATTTTTTTTTGAAGGTAGGATGAGATGAAGAGGAGGCTGATGTGCAGCACAAATGCTAGTATAGCCCAGTTGGGCCGAACGGCCCGTTTCTACACTGCAAAATCTCCTGCAATTGTATTGAGGCACCACAGAGTGGAACATGCGGTATGGAGAGAAGTTGAATTTCATGGCACTTTCTGTAATTTTCAACCCTAAATGTACTTTGATGAATTTTATGAATAAAGTATATTTTTGGAGGCAAAACAATTCCCTGCAATATTGGGAGACGATGGGTAGTTTAAAAGTAATTGCGGATTACATAAAGGGAAGCTCTGAAAGAGGGCAGGATCGATTGAATGACAAAAGAGATGATGGTGCATGGTTGAATCCTTATTCCCCGAAGGCGTTTGTTCATCTGCAGGATGTTATTTTTGTGTGGAGTGTAGAGATTTTAGGTGTGCAAAGAAGATTCAACATTTTTTTTAAAAAAAGCTTCAGATGCGGGAAATTTGCCGCACCCTCCTGCCCTTGTTACGTCTGTGTATAGACACAGTCTGTGAATACTGCAGCTGCTATGTGTGTGTGAGAGAGAGAGAGACTCCGCCTTGTTAAACCTCCCTGCTGCAAGGCGGTTGCTTTCCTCTTTTTCAATTTACTCTAATCTAGTCAGCACAAAGAGAAGGATCATTCTCATGATCATCTGCTGCCCTCTCAGCCTCAGCCCTGGTTGTAGCCTTGTGTGTGGCTCTCTCCTGTCTGTGTGCCCTTCCTCCCTTTAAATCTCTCCCTCTTTAAACCAACCCCCTCTGTTTCCCCCTCCTTCCTCTCTCTCTCTCTGCTTCTGGTCCTGCCTGGCACTGCCGGCATGTTTTATGAATGAACATTGGACCTTCGGGGGAGAGAGGGAGAGACTCACGGCTGCAGGATTTAAAGTCAGCACCGGGACACTGCGGGAACAGCGAGGAACGGGAGCAATTATTTTTTTTTTGAAAGAGAACAAGAGAGGGAGAGTGAGAGAGAAACCTGAGCTGGTGCCTCTTTACCTGGCTGTGGTGTAACCTGAGGGGAGTGCCTGCAAGGTAAGCAGAGAGAGAGAGAGAGAAAAACATGGCTATGCAGTGTAACCAGAGACTTAAATACCTCACCTGTCCTTCAGTTACATTCCACTTGAGGTGTTTCCTTTATAAATGTATGAAAAAATGTTGTTCAAAGGCATCGCTGGCTGTAAAAATATTGTGGGCGCAATAACGCAAATTAATGTTTTCCCCTCGCCCTTGTTGCACTTTGATCAGAATAACAGCGTTTAAAAAAAACATGATGGTGTAAAGGAGGGCAAAAAAAACACCTGCTGAAAACCGGCCCCTTATTTCGGCCTTTTTGGAATAAGGGATTGTCTCGAAAAAACACCCTGAACCCAAAAGGCGAAATGGGCACCAGCTCTCAAAAACCACACTTTTTTTTTAATGAAAAGGGGCAAACCCTCTTTTATTTGATTCTAAGTACACTAAAGCCGTTGTTTTTGTCTGTTTACTAATCTGTTCTACCTGTTCTTTCTCTGAACGGTGAATATTTTCTTTTAAAACTTGTTTTTTCAAAAAATTATTTGACCGTGTTTCCTAAAGCCTGCCGTCTCCACAATCCGGTGGAGTTGTGGCACCTGCATGTGTTGTTTTGGTTGTTTTGATTCAACAGGTAGGAATCGATGGAAAAGCATCTGAGATCACATTCCTCTGTTGGTTGAGAGAGTTTCTTCAATGTTGTAGCTAAACCCTCACAGGCTGGGGGTGTCCCCTCCCTATCCCAGTAACCTGCTCCAGATCTGCACCCTCCTAAATCTTGGTCTCCCTTCAATTCTGACCTTTTGTGCACCCCTCCCCCCACCCCCTGCCAAGTCCTTTCACTCCATCCTTGGAGGTCGTGCCTTCAACTGCTAAGGCCCTCAGCTGTGGAATTCCCTTCCGAAACTTCCCTGCCTCTTAAGACGCTTCTTTAAAACCTGCCTCTTGGATCAAGCTTTTGGTTGTCTGTCCTAATGTCTCCTTCAATAGTTCAGTGTTGTATTTTGTCTGATAATGCTCCTGTGAAGCATCTAGGGACGTTCACTGTGCTAAAGGCGCTATATGGATGCAGGTTGTTGCCTGTGCTGTATTTTCTGGTCTGGCACGGGTTTCTGGTGGAGATGCCACATTCCTGGATTCAGGAGATTAGAAATCACCACCGTTTACAGTCCTGATTACTAACCACACACTCGCGCAGGAATTGTGTGGATGAGGATGGCGTGGGGCTCTGCTGTGACGTAGCCACAGTTGCATCGCTGGTAGACATGTGCTAAAGCCTGTGCTGAGGCTGAGACCCGAGGTATGGAGTGTGATCTGTCTCCCTCTGTGGAGCTGAACTCCAATAAAGGGTCAAAGAGCGAAGA
Source organism: Cetorhinus maximus (assembly GCF_964194155.1). NCBI lineage: Eukaryota > Metazoa > Chordata > Chondrichthyes > Lamniformes > Cetorhinidae > Cetorhinus > Cetorhinus maximus. Next base: position 178,020,544 of record NC_135880.1, read on the forward strand.
ACACTGACCAGACAACATTGATAAAAGTGAGTGGGTGCTATATATTTGATCACAAGCGAATTAACCCAATTGTCTCCTCTCTTTATACTAGTGGGAGAGTTCCCCACAGTATTCAGAACAAAAAGCCAATGCATGTTCTTGGTTGTAAAGCTGTCTAAATCTGTGTTGGGAAAACCATCTGAAATACAATTGCAGAAGTCCCTGCAGTATTAACCCCTGAATGTCCATTACTATAAGTCTTATGTCCCGCCTTCTTTACTTTCATTTTGGGGAATGTTAATACAAAATATGTTTCTGATTTTAATTTGGATGCAATGGAAGCAACAATGGTCCTTCTCCCTGGAGGGTACCTCCCCTCACACCAGCCCCTGCCCCCCCCCCAATTTTCTCCCATCCCCCTCCCTACTCCCTCTGAAGCTATGCCTCATGGCACTCTTGCCTTTGAGTCAGAAGGTTGTGGGTTCAAATCCCACTCCAGAGACTTGAACACAAAATCCTAGGGAGTGTTGCACTATTGGAGGCACCGTCTTTCAGATGAGATGTTAAACCGAGGCCTCCATTTGATGTCCCAGGAGGATGCAAAAGATCCCAAGGCCACCATTCTGAATAAGAGCAGGGGAGTTCTCCTCCGTGTCCTGTTCAATATTTATCCCACAATCAACATCGCTAAATCAAATTATCCGGTCATTATCTCATTGCAGATGTGGGAGCTTGCTGTGAGCAAATTGGTTGCGAACTTCCTACATTACAATAGTGCCAGCAAAGTATCTTTTTGAAGTGTAGTCACTGTTGTAACATAAGAAGCACAACAGCCAATTTGTGGACAGCAAGCTCCCACAAACAATGTAATGTGTATTGGGGATGAATATCAGCCAGGACACCAAGGAGAACTTCACCTGAGTTCCCCTCAAGCCAGTCTCTAAATTGAGAACACTTTGCTCCATCCATGGACAGATGCTTTCAGACACTACTGAGTTTGTGAGCAGTGGGCAGGGCCGGCTGGAACTTTGAATCCCGTCATGTCTCCCCACTCCTCCCCATGGTGTGATGTTGGCACGCTGAAGCAGGCCACTCCATTTACAAGGATAATCAGGAAACTCTTGAGCACAGGCAGCACACCCGGAGACTTCAGAGAACTTGGGTCTTCACTGCTATTGGGTGAATGCAGGTTGCTCAGTCTAGTTTTGTAAGTGCTATTTAATTGTGATTTTTCTCTTATTGCTTGTATTGGGAAATAACAGCCCTACCAATAAGCATATTTAACAAACTGGGAGGGGAATTAATATACACAGCATTCAAACCATTTTATCACATTCTTTTCAATTTTATGCTTTGACCAATTTTGTGTATATCAATTTGACAAATATTGTTAGGGAAGGGAACACTGTGTGTATGATTACCAGCTTCATTCCGATTCTAGAGAATCTGATGACCGTGAGGAGTAGTGTTTCTTTTTAGCATCATACTTATGCAAAAAGAGAGACTTGTATTTATACAGCGCCTTTCAAAACCTTTGGCTGTAAAGCACTTTGGAGCATCTTATGAAGTACTTTTTGAAGTGCAGTCATTGTTGTAAAGTAGAATACACCACAGCCAATTTGCAGACAAGATCTCACAAACACCAATGTGATGATGATGTGATAATCCGCCTCATGTGATGTTGGTTGAGGATTAATATTGGCCAGGACACTTTGGGAGAATTTCCTGCTCTTCTTCAAAATAGCGGCTCACACAAGAGGGCAGTTGGGGTGGTGGCCTCTGTTTAATGTCTCATCTGAAAGATGGTGCCTCTGGCAATGCAGTGCTCCCTCAGTACTGCTCCCAGTGTGCCAGCTTAGATTACGTACTCCAATCCTTGGAGTGGGACTTGGTCAAGTGACCTTCGAGCTCACAGGTCAGTAGAGAGTCGGAGTTGGATACTTCCAGTCATTAGACTTGGCTTGATTTAAACATAGGCTCCAGAGGTGAAGCCATAACACCACCCAATTCCTCTCTCCCCTCTGATACTATGAAAGGCATACTGCAATGTCATGCGTTGTTTAACTTGGCTTTTAAAAAAATAACCTAGGGTTTTAAAATTGCACTGTGCCGATATATTCTCCGCTCTGGGGGTTAACCGCCCACAGCTAGCAGTCAGGTCTGCAGAGGAGACTGTGCTTGGCTATTTCAGGAACCGAGGCTGTTGCAAAACTCTCAAAGGATGCAGCAATGCTTCTAATCAGTTGTCTGTCCTGTCGGTCAAGGATAATTATCATATTTTACTTAATGCACACGACTGAAGCTATTATGCTAAAAGCCATTTAGATGCTTTTGAACTGTTAATATATGGATGAGACAAGTGGGCAAAATAATAAGATGGAAAGTTTGCCTCATGTCTGGGTCTGCTGTAGACTAATTGCTAGAAACGAATTACTATGATTAGTCAGCAAAAACCATTATCGTCGTATCATGTGATGACCAGGATGATAGAAGATGAACAAGCTGGGTCTTGATCCTTTATCTTTCAACAGTGTCTATGGATAGGAGTCTGCACTCAGACAGTAAAATGTCCTGTAACATCACTCAATTGGCAAAGTGAATCTTAAGGATCTAGACGGGCAGAAGTGCAAGATTATGTTGCAATCCATAAAATCCAATTGTACACTTTTAAAATTTCTAATATAACTCAATCAAAGCAGTTGATGTCTTGGGGTGCCTGCCTCCTGTTTCTCAGCCAGTTTATTTTGGGAGCTATTGTATGTTGTCCATGTGACAGGTCCAGAGAGTTCCTTCTGCATTTGTGCAGAGATTTTTTAAAAAAATTCGCTCTGGGGTGTGAGCATCACTGGGCAAGAACAGCATTTATTTACTAAGATAAAAGCAAAAAACTGCAGATGCTGGAAATCCAAAACAAAAACAAAAATACCTGGAAAAACTCAGCAGGTCTGGCAGCATCTGCGGAGAGGAACACAGTTAACGTTTCGAGTCCGTATGGCTCAGAGTCATACGGACTCGAAACGTTAACTGTGTTCCTCTCCGCAGATGCTGCCAGACCTGCTGAGTTTTTCCAGGTATTTTTATTTTTGTTTTGAACAGCATTTATTGTCCATTTCTGCCTGCCCTTGAGAAGATGGTGGTGTGCTGCTTTCTTGGACTGCTGCAGTCTGTGTGATGTGAGGGGGAGGGAGTTCTAGGATTTTGACCCGACGATAGTGAAGGAATGGCGATTATAATTCTAAATCCAGATATGCCCAGAATCATGTGGTTTAAAAGACACTGCAATTTTGGGTGAAAATGAGTTACTGGTATGTGAAAGAAAAAGAAAAACTTGCATTTTCATTGGGTTTTTCGTGACCTCGTGATGTCCCGAAGTTGTAGCCAATGACGTACTTTTTAAAGTGTAGCTACTGTTGTAATGTAGGAAACAGAGCAGCCAATTTGTGCACAACACGATCCCGTCAATAGCAATGTTATAATGACCAGATAATTTGTTTGTGATGTTGGTTGAGGGATAGATATTGACCAGGTCACCAGGGGAGATATCTTGCTCTTCTTTGAAGTAGTGGCGATGGGATCTTTTACATCCACCCAGGAAGGCATATGAGGCCACAGTTTAATGTCTCACCTTAAAGATGACATCTCCAACAATGCAGCACTCCCTCCATATGGATCTAGGGAGGGCAGACTAGGTTATGTGCTCATGTATCTCACGTGAGGCTTGAACTGATGACTTTCGCACTCAGAGTCAAGCACATTACCACCTGAGCAGCAGCTGACATTGTAGGAACAGCCATGTCCAAGTTGGCTTGATCTTTAAAACCCTCTGTTCGAATGGTATTGGCGCCGACTTTCAAGCGTGCGTATCCTCCCCTCACGCTTCCTCGGTGGGGGAAGAGTGGCTGGGGTCCCCTAATACTGAGGCCATAGCGCAGCAGGAAATACAGCCAGTGTTTTTGGTCTTTTAATTGCAATGTTTTGAACAATCTTGTTTAAAGCCTATCCTCACTGAAGCCTGCACTCGACTTTGTGTTTCTTTGAATGCTTTCTTCTCATATCAGGGTCAGTCACACTAAAAATGGAAAAGCTTTGCTTGCAGGTTCTTATGCATGCTGCAATGATGTCTACGAATGGTATTTGCGAGGTGTAAAACTTCAAAATTTTAACAAGTGCACTGTTGTGGGTCTGGCGTTTCCACGGGATCCAATTGTTTATGCTGATTTATGCAAATTCATGCACGTAATTTTACAGTTTGGTCAAATGCAAATGTGATTACTAGGGCGTAATTTGACATTGAACAATGTCAGCCCTTTCAGGATCTAACCTATAGATTGTGCCCAAGGAAGAAACACCAAGCAGTGAGATATAACTACATGATATAGTACCCTAACCCAAGTCCCGCTCACCCGTCACCCCTCTGGAGCTCAAGGAATTACATTAATCTCCACAACTGTGCTATTTTGTTATTCCGCTAATTTTTTTAGCCCAGTGCAGTCACTTTTTAAGTGGTTTCTCTTGTATCTACATACTACCTTCTGGTCTGGTCGAAGGCTAGAGTTGCCACTGGATAAGCCCCAGGACCAGATGGCCTGCATGCTAGGGCTTTAAAAGAAGTGGTTGCAGAGAAAGTGGAGGCATTGGTCATAATTTTCCAAAATTCATTAGATTCTGGAAGGGCGTCAGTGAATTGGAATTTTTTATTTTCGATATTCGTTCATGGGATGTGGGCATCGCCATCTAGGCCAGCATTTATTGCCCATTCCTAACGGCCCTCAAGAAGGTGGTGGTGAGCTGCCTTCTTGAACCGTTGCAGTGTAGGTACATCCATAGTGCTGTTAGGAAGGAAGTCCCAGGATTTTGACCATGTGACAGTGAATGAACGGTGATATATTTCCAAGTCAGGATGGTGAGTGACTTGGAGGGGAAATTCCAGGTGGTGGTGTTCCCATGTGTCTGCTGCCCTTGTCCTTCTAGATGGTAGTGGTCATGGGTTTGGAAGGTGCTGTCTAAGGAGCCTTGGTGAGTTCCTGCAGTGCATCTTGTAGATGGTACACACTGCTGTCACTGTGCGTTGGTGGTGGAGGGAGTGGATGTTTGTGGATGTGGTGCCAATCAAGTGGGTTGCTGTGGATCTGGAGTCACATGTGGGCCAGGCCAGGTAAGGATGGCAGATTCCTTCTCTAAAGGGCATTAGTGAACCAGATGGGTTTTTACAAAATCAACAATTGGCCTTCATGTTCATCACTAGATTTTTAAAAATTAATTTTTTAATCTGCCATAGTGGGATTCAAACCTGGGTCCCCAGAACATTACCCTGACTCTCTGGATTACTAGTCCAGTGACACTACCGCTACACCACTGCCTCCCCTGCTTTGTCCTGGATGCTGTCGAGCTTCTTGAATGTTGTTGGAGCTGCAGTTATCCAGGCAAGTGGGGAGTATTCCATCACACCCCTGACTTGTGCCTTGTAGATGGTGGACAGGCTTTGGGGAGTCAGGAGGTGAGTTATTCACCACAGGATCCTTGCCTCTGACCTGTTCTTGTAGCTACAGTATTTATATGGCTAGTACCATTTCTGGTCAATGGTAACCCCCAGGATGTTATTAGTGCGAGATGCAGCGATGGTAATGCCATTGAATGTCAAGGGGCGAGGTTAGATTCTTTCTCATTGGAGATGGTCATTGCCTGACACTTGCGTGGAGCGAATGTCACTTGCTACTTTTCAGCCCAAGCTTGGATTGCGTCTAGGTCTTGTTGTATTTGGACATGGACTGCTTCAGTTTCTGAGGAGTCACGAGTGGTGCTGAATATTGTGCAATCATCAGCGAACATCCCCATTTCTGACCTTATGGAAGGAAGGTCATTGATGAAACAGCTGAAGATGGTTTGCCCTAGGCCACTGCACTGAGGAACTCCTGCAGTGATGTCCTGGAGCTGAGGTGACTGAGCTCCAGCAACCACAACCATCTTCCTTTGTGCTAGGTATGACTCCAACCAGCAGAGTGTTTTCCCCCTGATTCCCATTGACTCCAGTTTTGCTAGGGCTCCTTGATGCCACACTCTGTCAAATGATGCCTTGATGTCAAGGGCAGTCACTCTTGCCTCACCTCTGGAGTTCAGCTTTTTTGTCCATGTTTGAAATAAAGGCTGTAATGAGGTCAGGAGCTGAGTGGCCCTGGCGGAACCCAAATTGAGTGTCAGTGATTAAAATAGCAAATGTAATGCCTTAATTCAAGGAAGGAGGGAGACAGAAAGCAGGAAATTACAGACCAGTTAGCCTAAGATCTGTCAAGGGGAAACTAGAATCCAGTATTAAGAAGGTACTTATAAAATCATAATGTGATCAGGCAGAGTCAACATGGCTTTGTGAAAGGGAAATTGTGTTTAATTAATTCATTAGAATTTTTGAGGAAGCAACAGTCAACGTGGATAAAGGGGAACCTGTAGATGTGATGTACTTGTATTTCCAGAAGGTATTTGATAAGGTGCCACATCAAAGGTTACTGCACAAGATAAGCTTACATGGTGTCGGGGGGGTAATATATTAGCATGGATAAAGGATTAGTTAGCTAACAGGAAGGGTAAATGGGCCTTTTTCAGATTGGCAAACTGTAATTAGTGGAGTGGCACAGGGATCAGTACTGGGGCCTCAACTAGTTGCAATCTACATCGATGACTTGAATGAAGGGACTGAATGTATGGTAGCTAAATTTGCTGATGACACTAAGGTAGGTAGGAAAGTAAGTTGTCAAGAGGAAGTAAAGAGGGTAAAGGGATATAGACAGGGTTAAGTGAGTGGGTAAAAATTTTGCAGATGGTCTATAATATGGGAAAATGTGAACTTATCCACTTTGGCAGGAGGAATAGAAAAGAGTATACTATATAAATGGAGAAAGATTGCAGAACTCATTTGTACAGAGGGATCTGCGTGTCCTGGTACATGAATCACAAAACGTTAGTTTGCAGGTACAGCAAGTGATTAAGGAGGCAAATGGAATATGAACACACAAGCAAGGAGCAGGAGTAGGCCATTCAGCCCCTCGAACCTGCTCTGCCACTTAATAAGGTTATGGCTGAGCTGATAGTAACCTGAAATCTGCATCCCACCTAGTGCTGATAACCTATCACCCCTTTTGCTTACCAGGAATCTATCCACCTCTGCCTTAAAAATATTCAAAGACTCTGCTTCCACCACCTTTTGAGGACGAGAGTTCCAAAAGACTCACGACCTTCTGAGTGAAAAAATTTCACCTCATCTCTGTTTTAAATGGGCGACCCCTTACTTTTAAACAGTGACCCCTGGTTCTAGATTCTCCCACAAGAGGAAACATCCTCTCCACATCCACCCTGTCAAGACCCCTCAGGATCTTATATGTTTCAATCAAGCTGCCTCTTATGCTGGCATTTATTGCAAGGGGAATGGAATATAAAAGTAGGGAAGTTTTACAGCTGCTGTGCAGGGTCTTGGTGAGACCATGTGTGGAATATTGTGTACAGTTTTCTCCTTACTGAGGAAAAACTATATAATTGCATTAGAAGCAGTTAAGAGAAGGTTCACTCAACTCATTCCTGGGATGAAGGGGTTATCCTATAAAGAAAGGGTGAATAAGGTAGGCCTATACTCATTGGAGTTTAGAAGAATGAGAGGTGATCTTATTGAAACATATAAGGGGTCTTGATAGGGTGGATACCCAGGATATGTTTCCTCTTGTGGGGGAGACGAGAGCTAGGGACACAGTTTAAATAAGCGGTCTCCCATTTAAGACAAAGATGAGGAGAATTTTTTTTTCTCTGAGGCTCATTAGTCTGTGGAATTCTCTTTCCCGGAGAGCAGTGGAGGCTGGGTCATTGAACTTAATCAAGACTGAGTTAGATAGATTTTTGATAGACAAGGGATTCGATGGTAATGGGGGAGCAGGAAAATGGAGTTGGGACCACAATCAGATCAGCCATGATCTTATTGAATGGCGGAGCAGGCTTGAAGGATTGAATGGCCTACTCCCACTTTGAACTTCTGTGCTCCTAGTGTTATGTTGCTACCTCTAGTGGGATAGATTTTTCACATGACCCCCTGCCCACTCTGTCCAGTCAAACAATCTGTTTTTCCCATTTCCAATGTTTTGAAGTGTTCAAAGACAACATAAAGAAGCACACAATTATTTTAATGGCACTGTGATTTGGCATCAGGGTTGAAAGTCAGAACAGGCTCGAGGCGTGAAAGACTTTTTAATTATGGGAACAAGTGTAGAATGTATAACATTTAAAATTTCCATTCTCCAAATTTAACTTAAAACTATTTGTTTACATAATTTAAGAATATTCTGTGTTGGACTCAACTCATCATAGCTTATTCGACAGCACCTTCCAAACCCGCGACCTCTGCCGTCTAGAAGTTCAAGGGCAGCGGACACATGGGAACACTACCATCCTGGCTTGGAAATATATCGCCGTTCCTTCACTGTCGCTGGGTCAAAATCCTGGAACTCCCTCCCTAACAGCAGTGTGGGCATACATACACCACATGGACAGCAGCAGTTCAAGAAGGTGACTCTCCACCCCTTTTCAAGGGCAATTAGGGATGGGCAATAAATGCTGGCCTTGTCATTAATGCCTACATCCTATAAATGAATAAATAAAAAAAAATCTGAAGATAAACACATAAACCCAGGATGTTTCCTCACTGTATTTCGTGTTTGGTGTTTATTAATAATTTACTTGGGGGATGGGGGTGAAGCATGAGAATAAAACAACCAGCGTGATTAATGAGGCTTAGAAAAGTCAACTTAATGCAGGTTTTTCTTGTAAATGGCAGGTTAATTATGGCTATTACAGGTTAATTGGAGAGGAGAAAGGTCAGTATTTTCCTGTCAAGCGAATAACAAGGCTATCGCTGCTTATATATGGTGTAGAAGCTTCAGTCAAGGGGCAGATGGGAGGGTTAAATGTGGATACCCAAAAGGATCTGATTTGCAATTCTCCACTGTTAGCTTCACAAAAACAGGATCTCGTCCTTGGGCTCCTCGATTTTCTCCCCCCCCCACCAATGTACAAATTGGCTGTGCTTGTCTGTTAATTGCTCATTAAGCTCAAATTAAGTGTAGCAATTATCAATGCGCTAAACGTTAATTATTGCCAACCAAACTCTTTGGCGCTGAAAATTAACAATAATTAATCGAGGAGCCCAAGGATATGATCCTATTTTTGTGAAGCTAACAGTGGAGAAATGCAAATCAGATCCTTTTGGGTATCCACATTTGGATATCCACATTTAGCCCTCCCATCTGCCCCTTGACTGAAGCTTCTACAACATATATCCATTCAGGTTTTGAATTTTTCAGGGAGATTTTAAAAATGGCGCATTTGAAGTTTTTATCTTTTCTTTTCTTACTTTTCTGTCTCGTATTCTCTCTCTTTGTCTTTGTTTCCTCCTTGTTGTTTCTCTTTCTGTTTCGGATTTGGCATTGAATTCACCTCCATTTTTCCTGTGTTTATTTCCCAGTCCTTTAATCTCATTGTTAAGGAGATGAACAGTTGCTTGTTCTGTTCACTCTGGTCTCAGATGCCTTGTTGCGCTCACTGCGCTGCTATCAGCTCGCACTTTCAGTGACCTTTGAGCAGAAGGACACAGGGACAGGTCTAAATAATGTTCCTCCTTTAGGTCCCATGCCCTAAGAGGGTGTTGGCAACCATGGACTTCCATTGGAGTGGTCCATGATTATGCTTGGCAAAGTACTGTAGTGGTTTGCCATTGCCTTCTCCAGTATGGCTGACCAGGAAACTCTCCCGCTCTTACCGCCTGCCATCAGGCGCATTGGAAGGATTTGCAGGCTGATAATCAACCTGTTTGGCCAAGTTATTGACACACCTTCTGTGGCCATCAAGCCCTGAAGTGGGATTTGAACCTGGAGCTTCTGGCCCAGAGGTCGGGACTCTATACCCATTGCATCACAAGATCTTCTAGTCACTGTTAAGACATCCTATTACAGTGAAACAAAAATAGCTGGAAAAACTCAGCAGGTCTGACAGCATCTGTGGAGAGGAAGACAGAGTTAACGTTTTGAGTACATATGACTCTTCATCAGAACTGAAGAGAAATAGAAATGAGGTGAAATATAAGCTGTTTAAGGGGGGTGGGACAGGTGGAGCTGGATAGAGGGCCTGTGATAGGTGGAGGCAAAGAAGAGATTGCCAAAGATGTCATAAACAGAAGGACAAAGGGGTGTTGACGGTGGTGATATTAGCTAAAGGATGTGCCAATGGTGACATTAAGGGTAGAAAGCAGGATGAGCAAGTGACAGATAGCCCTAGAGGGGGTTGGGTGGGGGGAAGGGATCGAAATTGGCTAAAAGGTGGAGATAAAACAATGGGTGGAAATAAATTTAAAAATAATAATAGAAATAAGTGGGAAAAGAAAAATATATTTTAAAAATATATAATAATTATTAGAAATTAGGGGGATCAGTAAGGGGGTGGGGATGGAGGAGAGAGTTCATGATCTGAAATTGTTAAACTCAATATTCAGTCCGGAAGGCTGTAAAGTGCCTAGTCGGAAGATGAGGTGCTGTTCCTCCAGTTTGCGTTGAGCTTCACTGGAACATTAAGATAAAAACAAAAAGCTAAAAGCTACTGCGGATGCTGGAAATCCAAAACAAAATAAAAACAGAATTACCTGGAAAAACTCAGCAAGTCTGGCAGCATCGGCGGAGAAGAAATCAGTCAACGTTTCGAGCCCTCATGGCCCTTCAGCAGAACTGAAGCATAGTTTCAACAAGGGAGAAATATAAATTGGTTTAAGGTGGGTGGGGGGGAAGAGACACATTGAGGGTGTGGTGTGAGCAGATAATCAAAAGATGTCAGAGACAAAAGGGTCAAAGAGCTGTTGAAGGTGGTGGTCTTTGTCTGAGAAAAGTGCTAATTAAGAATGCAAGACAGGATATTCAAAGTACAGCTCTAGTGGGGGTGGGGTGGAAAGACTAAAGGTTTTAGTTTTAGATTTAAAAATAATGGAAATAGGTGGGGAAAGAAGAATCTATATAAATTATTGAAAAAAAAGGCGGGTGGGGGGGGGAAAGAAACGGGGTGGGGATGGGGGGAGGGGGAGTTTAAGATCTAAAGTTGTTGAATTCAATATTCAGCCCAGAAGGCTGTAAAGTGCCTAGTCGGAAGATGAGGTGCTGTTCCTCCAGTTTGCGTTGGGCTTCACTGGAACAATGCAGCAAGCCAAGGACAGACATGTGGGCAAGAGAACAGGGTGGAGTGTTAAAATGGCAAGCGACAGGGAGGTTTGGGTCTTTCTTGCGGACAGACCGCAGGTGTTCCGCAAAACGGTCGCCCAGTTTGCGTTTGGTCTCTCCAATGTAGAGGAGACCGCATTGGGAGCAACGAATGCAGTAGACTAAGTTAGGGGAAATGCAAGTGAAATGCTGCTTCACTTGAAAGGAGTGTTTGGGCCCTTGGACGGTGAGGAGAGAGGAAGTGAAGGGGCAGGTGTTGCATCTTCTGCGTTCCTTGTTCCAGTCCTACTCCGGCCCCCTCCCACAACTCTTTCTCCGGTACATCGATGATTACTTCGGTGCTGCTTCATGCTCTCGTCGGGACCTGGAAAAATTTATTAATTTTGCTTCCAATCTCCACCCCTCCATCATCTTCACATGGTCCATCTCTGACACTTCTCTTCCCTTCCTTGACCTCTCTGTCTCAATTTCTGATGATACACTGTCCACCAATATCCATTACAAGCCTACCGACTCCCACAGCTACCTCGACTACAGCTCCTCACACCCCGCTTCCTGTAAAGACTCCATCCCATTCTCTCAGTTCCTTCGCCTCCGTCGCATCTGTTCTGATGACGCTACCTTCAAAAACAGCTCCTCGGACATGTCCTCCTTCTTCCTTAACCGAGGTTTTCCATCCACGGTCGTTGACAGGGCCCTCAACCGTGTCCGGCCCATATCCCGCGCATCCTCCCTCACGCCTTCTCCTCCTTCCCAGAAACATGATAGGGTCCCCCTTGTCCTCACTTATCACCCCACCAGCCTCCGCATTCAAAGGATCATCCTCCGCCATTTCCGCCAACTCCAGCATGATGCCACCACCAAACACATCTTCCCTTCACCCCCCTTGACAGCATTCCGTAGGGATCGTTCCCTCCGGGACACCCTGGTCCACTCCTCCATCACCCCCTACTCCTCAACCCCCACTTATGGCACCTCCCCATGCCCACGCAGAAGATGCAACACCTGCCCCTTCACTTCCTCTCTCCTCACCGTCCAAGGGCCCAAACACTCCTTTCAAGTGAAGCAGCATTTCACTTGCATTTCCCCTAACTTAGTCTACTGCATTCGTTGCTCCCAATGCGGTCTCCTCTACATTGGAGAGACCAAACGCAAACTGGGCGACCGTTTTGCGGAACACCTGCGGTCTGTCCGCAAGAAAGACCCAAACCTCCCTGTCGCTTGCCATTTTAACACTCCACCCTGTTCTCTTGCCCACATGTCTGTCCTTGGCTTGCTGCATTGTTCCAGTGAAGCCCAACGCAAACTGGAGGAACAGCACCTCATCTTCCGACTAGGCACTTTACAGCCTTCTGGGCTGAATATTGAATTCAACAACTTTAGATCTTAAACTCCCCCTCCCCCCATCCCCACCCCGTTTCTTTCCCCCCCCCACCCGCCTTTTTTTTCAATAATTTATATAGATTCTTCTTTCCCCACCTATTTCCATTATTTTTAAATCTAAAACTAAAACCTTTAGTCTTTCCACCCCACCCCCACTAGAGCTGTACTTTGAATATCCTGTCTTGCATTCTTAATTAGCACTTTTCTCAGACAAAGACCACCACCTTCAACAGCTCTTTGACCCTTTTGTCTCTGACATCTTTTGATTATCTGCTCACACCACACCCTCAATGTGTCTCTTCCCCCCCACCCACCTTAAACCAATTTATATTTCTCCCTTGTTGAAACTATGCTTCAGTTCTGCTGAAGGGCCATGAGGGCTCGAAACGTTGACTGATTTCTTCTCCGCCGATGCTGCCAGACTTGCTGAGTTTTTCCAGGTAATTCTGTTTTTATTTTCACTGGAACATTGCAGTAGGCCAAGGACGGACATGTGGGCATGAGAGCAGGGTGGAGTGTTGAAATGGCAAGCGACAGGGAGGTCTGGGTCATGCTTGCGGACAGACTGAAGGTGTTCCACAAAGCGGTCACCCAGTCTGTGTTTGGTCTTTCCAATGTAGAGGAAACCTCATTGGGAGCAGTGAATTACAGTGAAATCTGGTCTTGTGTTCTTTTCAAAAAGCAGCTGTGACGGTTTGTCCACTCTGTTTTAACACTTGGTACAGGTAGAGTATTGTTTATCCGAAACCCTTGGGGCTGATTGCATTTCGGATTTCCAGTTAATTTCGGTTTTCGCATACCGCATATAAACGTACATTACAATAGCCTAAGCCTAGGCTAGCTATGGTCAAAAGCAAATCAAATGGCTAGAAAAGCAAGATGTATCACTGAATAATAAATGCAGGGTTAAAAAAAAGAACAAAAATACCTGGAAAAACTCAACAGGTCTGACAGCATCTGCGGAGAGGGATACAGTTAACGTTTCGAGTCCATATGACTCTTCATCAGAACTAAGGAAAAATAGAGAAAAAGTGAAATATAAGCTGGTTTAAGGGGGGTGGGACAGGTAGAGCTGGATAGAGGGCCAGTGATAGGCGGAGATTGCCAAAAGATGTCATAGACAAAAGGACAAAGAGGTGTTGACGGTGGCGATATTAGCTAAGAAATGTGCTAATGGTGACATAAAAGGTAGAAAGCAGGACGAGCAAGGTACAGATAGCCCTAGTGGGGGTGGGGTGAGGGGAAGGGAGTGAAATAGGCTAAAAGGTAGAGATAAAACAATGGATGGAAATACATTTAAAAATAATGGAAATAGGTGGGAAAAGAAAAATATATATAAATTATTGGAAAAAAGGGGGATCGGAAAGGGGCTGGGGATGGAGGAGAGAGAAATTTTGCTTTTATAATAAATACCGGGTATCTGTCATAAGTTTCTTTTTGACATGGTCACCACAAAAAATGACAAGGTAAGCGGTGCAGACAAATAACTAGACTTCCTGTGCTAAATGTGGAGATGGTTCAAAAAAAGTGCGGTTTTTAGATGTGTTCAGGTTTTGTATTTACGGATAAAGGATACTTGACCTGTAATGTGACTAGGCCAATTACATTAAACATGATGAGTAATGATGTGTTATTTACATAGTAACCTTGCAGATAACCCAGCAACAGAAATTAACATTGGATTGGGTGGTTGAAAGCTTGGTCAAATCTCTCGCCCTCTCTGTCCCTCTTAGACGTACCTTAGACAGGAAACACAAGAACAGGAATAGGCCATTCAACTATTCCAGCCTAAAAGAGAAACAGAGTGTGCTAGAAATACTTGGCAGGCCTGGCAACATCTGTGGACAGAGTTTACATCTTGAGTCAAAATGTGACTTTTTTTTTCAGTTCTGAGCTGCAGTTCTGAAGAACAACCGTATCCAACTCCAGACGTTAACTCTGTTTCTCTCTCCGCAGATGCTGCCAGACCTGCTGAGTATTTCCCGCACTTTTTCTGTTTAGGTTTCAGATTTCCAGCATCTGCAGTACTTGGCTTTTATTTGAGCCGTTTGAACCTGTTCTGACACTCGGTTACATATTTCATCATCTGCGCTTCAGCTTCATTTACTGCTTTGGTTCTACATCCCTTGCGATACCCTTACCTAACTAAAAAAAATTGTATCAATTTCAGTCTTGAAAGTTTCGACTGAACTGCCCCTCCCACCCAGCACCCACACTTGTTTGTAGGGAGAGTTCCAGATTTCTATTACCCCTTGTAAGTTAAAAGTGCCACCTACTTTTTCCCCAACTGATCTATCTCTAATTTGTAAATTACGCCTTCTGTTTCTGGAATCCCCAACTTGAGACAGCTTCTCTGTACCTACCTTATTGAACCCCTTCATCTTAAATACACCGACTGGTAAACTCATAGATACAAAAGAACAATGTTGCCTAGAAATTGTTATTGGCCATAGTAAATCAATGCTTGATGCAATTATGTCACATACCCTTTACAGCTGCCTTAATGGAGACATTGACCCGATAGTCTAAATTTCTTACTAGCCTATGAGTTTGCTAATGTTTCCTGCTGTTACCAACAAAGGCATTTAAAAGATAATACTTCCACATGAAGGTTTATCGGAGCATGGGCCCCTTGTTTTACTCACATCCTTACCTTTCCTAACGCTGTCTAACAGTTAAGAATTTTAAGAGTTAAATTTCCTTCGATCCAAATCAGGCTCCCTTTTAAGACAAATGCTGGAAATATGAAATAAAAAGAGATGTGCAAAATACTTGGGTCAGGCAGCATCAGTGGAAAGGGAACACAGAAGTTAGCCTTTACGATTGATGTCCTTTTCTTGACCTTAACTCTCTTTCTCCCCATTGATGCTTCCAGCACTTTTTGTGTGTATTTTGCTCTGTCTCTCGCTCTGAGCTGCTGTGGCATAGAGGCTGATACTCCCTAGTACTGAGTGCTGCAGTGTAGGAGAGGTGACGTCTTCCGGATGAGACGCTAAATTGAGGGCTCATCTGCCCTCTCGGGTGGACACAATTTTGAAGGGCAGGGGAGTGTTCTCCGGTAGCCTGTCTGGTATTTATTCCTCAATCAATATCATGTAAGAACAGATTATCCGTTCATTATCACATTGCAGTTTGTGGGATCTTGCTGTGTGCAGATTGGCAGACGCGTTTCCTACATTACGACAGTGACTACACTTCAAAAGTACTCCGCCGGCTGTAAAAGCATTTTGCGAGGCTCTGAGGTCATGAAAGGCGCCATGTAAATGCAAACCTTTTTACTTTTTGTGCATGTGGCACATACCAAGTTGCGATTGTTTCATGTGCAGGTTATACAAGGTGTCAGTTCACCATTTTAACTTGATCTCTCTCTCGGGTTAGGTTCCTAATGCAAGGAACTGGACCTTGTAAAGTTGTGCTCGAAATTCATGGGCAACTGCCAAGTGGGTGGAACGCAATAGTTCACGTTCATCTTCCATCCAGGATCAAATCACTTGGATAAAAATAAACTGAAATAACCTTTAACCTCGCTATTGAGTGGAAAGAAAAAATCAATCTTTCATAAACAATTTTTGTTCTAAATGCTGCTGATCACAAATGTCCAACTTTTTTGTGCGGTCCTAAAAATGGGAAAGGAACAAGACTGAGGATTTTAAAAATATAATAGATTTTAGTAAAATGCAATATATAAAATATAAATGGAAGAAAAAGCAGTAACGGTGGAATGTAAAAAGTGGAGCTCACGTACATTTTTTAAAAAACCATCTTTGGGATGTGGGCATCACTGGCTAGACCAGCATTTATTGCCCATCCCTAATTGCCCCTCGAGAAGGTGGGGGTGAGCTGCCTTCTTGAACCGCTGCAGTCCGTGTGGTGTAGGTACACCCTCTGTGCTGTTAGGAAGGGAGTTCCAGGATTTTGACCCAGCGACAGTGAAGGAACAGTGATATATTTCCAAGTTAGGATGGTGAGTGGCTTGGAGGGGAACTTCCAGGTGGTGGTGTTTCCGCGTTTCTGATGCATTTGCCCTTCTAGATGGCAGAGGCCGCAGGTTTTGAAGGTGCTGAAGAAGGAGCCTTGGTGAATTGCTGCAGTGCATCTTCTGTGGACCACATTTCAGCCATTGTGTGTCAGTGACTACGTTGCTTTGTGTGATGACGGAGGATAAATGTTGGTCAAGGCACTAGGGTTAACACACCTGCACTTCTTCAAAATATTGCTATGGGACCTTTTGCATCCACCTGAGATGGTGGACAGTTTAACACCTGTTATGGCCATGTGAGGAGGTGTAAAATACAATTCCCCTGTCCTATCACTCCCAAGTTTGACCATAACAGGGTTTGTTGTGAATTCAGAAGGATGAAGGTATTAATGTCCGTGTTTAATTATTCATGTACTAATAGCAGAGAGAAGAGTTTGACAGGCTTTCTTGAGGTTTAAAACAAAAAGGGGTTAGTTTTATTGAGTTAAAACCCCACCACGTAAAGATAGCAAAATATTTAAAAGGCAAACCCGTGCTTCTTGAACCTTCACGGCACAATTCACACCCACACAAAAACGCACGCACACACCCAAAATTTATAAGTTATACTGTCAGTAGTTACTTTGTTAGCCAAGTTAAAGTTCAATACGGAAAGATAAAGAGATGGAGAGTTCACTGTTTGAGTCCTCGGCTGCGTTACTGTGGTTGCAGCAGAGATTTTTCCAAGTTCCTCTAGATTCCAGGAGTTGAGCTGAAGCTCGTGTAACAGTCATTGCCGGGGATAATTTTTAACCCATAATTCATCTCTTCCACAATTCAGTGAGATTCGTACGCAAGGTTCCTTTCAATGGAAAATTCACTATCTCTGTGCTGGATTTTTTTTTAAACTGTGAGAGACAGGGTCTTGACTTGAGAGAGGAGAGAAGGGAGATTCCACTGCTCCATTGGCAGCTTTTCCAGGCTGCTCTGTGTCAATCAGTTTGACAGTTGCTACTGTGAAGTACCTTGGGATATTTTACTACTTCAAAGGCGCTATATAAATGTGAGTCCTTGTTGGTGACTAGGTGGCTTGCATGTGGTATTAGAGATTTCAAAATAGTTACTTCAGTCACAGGGCCTCTCTCTTCCCATAATGATTTCAGAAGGTGTTAGTTTATCCAATGTCTGAACCAATGGTGCCTTTGTTTCATGGCTGGAGGTATGAGTAGATTCTGTAACATCCCAGCCATTAAGCCCCTGAATGAATCATAATCCATCTTGATGAGATAGGAAAACATCCTTCATATGACTATTGTTCTAGCAGACTTTCCGTCTCCGCTGGAGAGGTAGTCTTATAGAAATGTAAATGTAGGTCCGGTACCTTTTAGTAAATACCTTTGAAGTGGTTCTTGACATCCTTAGATATGAAGTACCAGAGTAGGATGTGTGTCTGAATTGTATTCTACATTGGAACTTTTCAGAAACTGGTCACTGGCAATACTAGACATCAGGTGACTTGTGACAGCCATCTTTAGTCAGTGTCTTTCATTGCTTTAAAAAAACGTCCTTTTTAAACAGTTCAGTGTATGTTTGGTCAGATTATGATCACTCAGGCACAAGTCACATCATCATGGCACACCACATCCAAAAGGCGGCACTTCCGGCAATGCAGCAATCACTCAGTACTTCACCAAGAGCGCTAGCTTAGATTTTTGTGCTCAAGCCCTGAATCTACAACCTTCTAGCTCAGAGGTGAGAGTGCTGCCTGCTGTACCCCCAGCTCAGGAAATGGGAAGTAATTGTCAATGAGACAACTCATGTTACTGTTTCCTCCGGATTCGGGCTCAAAGTTTAACCACCTCTTAAACTGGTTCCAGGGCTTTAATCTCAACAAGTTTAATGGATTCATCAGTGCACTGAACTTGTGGCACAAACCCCTTTCCCTTTATCACTGTGGAGGCGATGGCGTAGTGGTATTCTCGCTGGACTAGTAATCCAGAGACCCAGGGTAATGCTCTGGGAACCGGGTTCGAAATCCACCATGGCAGATGGTGGAATTTGAATTCAATAAAAATCTGGATTTAAAAGTCTAATGATAAAGGTCAAATCATGTTCACACATATAATTCAGCAACAGCAGTAGGCAACTACAATTTAAAAAAAAAGGTTTGAGAAGCACAAGCAAAAAAGTAGGATGGTGGAGAGATTTCATCTGTAGAACATTGTAAATCCCTTTGCAGAGCCACCTAGTCACCAACAAGAACTTGCATTTATATAACACCTTTGACATAGTAAAACATCCCAAGGTACTTCATCGTAGCAATTGTCAAACTGTTTGACACCAAGCCATGTAAGGAGTGTCATGAGGAGAGTGAGGTTTAGGAAGGGAAATCCAAAGCTTGAAGCTTAGGCTGCTGAAGGCATGGCTGCCAATGGTGCAGTGATTAAAATTGGGGATGGGCAAGAAGCCAGACTTGGAAGAGCATAGAGATCTCAGAAGCTGGAAGGAGATTACGGATGGGGATGGCGAATGCCATGGAGGGAGTTGCCTAACCGTGAGCCAACACAGGGGTGATGGGTGACTGGAACTTTACACGAGTTAGGGCATGAGCAACTGATTTATGGGAGTTCAACTTTTAGCAGCAGAGGCTGCAACTACACCACAAAGGCTGTTTATTTTAGAAATCCCATAAAATTCAAATCAGCCATGGCGAGATAAGTGTGATGAGGAAGTTTTCTTTAGTTAAAAAGCAATCATACATTTGTACAAGAAGTTTAATTAACTTGTATAAACATAGCTCAGTATATAAGGGTTTATTAAAATTGAGAAAATAAGTATTTGAATTAAATTATTTAAAAAAATTCTGTCAAATAATTATTTGCCCAGACTGTGTTTTGATATCAAATTAGTTTGTGACAGCTGAATGAGTAATACTTTGACCTGGGAGAGGCTTTATAACATGGATGGAACATCCTGCGGGGCACACTAACTATGAGGCAAGTTCCTAAGTCAGGCACGGTCTTGCCCTTAAGCTTCCATTTTAAACATACACTCCCTCCATCACTGAAGCACAGCGGTAGCAGTGTGTACTATCTATGAGGTGCACTGCAGCGACTCACCTAGGCTCCTTCGACAGCACCTTCCAAGCCCACGACCTCTACCACTTAGAAGGACAAAAGCAGCAGACACATCAGAATGCCACCACCTGGAAGTTCCCCTTCGAGCCACTCACCATCCTGACTTGGAAATATGTCGCCGTTCCTTCACTGTCACTGGGTCAAAATCCTGGAACTCCCTCCCTAACAGCACTGTGGGTGTACCTACACCACAGGGACTGCAGCAGTTCAAGGAGACAGCTCACTACCACCTTCTCAAGGGCAATCAGGAATTGGACATAAATGCTGGCCCAGCCAGTGACACACATCCCACGAATGAATAAAAAAATACTTTATTTCATTCATGAATTCAAATATAATTAGTTTTTTTGAATCAGTTCAATACTTTGTAGAAGGGGAAGCTGTCAGAAGTTGGCTGCTTTGTGACTTTGTGGGTAAATACCTCCTTCAGGTATTGTGCCCTAAGTGGGTGTTGGCGACCATGGACTTCCAATTGGATTGGTCTATGATTATACTTGGCCAAGTACTGCAGTGCTTTGCCGTTGCCTTCTGCCGTATGGCTGACCAGGAAACTCTCCTGCTCTTGCTTAATTTCTAGGGAGTGCAGTACACTGGTGAAGAGGTGATACTGTTTTTGCTCCATGAGCATGAAGAGGCTGTGGGAGTTTCCAGGTGTGGTGGGCACAAGTGAATTACCTCAGCCCGTCATTCACACAACGGAAGCTGCAATGTGCTCTCGCCTGTGTGGGTAATATTGGAAGAATATTACACCACATTCTGGAATGTGGCAGCCAGAGGCAATTTGCAGACTGAAAATTATCTTGCTGTGCAGGGAAATTATTAAAGGTGTAGGTAGAAAAAGCATTTTTTTTTCATTTTTATGGTCATGGACTTCAAGTGACATCATGTACCTAAGTATCAGTTCTCATTCTGCAGTGTAAAATAACACACACGTCTTAACTACCGGCCAGTCCTGGGGCTCTCTATTAAAATTTAACCCTTTGCTTTTGTCCCAGTGATGTTTGTACCAATTAGGGCACAGCTCCAGGGGTATTGACTGCCCTCCAGTAATTCCAGTAGGCATTGTTACTCTGTTAACCAGGATAATGAGGGGTGGACAATTCAACTAGGTGGGGTAAGACGAAAAGGAAGGAAACAGATCGGGCCCTATCTCACCCTCACTTGATGTGCACATGAGCTTTGAAATTGGTGGCACTATAGAATTTACAGCACCGAAACAGGCCACTTAGCCCAACTGGCTCATACTAGTGTTCGTGCTGTGCACGAGCCTTCTCCCGCTCTTGTTCAGCTCACTCTATCAACATATCGATCTATTCTTTTCTCCTTCATGTGGTTATCCAGCTTCTTAAATGCATCTGTTATTCATCTCAACAACTCCCTGGTAAAGAAGTTTCTCCTGAAGCTACTGGATTTATTGGTGACTACCTTGTGACTCCTAGTTCTGGTCTCTGCCACATGTGCACAAGATCTTCTCTACGTCTACCCAATTGAACCCCTTCATAACTTTAATACCCTCTACCAGCTAAACCTATTTTTTTTTCTCTACAGAAACAAGCCCCAGCTTGTTCAATCTTCCTGATAGGTACCAGCTGTGATTCAGTGGGTCGTACTCTCACCTCTGGGTCAGAAGATTGTGGGTTAAAACCCCATTCCAGGGACTTGAGTACATAACATATGTTGATGCCCCCAGTGCAATACTGAGGGAGTGCTGCACTGTCAATTGGACGGGATGTTAAACTGAAGCCCCATCTGCCCCCTCAGGTGGACTTCAAAAATCCCAAGGCCACCATTTTAAAGAGGAGCAGAGGTGTTCCCCCTTTAGTCCTGGACAATATTTATTCCTCAGAACTAGCTCAACTGGGCTAGGTGGTCTACTCTTGTTGCCGCGTTCCAACATCAAACAGATTATCTGGTCTTTATTACATTGTCATTTGTTGGAGCTTGCTGTGCACAAATTGGTGGCCCCCATTCCTACATAATGAAGTGACTACACTTCAAAAATGCTTAAATGGACATCCTGAGATGGTGAAAGGTGCTATAGAAATGCAAGTTCTTTCTGTTCCCTTTGAACCCAAATGGAGAATTTCTTTGCCTCTTTTTTCCCCATTAGTTGCCAACTGACTAAAACAGTTAAAACTCAGCCAATCAATGTTTATTGCCTGCAGTAATGGAACTCTATCCTACACCAGTCATTATGGCATGAAGCTACTGATTGGCTCTTCACACATTGATTATTACCATGACAACATTGCTTTGCTGGGTGTATTTCCACCTTGTTTTTGGTTCCTGTCTTCTGATAACATATAGTGATGCCATATTAACCTAAAATAGAGATGATTGGGCAATCCTGATTTGGAAATGTATCACCGTTTCTTCACCATCGCTGAGTCAAAATCCTGGTACTCCCTCCCTAACAGCACTGTGGGTGTACCTACACCACACGAACTGCAGTGGTTCAAGATGGCAGCTCACCATCACCTTCTCAAGGGCAATTAGGGATGGGCAATAAATGCTGGCCTAGCCAGTGACGCCCACATCCCATGAATGAATATATATTAAAAAAAACTCCCCCCATCCCCCCCCCCCTTCCCAGCTCCCGCCAATCACATGTGGAGACACCAACACCCACAGTAATTCATCAGTTTGGGCTGTTCTCTCAAGCGATTGTGCAACAAACAAAACAAGGAGTCAGGCTGTAGACAAAAGCTTTTCTGTGCAGTTTGTAACTATGTACTTGCTGCTTTATGGTTGCTAACAGGCGGGGCTTGACAGTGAAGCAATGTGCATCCACTGTGGCCATTCTGTTTCCAGGGAAGTGTTAGAATTGTAGGAGGAGGCTATTTGGCCCATTCAGTCCATGCTGGCACTTTTGAAGAGCAATCCAGTTATTCCCATTTCTTCCTACTCTTTCCCCGTATCCCTGAAATTTTCTTTTTCTCTAAGTATTTATTTCAATTCCCTTTTGGAAGATACTACTGAAGCTATTTCCATCATATTCATGCAGTGTAGCCAGGGAACCAGGAAACACAACACTTTGCAAAGTAATGTAGTTTTTTAAGTAATATCAAATGAATCAAATATTAAGTGCAAACATCTCTCTTTATATTCCATGTGTATGTACTCCTCCTCCTCCAGGTATCATGCCCTTAGAGGGTGTTGGCAACCATGGACTTCCATTGGTTTGGCCTCTTTGCTTGGCAAAGTACTGCAGTGGTTTGCCATTGCCTTCTGCAGTATGGCTGACCAGAAAACTCTCCCACTCTTACCGCCTGCCATCAGGCTGATAGTCCACCTGTTTGTCCACATTATGAACGCACCTCCCATGGCCATCAAGTCCTGAAGTGGGACTTCAACCCGGAGCTTCCGGTCCAGAGATAGGGGCGCTACCCACTGTGCTGCAAGACCTCCTTCTCCCATGTGCAAGTACTGCACCATAGTACTGAGTTCTGCCTGTGTGTGAAGGGTTTGTTAAATGAGCCTGTGTTCATCAAATGGCTTAGTGGGGAGCCATGGGTTCATGAGCACCCAATCTAGGCTGATGCACCAGTACAGTACTGAGGGAGTGCTGCACTGTTAGAGCTGCTGTCTTTCAGATCAGATATTAAATCCTAGGCACTATCTGCCCTCTCTGGATGTAAAAAGATCCCACGGCCACTACTTGAAGAAGAGCAGGGGAGTTCTCCTGAGGTCCAGTCTAACATTTATCCCTCAATCAATATTACTAGAACAGATTATCTGGTCATTGTCACATTACTGCTTGTGGGAGCTTGCTGTGTGCAATTTGGCTGCTGTGTTTCCTACATTACAACAGTGACTACACTTCAAAAGTAGGTCATTGACTGTAAGATGTTTTGGGGCATCCTGAGGTTACAACAGGTGTTATAGAAATGCAAGTCTTTCTTTACTTTCATTCCATTTTTACTATGTTATTTTCCCTTTGGGTGACCACCTTCCAGTGAAGGACATGTACTCTCAATATTCATACCAGTGTTTGTACATCCTGCCTGGTGTAGTGTTCAATTGTTCTGTGTTGATTGTGTGTGTCTGTTTAATATTGATGTTCGCTGTGCATGTTTGATTAGTTAAGTGTAGAAAACTAAACAAACTGTAGCTAGCTGCTGGTAGCTATGAGCTACAAGTAGGGATCAGTCATTTTAAAGCACCAAGAATAAACCTCTTGTAAATGAAGTTCCTGCACGCACACAACTTGGTGTACCATCTCTGCATTGCTCTGAGGCATTTAAAATGTACGACACCTGGTGCCTCCACTATTGAGAAAGTGGGTGGGTGGTATTTATCCAGACCTCTCTACAAACTTTGGGCAGTTGAAATCATAGAACACAGAAGGAGGCCATTCGACTCTTTATGCCTGTGCTGGCTCTTTGAAAGAACTATCCAATTAGCACCACCACCCCCCCCCCCCACCCACCCCCCCACCCACCCAACTGCTCTTGCCATTGTTTGACGCCATCTGAATTTTCCTTTCCTTAATAGAGAGGTGCCTGCCTTATGGCTCTTTCCATCTTAGAGTGGCTCACATTGGGAAGTGGAGAGTCGGGTGAGGTTACGGTGCAGGGGACTAAAACCTGGCAACAACCCAAAAACATTGCTCCAAAACTCTGTGTGCCATCTTCCTTTCCACCTTTGTGTCTGTCTTCCTTGTTTAAAGTAATATTCCAGAGGAGGCTCTTCAGGATTCTTATGTTTAAGACCCCTTGCCAGATATGTTGACTGTTTATAAAATTAAGACTGGTATGTGATTATTTCATTCCTTGATCTTCCTATGACTATCTATAGATTAGAGTTATTGCCAGCAATCTTGGATGCATCATGCACTTATTTTCAAATTGCTACGGTGGTCAGATTGGTGGTGTTTGATATCGTTAACTCTTTCCAGCACCCCTCCCAGTCTCCCTTTGTCACCTCCTGAATTCAGCACTAAGCTGAGCACTGGCTGTGCATGATGGTTCATCGTAAGAATGTTTCGGCAGGGAGCTCTACCTCCATGTTTCATCTCTGGAACGTGTACCTGATTCAGTAGAGTAAACCAATGTCACTCAGTGCTAGAAAACTGGGACCCCTGGTCTTTATCACGTTAGCAAGGAGAGAGTAAACCGTGCTTCCCGGCGGAGGTCATTGCAAAGTCTGGACAGCCAATATGGCATCACAAAGTCACAAGCACTCCTATATTAGAAGGAAAATTAATGTCGATGTTAAAAATGCATACCAAAGCTACTCCAACATGATGAAACAACTGACTGTGTGTTCCCTTACTGAAAGGCAGTGAAAGCTCTGTCTGGACTTTGCTAGAAAACTCTTGCATCCCACCTTCCATTGCCACTCTCTCTTGCCGCAACCACATGAAAATAAACGTGTGATGGCATTAAGGAGAAAAGGCCCCATTCCTCAAATAAGATATAGAATGAGTAGACTACGCGACAGCCCAATACCCTATTTTAAACTCTCAAATAGTATGTATATGATTGAGAATTTAATGAACTCAACCTGATGACATGTGATTGGACTTTAATACAAAATGCAGAGTGCAGTAGATCTTTCATTTTTATCCTGTAAATTAAGGAGACCTGCATTTTGCGACGTATTATAATTGTATACTGAAATGTTCATAATTGTGCAATCCTTTTATTATTTTATACATTTTAATTTTAATCGTCTATAACTGATATGAATTATGATTACTTGTTTTACTTATATTGTCATCACAATTCAGTACATGCCGCCAGAATGATTTTTTTTAATATACCAATTATCTATTGATCTAATAAGTTAGCACTGCTCTATTTTAAAACCTGTTTTTTAATCAGTCTTTTATGCAAATAAGTTCTATTTTAAATTGAAATGTGCTGCCTGAAAGGGCAGTGGAAGCAGGTTCAACATTAACCTTCAAGAGTGAATTGGACAAATACTTGAGAAGGAAGGATTTACAGGACCACGGGGAGAGAGCATGTGGAGTGGGACTGATTGGATGGCTCTTTCAAAGAGCCAGCACAGACGCGATGGGCCGAATAGTCCCTTTCTGTCTGCATCCTTTTGTTTAATAGGGGAAAAAAATGCTCGATATAATTTTTAATCCTACAGCAACTAGTCAGATGCTGAATTAAAAATGAGTAATTAACTATTGTGTAACTGATGTTAACCACTTGAGTGTTGCACTTTGCCTTCAGTTATGTAATAATTAAGATTTTGTGTTTAATTCAGCATTGAAGAGTTCTATTTTTGGGGGGAGGGCTGGGCAGGGCAACGTTATTCGGCAAACTCACACAAAGCAAACCCAGGGCTACCTTTTCTTCCCAGTGAGAGGAGGAGGTGTGAGTTGCACAATGGAATTCTGAGGCATTATTGCCCCTGGGATCAGCCCTTGATGCTTTCCAGTCCATTCAAGGGTGTTTTCAATCCTTTTATTGCTTCAAGCAATTGACTTGGAGCTGACTGGGGCTCCAATTTTAAAAAAAATTCATTCATGGGATGTGAGCAGCACTTATTGCCCATCACTAGTTGTCCTTGAGGAAGTTTTGGTGAGCTGCCTTCTTGAACCGCTGCAGTCCATGTAGTGCAGGTACATCCACAGTGCTGTTAGGGAGGGAGTTCTAGGATTTTGACCCAGTGACAGTGAAGGAACGGCGATATATTTCCAAGTCAGGATGGTGAGTGACTTTGAGGGGAACTTCCAGGTGGTGGTATTCCCATCTATCTGGTGCCCTTGTCCTTCTAGGTGGTAGTGGTCTTGGGTTTGGAACATGCTGTCTAAGGAGCCTTGGTGAATTCCTGCAGTGCATCTTGTAGATGGTACACACTGCTGCTACTGTGCGTTGGTGGTGGAGGGAGTGGATGTTTGTGGATGTGGTGCCATTCAAGCAGGCTGCTTTGTTCTGGATGGCATCCAGCTTCTTGAGTGTTGTAGGAGCTGCACTCATCCAGGCAAATGGAGAGTATTCCATCGCACTCCTGACTTCTGCCTTGTAAATGGTGGACAGGCTTTGGGGAGTCAGGAGGTGAGTTACTCGTCGCATGATTCCTAGCCTCTGACCAGCTCTTGTAGCCACAGTATTTTTATAGTTAGTCCAATTCAGTTTCTGCTCAATGGTAACCCCCAGGATGTTGATAGTGGGGGATTCAGTGAAGGTAATGCCATTGAATATCAAGGGGCGATGGTTGGATTCTCTCTTGTGGGAGATGATCATTGCCTGACACTTGTGTGGCGTGAATGTTACTTGCCACTTATCAACCCAAGCCTAGATATTGTCCAGGTCTTGCTGCATTTGGACATGGACTGCTTCAGTATCTGAGGAGTCATGAATGGTGCTGAACATTGTGCAATCATCAACGAACATCCCCACTTCTAACTTTATAATGGAAGGAAGGTCATTGATGAAGCAGCTGAAGATGGTTGGGTCTAGGACACTACCCTGAGGAATTCCTGCAGCGATATCCTGGAGCTGAGAGGACTGACCTCCAACAACCACAACCATCTTTCTTTGTGCTAGGTATAACTCCAACCAGCGGAGAGTTTTCTCCCTGATTCCCATTGACTCCAGTTTTGCTAGGGCTCCTTGATGCCACACTTGGTCAAATGCTGCCTTGACATCAAGGGCAGTCACTCTCCACTCTCGCCCCACCTTGGGGGCTCAATTCTTTTGTCCATGTTTGAACCAAGGCTGTAATGAGGTCAGAAGCTGAGTGGCCCTGGCAGAACCCAAACTAGGCATCAGTGAGCAGGTTATTGCTAAGCAAGTGCTGCTTGATAGCACTGTTGATGACCCCTTCCGTTACTTTACTGATGATCGAGAGTAGACTGATGGAAAGGTAATTGGCCGGGTTAGATTTGTCCTGCTTTTTGTGTATGGGATATGCCTGGGAAATTTTCCATGTAGCTAGGTAGATGCCAGTGTAGTGGCTATACTGGAACAGCTTGGCTAGGGGCGTGGCAAGTTCTGGAGCACAAGTCTTCAGTACTATAGCCAGTATGTTATCAGGGCCCATAGCCTTTGCAGTATCCAGTGCCTTCAGCTGTTTCTTGACATCACGTGGAGTGAATCGAATTGGCTGAAGACCTTTATCTGTGATGCTGCGGACCTCCGGAGGAGGCCGAGATGGATCATCCACTTGGCATTTCTGGCTGAAGATTGTTGCGAATGCTTCGGCCTTATCTGTTGCACTGCTGTGCTGGGCTTCTCCATCATTGAGGACCATAATACCACTACGCCATCGCTTCCCCTAGTTGTCTTGCTGTTCCTGTTTGCATGTGAATCCTTGATGCCTCACTACTGTGTGAGTGTGGTGCAGATGGAGCTGTGGATAATGAATTCTAATGCATACTGTGTCATGATCTGCACTGTGCAAGGAGCAACAGGATTCAAGGGAGACATCATTTGTTGACTGTATGGTGAAATCCTTAATCTGCAATGTATATGTCACTGTCTAATAAATCTTGGAATTTTTTTTAAAGCTCTTAGTTAACCTACACAGAGAGGAGAATTATGAAGTTTTTATGTCTTTGTTTTTGGTGAACTTTTAACCCTCTTTATTTACCTATATAATTGTTCAGACAGTTTTTCCAGGTCTGTCCTATGCATTTCTGTTTTAAACATGTTCACGATCCACAGAGTAAATTCTGATGACCATGGGTTTCGCCCTCCTTGGTTTATCAGTCCCCTGCTGTTGTGCTGGGGTCAGGCGTTGGGGTGGGGATGGAGCTAGGCTCGTTTGCTCTGCCAATAGGTGGACCAAACTCCAGATTGGACAGTATCTGCAGGTTGTCTCTGCTTTCTCTTTGCAAAGTGGACTTGTACACAGACAAATAGGTGACGAGGTGTCGATAGATTCATTTACGTACCTACCCTGGGGAGGGATCAAGTTAACAGGTCAATACATGATTTTCTCCGGAGTGCAACTTGTAAAGATTTACAAATGCCTGTTGACCGGCATTGAACGGGTTTTTGAAGAGTTTGTAATATTCTGTTGTGTGTGGCATAAAGAAGTTTTAAAATTTGGAAGCAATTTTCCTTCACTGTTGCAATTTTGCAGCAAAAGCTCATTAAAGGCAAAATAGCCCTTGTTCCCCAGACCCATCTATTGATGATGGGGAGCTTAAACAGACAACATGGGAAGATTGAAGAGGCATAGCAAGGGTCTGGTGTAGTTGAGATTTAAACAGTCAGGTTCTATCAGTTGTGTAGTTGAGCGCCGCTTTTGAAGTAACACCAATCTCAGGGGTTTTCACTTGCAATTTTTGAGAAGTGCACTTAATCTGGCGATTGCCTTGCACTTAACCATCAGGGTATTGTCAATCAGTTGGTTCTCGGCAACTAACTGCTCCGTATTGACAGACTGAAGGAAAGAAGATTTATTGCTGAAAAGAGAGACCTGTTGTAGAAGCTTTTCATCTCTCACTTATCAGGACAAATGCAAGAATGTCAAATTTCAAACGATCACCACAATGTATACTACAGGAGAAATGGGTGCTGATTGTTTGGCAAGTTGACTCTGTTGGCCGAGGTGTTGCCATGGAGAAAGCAACAGGGAACTCTAGGCTCCTTAATCTCCTGGGTATTTCAAGAAAAGGTGTAAGGCTGGAGCTTTTGCAGAGAGTACCTGCATATGAATATATATTACTTCTAGCAAGTGTAAATGAGCCACTTCATGAGTTCAACTGATTATCTTAAATTGTTAATGTAGCTATTAGCACACTCAGGATTGGGCAGCAAGTGCTGCCCAATCACGGAATCACATCTAACAGTAGAAAGATTTATTTAATTAAATCTTGACTCTTATGTTCTGCCTAATTTCCTTGCTATGTGGAACTACTTGGAATGATTGAGGTGGATAGCAGGGATATATTTCAAGGGGAAGCTGGATAAACTCATGGGGGAGAAAGAAATAGAAGGACATGTTGATAGGGTGAGATGAAGTAAGGGCGGGAGGAGGCTCATGTGGAGTATAAAAGCCAGCACAGACTAGTTGGGTTGAATGGCCTGTTTCTGTGCTGTAAAATTCTATACCATTTCTTCCCTTCGCTTCCTCGCTTTTCTGATCATTGGAACATAGGAGCAGGAGTAGATCAGTCAGCCCATCGAGCCTTCTCCGCCATTCAGCAAGATCATGGTTTATCATCCACTTCATTGCCTTTTTCCCACACTATCCCCATATCCCTTACTGACTTAATGCTTTGGTATAGGTCCATCCTCACTTGCACTCTTGCCCAAGTAGCCATTATTTAGGTGTGATCCTTCATGGTTATGAGCACACTATTCAACTGTGGCAATACTCGCATCCCTCATCTGATGTGCAGACACAAGGTACAGCAAACAAAACCCGTGTACTGATTTGCACCAAATCCTGTTCCCCATTACCCCGTGCGTACTGACCGACATTGGCTCCCAGTCCGGCCATGCTTTTAATTTTTAAAATTCTCGTCCTTATTTTCAAAACATTTC
The DNA here is from genome assembly GCF_964194155.1 of Cetorhinus maximus. Taxonomy (NCBI): domain Eukaryota; kingdom Metazoa; phylum Chordata; class Chondrichthyes; order Lamniformes; family Cetorhinidae; genus Cetorhinus; species Cetorhinus maximus. Next base: position 178,050,686 of record NC_135880.1, read on the forward strand.
ATGGCCGCCTCCCTCTCTGTCTCTGTAACCCCCTACAGTGCTCCAGGATAGATGCTTTTGGTCTCTTGAGCATCCCCCATTTTAATAGCTCTGCCATTGTCGGCCGTGCCTTCAGTTGCCTGGACCCTAAGCTCTGGAAATCCCTCCGTAAACCTCTCTGAGTCTTTACCTCTCTTTCCCCCTTTTAAGACGTTCCTTAAAACCTATCTCTTTTTGACCAAGCTTACGAGCGACTCTCCCATTATCTCCTTATTTGGCTTGGTGGCAAAATTTTGTTTGATAATTACCCCTGTGAAGCACCTTGGAATGTTTTACTACCTTAAAGGTGCTATATAACTGAAAGTTTTTGTTGCTGTTGTAACAGGCATTTAGGGCAGGGGTGCTGAGGCCAGATGAGATTCCTACCTGTGCCCCAGGTGATTCACCCCAGGGTTGGCCTGGAGTTTCCAGGAATTGGAAGATCGATCTCCAGGACACTGCTATGTGCAATCCTGGAGAAAAATCATCGGGACATTGAAGAATATTGGGGTTTTTTGGGTCATTTTCTTTGAACTTTTCTCTTTGCCAGATATAAAAAAATATTGAAAACGTGGGTGGAGGGGATAGCTGGTTGGCTGACAGTCAAGCACCATCCAATTGGGTAATGAGTCTTTTTGATTTCCAATTGGCGTTGGAAGGCAGTATGTCACAAGGATGGATGTGTTGGCCGATTAATGGGTGGAGCGTGGGGGCAAGTCATGTGATGAAACCTCCAGGATATACATTTAATCACAATTGGCAACCCTAAAATGCCCCCTTAATTGTATGGCACATGGTGTTGGTTGAAAGTGGGTTTCAGGGCTAGTGGAGGTCGTTAAGTACAATGTTTTGAATTATCCAGTTGAGTCCTATCTTGTCTCGAGTGGATTATTTCTGAAGCCCCTCCTGGATTTGGACCTTCAGAGTTTTGTCATTAGTTACTTTCTTTGAGCCATTTCCTCAGATTAGTAATGGTGTTCAAAATCATGAAGGGTTGCAACAGAGTAAATAAGGGGAAGCTGTTTCCACTGGCAGGAAGGTCAGTAACCTGAGGACACAGATTTGAGAAAATTGGTAAAAGAAACCAGAGGTGGAGATGAGGAGAATTTTGATTTTAATACAGGGAGCTATGATCTAAAAGGATGACTTTCAGAAGAGAATTAGATAAATAATTGGAAAAAGGACAAATTTTCACAGCTATGGGGAAAGAGCAGGCAAGAGTGGGTGTTATGGCACAGCAGATGATAAATGCTGAGCTGTTCAAATCCAAGAGGGAAACTTGAAACAACTGCCACAACTATTTTACAATTTGTATTTATTTCAAGGTGTGTGTCTTGAATTCAGTAGTAATAAGACCACCAAGTCTTATAGGTTTCTTACAAAACTAAATTAAACCTTTATTAATGAAAAAAATGATTTTTAAGCACATACATAGGTTTATAAATTACTACTATGATAACTCCTAGCTCCCCGAGTTAAACTAACTCCCAGTTACACTTCAGTTAAGGCAACAGTAAAACACACAGATTTTAAAAGACCCAGGTAAAGTAACACGATACCCTGAGCAGTTGAATTCAAAGTGAGTTTTCTTCACTTCAGTTCTTGTAGACAGCAGCTTGAGGCTTAGAGGCTGGAGGCTTTTATTCATACTTGTTAGATTTTAGAATGCCTTCCTCTTACACATAACCTCATCTCCTTTATACAGGTTTCTCCCTTTTTAATGTAAATCCCATTGTCCCAATATATCTTTTCAACTCTACTTTTCTGATAATAAAAATCTTTCGTAGCACCAATTTTATCAGCAAGCTTTGGGAAAGATAAACACACTGTTTGGTTTTTTCTGGCTAAGTGTAACATTTCACCACCTCTTTTGGAATTCAAATTACTCTTTATCTAAAAATACAAATTTTCTCTTTCCACCTCACATTCTAAAACTTCAGCCATGTTTATCTATTTTAACATTTCAAACCTAGCTTAATTTCTGATGCATCAAAGCCTTCAGACTAACTGTCTTTAATTCAATTAAATCACACACACATGCATACGCGCACGCACACTATTCCTACCTTATAATAAATTGTAATAACATTATGAAAATTATTATATTTTCCTGACAGTGGGATTAATTGGATAGCTCGTTCAGAGACCTAGCACAGCCATGATGGACCGAAGGGCACATGGGAATCTCTGAACACTACAGATTCCAGAGTTATGGTGCTATTTTACATTACAACAGTGATTAAACAGCAGAAGGACTTGATTGGCTGCAAAGTGCTTTGGGACATCCTGAGATCATGGAAGACACTATATAAATGCAAGTTCTTTCTCTCTTTTTGAATTGCTGAATACATTATTTGGAAGAGGAATAGTAGTGTTGTTCATGTATCGTAACCTAGTGTGTGGCTCATGATGCTGGACTAAAGTCCACCGTTGTTGTTGAACTGTTTGTTTAGATGCTGTGTTGGACTGTATCACAGCATGGTGGGTTGTTACTGCTTGGACTGGGAGCCCAGTGGCTGGGACTTGGTTCTTGACTGTATTAGTTTGCAGGTTTTCAGGTTGGAAAACTTACTTCAGCAGGAGGACCAGGTGAAGTTTGCTGTCCCCTTCTCTTGGCATCATTCCTGACTGTGCATTGACCTACGGCAACATGCCCAGAACACTGGATCCAAGGTCAGGACAGAAGTGAATCTCATATGGAAACTGATGGGTAAACCTGGGGCAGCAGAACCAAGACATTACGTACTGCTTCCTTTGCCCTGGATTACCCAACAGCAGAGTACCGCTGCACAAGCTGGCTCAGGAACCGCCGTGCAAAACAGTGGACATCCATTCCCTTGAAAGTCACGAGAATTATTTCCTGGACTTTGAGACCAACACCTCTCTTGTGGCTTCCTGTGCCATTGAATCTCCTGATGTCCATAGGGAAAACATCCTCTTCAAAGAACACCACTGGCTGACAGCTAACGAAGAACTGCCATTGTCACAGGACCTTTTTAAAAAAAACCCCAAGCACTTGTCTGAAATCCCGTAATCCCTACTGGGAGACACTCCACATCCATACAAACTGCTAACAGCCCCACCTCTCGATGGCTCAACTCCCGGTTGACTGCAAACATCACCAACCGCAACCTGGTAGTTGACCCGATCGGTGAAGTCCCAGGTTTCAAATTTCCACGGAAAACCTGGAAAACTCTCAGCCGCTTGAGGATGGGCCAGGGCAGATGTGGCCACTTTCTCCACAAGTGGAACAAGAGGAACAGCTCAAATTGTGACTGCGGCCATCCAAGCCAGACCATCGGCTACTTACTGAACTCCTACCCCAAGAGATCCATTCATGGTGGCATCACAACCAATCACACTGCATCAGCTGAAGCCGTTGAATGGATTATTAACCTCAATGTCGCACTCCAACTGCTTCCCCAGCCATATGAATAAAAAAAGCAGCAGTATGAGGAACTGGGAAATGTGGAGTATTTGATGGAAACTGGTAAGACATAAATGATCCATGGTATAGTTAAATGCAGCCCCAGAGCATATGGGCAAGTCTCAAAGGTGGACAAGTGTGTTGACCTCTGCTTCACATTGTTGCATGTGGGGTTAATGGGAGTTTCACAGTGGGAGGCTAGGCTGTTCCATAGCCAGCCCAACATGAATGACACCAATAGAGTAATATTAGTACACTCGTGGCAACCAGGTTATGTTGAATGTACACAATCGGGCTAGTTTTCTCCACAAGTTGATGTATCATTTCTTATGTTCCCAGATGTACCCAGTGCTACCCTCCCCGGGCTGCATCTATGCATATCTCATCCATGCCTTTGTTACTTTTAGACTTGACTATTCCATCACTGCCTTTCACTTTCCACACTCTGTATACCTTAATCCATTCCAAAACTCTGCTGCCCATATCCTAGTTTCCACCAACCCGCGTACGCTCATCACCCCTAGTGTTTGTTGCCTTGTGTTGGCTTCTCGCCCACCAGTGCCTCCATTTTAAAATGCCCATACTGCCCCTGTGCCCTCCCTATCCCTGCAACCACCCCAACCTAACAACCCTCCAATTCTGGCCTTTCACCATCCCCAATTTAATCGCTGCACAGTTGCTTTTAGTTGCCTGGGCCCTCTCAAAATGCCTCTACCTAACTTTTAGACCAACCTCTTTCACCAAGCTTTTGATCACCTCCCTAATAGCTCTTTATGACACTTGGTGTCAAATTTGGTTTGACCTGTGAAATACCGTTGGATGTTTTACCGGATTAAAGTTGCGATGTAAAGATTATGGTCTGAGTTTTATAGTGAGCTAATGTTTGCAGACAGCATGAAGTGAGTACACAGTATTTGTAGCATGTCGGTTACTCATGTGAAGGAGCTCAGGAGACATGATTTCCTTTGGATTACAAGGTGTGTTTGAATTCAGTGACAAGATGCAAATCACAATAATGTCACTGCACAGCTGGATCACAGCAGCTGCTGTTCTTGCAATGGCTTTGGAATCAGTCAGTGTGCATGAGTCTTTTGCACTGCCTTGATATTATCATTGTAAATGTGCTGCAGATGTCCTGGATCGGTGGTTCCCAAGGTGTGGTGGGCACGAGGGTCCCCCATGTGGTCCCTGGGTTGGTCCAAAATGCAAGTCACCGAGTCGGTGAGAACAGTTTGACGGACTTTTGACTGCCATGTACAGTCCCAGTTCCCTGGACCGGTGGACACGGCTCTGAAGCCACCTGCTGCCATTCCTAGCAACATACAACTGCGAGGTCGGATTTTCAACAAAGCCGAGGAACTGGCTGAACGTGGAGCCTGACGTGAGGCTGTAGCTCTCCAGCTTGGAAGCAGACATCACTTAATCTTAAGCTGCACCATTCCTCCCATGAATTCTGATGAGTTTTTTTTTCCCAGTGACAAATGAAAGTGGCGGGGGCGGGGGTGGGGGTGGGGGTTGCTGTTGGACTGGCAGACGATGGTCCTGCTGGTGAAAAAGTTTGAGAGCTATTGGCCTAGGAAGAGGGTGACATAATGGACCAGGACTTGCTGAGACAAATCAGAATGATGCTTCACATTATTGATGTGCAAATCATCCACCAACTTGCAGTGAGGGGGGAGTTTTCCCCCGTGAGTTGTGAATTGCCACAAGTTGCTGGATGATTTACACCATTTCACCGTGAGCTTCGCGCAAATAGCATTTCATCCTCAACCTCCTCGTGAGTTTCCTGAAGTTGGAAATCAGGCATTAAATCCACTGCAGAAAGTTAACTTTACACTCTTAATTATTAGACTTAAATCTAGTAATTCAGAGTGTAATTACACGATAGTTGTTAATTACTGCTAATCAACCTTGCTTGCCTAGAAAGTGAACAATTGCAAGTGTGGATTCTCATTCCTTCAGGTTGTGAATTATTGATGGAAAAGTTAAAATGTCAAACAAAGGGAGATAAACTTGTTCTCGTGGCTCCTTGATCCTCGTTATTCTTTGGGATGTGGGTGTAGCTGGCAATGCCAGCATTTGTTGCCCATCCCTTTAATTGCTCTGAATTGAGTGGCTTGCAGTTAAGAGTCAACCACGTTGTTGTGCACCTGGTGTCAGATGTAGGCTAGACTGGGTAAGGGTGGCAGATTTCCTTCCCTAAAGGGCATTAGTGAATGAGATGAGTTTTTACGATAATTGATAGTTTCATGGTCGCCATTACTGAGACTAGCTTTCAATTCCAGATTTTTCACTAATTAATTGAATTTAAATTCTACCAGCTGCCATGGTGGGATTTGAACCCATGTTCCCTGGGTCACTGGATTACTGTCCCAGTGACAGTGCCATTGCATCACCATCTCCCTGTTGATATCATTGAAGAAATCCACGTTGCCACGCCCTTCTCTCTCTCTCTCTTCCTGTGCTGAATTTGACTCTAATTCACAGGATTGCTTTCTCCTCAGTTCTACTGTTTCTTTCTCAATCCTTCAATCACATTGGTTACAGAGAGAGACTGCGTATCCCGTCATTCACCGAGGCCTCAGATGCACTGTTGCCCTAGCCGCACTGTTACCAGCTTACACTCCCAGCCATCCTGTGGGCTAAATGCTTTCCGCTGAAGGGCGCGGGAGCAAGTCTAATTAACAGCTCATCACGAGATGCCCCACCCCAGCAAACTCAGGACCCCAATACGCTAACATAGTCTTTCTTGGCTGTCGTCATTTAAGTAACAGCAGTCCTTTTCCATACTTTATTCAAATTGTTGGGATGGTGGGGGGAAGAGAGGGAAGAAATGGCAGAAGTGCAGTAATGGCGTTTGCACTGGTCGATGCTTTAATGGCAACAACCTCTTTGCTGACATGAGGTTCAAGTGTAAAATCAGTGTGATCAATGGTGGACATTTTGGGTTGACAAATGTTAGAGAACCTGGTTAGTTTTTTTTTTGTGTGATTTTTTTTTTTACATATGAAGTGCAATGACCTGTGACTTCTGACATGCACTCTGGTTGTCTGTGTTTTGGATGATGTTATTCTGTCTGGGACATACGCACACACCAGCCTGCCGTACACTCTGGAGAAAAGACGTTTGCAGATGGTGTTCCTTTATCCTCTAATTCTTGTAAAAAGCTCATAACCTTTTTGACTCTAATTAGATTGCGACCCCTGAGAAGAAACCTTTGTATTTTGACACTGAAGATCCCTTCAGTGATGGTTTCATTAAGTTAGTATTTTATTCTTGTTCCTTTTTTTCCCTTTATAAATTTGTGTTTTTAAGTCTAAAATTAAAAGCCGCTGACTTTAGGGGCATTGGGATAATGGTAGACCATTCAGCCCCTTGAGCCTGTTCTGCTAGGAGCTAGTCGGAGGTCTGTGATTTTTAAAAAAGGCCCATCAATGAGCTGCTTAACATGGTTTGAATTTTACCAGCCCTTTGGGGACACGCTGGGAGGTGGGAAACCTGTAAAATGGTGAGGGAAGGCAGAAGGTGGAGTTGTACTCCTGCCATCTTGCCATCCTGTGAGCGGTGGGAAAGGCGGAGTACGGTTCACCTGCCCAGAGGCCAATTAAGCCACTTAAATGGCCAACTAAAGGCCTCCTTCCGCTGCCACTCATATTCTAACAGTGATGGGAGTTGTGGTGGGGGGTGGTCCTCTGTTGTGTGGGGAGACCACCAGGTAACCCCAGCCGCCCAACCCCCACCCCCCGATGGGCTCCTAGAGTGGGGGGGGGGGGGAGGGGGGGGGATGGGGAGGGAGGCCTCCTGTTCGGGAAGGCCCCCCACACCCCCTGCCCCATGGCAATGGCTGCTCCCACAACAACAGCATTACTTGTCCTTATCAAACCCCACCCCACTCTCCCTCCCTCTCTCTCTCTCCAGGGCCTGCCTGACTTCAAACCGCACTTACTGGTTGGAGGGCGACCATTGCGTCCTCTTCTTCCAGATGCAGTCCTAGCAGCGGCCACCGCTCCTGGCTGAGCCACTGGCTGTCCGATTGGCCAGCAGTTCCTAAGGGACAGGTGGATGTCCTGAATAGAGATGGCAATAGAGCCAATGAAATACTTTTGAAATATAGTCACTGTTGCAATGTGTGGGACTCAGTGGACCTTTCTAAGAGCCTCCTCAGGCATAACGGGCTGAATGACTACCGATGCTCTAAGATTCTATGAGTCCTTTCCTCTCAGCTTAACGGATCAAGGTCATGAGTTCAGTTGCTGTAGCTCATTTCACTCGGATTGTTAAACAGGGGAGTTGCTACTATGAATGTCGAGAGAGAGCCAGAGGTTGGAACTATATTAATACTTTCTAAAGAAATGGCCAATGCATATCTTCCATAGTCCTGCAGTCCCTCAGTAACAAACATTCTCTCTCCTTCAAAAAAAAACCTCTTCATTGAAAGTCGTATTGCATATGCACTGTGAGCCTGGAGTTTAGAAGAATGAGAGGTGATCTCACTGAAATGTATAAAATTCTTAGAGTGTTTGACAGGGTAGACGTTGAGATGTTGTTTTCACCTTGGCTGGGGAGTCTGGAACTAGGGGTCGCAGTCTCAGGATAAGGGGTTGGCCATTTAAGATTGAAATGAAACTGCAGTTTAAATTGCAAACTTTGGATGGTTCCAACTGTGTTACATCAATGGTCACCCAGAAACAGTTAGAAGAATTAAAACCACTTCTAACTTAGAACCATAGAACCATAGAAAAGTTACAGGAGGAGGCCATTCGGCCCATCTTGTCCATGCCAGCCTGAGGACACCCAAGTGCCCTTTCTAATCCCACTTTCCTGCACCTGGTCCATAGCCCTGCAGCTTACAGCACTTAAAGTGCAGATCCAGGTACTTTTTAAAGGAGTTTAGAGTTTCTGCCTCTACCACCAACTTGGGCAGCGAATTCCAGACACCCACTACTCTCTGCGTAAAAACGTTATTTCTCATGTCCCCCCTACATCTTCTGCCACTTATCTTGAATCTATGTCCCCTGGTTTTAGAATTCTCCACCAAGGGAAACAATTTTATCCTGTCCCCTCATAATTTTGTACACCTCAATCAAGTCACCTCTCAGCCTTCTTTGTTCTAAGGAAAATAGCCCCAACCTATCCAATCTCTCCTCGTAGCTACACTTTTCTAACCCTGGCAACATTCTTGTAAACCTCCTCTGCGCTCTCTCCAGAGCTATTACGTCCTTCCTGTAATGTGGTGACCAAAACTGCACACACTACTCCAGTTGTGACCTCACCAGTGTTTTATACAATTCCAACATTATATCCTTACTTTCATATTCTATACCTCTGCCAATGAAGGAGAACATTCCATATGCCTTCTTTACAACCTTGTGTACTTGAACTGCTGCCTTCAGGGACCTGTGTACTTGTACACCAAGATCTCTCACTTCATCTACCCCTCTTAGTATATTCCCATTTATTGTGTAATCCCTGTAACTGTTTGACCTCCCTAAATGTATGATCTCACACTTCTCTATGTTAAAATCCATCTGTCACTTTGCCGCCCTCTCCACCAACCCATCTATATTGTTTTGGAGATTATGGCTATCCTCTACACTATCCACTACTCAGCCAATCTTTGTGTCATCTGCAAATTTCCCAATCGTGCCCCCCACATTCACGTCCAAATCGTTAATATATAACACAAACAGCAAGGGTCCCATCACCGAGCCCTGTGGAACACCACTTGAGACAACTTTCCATTCGCAAGGGCATCCATCAACCATTACCCTTTGTTTCCTGTTACAAAGCCAACCTTTTATCCAGTTTGCCACATTACCCTGAATCCCACGGGCTTTTACTTTCCTGACCAATCTGCCATGTGGGACCTTGTCAAATGCCTTGCTAAAATCCATGTACACAACATCCACTGCACTACCTTCATCAACCCTTCTTGTCACTTCCTCAAAGAATTCAATCAAACTTGTGAGGCAAGACCTTCCTTTAACAAATCCATGCTGACCATCCCTGACTAGTCCATGCCTTTCCACATGACAGTTAATCCTATCTCTCAGGATTGATTCTTCTCATTTGCTCACCACCAATGTAAGACTAACTGGCCTATAATTGTTTGGCATTTCCTTTGATCCCTTTTTAAACAATGGAACTACGTTTGCATTTCTCTAGTCCTCCGGTACCTCCCCTGTATCTAGTGAAGATTGGAAAATCATCCTCAGAGCATGTGCTATCTCCTCCCTGACTAATCCATCTGGCCCTGGTGACTTATCAACTTTCAAGGATTTCAACCCTTCGAGTACTTCCTCTCTCTTTATGACTATCCCGTCCAATATCTCGCAGTGTTTCTCCTGGACTACTATATCTACATCCCCCCTTTCCTTTCTGAACACGGAGACAAAATATTCATTCAAAACCCTTCCCACAGCCTCTGCATCTACACACAAGTTTCCATCTTCATCTCTGATAGGTCCCACTTTTTCCTTATCTAACCTTTTAGCATTAATGTATTGGTAAAACATCTTTGGGTTATCTTTAACTTTACTTGCTAATCTTTTCTCATGCCCCCTCTTTGATTTCCTTATTTCCTTTTTTACTTTGTCCCTGCACTTCCTATATTCGTCTAGGCTATCAGCAGTGCTTAGTTCTTTGTGCCTATCGTATGCTTTCTTTTTCTGTTTGATCTTCCCCTGTATTCCTCTAGACAACCAGGGGGGTCTAGATTTGGCAGTACCACTCTTATTTTTGTAGGGGACATGTCTACTTTGTACAATTAGGATCTTGCTTTTTACTGCTTCCCACTGGTTTTCCACTGTTTTATCCTCCAGCAGTGCTGTCCAGTCCACCTCAGCCAAGTCCTTTTGCCTTCCCCCAGTTCAAGACTTTTACTCCTGCCTTATCTCTGTCCTTTTCCATGGTAATGCTAAATCTAATGGAATTGTGATCACTGTCCCTGATATGGTCGCCAACTGTCACTTCACCCACTCGCCCTTCTTCGTTCCCCAAGCATAGGTCTAGAATTGCATCTCCTCTCGTTGGATTTGTCACTAATTGGTTGAAAAAATTTTCCTGGACACATTGCATGAATTTTTCTCCCTCAGTGCCCCTTATATTGTTTGAATCCCAGTTGATATTAGGATAGTTGAAGTCTCCTACTATTGTTGCCCTCTTGTTCTTACAAGCAGAAATTTGCCTACATATTTGTTCTTCTATCTCCCTTTCACTATTTGGGGGTCTGTAGTATACTCCCAGTAGTGTGACTGTCTCTTTTTTATTTCTGAGCTCAATTCATAAAGCCTCGTTTGTTGGCCCATTTAGTATATCATCCCTTCTCACAGCTGGAATTGATTCTTTAACCATTAGTGCTACCACCCCCCCTGCTCTCCTTTTTTATCTCCTACTCTATCGTGTCTGAAGACTCTATAACCAGGGATATTAAGCTGCCAGTTTTGTCCCTCCTTTAGCCAGGTCTCCGTTATAGCAATGACATCCTGCTGCATGTGTCTACCTGTGGCCTTAACTCATCTACCTTGTTTGTAATACTCCTTGCATTGAAGTATAAACAGTTTAACCCCATCAATTTCCCTTGCTGGACACTTTGTAAACTTTGCTTCTCCTGTAACTCCATGTCTATCACAACGTCCCTAGCTAATGTTCTACCACCATTTTTCTGATCTGAATCTGACCTAGCTGATCCTACTCCTGGGATCCCATCCCCCTGCCACACTAATTTAAATACTCGCCAACAGAACTAGCAAAAGCCTCCGCAAGGACACTGGTCCCAGTTCTGCCTGGGTGCAGCCCGTCTGGTTTGTATAGGTCCTACCTTCCCCAGAACCGGTCCCAGTGCCTCAAGACTCTGAATCCCTCCTGGCTACACCATCGCTCCAGCCACATGTTCATTTGATCTATCCTCTTATTCCTGCTCTCGCTAGCACGTGGAACTGGGAGTAATCCTGAGATTACTACATTTGAGGTCCTGCATTTTAATTTATCTCCTAACTTCCTGTACTGAGCTTGCAGGTCCTCATCCCTTAGTTTTACCTATGTTGTTGGTACCAATGTGTACCACGACCACTGGCTGTTTACCTTCCCTCCCCAGAATGTCCTGCAGCGCTCCGTGACATCCTGGCACCTGGGAGGCAACATACCATCCTTGATCCACATTTGCGGCCACAGAAGTGTCTGTCTGTGCTCCTAACTATTGAATCCCCTATCACTATTGCCCTGCCACTTGTTTTCCTCCTGTCCCTCTGAGCAGCAGAGCCACCCATGGTGCAGTGAACTTGGCTGTTGCTGCTTTACCCCTGAGAGGCCATCCCCCCCCACAGTATCCAAAGCGGCATATCTGTTAGAGAGGGAGATGACCACAGGGGACTCCTGCACTACCTTCCTGAGCCTTTTACTGTTCTTGATGGTCACGCATTCCCTTTCTGCCTGTGTAATCTTCCCTGTGGTGTGACCACCTCGCTAAACGTGCTATCCACGACTTGCTCAGCATCACCGATGCTCCACAATGAGTCCACCCGCAGCTCCAGCTCCGAAATCCGGTTAGCTAGAAGCTGCGTTTGGACACACCTTCCGCACACATGGTCACCAGGGACGCTAGAAGCCTAATTTCCCACATTCTGCAGGAGGAACATATCACGGGTCTGAGTTCTCCTGCCATGACGTCCCTCTCGGTTAAGCTAGTTACTCCCTTAAAAAATACGCTAGCTCGGGGCCTTATTTATATTAGCTAGGAACCTTGTTTCTTGACTAATTATACTTGTACAGTACTATATACTTTTTTTTAGCTCCTACCTCAGTATTAAGCAATGAATAACTTTAATAGATTGAAAAAAAAACTCACCAGGATTAACTCACCAATCAGCTGCATTTTTTAAAAATCCACTTTCAGAAGAGTGTCCCTCGCAGGTCTGGTGCACTCCTGAAGGTACTGCCTCTCCCTCTCTCTCTCTTTTGTTTTGGTTTGAGGAGGAGGGAGGGATGGAAACACTAAAGCAATGTAATGTTTGGGGTTATTCCGTTCTTTGACAGTGGGTCCTCCTCGATCCCCTTCTGAGTTGTGGTGACTGCGCTGACTTCTCCCAGAATGCTTCTCAGTCACTTCTCACTGCCGCCCTCTGAGTAACTATTGTACAGACCCCGACCGAACACCCCCTCCTCCATGGGACTCCCCACAGGGCTTCACTGCCCAGGGCTCGGCCCGACCCAACACCGCCCACCCCCCCCTCCCCAACAATCCTACCCACTCCCACCCCCAACAACCATACCCACTCCCACCCCCAACAATCCTACGCACTTACCTTATATATTTACCTTCCCCCTGGCTTGTCGAGGATCTTTAAAACCTGGCTGGACTTCTAAACTTACCTGTTTTGTGGCAGCTAGTGTCGTAAAAAAGGGGGCAGTGTTTACCTACCTGCAACCCGACAGCCCTCAGCGCTAGGCTCCGTCCCCAGGGTAGGAATTTTTGAGCGGCGTGGCAATCCGACTCGACGCCCATAAATGACGTAGAAAGCTCGAGGGGCTGTCTGGCCAACTCCTGCTCCCATTTCTTATGTTGTGAAGTTCACGTGGTTTTTAATGTTGGATTACAACTCAGACCAAAAACATCCTGCTCAGGTCTTACCAAGAACGTGACTGTCTTCTTGACTCCAATCTCCTTTCATCCAACAGCTCGTTCTTGCTGAATTGACTGTTGGGTGTCCTCTTTGGCCCAGAACTCAGCTTCAAACCTGTTCTTTTCATCAACAGACTGCTTATTCTATTGCCTCACCAGCCCCCCTTCTTATCCCTGTAATCTCCTCCAGGCCCACAACTCTCGGAGATCTCTGTGCTCCTCCAAACCTGGCCTCTTGCGCATTGCCAGATCTTTATCACTCCATCACTGGTGGAGCTGCCTGGGGCTGAAGTTTGGGAATTCCCTCCCTAAACCTTTCCAGCTGTCTGTCTTCCTTTAATGCATGCATTCGATCCTATCTCTTTGACCGAGTCTTAGGTCACCTGACCTAATATTTCCTTGCATGGCTCGGGTTAAATTTTTATTTGATAAATGCCCCTGTGAAGTACTTTGGGACATTTTACTATGTCGGTTTAAGAAGATGTTGTTCCATCCATCCACCCCTCCATTGTTGCCGATTGCTGCTTTCCCTCGCTTTCTCTGTTGCTGAACCCTTCAGCTGTGCATTTTCTCCATTCCCTCCAAACCTGGCTTCGCCAGTGTCTCTTTGGTAATGCGCTGCACCCTATACAAACTCCACTGCGTCATGTCCTGCTTAACATAACTCCTGACCTCGCAATGGTTTCCTGTGAGCCCTCGCAGGTTGGATTCAAGTTCTTTTTGTTGTATAATAAATCCCTGTTCTCTTTTTTGTTTTGGCCGGCGCTGACACGATGGGCAGAATGGCCTCTTTCTGCACTGTAACCTTTCTATGATTCTATTCCTGCATCAACTAGAAAGTGGACAATTCATTGCCCAGTTGGATAATTCTTGTCTTGTTGGTCAAACAGCCTTTCTCTCCCCATCACTAACATTTTTATAAAACTAATATAAAAAAACTGTTCGAGAAAAAAACCAGGAAAAAAAAAACGTGATTTTTTTTTTCATGCCCCTGTTATTTTTCTCCCAAGCTCTGCTTGCAGCAGTGTCTTGGTGATGATACCAGAGCAGAACAACCTCGAGAGTTGGCAATCCCAATCCCAAACTACATCCTTTTGTCCCCTTACTTTGTCCCCTAGTGAAGTTACATCTAAGAGAAGCTTGAGTTTGTTTAATTATGGTATTTAAGGATTGAATAATTTGTGTGTGTTTAATATGAAAAGCTGACTTATGGTCTTTGCTGTGGATTTAGAGGTGAAGGTGCTGGCGTTCGAAGGATTGTTTTGTGGACAGCAATTCTTACTTCCATTGATTTGAACTGTTCCATGCTCTGCAGCTCAAGTTAAGGCAGGGTCAGGGGAGGGGTCAGGCTGGAGCCCCCTGTGCATACTCTTTGCATTAGCCTCTGAAAGTCCTGCCACGCAGTAGACCAATGTTCAAGGGAGATGTTGATACGTGAGCAGGCTAGGCAGTGTAAGAACATTTGCAAACAACACATGATAAAACCTCCTGGATTACAGCCAACCAGCATTGGCAGCTCTCCTCCAGCCTCTTCTCTCAATGTCGACTTCCACCTTGCCTTTGGCCGTACTCCTGAGTGCGTGGGAGGCTTTGTTATTTTCCTACAATTGTGACTGCATTTCAAAAAGTACTTCTTTGCAAAGTGCTTTAGGATCCCCTGAGGTTGTGATAGGCGCTATAGAAATGCAAGTTGTTGCATGAAACTTAAGGTTCTTAACACGTTAGCGAAATCAGCTGTGAACACTTTCTTCATCGAGTTTTCTAGTGTTTTGAACAAATATAGAAACTTAAAGTCATAATTGATTCTCATGTACTCAGTGATGCTTCTTGACTTCTCTGGTGATGAGAACTGTAGGAAATGCAGAACACAACACGTTTGTTCAAAGTGAAGCAATTTTCAGGAGCAGTGTTTTGCTAATCTCGTTTCCCTTGTACACTAACTTCCCATTTTCAGGTTTTTTTTTTTTTAGCCAATTTTGAGTATGAAACAAGCTGATCAGTAAAACCTAGCTTTCACCATTAACTTTTGAGGCGAGATTAAATTCTTGTACTTCAACTCTGTCCCCAGCAGAAGAGACATCAATCAGCTGAATAAAGCCTCCTTCACAATGGACAGTATTAAAGAAAGTGATACTGAAATCTCTAATGAAATGAAATCTTTTGTCTGGTTATCGCCCAGACGCACAGTGCTCTCAGAGCTAATTATAACACCGTTTCTGATTGGTTTCTATCTCCTGATATGGGGGAGGGGGTGGTGGGTAACTTCTGTTATTGGCCTGTAGTTTTTTTTCACATGTAGGTTTTAGTTAATTGGAATTGTATCAACATTTAAGGTTTAAAAAAAAATAGAATCGAGATTTTTTCTATTCTGTCATGGATGTTGCTGGCAAAGCCAGCATTTGTTGCCCATCCCCAATTGCCCTTGAACTGAGTGGCTTGCTAGGCTATTTCAGAGGGCAGCTAAGGGTCGACCACATCACTGTGGGTCTGGAGTCACATGAGGGCCAGACCAGATAAGGATGGCAGATTTCATTAGTGAACCAGATGGGATTTTACAACAACAATCAATGATAGTTGTCATGGGCACCGTTACTGAGACCAGTTTATTTTCCAGATTTATTAATTGAATTTAAATTCCACCAGCTGCTGTGGGATTTGAACGTGCGTCCCCAGAGCATTAGCCTGGGCCTCTGGATTATTAGTCCGGTGACATTACCAAGAGGTCACTGTCTTCCCTATATTTATTATAGCTAGATTGCCTCCTGGTGTGTTTTTGTTTTCTCAGAATTGTGCAGTACATATTCAGGTAGGGCCGTCTGTGACCAGAGTCCTGGAAAATGCCTGGCTTGGCTGGATGGCTTGTTCATTGTCCTGGGGCAATCATGTACATCCTTTGTTAGTAACTTTGCATTTCCCTAGCTAATTGGAAAAAGTAATGAACATAATCAGCCTTCACAATAGTGACGGTGAAACCTGGTTCCTTTGAAATGTCTATCAACGTGAAGCAATTGCCTTTAGTGGGGCAGGTGTTTTTGGTAAAGTGTTTATCTTCAGTCACGATCAGAATTATTTTTATGTTTGATTCTTAGGAGGAAAGAGTACAGGACTTTTGGTAGCTACCAGTCTGTCTGCTAAATTGGCACAACATAATTATTAAGTAATTTCATCTAGAAATACCTTTTATATTTCCAAACAACTCAACAACCACAACAACTGGCATTGGTGTAGCACCTTTTAATGTGGAAGATTATCCAATGCATTCCCCTGTAAGCTTTTACCTTGGGGACATGTCTCTTATTGGGCAGACCATGAAAGCCTAGGTGTGTGTATCCACGGCATCACAACCTTCACCAACGCAACATCTTTCCAATAAAAACAAATCTGTCTGTTTGTTCTGCATTTCATAAACCCACATGGATTTTGATCTTTGCCCTCAATTAATTCTCTTGAATTACAAACCATTTCATCATCGAGTTATACTTCTGATTGGTAATTTCTAGGGTTTCAGGCTGGTCTTTCATCCAGTATCCTATATAGCATGTTTTCCATTAATTACAACCATCCACCTCCTGCTTCAAACCACACAAGTGACAGCCAAGGTACTTTACGGTGTGCCTTGGTATACATATGAGGGAAGGATTGACAGGCTGAGTCTCTTTCCTCTTGAAAAAAGGCGGCTGACAAGTAACCTAATAGAGGTCATTAAAATTCTGAAAGGCTTTGATAGAGTGGACACAGAGAGATTGTTTCCTCTTTTGGGGAAGAGCATAACTGGAGAGCTATTGGTGTAAGATAGTCACCAATAAATCCGATAGGGAATTCAGAAGAAACTTCTTCATGGAGTGGTTGAAGCAAATAGTATAGACACATTTAAGGGAAAGCTGGACAAGCTTAAGAGGGAGAAGGAAATAGAGGGTTACAATGGTAGGTTTAGATGACGAAAGATGGAAGAGGCTCGAGTGGAGCATAAACACCAACATGGACTGGTTGGCTGAGTGCCATATATCCTATGTAATCCTATGTTCCTGAATGTCCCATCCATGCTTTTGTTGTGTCTAGACTTGATTATTCCATTGCCCTTCCGGCTGGTTCTCTAAGACTGAGCTTGTCCAAATTGCTGCTGACTGTGCCTTAAATCACACTAACTTGTCACCTGTGTGCTCATTGATCTACAATGGTTCACAGTTAAACAATACTTGTTAAAGTTCACTTCTTTGTTTTCAAATCCTTCCATGGTCTCACCTATCTTTATAATCTCCTCCAGCCCAACAACCTAACGAGACGTCTGCACTCCTCCAACTTTAGCCTCTTCTGTATCTCTGGTTTTAATTGCTGCACCATTGGTTGCTGTGCCTTCAGCTGCCAAGCCCCTAACCTGTGCAATTCCCTAACAAAAACAAAAATACCTGGAAAAACTCAGCAGGTCTGGCAGCATCTGCGGAGAGGAACACAGTTAACGTTTCGAGTCCGTATGACCCTTCAACAGAACTCGTACAGGGTCATACGAACTCGAAACGTTAACTGTGTTCCTCTCCGCAGATGCTGCCAGACCTGCTGAGTTTTTCCAGGTTTTTTTTTTTGGATTTCCAGCATCCGCAGTTTTTTGCTTTTATCTGTGCAATTCCCTCCCTGAAACCCTCCAACAATCTATCTATCTCACTCCCCTCAATTAAGATGCCCCTTAAAACCTACCTCTTTGACCAACCTTTGGTCCTGTCCTAATATCTCCTTATGTGGCTCAGCGTCTCATTTAGTTTGATGCTCCTGAAGCACCCTGGGATGTTTTACGACGGCAAGAGCGCTATATAAATGCAATTTGCTGTTGTCTAGTTGCGACCACGGGGAAGTAGGTTCGAATGTCAGCTGCTGTGTTTGCATTGCCAAGCTGGCTGGCTTACCCCAGGAGAGAAATATCTTCTGCAACCATGAGCTAGTTTTAGCAGCATACACATGACAATTGGCATTATGCTGCAATCTGATTTCTGCAGACGACAATATGAAAAGACCTTTTGGATTCAATCTGCCTGGGCCAATGTCAATACATGACGTTGACAGCAGAAGATATGAAGTCAATAGCACAAGGGCTTACTCAATGGTGGTAGAAAAAAAATGTTGAAAAACACTGGAATGAATCGTACTGATTGTTTTGGTTAGGATTTGCAACAGAGAGACCTGGATTCAGATGACTTTATAAACTGAACCAGCCCCAGTTTTGAGGTTCAAACTCCAAATCAGACCACATCTATTTTAAACAAAAACAGAATTACCTGGAAAAACTCAGCAGGTCTGGCAGCATCGGTGGAGAAGAAAAGAGTTGCCGTTTCGAGTCCAACATGACCCTTCAACAGAACTGAAGTATAGTTAGGAGAGGGGTGAAATATAAGCTGGTTTAAGGTGGGGGGCGGGGGGAGAGAGAAGTTGAGGGTGGGGTGGTTGTGGGGACAAGCAAGCAGTGATAGGAGCAGATAATCAAAAGATGTCACAGACAAAAGGATCAAAGAGGTGTTGAAGGTGGTGATATTATCTAAGAAAAGTGCTAATTAAGAATAGATGGCAGGACACTCAAGGTACAGCTCTAGTAGGGGTGGGGTGGAAAGACTAACAAGGTATTAGACTTCATCTTCCGACTAGGCACTTTACAGCCTTCCGGGCTGAATATTGAATTCAACAACTTTAGATCTTAAACTCCCCCTCCCCCATCCCCACCCCGTTTCTTCCCCCTCCCTTTTCTTTTGTTTTTTTTTTCAATAATTTATATAGATTCTTCTTTTCCCACCTATTTCCATTATTTTTAAATCTACAACTAATACCTTGTTAGTCTTTCCACCCCACCCCCACTAGAGCTGTGCCTTGAGTGTCCTGCCATCCATTCTTAATTAGCACTTTTCTTAGATAATATCACCACCTTCAACACCTCTTTGATCCTTTTGTCTGCGACATCTTTTGATTATCTGCTCCTATCACTGCTTGCTTGTCCCCATAACCACCCCACCCTCAACTTCTATCTCTTCCCCCGCCCCCCCACCTTAAACCAGCTTATATTTCACCCCTCTCCTAACTATACTTCAGTTCTGTTGAAGGGTCATGTTGGACTCGAAACGTCAACTCTTTTCTTCTCCACCGATGCTGCCAGACCTGCTGAGTTTTTCCAGGTAATTCTGTTTTTGTTTTGGATTTCCAGCATCCGCAGTAGCTTTTTGTTTTTTTCACATCTATTTTAACCTTTTTATTGCATCATCTTCCTCCAGTGTTAAATAACCTAGAGTCTTAATGAGGGTAAATAAGGAGAAACTGTTTCCATTGGCGGGAGAGTTGGCAACACAAGTTTAAGATAATTGGCAAAAGAACCAGAGAGGAGATAAGGGAATTTATTTTACACATAGTTGTTGTGATCTGGAATGCGCTGCCTGAAAAGGGTGCTGGAAGCAGATTCCATAGTAACTTTCAGAAGAGAATTGGACAAATACGTGTTTAAAAATAATGGGCAGACCTTGAGGAAAAGCAGGGGCAGAGGGGGAGGTACTAGTTAGATAGCTTTTACAAAGAGCTGGCACAGGCACAATGGGCCAAGTGGCCTCCTTCTGTGCTGTATCAGTCTAAATAAATATTGTATATTTCCTGTCAAGGTTATACCTTCTCCACCATACTTCATACACCAGGATGTTTTGATGTTTTTATTTAGAAGTTGAATTGAAGTATTCTGCTGGAAAGGTTGGCCTGGCCCCTCCCTAAGACCAAGATGCAACGAGGTAACAAAGCCCCCACCATTTATGATACAAGTAATGAATGCAGGGAAAGCCTTGAACTGTATCACAGCACAAGTCATATCAAGTTTTTACAAGGATAGAGAAGGTAATAAAAGAATGCTAGAAACTCCAATTAACATAATTTTATGAAGGCAACAAATAAATTCAACTCTAATAAACTTGATACAAACAGGCTTGAGGGTGGAATTTGCTTGAAAGGCTCCCAAATTTCCTGGTGTAAACCCCCGTGTGACTGTAAGCCGCTGGTTTCTCTAACCTTTCTAATCTTGCTTTGGAGTTCCAGACGGATCTCTGTGGCAATGGTATGTGAATTATATCGTTAAGATGGAAAGGTGAAAGGCATTGTTTAATTAAGTATTTAGAACACTTACCAAACAAGATTGCCCTTGAAGGGGCTATTTGGCTGGTTTAATTGGGTAATTCATTAATTGTAAAGTCTTATTTTATTGGTGTACTCAAAAGAGTGCAAAGGAAGACTACTGGGGTAAAAAACAAAAATACCTGGAAAAACTCAGCAGGTCTGACAGCATCTGCGGAGAGGAATACAGTTAATGTTTCGAGTCCATGTGACTCTTCATCAGAACTGAGGGAATATAGAAATGAAGTGAAATATAAGCTGGTAGAGGGGGGTGGGACAGGTAACGCTGGATAGAGGGCCAGTGATAGGTGGAGATAAAGAGATTGCCAAAGATGTCATAGACAGAAGGACAAAGGGTACTACTGGGGCACTGGGTTAGCGGGTAAAAGGCAAACATATGTAATGCTGCATTCTGTAAATAAACCAACTATTGAGGAAAGGATCTGTGTCTAGTTTCATACTTCGCCATCTGGCTTTGGGATTCATTTAACACCCAGGTGATTTTGATCATGTAAATTTAATGGTGTTTGATATCTAGGTTTTAATTGGAAGAAATGATTTGTATGATGTGTGTCAGCCATGGCTCAGTGGGTAACATTTCTCACCTTCCAGGTGGAAGATTGTGGGTTCATATCCCACTCCAGAGGCTGGAGCACATAACCTAGACTGACATTCTGATGCAGACCTGAGGGAAGTGCCCTGCACTGTCAGACGTGCCATCGTTTTAGATGAGGTATTGAACAGAAGCCTTGGCTGCTATATCAGGTGGACATAAAAAATCCCACTGTCATTATTTGAAGATGAGTAGGAGAGTTCTCCTCTTGTCCTGGCTAATATTTATCCCTTAACCACCATCACTGAATAACAGATCATCTGGTCGTTGTCACATTGATGTTGGTGGGAGCTTGCTATGTGCAAATTGGCTACAGCATTTCCTAAATTACAACAGTGACTGCACTTGAAAAGTATTTCATTGACTGTAAAGTGCTTTGGGATGTCCTGAGGTTGTGAGGGGAGCTATATAAATGCATGTTCTTCCTGGTTACCTTATGAGGAAAGGTTTGACAGGCTGGGCCTGTAACCATTGGAGTCTAGAAGAATGAGAGGTGATCTTATTGAAATATATAAAATCCTGAGGGGACTTGACAGGGCTGGAAGGATGTTTTCCTTTGTGGAAGAGACTAGAACTAGGGGAAACGGTTTAAAAATAAGGAGTCTCCCAGTTAAGATGGAGATGAGAAAAAAAATCTTTGAGGGTTGTGAGTCTGGGGAATTCTCTTCCCCCAGAAAGTGGTGGAAGCAGGGTCATTTGAATATGTTTAAAGCAGAGGTAGATTGATACATGACTAACTAGGGAGCCAAAGGTTATTGGGAGTAGGCGGAATGTGGCATTGAGCCCACAATCAGAGCAGCCATGGGCTTAAGTTTTGCGGTCCTGCCCGCCACGGAATCGTAGCGGACGGGACGGACAATTTGACAGACAAGCAAAAGTCTGTTGTGGTGGAACTGGAAAATCCCGCCCAGAATCTTGTTGAATGGCGGAGCAGACTTCAGGGGCCAAACTCCTGCTCCTAACTCGTACGTTCATTGTGGGGATAGACTTGAATTTTGCTGTGATTTAAATTAGTCCAGACAAAAATGCCCCACGCATTTTATGGAATTTAACTTTTCACTTCCAGGATTTGGTCAAATAAAATTTGGTGGGAATTCCTATGGAGATTCTCCTGCTTGCCCTTTGTAACTGAAGAGCAGCAGGGACAGTTGGAAAAATGAGATGAGTGGCAGATACCGATACACAAGCAGGATGAGCCTTTTGGTACGATTATGAAAGTGGTTTGATGGGGTGGATGTGGAAAAAGATAGTTCCAATTGTGGGGGAGACCAAACCAGGGTGTGTAAATATAAGACAGCCACTAATTAATCCAATGGAAAAAAAATTTCAGGGGAAACTTCTTTACCTAGAGAATGTGGAACTCGCTACCACATGGAGCAGTTGAGGTGAATAGCAACAGGGAGGGGCATAAGTGAGAAAAGACTAGAAGGATAAGGGGTCTGGTGAAGTAGAATTGGAGGATGGTCGTGTGGAACGTGCACATTGTTATAGGCTAGTTGGGCCAGGATTGCCATTTAAGTAATTTTTCATCTTCAGGATTTCCATTGGATTGTTTGCAACCAGCCATCTGTTTGTTCCTGGTGAAGCAGTGCCTTGCATATTGTAGAATGTAAGATAAAAGGAAGTGGTTATTGTTGGGGTTTGTTGGGGTTTTCTCATGTAATTTCTCAACTTTTTTGGTCACACCGCCTCTTTGTCCACTTCCTCTTCTCCTTCCTCAATCCTCTTCCTCTTTTCCACCACCGCCACCCCCCCACCTTTTTCTCATTCCATTCCTTTGTCACTGCTTTTTTTGCTTCCTTCTCCTCTTCCTCTGCCTCCTTTTTCCTTCTTCCTATCTTTCATTGTTTTCCGCTGGTTTGTTCTCTAATTTGAATTTAACAAGCCAGAACGTTACTGCTTCCTTGGTGGAGAAACCCGAACCCAAGTTTGGTCATTTAAACAGCGAGATGTTGGCCACATTAATGTCTAAACTTTACATGTGGGCGCTGAGGTATCTATTATCCATGTGGTTGTGAGGACATGCCTGCTGCGAGGAGAAAGTTAGCATTGGAAAGTGAAGTGATCTGAGAGCATATCCATGAAGGGATGCAAGGCACACCTATTGGCTTCATGTTATAATGATACAATTAGGTGCATATCTATGGCTGTTTGTCAGTACAGCTTTAATACGAACACTTGCCATGCTGTTTTTATTTTGCACGCAGCTACTTAAACACCAGGGAGTTAATTAGGATGTGAAGCCTAATGACTATTTTCTAATTTGTGCTATTTTCCCCATCATCCCTGCACCCAGTACGGTATGTGCCTTGTTATAGATTAACCACCGCCCAAACTTATCATATCAACTCTTGACTGGCAGTGCTGGTGATGTGGACACACCCAGAAGAAAATAGAGATAGGACGCGGGTGTTCAGAGTTTAACCAGAACAATATGCAGTTTAATCCAGTTTTCAGGCGCTGAATCCAGGCACCAGCTCCTTTGTTTCCGTGACGAGCATGAACTGCCAACTTTTGCATTAAGTCATAAGATTCTGTTCTTCAGTTTAATGAAAAGGTTAATGTTAGTGTTGGGATGAGATGGGTCCATGGGCGAATTTTCCATTAGTCAGTTTGTGGTAGTTGTTCTGGGATGGATAACTCTATCTTTCAAAATGATTTAAATGGTCACAAGGGATCTTTTGTAAAGGTGAGATGGCGTTGGCCCTCTTTGGCCTGTTAATAACTTAGAGTTGTGTAGGTGTGTTGAATGGTCTCTTCAGTGCATAAGTCCATTAACTATGTGGAACTTAGTTGTAACATGCACAACCAATGTCTGTAATAGTTTACAGTTCTGTTTTCTGTTACGGTCTAACACTTTTGCTCCACCCATGCACCAGGTTTTGGACGTATTGAGGAATGGTGCAAAGGTAAATTTTTGATAAGAGTGGCATTTTTTTTCCCTATGTGGCTTTA
This sequence comes from Cetorhinus maximus, assembly GCF_964194155.1. Lineage (NCBI taxonomy): Eukaryota > Metazoa > Chordata > Chondrichthyes > Lamniformes > Cetorhinidae > Cetorhinus > Cetorhinus maximus. The sequence continues at coordinate 178,074,443 of NC_135880.1, forward strand.
GTCTTTATGTTCCAGTGAGGGCTAGAAATGTCCAAAGTAGATAAAGTGGCAAGAAGTTTTGTTTAATTTTTGCCCAGGCATTTTTTTAATGGTTCTTGTTTCTCTACCTCCTAAAACTCCTGTAAGTTTGTGTTTACAAACTGTTTGATTATGATTTTAGAAATATGGACAGCAAAATGGAATTGATACATAGCAAAACTTGTATTGAGTTCACCCATCACCCTCTCTGCTCTGTGACCTACATTGGCTTTCTGTTAAGCAACATCTTGATCTTAAACTTCTTATCCTTGTGTTCAAATCCCTCCATGGCCTCGTTGCTCCTTATCTCTGTAATCTCCTCCAAGACCTCCCTTCTCCTCCAAGTCTGGTTCTTTACACATCTCTGATTTCCTTTGCTCCACCATTGGCGACCATGCCTTCAGCTGCCTGGGCCTGAAGCTCTGGAATTCCCTCTCTAAACATGTCATGCTTCCTTTTAGATACTGCTTAAATCCCATCTCTTTGACCAAGCTTTTAGCTATCTGTCCTAATGTCTCTATGTAGTTCGGTATCAAGTCTTGTGAGAAAATGTGTTAATGTTAATTAAGGTGAAGTGCTGGGGGGCACTCACAGAAGCACATATAAAGAGACTTTTAGGATGGTGGGTTGTAGAGTTAGGAGCTCTACATTTGGTATGTTTGGCTTTGTGAATAAGTCTAAAACTGAATAAAGATTAACTTCTGGTGGTCTCCTCTGCCAACTGGCCGTGGTCTCCCCAACTGCCTGCTGCCCTTGTCCTTCTAGTTGGTAGTGGTTGTGGGTTTGGAAGGTGAGTGGAGCCACTTACAAATTGGGGAGGATCCTGAGGCCAGAATTGAAGGGAGCACAGAGATCTCGGAGGGTTGTTGGGCTGCAGCAGGTAACAGAGATCAGGCGGAGGGAGCAAGACCATGGAAGGATTTGAAAACAAGGACTAGAATTTTAAAATTGAGGCATTGCTTAACTGAGAGCCAAAGTAAATCGGTGAGTATAGGGGTGATGGATGACCATTAGTGTGGTGGCATACCTGAATCCATCTCCGGCAGAATAAACCTCTAGTCGGGAGGGTCCATCGGTGACCTTCCTGCCCTACCGTCAACTGAGGTCCTTGAGCAGCCAATTGATGACCACTTAAGGGCCTCATCCTGCTGCTGCTGCTGGTAGGAACCCAGCTGTAAACAGGCTGCATACACAACGGGCCGCTTCTCACCTCGGGGGCTGGGACCCTCAATCAAATGCGCTCAGTGCCTGATTGAGAGACTGGACTTCGCCACCTCTCCTGCCCTTGCTTCTGACCTGCCCCCTACCCCTCTCTCCCTGCGACACCCCGCAAAACCCCCTCCCCCTATACATAATTTACCTGTGCCCTGGGTCGCTCCACGCTTCTGGGGTTCCAAGGGATGTCTGCCAGCAGCAGCCACGGCCTCCTCAGTGGCACTGCTGAGCGCAAGAGCAGACTGCCTCCGATTGGTTGGCAGCTTTCCCTAGGTGGGACTTTCGGCCCTGGGGTCTTGATTCCGTTGCTGGCCTCGCCACTGCCTGATTGGTGCGTGGTTTTGGCGGGCTTTCCTGGAAAGAGGCACTGCGAGTCTCTGGCTGGCTCTCCGGCCTGCAGGCAAGACCCCGATGCCACAAGAAGATTCTGCCCCTAGTCATATTTTTCTTAGGAACAGATTTCATCATTTACAAACTTCTGTCACAATTTGAAGCTATTATTTTTAACTTTTTTTGTGAAAGCTGTGGTTTAAATTTGTACATGAAATTCACTTTTCACAAAGTTCTTTGAGAAAATTAATAGCAAAGGTTATCCGTCCGTCCGTCCGTCCGTCCGTCCGTCCGTCCGTCCGTCCGTCCGTCCGTCCGTCCGTCCGTCCGTCCGTCCGTCCGTCCGTCCGTCCGTCCGTCCGTCCGTCCATTTTCACACCGCTGCTCCTGGGGGGCAGTAAGCTGAGCAGGGCCCACTGGACCTCCCTTTCATCAGCCACAGTCTCCAGCTCCTCCTTGGGGATTCCCAGACGTTCCCAGGCCAGCCAAGAGATGTAATCCCTCCAGCGAGTCCTGAGTTGGCCTCGAGGTCTCCACCCAGTGGGCTGTGCCCGGTACAGCTCCAGCGGGACCCTGTCAGGGGGCATCCTTGTCAGATGCCCAAACCACCTCAACTGGCCCCTCTCGATCCGGAGGAGCAGCAGCAGCTCTGCTCCGAGGTTCTCCCGGATTGCCGAGCTCCTCACCCTGTCCCGGAGAGTACGCCCAGCAACCCTGCAGAGAAACCTCACTCCCGTCACTTGTACCTTCAATCTTATCCTTTCAGCCATTACCCACAGTAAATGTACCTCGGCTGCACCTTGATATCCCATCCATGAAAATCATAAACAGGACCATAGGTAAGGATGGAGATGTAGATCAACCGGTAAACAGAGAACTTCGTCCTAAAACTCAGCTCCTGCTTCACCACCGCAGGCCGGTAACCCGCCCACAGAGCTACAGCCACCGCACCGATCCGCTGGTCAGTCTCACGCTCCCCCCACCGCCATCACTCGCAAACAAGATCCCAAGATACTTGAACTCCTCTACTAAAGGAAGCTGCTCTCCCCCCCCTCACCTGGAGAGAACAACCCATTCTTTTCCAGGAGAGAGCCATGACCTCCGATTTGGAGGCACTGATCCAATTCCCGGCCGCGTCACACTCGGCAGCGAAACGTTCGAGAGCGGTGGTCACAGTCGGATGAGGCAGGAAGTGCGACGCCATCTTCAAACGGCAGAGATGCCACCCTCAAGCCCCCAAACTGGGTACTCTCCGTACCTTGGCTGCGCCTTGATATCCTGCCCATGAAAATCACAAACAGGACTGGAGACAAGGCCGCACCCTTGGCGAAGTCCAGCGCCCACCTTGAATGAATTTGACTTAACGCTGAGCAACTCTTGCTCCGCGAGTAGAGGGACCTGATAGCATGCAGAAGTAGCACCGGCACTCGCATTCCAGCAGCACCTCCCACTAAATATCCCGAGGAACGCGGACATGTGCCTTCTCCAGGTCTACAAAATGGAGGTTTACCAGACTAGTAAACTCCCACGAACCCTCAAATATCCGTGAGAGGGCAAAGAGCTGGTCCACTGTTCCACGGCCAGGCCGGAATCCGCATTGTTCCACCTGAACCTGAGGTTCGACTAACAGACAAAGTCTCCTCTCCAGCACTCTGGCATTGGCTTTCCCCGGGGGGCGCTGAGGAGTGTGATCCCTCGATAGTTGGAACACACCCCCTGGTCACCTTTCTTAAAGTCGGGGGCCCCCACCCCAGTTTGCCAAGCCAGCGGTACTGCCCCCGCCTTCCACACAACATTTGAAGAGGCGCGTTAACCACGACACCCCAACATTGTCCAGCGCCTTCAACATCTCTGGACAAATCTCGTCCACCCCTGCAACCTTAACGCTACGGAGGCGTTAGACCACCCCAGCGACCACAGTGGCAAGGGTCAAAGCTATTGAAATCCACAAATTATTATCCAATCACTTACTCTTTTTACCTAAACTCTAGCTTATTTTACAGGAGCAGCTCGTTTAGAATTGGAGGAAACCAAATTATTAAAATAATCAAAGTTGGCAATAAAATGCCCAACAGACTGTCTTTCAGAGAGTGGCTATTCATTTCATCTCTGAGGCAGAACTGATAATGAAAGAAAGAGAGATGTGCATTTCTGTAACACCTTTCTTGACCCCGGGGGCACCCTGAAATGCTTTACAGTCACTGAAGTGCTTTTTGAAGTGAGGTCACTGTTGTAATGTAGGAACCACAGGAGCCAATTTGAGCACAGCAAGCTCTCTCAAACAGCAGTGTGATAATGGTAAGGTAATCTGTTTTTGTGTTGCTGATTGAGTTGTAAGTGCAGGCCCTAGGACACGAGAGAGAACGCCCCTGCTCTTTACGATTTCACGTCCACCCCACAGGGCAGGCTTTAACAGTTTTGCAGGTTAATCAGGTTTAACAGTTTAAAAACTTATGAATTGAGTTTCTGCAACTCTCAATCCTGTTTAATTCATCTGAAGTGAAGTAGCACTTGCTGCTTGACCAGGGCTCCTGTTAAGCCTCAGGTGGGGGGGAGGTGGGGGGGTGTGGTGGGGGAGGGGGAATCTATGAAGTCATGTAAGAAGGACCTGCAGGTGTACGTACACAAGCCTTTGAAAGTGGCAGGACGATAAACACCTGGGCCTGAATTTTCAGCTGGGCGAGTGGGCGAGTGGGCGGGTGGGAGCGATCGGGAAATGGACCGTCGACCGCGATTGACTCCCGATCGCGATTTCATGCTCGCTGGCCAATTAACGGCCAACCGGCACGAGAGACGTGCTGAAACGCTCAGCGCTGCCTGGGTTGCGGGCGGGAGGAGGGCGAGTGCTGAAGTCAGCGCGGGCGCAGGGGGAAGCGCTCACAGAAAGCTCCCTGAAGGTGGAGAGCTGCCTCGGGGAGGTGAAGAATTCAAAAATATCAAATAATGATTTTTAAATCTGGTTTTAAAAAAAAATATCCACGCAACACAAGCAGTCACCTGAGCGTGGACATTGTAAAAATTCTGTGCATGGATTTTTTTTTTTAACCTAACGACGGAAACCTCATCCCACCCTTGGATGAGGTTTCCTGAAAAATGCAAAGCCCGCCTGGCCGATTCACCCGCCTGCCAACCGTAACGTTGGACGGGCAGCGAGAAGTCCCAGTTAATTGCGCCGTTAATGGGCTTAGTAGCCCTCCTAATTGTCGGCGGGCCCGCTTCCGAGTTTAGCACTCCCGCTGCCTGAAATATCACGCGAGTGCGCGATGATGTCGGGACACTCACCTGACGTCATCGCGCGCTATTTTACACGAGTGTGTTGAGCGTGCGCCTGCATGCCGAGCGAAAAATTCTGCCCTTGAAGTGGAAAAAATTGACAGGGATCTATGGAGAAAGCACTGCGAACGGGCATAGCTAAATTGCTCTTGCAGAGAGTCGCATGGAGTCAATGGGCCAAATGGCGGCGGCCGCCTGTGCTGTAACCATTCTATGAAAAGTCAAGAAGGCAGTTTTAAAATAAAACATATGGGATCTTTAACGTTACAAATAAATGCACAGAGTACAAAAGCAAGGAAGTTTGGCATAATCTGTGTATTATCACTGGTTCAGCCTCAGCTGGAGTATCGTGTCCAATTCTGGGGAGACTGGGTCTGTATTCCCTAGAGTTTCGAAGGATGAGGGGTGGTCTCATTGACGTGTACTATATTCTTACATGGCGTGACAGGATGGAATATCTGCTGGTTGGTGAGTCTAAAATCACGGGACATAATCTTAAATGGCCTACCCCTTATCCTGAGATTGAGATAAGGAGGAATTTCTTCACTCAGGGGGTGGTGAATCTTTGGAATTCTATACCCCAGAGGGCTGTGGAAGCTCAGTCATTGAGTATGTTCAAGGCAGCAATCGATAGGTTTCTGGAGACTAATGACATAAAGGGATATGGAGATAGTGCGGAAAAGTGATGTTGAGCTAGATGATCAACCATGATTGAATTGAATGGCAGAGCAGGCTCGATGGGCTGAATGGCCTACTCCTGATCCTATGTTCCATCTTAGGAAGGATGTCAAGGCCTTGGAGAGGGTGCGGAGGAGGTTTACACGAATGGTGCCAGTGATGAGGGACTTCAGTTGTGTGGACAGACTGGAGAGGCTGAAGCTGTTCACCTCACAGCAGAGAAGGTTGAGGGGAGATTTAATAGAGTTGCTCAAAATCATGAATGGTTTCGATAAGAGTAAATAAGGAGAAACTGTTTCCAAGTGGCAGAATTGGTAGCCAGAGGACACGGATTTAAGGTGATTGGCAAAAGAAGCAGAAGTAGCCAGAGGAAACATATTTTTACACAGCCCATTGTTAAGATTTGGGTTGCGCTGCCTGAAAGGAAGCAGATTCAAGAGCAAGTTTCAAAAGGGAAATGGATAAATACCTGAAGGGAGAATATTTGCAGGGCTATGGGGAAGAAGAGGGGAGTGGGGCTAATTGGCTAGCTCCTTTGAAAGAGTTGGCACAGGGCCAGTGGGTTGAGCGGTCTCCTTCGATGCTGAATAATTCTGTGATTCATGTGCCCACATCCACTTGAAGCCTAACCCAGTTTCACAAGTGGCACATATTACGATGTGACAGCTGCGACAGGCTCACCAATTCGTCTGTCACCCAGCGTGACCTGAAGGGGGAGAGGAGCAGATGGGTCAGCGGATAAGTTTCGCCGTTTAGTAATTTAATATAAAAATTAATAAGTAATCTCATACAGACTGGGAAGGTTTTTTTTTCCCTTACTCTAATATATTGTAGTGTTTTTTTTAAATTAGTTTGCAGATCACAGTAACAGATGTGCTTGCTGACACTTTCAAATTCCACAATGAATTTCCATAATGCCTTTCACCACCTCAGAATATCCCAAAGTCTTTCACAGCCACCGAAATACTTTTCAAGTGTTGTCACTAATGTAATGGTGGAAGTACATCAGCCAATCTACGCACAGCAAGATCCTACAAACAGCAATGTGATAATGATCAGATCATCTGTTTGTTTTGATGTTGGTTGAAGGCAAGGGCGCCGGGATGTCTCCCCTACTCTTCTTCAAAATTGGCGAGACCACATCTAGAGTACCGTGTACAGTTTTGGTCTCCTTATTTAAGAAAGGATATAAATGCGTTAGAAGTAATTCAGAGAAGGTTCACTCGACTGATACCTGGAATGAAGGGGTTATCGTATGAAGAAAGATTGGACAGGCTGGGCCTGTATCCATTGGAGTTTAGATGATTGAGAGTTGATCTTATTGAAGCATATAAGATCCTGAGGGGACATGACAGGGTGGATGCTGAAAAGATGTTCCCCCTTGAGGGCGAGACTAGAACTAGGGGACAGAGCTTTAAAAATATTTAAAACGGAGATGAGAAGAACATTTTTCTTTGAGGGAACTGAATCTTTGGAACTCTGGAGTGGTGGAGGGAGGGTCATTGAATATTTTTAAGGCAGAAATAGTTAGATTCTTGACTAACAAGGGAGTTAAAGGTTTTGGGGGTTGGCAGAATGTAGATTTGAGGCCACAATCAGATCAGCCGTGATCTTATTGAATGGCGCAGCAGGTTCGAGGGGCTGAATGGCCTACTCCTGCTCCTAATTCGTATGCTCGTATGAAATATTGGCCAGGGTATTTCTGCATCCACCCAAAAGCGCAGCCAAGGTCTTGGTTCAACATTTAGCAACTTACTAAGGTTCTACAATCCTTAATCCTGTTCAGTTCACCTGAAGTGTTTCTCTACTTGAGATCCTGCCATGTTGGGAGGTCAGGAAACTGGGAGTGTCAATCAATTGTCTTTTTGTGCTGTAGCCCCTAGAGTTAGCCATGAACTCACAATCGCCTGTCTTGCGAAACGAGAGTGCTACTTATTGAGCCTCGGCTGACACCTAATATCAGTGTACTGTCTTGTACATTATTGAGCCATCCAGATCAGGGCTGATCTTTGATTTATCATAAATTAGTTGGTATCTGCAGCAGTTTTACTTTACAACTAGCCTTGGTGGCCTTAGGGTAGGGAAGGACCGTCAATCACCAGGATTTTTGCCTTTAACTGCTGTTCAGTGATTCTGCTGGGATGTGTTGAATTTCAGAGCCAGGTGAGGACATGACCAGTCTACATTCTTGATTATCACTGAAAAGGGAGACATGTTGCTGAAGCTTTTCGTCTTGCACTCATCAGGACAAATGCAAGAGAGCCAAATTTCAAACGGTCACAGCAATTTATACTACAGGAGACAAGGGCGCTGATTGGTTGGCAAGTTGACTGTGATTGGCTGAGGCATTGCCATGGAGAAAGCAATGGGAGGAACTATAGGCTCCCCAAGCTCCCAGTTCAAAAAAGGTGCAGGGCTTGAACATATAACAATCTTGCTGTTTAGTTTTAAGTTCCCATCTTGAGAACAATTATCAAAGCAATTTCTTTTTGTTAACACTTTGCACCCTTGCCTACCCACAAATGTTCAATAGGGATCAATGTATTATGATGTGACAGCTGTAATATTACTGGTTAAGCTAATAACAATAACTTTCATTGATTATAGCTCCTATAGTGTAGTAAATCATCCAAAGGTGTTTCACAGGAGCGATTTATGTAACAAAATTTGACCCCAGCTGCATAAGGAGATAAGTGATCAAAAGCTTGGTAGGAGAGGGTGGCTTTAAGGAGCATCTTTAAGGAGGAGAGATGTGGATGTTTTGAGGGAGGGAATTCTTGAGTTAAGAGCCTCGATGGCTGAAGGCATGGTTGCCAATGGTGGAGGGATGGATATTGGGGAAGTGCAAGAGGGGAATGGGATTTGGTATGAGTTAGGATCACGAGATATTGAAGGGATTTGAGGAAGATGATTTTTTAAAATTGAATGCTTTAATGGATTGGCAAACCACTGGAGAGATGAGGGAGCGGCAGCTTGCATTTATATAGTGCCTTTATCATAGTAAAGCTTTCTGTGGTGCATCACAGGAGCATAATCCAGCAAAATGTGACACTGAGCCACATGAGATATTAGGACAGACACACAAAAGCTTGGTCAAAGTGGTAGATTTTAAGGAGTGTTTTAAAAGAGGAGAGGGAGATCGAGAGGTGGCAAGGTGTGGGGGTGGGGCCATTCCAAATCTTTGGATGAAGGTGGCCAAAGGCACTCCCACCAATGGTGGAGCGATTAAAATCCGGGATGCCCCAGAGGCCAGAATTAGATGTTTGCAGGTGTCTCCGGGGGGTTGTCGGGCTGGAGGGAGTTACAGAGATGGAGGGGGGAGCGAGGCCATGGAGGAACTTAAAAAATAGGATGCCAATTTCAAAACTGGTGATTTGCTGATCCGGGAGCAGGGCTTCCTGCAGGATGAAATGCACTTGAATAGGTTTTGAACCGATGTGATTTCTGGAGGTTGGAGGGCATGAGGACAGTGACGAGGCCCTCAGCAAAACTGACATTGCACGAACATGGTTGGGGGCGTTGAGAGGCAGTGGAGCTGAAGTAAGGTTGAGGCAAGTGTGCTGCAAGGAGAAGCACACTGAGTGCGTGAAGGTTACAGCTCAGTGATGCTTTATTCCACTAGCACCAAACACGTTCAGTGAAAAGAATTATTTTAATGATATGAGAAAAATCAAGCACCCTCCCACATCTGAACATTCTTGACCCTGTCTGCCGCCCTGTCTTCCCACCCAAAGGACTGGCCCCTCCCCCACCATGAACCCGCCGGAAACGCTCTCCAATCCAGAGTGAACTGTGGGCACAGAAAGGCTTAGCCACCCCCGCGCCCTCCACCGCCCCCAGCTTGCGGGGCTGCGCCTGACGCTGCTGGCAGTCCCCACGGCAACCGCAGGGCCCCAGCCTCCAGGCCCCTGCAGAGGGAGTGCCGTGGGGATGTCAGGGAGACAGCACGAGTTCCCCCTCAACCCAAACATAATCGAGAGAGGTGGAAATAAGCACGTTGAGTGGATGGGATGTGGGATTTGAAGCTTAGTTTAGGGCTGAACAGGGATTCACAGAGTCAGAACAGGCTGTAATTAGCAGTTGAAATGGATGGTGACGGTGTTAGGGAGTAGGGTTTATCGCCAAGATGTGTTCTAGAAGGATCCAATAAATAAAAACTTTTGAACTTGTACTGTTTAAAAAAAAAGCCTGCCAGTTGAAACAGAGCTAAAGGAGCCATTAAGTGAATCTATGGATGACAAGTAGCGGCCTGAACATTTTACAAGAAACATAATCCTACTAATTTTCCAAGCTAATGGTTACTTCAGCTCGCACATAATTTGGGTGCTGTTAAGTTTTCACAAGCTACCATCTGTTACCTTCCCTTCCTCAACCCTCCTCCCCACTTCATAATCGAGGTCAAAGAAAAATTGTTCCCTATGGTTTATGTATCCATTTCTCGGACCTGCACAGAGTGGAATGATGTGCTGAAGGGGGAAATTCCGAGTTGTTTTTAAAATTTTATATATCTGTAATGAGGGGAAATGGGGCCAGACATTTAAGGACACACTGCCCTGAAGAAAACACTTCCATTGCCGATGAGCTATAGAAAACTAAAACCAGCAGAAGGCACATCTGAGGGCGATCCAGATAAAAGGTCACAGTTTCTTCCAAATTTGCGATGGCCAATTGCAGACTGATTTTCTCTTTTCCAACCCCACCCTTCCCTTCCTTTCTCTCTAGCCAAGCCAGCAGTTGGCTGTGATGTGGTCATTTCGTGACTGCTTGGAAGAGCAAGAAGTAAAGACTTGCATTTATAGAGCATGTTTTGTGAGCTCAGGATGGCCTGAAGTGCTTGCAGCCAATGAAGTGCTTTTGAAATGTAGTCACTGTTGTATTTTTGGAAATGCAGCAGCCAATTTGTGCACAGCAAGCTCCCAGAAACAGCATAGTGACAATGACCTGATGATTTGTTTTTGTGATGTTGATTGAGGAATAGATATTGGCCAGGACACTGAGGAGAACTCCCCACCCCGCTCTTCTTTGAAATGGTGCCGTGGGATCTTTGACATCCACCTGTGAGAGCAGACAGGGCATTGGACTAATTAATGCCTCATCCAAAAAACAGCACCTCCTGACAGTGTAGCACTCCCTCAGCAGTGCACTGGGAATATTAGCCTGGATTGGAAGTGTTGAGGCCTCTGGAGTGGGGCTTGAATCCACAAGCTTCTGACTAAGAGGCAAAAGTGCTCCCACTGACTCTGAATTAAACAAAGTTAATGGGATTTCTTTTTTGCTTTATTCTGCACTGTAACCCTCCAACTATATTCAATACAAAGTAGGCAATGGGTTTATATTAACATTTCAGCTAGTAAGCAGTTGGGCCATTAACTCTTCCTCTGCTTTCCAACATTAGAGAGTGGAGCAATAGCCAGGATTCCTGTTATCACAACAGAAGGTGCATCTTTTACTGTTAAACCAGCATAAGATTGGACTCTGGTGCGAACCATCCCAGGACAGTACGGCCTGCTGACATTGGCTGGCTTGGTTCACACATGATCTTAAAATGCTCATCCTGGGAAGATGTGCTAGCCTTTGCTTTGATGTTATCCAAAGACGGAGACAATCAATTGCAAGTTCTTCGTAGTGTTGGTGTTTATATCTTCAGTTCATTGCAATGATTCCTTTTCAATGAGCATTGGCTCCATGTCATATGTAGATCAATACTGAGTCAATCACTATGCTGACCTACATTGGCTCCTAATCCTACAACGCCTCATTTTTAAAATTCTCAGTCTTGTCTTTAAATCCTTCCATGGTCTCACCCTTTCCTACCTCAGTAACTTTCTCCAGCCCCACAACCCTCCAGGGTCTCTGTGTACCTCCAAATCTGGTCTCTTACCTAGCCCTAATTTTAATTACTCTACCTTCAGCTGTCTGTGCCTTAAGCACTGAAATTCCCTCCCTAGTTCTGCCTGTCTACTTAACTGGGGGGCTAGTTAGCTCAGTTGGCTACACGGTTAGCGTGTGGTTCAAAATAACGCCAACAGCGCGGGTTCAATCTCCATTCTGGCTGAGGTTGATTTGGGTCTTGCCTCCTCACCCTGCCCCTCAGAGTGGAAGACAAGGGCCAAAAAAAACCTTCCTTAAAACCTACCTCTGTGAAGACATGTCCTAATCTCCTCAGCTAAAAGCAAAATACTGCGGATGCTGGAAATCTGAAACAAAAGCAGAAAATGCTGGAAAAACGTAGCAGGTCTAACAGCATCTGTGGAGAGAGAGAGAAAAAAAAAAGTTAACGTTTTGAGTCTCTATGAGCTCTGAAGAAGAGTCATACGGACTCGAAACGTTGACTCCTAATCTCCTCATGTGGTTCAGTATCAAATTTTTTTTGCTAACACTCCTGTAAGGCGTCTTGGAACATTTTACTAATTTAAAAGTGCTATATAAATGCAAGTTGTTGTTGTTCAACTCCCTGTTTTGACTGAAGCTTTTTGAACACACTTCCTTATAATCCCTTCATTGAGTTGGTGTTGAGTCATTGAGTCAGTCTCCGGATTACCCCCAGTACCATGTGTGAGTGAGTACAGAAATAGGAGGATAAGATAGGTGAATGCGTGGCTGGAAAGATGGTGCAGGAGGGAGGGCTTTAGACACTGGGACTGACTGTGAGGGAGATGGTGCCTGTACAAGCCGGGACTGAGTTCCTTGTGGAGTGTTTTGCTAGTTCTGTTGGGGAGGGTTTAAACTAACTCAGCAGGGGTGTGGGAACCAGGAGAGAGTATTAAAAAATAATACCAGGGTGCGCAAAATGCTGGGAGAGGCAGATAGCACTAAAATAGAGAATAGTAAACTAATAGATGGAGTCGGATTAAGGGAGCAAGTAATGAAGTCTAAATCAGGGTTACACTGCATGCATGTGAATGCATGGAGTATAGTTAATAAAACTGGGGAGTTACAGGCACGGATTACAGGTTATAAGGAAGGGTGTCCAAAAGATTGGTCAAATCAGTGACTTGAACAACAACAACTTGCACTTATATAGCTCCTTTAAATCAGTAAAATGTTCCAAAACGCTTCACAGGAACGTTAACAAACAAAAATGGGATTCTGATGTTGTGGTGATTACGGAGGCCTGAGAGACAGATCTGGGTGTTAAATATTCCTGGTTACAAGGTAAAAACAAAAAACTGCGGATGCTGGAAATCCAAAATAAAAACAGAAACAGAAATACCTGGAAAAACTCAGCAGGTCTGGCAGCATCGGCGGAGAAGAGTACAGTTGACGTTTCAAGTCCTCATGACCCTTCAACAGAACTGTTGAAGGGTCATGAGGACTTGAAACGTCAACTGTGCTCTCCTCCGCCGATGCTGCCAGACCTGCTGAGTTTTTCCAGGTATTTCTGTTCCTGGTTACAAGGTGTTCAGAAAAGATAGGAAAGGGGAAAAAAAAGGAGGGTGGCGTTTTTGGTTAAGGAGAGTATTGCAGTACTGGAGAAAGAGGATGTGTCAGAGGATTTAAGAACAGAATCGATTTGGTTAGAGCTAATGAGTAAGAAGGGTGCGATTACATTGCTTGGTGTAATATATAGACCACCAGCTAGTGGGAAGGATATAGAGGAACAGATCTGCAAGGAAATTACAGAGAGGTGTAAACATCATAGCATAGTTATAATAGGGGACTTTAATTACCCGTATATAGTCTGGGATAGTGGTAGTGTAATGGACAGTGAGGGACAAGATTTCCTAAATTGTGTTCAGGAGAATTTCCTACAGCAGTATATATGCAGTCCAATAAGAAAGGAGGCACTGCTAGACCTTGTTCTTGGGAATGAAGCGGGCCAAGTAGATCAAGTGACAGTGGGGGAACATTTAGGGAGCAGTGATCATTGTATCATAAGGTGAAAATGACATTGGTCAATCTGGAGTAAGAATAACCAGTTGGCAGAGAGTGGACTTCAATGGGGCAAGAACGGAGCTGGGCCGGACTGGAACCACAGGTTGGTGGGAGAAACTAGCTGAACAATGGGCTACCTTCAAAGAGGAGATGGTTTGGGCACAGTCAAGGTATGTTCCCTCAAAAGGGAAGGTAGGACAAACAAATCCAGAGCTCCCATGATGACAATTTAGTTAAAGAAGAAAAAGTGCGCTTACAAGGTCAGGTAGCAAATACAATTGGGAACCAAGCTGAATACAGAAGGTTCAGAAGGGATGTGGAAAAGCAAATATGAGAAGCAAAGAGGGATTAAAGGAATCCCGAAGTATTCTATAAGCACATCAATAGTAAAAGGAGGAGTAGGGCTATTAGGGACCAAAAGGGGGTTTTACACATAGGCAAGAGGCATGGCTGAGATGTTAAATGAATACTTTGCATCTGTTCTTTACCTATGAGGCAGATGCTGCCCAGGCCATGGTGACAGAGGAGGAAACTCAGTCACTAGAAGGGTTTAAAATTGATAAGGAGGAGGTATTAGATAAGCACTTAAAGTTGATAAGCCACCTGGACCGGATGAGATGCATCCAAGAATATTGAAGGAAGTGACAGTGGAAATTGCAGAGGCACTGGCAATAATCTTTCAATGTTCCCTGGATTCGGGGGAGGTGCCGGAGGACTGGAGAATTGCAAATATTACACCCTTGTTCAAAAAAGGTTGTAAAGATCTGCCCAGCAATTACAGACCAGTCAGTTTAACTTCAATGGTGGGGAAACTTCTAGAAACAATTATTTGGGATAGAATTAATAGTCTCATGGAAAAATGTGGATTGATTTGGAAGAGTCAGCATGGATTTGTTAAAGGAAAATCATGTCTAACTAACTTGCTGGAGTTTTTTTGAAGATGTAACAGAAGGCTGATGAGGGCAAGGCTGTTGATGTGGTGTGTATGGACTTCCAAAAGGTGTTTGATACAGTGCCACACAACAGACTTGTGATGAAAATTATAGGTCATGGAATAAAAGGGACAGTAGCAACGTGGATGCAAAATTGGCTGAGGGATAGGAAACAGAGAGTAATAGCTAAAGGATATTTTTCAGGTTGGGAGAAGGTTTGTAGTGGAGTTCCTCGGGTCATTATTGGGACCCTTGCTTTTCCTGGTATATATAAATGATCTAGATCTTGGTGTGCAGGGGAAAATTTTCAAGTTTGCAGATGACACAAAACTTGGGAGAATTGTAAACTGTGAGGAGGACAGTGTAGAGCTTCAAAAGGACATTGACACATTGGTGGAGTGGGCAGATAAGTGGCAGATGAAGTTCACTGCGGAGAAGTGTGAGGTGATACACTTTGGTACAAAGATCATGGAGAGACAGTATAAAATAAAGGGTACTATTCTAAAGGGCGTGCAGGAGCAGAGAGACCTGGGTGTATATGTACATAAGTCCTTATAAGTGGCAGAACAGGTAGAGAGAGCTGTTTCTAAAGCATACAGTTTTCTAGGCTTCATTGATAGGGGCATAGAGCACAAGAGCAGGGAGGTTTTGATGAACATTTATATAAGACACTGGTTAGGCCTCAGCTGGAGTATTGTGTACAGTTCTGGGCACCACACTATGGGAAGGATGTGAACACATTGGAGAGAATACAGAGGAGGTTTATGAGAATAGTTTCAGGGATGAGACATTTAGTTATGAGGAAAGATTGGAGAAGTTAGGACTGTTTTTCTTGGAGAGGAGAGGGCTAAGAGGAGACTTGATAAAAGTTTTCAAAATCACGAGGGGGCTGGATAGAGTAGATAGGGAGAAACTGTTCTGCTCATAAACAGATCGAGAACCAGAGGGCACACTTTTAAAGTGTTTTGCAAAATAAGCAAATGCGAGGTGAGAAAAAACTTTTTCACACAGTGAGTAGTTGGATCGCACTGCCTGGAAGTGTGGTGGAGGTAGGTTCAAATGAGGCATTTAGAGGGCATTGGATGATTATTTAAAAAGAAACAATGGGCAGGGTTACATGGAAAATACAGGAGATTGGCACTAAGTTAAAATGCTCAGAGAGCCGGTGCAGACACGATGGGCCGAATGGCCTCCTTCTACACTGTAACAATTCTGTGATTCTGTTCCTATTTTCCTTCTGCCTCTATGAAGCAGCTCCAGGGTGAAGCTGCTATAAGGAGTGTGAGTTGTGGTTGTTGAAGCATCTTCTTGCCCTTCAATAAAGACAGCAGTGTCACTCTCCAACAGGTTGTCTCTACAAATAGCTACATGAAAAACCAGTTCTTCTACCAGCTCCTGCAATCTGCCGTTCTGAAGAAGAGTCATATTGGATTGGAAACATTAACACTGTTTCTGCCTCCACAGTTGCTGCCAGATCTACTGAGTATTTCCAGCACTTTCTGTTTTTATGCCTGCAATCTGCAGCTGTGAATTAGCATAAGACTCCACAACGTCCGTCACTGAATGCAAATTTGGGTTTACAGGTGTCACAGTGCAGCAGCTCAGCTGTCTGAGGCTGTTGATTGTGATAATAACTCCACATAAAAGTCATTAAAAATGCAGTAGTTTCGGTTGGTGCTGATTAGTTTTGTGCTAATGAAGGTGGACCTTTGAAACGAGCGAGCCACGTATTCCGTGTTTGGTTAGATTTCTTTTTAACATATTGTCCGTGCCCCACAGGGAAAGGTGGTGAATGCTGTGCGATTGCATACATGGAATGAAAACTGGCCGTGTGAAGGAAGAGAGTGCTTCTGAGTGTAATAAAAATAGCTTTGGTTTTATGTTTCAGTAACATGTTTTTCAGGTACAATCTCCCAATACCTCAGTAAACTAATAAAGTTATAATGTGTCAGATAGAAGGGAAAAGCAATCATAATTAAATTGACAACAGTGGCAGACTACAGCAGATGCTGACATTCATAAAAGGGAAGTTAATGTAGTTTTATATTGGATGCACATCAGTTAAAACAAAACTTTTAGTCAGCAGCTAACCTGGACTTAATAAACCACTTTAATATTATGCATTGTTTTTCTCATTTTGTTCCAAGGAAATATTTCACTTGGCATGAGAAGCATAAAAGGTTGAGCGTTTTGTGCTAACTAATGGTCCCTGTCAGCCAGTTCAACTGGAGCTGAGTTTCTCTGCATTATACAGAATATTCCACACATGCTAAGCGTATGGTAACGTTAATCTATTGTTTGGAGACATGTGTTCAAATCCCACCATGGCCACTGGAGAATTTAAATTCAGCGCATTCAATAAGTCTGGGCTGAAACTTTACAGACCGCACCCTCACCCCGTACCACCACAATCCTCCGCCCCACCCCTGGGGTGGGGTTTAAGGTGGGGATATGTAAAATTGGGCACCATGCCTGTGTTGCCGTGCCTGTACTTGCAACTTACCAGTGGCGGGGAAAGGGTTGGGTGACCCACCTGCCCATGGGCCAATTGAAGTCCTTAAATGGCCAATTAATGACTACTTAATGGCCTCCTACCATCCATCTCTGGCATTTTACCTGCCATGGGGGAGACTGGCATCTAGTGCCCAGGTTGCCAAGGAGAGGAGGAAAGTGCCTCCTTTTCAGGCCCCCTGTGCCCACCAGAGGCTCTTCCCCCCCCCCCCCCCCCCCCCCCCGACCCCTAAGGTTATTCTCTCTCTTCAGACCACCCTGGGTTTCCCCTCAGCCCGTATCCTGACAATCCCAGCCCCTCCACTCGCCCGAGGCCTGCCAGCCTGGCCCCAGCGAAATGCCAGGTTTACCAGGAAGCCTGGGCCCCATTAGCGTCTCTTCCTTGGGGACTTGCTGCAGCCCCAGCAGTGGCCACAGCTCCCAGTCAAATGGCTGGCAGCTCTCAGAGGTGGGACATCATGCCAGTTGGGAGGGGGGGGCAGAAGTCTTGCCTCAAGCCAATTAATGGCCTTGTGGTCATTAAGTGGCCGCGGGGAGAGTTGTCCAAGAGGAAGTGGGCTTTCCCTGACTTTTACGCCAGGGGCCCCTGCCTCCAGCGTAAAATTCAGCCCCTGGAATAAAAATCTGGCATTGGTAACAGTGACCACGAAGCTACCAGATTGTTACAAAAATTCAGCCGGTTCACAAATGTTCCTTCAGGGAAGGAAATCTGCCGCCCTTCCCTGGTCTAGCTGAGATCTGACCCCAGACCCACAGCAATGAGGTTGACTCTTAACTGCCCTCTGAAAGGGCCACTCCACTCTATCCAAGAAGGTGGTTCTTCGACAGCTTCTCAAAAGCATTTTGTGATGGGCAATAAATACTGGTCTTGCCAGCGATGCTTGTGCACCATGACCGACCACTTTATAAAAAAAAAAACATCTTGCCTCCAAAGGGATTGCATTAACTCCAAGTTAAGGGCGGAAACATTCTCATTATAGTTTGAAGCAGATTCAGGTTATTTATGAGGCATTATCATTTTGTTGAACATTGGTTAGCGGACACTTGTACCAAGAACAGTTCTGGCCTCCATGTTATACAAAGGAAAGGGAGGTGTTGGAGCAAGTGCAAAAGGATTTACAAATATTGGGAGGTACCGACAGGAAAGATTGAACATGCTGAAGTACTTGTCTCTAGGAAAGAGAGGACTGAGGTATTTTAAAATTATGAAGGGGTTTGTCAGGGTAGAAGTAGAGAAATGTTTTCATTTGTAGGGTTGTCCAGAGCTAGGGCCGTCAATATATGATAGTCACTATTAAAACCAACAGGGAATTTGGGAGAAACTTCTTTAGCCAGAGAGTGATGAGAATGTGGAACTCATTACCACCGCGATTTCTTGAGGTGAATAGTATAGATACATTTAAGGGGAAGCTGGATAAACATGAGGGAGAAGGGAATGGAAGAGCATGCTGCTGGGTTAAAAGAAGGCTGGAAGGAGGCTGATATGGAGCATAAACACTGGTACAGACATGATGGGCCAAATGGCCTGTTTTAGTTCTGTAAATTCTATGTAAAATTTTGGGGGTTTTCCCCGCTGACTTTTCACTTAAGGTCTTGTCCTTTTTGCATCCAAGGCAACCCTCTCCTCACTCAACCTTCTGTTTGTAGTAAAAACAAAAATAGCTGGAAAAACTCAGCAGGTCTGACAGCATCTGCAGAGAGGAGGACAGTTAACATTTCGAGTCCGTATGGCTCTTCATCAGAACTAAAGAAAAATAGAAATGAGGCAAAATATAAGCCGTTTGAGGGGGGTAGGACAGGTGGAGCTGGATAGAGGGCCTGTGATAGGTGGAGGCAAAGAAGAGATTGCCAAAGATGTCATAGACAAAAGGACAAAGTGGTGTTGATGGTGGTGGTATTAGCTAAGGAATGTGCTAATGGTGACATTAAGGGTAGAAAGCAGGACGAGCAAGTGACAGCCCTAGTAGGGGTGGGGTGGGGGGAAGGGATTGAAATAGGCTAAAAGGTGGAGATAAAACAATGGATGGAAATAAATTTAAAAATAATAGAAATAGGTGGGAAAAGAAAAATATATTAAAAAAATATTTAAACAATTATAAATTATTAGAAAAAAGGGGGATTGGAAAGTGGGTGGAGATGGAGGAGAGAGTTCATGATCTGAAGTTGTTGAACTCAATATTCAGTCCGGAAGGCTGTAAAGTGCCTAGTTGGAAGATGAGGTGTTTTTCCTTCGGTTTACGTTGAGCTTCACTGGAACATTGCAGCAGGCCAAGGACGGGCATGAGAGCAGGGTGGTGTGTTGAAATGGAAAGTGAAAGGGAGGTCTGGGTAATACTTGCGGACAGACCGAAGGTGTTCTGCAAAGCGGTCACCCAGTCTGCGTTTGGTCTCTCCAATGTACAGGAGACCGCATTGGGAGCAGCGAATGCAGTAGACTAAATTATTTTAAATTTATTTCCATCCATTGTTTTATCTCCACCTTTTAGCCTATTTCGATCCCTTCCCCCTACCCCATCCCCACTAGGGCTATCTGTCACTTGCTCGTCCTGCTTTCTACCCTTAATGTCACCATTGGCACATTCCTTAGATAATATCACCCCTTTGTCCTTTTGTCTATGACATCTTTGACAATCTCTTCTTCGCCTCTAACTATCACTGGCCCTCTATCCAGCTCCACCTGTCCCACCCCCCTCAAACAGTTTATATTTCACCTCATTTCTATTTTTCCTTAGTTCTGATGAAGAGTCACACGGACTTGAAACGTTAACTATATTCCTCTCCGCGGATGCTGTCAAACCTGCTGAGTTTTTCCAGTTATTTTTGTTTTTGTTTCAGATTTCCAGCATCCGCAGAATTTTGCTTTTTATCTTCTGTTTGTAGTGTTAGCTTGCTGAATGTGTTATTACCTGGATAAGTATTTGAGTGGTTTGTTGACACATTTAGCTGTTTAGTGAGTATCTCTCTTCTAGGATTATTATGCCGCTGAATTTTGGCAGCTGGGTTAATAAACATCCCCACTTTACTTACTGAGTAAAGTGACCTGAGAGCGCTGATTATCTATTCACTTTGCAGCCTTCTGGACTCGACATTGAGTTCAGCAATTTCAAATCAAAACCACGTCTTGGGCTGCTATTGCCATTTCTACCTTCTCTAGACCCATCTTTGTCCTTTTATTTGACCCATTACCTCTCCATTTTTGCCTTGCGCCACCAACACTTTTGTCACTTAATTAACCTGACCTGCCTTCCAGCCTATTATAGACCTTCTCTTTTGTTCTACCCACGCCTCCCCTTTCCCTGCCTCCCTAACTTTGTTACTTCTCGGCTGTTGTTCAGAACTGGAAAAAGTTATTCAACTTGAAACTTAACTCCTGTTCCTCTCTCCACATATGCTGCCTGACCTGCTGAGTATTTCCAACATTTTCTATTTTCACCGTGTATCCAGACATTGAGTTGTAGGCTTGTTTTGAGATCAAATTATTTGATTTCAATCTTGTGGTAACAGATCTGCACTCCTGCAAAATAACAAAGAAAACAATAACAAATGGTGCCATTCTAAAAGTACATAGAATAGGATCAGGAGGAGGCCATTTGGCCCATCGAGCTTCTTCTGCCGCCATTCAATGAGATCATGGCTGAGAATGCCACCTAACTGCACATAGCCACATTTGCTCCATATCCCTTAATACCTCAACAAAATCTATAAAACTCAGGTCGGGATTTTCCAGTCAGTTGACTTTTGGCCGCTCTCCAAATTTTCCAGTCCTGCCCATGACAATGCCCGCCACTGGTGGGACCGGAAAACCCCGCCCTCGGAATTAAAATTAACAGGTAGTCTAGCATCACTTTCTGTTTGTGGAAGAGGGTTCCAAACTTCTACCACCATTTGTGTCATTAATAAGCTCACGATGATTTTGCACAATTCAGCTACAAATGTTATTGGAGGTAAATGTTTTGCAAGAGCTTGAAAATCCTGCGTTGTCCGTTTTAGGATTCTGAAGCTGATGACTTTTTGGAGAAGACTTATTTAATCCAGTCACCACCTCTTGCGCCTTCCTTGGCCGGGTATTGCATTGGACAGCTGCTTTACTGAGATTCCCTGAACTTGGACGACTTGCAAGGTTTGCTTCAACCTTCTGCCGATGATTTATTTTTTGGTGTATCTGGCTCTTGCACATCTTTCAGCTGCGTAACATTCTCTGTAGATTGTCTCATGGGTGAATTCGGGTCACCAACAATCCAGGTTTGCCCTGGAGTCAACCACTCGGACATGACTAGGGTGAAAAATCACCGGGGGCATTAAGTGTTTTCTTTAAATTTACTTTGAACGATTTGGTTTGTTACTGAGCTTGGCCATGTGATTAAGGGTTGTTTCATGCAAAGAATCTAACCAATCAGGAATGAAGAGTCTTCTGATTTGGCCATGGGAAGGCGGGACACAGTGAAGATGGACGTGTTAGGCAACCAATGGTGTGTTTGTGGAAGCAGGGCATTTGAAGGCACAAGGTCATGTGATCCAACTACCAGAAATGTGGCTAAACAGAGTCGGTAACCCTAGTATGAATTGAAAAGTCAACATTTAATTGCTAGAAGGGACTTGATGGTTTGAAACATGATCAAAGTTTTGTTCTCTGAAGATTTCCTTCATGGAATAGAACTTGTTTTATGGTAGGGGAATGCAACTTTAGGCAACCTTTTTGTTTGCTGCTGCACCCAAAATCCATACACTCTAGAACTCTGGAACTCTGGACTTCTGGCATCAGGGGTATGTAACCCCAGACTGATGGGCTGAATGTCTCCTCTGTTTGTTAGCTGTGAGAATGAGTTTGAGCAATCGAAACTAAGCTACAAGGCACAGTGGATAAACATTTGAGTGGGTCATTTGGCCTGTCGGCGACTATGTCTGTGAGGGAAGACATGGTGTCCACTGGTAGGCTTGAGGCCTTCTGCAACCAGTGGGTACCAGAGGGCCTGCAGTGCATTGTGGACACCAGGAATCCCATCAACTTGATGAGGTTCCTTTTTGTTTCACTCATAGTTTGGAATTTATCATTTTTGTGGCCCTTTTGAAAAGGGGGCACTTTTCTTAAAGCAGAATACTGCGGATGCTGGAAACCTGACCCCAGGATTTTCCGGCCCTGTCGCGGCGAGCCGTTCAAATCCCCGTTGACTTCGGTGGGACTGGAAGATCCCGCCGGAGGGAGGGGCTGGAAAACCCTGCTCTGAAATGGAAGCAGAAAATGCTGGAAATACTCAGCAGGCCAGGCAGCACCTGTGGAGAGAGAAATAGAGTTAAAGTTTCAGGTCTGTGACTTTTAGCACTTTCTGTTTTTATTCGACACTTTTCTTAATTTGTTTCCTGCTGATGATGTTTGTGTCCACCCTAACTGGCATTTTGTGAGAGTTCTCCCAGGTGAACGACTGAGTGGAGGATAAAGACATGGTACCAAGTGTCTCTGGACACCCAACTCCACCTCACCATCACCTCTCTTGAACGCCCTCCACTGTTTCTTTGTTGTAAGGCATCCAATCCTGGATAAGCCTCAATTTCCTGTAATTAATTAATTAGTCTAATGTCAAACTGTTTGAATCAAGGTAAAATGAAGGAAACACAGAGAACAGAATCACAGAAGGCCATTTGATCCATCGTGCCTGTGCTAGCTCTTGCAAGAGTTATCGAATTGCTCAACTTATGGCCACCCTTCCTCCCCTTTGCCCTTCCCCCATAGCCCTGCAATTTTCTCCCCTTCAAGTAGATATCCAATCCCCTGTTGAAAGTTGCGATCAAATGTGCTTCCACCACCCTTTCAGGCCGTGCATTCCAGATCACAACAATTGTACGAATAAATCTTCCTCCTCTCCCCCCTGGTTCTTTTGCCAGTTACCTGAAATCTGTGCCCTCCAGAAATTTAGCCTTTGGAAGTGCGTGGGTTAATCAGGGAGGCAGGATATGGATTGGATGAACGCAAGTCATGCTGCACAAATGCTTCGGAAGGAGTGGCTGGATACAAGAAAGAAGCAGTGCAGCAAATGACCCAGATTCCAATGGTTCGAAACACACACTGCAATTCCTTGATAGATTCTGTGGTTTAATTTAACAAGCGCCATATTCATCTGCCTGCCTTTGAATAAACAGATGGCACAAATGCCTTGGCATTCACGTTGGGGTAGTCTGGTGAGGTTTTTCAGAAGTCTGCTGCTGAAGAAGGTGATGGCTTACAGACAGGAATAATAGTTCCTAATAACAATCTGGCAAGCTAGCGACACTGTGTGCTGCACCTGGGTATTAGTTCCAGATGACTCTGATATTCTGGCAAGTTCGGGACTCTTATTTGGCCTGATGGGTGATGTAATGACAAGTTGATGCATGATGTAGGAAGCTGCCATTTGTCATGTGGTGCGATGTGATCATCAAAGTGGGATAGGTCAAAATCTAAGTAAAAATAGGAAAGGGGTGAAATATAAGCTGGTTTATGGGGGTGAGGGGGAAGGGGGGTGTTGTTGGGACAAACAGCCAGTGATAGGAGGAGATAACCAAAAGATGTCACAGACAAATCTCCTATCACTGGCTGCTTGTCCCAACAACCCCCCCACCCTCCCCCTTAAACCAGCTTATATTTCACCCCTTTCCTATTTTTACTTAGTTCTGTTGAAGGGTCATGAGGACTGGAAATGCCAACTGTGCTCTTCTCCACTGATGCTGCCAGACCTGCTGAGTTTTTCCAGGTATTTCTGTTTCTGTTTTTGTTTTGAATTTCCAGCATTCGCAGTTTTTTTGTTTTTAGGTCAAAATCTCCTCAGTTGGAAAAATGAAGTAGCCACTTTTCAATGTAACAGTACCCTTTCAATTCGGGTTCCAGGATCTGTGAGCCAGCTCTGGGAATTCACATGGATAAATCCCATCTGTTGCCCCCCACCACGCCAAAGCTTTCATGGGTCTGTTGTTCCCCCGCCCAGGCAACCTGGGTTTTCCCAGGGTGGCGCTGGCTTACAAAGGGGTCAGTCTCTTGAAATCTGAATTAAAATGTGGCTAAATTTCATTGCTGCTCAGCTGGAGGCCGTGCCTTCAGCTGCCTGGGCCCTAAGGTCTGGAATTCCCTCCCTAAACCTCTCCGTCTCTCGATCTCTCCTGCTTTTTCAAACCTATCTCTTTGACAAAGCTTTCGGTCATCTGTCCTAATGGAGAGATTTTATGGTCTCGCCCAATCTCGCGGGATTTATGGTCTCGCCCAAGTCAATGGACTTTTTGAATGGCTCGCTGCACTTTACAGCCCCACCCCCGCCATGACGGGGCTGTAGAATTCTGCCCAATATCCCCTCAAGTGGCTCGGTGTCAAATTTTGTTTGATAATTGCTCCTGTGGAGCCCCTTGGGATCTTTTACTAAGTTAAAGGCGCTATGTAAATGCAAGCTGCTATGTAAACATAGTTGGCGAGTGGCGGACCTGCTGGGGCCAGAAATGCTGGGTTACCGTTTTTTGTGCTGACCTTGCCGAACTCCGTTCAAATGTCATCGGTTGGGGTTCTGTGCCCTACTAGGAACAGGTGGAGGCCATTTGGTCCCAGCTCATTCTGCCATTTCATTCGATCCTAGCTGATTTGTAACTCAACTCCATTTATTTGGCTTGACTCCATTTCTTGGGAACTTGCTGTGTGCAAATTGGCTGCTGCATCTCCTACATTACAAGGCTGACTACACTGCAAAAGTACTTTATTGGCTGTAAGGCACTTTGGCACTTCCTGTGGTTGTGAAAGGCACTATATAAATGCAAGTCTTTCTTACTCTTATTCCTTGATTCCCTTGCCCAACAAAAAGCAATTAAACTCAGTGTTGGAAGTTTCAATTGGTCCCCCCAGCAGTAACCGCCTTTTGGGGAGAGAGTTTGTGTTTTTTGCTAACCTTTGTGAAAGGAAAAGAAAGGCTTGTATTTAAATAGCATCTTTCACAACCACAGGACGTCCCAAAGTGCTTTATAGCCAACAAAGTATTTTGGGATAAAAACAAAAAGCTAAAAGCTACTGCGGATGCTGGAAATCCAAAACAAAAACAGAATTACCTGGAAAAACTCAGCAGGTCTGGCAGCATCGGTGGAGAAGAAATCCACAAACAGAACTGTCCTGGCAGACCGATCGTGTCAGCCTGTTCCTGCCCCACGGAACTCATTTCTCATTATCTTGACTCCCTTCTCTCTCCCCTTGTCCAGTCCCTTCCCACTTACATCCGTGATTCCTCTGACACCTTACGTCACATCAACAATTTCCAGTTCCCTGGCCCCAACCGCTTCCTCTTCACCATGGATGTCCAATCCCTCTACACCTCCATCCCCCACCAGGATGGTCTGAGGGCCCTTAGCTTCTTCCTTGAACAGAGGCCCGAACAATCCCCATCCACCACTACTGTCCTCCGTCTGGCTGAACTTGTTCTCACACTGAACAATTTCTCCTTTAACTCCTCTCACTTCCTCCAAATAAAAGGTGTGGCTATGGGTACCCGCATGGGCCCCAGCTATGCCTGTCTCTTTATGGGGTATGTGGAACATTCCTTGTTCCAGTCCTACTCCGGCCCCCTCCCACAACTCTTTCTCCGGTACATCGATGATTACTTCGGTGCTGCTTCATGCTCTCGTCTGGACCTGGAAAAATTTATAAATTTTGCTTCCAATCTCCACCCCTCCATCATTTTCACATGGTCCATCTCTGACACTTCTCTTCCCTTCCTTGACCTCTCTGTCTCAATTTCTGATGATAGACTGTCCACTAATATCCATTACAAGCCTACCGACTCCCAGAGCTACCTCGACTACAGCTCCTCACACCCCGCTTCCTGTAAGGACTCCATCCTATTCTCTCAGTTCCTTCGCCTCCGTCGCATCTGTTCTGATGACGCTACCTTCAAAAACAGCTGCTCTGACATGTCCTCCTTCTTCCTTAACCGAGGTTTTCCACCCACGGTCGTTGACAGGGCCCTCAACCGTGTCCGGCCCATATCCCGCGCATCCGCCCTCACGCCTTCTCCTCCTTTCCAGAAACATGATAGGGTCCCCCTTGTCCTCACTTATCACCCCACCAGCCTCCGCATTCAAAGGATCATCCTCCGCCATTTCCGCCAACTCCAGCATGATCCACCACCAAACACATCTTCCCTTCACCCCCCCGGCGGCATTCCGTAGGGATCGGTCCCTCTGGGACACCCTGGTCCACTCCTCCATCACCCCCTACTCCTCAACTCCCACCTATGGCACCTCCCCATGCCCACGCAGAAGATGCAACACCTGCCCCTTCACTTCCTCTCTCCTCACCGTCCAAGGGCCCAAACACTCCTTTCAAGTGAAGCAGCATTTCACTTGCATTTCCCCTAACTTAGTCTACTGCATTCGTTGCTCCCAATGCGGTCTTCTCTACATTGGAGAGACCAAACGCAAACTGGGCGACCATTTTGCAGAACACCTGCGGTCTGTCCGCAAGAAAGACCCAAACCTCCCTGTCGCTTGCCATTTTAACACTCCACCCTGTTCTCTTGCCCACATGTCTGTCCTTGGCTTGCTGCATTGTTCCAGTGAAGCCCAACGCAAACTGGAGGAACAGCACCTCATCTTCCGACTAGGCACTTTACAGCCTTCCGGGCTGAATATTGAATTCAACAACTTTAGATCTTAAACTCCCCCTCCCCCCATCCCCACCCCGTTTCTCCCCCCTCCCCTTTTTTTTCAATAATTTATATAGATTCTTCTTTCCCCACCTATTTCCATTATTTTTAAATCTAAAACTAAAACCTTGTTAGTCTTTCCACCCCACCCCCACTAGAGCTGTACTTTGAGTATCCTGTCTTCCATTCTTAATTAGCACTTTTCTTAGACAAATATCACCACCTTCAACACCTCTTTGATCCTTTTGTCTGTGACATCTTTTGATTATCTGCTCCTATCACTGCTTGCTTATCTCCACAATCACCACACCCTCAACTTCTCTCTCCCCCCGCCCCCCCACCTTAAACCAGCTTATATTTCTCCTTTCTCCTAACTATGCTTCAGTTCTGCCGAAGGGCCGTGAAGGCTCGAAACGTTAACTGATTTCTTCTCCATCGATGCTGCCAGACCTGCTGAGTTTTTCCAGGTAATTCTGTTTTTGTTAAAGTATTTTGGGGTTGGATTTTACAGGGAGGGCAAACCCATTGGTGCCGCGCCGACCAGAAACCCAGCTGTCCCGCAGCAATATTACGCTAGGGGTGGCCTTAATTGGGTCAGAGTGGGACTTCCGCCCCCATTTGAGGGGAGGTTCCATCCTGGAGACCTGCCGACAGCTCTGTAGTCCCAGCAGCGCCAGAGTCGAGTGGTGGCCACTGCTGGGACTACAGGCAGTCCCCAAAGAGGAAGAGCGATGGATCCTGAACTTCAGGTCAATCAGGGCTTTTCGTTTGGCCTGTCTGGCAGATAGGGTTTGTCAACTGTGATTAAATGGAGGTTTCATCGTATGACTTGCCCCTACGCTCCAGCCATTAATCGGCCAACGCATCCACCCTTGTGACATTCTGCCTCCCTAAGCCAATTGGAAAGCAAAAAGACTCATTACCCAATTGGGTAATGCTTGACTGTCAGCCAAACAGCCTTTTGTCCCCATTTTTTTCTATATTTTTATATCTGATGAAGAGAAAAGTTCAAAGAAAATGGAGGGAAAAAAATATTTTTAATGTCTCTATGATATATCTCCAGGGTTGCACGCAGCAGTGTCCTGGAGATTGATCTTCAATTCCTGGAGACCCCAGTCCAATCCTGGGGGGTTGGCAACCCTGTAGGAAGACCCTAGGGAAGGGGGATGAGGCTGGTGGGGGGGGATGCTGGGGATGGGGGAGAGAGATGAAGGGGGAGTATTGTGGATGGTTGTGTTGGGGGTAGGAGGAGATGGGTGCCCACAATGGGCACAGGGCTCAGCAGCCCGCACAATGAAAGCTGCCAGGCTGCCTGCCTTGCCCCCTGTCATACATACAGTGGCAGCAGTGGTGGGATAGGCTTGACACCTTACCCACCCACCACAATGTGGGAGACAGGTCACGAATGGGCAGGAAGGTGGTGGGCAAGCCACCCATTTTATTTTCTGAACCCCCCCCAACTTCAAAGCCACTTTTGGGATGGGGAGGGCGGTGGGGTTGCTGTAGCATTCAGCCCTGGAAGTGAAAGTGTACAAAGGTCCCTCATACTTTCAATCCTGAATAAGCAGTCTCTATTTTTAACATAATACCCAGCTTTGTTCTGGATTTCCCAACCAGAGGAAATCATTCCTTCCTATCTACTTTATCATTTTCAACATCTTGGTTAGACCGTCCGTCCGCCAAAGGGAGCATAAGCCACAATTGTGCAACCTGCCTTCGTAATTTAACCCTTCAATACCTGGCAGCCTTGTGGTAAACCTGCGCTGTCTCTCCAAAGTCAGGGCACCTCTCTGCAGGTCACCGAGGGTGAATACTGACCCATTCATTGCCCCTTAACCTGTGCAGGAAAATGCAGGCATCTGGATTTCTGGGGTGAGGAGGGGTTTGGTGGGGGGGTGGGGAGGGGGGAAGAGGGGGTAGGAAGGGTTTGTACTCCAATGCTGGATCGCTCACTGCCTCATATCGGTTTCTGCATGAACAAAGTCCACTTGGCTAAGATGCTCTGGTTCCTGAGACGGGGCTTCGGGAACAGACATGCGTGGCAGAGCGGAGATCGAATCCTTTTAGTGGAGCGGAAAATATTTAAAATACGCTGAAAGGAAAGGCCCCCCTGTGAACCAAATTAAGCTGGCACAGTCTGTGGCGATCCTCCAAGTTGTTTGAATCCGTTGGGCCAAAGGGTTATAATTCAAGCAAAAAAAAACTGCCTTGTTACTGTTTTGTGTTCAGTTGTCATAGACACGAGTATCAAATGGAGACGGAGGGTGAAACTGTTATCAGTGATATGTGATATGGGATGTCTGGAGGTTCCATCTGGCTAGCATCAGTCTACTTTAGACCTGCCCAAGTTTTGTGATTATTTTTTGGGGGTTGTCTTTCAACCTGCACAAGCTATGGCTCTGCAATTGTAAGGATTCAAAAATTCCTGGGCCGATGTGGGAATGACTGCAATCCCTTCCCTCAACCTGCTTTCCAGATTTATTTGCGGACGGAAACCTAGCTCTATCTACGTTTAATGTGGATTTTGCCATTTTTTTTTTTGTGAGAGGATTCCAACAGGGATAATCACCCTGAAGCGCAAAAAGCTGCAAATCGCACACTCTCTGAAAATTTCCTTCGCAGGTTTTGGTAAAACCAGTTGTCCTTTAATTCAGTTTCCTCTGAGCCCCTGGTCCCCTCTGCTCGCTGTGATGAAGCCCCATGGATTATAAAATGGAAGCAGATTTCATTGTCCTTCTCGACCGTCCTTTACCTCCTGAGCCAATTTAAAATACATTTATTGGACAAAGTAAAACGTAACTGATGATGCGCAATGACTTAAAAGGAAAAGGAAGATTTGCATTTATATAGTGCCCCACATAGCCACTAGACACTGCAAAGCACTTTACAGCCAATGAGGTACCCTTTTGAAGTGTGATCACTATTGGAATACAGGAAATGCGGCAGCAAGCTCCCACAAACAGCAATGTGACAATGACCAGGTAAAATTGTTTTAGTAATGTTGGTTGAAGGATAAATATTGGCCCAGGAACGCTGTGGGTAACTTCCCTGCTCTTCTTCAAAATGGTTGCATGGGGGATCTTTTATATCCATCCAAGCAGGCAGCTGGGGCCTCAGTTTACTGTCTCACCTGAAAGATGGCACTTTGGACAGAGCAGCACTCCCTCAGTACTGCACTGGAGTGTCAGCCTTGATTTTTGTACTCGAGCCCTGGAGTGGGATTTGAACCCGGCGTTTTTGTCACTCGGAGGCGAGAGTGCCACTAACTCAGCCGCAGCTGGCACTAAATGTGAAGGTGACCTGAAGGAGTGGGAGGAAGTATTTTTGCATTTAATGTACTTTATATCGAGTGGAAAAGTAAAGACTTGCATTTCTATAGCACCTTTCACAACCAAAGAACTTCACAGCAAGTTAAGTACTTCTGAAGTATAGTCACTGTTGTAATGTAGGGAACACAACAGCCAATTTGTGCACAGCAAGAACCCACAAATAGCAACATGGTAATGACCAGATAATTTGTTTTTCTTCTATGTGTAAGTTGTGGTTTAAATATTAGCCCAGACAACAGGAAGACCTTCCCCTCTCTTGTTTTGAAGGAGTGCCGTGGCATCTTCACTTCCAGTAGAGAAGATAGACAGGGCCTTGGTTTAACTGCACATCTGAAGGATGACACCTCTGACCGTGCAGCACTCCCTCCGTATTGGCACTGGGAATGTCGGCCTAGATTATATGCTCAAGCCTCTGGCGTGGCACTCAAATAACAGAGACTTCTGTCTCCGTGCCATAAGTGCTGCCCAAAGAGCCAAGGTTGACAGCGTTAACCTCAATTACAAAACAAAAACAAAAGTACCTGGAAAAACTCAGCAGGTCTGGCAGCATCTGCGGAGAGGAACACAGTTAACGTTTCGAGTCCGAATGACCCTTCAACAGAACTAAGTGAAAATAGAAGAGAGGTGAAATATAAGCTGGTTTAAGGGGCGGGGTGGGGGGAGGGGGGGGGGACAGGTAGAGCTGGATAGAGGGCCAGTGATAGGTAGAGATCGCCAAAAGATGTCACAGACAAAAGGACAAGGAGGTGTTGAAGGTGGTGATATTATCTAAGGAATGTGCTAATTAAGGGTAGAAAGCAGGATGAGCAAGGTACAGATAGCCCTAGTGGGGGTGGAGTGGGGGGAAGGTATCGAAATAGGCTAAAAGGTAGAGATAAAACAATGGATGGAAATACACTTAAAAATAATGGAAGTAGGTAGGAAAAAAAAAATCTATATAAATTATTGGAAA
This sequence comes from Cetorhinus maximus, assembly GCF_964194155.1. Lineage (NCBI taxonomy): Eukaryota > Metazoa > Chordata > Chondrichthyes > Lamniformes > Cetorhinidae > Cetorhinus > Cetorhinus maximus. The sequence goes on from NC_135880.1 coordinate 178,105,200, forward strand.
AAACAAAAAGGAGGGGGAAATAGAAAGGGGGTGGGGATGGAGGAGAGAGTTCCTGATCTAAAATTGTTGAACTCAATATTCAGTCCGGAAGGCTGTAAAGTGCCTAGTCGGAAGATGAGGTCTGTCCGCAAGCATTACCCAGACCTCCCTGTCGCTTGCCATTTCAACACTCCACCCTGCTCTCATGCCCACATGTCCATCCTTGGCTTGCTGCATTGTTCCGGTGAAACTCAACGCAAACTAGAGGAACAGCATTTTCATCTTCAGACCAAAACTGGTTTTACAGTTGCATGCAGAATCCAATAAGGCTCTGCTTCGCGAAACATTAACTCTGTTTCTCTCGCTGCAGGTGCTTCCAGAGCTGCTAAGTTTTTTCAGTATTTCCTATTGTTTTTTTCCAGATCTCCAGCATCCACAGTACTTTTGCTTTAATTTAAGCAAGGATATACATTGGAGGAGGTACAGTGAAGGTTCTCTAGATTGGTCCCTGGAATGAGGGGGTTGTCCTATGATGAGATGCTGAGTAAATTGGGTTGATATTCTCTGGAGTTTAGAAGAATGAGAGGCGATCTCATTGAGATCTACAAGATCCTGAAGGGGTTTGATAGGATGGATACTGAGAGATTGTTTCCACTGGCCGGGAAATCTAAAGCATGGGAGCACAGTCTCGGGATAAGGGGCCGATCATTTAGGACTGAAATGAGGAGAAATTACTTCAGTATGGCTGAGAAAAGAGACTCTTTTGTCAAAGCTTTTTGTCTTGCACTCATCAGGACAGTTGCAAGAAAATATCAATGTCAAGGGAAACTGCAAATTTGTACTATATGAGAAGAAAGTGCTGATTGTTTGGTATGTAGACTCGGATTGGTAGAGGCGTTGCCATGGAGAATACACCAATTGATGGTGACTGATAGTTAACTGCCAAGCATTGTTTGAAATTTAAAACAGGCAGTTTGACTCTGATTGGTCAAGACGTTGCCCTGGGGAATGAACCAGTAAATGGCCGTCACCGATTTTGTTTAGGTGAAACAGGCGCAATGTATGTTCATGTTCTTTCTTTCTGCAAGGAACAGGGCCCTGTGTATTAATATATGAAGCTTCCAGTATATGCAAATGAGCCAAATTGCGAGCCAGACTGAATCTCAAATCGGTTGTCAACATAATTCTTAGCACACTGATGATTATTTAGCAAATGTTGTCCAGTCGCGGAATCACATCTAATGTTGGACACTGTTTTGAGATTTGCAAGCGGGGGCTGGTTGGTTACGGTCTGTATCCTGCCCGTTTCAAATAGCAGAAGGGACATATTGTTTGATACGATCCGCCAGTCTTTGGGATGTACGGCCTACATACCTTGGCATCGCACCGGCACAGAAATTCATATATCACATCAGTCAAGTTTTGTACTACCAAACAACTATTTAGAAATGACTTCACTCAAAGGATTGTGAATCTTTGGAATTCTCTACCCCAGAGGGTTGTGGATGCTCCATCACTGAATACATTTTAAGGCTGGGATGGACAAATTTTTGGTGTTTCAGGGAATAAATGGATCTGGGAAGTGGAGTTGAAGCCTAGGATCAGCCATGATCACTGAATGTTGGAGCAGGCTTGACAGGCTGCATGGTCTACTTCTATTGTGCCCACTCTTTGAAGCAGCTATCCAATTTTCCCATGCCTCTGCTCCTTCCCTGTGTGTGTGTTTTTTACCCCTTCAACAGCTTATCTAACACCCCTTTTGAAAGTTCCTACTGAATCTGCTTCCGCCGCCCTTTCAGGCAGCGCATTCCAGGTCACAACACAACTCGCTGTGTTTAAAAATAAAATTTCTCCCTGCTGCCTCTGGTTCTGTGCAGTATCAGAAGCACTGTTGCAAGCCAGAGTTATGTGACCTGTTTCTGGACTGGTAATAGATAAGAAATTGTTTCTGGCAGCAAATATGGAGTGCTTCACCTGAAGTTAAATGATAACATTTGACAAGATAACCCTCGGGTTCAGAGATGCTGAAAGCAATTTCCTCTGGAAAAGGCTCAAAAGTTTTAATTAAAGTATCTTTAAAAAAAAGACTTGCATTTATATAGTGCTTTTCACGACCGTTGGACATCACCAAGTGCTTACCAGCCAATGTTTGAAGTGTAATCACAGTTGTAATGTAAGGAACGCAACAGTCAATTTGTGCACAGCAAGCTCCCACAAAGTGATGTGATGATGACCAGATAATCTGTTTTTAGATTGTTAATTGAGGGATAAATTTTGGCCGTGACATCAGGGAGAACTCCACCATTCTTCTTTGACATAATGCCATGGGATCTTTCACATCCAGCTGAGCAGGCAGATGGTGGCCTCTGTTTAATCTCTCATCCAAAAGACGGCACTTCAGAGGGCAGCTCTCCCTCGGTACCGATCTGCGGCATCAGACAAGACTTATGTGCTCAAACCTTGGAGTGGAATTTGAACCTACAACCGTGTGTTTTGGAGGCAGGAGTGTTGCCAACTGAGGCACATCCAACGCAACAAAAACCAGAAGACGAACACATCAGATGAAGGAGCTATCAACTAATGCTGCATGCAAAGTCCTTCAAAAATTAAAATAGAACTGAAAAGGGAGCACAATATTACCTGTCCCTTTACCTCTCTCTTCTAGATGCTCCTTAAAACCTACCTCTATGACCTAGCCTTGGTCACCCAGTATCTCCTTATGTGGCTCGGTGTCGAATTTGGTTTGATCACACTCCTGCAAAGTGCCTTGGGACTTTATTCTACATTTAAAGGCAGTACATAAATGCAATGTCATTGGTTGAACTCCAGTACTGTATTGTCATTGGCTATTCATGAGGTAGGGCGGAATCTTGTGCCCTCCCCTGTGCTGAGTTTGATGGATGAGGGGGTACTTAATTGGGCAGGAGGGTGGCAGCTAGCGACCCACCACCTTCCCGCCTGCACCCCAATTTAAGTCCGGGGTGGGGGAAGGCTCGAAGATGGCCTCTTTTTGGTAAGACCCGCCGCATCCGGTGCCACTCAGACAATTAACAGGCCAGTGCAGGCCTTCCCCTGGGATCAAGGACCCCAGGGCCAATCAGAGGCCGGCAGCACTATTAGCCCTGCTAATTTGAGGCCATTAAGTGGGCAATTAATGTCCACTTAAGGGCCTCGCCCCACTGCTGCTGGAGGCAGGGGGTTCCCCATGTGGGGAGCATGACGAGCAAACCCTGGCATGTTTGCTTGCAGGCTCCCAGTGGGGTTGCCCCTCATTTAAAGGCACTCAGTGCCTGATTGAGGGACCCTGCATCGGGAAAGGTGGGGGGGGGGGCATTGAGGAACCACTGAAAGTCAACCCCCCCCTGCCTTCACTGCCATCCCCCAGAACCCCCAACCTGTGCCCCCCCTGACCCGGCCTTGCCGTCATTCACCTGTGCCTGGGTCCCTCATCGGTCTGAGGCCTCTGGTGGGTGCAGCACTGGCAGCAGCCACCACCTCCCCAGCGGTGCTGCCAGCTTCTGATTGGTGAGCGGGACCCACGGCCCTGGGGTCCTTGATCCCAGGGGAAGGCCTGCAACTGGCCCAAGTGTCTGAGAGGCACTGGATGGAGCTGGTCTTACCAAAAAGAGGCTAGCTGGAGGTCTTGCTGGCTCTTTAACTAGCGGCCAAGACCCCTGTTACCTCCAGAAGGCTCTGCCCGTAATCACAAGATGGACAAAAGGCAAAGGTGGGAGTAGGGAAAGGGGAAATAAAGCAAACATGAAGGGGGAAGGAAGGAGAAGGGTTCAAGAAAAATGGGGGGAATGATTCAAAACTAGAACTACTAAGAATCCCCTTGATAATCATGATAATTAAAATCACCCAGGGGCCTAGACAGAGTAGATAAGGAGAAACCTTTCCCATTGGTGGGAAGGTCGAGAACCAGAGGACATCAATTTAAGGTGATTGACAAAAGAGCCAAAGGTGACATGAGGAAAAGCTTTTTTTAACACAGTGAATGGCTAGGGTTTGGAATGTACTCTGAGACTGTGGTGGAGGCAGATTCAGTTGTGGCTTTAAGGGGAATTTGATCATTATTCGGGGAGAGAGAGAATTTGCAGGGCTATGGGGAAAGGGCGGAAGGTGGGACCAGCTGAGTTGCTCTTGTAGAAGGCCTACATGGACAAGACGGGCTGAATGGCCTCCTTCCGTGCTGCAACATTCTATAATTCTATCCTGTAATAGCTTCATGTAATGAGCGAGTCAGTAAATAAATACCCAGTGGTGGTACTGAGTCCACACATTCCCGGGCAAATTTAATCCTGGGTTTGTCCTGACTTGCCTTGTTTCTGTTGGACAGCAGAGGTGTGTATCCACTTGATCCCAGCAAATGGGGCCATGGAATGGAAAAGTCATCTATGGCTCCTGCTTCTAATGAACCTTGTTGAAAGGGTTCATGTTAGATGAGTCAAGAATTGGGCTTGGTTTGAGCACTTGCCTCAGAGTTAGAGGATCATGATTTCAACTCCGACTCCAGAGACTGAACATAAAAATTCAGCCTGATACTCCCAGTGCAGTCCTGAGGGAGTGCTGAGGTGCCGCTTTTCAGCTGAGATGTTAGAGTGAGGTCCTGTCTATCCCCTTAGGAGAACTTAAATGATCCCAGGTGCAATTCTGAAGAAGAACAGGGGTTCTCCTCAGTGTCCTGGCCAATATTTATCCCTCATCCCACATCACTAAAACAACAGATTATCTAGTCACTATCAGATTGCTGTGCGCATATTGGCTACTGTGCAACATTACAGCAGTGACTTACACTTCAAAAGTACTTCATTGGCTGTAAAGAGCTCTGGGATATCCTGAGGTTTTTAAAGGCGCTATATAAAGGCAAGTCTTTTTTTAAAATCGTTGAATAGCTAAATAGATGAATGGAGCAAACAGCAATTTCAACTCTGAGGATTCCGTTCTTATCCTTGGCACTGCAAAGTAAAACGTAATTGATATTTTGAAGTAGATTTTTGCTGGTGACCTGTCCCATCTTGCCTCTTGACTGAGGGTAAACACTCCTGAATGACGTGTCTCCAGCTGGGTCCCAGTAAGCAAAGTAGGGGCTGGCTATCCTCCCCAATCCTGGAGGATCTCAGCAGCAGCTAAGGCTCTCAGCAGCTCTTTTGATAAGTGAAAAATAATTAGGAAAGTAATCTGACCATCTTCTTATCCGTTGAGCTTCCAGCATTGTGTGAAAGTGTGCTGTAGTTCCCGTTACCAACTATTACTGGCATGATGGATGTTTATTTAGATAAGATATATATTCACTAGGTTAGAGTTGAAATGATTCACATGAGACATAAGATATAGTTACTGTAACAACTGTTTGCTGAAGCACTGATTAGAAGCCCCATTAGAATGGCTGTAGGTGGTTGACAGACTTTAACATTTCCTTCTTGAAGGGAGTGTGAGAGTTCTTTTTTCCCTCCTTTAAACGCCCCCTGGAAATGCTGATGCCCGATTTTGTTCATTTTACAAAGCCACTTCATGCAGAGGATTCCGGCAACCTCTTCCCCCAAAACCAAGGTCAGTTGGGAAAATTAGTGGAAATAATGAGGAGGAAAGCCTTAGATTACAGGACGATATAGATGGGCTGGTAAGATGAGCAGAGCAGTGGCAAATGGAATTTAATCCTGAGAAGTGTGAGGTGATGCATTTTGGGAGGACTAACACGGCAAGGGAGTACATGATGAATGGTAGGACCCTAGGAAGTACCAAGGATCAGAGGGACCTTGGTGTACATGCCCATAGATCCCTGAAGGCAGCAGCACAGGTAGATTAGGTGGTTAAGAAGGCATATGGGATACTTGCCTTTATTTGCCAAGGCATAGAATATAAGAGCAGGGAGGTTATGTTGGAGCTGTATAAAACACTGGTTAGACCAAAGCTGGAGTAGTGTGTGCAGTTCTGGCCTCCACACTATAGGAAGGATGTGATTGCACTGGAGAGGGCACAGAGGAGATTCACCAGGATGTTGCCTGGGCTGGAGCGTTTCAGCTATAAAGAGTGACTGGATAGGCTAGGGTTGTTTTCCTTAGAGCAGAGAAGGCTGATAGAGGTGTACAAAATTACGAGGGGAATAGATAGGGTAGATAAGACCATAAGACATAGGAGCAGAAATTAGGTCATTCAGCCCATCGAGTCTGCTCCACCATTCAATCATGGCTGATAAGTTTCTCAACTCCATTCTCCCGCCCTCTCCCCATAACCTTTGATCCCCTTACCAATCAAGAACCTATCTATCTCGGTCTTAAATACACTCAATGACCTGGCCTCCACAGCCTTCTGTGGCAATGAATTCCATAGATTCACCACTCTCTGGCTAAAGAAGTTTCTCCTCATCTCTCTTCTAAAAGGTCTTCCCTTTACTCTGAGGCTGTGCCCTGGAGTCATAGTCTCTCCTACTAATGGAAACATCTTCCCCACGTCCACTCTATCCAGGCCTTTCAGTATTCTGTAAGTTTCAATCAGATCCCCCCCTCATCCTTCTAAACTCCATCCAGTATAGACCCAGAGTCCTCAAACGTTCCTCATATGTTAAGCCTTTCATTCCTGGGATCATTCTCGTGAACCTCCTCTGGAGCCTCTCCAGGACAAGCACATCCTTCCTGAGATACGGGGCCCAAAATTGCTCACAATATTCTAAATGTGGTCTGACCAGAGCCTTATAAAGCCTCAGCAGCACATCCCTGCTTTTATATTCTAGTCCTCTCGAAATAAATGCCAACATTGCATTCGCCTTCCTAACTACCGACTCAACCTGCAAGTTAACCTTAAGAGAATCCTGGACTAGGACTCCCAAGTACCTTTGCACTCCAGATTTCTGAATTCTCTCCCCATTTAGAAAATAGTCTATGCCTCAATTCTTCCTACCAAAGTGCATGACCTCACACTTGCCCATGTTGTATTCTATCTGCCACTTCTTTGCCCAGTCTCCTAACCTGTCCAAATCCTTCTGCAGCCTCCCCGCCTCCTCAATACTACCTGTCCCTCCACGCCTCCTCAATACTACCTGTCCCTCCACCTATCTTTGTATCATCTGCAAACTTAGCCAGGATGCCCTCAGTTCCTTCATCTAGATCATTAATGTATAAAGTGAAAAGTTGTGGTCCCAACACTGACCCCTGCGGAACTCCACTAGTCACCGGCCGCCATCCTGAGAAGGACCCCCTTATCCCCATTCTCTGCCTCCTGCCAGGCAGCCAATCTTCTATCCATGCTAGTACCTTGCCTCTAACGCCATGGGCTCTTATCTTACTGAGCAGCCTCTTGTGCGGCACCTTGTCAAAGGCCTTCTGGAAGTGCAAGTAGATAACATCCATTGGCTCTCCTTTATCTAACCTACTCGTTACCTCCTCAAAGAATTCTAAAGATTTGTTAGATAGGAAGAAACTTTTCCCATTAGTGGAGGTGTCAATAACCAGGGGGCATTGATCTAAGGTAAGGGGCAGGAGGTTTAGAGGGGATTTGAGGAAAATCTTTTTCACCCAGAGGGTGGTTGGAATCTGGAACTCACTGCCTGAGGGGGCGGTAGAGGCAGGAACCCTCACAACATTTAAGTATTTAGATGAGCACTTGAAATGCCATAGCATACAGGGCTACGGGCCAAGTGCTGGAAAATGGGATTGGAATAGATAGGCGCTTGATGACCGGCATGGACACAATTGGGCTGAAGGGCCTGTTTCTGTGCTGGATAACTCTATGACTCTATGGGAAAAATTTTAAGTCTGAGGTTTGCGTGGTGGTATTAAGGAATACTAAACTAAGGCGGGTAAATGCGAGTTGAGGTTGTAGATCAGCCATGACTGAATTGATTGGCAGAACAGACTCAAGGGGCTGAATGGCTTCCTCCTGTTCCATTGTAATAAGCTGGAGTCGTCCTTGTAGACACCATACCAGTAGCAGCAATGAACAGATAATTGATTGGTGCAATAGTTTACACACGTGCAGTAGTTTGATAGTTAGGATCTTCATTCCTGTCTATGTATCTTCTGGGGAAATTTGGGAAAGGTCAGTAATCTGAAAACTTTGGTTTGAGGTAAACTTGTGCGTTGCGAATCACAAGGGAAACCAGTTCCTGCTAGTGGGTTTTGGCAGCTGTGGAGACGGTACCTGTAAGGTCACCTGGAGTTGTGCTCAGTTAGTAGCATGTTCGCATCTGTGTCCGAAAGCTCTGGGTGCAAGTCCCACTACAGAGACTTAAGTACAAAATCTAGGCTGAAACACTCAGTGTGGTACTGAGGGAGTGCTGTATCATCAGAAGTACATTTTCTGGATGCCTGCCCTCTTCAGGTGAACGTAAAAGATCCTATGAAACTACCTTGAAAAACCAAGGTGTTTTCCCTGGCACCCTGCCTCAATATTTATCCTTTAACCAATGGTTTCTAGAAAAAAGTGATCTGGTCAGTTACCTTATTACTTGTGGTATCTTGCTCTGTGCAAATTGGCTGCAGTGTTGCCTATGTTAGGATGCCCTGAGGTCATGAAAGGTGCAGTATGAAACTCTTCTTGAAGTGTAGCATGACTTAGGCAAATGCAAAGCATTGTGAGCACCACTTGACATAGTTTTCAAATAGTACTGTGGTCAGAAAGGGTGATGAATTATTCATTCCCTGCCTGGTGTTTGGTTGGTTCAGGAACTCAGATTCAGATTCAGGAACTCAGAATGCCACTTGCCAACCAGTCAGCACTCTCTTCACATACAGTATAAATTGTTGTTTTCCCCCTTTTATTGGTATTCTTGCAAGTATCCTGATGAGTGCAAGACAAAAAAGCTTTGACAAGTCTTTTTTTTCAGCAAAACTCAGATTTTCTTCAATAAATTGTAATTGGCCAATAACTATTTGAAAATGCCTATTTTCTTTGGCGTATGGGGCCCTGTCAATTGCTTGCCTTCCCTGGACCCTCAGTCAGTACTTCCCAAACTCTGCCCATGTGACTCCATTTTGATGCTTGAAATTGGTGAGAGCCAAGAGAGGGAGTGGGGAGGGGAGGGGGGCAGAATTGTTGTGGGGCCGGTGGTGGTGGGAGGGGAGGGGGGTAGTGCATGGGGGGAAAGAGTTGTTCAGCAAGGGGGAGAATTGTGGACTGGGAGGATATAGTTGTTCAGTAGAGGAGGAAGAGTTGTTGAGCAGGAGGGAGAGTTATTGAAAGGGAGCAGTGGTTTTGTCCACAGCTGTTTCGAAGACTCTGGGGCCTTGGATCTACAGTTAGTGCAAGGACGTGTAATGGAGCATCAGTGCCGATCCTCGGCCTGTCCATACGCCCTCCGCTCAACAGCCACCATTGCTGCCTCGGAGATCGTAACCCCAGATGATCTTCCACAACCCTGATAGGAGTTGTGAGCCACCATTTGGGAGCACCTGCCCTAAATTTGTACAAAAAGGAGGCACAGAGATAATGTCCATCAGGAAAGGTCGAACAAGCTGGGCTCTTTGTTCTGGAAATGAGAAGGGGTGAGGGATAACCTCTTGGAGGCTTAAAAATGATGAAAGGGCTTTGATAGGGTATGAGTAGAGAAGACATTTCCACTTAGGAGTCATCCAAATAAAGGGGCCATCAGTATCTGATAATCACTAATAAATCCAATAAGGAATTCAGGAGGAACTTCTTCACTCGGAGAGTATTGAGAATGTGGAACTTGCTACAACAGGGAGTGGTTGACGTGAATACTGTAGAGGTGTTTAAAGAGCTGCATAAGAACATGAGGGGGAAAGGAATAGAAGTATATGTTGGTGGGGGTGATGGAGTAAATAGTGTGGGAGGAGGGTCCCAGCATAGGAGGCACTGGCATAGACCAGTTGGACTGATAGACTCCGTTTTGATGCTTGAAAATTGGTGAGAGCCAAGAGAGGGAGTAGGGAGGGGAGGGGGGCAGAATTGTTGTGGTGGGGGAATGCATTTTATTCATTGTGGAATAAAAAAGCTGTCATCTCAACAAAAGTGACCTCAAAACTACAAAGGCTTCAGTCAGAGCACCAAGCACTGACATGAGCACTCAGTTATGTGCAGAGCTCTGGTTAGATCCCCAAATAGACAACTTCATTCAAATTCTGGACACCACACCTCAGGAAGGAAATATTCCCCCTGGAGGGTGTGCAGCTCAGATTCACCTGAATTTAACCCTTTAACCTTGGGCATCATTATGTGGACAGGTTGCGTAGACTGAGCTTGAATTCCCTCAGGTATAGACAATCGAGGGATGATCTGATTGAGGTGTTTAAGATGATTTGCTCGAGTAGATCGAGAGTAATTATCCTCTGGTCTGAGGGAATCCAGAGCAAGGGGGGAGAACATTGGAGCCAGCCCATTCAGGGCTGATGTCAGGAAACACTTCTTCACACAAAGGGGAGTGGAAATGTGAAACTGTCTACACCTCCCCTACCCCCAAGCTGTTGTGGTTGGGAGTCAATTGAAAATTTCAAAGTTGAGATTGATAGATTTTTTTGGGTAAGGGGATTAAAGGTTCCAGAACCAAGAAAGGTAAATGGAGTTAAGACACAGATTAACCATGATCTAATTCAGGCTTGTCCAACCTGTGGCCCCCGCAGCAATTGTCGAAAATGCCGGTAAGACGGCTCAGTGAGTTTGAAGATTTCTTCAGTGGGTTGCTCCTCCAATCGCAGCCTGTTTTGCTCCCGTGTTTGCTGCTGATAGACTCACCGGTGGGTTCAAATCCCGCCACAGCAGATGGTGGAATTTGAAATCAATAAAAATCTGGAATTAAAAGTCTAACGATGACTGTGTTGTAAAAACCCATTTAGTTCACAAATGCCCTTTAGAGAAGGAAATCTGCCATCCTTACCTGGTCTGGCTTACATGTGACTCCAGACCCACAGCAATATGGTTGACTCTTAAATACCCTCTGAACGAGGGCATTTAGGGATGGGCAATGAAATGCTGGCCTAGCCAGTGATCCCCGCATCCCATGAATGAATAAAAAAAAACTGAAAGAAAGTGGACAGTCATGTTGTGTGAACAAATTTAGTTGCAACACGTTTTTATTGTCTGAATCCTAACTTGGTTTTTGTACATGCTGCATGCAGTAAGATTACTGTGTGCAGAATATAAACTGGGGATGAATGTTTTTTGGGAGGGGAATTGATTTCAAAGTAGGGAGGTTATGCTTCAGTTGTACAGGACATTGGTGAGACCACATCTGGAGTATTGTGTACAGCTCTGGTCTCCTTATTTAAGGAAAGATGTAAATGCATTAGAAGCGGTTCAGAGAAGGTTTACTGGATTAATACCAGGAATGGGCAGGTTGTCTTATGAAGAAAGGTTGGACAGACTAGGCTTGTATCCATTAGAAGAGTAAGGGGTGACTTGATGAAAACCTTTAAGATCCTGAGGGGTCTTGACAGTGTGGATGTGGAGAGGATGTTTCCTCTTGTGGGAGAATCTAGAACTAGAGGTCACTGCTTATAAATAAGAGGTCGCTCATTTAAGACAGAGATGAGGAGAAATTTTTTCTCTGAGGGTCATGAGTCTTTGAAACTCTTGTTCCTCAAAAGGCGGTGGAAGCAGAGCCTTTAGATATTTTTTAAGGCAGAGCTAGATAGATTCTTGATTAACAAGGGGGTGAAAGGTTATCAAGGGTAGGCAGGAGTGTGGGAGTGAGGTTACGTTCAGATCAACCATGATCTTTTTGAATATCGGAGTAGGCTCGAGGGGCCGAGTGGCCTACTCCTGCTCCTAATTCATATGTTTGTACGTTGAATGTGTAAAGGGGAGTAATGCTTTGAGCTCCAGAAAATCAAACGCGTCTGTTTTGGTTCTGCAAGTTATTTTTGGACCTTACATTGGCTTGGTTGCTTTAATTTCTCGCAGAGCCCAGAATGAGAGCAAATAATACCTAAACACTGGAACTGATGAAATACTTGAAATGTAGTTACTGTCGTAATGGAGGAAATGCAGCAGTCAATTTGTGCACAGCAAGAGTCCAGAAAAACAATGTGACAATGACCAGATACTCCGTTAAATGCTGATTGAAGGATGAATATTGGTCAAGACACCAAGGAGAGCTACCCATCACTCCCTTTCAAAACAGAACTGAAGCCCCACGTGCTGTCTCGGGTAGACGTAAAAGATTGCACGGCACCGTTTTGAAGGAGAGCAAGGGAGTTCTCCCCAGTGTCCCGGCCAATATTTATCCCTCAATCAGCATTTAACAGATTATCATTGTCACGTTTCTGTTTCTGAGAGCTTGCTGTGAACAAATTGGCTGGCACACTCCTTACAACAGTGACTACATCTCAAAAGTATTTCTGTCAAGCGAATTGCGATCGTGAAAGGCGATTATCACAGAATTGTTAGAGCACAGAAGGAGGCCGCTCGGCCCATCGTGTCTGCACTGACTCTCTGAATGAGCAGTTCCCTTAGTGCCGTTCTCCTGCCTTCTCCCTGCAACTATCTAATTCCCTTGTGAACGCCTCGATTGAACCTGCCTTCACCACGCCACTCCGGCAGCGTATTCCAGACCTTAACCATTCGCTGCACGAAATAGGTTTACCTCATGTTGCTTTTGCTCCTTTTGCCAATTACTTTAAATCTGTGCCCCCTCCTTCTTGATCCTTTAATGAGTGGGAACAGCTTCTCTCTGTCTACTCTGTCCAAACCCCTCATGATTTGGAATACTTCAATCAAATCTTCATATATAAATCTCAATCTATTTAAGTGCAGCCTTTCTTTTTTTGCAAGTTATAGCTCTGTCAAATTTTTCCTCCAGTTCTGGCATCTCCTAGTTTTCTCTCTCCTCTTTCCTGAGTTGTGCTTATTAGCGCCGGAGGGTTAAGGTTTGATGAGGATTCATGTTAGCCAAAACCACGTTATAATGATTACGCAACACAAAATGTCACTGGACTTTAAGAGGGCCTTTTGGTGGGTGAAGGCTACCACTTCTGCATTTCTGAAATTGTGATCATTATAAGGCCAAAATTCTACAAGCCACAGCAGATGCAAATAAGCCTTAACAGTAGCAATGTGAACAAGCATGTAATTGTGGCTTGCCAGCCCTTTCTGTGGCATCTGGGCCTGTGGATCTGATTACATGAATATCATTTCATCCTAGTAACAAAGGAAGCTGGGCCACTGTGAACTTGGGTCATTTTCTGCTGACTGAAGGTTGCGAGTGTACTGTTCGAGAGTCAGCCTTCTTTGACCATGTTGCTTTGAAGCTGATCTTTCTGAGTTGTTGAGCTTCCCCAAAAAATGATTGGCCGCAGATGAAAAAATCCAAAATGCCGTGCTGCAGGTTTCTTTCTTTTAGCCTCCCTCACTGAACCATTCATTGTATTTGTACTTTGGCACTGTGCACCACCAAGCCTTCTGAGTCTTCATACCCGTCACACGTTTGCAAACACTGAGCATGAGGTGTACTTGCCAATTGCTTTCTTTCATAAAGCGATGCATCCAAACTCCCCTTGACCTCTCTTCAAGGGTTAATTTGACCTCCTCAAGCGCGCCCTCTTGTTTAGGAATTGTCCGAATCACATAGCATTCACAGCGCAGAAACAGGCCACTCGGCCTAGCTGGTTTGTGCCGGCGCTTATGCTCCGCTGAAGCCTCCCCCCACCACTCCCACCACCCCCACCACCACTACTTCATCTCACCCTATCAGGGTAACTTTTATTCCTTTCTCCCTCGTGCGCTTATTGAGCTTACCCTTAAAGGCATCTATGCCATTATTCATAGGAACACTAAGCCTGTCAGTCAGTTGGAGAATGTGAGTGAGTGGATGTAGAAGAGTAACTATCTGAAGACTTGCACCTAGGTAAATAATATCCTTTGGGCAGATGGACAGGCAGAACAGCAAGTTACTGTTCCAGTAACCTATATCATGGCACTTCACGGACTTAGAGGCGCTTATACTGTCATGGCCGTCACTGACTCTTCAGCAAGGATCTGCGATTTACTATCTACTTACCCAAAGCACACAGTTTCTTTTCTGCTGAAAATGTGCCAATGAATTATGGGATTTACGTAACTAGGAGTGGGTTTCTCCCAGCATTTATTATAATACTAGAAATAACCCTAAGTAATGTAGGGCTAGGCAGGTGTGTGTGTTTTTTCCTTAATCAGCAACAACTTGTATTTAAATAGCACCTTCTACATTGTAAATTCATCTCGAGGCAATTATCTAACTATATTTGGTGAAATAAGCAGTAAGTTTTGCCTTTCCTTTACTCCCCAGTGTCATTTTAATAACTCAGAGGCTCCTTTCTGTGCCAAGTGGGTCAGCACTTTCACCTTTCAAGTCAGAAGATTGAAGGTTCAGCCTCCACTCTGAAGTTGGGCACAAAATCTGGGATATAGTTCAATATGTATGTGGCCTTGCCCCTCCCTATTTCTGGTCTCCTCCAGCCCTACAACCCCTCTGACACCTCTGCGCTCCTTCAATTCTGGCTTCTTGCTCATTCCCGATTTTAATTGCTTCCCTATTGGTAGCCATGCCTTCAGTTACCTGGGCACTAAGCCCTGGAATTCCCTCCCGAAACCTCTCCGCCTCTCTCTCTCTCTCTCTCTCTCCTCCTTTGACATGCTCTTTAAAATCTACACCTTTGATTATCCCTGTTCTAACATCTCCTTATTGTGGCTTGGTGTCAAATTTAACTTGATAAAGCTCCTGTAAATCATCTCGGGAGGCTTTACTTTGTTAAAGGTGCTATATAGATGGAAGTCATTGCTATCTTGTAGAAAAGTGCTGTTTTTCTGATGGACTTTCCCTGTCTCCTCAGGTGAACATTAAGAGGTCTAATGGCACAATTCAGAGAAGATCACTGGAGTTCACCTGATACCCTGGCCAACATTTATTCCTCAACCAACATCACTCCTTCAAAAGCAAATGCTAATCATTTAAGCCGTTTGTTTGTTGTTGGGAGTTTGCTGTGCACAGTTTGTGTGAGACATTTCCCTATTTTGCAAACAGTGACCACACTTACATTTTGTGACATCTTGGGTTCATGAAAGATAGCACAGAAATCTAATTGTTTCTCTCTAGTTCCTTCCAATGTAGATCTCCGCCATTGTGTCTGGGGCTGATGCACAGTATTTCTGTTTGGTGATTGATGTATGAATTGCAATTAATCTTCAGATTTAACAAGAGAAAGCAAATCAAACATCACCAGCAATAAGCGGCCGTGAACATAATCTAGTTACGCTGTGAACATATGTTAAATATCAATCCTAAAATTTTAGCTCAGATTAGCTGCGTCCATTAAGCTTAGCAGCAGACGATGGGTTTTGCTTAAGGAATGATTTAGCCTTTGGTATCATAAGCACAATTGATCTTAATGCAGTTAGCAGTCATTTATCTAAAGAGGTCTGTTAATGGCAGCATTGCTAATGGTCTGGAGCAGATGTTCGGCAATTCACCACCTCAGTTGTGTCGGGCTGGTGGGTTAGGGAGATCATTCCTCTATCAGTTTCTCCATAAATCATTTTTCCTTCAATTTGTTAATGTATATATATTTAAGAAAATGCCTTTCAACCATCTTGTTGACATTCAGGCCAAAGCAGTGTTGAACGAGATGGCTCGGCGTTTCTTTTGTTAAATATTATGTCAGTAGGAAGAAAGCGTTACATTTTTATAGCACCTTTTCACAACTCAGGATGCCCTGAAGCACTTTGTAACAATTAAGTAATTTTGGAACATAGTCACTGTTATAATTATGAAGACGGATGCTTTTTAAATATTGTTTTTTAAAAAAGCTGTGTGTGAGTGATTAAACTGGGAGAAGGTTAGTAAAGACAGTTTGTCTGCGGGAACAGAGATGAAAGGTAAAAGTGCTAGATGCATGCATTCGTAATGAGAGGCTATGGTGAAGTTGAATGTACAAGTAAATAGTTTAGGTTTTAAAACTTGCGTTAGGTAATAGGTAGGGACTTGCCTTTTCAGCTGTTAAATTTCAAAGGGAATTTAGGAGTGACAAGGGACTTTTACAACCTATAAAAGTTTCATAGGTAAACAGGGGAAGGTTATTAAATTTTATTTGATCCGAAAGTGGCGGCAATAGGAAAACATGAAAGATTTTTATATTTTGGAAAAATTGATGTTCAAAGAAGCGCTTGGAACAATGGAGCCTAAGATCAAAGGGGAAAAGGATATTTAAGGAAAGGTGTTTAGTTGAGTTGTGTTAGCTGTGTCGGGGAGATCTCCTGTGATCAGCTCTGTACTGGGAAAAGTTGTGAATTTGAAGCAGCCATCCAGTTTCAAGCTAGAAAAGTCTTTGTTTACAGAAACCAGTCTGTTTCTAAACTTCCTTTAGCTCCACAGCAGAGCGGAAGAGAGTGAGAACTCGTGTGGTATACTTTATTAAAGTAGCAGCAGTTTTTTGCCTTGGGTAATATTACTGGATTTTTACAGTTAAAATCTATAAGGAAGCTGTTGCCAAGTAGTTTACTTGTGTGTTCTGACCAAGTGGGTTTTCTTGCAGGGAGTTGGAGGATGGGACTGTTTTGTGAGACTGTTTTAACTGTGCAATCTTAATCACGTGTTTGCTATTTTTTTCTTCTTGTTCCTAAATCTTTTAATTCTAAAATCCTAAAAATGTTACTGGGATTCTATGTTTCTTGGATTAGTAGTTTTCTCCTCATTTTCAAAATATGAAAAAAGGGTTATGAACAGTCAGACAAGTTTCCCTCTGGGATTTGGCTTACTCAGTGAATGACATCAGCAGTTGGCCATAGCATGAAGCAGCAGCCAAGTTGCACACAGCAAGCTCCCACAAATTCAGTAGGATAATGACTAGATAATCTGTTTTTTATTAATGCTCATTAAGCGATAAACATTGGTTATGACACCGGGGAGAACTTTCCCGCTCTTCTTTGAATAGTGGCTGTTGAGTCTTTTAAATCCGCCCACGAGAGCAGGGGGGCCTTGATTTAATGTCTTATCTGAAAGATGGCATCTCCGACAGCACAGCATTCCCTCGGTAGCACAATAGGATTGTCCACCTAGATTTTTTGCTCATGTCTCTGGAGTGAGCCTTAAGCCCATGACTTTCTGACTCACAGACAAGAGATACTGTCTATTTAACAACAGCTAACAGACTTCTCCTAGATTGTATCAGTTTTGGCAGCACTGTTTCTGGGTCTGAAGATTGTGGATTTGAGCACCACACTGGGATGCAGCATATAATCTGGGTCAATACTCTAATACTGATGGTGGAGCTGTTCTTTAAGATTAGTTATTAAACTGAAGCCCTTTCTATTGACAGAGAAGTAGGAAATTCTCCTAGTGTCCTGGTCAAAGATTCCTCCTTCCCCCAACTCCATTAGTAGTAGAATAACTGGTTATTTATCTCATTGCTGTTTGTGCAATGTTCCTGGTGTGGAAATGATTACTTGTTGACATACTAAGTCACTGCTTTTCAAAAAGTGTAAAGTGCTTTAAGATATTTTAACATGAAAACACCCTAGAATTCTCATCCTTGTGTTCAAATCCCTCCATGGCCCTTCTTTATCTCTGTAATCTCCTCTAATCCCACAACCCTCCAAGACCTCCCTTCTCCTCTAATCCTGGTCTTTTGCTCATCCCTGATTTCCTTTGCTCCACCATTGGTGGTTGTGCCTTCAGCTGCCTGAGTCCCAAGCTCTGGAATTCCCTCCCTAAATCTTTCCTGCTTTCTTTAACATTTTCCTTAAGGCCTATTGCTTTAACCAACGTTTGGTCACCTCTCCTCTGAGTGAAGAAATTTCTCCTCATCTCAGTCTTAAATGGTCGACCCCTATATCCTGAGACCATGCGCCCTAGTTGAACAGCCAGGGAAACGGCCTCCCAGTATCTACCCTGTCAAAAATCTTACATTTCTACGAAATCGCCTCTCCTTACTTTAGTCCTTCCTTGTAGAACAACCCCCTCCCCAGGAATTAATCTAGTGAATCTTTGCTGCACGGCCACCAAGGCAACTATGGCCTTCCTTAGATGAGGTCAAATCTGTGCTCCGTACTCCCATGTTAATTCCAATAATTGTATGTTGAGGAAGGATGAGTCTGAAGTTAGCCTGTACCTTAAAACAGGTTTATTTCCAAGGCAGCAAAGTAAATTCACAGACTCCCCCTGTTCCTCCTAGATGCCCAGAGTGAACTGGTTTATATTCTCTTGCAATGATTCCCTATTCCTTCCCCAATTGGGTACAACCGTGCTTAATTAGCAATTTAAAGCGTGGATTCTATTGCAGCACCAATTCAACATAAACACTGCGGGTATGGTCTCGTCTGAGAATGAGGCAGAAGAGCATGTTGGACAGTGTTCAGAAATTAGAAAGAATAAGAGAGAAACATCAAGAGGAGCAGTGACCAAATTAGTATAGATAAAATAACAAAGTTGTGTTTCTGTCTTGATGTTGGGCAACATGGAGCAGAAGGTTCCAGTTTGGTGTGTGTTGAATTGGATTTTCACAGCATCACAGAGGAGAATGAACTGCGCTGGCTCCTCCGCATCAGGGAGAGGGATGATTATCCATGGCTCCCATTCCTGATTGCCATCCAGCAAACGTATTGGAAATGGTTGGCAATGGATGTCGGGCGAGGACTGGATCAAGCTTGACCTTGATGCTCCTTGTCATCCAAACTCGCCCATCTGTGCAGAGCAGCCACTTATGTGGGTTGATAGACCCATTGGACAAAACGGCACAGAAAGTCATCATTCCACCCATCATGCCTTCACTGGCTCTGATAGAGCTATCCAATTAATCTCCCTCTCCTGCCCTTTTCCTAGAGCCCTGCAAATATTTCCTTTTCTAGCAATTACCCAGTTCCCTTTTAAAAGTTATCATTGAATTTTCTTCCACCACCCTTTCAGGGAGCTCATTCCAAATTATCATAACATGCTGTGTATATTTTTTTCCTTTCGTTATCTCTGGCTCTTTTCCCAATCACCTTAAACCTGTGCCCTCTAGTTACTGACCCTTCTGCTACTGTAAACAGTCTCTGTGTATTTAATCTGTCAAAACCCTTCATGATTTTGAACATCTCAACTGGAAAGACTTTGGACGCTGGAGGTGAGAGAGAGATTGACTATCAGGGCGAGTGTTTTTATGTCCTATCTAACTGAGTGAGAGGTGGCAGTAATGAATATAGGTGGCGGGGCTGAGAGTTATTGTCATTGCAGCAAATTCTCATCCTTGTTGTCAAATCTCTCTATGGCCTTGCTCCCTCCTATCTCTGCAATCCTCCTCCTGCCCTACATACCCTCTGATACCTGCGCTTGTCCAGTTCTGATCTCTTGAGCACCCCTAATTTTAACTGCTCCACCATTGGCAGCCATGCCTTCAATTGCCAAGGCCCCAAGCTCTGGAATTCCCTCCCTAAACTTCTCCACCTTTCTACCTCTCTCTTGTCCAATCCCCTTTAAAACCTGCGTCTTTGACCAAGCTTTTGGCCAGCAACACCAATATCTCCTTTACATGGCTCAGTGACAAATGTTGTTTGGTAATGCCCCTGTACAGCATCTTGTGATATTTTATTGTGTTAAAGGTGCCTTATAAATACAAGTTGTTGTTGAAAGAATTTTTCGGCAGTAAACAGTCCCAGAAGTCACGTTTCAGTATCTCAACAAATGCAAACTACAGATTAGGATTCTGCTGGCTGATACAGAAGAATCTGGTAGCTGTGAGGAGTCTAGTTTGAAAGTTTATTTTTTGAATCCCCACCTGTACAAGTCTTCTAACTTACAAGACCCCTGAAGTCATCCTGCACTTAAGACAAAGTCTTCAAAGGAATCTCTTTCTCTGTGTTGGATTAGTTTATCTTTGGTACAACTGCTCTTATTGAGTTACAATTTGATGACCATTGCAGTAGAAGATTGGTATCTGATAAATGCTTGGCAGTGTCGTGGAGTTGACTGTTTTCTTTGCAACTGAAAAATGACACAGCCCCTGGGAAAACGTGTTGGAATCAGGTCACTCGGTAATTGCATAACATGTTTTGCACAATCTCTGAACCATGTTTTATTTCATTGAGTGAACAGTTTTTAATGATATCGCAGATATTTAACTGCTAACAGTTGGTAGATGTGTACGGTCAATAGGTGTCCCTATGTGTCTTGATTGCTGCTGATTGTGTCAATAATGCCCTTATGCAGAAGTCACAGTTGGAGGTTAGCTATTGGATGAATGTACCACTTTATGATTAAACCCTAATTTATAGAGATTGCTGGAGAACAGGATACATACCAATTTCTCAGTTAGCCAGAGGCTAGGAATTGTGTGACAAGTAACTCACCTCCTGACTCCCCAAAGCCTGTCCACCATCAAGGCACAAGTCAGGAGTGTGATGGAATACTCCCCACTTGCCTGGATGAGTGCAGCTCCCACAACACTGAAGAAGCTTGACACCATCCAGAATAAAGCAGTCTGCTTGATTGGCACCACATCCACAAACTTTCACTCCCTCCACCACCGATGCACAGTAGCAGCAGTGAATACCATCTACAAGATGCACTGCAGGAATTCACCAAGGCTCCTTTGACAGCACCTTCTAAACCCACGACCGCTACCACCTAGTAGGACAAGGGCAGCAGATAAATGGGAACACCACCACCTGGAAGTTCCCCTCCAAGTCATTCACCATCGTGACTTGGAAATATATCGCCATTCCTTCATTGTCGCTAGGTCAAAATCCTGGAACTCCCTTCCTAACAGCACTGTGGATGTACCTACACCACATGGACTACAGCGGTTCAAGAAGGCAGCTCACCACCACCTTCTCGAGGGCAATTAGGGATGTACAATAAATGCTGGCCCAGCCAGCGAAGCCTATGCCCCATGAATGAATAAAAAAAAATGCAGTTGATCAGTATAGCAAAGAGTTTTCTTTGTGGACAGAAGTCGATAGCACCTTTCACACCACAGGATATCTCAAGACACTTTATGACCCATGAAGCACTTTTGAAATGTGGTCACTGTTGTATTGTAGGAAATGCAGCAACCAATTTGCAAACACCTGGCTCCCACAAAGAGCATTTTCATTGCACAAAAGTGATTAGACGTGTTGTGGAAGAGTATTAATGGGCCACTCCTGGATATCTTCCTAGCATTTAAAAAAAGACTTGCATTGATAATTGCGTCTTGCATTCCCACAGGATATTCCAAAGCACTTTACAGCCAATGAAGCACTTTTTGAAGCATAGTCATTTTTGTAACACAGAAAACACACCAGCTAATTTGCACACAGCCAGCTCCCACAAAGAGCAATGCGATAATTTGTTGGTGTGACTCCCCTGCTCTTCTTTCAAACAGCACCCTGAGACCTTTAACATCCACCTGAGAGGGCAAACAGGGCTTCAGTTGACATCTCGTGCAAAAGACTGCGCAGCTCTCCCTCAGTACTGCACCAGAGTGTCAGTCTTCAGTTTTGGCTCATGTCCTAGAGTGGACTTCTGAGTCAAACTCCTGACTCCGAGGTGACAGTGCTACCCACTGAGCCACAACTGACACTAAATAAGATTGCGCTGTGGGTTGCTATCTAGTCCAAGGACTAATTTTAAAGAGCGCTTTGCTTACTAAACAAGTGCAACTTTTTGATATGGGCCTGACCTTGCTGGAATGGGACATCTCACAGTGTGTCCCATTAGTTGGACTTTTTCCTGTACCCTTCAACTCAAAAAAAAAACTTTCTGCCTTGTAGCTTGCTAGGTTTTAAGGAGCACCTGAAGAAGCATGAGAATTTTAAAATTGAAGTGTTGCTGGACCAACTGCCAACGCAGGCCAGCAGCACAGGGGTGATGGGGGGAACGGGACTCAGTGTGAGTTAGGATACAGGCAGCAGAGTTTTTAATGAGCTAAAGTTTGTGGACATTGGAAGGTTGGAGACAAACTAGGAGAATATTGGAATAGTTGGATCTCAGAATGTTGTCGAAACATAGGAACAGGAAGAGGCTAATTAGAATGTCTTGCATGCCTCGTCATTGAATTAGATGATGGCTGATCGCTGTTTTAACTCTTTACTTACATTGGTTTTGTAACCTCAATATCCTTTATCTACCAAAAATCTATCAATCGCAGTTTTAAAATGTTCAATTGATTTCCCCAACCCCCGCACCCAAGCCTCAACAGTTTTTTGGGAGAGGGAGTTTCGGATTTTCACAACCCTTTGCGTGAAGAAGTGCTTCCTGACATCACCACTGAAACAGCCTAACTCTTAAGTTTAAAGATGTAAGCCTAGACTGACAGGTGAGGAGCAGATGTAATGGGGGTTCAGGGGAGGGGAGGGGTTGGAGGGGAGAAGCATTTTGTCATAATTCATGGGCCATTATGGGGTGGGGCAAGCTTGATGGATCGGTCTTCTGTCATTCAATTCTGTATGTTCGCATGTGTCATTATAACAGGTAAATTTGGGATTCCTCAAACCCACTTATTAATCACACTTGTGCATTGAATAAATGTCTTAGCTCACTATTTATTAATGTCCATGAGTTATTTTGTGTCACATTTTTATAGTGATATAAAGGCACCAATCACTCATGAGGATTGTGCAAACATGTGTTAATTTATTTATGATTTTTAATTCATTCATGGGATGTGGGCATCACTGGCTAGGCCAGCATTTATTGCCCATTCCTAATTACCCTTGAGACTAGGCACATGGGAACATATATACAGAGGCATAAAGCTTGAAGACACCTGCAGCTGTGCTGTCTGTGTGTGCTCTGCTTAAAAGCAAAAGTGAAACTAAAACTGGATTGCATGACACACTTCCTTTCTAGTGATCTCATGCTGCATTCCCTTAAAGGCATATTATAATATTTTGCACAAATCACAATCAATAGTTTCCAACCCCATTGCTCAATTAAATTTAATAACTATATTTTGTATGCAATGACAGGTGTGGGTTCGAATGTAAATACTACTTGCAATATAGTTGTTAAATTATTTGTATGTATTACTGCAGAGGGATGAATATAAACTTATGCAAATATTTAATGTAATTGCTAGATTTACTGAACAGTTTGATTAGCTTTACATTAGCATCACAGTCCATACATTCAAGCATTAAAAGGGTCATTTGAAGCTTGTATTGAGATATACCAATCAGATAATTCTGGAGGTAATACCAAAAGATTCATTAGTGTTTCACCAGAATTCTTGAGACTGTATATTATATTTCTGCGTAAGGCATTTAAAATAGTAACTGTTAACAGAAATAGAGTTGGGATGGTGTGCAAGAAGGCTACTCCAAAGTAAAAAGGTGAGAATTGGTCCGTGTTACTCATTGATGGGAGTAGCTGCCCTATTGTGGTCAATGGAAGATGACACCACCTACATTAGGATCAAATTAGGAGCAGGAGTAGGCCATTTGGCCCCTCAAGCCTGCTGCAACATTCAACAAGATCATGGCTGATCATTTACCTCAACTCCGCTATCCCGTATCCCTTAATTCCCCCGGTACCCAAAAGTTTATCGACCTCTGTCTTGAATATACTCAATGACGGCATCCACAGCTCTCTGAGGTAGAGAATCCCAAAGACACCTCAACCCTTTGAGTGAACAAATTTCACCTTATCTCAGTCCAAAATGGCTACCCCCTTATCCTGACTGTGGCCCTTAGTTTTAGGCTTTCCAGCCAGGGAAATTGTCCTCCCAGCCTCTACCCTCTCAAGTCCCTTAAGAATTTTACATTTCAATGAAATTACCTCTCATTCTTCAAAAGGAGGGAACATTGACTTAATCTACTCAAACTCTCCTCACAGGAGAATCTCTATCCCAGGAGTCAATCTAGTGAACGTTTGTTGCATTCCCACTGAGGCAAGTGTATCCTTTGTTAGGACGCCAAAGCTATAAAACAGTACTCCAGGTATGGTCACACCAAGGCCATAGATCATTGCAGTAAGACTTCTTCACTCCTATATTCCAATGCCTTTGTAATAAAGTCTAATGTCCCATTGGGTAGACATGAAAGGACCCAGTTCAAGGTCTTTAATAAGCCTAGCAGATCTAGGAGAGATCTTTAGGAGAGAGTCAGGGGGTTCCATCATTTGCTAACAGAAGAAGTATTTATAAAGTGTGACAGAAAATGTTAGCCCCTAAGCAGATACAGGGACAGGGAAGGGGAAGGGTTCTGGGAGAACAAGAGGGTAGGTCTCTGATCGACTGGAAGGTTGACAAGGTGGAATGGGAAAATGGATAATGGTGCAAGGCAAAAGGGGCTGGTAATGAGACAAATAAACAAAAGGTTGGTCCAGAGGAGGTCTGAATGGCAACAGCAGAAAATGAGAGCAGTGATTATTATCTGTTGAAGAGAGGTCATATGTTACAAGTCACGATAAATGGTTGGAGGGAGGATATTGCTGCGCTTGACATTTGTATCTATTTAGTTTGCTTTTAAGAGCTTTTTTAAGAGATCTGGTTCGGTGCTGAATACAATTTTTAGGGTCTTGTTTTAAGCATACACAGTTCCTCTAGTAAATATTGCACTGACACTTAACACTGATCATTTGCAAACCCTAAACACCAAATGTATTTGTCCTCAAACATTCAACTGTCACTAACATGGGGTCCAAACAGAAACCAAACTTGAACACAGAGCACATTGCCTGACCCGGATGAAAGGTCTGTAGCTGCATGTGGTAATTTGGGCTGTGGTTACATTATATTTTGACACAAAATAGTTCTGAAGCACACTACAAATTAGGAATTAAATAATTAGGAAAGCTAATAGAATGGCATCGTTTATTGTGTGGGGAATTGAATGCAAAATTAGGGAGGTTATGCTTCAGTTGTACAGGGCATTGGTGAGACCACATCTGGAGCACTGTGTACAGTACTGGTCTCTGCATTTAAGGAAGGATGTAAATGCATTGGAAGCAGCTCAGAGAAGGTTTACTAAACTAATACCTGGAATGGGTGGATTGTCTTGTGAGGAAAGGTTGGACTGGTTAGGCTTGTATCTGCTGGAGTTTAGAAGAGTAAGAGGCAACTTGATTGAAACATATAAGATCTTGAGGGGTCTTGACAGAATGGATATGGAGAGGATGTTTCCTCTTGTGGGAGAATCTAGAGCTAGGGGGTCATTGTTTAAAAATAAGGGGTCACCCATTTAAGACAGAGATGAGGAGAAATTTTTTCTCTGAGGGTTGAGAGCCTTTGGAGCTCTTCCTCAAAAGGCAGTGGGAGCAGAGCTTTTGAATATTTTAAAGGCAGAGCTAGATAGATTCTTGATGAGCAAGGGAGTGAAAGATTATTGAGCGTAGGTGGGAATGCAGAGTTGAGGTTAGTCAGATCAGCCATGATCTTATTGAATGGCAGAGCAGGCTCGAGGGGCCAAGTGGCCTACTCCTGCTCCTAATTCGTATGTTCATACCTAAGCACAATTGTTGGCATAACCCAGAATTATCAATTGACTCCTGAGTACAATGTAATCATCAGGTGTTTAAAGTTCTCGCATGGAATGAGGCCATTTGGCCCATTGCTCTTATGCAGGCTCTTTGAAAGTTATCCAACGGTCCCACTCCCTATATTCTTTCCCCCATAGCCCTGCAAAGTTTTCCCTTTTCTGGTATTTATCCGATTCCATTTTAAAAATCATTACTGAATCTGCTTCCACCGCTCTTTCAGGCAGCGTGTTCCAAACGCGCAGCATAAAAGAAATTTTCCTCGGCTTGCTCCTGGTACTTGTGACAATTATTTTAAATCTGTGTCCTTATGGTGACCAACCTTTCTGCCAAAAATATCCATTTATAAATAATCAGTGTGAGACACTAAAGGGTCCAATTTTAACTGTGTAAATGGAGAGGTATTGAATGGGTTAAAACCTCGCCCGAACTGAGTGCTGCACAATCTAGTCAAGGTGTAGCCTCAGGAAGTGGATTCAAAACTGGTCATCTTTAAAATGAGGTATTGGTTAGGACTAATGAAGGGCCATACCTGAGTCCTAACCTAGTTTTCTCCCTCAAATATTGGCTCATCTACACAGTTTTTTTCTGGTTTGCTTTCTGAGTTTCAACATTCAATGTTTTCTCTGCGATTGACGTGCGATTCCAGCAACAGCATTTGGCCGTGCTGAGAACTTGTTGGAACAGGAACCAACATGAAGCCACAATTTGCTGAGGCACGTAGACCAAGGAAATGGCAGTACAACATGTAACTGTCTCGCACATTGTATGCCTGCCATTACCTCAGTGAAATATTTCCAGTACTCCCCAGCCCTCTCTCTCTGACTGTTTATCAAAAGTTTATTTGCTAACAGAACAATGGCATAGCAATCCATGCCTCTCCAGTGCAGCAATTTAAGGCAGAACTGGGATGTGGGCGTCGCTGGGAAGACCAGCATTGGTTGCCCTTGATCCCTAATTGCCCTTGAACTGAGTGGTTTGCTAGGCCATTTCAGAGGGCAGTTAAAAGTCAACCACGTTGCTGTGGGTATGGAGTCACGTGTAGGCCAGACCAGGTAAGGATGGCAGATTTCCTTCCCTAAATGACATAAGTGAACCAGATGGGGTTTTACAACAATTGACGTTAGCTGTCACGGCCACCACTTCTGAGACTAGCTTTATATTCCAGAGTAATTAATAGAATCTAAATTCCATCAGCTGCTGTGATGGGATTTGAACCTGCGTCTGTGGATTTACTAGTCCAGTGACATTACCCCTCCCCCATGTCTCCAGTACAGACTGCGAAAACATCTCAGAGCAGCGGAGGATTAACATGCACCCTTGTCTTTATGTGTCCAAGCCAGATTGTATTAATTTAATTGTTGTATTAATTTAATCAAGGGGCTAAGCACCCAAAACCAGCTTTGCTGGGTGGGTCTGGTCGCTCGCATGGCCTGATGCCAGCTTCCAAAACAACTGCTCTACCCCGAATTTCATCGTGGCAAGAGACTCCCGGGAGGACTAAGCTACCGCTTGAAGAACATTCTTAAAGCATCTCTGTAGCGATCCAAGTCCCCACTGACCCTGGCCTGTGGCTCACTGATGTCCAAAATGGAGGAGGAGCATTTGGGAAGGTACTGAGTACCATGAGAGACTATGACAGTGGCGTGTTGAGGCCAAGCCCAGGCAGTGGAAGAAGTGCACAGCCTACCCCACCTCCAAATAACTAATTTACCCCATCCTTCAAAAAAACCACCTGCCCCCACGTGTAGCAGAGTCGCTGGGTCACACACTCGTTAGCCTTGTTAAAATGCGTTGAACCGGAGTGGAAGCAAGTTATTCTCGATCCTGAGGGATTGCCTAAGAAGGAGATAATCTTCTATAATACATTCTTAATCAGATTAATAACTTTCTCTAATATAGACTGTTTGCTGCTCAGGCCATTCCATGTACAGTATCTTGATTTGACAGTTTGATGTAGTGCTATTTTCCCCTGTTGTGGCAGTGGGATTTGAACCCATGTCCCCAGACCATTAGTATGGGCCTCCGGATTACTGGTCCAGTGACATTACCACTATGCCGCCATCTCCCCAGTATTGGGGTCAATATCCTGTGTTCCATCATATTGCAGTGTGCTTTTGGGCATCAACAAGTCGAGTGTGGCTACTTTGGTCCATGCACAGTATTTGTCTAGAGTACACAAGGGCTACTAACAAAGTTCCCTCGTTTTCTCTCACTGAACAGCACAGAAAGTAAGAAATAACCACAATGAGTCCTAGATCTGACATCTCTCAGCTGAGTGACCTGTGGACATGTCCAAGTCCCCAGATGAAGGGAGAGTGTACTGTGAGTGGCTTCCAACCATAAAAAGAAGTAGCTAATCCTTCAGGTATCATAATCTAACTGCAAACTCTTCATTGTCTGAAGATCTTTGACTCAAACTCCCTTTTAATGGCTGCTATTATATATTACAGAAAGGCTTGAATTTCTATAACGCCTTTCACAACTTCAGGACTTCCCAAGTGCTTTACAGCCAATGAAGTACGTTATGTAATGTAGCTACTGTTGTAAAGTAGGAAACACAGGAGCCAATTTGCACACAACAAGATCTCTCAAACAGCAATGTGCTAATGTTCAGATAATCTATTATTTTGTGGAGTGAGTTGAGGGATAATTATTGGCCAGGACACTGGGACAATGTCCTTGCTCTTCAAAATAGTGCCTTGGGATCTTATGCATCCACCTGAACATCTCATCCAAAAGCTGGCACTTCTGACAGTGCAGCACCCCCTCAGTAATGCACCGTAAGTGTCGGCCTATAGTTCATGCTCAAGCCTCTGGTGCAAGTGAACTTTTCTGCTTTCAGGCTAAGACAGCAATGGTAAAACACCACTGTTGGAGGCATAACTGTTTACACGGCTTCTAACACCAACAACTTGGACTTACTGTTTGTTGTTTCCAGCTCATTGTCAGATAATTTTGATGCTATCTAACTTATAAAATGTTTATTCTTTGTGTTGATTTTGTCTTGTGGCATGTTTGGACTTGGTGCATTGCTGTTGAAACCCTGTTCTTGTTCACTTGATACAGGATTTGTACTTAATACCAAAAAATTTTATTTGTTCAAAGGGAATTAATGGATATGGGGAAGGTGAAGTTGAGGTAAAAGATCAGCCATGATCTTGTTGAATGGTGGAGTAGGCTCAAAGGGCTGAATGGCCTATTCCTGCTGCTTATGCTCTCTAAATCAACGAGAAATTAGACACAGAGATAAAAACAAAAAACTACTGCGGACGCTGGAAACCCAAAACAAAAACAGAATTACCTGGAATTATCTGCTGAGTTTTTCCAAGTAATTCTGTTTTTGTTTTGAGAAATTAGACAAGTTGATCACTGAGGTAAACGTGACTTGCATAGTGATGGCTGTAAAATATTTTTCCTAGCAACGTAGGAGCAGGAGTAGGTCATTTGTCCCTCCAAGCCTGCTCCACCATTCAATAAGATCATTGGCTAAACTGGTTGTGGTCTTAGTTGGTTGTGGTAGTGGGCTCTTGCTTACTGTCGAATCTGATATTTGGCGTCTGGGAGTCCACGATACCAGATATTTTAGAGAACTGGTAGTTAAGGAATAAGGATGTACTCAACGCATTTCTGAAGAGGTCAAACATCCGCGCTAACTCATGGGAGTCCCTGGCTTGAGACCGACCAAAATGGAGAAGGCTCATTCGGGAAGGCACCGAACACATCAAGAGACTTCATTAGGAATGTGCAGTGGTGAAGTTAAGGTGTCGGAAGGAGCGCACAAGCCTCCAAACAACCCATCTACCCAGCCCTTCAAGCACCACCTGCCCTGCATGTGGCAGAGTCTGCAGATCACGCAATGGGCTTATCAGCAACCTCAGAACCCATCGAACCGGAGTGGAGGCAATTCATCCTCGATCCCGAGGGACTGCCTAAGACGGAAGGAGAGATTCACTGAGCACTTTTTTGCCTTCAGGCAAATTGGAATTCAGCCTAAAACTCCCAGTGACTTTGTTCACCTGAATGATGAGAGTTTGGAACTCCAGTCGAAAACACAGGCAAGGCTTCACACTCGTGTTGTGTTGGGTGACCCAACCTTGCCTGCTTTACTCGAGCTCTCTGCTTTGTTGAGTGGATTGTGTTGCAAAAGAAACACCAGCAATGGCTCCCAGCTGTGGGATGGGGGCAGCATACTGAAAAGGGAGCTACGCCTTCACTGAATATTTCATCTGAATGTTTTCTTTTTAAACTCTTGATTGTTAAGGTAGAAAGGGTAGGTACCATGTTGCCGTTTGCTGGTTTCACAGTTTTATATTTTGAATTGCACCTCCAGAGTCAGTGAAGTCTTTCTTTTGGGCTTTTATTAACATTAAAAGGCTTCCCTGCCCCCCCTGCCCCACACCGCCCTGATCGCCCACCCAGGACTAGTCCAGAGTTGATGTGCAGTCTTGTGTTCTACCTTCCAATGTTTGACAGAAGCATAGTTTGCAATCACCTTTGTCTTGTACCTGCACCCCTCCTAGTGTTCATTCCGCTTAATTCATCTAGTTACACAGTTTATAAAATTGTGCATTCAGAAAATTGGCAAGACTTTTTAATACCTGAACCCTGTTTTTTTTTATTCATTCACGGGGATGTGGGCTTCGCTGGCTGGGCCAGCATTTATTGCCCATCCCTAATTTCCCTTGAGAAGGTGGTGGTGAGCTGCCATTTTGAACCGCTGCAGTCCCTGTGGTGTAGGTGCACCCACAGTGCTTTTGTCCCCTCCCAGTTTTATTTGTCCCTTTCAATGAAACTGGACCTACCTCCTTCCTTTTATCATTCACTCGGTGAGGGGAGTGCTTGCAGCTGAGCTGGCTTCCTCGTCTGCTGCCTGCTCCATGTACAAATGATTGGCTATCCGCTTGGCTTGTCATTTTACCTCAACAGAAACTGCTGGGAACGCTCACAGGGTCAGGCAGCCTCCGCAGTGGGGGTAGAAATTGAGATTATGTTTCAGGCCTGTGTGACCCACTTCCTTGGAGTTGGAAAACGTTAACGGATGTAGCAGGTTTTGAGCTGGCAGAGAGACGGGGCATGGAGTGGGGGGGAGGGAAGGAGGGCACTAAGATTTACTATTCTCTTCCCCACCCCCGTGATCAAGTCTCTCAACCTATAAGCTGCCCCTTACAATTCATCTCTGACCAAGCTTTTGACCACCTGACCTCGTATTTCCTTATGTGGCTCCGAGTCAAGTTCTGTCTGATTATGCTCCTGTGAGCACCTTGGGATGTTTTACTGTGTTAACAGTGCTATATAAATGCAGGTCATAGTTGATCTGTGCTTGGATTTTTCCTCTTGTGATGGCCTGGCTAAGATCAGGAGTTTGCTTTGGGAAATCACAATGCCAGCTGCATGCTTTTCTTCCCCACTCTATTACGGTAACATGAAAAAGCCTCCACTGCCATATTGTGGGAAATCAGCCTACACTCATTCTTAAGGACTCACGTCATATTGTACCTTGTACCAGACTTCCAGAAAGCATTAAGTGTGAAATCACACGGAGCCTTTCAGAGCTTAAAAAAAATATATATCAAGTTTAGAAAATATATGCCTTTGTCCATCTATTTCATCATTAGTAGTTGGTTTGTTTTGAGTAGATGAGATGTATTGGAAAGCAGACAAGTAACACTGAAAGCGTTAGAAACTGTAAGTGAGAGTTGATTAGATGTAATATGTGATAATTAAAGTTAATGTGTTTGAAGTACAAATTACATTTCTGGGCTAAAAGGCGAAATTTTAATTTGATTATTATCAGAGCCACCTTTTTTTGATGCATTTAGTGGAATTTTGTGACACATGTCACATTCTCGATTTAATATCACCTCCTCCTGGTTCGTAAAAATTAAACTGATGTGATTACACGTTTCAGTGCCAAATGATCATCTCACTGCCAGAGATAATACTATTTGGTTGCCAAAAATGAAGAAGGCTGTGACTTTTTAAAAACGTGCTGATAATTTAAGATCAGCACCATTCAGGACAAAGCAGCCCACTTGATCAGCACCCCATCCACCACTTTAGACATTCACTCCCTCCCCGACTGACTTACAGTAGCAGCAGTGTGTACCACCTGCAAGATACACTGCAGAAACTCACCAACGCTCCTTCGACAGCACCTTCCAAACCCACGAACTCCACCACCTAGAAAGACAAGGGCAGCGGACACATGAGGACGCCACCATCCTGACTTGGAAATATATCGGCCATTCCTCCACTGTCGCTGGGTCAAAACCCTGGAACTCCCTCCCTAACAGCACTGTGGGTGTACCCACACCACATGGACTGCAGCGGTTCAAGAAGGTGACTCACCACCACCTTCTCCACAGCTGTTAGGGATGGGCAATAAATGCTGGCCTTACCGGAGATGCCCACATCCCATGAAAGAATTTTTTAAAAATTAAAAATGGAAGGGAGAGATACAGTTTTCCTTGCAGTGCATAGCTTGACTGCTCTGATGTCTGAACATTCAGCAACTTCGTAACCGCACAAGAATGGAGATGAATAAATGTGTTGTCAAGTTGAGAGAGTTCTGTTACAGTAACGTCAATGGTATGTTTCCGTCCTTCATGTTTACACTGCATATAGCAGTTTGGATGCATGCACTGATCAATGGAGCTGGATCAATGGACTCGATACATGGAACTTGCTTTCTTTTAAACAACATATTGGACATAAGAGAGCTTCCTTTTAGGCATTAGCTGTGACTCAGTGGGTGGCGCTCACATCCCTGCATCAGAACATCATGGGCTCAAGCCCTACTCTAAAGACCAGGCCTCAAAGTTCTAGGATTACACTCCCAGCCCAGCACTGAGGGAATGCTACAATTACAGTATAGATTGTTGTTTTCCCTCTTATACTGGTATTCTTGTGAGTGTTCTTTTGTCAGCAATACTCAAGTGCCACACTGTTGGAGGTGCCGCCTTTCAGATGAGACATTAAACCAAGGCCTCGTCTGCCCTCTTGTGTGGATGTGTGAGACTCCATGAGGCTAATCAGTGGGCAGAGGATGTTCTCCCTGGCGTCTTTGCCAATATTTATGCCTCATCATTAAAAATGGATTATCAGGTCATTATCTCATTGCTGTTTGTGGGAGCTTGCTATATGCACAATTTGGTTGTCTCAATCCCTACATTGCAACAGTGACTACACTTCAAAAAAGCATTTCATTGGCTGTAGAGCATTTTGGAATATTTTCAGATTGTGAAAGGCACTATATAAATACAAATTCTTTCTTTAGACAGGAACATTAGGAAACAAGCAGAATAAAAATACCCTTACCTGGCACTCTATTTGTGGGAACTTGCTGTGTGGAAATTGGCCACCATATTTCAGTGACAGCACTTCAAAAGGAAAAAGCTACTTTATTGGCCGTGAAGCTTTCTCCCGGTTGATGAAGTGCATAAAGAACAGGTGCAAGTCAAAAGCAAATTGATAAATAAAAATAAAGAGGAAATTCAAGTAATGTGTCTAATTCAAAGATTATTTTTTGCTAATGGGAGCATAATACTCTAACATGAGCTTCCATAGTCATGCACAGAGGTGCAATCAGATCCAGTGAAAAAATAGAACGAAGTGAACTTTATATCAAGAGAGAAACTAGCTTATATTTCTTGAGTTCAAATAACATTATTTGTGCAAACATACTAATGTTTCGCAGGCTAAATGTGTTATTGCATTAAATCAATATTTTTAAGAAGTTGGACTCCTTTCAGGCAGTCCCTCAGGGCCTACAATGACTTGCTTCCACTCCGGTTTGATGGGTTCTGGGATGGCTGAAAGGTCAATGTGCGATCTGCAGACTCTGTCACATGTGGGGCAGGTGGTGTTTGAAGGGCTGGGTAGATGGGTTGTTTGGAGGTTTGTTTGCTGCCTCCGACATTCTGCATGTTCCCAACGAAGTCTCTCGATGTGCTCAGTGCCTTCCCGATTGAGTCTTGTCCATCTTGATTGTTCACAGCTCAGGGACTCCCATAAGTCGGCACAGATGTTTAGCCTCTGTCCAAGGATGCTTTGAGGACATCCCTAAAATCCCTTAAAGTGTTTCTGCTGTCCTCCTGGGAGTCTCTTGTCGTGCCCAAGTTCAGACTAGAGCAATAACTTTGGAAGTCTGGTAAATGGAACTAATCATACGCACACAAACACATGACAGAACAGTTTGCAAGTTTGGAGCAACCCATTTCACCTTGATTTAGATTTTTCTACTCACATTAACTCGACTACACTTGGGGACAAGACCAGTTCTATAGGGTGAGCTTAAACCCAGTGCAGTAACTCAACTAAATACTTGAAGGAATGTGTGTGTCTGTTGGTGCACAGGTCTGGGGGTGGTGTGCGCTTGTGGGCGTGTGAACATCAGGTTGAGCTTGTAATTACATTGTGCTGTTCACCATTTTCAAACATCTTAAAGTGCTTTACTGCCAAAGGAATACTCTTGACGTGTAGTCACTGTTCTTCTATTCTCCTATTTCAACGTCATTTATCTATTGCAATGTGGAGCAGTAGAGTTATCCTCAGTGTCTTGGCCAATAGTTATCCCTCAAAGAGCAGCTAAAACAGATTATCCGGCTATTATCACATTGCTATTTGTGGGATCTTGCTGTGTGCAAATTAGCTGCTGTGTTTTCTCCAACAGTGACTACACTTCAGAAAACACCCTCATTGGCTGTAAAGCCCTTTTGAGAGGTCCTGGATCTCCCCGGCTCTCCCCCGCTCTCCCTCGCTCTCACCGGCTCTCCCTCCCTCGCTCTCCCCATTCTCTCCTGCTCTCTCCCGTGCTCTCCCCGGCTCTCCCTCCCTCGCTCTCTCCGGCTCTCCCCCGCTCTCACCGGCTCTCCCCCGCTTTCCCTCGCTCTCCCCGGCTCTCCCCGTTCTCTCCTGCTCCCTCCCTTGCTCTCTCCGGCTGTCCCTCGCTCTCTCCGGCTCTCCCTCCCTCGCTCTCACCGGCTCTCCCTCCCTCGCTCTCACTGGCTCTCCCTCCCTCGCTCTCACCGGCTCTCCCTCCCTCGCTCTCTCCGGCTTTCCCTCGCTCTCTCCGGCTTTCCCTCGCTCTCTCCGGCTTTCCCTCGCTCTCTCCGGCTTTCCCTCGCTCTCTCCGGCTTTCCCTCGCTCTCTCCGGCTCTCCCTCCCTCGCTCTCTCCGGCTCTCCCTCCCTCGCTCTCTCCGGCTCTCCCTCCCTCGCTCTCACCGGCTGTCCCTCCCTCGCTCTCACCGGCTGTCCCTCCCTCGCTCTCTCCGGCTCTCCCTCCCTCGCTCTCTCCGGCTCTCCCTCCCTCGCTCTCTCCGGCTCTCCCTCCCTCGCTCTCTCCGGCTCTCCCTCCCTCGCTCTCACTGGCTCTCCCTCCCTCGCTCTCTCCCGCGCTCTCCCACGCTCTCCCTCGCTCTCTCCGGCTCTCCCCCGCTCTCCCTCGCTCTCACCGGCTCTCCCCCGCTCTCCCTCGCTCTCCCTGGCTCTCCCTCCCTCGCTCTCTCCGGCTCTCCCCGTTCTCTCCTGCTCTCTCCCGCGCTCTCCCCTGTGCTCTCTGGCTCCCCTCGCTCTTTTTCTCTGAGCTGTTCTTTCTCTCTTGGCCTCCTTTGGCTCTCTTTATCTACACATGTCTCTTGCCTGCCTTCTAAATGAAACATATTTTTTATTTTAACTCTTTAAAAAGGCATTATTTCTCGTGAAGCACTTGGCAAACACTTTCACTTGCAAGCGATGGAATGATGCCAGTCTCATCAAAATGCATCATTGTGTTGCTGCGTGTGATAAGACCAGCACAAGGCGCTTAACTGTTCTCCCTTTCTGAACAATAAGAGATTTGCCAAAAGGTTTCGTCATGAGGCCAAGTCCTTTTTTCATAATGAATGCATTTTTTTTCACTCAATTCTATCACATCATTTCAAAATGGAAGCAAAGAGTCCATGGCCAGTGAGTGACCTGTAATTTGGGTCAAACTCATTCCATAAGGAGACAAAAGCTTTTTTTATCTCACTGATAGATCGTCAGCATCCAAGAACAACTTGCATTTATATAGCGCCTTTAACATAGTAAAAAAAATCTCCCAAGGCACCTTGCAGAAACGATTATCAAACCAAATTTGACACCAAGCTACGTCAGGAGATGTTAGCACAGCAGCCAAAAGCTTGGTCAAATTGGTAGGTTTTAAGCAGGGCCTTAAAGGAGGAGAGAGAGGTAGAGAAGCAGAAAGGTTTAGGGAGGAAATTCCAGAGTTTACGGCCCAGGCAGCTGTAGGCATGACCGTTGATGGTGGAGAGATGAAAATTGGGGATGTGTAAGAGGCTAGGATTGGAGGAGTGCAATGATCTCAGAGGGTTGTAGGGCTGGAGGAGATTATAGAGATGGAGCAGGCTGAGGCCATGGAGGGATTTCGAAAACACTTTTTATCGTGTAACGCTGCCTGCGATGCTCAGTGATGCTGGAGGCAACCCCTTGACAAAGATGACCAGTTGCCATTACCATGGGCAGCAGTTTGGGAGGCTGGGGCTGAAGCCCTCTTCGGAAGGGACATATTCAGACTATTCTGGTAGCAATTAGTCAGATCTTGCACCTTGGGAAGAGAAGAAAGAACATGCTTTTATATAGTGCCTCTCACCACCTCATGGTGTCCCAAAGAGCTTTACAGCTAATTTTGTGACTACACATTAAAGTGTAGTCACTGTCACGATATAGGAAATGCACTAGGCAATTTGCACATAGGAAGATCCCAAAAAGGTCAATGTGATACTGACCATATAACCTGTGAAGGTGGAGAGATAAATATGGGCCCAGGACACTCAGCAGAACTTGTCACCTCTTTGAAGTAGAGCTATGGGACCTTTTGCATCCACCTGAGAGGGGGACAGAAGAGGACTCGGCATTAACATTTCATCTGAAAGACAGTATCTCCTGACAATGCAGCACCCCCTCCGGACTGAACTGGGGGCATCTGCCTAGATTTCCTGCTCACGTCTCCGGAGTGCGACTTAACTACAACCTTCTATCTCCGAGGTGCGAGTGACACCCGCTGCTAACACCTTATCGAGTACCAATCATGGTGCCTAATATACAAACGAGAAAACATTGCTCTGTGATTTTGTTGCCCTCACAGTGGTAACACTATACAGACTGAATGTAACTGGGTGAATATGATAATGATTCATCTAGAACGAGGACTATATGTCACAGCAAGATATAAAGGTCACAGTTAATGTTGTTATCCTCAGGAGACCATCATCTCTCAAGTACAGCACTGAGTGCTGCACTATCACAGGTGCCATCTTTCTGATGAAACACTAAACTCAGGCCCTGTCTGCCCCCTGTAACAGACCCCATGGCACTATTTTGAACAAGAACAGGGGGAGTTCTCCCCACTGTCCTGACCAACATTTATCCCTCAACCAACATAACTAAAAACAGATTATCCATTGTTATTGCATTGCTGTGCGCGGGAGCTTGCTGTGCACAAATTGGCTGCTGCATTTCCTACATTGCAACAATGACTACACTTCAAAAATACTTCGTTGACTGTGAAGTGCTTTGGAAAGTCCTGAGGTTGTGAAAGGTGCTATATAAATGCAAGTTGTCTTCCTTTTCTTTCAATGTTTGATGTTTCTCCCAAAATCTTAACGCAGCCACCTTTAAGCAGGAGCCCGTTTATGACCAGAGGTTGTGGCCATTGGAAATTTCACTGAGGCATCTTCACAATGATTTTGTGTTCTGGCCCTGAGTTCCAACTCCAAGCCAGTTCTGAAGTGTAGAAAGATATGGGAGGATAGAACACGAATTAGTTGCTGGTTTTCAGCCTGCACTTTAACAAATTCTGATTCTGTTCGATATGGTGAAGAACAGTCATGTTTGCAGTGCAACTAAGCGAAGGAATTGTCGCCTGTTGTGTCATATAAATTTTCTAAGCTTCCGTTTTATATATATAAAGCAATATCGTGCTTTCCACTTTGTATTGTTGTAAAGTGTAACTTCATTGTTGGTTATTCAAGCAAGACCGTCTGCCATGGAATCGTAGACTAATACAGCACAGAAGGAGGCCGTTTGGCCCACTGTGCCTATGCTAGCTCTTTGAAATAGCTACCCAATTCGTCTCGCTTTCCCTGCTCTTTCCTCATACCCCTGCAAATTTTACCTTTTCGAGTTTGTATCCAGTTCCTTTGTGAAAGTTAGTATCAAATCTGTTTCCAGCATTCTTTCAGGCAATTGTACTCTGTTAAATTGATATTGGCAGCGGTATGCCGCTAAATTAAGAAAGGGAAAAGTACAAGGACGTGGGGAAAAAGCCGGGGAGTGACGCTAACTAGATTGCTTTTCAGAAGCAGAGACTCAGTGGGACAAAAGGACTTTCTCTGTGTAGTATAGAATACTACAATTTCAACTCCAAGCCAACAAACCTTGCCCCAAAGCAACAGAGCCTACCCTTCCTCCAAGTGTGACCAGAATGAGATCTGGAAGAATTGTCAAGCCTCCAGACCGTCTAAATTTATAAAGTCAGAGACTTTGAGGAGGGAGAAGGGGTAGCACATAAAGAAAGCTTGTACTGTAAATACATTGGGTAAAGACTTTTGGCAGGGGGTGGGAGGGGGGGGTGGGGTGTAGTATAAGGGTGTTCGGCATAGCAAGGGTTAATGTGGAACTGGAGAACAGTATTGCCCACAGTCTGATGTAGAGCGATATATGACAGTAGACAGCAGACAGAGTTGTATGGAGAGACTTGAATAGAAGTCAGCATGACGTTAACTCCTAGTCCGGGCTATGTTTTATGCATATGTAAGTAGTTGTGTGTTAGCAATAAACACTACTGTTCAACCTTACAAGTCTCTGAACCTCTTCGCGAGATCTACTGAACAAACCCTTACAACACTCTAATGTACTATTCTAAGAACCAGCATTTATTGAGCTCCTCATTACACCTTGAGGATGCCCCAAAGTGCTTGACAACTGTGTGAAGAATATAAGAATTTGGAGCAGGAGAAGGCCATTTCTCGAGCCTATCCTGCCAGTCAGTACAATCATGGCTGACCTTCGACCTAAACTCCACTTGCCCGCTTGCTCCCCGTATCCTTTAATTCCCTGAGAGTCCAAAAATCTACTAATCTCTGTCTTGAATATATACAATGACTGAGCTTCCGCAATCCTCTGGGGTAGAGAATTATAAAGATTCACAACCCCCTGATGGAAGAAAGCTCTCCCCATCTCAGTCCTAAGTGGCTGACCCCTTATTCTGAGAGTCTGCCTCTTAGCTCTGGACTCCCCAGTCAGGGAAGTCATCCCCAGTCATCCTCCCAACATCTACCACATCAAGCCCTTGAAGGATTTTATACAATTTGATGAGATCTCTGTCACTTATTTTAAGTATCTCGGAGCAATGCAGAGATGACATGACATTAGCTTCTATGTGGGTAACAGCTTTTATTCACAATGCTTTAAAAATGTCTACTCCATGCTTCAGCTCTGGCTTTGTTTACTTTTCTCTGAGTCCACAACCAGGCTTAACTAATCAATCTCAATGAGCATCAATAACAAACAGACTGTGTTATGATCTCAGCTGATGTTATAAGTCAGATCCCAGGGTGGAACCTGGCTTGATAGATCCTAACTTTTTTATTTTTTGTTTAGAAATTTGAAGGGCGGCTACTGATAAGAGTCACATGAGTCAGCTGATGAACTTTTAACAAAAGAATAAAACGTTTAGTAAACAAGAAAAGATGAACTATATTACAATACTCAGTCCACAACTATACCTTTGCAGATACATACAGATTTGTAAGGATAACACATGCTACAAAAGCTATCTTATACTCTCATTTTCACAGTAAGTACACAGTCCATGTAAACCACTAGGAGACCTGTGGTCAGGCACACCACACTCTGAAACCAAGTGGCCGATGCAACCCCAAACAGATGCTTTGGATCTCTCGTCAACTTCCCCCAGATGCTTGTCACACTGCAAGCCAATCGGTCTCACTGAACTCCGACTTTTCACATGAGGGTTTCTAATCTACACTTTCAAAGAACTTGCTTTGGAATCTTCCCTCAAACAACGTTTTCTCTTGGTTGCCTTCTACAAGGATCCACCTCCAAGGTTTCGAACTCTCCTTCCGATGCTCCCCTCCCCCGGATCGCCACGTGCATTCAGGCTTTGCCTTCCAAGCACACACACTCAGATACCCGGCCGTGCCAACAGAACACCACTGCTTCACATGCCCATAGTAAGGTGTCACCAACCTTTGGCTGTCTCCTCAAATCTTCTGGCTTCTTGCAAGCCTATTTTGCTCTAAGTCTGCATCCTGCAGCTTTCTCCCTTTAAGCTTGGAGCCTTCCTCTGCTCTTCATTATTAACGTTACTTAACAGGACCTTTTCCAGATTCCTGTTCTTTTCCTTTGACTAGAAGCTCTTCTTGGGACCCCTTCTTTCTGTCTCACCCCTTGGCTTTGGGACTTTTTGGTTCTTTTGGGAAATCTGCTCTCTGTAGTTCCCTCTGTTGTGTCCTAACTTCTCCTGGTTTCAACTGAACTAAAAAACTGCTGCTCTGCTTCCCCTGGTGTCTGTGGGCTCCCTCTTCTAGGCAACAGACCAATTTTTCTGCCTCAAGAGTCAATAAAACCTCATTAAAAATGCAGGTACACACAAACTCTCAGACTTGTAGGCAACTTTTAAAATGAAATTAAAACTTAAGTTCCCCCTTTCTTAACACCAATACAGAAACACAAATTAAACTTAAATTTAAAAGCTAAAACTAATTCCTAACATCCATAAATACAAATAACTTACTTAAACTACCTTTAGTTCCTAACAACTGACATAATCAAACACGGGACGATTGAACCATTGAACACTACAATCACTTCTCATTCTTCTAAGCTCCAGGGTGCTTCAGAAGTACTTCATTGGCTTTGGGATGTGCTGAGGATGTGAAATGTGCTAAATGAATTAAATATACAATTACAGTAAGACTTTCAGTCTCAAACAAATGGATTACTTTTTTGTGCACAGGAAGTCTCCAAAAACAATTGAATGAACAACCACATAATCTGTTTTGGAAACATTAGCTGAAGGCGCAATGTCAGTAGGAGGTCACCATGAGAATTCCTTGCCATGGAATCTTGTGCGCTCACCAGATGACTTTGGTTTAATGTCTCACCTAATAGATAGCACCTTTCGTCAGTACACGGCTCCTTCAGTGAACTGTTGGCCCAAATCTGCAGCCGGGCTTCAATTCTCAATGTTCTGACATGGGCCAAGGTGCTATCAACTGAGCCAGGCTGGCTCTTTTAGATTAAGGCTATACTCAATCCAGTCTGAAAATGACCAAATATGGAAATGCCATCAGCTTGTTTTAGTAATAGAACAGTAAATCAGTAATCCAAAGTGACTTTGGAATGCGCTGTCTGAAAGGGTGCCTATCCTCGAACCCCCTTATTTGTCTCACTGTCATGTCTCATCTGATAATGTTCCTATGAAGAGTCCTGCGACACTTTGACGACGTTGTAGGTGCTATATAAATGCGAGTTGTCGCAGTTATTCCGTTTTTGTGACACGAGTTTACTTTTGTCCTCCCAGATGTCATGGCGGCCTCTGTATCGCAGCTCAAAGTTCCGTCACGTGTATGGCAAGCCCGCCACAAAGGAGAAATGCTACGATGGGATCCCCATCACCAAGAGCGTTCAAGACAACTATTTCTGTTCTGTCAACCCAAAGTTCATCGCTGTTGTGACTGAGTGCGCAGGAGGTGGGGCTTTCTACGTCATACCCATTGGCCAGGTATGAACTTCGACCTTTTGACCTGAAAATGAAAGGCAAGCTTATGGTTGATTAATCGCTGATTGTTTTAACACTCCAGTTCCAGTAAGCATTGCTGTTTCTCTCACTTGCCATCCTGTCTCTCCATTATTTTCTTAAGTGATCTCTTTTCTACATTAGATGAACTCTTGTATTCGCAAAAAGAAAATATAGTCAGTAGTCCATAAAGTCGAGGGGAAGACACCACTATTCGGCTTTCTACAGCTTCTTTTGTTATGTTATATCAACGTTGAATCTAGGGCAGAGAAACAGGTCATTCAGCCCAACTGGTCCATGCCAGTGTCCACACAAGCTCCCTCCCACTCCACCTCTCTCACCTCATCAACCTATCCTTCTATCCATCTATTCCTTTCTCCCTCATATATTTATCCAGCTTCCCCTTAAATGAATCTGTACTGTTTGCCTCAATTACTCCCTGTGGTAGCAAGTTCCACATCATCAGCGCTCTGGGTAAACAAGTATTTTCTGAATTTCCTATTGGATTTATTAGGTTTTTTTATTCACATGGCTGGCAAAGCAGTTATAGTTCCACCTCGAGGTTAACAATCCATTCAATGGCTTCAGCTGATGCAGTGTGATTGGTTGTGATGCCACCAGGAATGGATCTCTCGGGGCAGGAGTTCAGTAAGTGGCCAATGGTCTGACTTGGATGGCCGCAGTCACAATTTGAGATGTTCCTCATGTACCAAGCTCCAAGTTCCACTTGTGGAGAAAGCAGCCACATCTGCCCTGACCCACCCTCAAGGGCTGAGAGTTTTCCAGGTTTTCCATAGAAGTTTGAAACCTGGGACTTCAATCGGATCATCTACCAGGTTGCGGTTGGTGATGTTTGCAGTCAACCGGGAGTTGAGCCATCGAGAGGTGAGGCTGTTAGCAGTTTGTACGGGTGTGGAGTGTCTACCAGTAGGGACTCCAGGATATCAGACAAGTCTGTGGGGGTTTTTATTGAGGTCCAGTGTCAGTGGGAGTGCTTCATTAGCTGTCAGTTGGTGGTGTCCTTTGAGGAGGAGATTTTCCTTGCGGACGTCAATATGTGCTTCCTGTGCCACTTAAGCTGTGTTGGTCTCAATAAGATTTATTTTTGT
Source organism: Cetorhinus maximus (assembly GCF_964194155.1). Classification (NCBI taxonomy): domain Eukaryota; kingdom Metazoa; phylum Chordata; class Chondrichthyes; order Lamniformes; family Cetorhinidae; genus Cetorhinus; species Cetorhinus maximus. The sequence continues at coordinate 178,147,451 of NC_135880.1, forward strand.
GATAAAAGCAAAATATTGCAGGTACTGGAAATCTGAAATAAAAACAGAAAATGCTGGAAAAACTCCGCAGGTCTGGCAGCATCTGTGGAGAGAGAAACAGAGTTAACGTTTCGAGTCCATATGAATCTTCCTGCGGCCTTGAAAGATTTATTAGTGGCTATCTTTGTATTTAGGAGGTCTTGTAGCGCAATGGGTGGCGTCCCTGCCTCTGAGCCAGAAACTCCGGGTTCAAGTCCCACCTCAGGACTTGATGGCTGAGGAAGGTGTATTCATAATTTGGCCAAACAGGCCAAATTGATATCCTGCAAGTTCTTCCAACACACACCAATGGCAGGCGGTAAGAGTGGGAAAGATTCCTAGTAGCCATGTAATGGAAAGGAAGTTTGGAGCCTCTATCATCACTATCCATAGCTCCAGACTGCATCATGCGTGGAAAAGTATATGTTGCCACAACAGCTTGGAATCCCTGATGAACTGTAACACACCATCGCCATCTTCTATTTACGGACTTTAGTTTTGGTCTCCTCATACATCTTCTCCACGTCTACCCTATAAAGCCTTCTCATTATTTTAAAGGTGTGTAACAGGTCAGCCCTTCACTTTCTTTTTCCTTGTCTCTAATCCTTTCGAGTTGCGGCTTTAGTGAAATTAATAATCAGCATGACTGCAACTACTGCTGATGCACATCAATCTGGATGTGTCTTCCACAGCCTCGAGCTAAAGGTATCAGCTGAAACTTTGATGGGCAGCCATACGTCTTGTGTCGTAAGTGGAGGAGATGAGGGAGTGAAATAGGTCTTTGAAAGTAGTGTGAATGGACTCAAAGCCGGATTTCCGCATACTCCGAATTGTAGCAGAAAAATAAATTGGACGTGCAATTTGTCCACAAAGGATTGAAGATTTTCTTTCTGCATCAAAATTTTGACAATCACCTCACTGATGTCCAAGTGGCAATACTGAAACAACACAGGAGTAGGTGAGGTGAGAAAAACAGCATAGATACCTTTAAGGGAAGCTAGTTGAGCCCAGTTGGATCAAATGGCCCCTTTCTATGCTGTAACTTCTATGTAACACACACACCTGACTGCGATAGAGAAACCTCTTGCAGGTTAAATTTGCAATGGGATTATAAACACCGGGGGCTGGGGAAATAATGAGCAGGGCCTGAGAGTGTGTTAGAGGCAGATTTCCAGCGTGGCTCCCAAAAAAGAATTGAATAGTTATCTAAAGAGCAAAAAATTGTTGGGCGATGGGGAAAAAGTGGGAGAGTTGCTTTTGCATGACATGATGGGCTGAATGACCTCCTTCTGTTCTGTAACCATTCAATATTTCTATAATTCTGTATTATGTTGGGGTGTCTTAGAAGTCTTAATGATTTTTTTCTCTTTCCCTTATAGTAATAAGGAGACTCTTCTTATTTTGTATTCCAGTACAAAAATATCAAAGCATTCTTTTCATGATTTACTTAGTTTAAAAAAAATTACATTGTTAGGTTTAAAATAAAGGGCTCAATGTCTATGTTTAAAATAAGAGTTAATGGGGAAATGTGCAAATGCTGTAACCAACACACTGCAAGTAGCATTGAGGAAATGGAAATCATTCATTAGGAGATGATTGATTTGAATTGAAACCTTTGTTTTCATTCCACGTTCTGTTTCATATTGTGCTTTTATTTTAATGGCTGGACATCCGAGTCTTAACTGAGGGTTGAATCTCTAGATTTTCTGCAGACAATTAATTGCAACCTTCTGGTTGCTCACATGAAATTGGTCCTGATGGTATTTCCGCAGATATAGAGATAGACACTGGGCGCCCACAGGATGGAGTGAGTTGGGGAATGGATCTTAACAACTCATGAAGTTCTGACGGAAAAGCAAAATACTGCGGATGCTGGAAATCTGAAATAAAAACAGAAAATGCGGAAAAACTCAGAGGGTCAGGCAGCATCTGTGTGGAGAGATGAGAGGGGGAAGGGGTGAACATTTTGGAGGAGTCTCCCCAGAGTCTCTTCCCTCCCTCCGCTCCCCCCCACCATGCCCAGCAACAACCCACGTCGCTAAATCACATAGCTCACCAGCCAACCTTCTCGAGGGCAATTAGGCAATAAAAAATGCTGGCCTAGCCAGCAACATCCACGTCCTGTGAAATAATTAATTAAACTGTCGTGCATGGCGTGGGTCTCCCCCCTGCTACAGGTAAAATTCCATTGGTAGCAGGATGAAGCCCTTAAGTGTCCATGAATTGGCACTTAAGGGCCTCAATAGGCCCAAGGGCAGGCAGGCTGTCCAACATCCCCCCCTACCCACCACCCTTGCCCCTCCCCCCCCAACCATAAAAGGTCAGGGGTGAGGCAGGTAGGCAGCGGGAAGGCCACCTATTGAATTTTATGTGCTCACCCCTCCCACCAACCCCGACCTTCAAACCTGCTGGCAGGGGAGATAAAATCCAGCTGATTAACCTTGTTCCTCTCTCCACAGGTGCTGCCTGACCTGCTGAGTATTTCCAGCACTTTGTTTCTAATTCTTAAATTCTGACACGCTCTTCAGCGCACAAAGATCTGCTCAGCCTCTTGAGTGGAAACTCTGCCTCTGCAGGTTAGAGTCGCCGATGGGGGAATTCTAGTACAATCAGCAAAGGAAGGGGTAAGAGGAGCTTCCCTCAATATCGAGGCAGCGCTCGACTGAGTATGACGTGATGGAGCCTGAGTAAAGCCCGAGTCCGTGGGTCAAAGGCAATAACTTCCAGTGGCTTTTAGTGGTAACATTCCTGTTTCTGAGTCACAAAGTCATGTGTTCAAGTGTCACTGCAGTAACATTAGCACTACGTTTTAGCTGACAGTCCCTGTGCATTACTGAGGGAATGTCACACTGCCGGCAGTGCCGTCCTTTGGATGAGACACAAAACTAAGGCCGCGTCTCCCCCCCCACCCACCCCCAACTTAGGTGGACATGAGAGGCAGCATTATTTCAAAGTGGAGCAGGGGAGTTCTCCCGGGTGCCCTGAACAATACTTATCCCTCAAACAATACCTCCAAAAAATGGTCTGATCATTACCTTGCGGTACACAAATTGGCTGCTCTGTGACAACAGTGACCACACTTCAGTAATGCATTGTCTGTAAAGCACTTTGGGATGTCCTGAGGTTGTGAAAGACACTTTGCAAATGCAAGTCTTTTGTTCTACCTTAGTCTGGTGTTATGTTTATACTTTAGAAACTCGTTTCCTTTGTTAATGCCCCAGTGCAGCTCATGAGCCTGATGTAAACATCAGAAATAGAAGCAAATTGCCTAATTACTGTGTAATTTTTTTGGCATCAATGGGAAGAGAACTTTATAATCTGGATTAGAGAGAACCTTCCATTGGCCCTATATTAAATTGTTTGTTTTAATAAAAGCATTTTAGCCTGTCATTATTGGAGGTTGTGGGCAAGTCACTACATGAAATCCTACTGCTGAATGCCCTGAAGCTTCCCTTAATGTTTCATAACCAATTTATTTCTGCCTTTTTATCTATCTTTCCAGGTAATGACACATGGTAACCTTGTTGGGGTGGTTTGACTTGACCATTTATTGTCCCCCTCTACTTTGCAGGGTTTTGAATGGCAAATATTTTAACCTAGATATTCTGTTAATAGACAGGAAAAATAGATCCGCTTCAGCCAAAAGTCTGTGGTCACAGAGGAAATGTGCTGGACATCAAATGGAGTCCATTTGACGACTACATCATTGCTTCTAGCTCTGAAGATAGCACAGTAAGCCACCATTTTCTCAAATTTCCATCTATTTCTGCCTGCCAGGGAAAGGTAACCAATACAATTGACAGTGGGGCCATTCTTGATTTTGTTTTACTTGGACTTCCAGAAGGCTCTTTAACAAGGTTCCACATAAAAGTCTTACTAAAGCGAAACCCACATTTAGAATGTGAGATGTTACATGCATTGACAGGAGTGTGGAGAAAAGAAGCAAGAAGTATGAAGAGGATTGAGGAAAGATTGGAACAGCATAAACCTTACAGACTATAAAGGAGATGTTAAGGGGCAATGTTATTGAGATAACGTCATCTGTCTCTACACCAGCCCAGCTCATCTGCTACTAAACCCCTCGTCCACGCTTTAGTTATCTCTAGACTTGACTATTCCAATGCTCCCCAGCCTACTTCAACTTATCTAAAATTCTGCTGCCTGAATCCATCTAGGCATCAAGTCCATCACCCCAGTGCACATGGATCTATATTGGCTCTTGTTCTGGCAATTCCTCGATTTTAAAATTCTCAACCTTGTTTTTAAACCCCTTTATGGCCTCGCCCTTCTCTGTCTCTATAACCTGAACCAGCCTTACAGCCTTGGGGAAATCATGTTTGACGAATCGGATGAAGTTTCTTTGAAGTTTAAGTAGCAGGGTAGATACAGGGGAAGTAGTGGATCTAGTGTATTTGTGTTTCTAAAAAGCATTTGATAAGGTGCGACATAAGAGGCTTTTTCATGAAATTGGAGATCTCGGGCAGTATCTTATGCTTTCCCCTCCCCCGCAGTGAGTTTGGTGACATTTAATTGAGCAGGAGGGTGATGGCCACCTTCTCACCTCCACCTTGATTAAGTTCATGGAGGGAAGGCCAGAGGACGGCCTCCCACCCCAATGCCAATTGAGACCCTTAAGGGACAATTAATTTTTTTTATTTATTCATGGGATGTGGGCATTGCTGGCTATGCCAGGATTTATCGCCCATCCCTAGTTGCCCCAAAGGGCATTTTTAAGAGTCAACCACATGCCTGTGGGCCTGGAGTCACATGGAGACCAGGTAAGGATGGCAGCTTTCCTTCCTTAAAGGACATTGGTGAACCAGATGGGTCTTTACAACAATCAGCAATGGTTTTGTGGCCACCTTCAGACTTTTAAGTCCAAATTTTTTTAAATTGAATTCAAATTTCACCATATGCTGTGGTGGGATTCAAACCCGGGTCCCCAGAGCATTACCCTTGATCTCTGTTTTAGTGGTAGCCTGTAATTAGTAGGGCACCACAAGGATCAGTGCTTGAGCCTCAGCTATTTATACTTGATGACTTAACTGAGGAGTCCAATGTACAATATTGAACTTTGCTGACAGAACAAAGCTAAATGGGAAAGTAAGCTGTGAGGAGGACACAAAGAGGCTGTGAAGGGAAATAGACAGGTAAGTGAGTAAGTAAGAATGTGGCAGTAATATGAAGTTATCCACTTCGGTAGGAAAAATGGAAAAGCACAATATATTTTAAAAGGTAATGGAAAGAGGGATGTTGGCGTTCAGAGGGAGTTGGGTGTCCTTGTGCATGAATCACAAAATTAACATGCAGGCACAGCAACCGATTAGGAAAGCAAATTATATGTTAGCCTTTATTACACATGGAATTGAAGTGTATGAGTAAAGAAGTCTTACTACAACTACAATGGACCTTGATGAGACCACACCTGGAGTACCGTGTACAGTTTGGTCTCCTTACCTAAGGAAGGACATACTTGCTCTAGAACAGGGGTGGGTAGCCTTTCTCTTATCGGGCCATTCACACATAGACAAAATCAATCACAGGCCACACACGCATAAAAATCAACCTAAGTTAGTGAACACAGAAATGTTCAACTCACCCGCTGTCTTAATGCGATGGCTGAATTTGAATATTATATTGTTAAATATTATTATAGTAATTTAGCTGATGCTTTTATCCAAAGCAAACTTGTAACGATGATGATAAATGATATTTTGAAGGAGCTATTGTCATAGGTCGATATTTTTTAGAAATTTAGCTGCGGGCTGGGTAAAATTGAGCAATGGATCGGATCCAGCCCACTGACTGTAGGTTCCCCATCCCTGCCCTATAGGAGTGCAATGAAGGTTCACTCGACTGGTTTCTGGGATGAGGGGATTGTCCTTTGAGGAGAGATCGAGTAGACTGAGCCTACATTCTCTGGAGACAAAGGTTCCCTGGAGTTTAGAAGAATGAGAGATAATCTAATTGAAATATAAACTTCTCAAAAGGTTTGACAGGGTAGATCTGGGAGGATGTTTCTTCTGGGGAGTGTGGAACTAGGGTTTTTTTAATTCGTTCATGGGATGCAGGCGTCGCTGGCTAGGCCAGCATTTATTGCCCATCCCTGATTGCCCTTGTTCAGAGGGCATTTGAGAGTCAACCACATCGCTGTGGATCTGGAGTCACATGTAGGCCAGACCAGGTAAGGATGGCAGATTTCCTTCCCTGAAGAACATTAGTGAACCAGATGGGTTTTTACAAAAGTCAGCAATGGTTTCGTGGTCATCATCAGACTTTTAGTTCCAGGCTTTTTATTGAATTCAATTTTCACCGTCTGCCCTGGTGGGAATCAAACCCGGGTCCCCAGAGCATTCCCCTGGGTCTCTGGAATACTAGTCCAGTGACAATGCCACCACCTCCCCTGTAGTCTGAGTAAGCAGTCAGCCATTTCCGACTGAGATGAGGAGATATCTTTTCATTTGTCATGTTGCGAATCTTTGAAGTTCTCCACCCCAAAGAGCTGTGGGCGCTCAGTTGTTCAAGATGCTCAAACCAGAGATTAATAGGCTATTGGACAGTAAGGGGATTAAGAGATATGGGAATTGGGTGGACAAGTGAGATTGAGGTGGAAGATCAGCCATTTTATTGAATAGCAGAACAGGTTCAAATGGCCGAATGGCCTCCTCCTGCTCCTACATCTTACATTCTTATGTTGTAACCTTGAGATCTGTGTTCCTCCAATTTTGGCCTCTTGCGCATCTTCAATTTTCATTTCTCCATCATCAACTATTTGGCAAAACCCCAGTTGGCCTCCTTGAATTGGCCTTAATTAAGCCACTAGCTGAGCTGTGTGGGCCCTCCACTGTGTGTAAACAGTAAGCCCTCCTATCCTACCTCCACAAAAATAACCTGCAGGTGGGATGGAGTCGGGAAACCGGCAGGCTGGCTGACATGGCTATTTTTAGCTCCCGCTTCCCACAGACCCTGGGCCCAGCTGGACCTGAAAACCCTGTTCATGTGTGTCTGCCATCTCCACTGACCTGTTGATGACCCCCTGAAGTCAGCTACTAACCTATTCACCATTTAATAAGTTGTCGCGTTTTGTATCATCCGCAAACTTTGAAATTCTAGTCCTCCATATCCGCAGCCTTACCAAAGTCCAGGTCACTTATAGGTCACAAGGAAAGCAATGGTCTAATGTCCACTCCAGGGGAAAACTAGTCGCAGTGATGGTGACCATTTGTAAAAACCTATCTGCTTCATTTATGCCCTTTAGGGAAGGAATCTGCCATCCTAATCCGGTCTGGCCTACATGTGATCCCAGGCCCATAGCAATGCGATAGACTCGAAACTGTTCTCGAGGGTAATTAGGGATGGGCAACAAATGCTGGCCATGCCAGCAATGCCCACATCTCATGAATGAAAAAAATAATACCACCCTCCTTTTAATACCAGGTGCTCCTTTTTTCCGGGTAAGTCAGTTATGTGAACCTTTATAAAATGCCTTTTGATGTACAACATCTTCTGCACTACCACCATCAATCCTCACTGTTACTTCATCAAAGAACTCTGCTCAGTTAGACACCATTTGCCCTTAACTGGTCTTCAGTGTCCGACCCTTATTAATCCATTCTTCGTCAGCCGGTCACCGAAAGTTGCCTTACCGTTTGTGCATAAATGATGGTGAGCACCAGTAGCCTCTCTGTTGCTGTGACTATATTAGGGGGACAGTAGAGGAGTGGTAATATTACTCAATTAGTAATCCAGAGGGTGCGCATTAACGCTCTCGGAACATGAGTACAAATCCCACCGTGGCAGCTTGTGGGTGGGGAGGGGTTAAATTCAATTAATAAATAAATCTGGATTAAAGTTTTAGTAATGGTGACCGTGGAACTACCTTTTGTTGCTTAAAACCCCATCTGGCTCACCAACGCCCTTTAGGGAAGGAAATCTGCCGTCCTTACACGGCCTGGCCTACATGTGACTCCAGGCCCACAGCGATGTGGTCGACTTTTAACTGCCCTCTGAAAATGGCCCAGCAAGCCACTCAGTTCAAGGGCAATTAGGGATGGACAACAAATGCTGGCCTTGTCAGTGATGCCCACATCCAAAGGACGAATTAAATAAAATATCTGGGTCAGAAACTAGATGACCAGGAGAATTCTTGAAACGTCTCTGCATAAAACCGGGGAGAAACTCATGAGCGCCTGCTGTTGTATCATTTTTAATTTTAATGGAATTCTTTCAAACCTTTTTTTGTTTTGGACAGGTTAAAATATGGGAAATTCCTAAATATGGAGTTTTAAAAAGCATAACGAATTCAAAGTTTGACCTTCAAGCTCACTCGAGACGGGTGGGACTGATAGAATGGCATCCGACAGCCAATGATATTTTATTCAGCGCTGGATATGATTACAGGGTAAGGAAACCGTTTCTCTAAGACATTCATCAGGAAGCCATTTCCAATTATCTAATCTAGGCTGTAATTCGCAAACTGGAAATGTAGAACTAACCTCTTTAAGAATTATAAATGGGGTTTTTATCTATGATATTTATCTAACGATTGCACAGCGGTAATGCTCCATCAGCACACAGAGAGATGATGATTATTCTATATCTATGTTTCTCTGAGGTAATTTTGAGTGTTGGACCAGGTCTGATCTCCTCAGGTATCCTGAAGGCCACAGCCCTTCACATCTGCTTTACCACTGGGAGCTCTGCTTTTTGACCGATAGCCTCTAAATTAGCACTCTTGACCGGGAAATCGATTGTTATAATCCATTGATATCGCTTTCGTAAACATTTCTTGTTCCCGGTGCCTCTCATCCAGGGCTAGCACAGGCAAGATGGGCCAAATGGCCTCTTTCTGTTTAGTGGAAGGTCTAAAGCATGACTGCTGATGAATGGGAAGCATTGAGGGTCATTGGATTTAGTTACAACGTGACTAAATGGGACAGGCTATATGGACCTGTGGGCCTTTACTGTCCACCATTTACAGATGATGAGATCTCCTCCTTAAAGGGAAACATTCTACCAGTTACCAGTCTCCATTAGACAGAAATGCAGGCCGGATTGAAGTTGCATTGATTTACAAAACTGTATTAGGCCCGGTTTATATTTTATATATTTTTTGGTCTGGGGAATGGGGTGCAGTGAATTATTTGCACTTTTCAAGTTCAGATTGGTCAATCCTTACATTTATCAAAACCTCCCTCTCCCCCTCCCTTGGTCTTTCTCTCTCTCTCTCTTGCTTCTCCCGTCCGTCTCTCTCACTCTCTCTCCTGCCTTTCGCTCTCTCTCTCTCGCTCCCTCCCACCTCCCACCCGTCTCGCTTGCTCGTTCGCTCAATCTACTTTTTGTTAATTTAATGTTTTATGTGTTCCTGGAAATGCTTAATGTGTTTTCTGGATTGGACAGTAGAGGGAGCATTTGTATAATGGGAGAAGTGATTGCAGAGTTCCCTGGGCTGACTGTTCCAGGGCATTCTCAGGAGCTGGCATAGGCTGGATGGGCTGAATGGCCTTTTTTCTGTGCTCGCACCATTCTCTGAATCTAATTGAACTTCCCTATAAACTCTCATAGGTTGACAACGGCCTGTTAAATATACAAGCTCATCACATTTTCTTTTTCTCCTCTGTTACAGGTTATGATCTGGAACCTGAATTCCGGAGAGCGATTGATTCAGAACCCAGTGAAAATCTTGGACTGTCACAAAGATGTCATTCTCTCCATGTCTTTCAACACAGACGGCAGCCGCTTAGTGACTTCCTGCAAAGATAAGAAGATGCGAATCATTGACAGTCACACAGGAAAGGTTTTGCAGGTAAGTACAGAGAACAGGATTGCTCTTGTGAGGAAGAACTCTTCTAGCTAGCATGCTGATTTGAAATACAGAAAGCAGGTGCATTTATATAGCACCTTCCACAAGCTCTAGGATGTCACAAAGAGCTCCACAGCCAATCAAATACTTTTTGAGGTGTAGTCACTGTTGTAAAGCAGGAAATGCAGCAATCAATTTGTGCACAGCAAGCTCCCACAAACAGCAACCTGATAATCATCAGCTGAGCTGTTATTAGAGATTTTGCTTCAGGGTTAAGTATTGGCCAGGACACCGGGGAGATCTCCTATGGTCACCTTCAAATAGCGGCCGTGGGATCTTTTCCATCCACCTGAGAGAGCAGGCAGGGTCTTGGTTTAACATCTCACCTGAAAGTCAGCACCTCCAACAGTGCAGCACTCCCTCAGTACTCCACTGGGAGTGTCAATCTAGACTTTCTGTTTGAATCTCTGTGGAGGAACTGGTGCAATGTATCAAGTTCTACTCCGTAAGTACCTAAATGGACGGATAGATGTGCTAACAATCCACTTACGGTTTCCTCATTTATATAAAAACAAAACTTAAGTCAGGAGCAAAGTACTTTGCAAATGACGTCTTGGTTCTGACGGTTGCTTTCTTGATTTTGGCCACCAGCTGAAGTCAGTGTACTGGAGGCTGGGATGAAAGGAAGTTACAAAATGACTGGAAAAGAGAACATGAGATCAAGAACGTTTTGCTGCTTTTTCAATTTGTTCTCTAGTGATGAGTTCAAAGATTTGATCCTTCCAATTATGCTGTTTATGGAATTATTAATAGCAAAAGCTGCTCAGTGGATCAGCCTGTCAAAGACGTTCCTTTATTAAAACATTCATTCAGCTTCCTTTGCTATATAAAAAAAAATAAGGTCACATTAGGAGGCAGCAAAACCTGATTTGGGTGAATGAGGCTTGTTGCGAATGATGTTAAATGGCTATCTTTGTTACTCCTGATGTTGATCTACTGTTTGGGGTCTAGACGGGCGAAGTGGAGCGACAGGCAACTTCTTTCCATATGGCAGTGATAGCATTTTTTTTTATTACACAGAAGAACGTATTGAAACATATAAGATCCTGAGGGGATTTGATCGGTTAGATGCCGGGAGAACTCGAAATAGGGGACACGGTTTAAGAATATGAAGTCTGCTGTTTAAGATGGCGATGAGGAGAAAGTTTTTCCCTCGCAGGGTCGTTAGTCTGAAGCATTCTGTTCCCCAGAAAGCTGTGGAGGCTGGGTCATTGAATTTTTCCAAGGCAGAGTTTGACAGATTTTTGACAGAGAAGGGAGTCAAGAGTAATGGGGGAAAGACAACAACCAGGTCAGCCATGATCTTATTGTATGGCGGAGCAGGCTCGAAGGGCCGAATGGCCTACTCCTGCACCGAAGTCCTATGTTAGGATTTTTCAAAACCTGTAAGAAAGCCCAATATCAGGAATGCAGGCAAGAGGCCAGATTTTCTGGAGAGTGGCACTCTGTGACCATCTCATGTATATAATCATCAATCTCCCGAGATCACTAATGTGTCCCTCGAATATGTCAGCTCTAACAACACTCAAGAAGCTCCACACCATCCAGGACAAAGCCCGCTTGATTGGTACACCTTCCACAAACATTCACTCCCTCCACCACTGATGCACAGTAGCAGCAGTGTGTACCATCTACAAGATGCAATGCAGGAACTCACCAAGGCTCCTTAGACAGCACCTTCCAAACCCGTGATTCTACCACCTAGAAGGACAAGGACAGCAGATAGATGGGAACACCACCACCTGGAAGTCCCCTTTCAAGCCACCCACCATCCTGACTTGGAAATATATTGCCGTTCCTTTACTGTCGCTGGGTCAAAACCCTGGAACTCCCTCCCTAACAGCACTGTGAGTGTACCTACACCACATGGACTGCAGCGGTTCAAGAAGGCAGCTCACCCCCACCTTCTCAAGAGAAATTAGGGATGGGCAATAAATGCTGGCCTAGCCAGCGACGCCCACATCCTATGAACTAATATATTTACAAAATGTCAGTATGCAACTCCTGAGATTACCTACATCTTGTTAGTCATGTCAATGTGTTGCTACAAATGTGAATTTGTGATAATGATTGGGGGTGGTTACTAACTCTGCTTGAAGGTGTCCCTAGAGATTTCATCACATGGCTTCCCTCCTCCCCTGATTAAACAGCCTATCACCTCCAATATTTTCATAATCAATACACAAAAGTATTCAAACAAAAAGAGAGAAAAAAACACTTTTTTAAATACCCTTCAGATTTATATCCTGTTTGCAGCAGGAGATTGCCTATATTCTGGCCTCTTGCCTATCCCCAGTCTTCATCACTCCACCATTACAGAATCACAGAATCACACAGTGCAGAAGAGGCTCTTCGGCCCATCGAGTCTGCACCGACACATGAGAAATACCTGACCTACCTACCTAATCCCATTTGCCAGCACTTGGCCCACAGCCTTGAATGTTATGACGTGTCAAGTGCTCATCCAGGTACTTTTTAAAGAATGTGAGGCAACCCGCCTCCACCACCCTCCCAGGCAGTGCATTCCAGACCGTCACCATCCTCTGGATAAAAAGGTTTTTCCTCACATCCCCCCTAAACCTCCTGCCCCTCACCTTGAACTTGTGGCCCCTCGTGACTGAGCCTTCAACTAAGGGGAATAGCTATCCACCCTGTCCATGCCCCCCATAATCTTGTACACCTCGATCAGGTCGCCCCTCAGTCTTCTCTGCTCCAACGAAAACAACCCAAGTCTATCCAACCTCTCTTCATAACTTAAGTGTTTCATCTCAGGCAACATCCTGGTGAATCTCCTCCAGTGCAATCACATCCTTCCTATAATGTGGCGACCGAAACTGCACACAGTACTCCAGCTGTGGCCTCACCAAGGTTCTATACAACTCCAACATGACCTCCCTACTTTTGTAATCTATGCCTCGATTGATAAAGGCAAGTGTCCCATATGGCTTTTTCACCACCCCAGTAATATACCATTGGCTGCCATGTCTTCAGTTGTCTAAATCCTAAGCTCTGGGGAATTTCCTCTCTAAACCTCTCTACCTCACTCTTCCTTTAAGACACTCCTTAAAACCCACTTCTTTGACCATGCTCTCGGTCACCTGTCCCTAACATCTCTTTATGGTGACTTGGCAACAGGATTCTGTTTGATAATTGCTCCTGTGAAATGCCTTGGGGCGTTTTGCTATGTTAAAGAGGCCAAAATTGGAGAAATACAGATATTTATTAGGACAGGAGGAGATTAACGATATGGACAGGCAAGGTAATGGAGGGATTTGAAAACAAGAATTAGAATTTTAAAATCGAACTGTACATATATTAAGAACATAAGATCTTATGAAACAGGAGCAGGAGTAGACCATTTGGCCCCTCAATCTTGATCTGCTGTCCAATACAATCTTGGCTGATTTTCTGCCTCAACTCTACTTTTCCGCCTGCTCCCCATATCCCTCGATTCCCTGGAAGGTCCAAGCCCATCGATCTCGGTCTTGAATGGAGCGTCTGCAACCCTCTGGGGTAGAGCATCCCAAAGGTTCACAACCATTAGGGAATAGCAATTCTTTCTGCAGGTCCCTCATTTGTTGCTTAAAAAGCGTTACATCTGTGTGCTTGTTTTATTGTAGATATTTTATCCAGTCATTTAAAGGCAAAGTGAAAGACCCAGCCCAATGTTATATAATGTGCCGACGGTTTATTGCTGTGTCACTGTACCTTTTCATCGGTTTGAGCTCCTGCCTGGCTGTGGCTCCCTTCACTAAGTGTGCACTTATGATTTGCAGGAATCCAACTCCAAATCCCACAGGACCAATAAAGTTCTGTACCTCGGCAATTTGAAAATGGTAATGTCCACTGGCTTCTCCAAGTGGAACAATCGACAAATTACCCTCTGGGACCAGGTAAATGAAGGTGGATGTTTTTATGGAGGCACCAAAACACGTTATTTTTATTCCTTCTTGGGACGTGGGCATCACTGGCGAGGCCAACATTTGCTGCTTGCTCCGAATTGCCCATGTGGCATGCTGGGCCATTTCAGGGGGCAGTTAAGAGTCAACCACATTGCTGTGGGTCTGGAGTCACATGTAGGCCAGAGTGGGTAAGGATGGCAGATTTACTTAAAGTGAATCAAATGGGTTTTTATGACAATCAACGATCGTTTCATGGTCTAGCTTACAAATCCAGACTTTTATTAATTAATTGAACTTATTAATTAATTGAATTTAAATTCCACCAGCTGCCATGGTGGGATTTGATCCTGTGTCACCAGAGCATCACCATGAGCTTCTGGATTACTAGGCCTGTGACATTACCACTGCACCATCATCTCCTCTCCCGTTAGGAGCCTTATGGTGGAGTCTTGTAGAATCATAGAATGGTTACAGCACAAAGGAGGCCATTCAGCCCATCATGTCTGTGCCGGCTCTCTGAAAGATCAACTCGGCTCGTTTCCACCACCCTCACCATCACCCCAGGCCCTGTCCTTTCCCCGTAGCCCTGAAAATTCTTTTCTTCTCAGGTGGTTTGTCCACATCCCTCTTCGAAGCCACCCAGAAGGAAAAAGCAGTAAAAACTGGGAAATAAGAATACTGGTCCAAACTGGTCTTGTATACCTTAAAATGGAACACCAGTAAAACTGGGAAATAAGAATACTGGTCCAAACTGGTCTTGTATACCTTAAAATGGAACACCAGTAAAACTGGGAAATAAGAATACTGGTCCAAACTGGTCTTGTATACCTTAAAATGGAACACCAGTAAAACTGGGAAATAAGAATACTGGTCCAAACTGTTTTTTCCCTTCTGACACCATTGAACCTGCCTCTGCCACAGCCTCAGGCAGTGCATTCCACATCCTAACCACACGCTGCTCAAAAAAAAACATGTTTTCCTTGTCATTGTTGGTTCTTTTTGCCAATCACCTTAACCATAAGACGTAGGAGCAGAAATTAGGCCATTCGGCCCATCGAGTCTGCTCTGCCATTCAATCATGGCTGATAAGTTTCTCAACCCCATTCTCCCGCCTTCTCCCCGTAACTCGGTACCCTCTGGCTTTTGATCCTTCCACTCATGAGGGCAAACCTAGTTTAATGTATTTCTAAAAAGGAGGGCAAGTGATTTTCTATTTGTGCCTAAAGAGATTAAAGAAGCAAATTGTAGATAGCAGGCTTTTCCATATTTAGCCAGGATCTCTAAAGTATATGTTTTATTGATCTAACATGCTCTCCAATCTCTCATGGTGCTGCTGACTGAAGAGTCGGTGGAGCAACTCCTGCCCCCTTGAGGCTGCCGTTTGAAACCACTCGATTCCTCTTCTTTCAATCAAACAGTTTCTGGCAGTACATTCCGTGTTCTCTATGGAGCCGTGTGATGCAGAAAGAAGCACTTCAGCCCATTGTGTCTGCAGCAGCTCCTTGAAAGAGCAATTGAATTAGACGTGCAATCCTCACCCAAACCACCACCCCGCCTCATACAGGGGCAGTGTTTGTGTTGGACGGAGTGCACATGCTCTCCCTGCCCTAGGCTAGGAACAAGACTGAAATAGGTGGAAACGAATCAAAAACAAATATGTTAGGACGATGTGTATGGAGCCAGGTCACTAACATATCAGAAAATTAAATATCAAAATGGAGAATAAAAGACAAATTTGAAACAAGTCCATATTCAGACATCTAAATGTTCTATTTGAGCCCTTGTATGTTATCCATGACAATTGCTTCAGCCTTTACAATCTCTACCTCCATCAGTATGGGCAGTCAATGTAAGTGCTTTCCAATAGAATACCCTCCATGCAGAATTGTAAATAATCCCAATTAACAAGATGCGCACAAATCATCAGGAATGCTCCTAACTAATCCCATGGATTGATGGTTGATCTGAACAAACAATTAACATAATTGGGAAATTCTGATAAAGGACCACTCGACGAATTATGTCTTGGCCTAAACTCCATTTCTCGCTTTATCTTAATTAAATGTTTAAAGCACCTGATTCTCAGCTAATTAATTAACTTTGGACTTGCCTAACAGTTTCAGTTCACGTTTCACATCCAAGTTTACTTTTGCTGAGTCATCACAGTTATGTGGGCAAACAAGGCAGCCAGTTTTTTACACAGCCAAGACCCACAAACAGTGAATCTATCAAGTTTCAGTAAATCTAGTTATGGTAACGTTTGTGTGAGGGAGAATATTGGCGCTGTCAGACTTCTTGCTCTTCTTTGTATAAAATGCCTTGATATAAAAACAAAAATACCTGGAAAAACTCAGCAGGTCTGGCAGCATCTGTGGAAGGCAGCACAGTTAACGTTTCGAGTCCGCATGACTCAAAATGTTAACTGTGCTCCCTTCCACAGATGCTTCCAGACCTGCTGAGTTTTTCCAGGTATTTTTGTTTTTGTTTTTGATTTCCAGCATCTGCAGTTTTTTGCTTTTATCTTGGGATCTGAAATGCCTGAACTGGCTGTCTGGTCTGAGGTTAACTTGCGCCTAGACTCAAAGGTTGAACATCCAACAGTGGAAAAGTTGCCGGTCTTAAGTGAGAGGAATTTTTAAAATGATTTCCTCCTTTCTGCAGATCAGTTTAATATATTCCTAAAAGGAAAGAAAGCAAATGATTTTCTACTTGTGTCTAAGAGATTACAGAGGCACATTGTAAGGAGGAGGGATTTCCATATTTAGTCAGGATCTCTAAAGCGTATGTTTTATGGATCAAACATGCTCGCGGTGTTGCTGATTGAGTGTCAGAGACATCAGTGGAATGACTCTGCCCCCTTTAGGCTGCAGTCTGAAACTGCTCGAATCCTCCTCTTTCAATTAACATTTCCGGACAGAAAATTTCACGTTCCACGGGCAGAATCTCCTATTCGGCGAGCGGGGGCTGGCCCCACATGCCGAGGAGTAAAATGATGCGCGGTGACGTTGGGCACGCATCGCGATGTCACCGCCCGTCGTTCTGATCTTCCGTTCGGCGGGCGTGCACCGGAGTCGGCTGCGCACCCACCGATCTGTCAGTGGCCTGTTAAGGCCATTTAAAAACTAATTAAGCCTATTGAGAAAGCTACACGTCCAACCTTAAGGTTGGCGGCGGCAGGCGAAGAGCCCAGGCGGCCTTCGTGTTTCATGAAATCTCATCCACAGGCGGGATGAGGCTTCGTGAAAGTTTCATTAATTAAATATGGGTTTTTATGAAAATTCATAAACATGTCTCAGCTCATGTGACACTGTCACATGAGGGGAAATGTCTGAATAATTTTTCTTTTATTTTTTCCATATTTGATACCTAATCTAATCTCTCTGAGGCGACTCTGTGCCTCAGGGCGATTTCTGCACTCTTTCGCGCACATGTGTGAATGAGCACAGACCCCGACGCTTCCAGGTACGCGCCATGCTGGGTGGGCCTTAATTGGCCCGCCCACGTAAAATGGCGGTGCGCAGCCAATCGCGGGTGGCGATCTGCTCCCTGCCCGCTCCCGACCAGCCCGCCTGACAGGGAGAAAATTCTCCCCTATATGTTTGTTTCTATTCATTCACGGGATGTGGGCTTCGCTGGCTAGGCCAGCATTTATTGCCCATCCCTAACTGCCCTTGAGAAGGTGGCGGTGAGCTGCTTTGTTGAGCTGCTGCAGCCCAAGTGGTGTAGGTACACTCACAGTGCTGTTAGGGAGGGAATTCCAGGATTTTGATCCAGGGACAGTGAAGGAACAGCATCAGGGAGGTTTGTGGCTTGGAGGGGAACTTCCAGGTGGTGGTGTTCCCGTGTGTATGCTGCCCTTGTCCTTCTAGATGGTAGTGGTTGTGAGTTTGGAAGGTGCTGTCTAAGGAGCCTTGGTGAATTCCTGCTGTGTATCTTGTAGATGGTACACACTGCTGCTACTGTGGTCGGTGGTGGAGGGAGTGAATGTTTGTGGATGGGGTGCCAATCAAGCAGGCAGCTTTGTCGTGGATGGTGTTGAGCTTCTTGAGTGTTGTTGGAGCTGTACTCATCCAGGCAGTTGGACAATATTCCATCACACTCCTGACTTGGGCCTTGTAGATGGTGGACAGGCTTTGGGGAGTCAGGAGGTGAGTTACTCGCTGCAGGATTCCTAGCCTCTGACCTGCTCTTGTAGCCACAGTATTTATATGGCTAGTCCAGTTCAGTTTCCAGTCAATGGTAACCTCCACAATGTTGACAGTGGGAATTCAGCGATGGTAATGCCATTGAATGTCAAGGGCGATGGTTAGATTCTCTCTTGTTGGAGATGGCCATTGCCTGACACTTGTGTGGCGTGAATGTTACTTGCCAATTGTCAGCCCAAGCCTGGACATTATCCAGGTCTTGCTGCATTTGGACATGGACTGCTTCAGTATCTGAGAAGTCATGAATGGTGCTGAACATTGTGCAATCATCAGGAACATCCCAACTTCTCACCTTATGATGGAAGGGAGGTCATTGATGATGCGGCTGAAGATGGTTGGGTCAGGAAACTACCCTGAGGAACTCCTGCAGTGAAGTCCTGGAGCTGAGATGACTGACCAACAACCACAACCATCTTCCTTTGTGCTAGGTATGACTCCAACCAGCGGAGAGTTTTCCCCCTGATTCCCATTGAGTCCAGTTTTGGTAGGGCACCTTGATGCCACACTTGGTCAAATGTTGCCTTGATGTCAAGGGCAGTCACTCCCACCTCACCTCTGGAGTTCAGCTCTTTGGTCCAAGGCTGTAATGAGGTCAGGAGCTGAGTGGCCCTGGCAGAACCCAAACTAAGCGTCAGTGAGCAGGTTATTACTAAGCAAGTGCCACGTGATTGCCTGTGTGGTGTCAAGCTGACAGGGCTTTGGTATGATGTATTCCTGAAAGGAAAGAAGGCAAATGATTTTCGAAAATATAAACAGAGAATGTTGGAAATACTCAGGTTAAGGCAGTACCTGTGGAAAGAGAAACAGAGTTACTGTTTCAGGTCTGTGAACTTTCATCAGAACTGTGGTGAACAGGATTCAACAGGATTTGTGCAAGGGTTGGGTGGGGGCAGGATAAAAGGAAGGTCTGTAATAGAGTGGAAGACAGGAGAGATTGAAAGCCAGAAGAGTTAGTCTTCCAGGGCCAAAGGGAATGGTGATGGGGCAAGAAAAATAAACAAAGAAACAAAGTTGGTTTCGGTTTTCATCTTATTTTTGCTCTGTCAACAACACACTTGACCTAGGCATATCTTTCGTTTCTTTGTTTTTATTTCGGGTTTCCAGCATCTGCAACATTTTACTTTCTGATAAATGATTTTCTACCTGTACTTGAGCAAATGGTAGGCAGGAGGTTTCTCTATATTTAGTCAGGACCTCTAAAAGATATGTTTTATTGATCTAACATCTCCCAGGAGTCAGTGGAGCAACTCTGCTCCCTTTTTCCGACTGCAACATGATCTAAGTAGAAAATTTGAATATCATTCCAATTTCTGCAATGACCATTTCGAAATGTTTGTAATGTTCTTTTAGATATTTAATGAATAAAGTATGTTCTTTCAAAAGAAAAACCTCAGGCTGCAGTCTGAAACTGCTCAGTACCTCTTCTTTCAACCAACTGTTTTTGGCAGAAAATTCCATGTTCCATTTTTGCCAATCCCCCTTTAAAAAAAATTCTTGATTATCTTAAATTGATGTCTTCTCATTGATCAACAGAAACAGTCAGCTCCATTTACCTTATTGTAAGATTTCATAGTCTCCAAACCCCTGACCTCTGCCACCTAGATGGACAAGGGCAGCAGATGCATGGGAGCACCACCACCTGCAAGTTCCCCTCCAAACCATCCACCATCCTGACTTGGAAATATATCACCGTTCCTTACTGCCGCTGGGTCAAAATCCTGGAACTCCCTTCCTAACAGTACTGTGGGTGTACTCACACCACAGGGACTGCAGCGGTTCAAGAAGGCAGCTCACCATCACCTTCTCAAGGGCAACGAGGGATGGGCAATAAATGCTGGCCTAGCCAGCGACATCCACACCCCATGAACAAATGAAAATTAAAGCAGGTCAGATCTTGATCTTTGCAGTTCCAGTGCAAGTAGTTTTGGCATCTGGAATCTCTATAACAACTAAGACCCTTCATCCCATCTATCAGCTCAAGTGAATCCCACTGATTTTTAAGAATTTACTTCTTCATTCTCAGCGTGCGAGCATCGCTGGCAAGGCCAACATTTACTGGGACTGTGCACAGTACTCCAACTATGTTCTAACCAAACTTCTATACACGTTTAGCATAACTTCTTCAATTATATTTCACTATACTTTGTATCTGTCAATCTACCAAACCTCCATTTGGCATCTTTTGCAAATATTGATGTTGTTCCTCGAATTCAGAAATATAGGAATGTCACAAATAAACATCCTTATGGAGAGTTACATCAATTACCATGCTTGCAATCCAAGAAACTCCCTTTTAACCACATCCTTTGGTTTCTGCTCACCAAGCACCAATATAAACTTGGCCAATTTTCACTGGTTCCTCTCTGTTTTTAGCAACAATCCAATTTGGTGGGGTTTTTTAAATTGTGTTTTGTGGCAGTGTGTTCCTCTTAATATTGCCCTGGGTGTAAAATGTGGTAACATATTCAGTGCTTTTCAAAAATTTCACACACAGTGCCATTTCTAGATTATTTTCTTCTTGGGTACTGCTTCATTGAGTTCTGTAGGGTTGGTCAAGCGTGAGTTTTTAAAATCAGTACTCATTGGCCCCGATTAATTTGGGCACTACTGCAGTGCATCTTGTAGCTGGTGCACGCTGCTGCCATGGTGCATCAGTGGTGAATGTTTCAGGTGGTGCTGGGCTGCTGGTGTAGCATTCATCCAGGCAAGTGGAGGGCATTGCATCACACTCCTAATTCGTGCCTTGTAGATGGTGGACAGGCTTTGGAGACGGATTTAGAAGGTGAGTTACTCACTGCAGAATCCCCAGCCTTTGACCTGCTCTTGTAGCTGCAGCGCTTATGTGGCTGATGCAGTTAAATTCCTGGTCAATGGTAATCCCCAGGATCGTGATGGTAGGATTCAGTGATGTTATTATCCTTTGAAAGTATCTTTAATATCCAACTAAGTGGACAGAGAGCCTTATTTTACATTTCCTCTGAAGGATGGCATCTCCATTAATGCAGCACTCCCTCAGCACTGGCATTGGGAGTATCGGCCTAGATTTGTGCTCAAGTCCCAGATTCGAACCACAGCTGACACCTGGAAACGTGGTGGTATCCTGTCTTTTGCATGAAACCCATCATTTGGGGGGAGATGGCAGCATAGTGGTAATGTCACTGGACTGGTAATCCAGAGATCCAGGTTAATGCTCTGGGGACACAGGTTCATGGCAACTGGTGGAATTTAAATTCAATTAATAAACCTGGAATATAAAGCTAGTCTCAGTAATGGTGACCGTGAACTTGCAATTGGCTGTTGCAAAAACCCATCTGGTTCACTAATGTCCTTTAGGGAAGGGAAATCTGCCATCCTTACCTGGTCTGGCCTACATGTGACTCCAGATCCACAGCAATATGGTTGACTCTTAACTGCCCTCTGAAGTGGCCTAGCAAGCCTCTCAGTTCAAGGGCAATTAGGGATGGGCAACAAATGCTGGCCTTGCCAGTGACACCCACGTCCCGTAAAAGAAAGAAAAAAAAATTGCCCTGTTTCCCATTTCATTAATGAGCACCCTTTCTTTTTATTAATAATTCAGGATGACCTATCTGTGCCTTTACGGGAGGAGGATTTGGATGGGTCCTTGGGTGTGCTTTTTCCATTCTATGACCCTGACACGTACATGCTTTACTTGGCAGGAAAGGTAAGACATATGGCCTCAACCGTTGGAGATAAGTTTTCAGGTATGTTCCTGCACCCCCGCCTTCCTGAAAATTTAAATAGGGCGCGGTGAAGTCGGGAGTTCCACCCGACGTCACTGCGTGTCATTTTATGCATCGGTGAGCGGACCCTGCCCCCGCTTGCCGAGGGTAAAATCCTGCCCCCAGTTACACTTTCATTAAGGCAACAGTAAGACACATATTTTTAAGAGACCCAAGCAAAGTGACACACAATACCCTGAACAGTCGAATTCAAAGTGAGTTCTCTTAACTTCAGTCCCTGAAGGCAGCAATTTGGTACATACAGGCTGAAGGCATTTCACACTTGTTGAATTTTAGCCTTCCTTCCTTTACACACAGCCTTCATTCCTTTATACATATTTCCCCCTTTGAATGCAAATACCCATTGTTTCACTATGTCTTTGGACTTTACCTTCCTGATAATAAAAATCTCTCATAGCACTAAGTTTTACCAGTAATCTTTGCGAAAAATAAACACACTGTTTCATAACTTATGGTCAGGTGTAATATTTCACTCGCTCCTTTGCATTCAAGCTAGTCTGGTTTATTTACAAATTCAAATGTCCTTTTACACCTTACATTCCAAACTTCCCCCATGTTTACCATGTTTACATCAAAGCCTTTAATCCAATTAAGTTCCACACACACACACACACACACACACACACAGACACACACGCACATGCACACAGACACAGACAAATCCCACTATTACTTTTATTGTAAATAATTATATCTTCCTGACAAATGCTTCACTGGAACTGAATAACTCCAGGTGCCATTGGCACTAAGTGCGTTCCATTCAGGAGCAAATGTGAGATACATTAATTAGCTTTTCACTTCACAGAACAGATTAAGTAGTGCAAAGTATGTTATTAATTTTCTCAGAATAGGCATCACATCTTGTCCTACTCTCAACTGAATGATGTAAAAGATGGTTACAGAGGAATGCGGGGACAGGAGGAGACCGTTTAGCCCTTCGAGCTATTCTGCCATTCAGTAAGATCATGGCTGATCTGTGACTTAACCCCATATGCCAGCTTTTGCCCCATATCCCTTAGTACCTTTTATCAATCTTAAGTTTGGAGTTAACAACTGACCCAGCATCTACTGTCTCTTTTGTGGAAGAAAGTTCCAAACGGCTACCACCCTTTGCCTATAGAGGTGTTTTCTAATTTCAGTGTGACATCCGAGATTGACACTGGTGCCCAGAGTGATGACTGATTCGCTCAGAATTCTCTCTCTCTTCCATATTGTAGAAAAAGACCATCAATACTGTGCTGGTGTTTTAAGTTACTCGAACCTCTTAGTCTAACCCTACTCTACTGCTTAATCCCTGTATCCTTTGAGAGGCAGGAGACTGCTTGCCTGTTAATTCTGCTCCACAACAGTTCTTGGTGGGGCGGGGGGAAGCCTTGGTTTAATGTGTCATCTGAAAGGTGTTGAGCTAAATTGTCTGCTCGGGTTCTGCATCTCAGCTTCAACCCATGACCTACTGGCTCAGCTGACGCCTTGATCTGATGCGTGTGTACATCCTGCTTAAAAGGGACAATTGTTCCAACATTGTTTTTGTCTGTCCAGGATTACAGTTTGTTAGTGCACTTTCTGTATTGAAAGTTAGTGATTGAACCCTGTTAACTATTTTCATTCTTGTGCATTTATAGGGCGAAGGGAACATCAGATACTATGAGCTAAGCTCTGAGAAACCTTATCTGCATTTCTTGATGGACTTCCGCTCTATATTACCTCAGAAAGGAATGGGTATGTTCACTTGTCTCAAGGGATATGTAGAATTTTTTTTTAGCTGTTATAAATGTTTATAATTTTTAAAAATTGTATAATATAGATAAGGCAGCATTTATGTCTGAGATGTAGTTACTTACCAAAGTCTACTAAGGGGGCAATTCTGATAGCAGAATAATAAAAGCAAAATACTGCAGATGCTGGAATAATGAAGTAAAAGCAAAGTGCTGGGAACCTTCGGCAGGGCTGGCAGCATCTGTGAAGAGAGAGAAACAGAGTTAACATTTTGAGTCCAATATGACTTCTTCGGAAGTCTGGAATGACCTGAAACGTTAACTATTTCTCTCTTCACAGGTGCTGCCAGATCTGATAACAGAGTAGTTAGGGAAAAATTGTTCCATTGGTGGAAGGATCGAGAACCAGGGGGCACTGACTTAAGGTAATTGGCAAAGGAAGCATTGGAGACATGAGGAGAAACTTTTTCATGCAGCGAGTGGTTAGAATCTCGAAGGCACTGCCTGAGAGACTGATGGAGGCAGGGCCAATCGAGGGAGTTGGGCTATTTTCTGAGAAGGAAGAATATGCAGGCTTATGGGGAGAAGGCAGGGGAGGGGCACTAAGTGAGTTGCTCCTTTGGACAGGGGCCGAAAGGCCTCCTGTGCTGTAACCATTCTATGATTCTATAATTTATAGAGCTATTGCTTCACTTTCTTTCAGTGCAAATAGAAGGAATTTATTGGGCAGAATTTTACGGCCCCGTTTCGGCAGGGACGGGGCCATAAAATGCGACGAGATGTTATAAACCCCGTTGACTTCAGTGGGAAGGTAAAATTCCGCTGCCGTAAAATTCTGCCCATTGTCCTTTTAATGGAGGGTTTTGGCCAGTGCTATTGAGGATTATAAAATGATGCAGCACAGGAGGAGGCCATTTGGTCCATTATACCCGTGCTGGCTCTTTGAAAGATCTATCCAATTAGCCCCAATCCCCTGCTTTTTCCCCATAGCCCTGCAATTTTTCCCTTTTCATGCATTTATCCAGTTTTTTTGTTGTTGTTACCATTGCATTGATTTTGACTGCTGACAGTGCATTCCAGATCATCACAACGCATCATGTGGAAAAAAAAATTCTCATCTATCTCTCCCGCCCTAGGTTCTTCAACCAAATACCTTCAACATGTGTCCTCTGGTTACCGACCCTCCTCTCGATGGAAACGGTTTCTCTTTATTTACTCGATCAAAACCCTTCATGAATTTGAACGTCCCTATTAAATCTCCCCTTAACCTTCGCTGCTCCTAAGAGAACAAGCCCAGCTTCTCCTGTTTCTCTACTTAACTGCAGTCCCTCATCGGTGGTAACATTCTGTGGGTATTCTTTCCAAGGCCTAGGCATCTTGCCAACGCCTGAGATAGTGGAATAATCAGTCAATAGTCAGCCTGGACTGAGTGGCCTGCTATCATACTGGATTTTATCATGGAATGACCTTGAGTGATAACAAGTGCCTAAATTTAGACGTGGAAGATTAGTTTTTAGAATTGAATCATTTGTGTCCGCGTGCGATGCTCTGAAACAAAGATAACTTGTGGCCAGAGTAGGATATCAGGATTTTAGAAAGCATTTTTTTTTCATGTGGAAATGGTGTTGTAGCCCTGTGTTTGCAATTGCATCCAGTCCCTCACGAACCCCCCTGTCCTTCTCCCCACTCTTCCCAAAAATGCTTACTGGGCAGAATTTTTCCCTCGTCCGTCGAGTGGGCGCTCACCCCAACCCGAGCGAGAGTCAAAATAGCGCATGATGACGTCGGGCAAGCGCCCCGACGTCATCGCGCATTCTCGCGATATTTCACTTGGCGGCTGCGTGCGAGAGGTGGCCGACAATTAAGAGGCCTATTGAGGCCTTTAATCAATTAGTTAAATCGGATTTTTCGCTGCCGTCCAACCGCTCGGTTGGCAGGCGGGTGAAAAGGCCGAACGGCCTTTGCATTTTTTTGTGGGGCAGGATGAGGTTTCGACCAGTGAATTAAAAAAAAACTTTTAAAACTCCTTTTTAACATAGTCCCTGCTCATGTGGCAGAGTCACATGGTGCGGGGGGGGGAAACATGTTTCCTTATTTTTCCATTCTTTATTTTTAATGTTAAAGATTTGCTCTGTGCCTTCAGGTAGCTTTCACTCAGCGCACCCCCCACGTATGCACACACTTCAGCGCTCATGCTCCTCCCCCCCCCCCACCCCCACCCCGGCAGCGCTGAGGCTCTGAGGGCGTGATTCACGCTGGCTGGCCGTTAACCATGGCTGGGCCCCAATCACGGGCGGCAGTCGGTTTCGTGGCCGCTCCCGGGCCTGCCTGTCTGCCTGCCACGCCAGCCCGATGAGATAAAAATCCTGCCCACTGTTCCTGTCAAATACCAGCTGCAGCTTCGGTAGTTACAAGTTTGTCCGCAAATCTAAGAGTTAAATCAATTCTCTGAAACTTCAAGCTCAAACTTCTCTCAAGGACGTAAGTGTCTTTTTTATCCCACTTGTCATATTTTTGTGCTGACGTGGTAACTATACCTAAAACAACAACTTGCTTTTATATAGCACCTTCAACATAATTAAACGTCCCATTGAACTTTGTGTTAACAAACAAAATTTGACTCTGATCTGTATAGGGAGCTATTAGGGCAGGTGATCAAAAGCCTGTTCATAGAGGTGGATTTTAATGAGCGTCTTAAAAGAGGAAAGAGGGTTTGAGAGGCAGAGACATTTAGGGGGGAAATTCCAGTGTTTAAGAAAGACCCAGGCAGCTGAAGGCACTGCAGCCAATGGTGGAGCGGTTAAAATTGGTGATGCTGAAGAGGCCCGAATTGGAGAAATGCAAGATTTCGAAAGGGTGTCGGGCTGGAGGAGGATGCCGTGATCAGGAGGCAATGATGGGATTTGAACTCCACAATGAAAATTTTAAGTTTGTAGTGTTGCTAGGCAGGGAAGCAGTGCAGGTCAGCGAGCACAGTGCTGAAGGAGAAACCGGGACTTGGTGTGAGTTCGGATCAGGCAGCAGAGTTTTGGATGAGCTCAAGTTTATGGAGGGTGGAAGTTGGGAAGTTAATCAGGGCAGTGTGCTTTGGAACAGTCAAATCTAGCAGTAACAAAGGCATAGCCGAGGACTTCAGCAGGAGCTGAGTTGAGGCAGGAGCAGAGGCAGGAGATAGTGAAATTTGGCATTGTATATTTTATACAGAGATGACACTAATTTCTATGTGAGTAACAGCTTTTATTCACAACG
The DNA here is from genome assembly GCF_964194155.1 of Cetorhinus maximus. Taxonomy (NCBI): domain Eukaryota; kingdom Metazoa; phylum Chordata; class Chondrichthyes; order Lamniformes; family Cetorhinidae; genus Cetorhinus; species Cetorhinus maximus. The sequence continues at coordinate 178,174,163 of NC_135880.1, forward strand.
CTTTTGAAATGTCTACTCCATGCTTCAGCTCTGGCTTCCAGCTCTTTCTACAGCTTTGTTTACTTTTCTCTGAGTCCACATCCAGGCTTAACCAATCAAACATAGTGAGCATCAATAGTAAACAGTCTCTCATATAATCAAACACAGAGCAATTGAACACTACACAGTGCATGGATCTGATGGCCAAATAAAAATTGATAAAGGTGGAGTATAAACCCGACCCCACTGCCTGCCAGTCCCCACCTCCTGACCTTCTTGGCTAGAGAGAAAATTGCAGTAGCACTGAGCTTGAAAGACACTGGGTATAAGTTTGTTATTATTTTTAACTTGCAGGTGTAATGCCAAAGAGGGGCCTGGATGTTTCTATCTGTGAAGTCTTCAGGTTCTACAAGTTGGTAACAATCAAGAGCCTTATTGAGCCTGTCTCGATGATTGTGCCTCGACGGGTAAGAGAAAAAAATCATAGAATTTTACAGAACACAAACAAGCCATTGGCCCAATAGGTCCATGCCAACATTTATACTCCTCATGAGCCTCCTCCCACCCCTCTTCATCTCACCCTATCAGCATCTCCTTCTACTGCTTTCACCCAAATGTCCCAAGGTGCTTCACAGGGACAATTATCAAGAAAAATGTGACACCATGTGGAGTTCTTAGAATAGGTGACCAAATGCTTGGTCAAAGAGGCAGGATTTAAGGAGCGTCTTAAAGGAGGATGTTGTGACCCAGCAGTTGGTAAAGCTGAGTTATTTAAAAATCCCAGAGGGAAACTTTGAACAACTGTCATAACCTATATTTTAAGTGTCATGTTTGAGAGGCAGCTCTAAATTCAGGAATCATACCACCAGTTCTTGAAAGGTTTTATATCAAAATACATGAGACATTTATTAATTTACACAAGTTAAATATATACACATGGCTACAAATTACTACTATCATAACTTTTAACAAATTCCCAAACTAATCTCCATTAAGGCAACAGCAGCCCATAGACTTAACCAAACACCAGGAAAAGCATTTTCACCTTCCAAATTCAAAATTAGGTTCTTTTCATTTTGGTTCCTGTGGAGACAGTTGTAGGCTTACAGCTGCTTTCAGCTTACATTACCTCTGCCTTGCACACAAAAAACTACTATCTGTTATATCCAACACAGCTCATTGAATGTAAATTCTCATTGTATCACCAGTCCCTTTGAACTCCACCTCTTCTAACAATAAAACCTCTTTCATAGTACCAATTTTATTAGTAATATAAACATATTGCTTGGTCTCTGCTAGCTAGGTGCCAGAATTCACTCCTCTTCTTGAATGCGCTATTCAAAAAAAATGAAAATGCACTCTACCTCTCTTGCATCTCAAAACTAGTACAAAGCACCCAGGCTATCTGGCTTTAACCCAGTTAAAACAAACCCACAGACTAACCCTCTATTTTAAAAAAAATAATTCCAATAATACATACATTGATAGCTTCATGACCAAGGGAGAGTGTTGGGAAAAGGTTTAGGGAGAGATTCTGGAACCTGGGACTCAGGCAGCTGAAGGCATGGTCCCCGGTGGTGGGGGAATGAAACCAGGGATGCTCGAGAGGCCGGGACTGGAGGAGCAGAGTGGCGCTGGAGGAGATTACAAATATAGGGAGGGGCGAGGCTATGGAGGGATTTGAAAACAAAGATAAGAATTTTAAAATGGAGACTTGACTGGACTTGGTGCCAGCGAAGGTCAGCGAGCACATGATGGTGATGGTGATGGGTGAATGGGACTTGATGCAGCCCATGGGATGGGGCAGCAGAGTTTTGGCTGAGCCCAGGTCTATGGAGGGTCAAAGGTGAGAGGTCGTAATGGGTACAGTATGACTTGAAAAGTATGGCATACTAAAGAAGCCTAAAGGTTTATGAATTATGTGGGTAAAAGATGCTGATGCACCATGTAGCCAGTTGAATCACTCAATGTCCCATGTATCTTGCAGTCTGAATCCTATCAGGATGACATCTACCCAATGACAGCAGGAGCACAGCCAGCAATGACTGCACAAGAATGGCTAAATGGTGTCAATAAAGGTCAGTCTTATACATATTGTACTTCTATAAACCTTACCAGAAATCATCTTATTTATATCCATATTCCTTTATAGGATGTTGGTTATTGTTAAAAGATACGCTTTTCTGGATTAGGCCAAGATTGCATTAACAATCTAACTGTCTTAAATCAAATGGATTTTATGCTTGTGCAGTTGGTTGTAGATAGACAAAAGGGGGGTAACTTTAATCTAGGTGTGAAAATCCCAGGATCAGGTACAAGGCTGGTTTTACCGGTTGCTTGATATTAATCTCCATGAAGGAAGAATGAGAGCAATTTTGTGTGGGAGATGAAACCATTCTTCTACCTGATGCTGTGCATTTCCCGCCTAGAGAATTTCTTAAAATTACTCCCAGCATGTCTCTGTAAACTTATCGAATCGTTCCATAAGAACATAAAAAAAGGAACAGAGGTAGGCCATTCGGCCCTTTGAGCTTGTTTCACCATTCAGTACAATCACTGCTGACCTTCTGCCTCAAGTCCACTATCCCTAAAATCCTGAATTCTCTTAGAGATGGGTTGATTTTTGGGTACTATCTTGAATATATTCAATGGCTGATTATCCACAACCCCCTAAGGTAGAGAATTCCAAAGATTCACAATCGTTTGAGTGAAGAAATTGCTTCTCCTCTCAGTCCTAATTGGCCATCCCAGACTCAGCCAGGAGAGACAGCCTGTTAGCATCTACCCTGTCAAGCCTCTTCAGAATGTTATATGTTTCAATTAGATCATCCCTCATTCTTCTACACTCCAGAGACGGAAGCCTAGTCTACTCAATCTCTCGATAATCCCATTTGTATTTTACTAGGAGAAAGTGTTACTGTATAGTATGATTTGTCAGTTTTTGGAGAACTCAACATTTCTTCAACACAAAAAACTATTTGTAAGTGATTATAGGATATGTATGGATAACAAACTGCGAGGAATTGGACATTTTAATTACTGTTCAGAAAGGGGTAAATCTGTTTCCTGTATTATCATTTGTTAAATTATTATTCCTGGTTTAATCACATCACCAGATTAGTAGATGACTAGTTAGCAGCTGATAAGTAAGTGTTAAATGGAAGTGGACGACACATCAGTAGAGTGCCGGGAGCCTCAATGAGAAGAAGTTAGTTTGTAAGGCAGTTATGATTGATATTCATGCACAAGATTTCGCCACAGGACAAGTTTCATACTCTGGTTTGGTTGTCTGGAAAGCAGAAGCAAGAACATAGGAACATAGCACTTAGGAGCAGGAGTAGGCCATTCGGCCCTTCGAGCCTGCTCCACCATTCAATAAGATCATGGCTGATCTGGTTGTAGTCGCAACTCCACTTTCCTGTCTGCCCCCCATAACCTTTGACTCCCTTGTCTATGGAAAATCTATATAACTCTGCCTTGAATAAATTCAGTGACCTCGCCTCCTCTGCTTTCTGGGGAAGAGAATTCCACAGATTAATGACCCGCTGAGAGAAAAAAAACATTCTCCTCATGTCCATCTTAAAATGGGGACCTCTTATTCTTAAACTGTAACCCCTAGTCCTGGTCTCCCCACACAAGTGGATAAGTGGTTTGGTTGCAAATATTCAGGCACAATAAACGCTTAGTTCTCCATTTAAAATGGCCTATGTTGTGGCTGAACTTTGAGAATACATTTCCTGTGTTTCTATAAAGCCTAGAGAATGGAGACCAATTAGACAGTGAACAGATCCTTCAGCACCTGATTGGATGACTCTTCACTCTCAGTCAAACATCTTTTATTTCCACATATTGAAAACTAACAGCCCAGGTGTTCAAGGAAAGTTTTTTTAAGTTCTGATGATTTTTCTCCCTGGTGTCGCTCACTGCATTGTGCCCTGGAGATTAATCTTCAATTCCTGGAGACTCCAGGACAATTCTCGGTGAGGGGGGTAATTGGTAGTTTGTGGGCGATGTGCGCTCACCACAGTCCGACACAGCACCATGACAGTCACAGAAGAGTGGAAAAAGGGAAAGCAGATGACTATATACATGCACAACAAAGTGAACAATCCTTCACCACAAGCTAGTGTGCAAGAACTACACACAACACCAAACGCACTGAGGGCGCAGAGCTCGGCTGGCTGTTGGGAATAGGGCAAGTTTATTTTGGCTCTTTGAACCTGACTGTCTTTTGGTAGGGGTTTGGGGGGGCGGGGGGTGGGGGGGTGGTTGTAGGGGTGGTAGAGGGGTTAGGGGAGTGGCTCACTAATTTGGCTTGGAGGAGTTGAAGCATGTCCATTGCAGGACCATAGACTCTCAGGGCTGAATTTTTCCGTTGGCGAGAAGGGGGCGGGGCCTGCTCGCCGACACGAAAATGATGCGGGATGATGTTGAGCAGAACCCCCAACGTCATCCTGCCCCATTTAAATCTTCAGGAAGGCGGGGCACAGCGCGATCAGTGAAGCCATTGACAGGATAATTAAAACAATTAAAGGACCTTAAGGTTGGCGGGCAGGCCAGGAGCCCAGCGGGCTTCTGATAATACATGAAACCTCATCCACCGGCGGGATGAGGTTTCATGTAGGGTTTTAAAAAGTTTATTAAAGTTTTTGTACACTTTATTAACATGTCCTGTCTCATGTGCCATTGTCACATGAGAGGGACATGTTAGTGATTTTTTTTATTGTTCTATTTTTAAAGTTTGAAAACCTTTCAACGATCTCCCTGAGGCAGCACTTTGCCTCAGGGAGATGTGCGCTCTATCGTACGCATGCGTGAAAGAGCGCACTCTCGCTTTGGGGAATCCCCCCCCGCCTGCACAGGGAGCGCATAGCGCTTCCCGCCGGACGTCACGCTGGGTGGGCCTTAATTGGCCCACCCACTTAAAATGGCGGCGGGGCCCACTTCTCCAGCAGAGATCGACTCCCCGCCCGCCGGAGATTGAGTCGGGCCCACCCGACAGGCAAAAAATTCAGCCCTCAGTCTTTATTCATTAGACCTCTGTTTTCAGAAATGCATTTGGCAAAGGTCTGTGGTCTGTGTCCTTTTTTTAAAAAATGTTTGTTTTGTCCATTCTGGCATTTGACAAAAAATAAAATTTATATTTTAGATTTGTAACATTACTTTCAGATAGAATTGCTTAGAATTTACAGAACAGAAACAGGCCTTTAAGCCCTGCTGCATTGTGCCAATGTTTATGCTCCACAAGGGTCTCCTCTTATCCTACATCATCTCACTTTAACACATGTACTTATCTAACTTCCCCTGAAATGCACCTGTATTATTCACCTCAACCACTCCTTGACATGCTTCACACACAAGCCGTCTGCAGCCTTCACACTAATTGTGATTAGATACCTAAGACACAATAATGTGGCGATGGCTGTATTAGGCCAGTGAATGGGAACAGATGATTACTGCTGTAGACCCTCACTCTACTGAACAATTTTTTTCCCCTTAATTCTTTCATGGGAGGTGGGCATCGCTGGTAAGGCCAGTGTTTGTTGCCCATCCCTAATTGCCTTTGAACTGAGTGGACTGCTGGACCATTTCAGAGGGCAGCTAAGAGTCAGCCACATTGCTGTAGGCCAGACTGGGTAAGGGATGCAGATTTCCTTCCCCACGGGTTGTTAGTGAAACAGGTGGGTTCTTACAACATGGGTGGTTTTCATGGTCACCGTTACTGAGGCTGACTTTAAATTCCTGGTTTTATTAATTGAATTTAAACTCAACCAGCCGTCATGGTGGGATTAGCCTGGGCTTCTGGATTGCTAACTCAGTGACATTACCACTGCGCTGACATCTAACCCCATACTGATAGTAACCTCAGTTAGCTACTTGTCTGGATAGAACAGTGCATGTTGGCAAACTGATCCATGTCTCATAGTAGATGATTGTTGCTGCTGCTGTGTTGTCACTGATTGATTTGCTAGCCCCTCTCGGCTCAGTCCAGCTGCTATGGTTAATAGGAAGAGGCTGGCACCTTCATCTCCCTCACATTGGAGAATGGGAGAGTAGTTTCTTTAAATAAACTTCCAATTCCTGAATATCCCCAATGATTGTTTGACTGTGTTTACACCTTCTGAGTCAGAAGGTTGTGGGTTCAAGTCCCGCTCCAAGACTTGAGCACTAAGGGAACTGTAAGGGAGCTGGGACATCCAATCTGAAAGGCGGCACTTCCGACAGTGCAGCATGCCCTCAGTACTGCACTAAGAGTGTCATCCTAGAGTTTGGGCTCAGGTCCCTGGAGTGGCACTTAAACTTCTGATTCAGAGGCACAAGTGCTACCCAGTGAGCTACAGCTGTCACCCATGTATGTACATGTGTTCATCATTTCAACAGTTTAGCTCATAATTCGTTATCATTAGTCAATAATGGCATTTCCTTTGGTTTCAGTCACATTTTTCCCCATTTACTGTTTCAGATCCTATATTCATCTCTTTAAAGCCTGGTTGCAACAGCCCGCAGCCCTCCCCTCTGAGAAAGGGGAATGAGCAGTGGGACCCACCTGGTCACATTAAGAAGGAGCAAGTGACAGTGAATGCATTTTCAGAAAAACAGGGACAAAGGAACACAGAGAAAATACAAGAGCAGAAAAGGAGTCACATAACAAATGGTTATGATCTGTCAGATTGCCCAGCTCCCAAAACAGAGAATGAGGTATGATGAAATAGCAATGCGGTTTTCTGATTCTTAACATAGAGCCCATACTACACTATCCTTATACTCTCCAATCTCAGCCCCACTCATGCCACAATTCCCCTTATATCAGTCTGCATCAGGCATTCTTTTTTGCAATCGTGTGCCTTCAGACATCTGCAAACCTTTCCTAGTCAGTATGTTCTCGGCACTCTCACCTGGTCAGATTAGACTGACTAACTCACCCCATTGACTGCCTATACCCTTCTCTTCCCTCTGCCCGAGCAGAACCCCTCTCCTATCCCCAAAGCCTGGCCTACTGAGATGGCTCAGGAGGAGGCCATCTGGCTCTTTCGCAGAGCTATCCAATTCGTCCCACTCTCCCTGCTCGTTCCCCATAGCCTTACATTTTTTTTTCCTTTTCAAGTATTTATCCAGTTCCCTTTTCGAAAGCTGCTATTGAATCTACTTCCACTGCCCTTTCAGGCAGCACCTTGCAGATCACAACAACTTGCTACATATTTTTTTCCCCCCTCATGTCACCTCTGGTTCTTTTGCCAATTACTGTAAAACTGTCTCTTTTGGTTGCCAACTGTCCTGCCTTTGGAAACAGTTCCTGCTTGTCTACTCTACCAACACCCCTCATGTTTTTTGAACCCCTATTAAATCTTCCCATACCCTTCTCAAGTCTCTCCAAATAACTGAAGCTCCTCGTCACTAGCTTGTTCATTCATGTGGGCTCTGCCCGGAGGCAATTGACTCATTCTGTGCTGATTCTTCATCCTGAGCCATTTCCTTTGCAGCTTTTTAAATGCCGGTGCCTTCCACTCTCAGGGACAGGGCAAGGAGGCAGGTCCCAAAGTCTACCTCAGCCGGAACGGGAATCGAATCTGCGCTGTTGGCTTTTTCCTGAACTACACACTATCCATCTAGCCAACTAAGCTAGCCGACCCTCTCCTCACTCGCACCATTCCAGTAAATCTCCTCCTCCGCACCATCTCCAGGACAATGACATTCTTACTAAAGTGTGGTGCCCGGAACTGGTCACAATACACCAGCTGAGGCCTAACCAGTGTTCTATACAGATTTGTCATGACTTCTTTGCTATTTTTAACTCTCTCTCTATTTATAAAGCCCAGAATCCTGCCAACCTCAGGGAAGTTGTATATGTGAACTCCCTAGGCCCCAATGTTCTGCGCCCCTTTTAAAATTGAGCTAAATAGTAGAAATTACCTCGCCTCATCCTTCTTGCCAAAATGTATCACTTTTCACTTCTCTCAGTTAAATTTCATCTGTCCATTTCCCCCAGTCTGCCTATGTCCTCCTGAAGTGTGTTTCTGCCCCCTCTACATTTCCAAGTTTTGTGCCATCTTCCCACTTTGAAATGATACCCCATTTACCCAGTTATTAACACATATATGAAAAAAACCCCTGGGAACACCACTGCCACCTTCCCTCCAGTCTGAAAAACAACCATTCACCACTTACACTGCTTTCTGCCCTTTAGCTAGTTTCGTATTCACTATTCGCACTCCCCACAGTCCCTTTAATCCCATGGACTTCAATTTTTGCTATTCATTATTTGCTGGATCAAACACTTCAAGTTTTTCCTGGGGTGCACCTTCAAAGATTTAATCAAAGCAAAAAAAATGCTTTTCACTTTAAAAAATGTTTTCTTTTTAAATGATTTCTGGTTTGCTTTTGGCCAGCTTCTACAGATGTTTTACAGACAACAGGAAGAGATTCGGAGGCTACGGGAGCTGTTGGCTCAGAAGGAGGTCAGAGTGAAACAGCTGGAGCTGGAAATTAAAAATATACGTTTCAGTCCCATCAGTTACTGAAGAGGAAACATCGAGCGGGAGGGGAGGGGGGCGTTGGAGAAAGAACTGTGGAAATGCAGCTCGCTGGTATAGCAAAGCTACCCTGAGAACTTGAAATAATTATATTTTTTATTGAGAAAAAGATTTAATTTGTAAAACTGTACGTGTTGTACAGGGTGCACTTTTTTTTTATTTATCCCTTTATATGATGGTTGTATATACACTAATTTTTTTTAAACCATACAGTGGCTTTATATAACCTCCACTTCCGAGTTTTACAATCTCATCTTGTTTCATTTGCTCCAGTGGTCACTGTAGCTTTTACGTGCGGGTAAAATGTGAACGCCCTTTAATGGTCACCATCCAGGTGCTGATTCGCACATCTGTCAGGGCTACTGTGAAGGGGGAGACGTGACAAGTAGTCAGGATGGTCCAAAAGATTTGAGTTGAATCAAGCAAATGGATTACTGCCATGGAAATCAGTCAGCCTTTTTATATATATATATAAGCATATTAAAAAAAATGAATTGATTTGCTATATTGTTTTAAAAAAAAAATCAAGAGTTATATTAACTTGGACAATTAACTTGGCAGCTTTTAGTCTGAAATATTGTGTACATCTGTATGTCCTCGTGCTCGGTTATTAATAATTTTAACGAATTCTGCTGTTTTTTTTCCCCGCTTTGCTTGCATCATGAGAGTTGAACTGTCGAGGTTCTGTGGAACCTGTTCTCTAGCACTGTTGATGAGCTGTGTGTATGGTTGCCAGAGACATGCACCCTTTTTGAAAGGCGTAAAGTTTATTTAAAACAAACGTGCTGGAAGTAGTAAACATTATGTGAACATACCTCAGCCTTCCTTATCATGTTCAAGGATACTTTGTTTTAATCAAGGAAAATATCAATAAAGCAAGCTTTTTAAGGAAAAAAAAATTTGTATCAAGTTCCCTTTCCACCCTCTTGAAAGGCTTTCGGGGAAGCTTGCAAGGGACTTCATTTTGGAAGGAAAACGTTTGACAACGAGGTTCTAACACAGCTTGGATATCGGGTGGAAAGGGATGCCAAATGGCCCTCGATTTCTGAAATAGCTGAGAAGTGGAATTCCTTAGCTTTCAAATCTGAAAAAGAAATTCCATTTGACTCGTTGCATGTGACACACATACAAGGCAGCTGTTCCATTTGTTCCAATGGGTTGTGAAATAGTGTGCGTTGGTTTTCAGACAATCACTGTCAGTAAAAACTATTTTAAAATCAGATGAGCAATTTCTCATTCTCACAAGGAGAAGACAGCGTTTAATGGTGCAGCTATCACTCAATTGCAAGGGGGAACAGGGTTGGCACATTCTATCCTGGCTGACTATTTGTTGCACTGATTAATGAGAGGGCTTTTTTTTGGCCGCCAGCCAGTGTTCTGGTTGCACCCTTAGCCACTTGTTTAATTAGTCAACGGTTCAAGCAGTGCTCAACCAGAATTATCTTCCACCTAAAACAACATGCTCTGCTGATGCTGGAAATCTTGAAATAAAAACAAAAAATTCCAGGAAATGCTCAGCCAGTCTATCAACATTATTTGGAGAGAGAAATAGAGCTAACCTTTCAGGAATGTAAATGGAAAATGCTGGAAAAACCCAGCAGGTCTGATAGCACCTGTGGAGAGAGAAGCAAAGTTAATGTTTTGAGTGTGTGTGACTTTTCTTCAGAGCTGAGGACGAGTTATAGGGACTCGAAACGTTAACTGTTCCTCTCTCCACAGAGGCTGTCAGGGCTTTTCCAGCACTTTCTGTTTTTATTTCAGACTTCCAGCATCCATGGTATTTTGCTTTTAACCTTTCAGACCATTTATGTCCTTTTCATTGATTGCTATCATTTTTTTTTTAAAACACCTCATTCAAAAAAATAATCCTTGGATGCATTTGAAAATGTCCCACTTTGCCCCTTTCGATTTTATAGTTTTGTTGAGTGGATTGTTTGAACGTGTATATTCTTTAAGAAAACCTCGTTCAAATTATATTAATTGTTCATTATAAACATTCTGCATTGACTGTAAATCTATTTAGGATTTAATAAAGCAACAAATGTCCTGATAAAATGTGCAGTGCAAAAGACAATCTCACATTTTGGACGTTTCATCGGTATGTACTGATTGTCTGCGTTGCTTCATCTATAACAAGTGAAATGTGCCAAATAAATGAAAGCAACTGACAAATCACTGAATATTTTCTAAAGAGAAATTGAGCTGATGGTGTTAGAAATGTTACTCCTATTATTGATTGACTGTAAGTAAATCATAGAATCAGAACTATCTAAAACCCTTAGAGCAGTGAAGGTTAAAGGGGAGATTTAATTGAGGTGTTCATAGAAACATAGAAAATAGGAGGAGTAGGTCATTTGGCCCTTCGAGCCTGCTCCGCCATTCATTATGATCATGGCTGATCATCCAACTCAGTAGCCTGCTCCCTCTTTCTCTCCATACCCTTTGATCCCTTTCACCCCAAGTGCTATATCTAACTCCTTCTTGAAAACATACAATGTTTTGGTCTCAACTACTTTCCAAAGTAGCGAATTCCACAGGCTCATCACTCTCTGGGTGAAGAAATTTCTCCTCATCTCAGTCCTAAATGGTCTACCCCATACCCTCAGAATGTGACCCCTGGTTCTGGACCCCCCCAGCATCGGGAACATCCTTCCTGCATCTACCCTGTCTAGTTCTGTTAGAATTTTATAGGTTTCTATGAGATCCCCCCTCATTCTTCTGAACTCCAGCAAATATAACCCTAAGGGACTCAATCTCTCCTCATATGTCAGACCCGCCATCCCAGGAATCAGTCGGGTAAACCTTCGCTGCACTCCCTCTATAGCAAGTACATCCTTCCTCAGATAAGGAGTCCAAAACTGCACACAATATTCCAGGTGTGGTCTCAGCAAGGCCCTGTACAATTGCAGCAAGACATCCCTGCTCCTGTACTCGAATCCTCTCACTATGAAGGCCAACATACCATTTGCCTTCTTTACTGCCTGCTGCACCTGCATGCTTACCTTCAGCGACTGGTGTATGAGGATACCCAGGTTTCATTGCACAATTCCCCCTCTCAATTTATAGCCATTCAGATAATCTGCATTCCTGTTTTTGCTACCAAAGTGGATAACCTCACATTTATCCACATTATATTGTATCTGCCATGCATTTGCCTACTCACTCAGTTTGTCCAAATCACACTGAAGCATCTCTGCATCCTCCTCAAAGATCACCCTCCTACCCAGCTTTGTGTCATCTGCAAATTTGGAGATATTACATTTAGTTCCCTCATCTAAATCATTAATTTATATTGTGAATAGCTGGGGTCCCAGCACCGATCCTTGCGGTACCCCACTGGTCACTGCCTGCCATTTGGAAAAAGACCCGTTTATTCATACTCTTTGTTTCCTACCTGCCAACAAGTTTTCTTTCCATCTCAATACACTACCCCCAATCCCATGTGCTTTAATTTTACACGCTAATCTCTTATGTGGGACTTTGTCAAAAGCCTTCTGAAAGTCCAAATAAACCACATCCACTGGCTGCCCCTCATCAACTCTACTAGTTACATTCTCGAAAAATTCCAGTAGCTTTGTCAAGCATGATTTCCCTTTTGTAAATCCATGCTGACTCTGTCCGATTCTGCCACTGTTATCCAAGTGCTCAGCTATTAAATCTTTTATAATGGACTCTAGAATTTTCCCCACTACAGATGTCAGGCTGTCTGGTCTACAATTCCCTGTTTTCTCTCTACCTCCCTTTTTAAATAGTGGGGTTACATTAGCTAACCTCCAATCTGTAGGAACTGTTCCAGAGTCTATAGAATCTTGGAAGATGGCCACCAATGCATCCAATATTTCTAGGGCCACTTCCTTAAGTATTCTGGGATGTAGATTATCAGGCCGTGGGGATTTATCGGCCTTCAATCCCATCAATTTCTCCAACACCATTTCCCTACTAATACTGATTTCTTTCCATTCCTCCCTTTCACTAAACCATGTGTTCCCCAACACAGTTATTGAAGATTTTTGTTAGAGCAAAAAGAGAGAAACTGATTCCAGTGGTGGGAGGGTCGGTAACCAGAGTGCACAGATTTAAGATAGTTGATTAAAAACACCAGAGAGGAGATGAGTTTCTTTTCTTTTTTTTTGCAGTGAGTTGTTGTGATCTGGAATGCACTCCCTGAAAGGATGGTGGAAGATGGTGGCATAGTGGTAATGTCACTGCATTAGTAACCCAGAAGCCCAGGCTAATGCCTTGGGGAATATAGGTTCAAGTCCTGCTGTGGCAGCTGGTGGAATTTAAATTCAATAAATAAAATCTGGTCAAGTTAGTCTCAGTAATGGTGATCATGAAATTACCATTGATTGTCATAAAAACATAAATTGATTGTCCAGTTCACTAATGCCCTTTACTCCAGACCCACAGCAATCTGGCTGACTCTTAACTGCACTTAGTTTAAGGGCAAATGATGGGCAACAAATGCTGGCCTTGCCAGTAATGCCCACACCCCATGAAAGAATAGAGAGAGAAAAAAAAAAGCTGATTCAATAGTAACTTCCAGAAGGGAATTTGGTAAATACTTGAAGGGCTATGGGGTAAGAGCAGGGATGGGAGAGTGAACTAATTGAGTAGCACTTACAAAGAGCAAACACATCCAAAATGGATTGAGTAGGCTCTCTCTACGTTGTGTAGAAAATGTTCCAACACCACTTAAAATCGGAATTGGTGTGGGGAAAGAGTTCCACAGCCATACAACAACTCCCAGTGCACTGTAAGTGAGCAGAGCTGTAAGCAGCACTATTCTTTAATTATCTTAAATGGTGACATCGATCAAAGCAGTATTCACTCAGCGAAATTGCAATAGTCATTCCATCCAATGGGAGCGGAACAATTTGTTCACTTTCTCTGGACGAGAAAGGAACTTGAAAGATGTAGACATTGTTATAATGTAGGAGACACGGCAGCCAATTTGCACACAGCAAGCTCCCACAAATAGCAATGTAATAATGATCAGATAATCTGTTTTTGTAATGTTGATTGAGGGATAAATATTCACCATGGGATCTTTTGCAACCACGCAAGCAGGCAATTGGGGCCTCGATTTAACACCTCATTTGAAAGACAGCACCTCCAGCAGTGAAGCACTCTCTCAGTTCTGAAGTGTCAGTGTAGATTTTCATGCCCTGGAGTGGGGCTTCTGATTTAGAACCATGGGTGACACTGAGTTGCTATCTCAATGTTTAAAAGCTGCCCCGTTGCTTCTACAATACATCTCTGAAGATAATACTACATAAATAGTGTGAAAGCCACTGTGAGATTCTGCTCTCCACAGATGGGAGAAAGAAGCCACTCTCAGAAAACAAACATCATCCTTATCATCGTTATCATCCTTGTAAATCTCCTCTGCACCATCTCCAGTGATTCTATATCCTTTTTATAATATGGCAACTAGAACAGATGCAGTACGAGTGTGGCCTAAACTTGGACTTGGAGGCTTTCCCGCATCTAATGACACGAGGCACGTGAGTGTGGAATAACTAAGGTGCAATCCAGGTTTAGCGTAGCTTCCCTACTTTGCAATTCTGTCCCTCTAGGAATAGAGCCTAGTGCTTGATTTTGCTGTTTTTATGGTCTTGCTAACCCAATGGTGCAACTTATAGTGATTAGTATATTTGTACTCTCAGGTCCCTTTGTTCCTCCACCCCACCTAGACTTGCACCTTCCAACTGACAAGTGACCTTCCTATTCCTCCAACAACATATTCTACCACACATTTCCCTGTGTTGAACATCATCTGCTAATTATTTGCCAACTCTGCAAGTTTATTCATGTCCTCCTATAATTTGTTACAGTCCTCCTTAGTATTGGCCGTCCCCACCCGCTCTGCAAATTTAGAAATTGTGCTTTTGATTCCAAAGTCCAAATCATTAATTTAAATTATGAACAGCAGTGGTGCCAGAACTGATCCTTATAGAACTCCACTTCCAACCTTCTGCCACTCTGAGTAAATAGCCTTTATTCCCGCTCTATGCTTTCTGTCTTGAAGCCAGCTCACTAACCATTCTGCCATTTGCCCCCTGGCTCCAAATTCTCTCAACGTATTCATTAGTCTATTATGGGGCACCTTATTGAAGGGCTTTTGAAAATCCAGATAAATTGCATCCAGTGCATTACCATTGTCTACTCTCTTTGTTACCTCTTCAAAAAAATTCAATAAGCTTGGTCAAGCAAGATTTTCTCTTTTGAAATCCATGCTGACTATTCATTATTAAAGTTCGCATTTCCAGATGTTCTTCTATTCTGTCCTTTAGTAAGGATTCCATTATCTTTCCTACCACTGATGTTAAACTGACTGGCCTATGATTCCTGCTCTGTCCCCCTTCTTAAATATTGGAATTACATTAGCTATCTGCCAGTCCTTTGGCACTATACCTTTTCCAAATGAATTATTAAATATGGGCAGTAATGTCTCTGCTATCTCATTCCTAGAACCTTTTAAAATAGATAGATACAATCCATCGAGATGAGGGGATTTATCCTCTGAGTTTGTTTAGCTTTCTCAGTACATTCCCTTTGTTATTTTTAAAGCACTTATCTCATTGCTCTTTTCATCATTCAATGTCATGCCTACCTGTTCTATCACCCTTGTAAATACTGAAATGAAATAATTATTTAATATTTCTGCCATCGTCTATCGTTACCTGTGGTGTTATCCTGTCTATCCCTTAATATCAGATTCCCATCACTGTCTTCCTTTTTCATTGATGTGCCTGTAAAATATTTGGTATTTTGTTTCATATTCCTTGATAATTTAGTTTCATTGCCCTCATTGCCTTCCTAATTTTTGTTGACTTCTTTCCTAATTTCTTTGTATTCTCTCTTATCCCACACTCTTCTGCTGTCTTAGTATTTGCCTCTTTCCTAACCCTCAGATGTTCTCTTTATTCATCTGTGGAATCTCACTAGTGTTTACTTTGTTCTTTCCTTTTAGCAAAACATATGTTTCCTGCACCATGTTGGAAAGCACTTTCAATTGTTGTTCTACATTGTTGATTGCCAGTACTGTGGCCCATTTTATTTTTCCAAGTCCTATTCTCATCCCCTCAAAATCAGCTTTTCTCCAATCTATTAATCTGGTTTTTGTCATACTTACGTTTTTCTCTATCATCATCTTAAAGTGTATTATATTATGGTAACTATTGCCTAGATGTTGCCCAATTTTTATTTTTTTGAAGACTTGAAGCCCATTTTCTCTCCCCCCCACCCCCTTCCCCATTGCAGCCTATTGTTTTTCTGTTATCGTTTGCACTGTAGTCAATTGTCCCAAAACTGTGCCACATTCTCACAGATTTTAGGGATGAGGAGACCTGGGCGACCTTAACAGCAAGGACCTAATTGAAATAAATGTTCCTGGGACTCCCACCGGACACCCAGCCTGAGGGGCTACAAGGCCAGATACCGGGAGTGGGAATTTGACAGCAGGAGGCCACAGCCGGGAACCATTGGGGGCGAGTCAGTCAATGGGTGAAGAGGCTGGCGGCGATTGGCGGATGGTGAGGCAGGGGTGGTGGGGGAGAGGCCAGGCTTGGGAAAGGCCAGGGATTTGTTTTAGGGAGCCTGGGGCCTACAAGGATGCCAGAGGGAAGTCGAAGATGTGAATCGCTACCAAAAAAATCACAAGGGCCAAGAATACGATGGGTTGAAGCCAAGGGATAGAGTTTTTCACATTTTAATGCCTTCCACACAGTGTTCCCACTGGGTGGGTGAGTGGGAGTTGATGTCCCTACTGTTATCCTGATTATGCTATTTCTCCTCTCTCTGGTTTCACAATGCTGAAGCTGTGATCTATCAAATTCTTCTAAGGTACTTTTATGCTTTATAAGTTGTAGTCAGTGCGGGAAATCTATGGAGATTCCCAGTGTAAACAGACCCAGCTTCCTTAGACTGACAGCGCGGCTTGAGACTATCATTCTTTCAGTAGAATAGAGGAGCTGGTTTTAGTAACATAACTAAGGCGAAGTCGCTTGAAGCTGCCTGCTGCCTTTCATCTCCATTTAAAATTAGAGCCCAGTAAGCCTCTGAAGATCGACCATCTCACTAAGTCTGTCAATGACCAGCACAGAAGCGAAGCTCTCTCTTTAATAACTTCATCCATTCAATTGTGCTCTGCCAAATGCAGGATCTTGGCTTATTGTCTGCTGGTGCTTCAGCCTGAGCTGTTCTTCCCCAGCAGTTTTTGTCAGTGGTGGTTGCCATGGTCTGCCACACTTAGGGGCAGGGTGGGGAGGCAGGTCCCAAGTCTACCTCAGCCAATTACATAGAATATACAAAAGAGGAACAGGCCTTTCAGCCAACTAGTCTCTGCTGGTCCTGAGACTCCACACAAGTCTCCTTTCATTTCATCTTCCTCACACAAACATATGAATTAGGAGCAGGAGCAGGAGTAGGCCACTCGGCCCTTCAAGCCTACTCTGCCATGCAATAAGGTCATGGCTGATCTGATTGTAACCTCAACTCCATAGACCGGAACAGGATTTGAACCTGCGCCGTCAATGTTATTCTGAACCAAACTGTAGCCAACCGAGCTGACCAGGCCCCTACAATAACTTCAGTTATGTGCAAACATGGAAGTGTCTTTTCTACAATCTTTCTCAAGTCCTGAAAATGGAGGAACCTCTTTACCTCCCCCTGTCTCCCCTTTATCCTGCAACTACAAGTTATTTTTAAAACTTACATTTGCCATTTCCTAATCACGATGACTTTTGATAGCTAGTCTTCTCTCCTCTGCTTTTCATCATTGTTGCTATTACCAGGCACCATGCCTGTTCTCCAGGCTTCTCAATAACAGAAAAACTGGAGAAAGTATAACAAAAAGATTGGCAAGGATAGTACTAGAATTGAGAGATTACAGCTATCGGGAAAGGTTAAACAGGTTGGGGCTTTTTTCCTTAGAAAAGAGAAGACTTAGAGTTGACCTGATAGAAGCTTTAAGATTATGAATGGGTTGGACAGGGTAGAAGTGGAGAGAATGTTTCCACTTGTGTGGTGAATCCAAAACCAGGGACAATCAATACAAGATAGTTACTGATAAACCCAATATAGAGGTAAGGAGACATTTCCTCACTGAGAGAGTGGTTAGAACATGGAATGTGCTACCACAGGAAGTGGTTCAGGCAACCAGCTGAGATACTTTCAAAAGGAAGTTATATGAGTACGTGAGAGAAATGGGAATTGCATGATTCGCTGAAGATTTGAGATGAGATAAGGCAAATTGAATACAAAAGTATGAAGGTTATGCTTCAGTTATACAGGGCACTGGTGAGATCACATCTGGAGTACTGAGTGCAAATTTTGTTTCCTTATAAAGGAAGGATGTAAATGCGTTGAAAGCATTTCAGAGCCTTACTAGACTAATACCTGGAATGGGAAGGTTGTCTCATGAGGAAGGTTGGACAGGCTAGGCTTGTATTCACTGGAGTTTGGAAGATTAAGAGGCGACTTGATTGAAACATATAAGATCCTGAAGGGTCTTGACAGGGTGGATGTGGAGAGGATGTTTCCTCTTATGGAAGAATCAGGAACTAGGGATCACTGTTTAAAAATAAAGGGTCACCCATTTAAGATGGCGGCGAGGAGAAATTTTTTCTCTGAGGCTTGTGTGTCTTTGGAACTCTCTTCCTCAAAAGGTGGTGGAAGCAGAGTCTTTGAATATTTTTAAGGCAGAGTTAGATAGATTATTGATAAACAAAAGGGTGAAAGGTTATCGGGGTAGGCGGGAATGTGGGGTTGAGGTTAAAATCAGATCAGCCATGACCTTATTAAGGTCAGAGCAGGCTTGAAGGGCCGAGTGGCCTACTCCTACTCCTAATTCGTATGTTTGTGTGAGGAAGATGAAATGAAAGGAGGCTCGTGTGGAGTCTCAAGGCCAGCAGAGACTAGTTGGCTGAAAGACCTGTTTCTGTTTTGTGTATTCTATGTAATTCTAAAAGAAATAATGGAAAGGTTGACCTCCCATGGTTTTGAATATACTTAACCTGAGTAGGTTTTGTGAAAGTACATTGGCTCCCTATCAATCCAACAGGTGATACGAGACAGTAAGGAAATACATGAAAGTCAATGGCTTTCAATTTGTGCAGTAAATTTTTTGTATGTAAGTGGGAGCTTTTGGGGGCCAAATTCAATAGCCCCCCGAAAACAGGCATGGAGATCATGGTATGAGATTAACCTACAGCAGTTGACTGCCATGGGGGCAGCACACCAACTACTTCATGCTGCCCTCTTATTTGAATGATCTCCCTGTCCAGTCGGCACTAACCCCACCTTTCATTGGCTAACTTGTTGTGGCTTTTCCTTTCCATTGTGGTCAAGTGGACACGGTGATGGTCAATGGTGGAGGGACGTGTGGGACTCTTGGTGAGGGCGGGGGGGAAGTGGGATTGTGATGACTGGTTCTTCAATAGGCCTAAATGGACTTTGAAGATCTCATTAAAATAATTCAAAAACTCTCCAAATGGAAAAATGTTGTTAAAGATTTCTCTTTACAGCTATTTTCTATTCTGAAACTGTAGAACAAACTTACGGAAGTAAAATATATGCTGCAAACAATATAGGATTTTACAACATTTTGAACACACAGATTAAATTCCATTGTAGATGTGCATGTGCATGAAAGGGCATTGATCTTTGTTTACTTATCTTTGTGGAAAATTCCTGTCGGAGACCAAGGGCACAAGTGTGTGTCCCCTCCATTAATAAAAATGATCCATTGGTTTTGGGATGAACATTTGAAAATATTAATTTTGGGGCCTAAAAATCATTGGTAGCTACCAGCATGTTTGGGTCAGTAATTGTAAGTCTTTCAGACAGATACTCACACTTGTATTGGTCCATGCTGGTGTCTATGCTCCACATTAATCTTCTCCTACCCCTCTTCATCTCACTCTATCAACATGTCCTTCTGTTCCTTTCTCCCTCATGTTCTTACCTAGCTTTGCCTTAAATGCATCTACACTATTCACCTCAACCACTCCCTTGTGATACTGAGTTTCACTGGCTAGTTTCTCCTGAATTCCTTATTGCACTTTTTAGTGACTATCTTATATTTATGACCCCTAGTTTTGCTCTTCTACACAAGTGGAAACAGTCTACTCTGTCATGTCCTGTTGTATTTTTAAAGATCTCTAGAAGGTAACCCGGCCAAATAATGCTAAATGAGTTCTGGTGATATACAGTTAACTCTTATTCATTATATTAGATCCACACAGAGAACTACAATTACAAAAAGATGATCTGACTGAAAACATGTTTGTTTTCAAGGATCCAGTCAACAATTCACTGCTGAATGGGGTAACTATTTTGCGATCTAATGTAAATTCAGATAGCCTTCAGAGCAAAGTACAGTGGCAATGATATTTATTTAGGTAGCAATTTACACCAGTAGGCGTAAATAGTAAAATAATATTAAAATACTGTTACATTTATTTGACACAGGACAGTGTACAAAGCATCTTAAGTTCTGTAAGGTACAAAAATAAAACATTTTCATTTAAACATTATAGATTTGGTGCAATTCAAAATAGTGAACAGATATCTGCATATGAACTACTTATCTATTCATTGACAACACAACCACACATCAGAATTTGACACAAAATCAATTCTTTTAAAATTATGATGTTATTGCTTTTCTTGTAACCATTCACATTAGCAACTTTTCCCTTTATAGTTTACATTTTTGCTTCATTCAAAAGCTGATTATTTGTGTGTGTGTATACATTCCAGATGGCTAAACAGATGTCAAAGTACATTCACATAGTGTCTACATAATTCTCTACACTGTCCACTGCACCATGGCAACATGTTCATGCAGAAATGCCAGTATATATGTTAAGCCAGACTTCCTTTTGTGCAGATTACTATTAAACTTGTTTTTCTCCCCCTATTTTATCTGCATGTAGATAGATTGGAGAAATTGGGACTGTTTTCCTTGGAGAAGATTGAGAAGAGATTTGATGGAGGTGTTCAAAATCATGAGGGGACTGAACAGAGTAGATAGGGAGAAACTGTTCCCATTGGTGGAAGGATCGAGAACCAGGCGAGCAACAGAAACAATGACGACACGAGGAAAAACTTTTTTCATGCAGCAAGTGGTTAAGATCTGAAATGCACTGCTTGAGGGTGTGGTGGAGACAGTGTCAATCGAGGAATTCAAGAGGGAATTGGATTATTATCCGAAAAGGAAGAATGTGCAGACTTATGGCGAGAAGGCAGGGGAGTGGCACTAGGTAAATTGCTCCTACAGGGAGCCAGTGTAGACACAACAGGCCAAATGGCCTCCTCTATGCTGTAACAATCCTGTGATTGTTTCATTTTTCTATACTGGGCCTTTCTAGTTTGTGGCTTAGGAATATAACCACAGGGTCTATTCACCCACTAAAAGCAGTTAGGGAACTATTGACATTTACATTTTATCTGTAATTTTCTCATAAACTGTCTGGGACAGAAACCATAGCAGTGAAGGTACCATTTAAACCTTTAGAAATCACTAGTTAGGTCTCAGCTGAAGTGTTGTGTCGAATTCTGGGCACCACACTTGAAAGAAGGGGATCAAAGCCTTAGAGAAGGTGCAGATTGACAAGAATGGCATCAGGGATGAGGGACGTCTGTTACCTGAGAGACTGGAGAAGCTGGAATTGTTCTCTTTAGAGCAGAGAAGAGCAAGAGAAGGTTTATTGTGGTGTTCAAATCATGAAGGTCAAGACAGAGGCTGGGGAGAAACTGTTTCCACTAGGAGGAGGCTTGGTAACCAGGGGTCACAGATTTAAGGTAATTGATAAAAGAGTCAGAGAGGAGATTTTTCTTCATGCCTGGATTTGTTATGATCTTGAGCGCACTGCCTGAAAGGGCGGTGGAGGGGAATTAAATAATAACTTTTTAAAGGAATTGGACAAATACTTGAACAGGAAACATTTTGGAGGGGATGGGGAAAGGGCAGAGAGGGACTAATTGGATAGATCTCTCAGAGAGCTAGCATGAGGCTGATGGTCCGAATGACCTCTTTCTGTGCTTTCTCACTCTGTGAATGTCTGAGCTACCTCCATCTATTGTGAGTCAGTTCATCATACCCAGGTCAGTGGGTGGGAGCACTATAGTGTGACCCTTTAGCCCTGGATTAGGGAATGTCAGGCTCCTCCGGCATCTGATCCACCATCTGTCAACCTGGACTGGAGTGTATGTGTGTGTGTGGGAGTGATGTCTCTCAAATGCCATCTTGGGCTTGGTTTCACAAAGCAACACTGGAAGGTGGTTGGAAGGGTCCCTGTTGCCATGCAAAAGCCAGAGAAACCTCACTGGAGTAGAAAAGACAGGAAAATAACTAGTGAGAAAGATGAGGATGGATTTTACAAGTAAAAGGACAACAACATTTTCAAACTCGTTGACCTTCAAAGACCCAAACAGCAATCATTGAGTGGAACTCTGCATTGATGTCATTAAATAATGGGATTTACCATATAAAGTCTTACTCATACTGCAAAAAAAGAAGCCAAAGAAACAATAGTATGTAAACAGTAACAGAGGCAACAAGCAGAAACGAGACATGTTTATACTTGATATTTGCTATGCCTGAAAATAATATGCATTAACTGTGCCTTACTGCAACAGATCCTAGTGCCATTATTATTCTAGGATTTCTGGAAAGGTACTACTTTCTTGCCGGCAACATATACTTCAACCATGTTGCGGTCATCTCCTGAAACAGCAAAAATATTAAATGAATTAAATGCAATAATAATGTTTAAAAAGAAATGCTCTTTCCTGAAGCCAGTTTCAAACCTCCCCAGTTTCCATGGACCCCCTCATAATGATAATCAACCACTTAGGGGGATTTATTTAGACTGCCACCACCTTCCTCCACAAACTCAAGCTGTACAAGAGAGCCAGCATGGACCAGGTGGGCTAAATGGCCTCCATCTCTGGCATAAAGACTCCATGACTCATCTAAAACTCCTTCTGCCCCACATCCTAACTCACATCAAGGCCCTTTTACCCATCACCCTTGTCCTCACTGATCTACACTGGCTCCTGGCCCAGCCATGCCTCAATTTTAAAATTTTCACCCTCTTTTCAGTTTACCGTTTGGCTTAACCTCCTCCCTATCTCTGTAATCTAAAACCCTCTGAATTCCTTCAATTCTGGTCTCTTGCGCATGCCCCATTTTAATCACTCCACCAATGGCCACTGTCTCTTTAAAATACCAGAAAATTTGAGCTGTCTCCTAATAAGTGGTCAAGTTGGTGTTGAAGGCTTCTGACATTTGTAGACCTTTGGCATTTTGCATTTGCTTCTGTGCTAAACCTATGGCCAAAATCATGGGCTGACAGTAATGCCCCTAAAGTTATCTTAGTAATTCATGTGAAATCATCTAGTCATGAATACTTTAAAACAAAAATAACCAACATGTCACATCTACAACCCATGGAGCCCACAGTATCAGGTTGGTCCTCACATAGAAACAGTCACTTGGTAGTCCAGAACTTGAATATTGCTGAAAAGAGATGTTGCTAAAGCCATTTGTGAGCTCAAGCTCATAAATTGGCTCATTTACACTTGTTGAAGCAACATACATTCATACACAGGGACCCATTCTCTGCAAACTAAAGGAATATGTTCAAGCCTTGCACCTTTTTTGAGTTACCCAGGAGGCTGGGGAGCCAATAGTTTCCCCATTGCTTTCTCCATGGCAACTCCTCAGCCAATCACAGTTGACTTGCCAACCAATTAGCATCCTTTTCTCCTGTAGTATAAATTGTTGTGATTATTTGAAATTTGGCATTCTTGTATTCTTGTGTTTGTCCTGATGAGTGCAAGACGAAAAGCTTCGGCAACATGTACTCTTTTCAGTAATATTCAAGTTTGCTTCTTCTTTATCAATCAACTTCTATCTTGGAAGGCCATTCTGACCAAACTCTCTGTAGAGGAATTGTTTCATAGTGTGCTATACCAGAGCATTAACATGTGATCACTGTCTGGAATATTTTGAAGTTGCTGAGGATTTTTGTGAGAATTGCAATAAAATTTTGAACTCACCTAAGAACAAGAACTTCTGGAAAATATCCTTGAAAATTAGAAAGGAGAATTTCAGTGATTTGTAAGGACCATGAAGATGCTGAAAAGGTTCTTTGTAATCTGTGTTTTGAAATAAGTGCAAAGTATAACTACCTGCTGAGTGTCGTCGGGGAACACTTCAAAAGGACCAAATGGGACATTGGTGTTGACAAGAATGGCATCAAAATCCTTCCCCACCTCAAAGTTTCCAGTCAGTTTATCAAGACCCAAAGCTGCAGAAAGCAAAACAATCCTTCATGAAGTATTCATATAAATCAGATAAGAGGTTAGAGTTATGTGGATAGAGTGGAGACGCCAAGGTTATTCTCTTTGGAGCAGAGATGGTGAAGAGGAGATTTGATTAAGGGGTTTAAAATCAAAGGTTTTGATTGAGAAAACCTTTAGAAGGTGAAAATGTTTCTGATGGCTGAAGGGTTGATAACCAAAGGACACAGAGTTAAGGTGATTGCCAAAAGAACCAGAGGGAAAATCACACGATTACAGAATTTTAACGGCACAGGAGGCCGTTCGGCCCATCATGAAAAAAACTTTTTTTTATACAATGACTGGTTAGGGCTGGGGATGGGTGATGGAGGCAGCTTCAATAGGAAACTTCAAAAGGGAGCTGGATAAATATTTGAAGGAGAAGTAGGTACAGGAATATGGGGAAATAGTGGTGAAATGGAGCTATTTGGATTGTTCTTCATGAGGGCCAGCAGAGGCACGATGGGCCGAAAAGCCGCATTCTGTGCTGTACTATTTTATGATTCTGTAACCAGAAGATGCAACACTCAGAATGGATACAGTGACTGCTCCTTGAATGCGATTAAGCACAGAAACAAGAGAGTTGAGGGTTTTGGTGGGGCAGACAGGAATGTGGAGTTAAGGCACAATCAGATCAGCCATGATCTTATCAAATAGCAGAGCAGACTTGAAGGGCCGAATGGCCTACTCTTGCTCTATTTCTTGTGTTCACTGGAGGTCACTCAACACTGGAGATCAAAAGTCAAGGAATCAGCATATTGGCAATGAAAGACACACAGCGACTAACTCTGATATCAACTTCTGCCCTCAATAGTTCACCATTCATTATCTCTTGTGTTCAAACTCAAAAACATCAATGCTTTCTTTTCTCTCTAGACAAGAGCAGAGTGAGATGTGATCTGATAGAGGTCTTCAAAACTATGAGAAGATTTGACAGGGTAGATGTCAACGTTCCCACTTCTTGGGGGTAGCCAAAACTAGCAGCCATTGTGATAAGAGAGTCACTAATAAATCCAATAGGGAATTCAGGAGAAACTTCTTTACCCAGAGACTGGTGAGAATGTGGAGCTCACTACCACAGGGAATGGTTGAGGTGAATTACAGGTACGTTTAAGGAGAAGCTGGATAAACACGAGGGAAGAAATGAATAGAGGGAGAGATTGATAAGTGAGATGAAATAGGATGGGAGGAGGTTGGAGCATATACACCAGTATAGACCAGTTGGGCTGAATATCCTGTCAATACTACCATGCAAATCTATTATACTTTCTGTACATTGTTAAATTACAGAAAAAGCTTTATGAAGTTAATGGTTTCCTACCTTTACTGCCACCAAGGGTGGCAAGTCTAAATGCCTCCTGGTATGTAAGCTTTTCGTAATCGGAAAATTTTAAGCTCAGAATTTTGGTTACATCAATTGCACTTCGCACAGCATTAAGCACAGAAGGAGAGTAGCCACCTGAAACATCTAAAACAGATATTAAAACTTGGTTGCCATACATCTGCAAGAATAGCTGGTCTACTGTGGGACAGAATAACTTTAATATTTCGACTATAAACAATGTAGATAAAACTGGAAAGACCTGGGTGGGTGAGGAAAGTAAAATGAGTATGGGAGTTCTTCTGCTACCTCCCTCCTTCACCTCCCCTCTCCCCACCTCCGGCAGGGTTGCCAACTCTGGTTGGGCGTATTTCTGGAGGTGTCATCACCTCCATGTTCTAATTTCCAACACACGCTCCCAGTGAGAGACACTCCGTGCCCAGTGCACAAATAGCTAAAAATGTGTGGAGTTCCCTCAAACAAGAAAGAAGCAATGTTTCCTGTCACTCCATATTCCAACAGTAACTACGCTTCCAAAATGCCTTTGGCTGTAAAGCTTTAGGATGTCTGGGATGTCGTGAAAGGTGCTATTGAAAGACAAGTGATTCTTTCCTCCTTCCCTCATCTTCCCTTCCCCTTCTTTTTCCTTCCTTCATTCTCCCCTTCCTCTTTTCCATCTGCCTTCCTTTCCCTTACCTTCCTGCCTTCTCTTCCTTTCCCTTCTATTTCCTTCCTCCCTGTTTCTTTTATTATCACCTAGCTCTCTTCCATCGACCTCCCTTCCCCTTTGGCCTTTTCTTCCATCCTTCTCTTTCCGTTCTTTCTTCTCTCCTTCTCTGCTTCCTTTCTCTCCTTCCCAGGGCCCTGATGGGCACTTGTGCCACCAGGGAACATTTTGGGTGTTAACCATTCCCTTGCGACCACAAAATATGGATGAAGTAAGAAGCTAAACTTTTCCTCCACCTCTGGGTGATGACTCCAGCCTGGACTCCTGTAAAGCACCTTGGGATGTTTTACTGTGCTAAAAGCTCTACATAAATACAACTTTTTGCATCAACTGTTTGCTTACACCAGGGAGATAAACTTCAGAAACCCATCTCCAACACCCTGCCCTCAAGAGTGAGATCGACTATTCATAGACCAATTTTCCTTCACCCTCCCTCA
Source organism: Cetorhinus maximus (assembly GCF_964194155.1). Lineage (NCBI taxonomy): Eukaryota > Metazoa > Chordata > Chondrichthyes > Lamniformes > Cetorhinidae > Cetorhinus > Cetorhinus maximus. Next base: position 178,200,512 of record NC_135880.1, read on the forward strand.
ATGCCTTGCCCTTCACCATCCAGCTTCTCAATCCTGCCCAGAGATAGTCAATCACATGGCAAGCGGGTGAGGGAGACAAGCACTGACTATGGTAGAGCACCCCAGGCAAACTTGGGTCCCTTTTCTGATCAGGACCATGGACAGCTGCACAGAGTGCCTTAGCGGGTTATGGATTAGAGCAAGCTCCACAACCTGGCTTTCAGGCACATGGGGTTCATTTGCTGGGGTGGGGGTGTGGGGGGAGGGAGGGGCTGGATGGAGGGGCAGTAAAACTAGGGGCGGAGTGAGTGGGTTCCAGTGAAATCCTGGGCCAAATGAGTGGTGAGTACTTGGAACCCCAAGGCTGCTATGGCCCCGAGGAGGCAAGAAAGCGAGAAGGTGGGAAATGACAAAGTAGAATATCTCAGCCTAATTTATTGAGAAGCAAGCGTCTCACAAAAACATAAGAGATGTTACCTACCAGTTCCTAGACCTACGTTTACTTTATGATTCAAAGCATTTCGGGCATCAAATAAGCCACTGCAAAGTCTAAAAGATAAAAAGAAAGAGAAATGAGGCCTTCAAGTCCCTGAGGAACAAGCTTGGCTTTTGTGCTGCTTTTTATGTTACACGGAGTTCACCTCAGCAACAGGAACTTCTGCTGGTCAGCGCTAAAGTTGCAGCCACAATTTTATAGTTGATCAATTTACTAACATTTGCAAATTTGGGGTGGTTTTATGTCCTAGGGTCACGTCTGGTAGGAACTACGCTCAATCAGTGCAAACTTATCAATTGGAGTGGGTTCAAGTAAGGCCTAGAGGTGAAGAACAGTGTTGATTCCACTGTTGTGCCAAAGTAACATATTTCACAGTCCATGCAATATGACCTAATCTGTGAAAATAGCATTCACCAGCCATTACTGACTCAGTATATATTAATTTCCAACCTGTGTAAAAAATAAACTGGGTCAGTTCTGGGCAGACCCAGGCTGTATTTTTCATGACAGCAGTTTACATTTAACTAACTAACTCCAGGTTCCAGGTACTTCTGATCATCACATGCACAATCTGCACCTCATTTGTCCAATATCCCTGGTCTCAACTTAAATCATCCTTGGACACTCAAATATCTGTTGGCCCGTGGTTCTCCTGAGTGCCTCACTCTTTACTCTGCTTCCAAAACTCCAGCTGTGCAAACAGGTGTCACTATGTATGGCCAAACATTAAAATGTGCTTAATCTTAATACAAGATAGTCACTAATAAATCCAATAGGGAAATCGGGGAAACTTCTTTACCCAGAGAGTGGCGAGAATGTAGAACTCACTACCACAGGCAGTGGTTGATGTGAGTAGTATAGATACATTTAAGGGGAAGCTGGATGAACACAAGAGGGAGAAGGGGATAGATGGATTTGCTGATTGGGTGAGATGAAGAGGATGTGGGAGGAGAGGGAGTGAGGAGACAGGCATTGGCTATGATAAAGGGTCCCAAGACAAAATCAGGTCGTCTTTCTGATCAGAACCATTTGGACAGCTGCCTAGAGTGCCTAGGATATGGACTGGAGCAAGCTCCAGAATCTGGTTTTCAGAGACTTGAAGCATAAACACCGGTTTAGGCCAGATGGGCCAAATGGCTAGTTTCTGTGCTGAAAACTCTGATGTAATTCTATGTAAAAAGGGAGCCAAAAATTTGCCAAAATTTAAAAATCTTGGGCCTGAATTTTGCGCTCCTCCACAGGCAGGTTTTTAGGTGGAAGGGAGTGTGAAATTGAAAGGACAGGATTCCCTCCAGGTTCCCGCCCACCCCAAACCCACAGCGATTCTACGCTGGGGTGGGCAAGGCCTTAGACAGAATGCCCACCCTTGCCCCAATTGAAGCTCTTAAGTGGCCAAGGGCTGTTTCCCGCCCAGCCGCAATTTTTAGGCTGGCGAGGGTTTTGAAGTTGTGCGGGAGGAAGCTCGAAAATCAACGGACGTAGATCTCGGGTGGGAAAGGGTGGAGGGAGTGGACGGGTGCCTCCACCAGAGCCCCCTTCTGAAGTTGAGTCCCCCTTAAAGTCTTGTGGCCTCTGGACCACCCCCCCCTCCCCACCCCACCCCAGCTTCTCTCCAAGACCCTGATCTCCCCCTTCATGCCCCCACCAGGCTGACCCTGCCCTCCTCGCCCTGGCATGGTTTAAACTTACCTGGGCCTCTGCTCCCTGGACTTAGTCTCAGGTGCCCTCCTGCAATTCCTTTGTTTTCCACTGTTGCTGTAGGGACTGGAGATCTGCTGGCCAATCAGATTGTCCGGCAGCATTGGAAATTTTGACCTGGATTTTGTGCTCAAGCCCCTGGAATGTGACCACTGAGGAAAGACTCACAGTGGGAATCCAGTGTAGGCATTTGGCCCAGACTTATTGATTTCAGTGATCGCATACTTACGAGGTGTTTGAATTTGGACAGTGTGAGATGGCCACTCCTTTTCTATGGAAGCGTTCCAGCTCATCGTCGGAGAGGTACACTCCATGTGCCATGATTGTCTGTGTGAAAACATTGTTTGCAACAGCCAGTTAATGACAAAAAGCTCATTTAAATTATGATCAGATGCAGCGGGAGATATCCAAATGAAAGAGTAAGTAGAGGAACAGAGAGGGTGATGAAAAGGATTGAGACAACTGGACAAGCATGAGAGGGATTGTGTAGAGAGAGGGAGAAAGAGAGAGAGAGAGAGAAGGGAAGAGAGAGAGAAAGAGAGAGAAAAGGAGAGAGAAAGAGAGAGAAAGAAATGTTTGAACTATGGAAACCATCTCTTTGTACAACCTAATTTTGCTGGTCTATGAGGACAGAACAGAGGAGTGGACAATTGGGTAGCTCTCAATGAGCCAGTACAGATGTGATGGGTTAAATGGCCTCCTTGTGTAATGAGTGATTCTATGATATGAACAATAGCAGACAGGAAAGGACCATCTAGTCCACCTGGCCTGACCTACACAACTGTGATGCTTTGTGTACCACATTATATACACTCGCCACCCCATTCAAAACCGTCACCTCCTGGGAAGGGGCAAAGAAACAGACTAACAACTCCAGGCCAATTTGGGGAAAGGAAAATCTGGGCAAATCCTCTCTGACCACAAACCCTTGGCACCCCCAAACCCCCAGCCTCGCCACCAATACCCCTCAACACCCCACCCCCAACCCCACCACCCCTCACCCGCCCAGACAATTAAAACCAGTCCAGGATAGACACTCTGGCCCTAAATTTCTCACAGTAGCTATCCTTTTATAGAAGGTCATGTCCACTCAGTCAGGAACAGGCCTAGCTCAAAGGAAAAATAAATATGGGAAAAAAAAAACCAAACAGATGAACAGACACAGAGAGAATCATGTAGAGCAGCAAAAGCAGAGATACAAAAGACAAAGTCCTACTTAAAAACAACTTGCCCAAGAGCAATGCCACAGGAGATCAGCAAATGCCATTTGAAATACTGTTCGTCCCATGGTTATCAATAGTGTGAACAATGTGAAAATCCGTGCAGGTCCTTAGAGGAGTTCTATAGTTACAGAGGCACTCTTTAATCAACAAGAGCTTAACTCCCACTTTCCTCTCTTGTTTTAACACCATATTCTGGGGTGAGCAAGGCAAAATCTGGCGCTAGATTTTGACCAAGTCTCGCTACCGCTTTTTCTGCTCGTCAAGATTCCCTGCAGATTGGGGGTGTGTGTGACGGGGAGGTGGGCAGTGTGGCTGTGTAACACACCCACCCATAAGCTCACTTACTCCGCAGGTGTGCCTCACATTGAGTTCCCTCCTTTGCTATTTGAGTCTGGTGCCCCAATGATAGAAAACAAAGACTTGCATTTCTATGGCGCCTTTCACAACTGCAGGGCATCCCAAATCTCGTGACATCCAATGAAATACTTTTTTGATCTATAGACACTGTAGGATGTAGGAAATGTGGCAGCCAATTTGTGCAAAGGAGGATCCCATAAATACCATTGTGCTGATGACTAAATAGTCTGCTCTTCAGTGATTTTGGTAGGGGGGGCAAATATTGAGGAAAACTCCCCTGATCTTCTCCATTATGGTGGCCACAAGATCATTTAAACCCACCTGGGAAGGGACCAGACAGGTCTTTTGTTCAATGTCTCATACAAAAAACTGTGACAGTGCAGCATTCCTTCAGTACTACGCTGGGGGTATCAAGCTAGACTTTTGGAGCTCAAGTGTTTGGAGAGGGACTTGAACCCACAACTTTGAGTCAGAGATACAAATACCATTCACTGAGCTAAGGCTACCACCAAAGCAGTAGAAATGACTGGAGCAGTCATGTCTGTTTTCCAGCCTAATAAATTATCAGGTCTGTTGAGAGACTCCCATCAGATGTGTGGGCTGGGAGTGTGCATGCAGGAAGGATAATGGATTTCAGGAACTGCTTTTTTAGTGATATTTTGAAAGAAAAAAGTGTGGCATTGAGCACTAACCTTATCAGTCAGGAGGCTATGTTTGTCGTAAACATCGGAATAATCCTTGTAGTTTGGAAACATTCCCTTCACAACCTCCACCTCTTTCCAAGACTCACTCACGTGACTCTGTTTATAAAAATAACAAGACTATTTGCATTTTGACCTCAATTTGCCCTGAATTGCAAGTTTTCAGCCTCTGAAGTGTGCTACAATCTGTAAAAAGTTGTAAAATCTTTGTGAAGAGGTTATTTTATCAAAACATTTTTTAACAATTCTTTAACGTGCGATGCAGTGATGTGAATCATATTGGAGCTCACCATTGCATCGCCTGTCACAAGATGCCAAGGCAGGATTGAATGTACAAATAGTATAGTTAGGACCAATAGCAGGCAGTTATTCACTTAATGAGTGCTCAATACATTGAAGGAACCCCTGGGTTGAGGAACCATTTAAATAAAACAGTTTAATTTTGCAATGTGTGTATCTGGATCATACAAATAAGAAATAAAATAGTTTGCATTTCTATGTCACCTTTCACATCCTCAGGAAGTCCCAAAGAACTTTACAGCCAATGAGGTGCTTTTTAATGTGATCATTAAGCCATTAGTTGCGTTGTAGGAAACCTAACAACCAATTTGCACACAGCAAGCTCCCACACGCAGCAAAATGATAATGATAAGATAATGTGCTTTAGTGATGTTGGTTGGGATAGATGTTGGACACTGGGGAGAACCCCCTGCTCTTCTTCAAAATAGCACCATGGGATCTTTTGCATTCATCTAAGAGACCAGACAGGGTCTCAATTTAACCCTTCCTCATCCATCATTATCTTGTGACCCTGATTAAATTTTACCTTGTGCTGCTAGACTTTCATGATGCCAGGCTGCTTACAGCTTCACAATAGCATGCCAGGTTTTGTCAGTACAGTATGGACTCTAACCCTAACCCACCATCTACAGTGAGCACATTCGTGCCAATGTGATTTTTATGCTCTATATAATGTACGTGACATTCGGAGATCAGCAAAAGTTTAAGATTTGCTGTTCTCTGTGAGTTGACGCACTTAACCAGAAGACCTTAGTGTTCATCGCCATGTCCAGTGTCAGGTGCATTTACTGCTAATTTTTCTCAAAAGTTTTCAGTAAATCCAATACAACAACACCAACAACTTGCATTTATATAGCATCTTTAATATAGTAAAATGCCCCAGGGAGCAATTATCAAACAAAATTTGACACAGAGCCACCTGGAGAAATATTAGGGCAGGTGACCAAAAACTTGGTCAGTGAGGTAGATTTTAAGGAGCATCTGAAGGGAGGAAAGGGGTCTCTTACAGAGGAAATTCCAGAGCTTAGGCTTTAGGCAACTGAAGACATGGCCGCCAGTGGTGGAGCAACTAAAATTGAAGATGTGCAAGAGGCCAGAATTGGAAGCACACGGACCTCGGGTTGTGGAGCTGGTGAAGGTTACAGAGACAGGGAGGGGCGAGGCCATGGAGGGATTTGAGCACAAGGAATGAGAATTTTAAAATTGGGATACTGTCGAACAAATGAAGGTCAGCAAGCAGAGGGATGATGGGACCTGGTGCAAGTGAGCATATGGGCAGCAAGAGTTTTGGACAAGCTCATGATTATAGAAGGCGAAAAGTGGGAGGCCAGGTGAGCACTGAAATAAAGTCCAGAGGTACCAAAGGTATGAAGAGGGTTCAGTAGAAAATGCAATGAGGCAGAGCAGAAACATGCAATTTTATGGAAGTGGAAGTCAGCAGTCTTTTCCGCTTATTTGTAACTCCTGTGTGATTGATGCTAAACACAACTATTCAGTCTGCAGAGCAATAGAACCAATTTCCTAGAACTCACTGGCTTTATCTGGCTGAAATTAACAAAACAGTTAGGACACTGTGAGCAGCAACTTTGAAATTGACATGGGGCCGGATCTTCCCCCCCGTGGGGGGGGTTTGTGTGGGAGCGGGCGGGTTTCCAATCAGCACTCCCATTCGGGGGTGCGCTGCCATTTTACATGGGCGGGCCAATTAAGGCCTGCCCAGCGTGACATCCATCAGGAAGCGCCATGTGCTCCCCTGTGCGGGCTGGGGTAGGGGGATTCCCTGAGCCGGGAGTTTGCTCTTTCGCACATGCTCACGAAAGAGTGCACGGATCTCCCTGAGGCTAAGTGCTGCCCCAGGGAGATCGGCTCAGGTTTGAAACATTGAATAAAGATTAGAAAAAAAATTACTGACATGTCCCCTCATGTGCCACTGTCACATGAGCTGGGGCATGTCGATTTCTTTTATTTAGAGATTTAATGCAAATTTTAATACCCTCACGAAACCTCAACCCGCCTGTGGATGAGGTTTCATGTTTTTTTAGGAGACCGCCTGGGTTCCCGGCCTGCCCGCCAACCTTAAGGTTGGATGGGCAGGCCCATTGATTGATTCAATTACTTTATTAATGACTTTAAGTGGCTGTTGACAGGTCAGCGGGCGTGCAGCCGAGTTGGCTGCGCACCCGCCGACCTGAAAATGCAAATGGCGCAGGGTGACATTGGGATGCCCACCTGACGTCACCCCACACCATTTTACGTGTCGACGAGCGGGCCTCGCCCCCCCACCCCCAGCTCACCCACTAGAAGATGCAGCCCATGAATGCACGTGGCTGACGATCATTGTGTTTTGGCGAGTGTAAAATGATGAAGTGTTTTGATACTGTAAATAAAGAGAAACAGTTTCCAGTGCCTGAAGGAACAGTAATCATAGGAGACTGATTTAACATGATTGACAAAAGAACTAGATACGACATGAGGAAAAACATTTTTGCAGAACATAAGGTGAGGATTTGGAATGCACTGCCTAGAGGGTAGTGGACACAAAGTCAATAATAGCTTTTAAAAAGGGAATTGGATAAATTTTTGAAGGGGAACAATTGCAAATATCAGGGGAGTGGCACTAACTGGATTACTCTTTTTAAGAGCAAGCACAGAATCGATTGGCCAAATGGCCTCCTTCTGTAGTATGATTGTACAAGTGACTGCCAAGTTTAAATTGTACCATGTTAAGTGGTGCAAACTGTACAGTATCATTGCTACTAGTACTGAATGTTTTTTTTAAAACACTTTGAACTCACCTCAGTTATAGATTATGGTGTAAATCGGAAAATTTGCCTTGCTTAACTTATTCCCGCAGGTCCAGGAATTGATTGTTGAAACTATTCACACTGGTTGCAAAAAAGAATGATACCGACAACATTTCAGAGGACTTTACATTCTCCCTGAAATTAGTGGGTGCCGTACCTGAATGCGCAAGTTGTTGTGGTTGGCAAATGACCCCAATTGCTGCATTAATTTCGAGGAGCAGCTAGGCACAAAACGAGGAGTCACAATGGGGTTCACCAGAGGGTACTGCAAACAAAAAAACACACATCAGAAAATACAGCCATTTCAACACTGTTAACACACTGAACAGGTGAGGAATTCACCTCCTATACATTTGAAGCACATTTTTCTATTATAACTAAGACCAAAAATGGTGGAAATCCTCAGGCAGAATCTGTGGAGGGAGAAAAACACAGTTCACGTTTCACACCTTCCATCAGAACGTGTAAAAAAAATTAGAGATTTAAAAGGGTCTGGAGGAGGTGTGAATGGGAATAGTAGAACCATTAACATCACTTGCTGTCTGAAAATGGGAGTGCTGGTTCTGATCTGAAATTGAACTCAATGTTGAGTCTGCAGGTGTCTAATGGAAAGATGAAGAACTTATGTTGAGCTTCACTGGAACAATGCAAGGGGCGAGGGCAAAGAGGTCAGAGTGAGAGTGAGGTGGAGGATTAAAATGACAGGCGGCTGGAAACTCAGGGTCAAGCTTGCGGACTGAATGGAAGTGTTTCTAAAGCAATCCTGTTACGGACCGTGATAGGAAGAGTGCACAGCTAATTCTAGCCCCACTTCTCCACAGGTTGTAACAATAGTTTAAATATTTAATTCACCCACAAAACTGGCCAATTGTTTACCTCTGATACTGTTATTCCCAACATAAAAAAGTCTAACCAGGCTTCTTTCATTAAACACAAAAAATATTGATTTATCATAAAACAAATTACTTTTTAAAACAAGGTAATAACCTGGTTAACATACAAGTTGTAGTTTTGAAGTGCAATGATTTTTCCCTTTTTTAAAACCAACAGGTATTCAAATCCCCACACACTCACAAAACAGGACAAAACAAATACAGTCCCCTGCAGAAGCTGGAGTATGGGGAAGTTTCTTTTAAAAAGGAAAGAATTCGAAGAGATCTTGACGCTGTTGATCTAACAGAATTCTGGTCACAATAGGTCTGGAAGTTCCTTCTGATGGGCTTATTGGTGAAACTGTCTTTGACGACTCTTACTTATCACAACTTCGCAGACTTTCAAACAAAAACAGATGATTTATTCTGATGAGACATTTCTGAGGAAGGTTTAACACAAAGATAGAGCAGAGAGAGGGAAACAGAGAGTCTTTTCTTACAGCCTGCTTCTAAGGCACCCACACTCTCACATTCACTCTCTGACTGAGAGTTTTAAAGACTAAGATGTTCAGAGAATACTTTTCTTAGGCCAAGTGTTTTTAACCAATCAGCAAGAGGCTTTAGCCTGGCAACAGCAGTTCTTTGTTAACTTAGATATACAAGATATTTCTTCCCTCTCCAGGTGTTCACTGCTGGACATCTCTGTTGACTCGTGGTTTCTCAAAGAATGGCATATTCACAGCCCCGAATTAATATTGCAAGCTTTTAAAAATGACTCAGGAGGAAGAATGTACAAAATTTAATGTCTTTCAAATTTTCCAAAAACGAGTTCCTCACAACCCCCCAATCTGTGCTTGGTCTTCCCAATGTGCAGGAGACCACACCGTGAGCAGAAAACACCATATAGTAATTTTCTATTTGTACTGTGTATTAGCATTAATGAATCTCCCTAGCGCAGTCAGTTCAAATAAAGTTAGATCATAACCATCACTGAAGTGGAGATGGTGGCACAGTGGTAATGTCAATGGATTAATAACCCAGAGGTCTTAATGCTTTAGAGATTGTGGCTTCAAATCCCATTGTGGCAGCTAATAAAATTCAATTAATAGAAATAAACTGGAATTGAAAGCTAATCTTACTGATTATAGAATCATTGAGGTCTACAGCACAGAAAAAGGCCCATTGAGTCTGTGCTGGTCAAACAAGTACCTAACTATTCTAATCCCATTTTCCAGCACTAGGCCCATAGCTTTATATGCCTTGGCCTCGCAAGTGCACATCCAAACGCTCTTAAATGTTATGAGGGTTTCTGCCTCTACTGCCCTTTCAGGCAGTGGTAGAGGCAGAAGTTGAAAGGCAGGGTAATTGTGAAGTTATCATCAATTGTTGTAAAAAGTGACCTGGTTCCTTTATGGAAGGATATCTGCTGTCCTTACCTGGTCTGGCCTACATGTGACTCCAGGTCCCCAGCAATGTAATTGATTCTAAACCGCTCTCTGAAATGGCTGAGCAAGCCACTCAGATCAAGGGCATTTAGGGATGAGCAACATTCACAAGTCATGAAAGAACAAAAATAAACTCCCATTTTCTCAGACAGTGACTGTTGGTAATGATTCTGTTTTTGCCATTTACGCCTCCTCTAGACTCATCTTTTGTTTTTTTTTTGCCCTGTTCCCACCCATTTTTGCTTTGCACCCTTATCCCTTTTGTCATCTACTCTCTCCTGCCTTCCAGCCTATCACAGGCCTTCCCCTCCCCTCTTTCCCAGCCTCTGTACTTGAAAGCCTCTTACATCTCTTTTACCAGTTCTGATGAAAGGTCACTGAGCTTAAATGTCAGAAGGAATCCTATCAGCCCCTTGGAGGCGGGATGGGGAGCGAAAATTGAAATCAGTGGGTCAGGCTGGTTCCCCAAAGTGTTCCCACCTCTAGGATATCCTGCTGGAGGCAGGGTCAACACTGCCGTGGCTACCCAATGGCATTTGGATTGGGCTTGACAGCAGAAAAATGTCAAAGTTGGCAACATTCCTCCCATTAACTCTGTTTCTCTCCAGAGTTGCTGCCCAAGCTGCTGAGTATTTCCAGCATTTCCTGTTTTCACTTCAGATTTCCAGCACCCTCAGTATTTTGCTTTGACTCTAAAAGTATACATCAAATTACAATGTCCACCAACATTACTCAGATGTTTGAAATAGCCTGGTCTAGAAGCTCTGTAGAAGAGTCATATGGACTCGAAACGTTAATTCTGCTTCTCTCTGCAGAGATTCTGCCAGACCCACTGAGTTTTCCAGCACTTTCTGTTCTTATTTCAGATCTCCAGCATCCACAGTATTTTGCTTTTGTAACATCAGTCTAGACGTGTATATCTTACCTTCCGACTGGCCAGTTCAGTAACAAATCTGTGAACGACAACAACAATTCAATGTCAGCATCTTATGTTGCTGTGTCTTATGTCAGATATACTTTCAGCGTCCAACACCAATCACAACATGTGAAACATTTCTTAAGAAACAAGAGGTTACCCAATAAGAGGCCATTGAGTACTGAATTTAGCACACAAATAATGGTGAGCAATAAATTCAGTTTGCCCCTGCATTGGAGTAAGTGCATTGTGAATGGGGCAACGGCATAACCAAGGGCTTAGTGTTCATGCTGTGAGTGAACGTGTCCCAAATACACCCTATATAAATGCAAGTTGTTGCCATTGAATTACCTGGAGACTACTTATATCACCAGTTGGCAGCTCTGTCCAGTGTGTTGCTAAGTAATCCGGGTGTTTGAATCCAGGTTTGGATTCATGACTGTTTGTCCCTACATGCCCTCTAATATGCAAAGTGTTACAGGAGGCACAAATAAAGAATGTAATGGTAATTTTAATAAGCCTGAGCTGTCTTTGAAAATTGTGGTCGTCAGACATCTTTATATTAAGCAATAGCTCTACAAATGTCTTTGTTAGATTGAAGGGTCCTATCAATGCCTACATCCGTCTCTTAAAGGCTTCTTCTTCACAATCCAACACTGGAAAAGGGACTATTGTTAGCCCAAGAGCTCCAATGGCACACGGTAGATGTGCTGGTAACTTCCAAGAACATTTTCCAATTTCAAGTCACCTCAAGTGTTACACCCACCCAACAGTTTCACTCAACTTCTCTGGCTCAGAAGAGAACAATTTAAAGGTCTGAATTTTAACTTTGGTGGGCATGCCCGATTGGCAGGCCCGAAAAAAAGGGCCCCCGACCGCGATTGGCCCCCGACCACAAACACGTGCTGGAAAGCTCAGTGTTGCCAGGGTGGGGGGCAGGAAGAGGGCGGGCAATGATGTTTCCGTGGGTGAGGGTGAGCGCTGCAGGTGAGCTCCCTGAAGGCAGACAGCTGCCTCGGGGAGCCGGAGACCTGAAAAAGCTGAAATAAAAGGTTTTAAAAGCTGAAAGTGTCCATGCATCACAATCCAACAGCTGAAAATAGAGCTGATAAAAATGCAAAAAAAACAGGTATTTATTTTTATTTTACTTCATAATGGAGATTTCATCCCGCCCTTGGATGGGGATTGATGAAAAATGCAAAGGCCGCCTGGCCAATTCGCTCGTCCGCCAACTGTGAGGTTGGCCAGGCAATGAAAAATTGGACTCAATTGCGCCGCTAATTGGCTTAATTGCCCTTTCAATTGTTGGCTGGAGCGCTTCTGACTTTTGCGCACGCCTGCCGAGTGAAAAATCGCATAAGTGCGCGATGCCGTCGGGACACTAGCGTCTTCTCACGTGATTTTATGCCCGATCAGGTCAGACATGGGCCCCCGGGATGTAAAATTCTGCCCAAACAGTCCAATCTAATTCCTACATGTAGTAAATTATTGTTAGAGATTTATAGGGTATCAAGTTTTAATTTTTAGAGAATATTTTCTTATTTTTCCCTTATGTCTCCTTTTGTCTTTCTTATCCTATCTGCCTTTCTTTCCCGCTCTTTATTTTTCTTTCTCTGCCTGATTTGACTCCCAGTTCCCATTTCCTTTTCTATTGTTCCTCTTTTTCAATCTTTCAATTTCATTAGTTAAGAAGTAAGACTATTGGTCCCACTGTTCATTGTAGTCCCAGAATCCCATCACCCTCGCTGCACCCTTATCAGCTCTCCCTCCCAGCAAGTTACAGCGCAGAGAATTTGAGCTGAAGGCTGGCAAGGAATTTAACTAGTGGTGCATGCTGCAAAATGCTCCACTCCAACAAGATTTGGCCCATTATAAGGAAGCAAAGTAAGTACAGCTTGGAACAGTCTTTAGAATGGTTACCATGGGTACGCAATTTAATCAATAGAAGTAAAAACAAATAATCGCTTGTTTGAAGCTTGCAGTACTAGACAATACAGAATGGTTCGTAGAAAGAGCTTTACCTTGCAGTTTCACTCAAAGATTCGCACAATATTTCTTTATACTCAGGAAACAGCTCATTAAGGTCCATACAAACTTTACCTACAAAAGCACGTTGGCCCAATTTATCTATACAAAAGAAAAGGAAATGTGCACTGTTTATTCACAGCTTTGTAATAAGCAGAAGTGTCTCTCATTTTGTTGCAACTTACTGCTGACATTTCTGTGACACTCTGATTAACAGTAAAAGGATTCTATTGAATAGGCCACTCTTGGCTTTAGCGCAGGTAGGCTCAGAACCCAACAGTGGCATATGTGCATGTCAGGTGGCACTCCAAGCCAACCCTGGGTATTCTTCCCAGCTTACCCCCTCCAATTAGCTGCACCGAAATCTACATCTCCAGCAGTGGGGGGAGGGGATGGGTGAGGTATGTCATCGCTCCCCCCTGCAAACTTGTATTTATCTAATTAATTTAAAGTAGTTAAAGATCCCAAAAGGCTTCACAGGAGTGATTATCAAACGAAATGTGACACCGAGCCACATAGAGATTTTTCTGTTATTCTTTCACGGGGTGTGGTCATCACCAGCTAAACCAGCATTTATTTCCCATCCCCAATTGCCCTTGAGAAGGTGGTGGTGAGCTGCCTTCTTGAACCACTCCAGTCCATGTGTTGTAGGTACACCCACAGTGCTGTTAGGGACAGAGTTCCAGGATTTTGACCCAGCGACACATGGTTAGGCACAGAGCTAGGTTTAGGGAGGGAATTCCAGAGGTTTATGGCCTAGGCAGGTGAAGAAGCCATAGTTGCCAATAGTGGAGCGATGAAAATTGGCCATATATAAGAAGCCATAATTGGAGCAGTGCGGAGATCCCAGAGGGTTGTCGGGTTTGGAAGGTTAAGGCAAGGACATGGAAGGATTTGAAAACAGGAATGAGAATTTTAAACTGAGGTGTTGCCGGACCAGGAGCCAATATCAGTTACTATTAGGAGTGAACAGAACTAGGTGTGAATTAGGAAACAGGCAGCTAAGTTTTAGATGAGCTGAAGTTTATGGAGGGTGTAAAATGGGAGGTTGACCAGGGGAGCGTAGGTATAGTCAAACTGCCAGGTGACAAAGGCATGGGTCATAAGGATGAGTACAGTGGATTTATGTAATACAAATTGATTATTTGGCCTATAAAATGCTGTCAGTGGAGGACGATGTAAATTAGGATCATAAAATCAATCCCAGTCACTTGCAGCATTGTGATCTCCAGGCCCGATCTTCACTCTGCCTGGGACCTGTGGCAGCTCTGAATGCATCCTTTGGAAAATTGAGTTGGGGCAGATGTCGGACAGTCAATGGTTTTGACTTTCTGTTTTATTTGCTTGCCAGAGTGCTGGGTGTACAGAAATCACCGCATCCACATCCCATCAACGCCCGCCCCCAACCCCCCTGACTCCAAACCGATATCCACTATGTACACTGGCGTTAACAAATAAATTTGGCTAAACTACTCACCTACAATGTCGCAAAGCTTTAAAGATGAATCTGTGTGAATGGTTGCAAAATAACATGCAGTGGTAGTGCCATTCCTTAGAGTTCTTTTCTGTCAAATAATGAACAGAGCATTAATAAGAAGCTCCTATTTTTTTTTTAAAAAAGCATTTCTTTCTGTCCTCTAGGGTTTTCCTGACCTATGTAGAGAAGTATCATTCCAACTTAGAGAACTTGTTTCTACAAAGAACTTACATCATAGAAAATGGTCATTCTGCTAAATTTTTTTCTGTGTTGGTATTTATGCTCCTCACAAGCCTCCTTTCACCCTACTTCAAATCACACTATCAGCATAGCCTTCTATTACTCTCTCCTTCGTGTGTTTAGTTAGTTTCCCCTTAAATGCATCAATGTTATTCACCGCAACCACTCCCAGTGGTGAAGAGCTCCCCATTCCCACATTCTCTGGGTAAAGGTGTTTATTCCGAATTCATTATTGGATTTATTTGTGACTATCTTATATTGATGGTTCCCGGTTTTGGACTTTACCACCGGTGGTATTTCCCTATGTCTACTCTATCAACCTCCTTTAACATTTTAAAGACCTCTAACAGACCACCCCTCAGTCTTTTTCAGTCAGAGAAAGGAGCCCCAGTCTATTTGGTCTCTCCTGATAGTTATAACCTCTCTCAGATTTGGCATCATCCATTCTCTTCAGCTTCACCACTGTCTCTGTATCCTTTTTATAATATGGAGACCAGAACTGTCTACAGTACTTCAATTGTGGTCTAACCAGGGTTCAGTAGAAGTTTAACATAACTTCTCTGCTTTTCAATACTATCCTGCTAGAACTGTATCCCAGTGCTTTGTGCGTTGTTGTATACTGCTGAGTAGCCATGAGAAGCTTACAAAGTTGTAAAAAACCTGTATGCCCTCTTTAAAAAAGGACACTGCTGAATCTTTAAAATGGCTGCCACGCGTCACCTGACTCTTGGAATTACAAGTTGGCTTACGGGAGCTTCTAAAAGTTGAACTACAATAAACATGCCTAGGCCACATCCTTGTGGAATGTTGCATCAACCTTTGTCAGGACTTACCCCAAAGCAGCAAGAACAATAAGGCCTCAGATTTTCTACCAGGGAACAAAAAGAACTAATGAAACTGATTATGCACAAGGGTTAAGGACACCTATCTGCTTCTATTAAATGTCAAAGGTTTTGGCCAAGGAAGGTGAAGCCTACTTCAATAATATGATCACACTATTGATCGCGTTCCATTGTGTATTAATGGCCAGTCTTCAAATGACTAAAATTCTTTGATTTTGGAAAGCTTTTTATTATAAGCCCTGCTTGCATTTTGCAGCAGACAGCAAAACACAGGAGTGACGCCAGAAGGAACATCACTGCTGAAATCAGGCTACAACATCTAGCCTCCTACAAAGCCACAAGGTTTAAATATTAAATGCCCCCTTGAATGCCCATTTCCAAAAGATCCCAAGTTTGCCTGGAAAAGGAAAATTGGTCCCCTGATCACAAGTACTATCCAGGCTGTCCACCCTACTTCCTGCACATCTCTTATTCTGAAGAAACTCCACAAAATCCTGTCTTCAGCTATTGTCTGAACTTCAGCTCCTGAGTGGAAAAGCCCCTTACACCAGACCCTTACAAACATGTGAAATGTCAGCCATCCTATTTGGTTTTAATATTCGTAGAAGTGAAACTCCTTTATTTTACTGTATCTTTCTTGTGTGTATGTGGTGTGTGTGAAGTAGTACCATGAAAGTATAATAATTTTCATAATAGTTTTCTGGTTTATTGTAAAGTAGGTTTATGGGGGTAAGTATAGTTAGGTCTGTCTGTGATTTAATTACAAAAGCTATGTGCTTGATATGCTAATGAGTAAATATGGATGCTGGCTTAGCATGTAAAGGGCGAAGGGAATTTGCATTTTTAGAGAGATGAAGGGTGATTTGGATTTCAAAGGGATTTTAGTCTGTAAACAAATAGCCAGACAAGTAATGCTACGTAATGTGTTTATTTTTCCCAAAGGGTTACTGACAATATATAGTGACAACATGAAAGCTTTTATGTTATGAGGGAGTTACAATTTCAAAGACTTATGAAACAATAGAATTTACATATTAAGAGAGAAACATATATAAAAGGAGAATGAGGCTATGTGTCAGAAGAAGGCCCAGTGGGATCTAACAGAAGTGTGTGAAATAGTCTTAATGAAGCCTCCAGCATTTGTGCATAAGCTTGCTGTCTGCCGAAACTGAAAGTAGAGAAAAAGCCATTTGAAATTCCACTGCACAGAGTATTGTGTTAATTTGTTGGATCTGTTTAAAATCTAAAATCTATTTTTGGACCATTGCCTTAAAGTGGGTCTAACTGGGAGTCAGGTTAATTAGGAATTTTAGGAGTTACTATAGTAGTAATTTGTAGTCCTATGTATGTGCTTGAAATCTTTTCTTTTGTTAATAAATATTTTAATTTAGGTTTTGAAAAAAATCTCTAAAAGTCTTGGTGGAATTATTACTTCTGAATTCAGTGCATGCATTTCCAGAAAATACAAGTTACAAAACCGTTGTGATAGCACGATCAAGTTTCCCTCGTGGATTTGATTCACCTGACACGTATCATCTGCTGTGGCATAACAAGTAGTGATAAACCTTTCCAGGAAAAGTGCGTTAGAATAAATAATACTCTTGTTTCAAAATTCCGTGAATGTCTGAGCCAGTGACTTTGGAGAAAAAAACTGACCACACACAAACTGGGGAGGTTTGGGAGTACATCCTAGTGTTATCTGAATTAAACCACAGTGATTACGGACAGAAGGGTAGAAGAATTAGAGGCTTTTAGTCTGTCTCTCTCCCCTCTCCGTAACAGAAACTGAGAGGTGCATCTAGGATTGAATCCATTGCAAATGAGCCAAATTTTGATCAATTACACTAGAATGAGCCAAATTTGGCATTAAAGGAATCAACTGGAAACTAAAAAGGAATGTTCAGAAGTTGAAATCCACAGCAGATTTTCATGCGCTAACGCTAAAACCATCATGGCTAATTTTAATGCAAAGATGTTTGTAGAATAAGGAGACTTGACTTGGGAAAAATTAGCACCCCTAAACATAAAACAGCTGAAAGCCCTGCCCTTCTGCCCTGAAAGCTGTAGCTAGGCAGGTAGAGCTAGAAATTAGCCAATACGACAGAAATCTGAGTTACTTCAGATGCTTGGTGAGCATTTGGGTCTCAGTCCAGACCCGGAACAGGTAGAGGAGGAATTAGAACGTGAAATCGACTGGGTTATCCTAGCTAAAATACAGCTTGAAAAGCTGAAAATAGAGCTAGAGTTTGAAGCTCAGGAAGAAAAGAAAGAGAGGAAAGCCTGAGAAAAAGAGATAGAAAGGGGTTTCCAGCTACAGAAATGGGAGGTGGAGCTGCAGGCACAGAAAGATATAGACCTAAGACAGCTTGAAGCAACTAGGGAAAATATAACTCTACCTAACTGTAGTCCAAATCTCTGTAACCCAGAAAGACGTTTTGCAGCCCTGAAATTCTCCAAATTCATTCTCAAGTTTGAAGAGAGCAATGTCAAAAATTTTTGTTACCACTTTTCAGAAGTAGCAGATGAGTTACACTGATCACAAGAAGTGTGGATTCTTATGATACAGGGTCAGTTGACAGGGAAGGCCAAGAGCTCTATTCTATGCTGTCTCCTGAAATGTCTGCCAGTTACAAACAGACCAAGGCTGCCAGCCTTAATGTTTACAAGTTAGTCCTGGAGACATAGAATCAACAATTCCAGAATACTCATAACAAACCTGCGTTAACCTATTTAGAATTCAAAAGATGAAAGTAAATAGCTTTTGACTGGGGTCCATGCTTTAAAAATAGAGTGCACTGCAATGTGTTAAGGGAATTGGTATTGCCGGTAGAGTTTAAAGACTGACTCCATTACAATATAAAAATTCATCTAGAGGAACAAAGAGTTACCTCAGTCAGGGCAGCAGCAGTTATGGCTGCTGACTATGAACTGACTCACAAGTCTCTGAACCACAGCAGACTTGCGTCAGATTTTTCATACCAGCAAGAGAGAAATAAAAGGGGGATAGAAGGAACAGGAGTAGATCTGAAGGAAAAAGTAGTAGGCAAACCAATCCCCAACTTTTAAAAGAAAGGGTATGGAAGGCAAACTAGCAGGGCTTCACCCTGCTTGCTACCATTGTGGCAAGCTATAGAGTCATAGAGGTCTTCAGCACAGAAAAAGGCCCTTTGTCCCATCGAGTCTGCACTGGTCAAACAAGTACCTAACTATTCTAATCCCATTTTCCAGCACTAGGCACATAGTCTTGTATGCCATGGCATCGCAAGTGCACATCCAAATACTTAAATGTTATGAGGGTTTCTGCCTCTACCATCCTCTCAGGCAGTGAGTTCCAGATTCCCACCACCCTCTGGGTGAAAAAGTTCTTCCTCATATCTACTTTAGACATCCTGCCCCTTACCTTAAATCTATGCCCCCTGGTTATTAATCCCTCCACCAAGGGGAAAAGTTCCTTCCTGTCTATCCTATCTATGCTCCTCATAATTTTATACACCTCAATCATGTCCCCCCTCAATCTCCTCTGCTCCAAAGAAAATAACCCCAGTCTATCCAATCTCTCCTCATAACTAAAACTCTCCAGCCCAGGCAACATCCTGGTAACTCTCCTCTGGGCTCTCTCTAGTGCAATCACATCCTTCCTACAATGCGGATTCCAGAACAGCATGCAATACTCCAGCTGTGGCCTAACCAGCATTTTATACAGTTCCAGCATAACCTCCCTGCTCTTATATTCTATGTCTCGGCCAATAAAGGCAAGTATCCCATATGCTTTCTTAACCACTTCATCTACCTGTCCCGCTACCTTAAGGAACCGGTGAACATGCACACCAAGGTCCCTCTCATCCTTGGTACTTCCCAGGGTCCTACCATTCATCGTGTATTCCCGTGCCTTGTTTGTCCTGACCAAGTGCATCACCTCACACTTATCCGGATTAAATTCCATTTGCCACTGATCAGCCCATCTGACCAGCCCGACTATTGCTATCCTCCTCACTATTTACCACCCCACCAATTTTCGTGTCATCCGCGAACTTACTGATTAACCCCCCTAAGTTCAAGTCTAAGTCGTTTATATATACTACAAACAGCAAGGGAACCCAACACCGATCCCTATGGAACCCCACTGGACAGAGGCATCCAGTCACAAGAACATCCCTCGACCATCACCCTCTGCACCCAGAGTTTCTCAAGGAAAATTGCTGGTGTGCAAAGAAAATCACAGGGACCATTGTAGCACAGCCAGTATCTGTAATCATGGGAGTTGTAAATCTCTGTGCATCCAGAACAGAGGGAGCAGATACCTATCAGGATTTTGTAGTCAGGGGGAAGATGGCCCCTTGTGTTTCTAAGGAACTGGAAAAGAAGATCAGCAATTAGCATTCTCCAAGATACTGGTTGCCTAGAGATGCTGCCAGCAGAGAAAATCGAAGATTAGCAGGATAATTTGGAGATTTCCCATGCAGGATCAGAACCATTTACAATGTACTAGTCAAAGGACTCACTGGAGAATGTCTTGAGGTGCCACTAGTAAAAATTCAATTGAATTGAGAGCTTGTTACGGGGTTTGTAACAGTGAGTGTGATCCCAAACTTGCCTATGCAAGGAATTGATCTCATATCAAGGAACTACCTGGCTGGTAGTCAATGTAAATGCACCAGATGTCCCGAACAGTCCAGGGAGACTGAAAAGTGCCAGCAGAGTTCTACAGAGTTGCAAAAAGCTGAGAAAGATTTAGAAGCCCTGCACTGCGTGACAGAACCCGTGAGGCTTGGAATTGCTAAGATAAAGCTAATGGAATTAGACAGGGCCAGGGTAGTGCCCACAGAGTTTGAATAGAACAGTATAGAACCCGTAAGAATTGAAAAGGCTACAGAGTTAGAAGGGACCAGGTTAGAGCCTACTAACCCTAAGATGGCCAAGACAGATCCATAGGGAAGCCAAATTGTCAGAGTAGGAAAGGTAAAGGTTGAAGAAAATGTGCCTGAAGTGAGGCTTGCAGAAACCTTCCTTCCAAAAATAGAGGGGGACCAGGGGAGTCCCCAAATGAACAAACAGGTAGTGAGGGAGACACTTGACGTAGTTGAAGAGCCGCAGGGCAGGGCAGCAGAAGCTAGCCAGCCACCTGTGAGCAGGGGTGTCCCAAAAGACATGGGACAGATTGAGGACCAATCCACCCCTACAGTAACGGAACTGAGGAAGCCATTACTGTCTAAATCAAACCCACACTTGTAACAAATCAAAAGGAAGTTCAAGTGCTGCTGACAGCTCCCAGGAGTACGAAACAAATGCACCCCATTCCATCACCCTAGAAATCCAAATCCTCAGTGAACTGACACCTGAACTAACAAACTCCCCGATTTTGGACACAGTCAAGCAAGGGTTAAAGGCTTTACAACACTTTTTCCCAAGCAGTCAACCTAACCTGCATGTTAAAACCCTTCATATCAAACACAACCTAATGACAGTTCACAGTGAATTAAATGGTCCTGTCAATGCTGAGCCTCAAAAAAAATTGCAGAGAAAGAGGCAAGTGGACTCAGTTCAAAAGACCTCAACAACCTCAGAATGATTGGAATAAAGTAACTTGTGAATTCCATGGAAGGCTCATGGTACTAAAGAAAAAAAAAGTTCAAAACAAAAAACAAAAGCATCTGAATGACATTCTTGGGTCAGCGAGAGGGGATTATTATCAAAGCAGGAATTGATTGTTGGCACGAAAAGAGGCCATTTTGAACTCGTTACCTCAAAAAGAAAATTTAAAATGTTTGAGTCTGGGAAGTGAACTTAAAACAAAAAGGTTGTTTCCACAGCTAAAGAAGAAGGAGACAATCTAACTATAGACTTAACCGTGACATTCCTTGTAGAGTTTAAAGATGAGAAAACTCCAGGCATAAGAGGCCAGTGAGGTCAAAAAGTTGAAATCAGCTCAGACTGTTTTAAAGAGTGGGAAAAAAAGAAAAAAAATCACCGGTTAACACGTAACAGGGAAATATTAAAAGAGGAAAGGTGTAACAGGATCTGTAATGCATTAGCCAAGTATTGTGTGTGAAGACTCCAGCATGAATGGAAGAATGAACTAAACATATTTTCTTTAGCTTTACAAATAAACCATGAAAAAGCAATAAAATAGAACTCCCCCCCCACCCCCGAGGGGTGACAGAATGTCATGTTGAGCAGACATAAGGACATTACAAGTTTTTTAAAATATGCATGCCCTCTTTAAAAAGGACACTGCTGAATATTTAAGACGGCTGCCACAGGTCACCTTGCTCTTGGAACTGCAAGTCGGCCAAGCTTCTGGTAGCTTCTAAAAGGTGGATTACAATGAACATGCCTAGACCACATCCTTGTGGAATGTTGCATCTGCCCTTGTCAGGAGTTACCCTAAAGCAGCGAGGACAATAAGGCCTCAGTCTTTGTCTCCAAGACTACTAGGTAACAAAGGAGAACTAACAAAACTTATTATGCACAAGGGAAGTGCTAAGGACCCCACCTGCCTCAATTGTATATCGATAGTTTTGACCATTGTAGGTGGAAGCTACTTCATTAATATGAATGACTATTGACTTCTTGCCATCGTATATCAATGGTCAGTCATGTGATTGAAATTCTTTGATTTTGGAAAGCTTTTTATTATAAGCCCTGCTTGCTTTTTGCACCAGACAACAGACTGCAGGATGCAGGAGTAACATCAGAAGAAACATCACTACTGAAATCAGGCTAGTGAGACAGTGGTGTAGTGGTACTGTCCAGTGACCCAGGTTAAAACATTGTGGACATGGGTTCAAATCCCATCATGGCAGTTTGGTGGAATTTAAATTCAATTCATAAAATCTGGGATTGAAAGCTGGTCTCAGTAATGGCAACCATGAAACTAACATGGATTAGTGTAAAAACCCCATCTGGTTCACTAATACCCTTTAGGGAAGGAAATCTGTCATTTTTACCCATGTGACTCCAGACCCACAGCAATGTGATTGACTCTTAACCGCCCTCTGAAATGGCCTAGCAAGCCATTCAGTGCAAGGGCAATTAGGGATGGGTAACAAATTCTGGCCTTGCCAGTAATGCCCACATCCCATGAAAGAATGAATAAATAAATGAAAATATCTGGCCTTCTACCAAGACACAAGGCTTAAAGCCTGTTTCTGAAAGATCCCAAGTTTACCTGGTAAAGGGAAACTGGTCCTCTGGCTACAAGTATTATCGAGGCTGTCCACTCTACTTGCTGCACATCTCTTAATCCACAAAATCCTATCTTCAGCTATCTGGACTCGTCTGATCTTCAGTTCAAGAGTGGAAGAGACCCTCTCACTGGACTCTTACAAACATGAAATGGCAGCTTACCATTTTTGGTTTTAATATTCATAGAAGTGAAACTCCTTTAGTTTACTGTGTGTATGAAGTAGTGATATGTGAATAGATGATGCTCTGGTTTTGAAATTCCATTGAAATCTGTGTTAGTTACCTTGGAAAAAAGACTGACCACAAAGACAAATGCGAGGGGTGGGGCAGGGTTGGGGCTGGGATCACATCTTAGCCTTGTGCAAATTAAACTACACTGATTACAGAAGAAGGGTGGGAGAATTAGGGGCCTTCTTCTTGTCTCTTTCCCCTGTTCGTAACAATTGGCACTTTGTGACCTTGCCAATGTGCATAAGTACTTTTAGTGATTTGTGAAACCGGGCTGCAACATCCTCTTTGTTCCATTCAAATTCCCCTTTGTTCTCACAGACACTGCTTTAGTAACTAACCATTGCCCAGTGGACGGGAGTGAATGCAACTGACTACAAATTTACAAACAAGTCATGGCATATTTTGATATGCAGAATCTATTTCCATATGATTTGGAAATACATCACTCTATTGTAATCAAACCTCCTGACCACATAAACTGCTCAGAACAATCACTTCCCTATCGTGTCAGCTGTGACTCAGTGGACAACACTTGTGCCTCTTGAGTCAGGAGATGATGGGTTCCAGTCCCACCCAGAGACTTAAGCTTGAAATCCATACTGATGCCCCCAGTGCCATACCGAGAGCGTGCTACATTGTTGCAGGTGAAGTCTTTCAGAATGTTGAACCAAATCCCCATCCACCTCTCAAGTGATCTCATGGTCATATTTCAAAAGAAGAGCAGGGAAGTTCTCCCTGTGGACTGCTGAAAAAAAAAGACACACTGTCGAAGCTTTTTGTCCTCCACTCATCAGGACAGACACAAGAATGTCAACTTTCAAAGGGAGCAACAATTTATATTGCATGAGAAAAGGATGTTAATTGGTTGGCAAGTCATCCCTGTTTGGTCCAGGCAGTGCCAGGGAGAATGCACCAGGGAAATACTGTCCCCCATGCTTTAGTTTAATTCAAAAAAAGTGCAAAATGTTCCTTTTGCCTGCAGAGGACAGGTCCCTGCGTATGAACATATGTAGCTTCCAACAAGCGTTAAGGAGCAACATTGCGAAGTCGACTGAGAATCTTAAATTGAGTTCACAATGTGGCTCACTTGTGCCTCTTAGAAGCTACATATATTCACAAACAGGGACCTCTCTAGATGAAAGGAACATGTCCAAGCGTTGTGCCTTTTTTGAATTAAACAAAAGTACGGGGGACGATAGGTCCCTGCTGCATTCTCCCTGGCAACACCTCGACCAGAGCCGACCTGCCAACCAATCAGCACCCTTTTCTCCTTAAGTGTTCTCGCCAATATTGTTAAAACAGATGATCTGATTATTATCAAATTGCTGTTTGTGGGAGCTTGCTGTACGCAAATTGGCTGCTATGTTTCTTACATTACAACAATGACTACACTTCAAAACTACTTCACAGATGTTTACAAGTCAAAGGTTGTAAAAGCAGCCATTTAAATTCAAGTTCTTTCTTTCTTGCGTAGAACTAAACAAGATTCCAGCACTGGAGGAGGCCACTTGGCCTCTTTTGTCCTTCTTGTCTCTTTGCGAATGAAATCCAAAACAAATCACATTGTTCTGCCCTTTCCCTTTTAACTTTATACCTTCTTCAGTTTCAAATGTTAACACATTCCATCAAAAATAATGAAACATTTTTCAATGCATTAACTCAGCAGTTCATGGGTCCACGAACTAGAGGTTGCTAAGATCAATGGGCAATTTGAGTTGCACTGGGTGATGCAAAGCAATTTGATGTGGGAAACATGGGCATCATTTAATTTTAGGTGTAGGCACTAAACCTAGTTCCTTGATGGGGAGTTAAGATGACGAGAATTTGGTTCCTTGATAGATATTTATCAGGAGAGTACTCAGTGCTCTTGCATTCATTAGAGGCTTGTCCAAGATGTGAATCATCCATCATATGTGGCAGTAGTAGTAAGACTGGATTGATACCGTGCAAGCAGTTTCTAAACAAACTAAACACAACTGAGTGGATTGAATTAATGCTGGACAGTGCAAGGTTGAAATACTAATCCAATTTTAAGTTGCATTTGCTGAATAATTGATGTGTTAAGGCACTCACTGCCTAAGAGGGCGGTGGAAGCAGAGGCGAACGACATTTTGGAATAAATTTGCAGGGCTACAGGGATAGAGTGGGAGTTTCAGACTGGCTGGTTTGCTCTACAGAGAGCCAGCATGGGCTTAATGGACTGAATGGCCTCCTTATAGGCCGTAATGACTATCACTATGGTTACAGCATTAATTACTGCAAGAAATGCGAGAAAGAGGGCAGAGCTAGTCACAACACAAACAGGTGGCTTCAAACAGTGCTTGATGCATGTGAGGTAGAACAGGTTTTAATTCTCAAATGTCTCCTACCATATCAATGGAAGAAATAGGGCAATGAAATAATTGAAGCACGTTATCATGTTGGGCAGAGGTCTTGTGGCGCAGTGGGTAGCATCCTGTCTCTGACGCAGGAGCTCTGGGTTCAAACCCCACCCTAGGACATGATAGCCAAGGAAAATGGGTTCACAATGTGGCCAAACAGATTGATATCAACTTGCAAATCCTTCCATCACACATCAATGGCCAGTGATGAGAGTGCAAGAGGTTCTTGTTCAGCCATGTGATGGGAAGAAATTGGAGCTTCTACCAATAGCCCCAGGCTACAACATACATTTAAAAGTGTAGGTTGCCACAGCAACTTGGACTTGTGAGTCTTTGGAACTCTCTTCCCCAGAGAGTGGTGGAGACAGGGTCATTGAATAGTTTTAAGACAGAGGTGGATAGGTTCTTGACTAACAAGGGAGTTAAAGGTTATCGGGGGTGGGGGGTCAGTGGGAATTTGGAGTTGAGACCACAATCAGATCAGCCGTGATCTTATTGAATGGTGGAGCAGACTTGAAGGGCCAAGCGGCCTACTCCTGCTCCTAATTTGCATATTGGTGAATGACTCATTAGGGAGCCGGTGGGCTCAGTTCTCTGACGGCTGGTGTGGATCAGATTGGTGCCAACAGTATAGGCTTTGTACCCCATTCCTGATGCGGTGGATTTGGGACCTGCTTCCTTGCCCTCCCTAAGGTGGTGATTACCGCACCGTGTGTCGGACCTGCCCTCAGGCAGAGAACTGAAGAAGAAGTGGATCATGTTGGACATACCACTACTTTAGTGTAGGTATCCTCCGCAAACTTCAGGTCTTTGAATTTGGCTTCAACAGGAAATGTATATTTGATCAACCAATCGAGAAGTGGTAGATCCAGGCAAGATCCCATGTTTGGATATTGGGATGCATGGATATGCGTGTCGATCAGTCCGGGAATAAAGAATTCCTCCCTGGATTGAAAAGAATATAAATCGTTAATGCTGAGTCTCCATCCTTTTACGTTTAAATCAATTCAATGCAACGCATCACGGTGAAAGCAAAAGATTTAAGGCCTGCTCACAGCAGTAATGATTGCTTATTCGTTATTGGTTCCAAAATAATCAAACTGACAACAATGAAATAAGAGGGCATCATATTAACAAAATCAAACTGCAAGCCCAAGTTCTTCGATTCAGGCACGGCACAGGTCAACAATTACACCTCAAATTTCTGATGGAGTCAAGGAATGGAGGGGATACATAGAATTTACAGCACAGAAACAGGCCATTTGGCCCAACTGCTCTATGCTGGTGCTTATGCTCCACCATGAGCCTCTATCCCACTCAGGATATCCTTTCATCCGCTTTTCCCTCATGTGTTTTTTCATCTTCCCTTTAAACATATCACTACCAATCACCTCAACCACTCCCTGTAGTCACGAGTTCCACATTCTCACCACGCTCCAGCTAAGGAAGTTTCTCCTGAAGTGTCTATTGGATTTATTAGTGACCACCTTATATCGGTGGCCTTGGGGAAGTGGAGAAGTGCCCTGGTGTAGTTGTCAGAATGTGTTGAAAGAAGCAACCCTGCACATTCCGGCACCATTCTGCCCCTGTGCACCAATACCCT
Source organism: Cetorhinus maximus (assembly GCF_964194155.1). NCBI lineage: Eukaryota > Metazoa > Chordata > Chondrichthyes > Lamniformes > Cetorhinidae > Cetorhinus > Cetorhinus maximus. The sequence continues at coordinate 178,227,287 of NC_135880.1, forward strand.
CAAATCACACCCATTCCGCACCACCCTTCCCTCCGCCTCGCCCCCCTCCACCCCATCTGCACCCTCCCCATTGAGTGCTACTCCACCTACTCCCCTGCGTCTCCCCCCTTCCTCCATACCAACTCTCTCCCATTCTGTGCTACCCCTACCCCTCTACTTGTCTACACCATCCCTTTCCCATGTCATGATGACCGCCCCCAACGCTCCCCCACCGCCCCCCTACTCCCCTGCACACCCCCCGCCCCCACCGCACATCCCCCCCAACCCCCCTTTCTACATCCTGTGACTTCTGACTTCCCATCAACATTCATGTGATGCTCCACTGTGTAAACAATACAGCTGGCCTGGAATCGTTCATCAATAACAACAACACCAACAACATGCATTAATATAGTACCTTTAACTTCACAAAATGTCCAAAATCATTTCACGGGAGTGCTATATCAAACCCAGCCACATAAGATATTAGGACAGGTGACCGAAAATGAATCAAAGTGGTAGGTTTTAAAGGTGTATCATAAAGGAGGAGGAGAGAGGCTTACACTCCGAGCAGCTGAAGGCATGGTTGCCAATGATAGAGTGATGGAAATCAGGAATGCTCGAGAGGACAGAATTGGATGAGTGCAGAGATCTCAGAGGGTTGTATAGCTGGAGGAGATTACAGAGATAGGGAGGGGCGAGGCCATGTAGGAATTAAAGGCATATCGTGGGACTCATGGAAAAACATGTATCACTTGTACTGAAGAGGTCTTCCATTACATTCCACCTTCCTCTTGGACATGGCAGCCAATGGCCACTGCACACATGCTCGCAAAAAAGATACAAAGAGGCAAAGGCAAAAGGAGACTCTCAGGATCAGTCTCCCACAGGTTGTCCTCAAATAAGGGACAAAAGGTGTCCTTTGACATGGGAGAAACAGTCAAAATAAGGTACAATCTCTTAATATACAGGACAGTTGGTCACCCTGCAGTTGGAAAACATTCTGTTTCAAGATAATTCCTTCACAAAGTGGTTGTTGCCATGGACACTTGAGAGTCTCTGAGATGGCTCCTTCCAACATTGGTTGGCCTTTTCTAACTATTCACCATCCTCAGTTGTGTCTGAGGGATGCATTATACGGAATTAGAAAGCAAACCATGAAATCTGATGGGGACAGACTCAGCTGTGAATAAGAAAATGGAACAATATGAGGAAGCTGGGGCTGCAAACAAGAAACACTTTAAAATAGGAACATTTAGGGACTGAGGTTACAAATGCAAAATGACACCATCCCAAGGTTTTCACTCCCCACTCCACATGACTCCCTGCGATATATGGCCAATGAGCGAGGACCCTGTTCGATAATATTCAGTGCTCACTAACCTTGGTCGAAGCACTTTGATGTCTTCTTTCTTGAAATGCCATTTTTTGGACAACTCTTTTTCTTTATCAACAGTCTCAATGAAAACAATCTGCAAGGAAATAAGAAATGTAGCTTATTCCGTTGGATTAAAAACATTTGTTCTTCATGGGAATACTGGGCGTCTACCAGCTTGATAGATAAATGCCAATATTGTCTCTGATTAGATATATGTGTGATCAGAAGCGAGGGAGTGTTGGAAGATTCATCCACACAATGTGGTGCCCTGAGCCTGCCTGTATTTTAAGGGTCCACCTCATTATCACATGAACAACCTCCAACTGACTGCAAAACTCATACTGTTCTAGGGAGCTTCTTTAGAAAAATGATGGACAGGGTTCTCATGAAGGGTCATCACAACCCAAACATTAACTCTGTTTCTCTCTCCACACATGCGGCCTGACATGCTAAGTATTTCCAGCATTTTCCGTTTTTGAATTTCAGATTTCCAGCATTTGGCTTTTGAAGTAGATAGAAAGTCCTGCATTTCTATAGTGCCTTTCACAACATCATGACTTCCCAAAGGGCTTTCCAAACAATTGAGTACTTTTGAAGAGTAGTCACTGTTGTAATACAGGAAATGTGGCAGTCAATTTGCACACAGCAAGCACCCACAAACAGCAATGTAACAAATAAGCAGATAATCTGTTTTTCTAGTGATATCAATTGATAGATAAAAACAATGACCTGAAAGTGCCAATGCCATGGAATCTTTTACCTACCTCTACATTGCCCCAGGGTAAACAGGGCTTCAGTTTGACATCTCATCTTAATGAAGGCACCTCCAACAGTGCTCGCTCAGCACTATACTGGTGGGTAATGCTGGACTATGTGCTTAAGTCTCTGGAGTGAGACTTGAACACACAACCTTCTGACCATGATTGTTTTAAATCACACCCTACATGACACATCCCAAAACAAATCACCCATCTAATGTAGCTGCATGTTATATCAATACATCCATTAAAGTTTACATTCTGATATTTGGATATTACTGCATATCACCTTGACGACTGAAATTTCTTTTGGTGGAAATTCATTGGTCCCCAGTTTGTCAAGTCCAATTGTCAACAATGTAGTTTTTTTTAATAATTAAAGCAAGAAATATATAACAATCCCTACTTAAAATATTGTGGAAAGAGAGATATGCTGTTGAAGCATTTTGTCTTGAACTCATCAGGACAAATTCAAGAATACCAACTTTCAAACCATCACAACAATTTATACTGCAGGAGAAAGGGATGCTGGTTGGCAAGTTGACTGATTGGCCAAAGCATCACCATGGAGACAGCAATGGGGAATTATAGAGTTGACTTACCAATCAGCACCCTTTTCTCCTGTAGTATAAATTGTTGTGATCATTTGAAATTTGGTATTCTTGCGTCTGTCCTGATGAGTGCAATTCAAAATGTTTCCAAAACATGTCTCTCTTTTCGGCAATGTTCAAGTTCAGTACTACCAAGCAATCATTACCTTCTTCAGATATACTCCATATAACTCTGCAAAGTTTTCTAAATCAGAGTTTTTATTCAAAATTCCATCTCAACCTTGACCTCAGTGTAATCCTTTGACAAGTTGCTACCTGATCATTTATATCAGCAATCATCACTTCACATTTTCAGCAGTTGAACAAATAATAGGAGGCAGCACCTGTTATTGTTTAGAAACTAAAAGATACCACCTGAAAAACGGCACAGGTTTCTGTTTCATTTGCTCACCCATGTGAAGTGCTGTAAACAACCACTTGAATGAGTGACAATAATGATCTGGAAAGAATGATTTATTCATTCACTCTGTAGCCTGTGGTTATTTAGTAGTTTAGGCAGGCTAGGGTCACATTCAACTCAAATTGGTTGACACAAGACAATCTGACAAGCCAAACTCGGCTATCATTCTCATTCAGGTGCAGCAAGGAGGTTAAATAGAAGAGCTTAAAATCATGAGGGATTTTGCTACAGTAAATAAGGAGAAACTGCTTCAAGTGGCAGAGGGTCGGGAACCAAAGAACAGAGATTTAGGACGATTGACAAAAGAGCAAGGGGCACATGGAAAAAAGAAAAATGATGCAGTGAATTGATATTAACTGGAATGCGCTGCCTGAAAGGCTGGTGGAAGCAGATTCAAGAGTAACTTTCAGTGGGGAGTTGGGTAAATATTTGAAGTTGAAACATGTGCGGTACTACAGCAAAAGGGCAGAGGGAATGGGGCTAACTGGACAACCCTACCAAAGAGCTGACACAGGCACGATGGGCTAAATAGTCACCACTCTTCATGTTCTTAGAATTACAAAAAGAAAACACATCTTTGAACCAGAATAGGATGGTGGAAAAGGACCTGAATGAAGCAAATCAAGTTGTTTATGTTCTGTACTGTGGACCCTGGTTTCTCATTGAAAGAAAGATAACTAGAACATAAACTGCATACTTTGTACTGGGTACAGAGTACAGCCCTCACCCAGAGACTGGCTTTTACCACAATTGCCTCACGGAGAATGTACTTAATGCAATTCCCCAGCAACAATTCGCACACAGGTTGAAAGCTTGGCTCAGTTAAGTTGGAAACCTGTACAGTGCTCTGATAATTGTTATGCAAAATAAAGTTTTGCATGAGTTAATGCCTCGCAAACGACAAGGGAACCTAGCTAGTGATCAGCTGGCGTTGACACTTGGAATTGTGACAGGAAAGCTGTTACTTCTGCAGATATCCCGTGAAGTTTTCTTTTACAAACACTGTAAAAAGCATTGGACAAATGCTTTAAAAAAAAAAATCCCATTTAACAACCAATTTCGCCCCTCCACAATTTTTTGTGTTCCTTTTTTTTTTGGAAAACAAGAAATTTGAAATCAAGTCCTCACCTTCCCCATCCCGTTCACTCCCAGGATACGAGGGTCCAGAGTTTCCAATGGGGAAGTGTCAGTGGAGTGGAGCAAAGTCCCCTTGAAAACTTGGAGACGGTGGCCTGGTGAACAGTGGGCTTTGGTAGCCATGGTTTCCACAGACCGGCGTCTTCCGCAGCGCTGAGGCGCTAGTTCACTCTGGAGTCCAAGGGAGGACGCATCAAGGTACCACTCCATTTTGCTCCTTCACCCTGGTCCTTAGCTTTGGGCTAAGCGTAGGTGCGATATTTATCTAGCAGGGGGCGTATTCCTTCTCTAAAACAAACCAATAAGCGCCCGCTGCAATAAGCTGCATCGTTTCCTCTGGCTTCATTAAACAAAAAATGACTAAACCATTTAGAATTTTTTTTTAAAAAAGTACAAGTTTAGAAAACAGGTAACAGTGTGGTTGCTGGCGTTCATCACACACTCCGATCTCCCATGGTTGACAGTTTAAAAAGGATTGGGTTTTTTTTTATGCCCCGCAGTTGCTATTCTTGTGGCATCTTTTACCAAAACATCTCCCATTTCCTCCTTGTTGTGGTGTTGACACGGATAACAAAGAAATACGTTATTCTACTGGACCCATTCCTGCAATTGCTTATACCAGAATTTCATCCTATTAACACATTCTTTCGCTCTCGTGTGTTTGTCTAGCCTCTCCGTAAACGCATCTATGCCACAACCTTCGAGCGCTCCATATACTAGTGAGTTCCATTCTCCGGGTAAAGAAGTTATTTCTGAATTCCCTATTGGATTTATTAGCCTCTATCTCGTATTTATGGCCCCCTAGTTTTGGACTCCTCCACAAGTTTCATCATTTTAAAGACCATTATTCAGTCTCCTCTTTTCTAGAGAAAGGCGTCTCAGCTTGTTCAGTTTCTCCTAATGGCTAGGACCTCTCAGATATCTGATATCATCAATGGACATCTTTATTGCACTTTCTCCAGTGCCTCTATATTCTTTTTTATAATATGCCATACATTCTATATGCTTCGGAGGTATGCATAACCTACGGCAGGCATCTCAAAGCACTGGAGAAGCACCAACAGTGGTTCCTTCACAAGATGCTCCAAATCTGGGAACAAGAAAGGTGGCCCAACAGCAGCATCCTCTCCCAAACTGACTTGTCCACCCTTGAGGCACTAATCACTCAAAACCTGCTCTGCTGGGCAGAAACCCCCAGAGAGAGGGAGACAATATTCAAGTAAAACACAAGATGGTTGCCGACCACATCAGTGCAATGAAATGCATGAGCCAAAGGTAAATATTCTACAGGAAAATGTTCATGTAAGAGCTGAACTGGAAGAGTTGAAGGGCAAGATTCCAGCTGAGTCTATACCTTTGAAAACACACAATAAACTGAAGACTTCAATGAACCAAGCTGAGCGAGATCTGAACAAACAAATTTCAGCGACATCACAAAGGTACCAGGAGAAAAGAATGACCCACAATTCCACAGTTGGCAACTCAAAGCGGGAGTTGAAAAAACTGAACCAGATATAAAGGCGTAACCGCAGGCACATACGGTCAACAAGTGAAGCTGCTCCTTCACTGCAATCAGCCAGTCAGGGAGAAGGGATCTCACCAGCTGTACAGAAGTGTACAGGACTGCCATCAATAACAGGGGTTCATGAGTCCCCAACAACAGCAATGGAACAAGAACACTCACCAAGGCAACAAGTGCCACAAGAACAACACTCTCCAGAAAAGGAACATCATCCAGCCAAACAGCCAACATCAATGTGCTCACATTTCATTAAGAGACCTACATGGTTTAAAGACTATGCATGTAATGCACATGCAGAGCCTGAATAGCAGACCAAATAGTTTTCAATGCATGAGAACAATGGGTATATTGTGGGTAACTTGGGCACCTCACAGTCACACAGGATGCATGCATATGTGTCTTTTGGTCACTGGGCAAAAAGGCAATGTTTGTATCTTTTTTTAACATGGAAAAGGGAATGTTTATATCTTTTAATATGAAAAGGGGAATGTTTGTATCTCCTTTTATATGAAAAGGGGGATGTTTGGGTTTTGGAAATGCAATTCTGTACTGACTAACTTGCCATAGTTATGTGACTCTGCCATGAGGCACTCTGCCTCTGGGGACAGACATATTGAGATCAGTTCAATAATGACCTCTCACAGACACACACTAAATAAGACTGCTGCCCTTATACTTGAAACAAGCTTCCAGTCCTCCCTTAGCAGGACTTCTCCCTGTTCTTTTCTTCTTTCAATGGACAATTAGAAATAGGCAACAAATGCTGTCTTGCAGCAAGGCTCAAATTCCATGAAATAATAAGAAGAAAATGTAATTGGTCTGGACCTGGAGCATGACAACTTGACCTTCCCGTCTTGGGTTGCAAGTTCTTCTCCAGTTGCGTTTAGATAGCCTTTTTCCTGGTACCGTGTAGAACCTAATAACATAGGAAATAGGAGCAGGCATTGGCGTGTATCACCTTGAGCCTGCCCCATCATTTAACATGATCATGGCTGATCCTCACCCTCAACTCCACTTTCTCGCCCAATCCTTGCATCCCTTGCTCCCTTAGTGAACAACCAGCTGGGAAAGTGAGTTACGAGGAGGACATCAAGGCTGAAATTTTTCTAGCTCCTTTGAGTTGGGTTTGGAGGCGGGAGTGGGTGAGCAGGGGGCCATGAAAGTGGCAGAAAAATATGTCAGGCTGGCTCCCCCTCCACACTATTTTATTGGTGGTGGTGGGGGGAGGGGGCAGTGGTGTTGGTGGCATTGCAGCACTGACTTCCTGATTTATACCCAGTCCATTAGGGGGCCTATCAACTACATTCCCCCCACCAGTGCTTTCTGCAATTTGTTATTTTGTCACTCCACCCACACTGATTCTACATCCTGATTTTCTGGACTTAGCTCCTTTATCCTGACTGCCTTTATCTCATCCTTTGTTACCAAGTTACCCCACCTAATTCTCCATTATGCCTATCTTTTCTAAAAGTTAAGCAGCCTGGAATGTTTAGTTCCTAACCTTGGTCACCTTGCAACCACATCTTAGTAATGGCTACTAGAGCAAGCCCATTTATCCTTATTTGTGCCATTAATTCATTTATCTTTTTACAAATGCTTCATGCATTCAGGTATAGTCCCTTGATTTTAACATTTTACTGTTTTCCCTGATGTGGTCTTAGTCACCAATGCCCTATAACTGTTATTAAACTTTCTGTCCATTCCTTGCACAATCTGCTCGATTTTACCATATCACTACTCTCTTCTACAGACTTTATTTTCTCTTATGTTCTGAACAAACCCCCCACGACCCCACAGACTTGCATGGGCTTTTGTGCAACAAGTAACAATTTAATTAGAAGCAGAGTAGCATTCTTGCAACTAACAGTCACCATTTTGCAAATAAGCTCAATGTTGCATCTGTCTAAGTGATAAGTTTTAAAACAATTTGAAGTATTTAAAGCCTACAGTATGTTTTTTAGAAATAAAGGTGCATTAAATTTGCTATTTTTTTTAAAAACCAACAATGAATTTATTTCTTTTAATTATTGTGAATGTTTCCAGATATTATTTATTCTGCCACTTGCAGCTGTCAGTGCTCGCTGCATTTTCAAATGGCTGAATTGACTTGGAATGTTTTTTCATAGAATAATAGAATCACAGAAAGAGGCCATTTGGCCCATTGTGCCTGTACCGGACGTAAAACAAGCCACCCAGCACAATCCCACTTTCCAGCATTTGGTCCGTAGCCCTGCAGGTTACGGCACTTGAGGTGCATATCCAGGCACCTTTTAAACGAGTTGAGGATTCCTGTAACAAAAACAGAATTACCTGGAAAAACTCAGCAGGTCTGGCAGCATCGGTGGAGAAGAAAACAGTTGACGTTTCGAGTCCTCACGACCCTTCGGCAGAACTGAAGTATAGTTAGAAGAGAGGTGAAATATAAGCTGGTCTAAGGTAGGGGGCGGGGGGAGAGAGAAGTTGAGGGTGGGGTCGTTGTAGGGATAAGCAAGCAGTGATAGGAGCAGATAATCAAAAGATGTCACAGACAAAAGGATCAAAGAGGTCTTGAAGGTGGTGATATTATCTAAGAAAAGTGCTAATTAAGAATTAAGATTCTTAATTAAGAATTAAGATTCCTGTCTCTACTACCCTTTCAGGCAGTGAGTTGCAGACTCACTCTATCCTTACATTTAGTCCAAATTCCTATTGCTGCAGGGCCCTGTGGAAAGCTATTTTATGTATCTTTTTCTCAACCAGGTTATGGCTGTGAATTATAAACCAAACAAATAAGTGAAATAATTAAAGCTATCCAGGTTGTTGTGATATTTTGCTTGCTACGAAATTAGGATAAATGGACACACCATGGTTATGTAATGCTCATGTTTGTGAAATTACTCAAATTTAACTTGAAGAACTGGTGTCACAGCTTTATTACAGAAACTCTCAATCTGCAACGAAATCACCGATGATAGTGGTGTGACATTTCCAAAATGGAGAAGGCACTTTTGGTAAGGCACCAAACACGTTGTGCAACTTTATTGGGAACTGCTGAAGTCAAGTTGAGGTATTGGAGGGGGAACCATTCAAGCGCCACCTGTCCCACATGTGGCAGAATCAGCAGATCACACATTGAACTTATCGACCATCTCAGAACCCATTGAGTCGGAATGGAAGCAAGTCATCCTCAGTCCCGAGGGACTACCATTGAAGAGGAGAAGGAGGAGGACGTTTCACAGTGAGCAACAATCCTAGTGTCCTGAAGAGCTCATTGATTGTTAGTATGTAAGTACAGCAAGTGATTCCAAAAGCAAATGGAGCGTTGGTGTTTATTGCCAAGGAGAATGGAATATAAAAGTAGGAAATTTTTACCGCAGCTGTACTGGGCATTGTTGTGACCGCATCTGGAGTACTACATACGGTTTTGATCTCCTTATTTGAAAAAGGATATAATTGCATTAGAAGCTGTTCAGAGAAGGTTCACTTAACTCATACCTGTGATGAACGGCTATTCTTATGAAGAAAAGTTGAACAGGTTGGGCCTTTATCTATTGGAGTTTAGAAGAATTAGAGATGATCGTATTGAAACATACAAGATCTGGATAGGGTGGGTACTGGAAGGATGTTTCCCCTTGGAGAATAAGAGGTCCATCTCCCTTTTAAGAGGGAGGAATTTTTTTCTCTCGGAGGGTTGGTAACCTGTGGAATTTTCTTGCCCAGAAAGCAGCAGAGGCGGGGTCATTGGATTTATTCAAGGCTGAGTTAGATAGATTTTTGATAGACAAGGGAGTCAAGGGTTATGGGGTGCAGACAGGAAAGTGGAGCTGAGACTACAACCAGATCAGCCATGACCTTATCGAATGGCAGAGCATGATCGAAGGGCTGAATGGCCTACTCCTGCTCCTAAATCCTATGCTCCTAGTAAGGGATATGATGAGATAATTAGGCTGCAATTTTCTGTGCCGAGCCCCCAAAGTGTGTATGGTGTGTCAGCTCAGAGGAGGTGAACGCACAGCAGAAGGGCCCAGCAGCTCCAGATGTACATGAGAATGGTAAATAATGGGAACAAGTGAGCTTGGGCAGGCAGAGGCCTGTCACTGCAGCTGTCTTTCTTAAAGCTTGCTGTCACTCAGTGAGATGGCGATTAGGAAAATCATTCCAGCCCATCCCTGCTCTCCTCCCTCGCTTTGCATTGACTCTGCCTCATCCTATGTGCCTTCTCCATTTTGGAAATGTCTGGACATGGACCTCAAGTCTAAGTGTCCTAATACCAGTTCCTTAATAATAGATTCCAGCACTTTCTCCACACTGATGTCAGGCTAACTGTCCTGTAGTTCCTTATTTTCTCCCTCTCTCCTTTCTTGAATAGTGGAATTACATTTGATAACTTCCAGTTTACTGAGGCTGTTCTAGAACCTAGGGAATTTTGAAAAATCGTAACCAATGCATCCGCTATCTCTGCAGTTCTCTTTTCTGAACTCTGGGGTGAATGTGTGATGGAGACTGTGTCTGTGTGTGTGTGTGTGTGTGTGTGAGATGGTTGATTGTGTGATAGGGGGCAGAATCTTCGGTTTAGTAAGCGGGGGCAGGGCCTGCTCGCCAAGGCATAAAATGACATCGGGTGACGATGGACGTGCATCCCGACATCGCCGCACGTCATTTAGATTTGCAGTTCGGCGGGCATGCCCCCGACTCGGCTGTGCGCCCGCCGAACTGTCAAAGGCCTATTAAGGCCAGTTAACTATTAATTAAAACAATAAACTGAGCTGCCCGGCCAACCTGAAGGTTGGCAGGTAGACGAAGAGCCTAGGTGGCCTTCGCATTTTTCATGGAACCTCATCCATGGGCGGTATGAGGTATCATTAAGGTTTTTAAAGGTTTGAAAAAATTTTACATAAAATTCATAGACCTGTCCCAGCTCATGTGACAGTTTTACATGAGGGGACATGCCCTAAAAAGTTTTTTTCCCTTTATTAAATTTTTTAAAACTTAAACTAATCTCCCTAAGGCCCCGACCGACTCAGGCAAACCCGCCGCCCCCCCCCCCCCCCCCCCCCCCCCCCGCCCCCCCACCGCCCGCAAAGGGAGCGCTCAGTGCTTCCGGATGCACATCATGCTGGGCGTATCTTAATTCGCCAACCCATGTAAAATGGCGGTGCCCAGCCGATTGCGGGTGGCGATCGGCTACGTGCACGCCCATGCCCGCTCTCACACAACCTCCCCGATGGGGAGAAAATTCTCCCGAGGGGCTGTGTGTGCAAGATAGGTGATTGCGTGTGTGTGTGTGTGTGTGTATGTGTGAGAGAGAGAGAGATGGGTGACTGTGTGATGGGGATTGTGTGCGTATATGTGTGTGTGTGTGTGAGAGGGAGAGAGAAATTGATGACTGTGCATATGTGTGTGTCCTTTTTTTGAGTCAGGTCTCCATTAACACCATGACATCATATTTCCATGTGACTGCTTGTGCCTATGTCTCATCAACCTTACTGCAGATCGTGAATTACCTGGAAAAACTCAGCAGGTCTGGCAGCATCGGCGGAGAAGAAATCAGTTAACGTTTCGAGCCTTCATGGCCCTTCGGCAGAACGGCCATGAAGGGCCATGAAGGCTCGAAACGTTAACTGATTTCTTCTCCGCCGATGCTGCCAGACCTGCTGAGTTTTTCCAGGTAATTCTGTTTTTGTTTTGGATTTCCAGCATCCGCAGTAGCTTTTAGCTTTTTGTTTTTACTGCAGATCGTGGTGTATAAGCCAACCTTTGAAGCCTCCAAAAATCCTTCCAAAAACAGGAGTCGACTCATACAGTGAGTATAACATGTAAACAGCCAGTGTTGATGTAGGCGGTCACCATTTTGAAATGTAAATCATTACACTCGTAACTCATATTAAGATAATGTGGCACGATTCTTTGAATAAATTAATTGTACAAAGATACCTTTAATCACAATCAAAGTGTTTTAACAGCATCCAGTTCATTCTCTTTGGCATCCAACAGAGAGTTCATTAAATTAATTTTGAGTCACTTTGGCTATGGCATAAGACCATGAGATGTCAGAGCAGAAGTAGGCCATTTGGCCCATCAAGTCTGCTTCACCATTCAATGAGATCATGACTGATCTGATAATCCTTAACCCCACTTTCCTGCCTTTTCCCCATAACCCCTGATTCCCTTACTGATTAAAAATCTGTCAATCTCAGCCTTGAATATACTTAAGACCCAACCTCTACAGATCGCTGCGGTAAAGAATTCCACAAGATTCACTACCCCCTGAGAGGAGAAATTCCTCCTCATCTGTCTTAAACGGGTGACCTCTTACTCTGAGATTGTCCCCTCTGAGATGGTCCTAGACTCTCCCACAAGAGGAAACAACCTCTAAGCATCTACCCTGTCAAGCCCCTTAGGAATCTTATATGTTTCAATAAGGTCACCGCTTACTCTTCTAAACTCCAGTGAGTACAGGCCCAACCTACTCAACCTCTCCTCATAAGAAAATCCCTCCATACCCAGGATTAACCTAATGAACCTTCTCTGGACTGCCTCCAATGCCAGTATATCTTTCCTTAGGTAAGGGGACCAAAACTGTTCACAGTATTCTAGGTGTGGTCTGGCTAGTGCCTTGTATAGTTTTAGCAAGACTTCCCTATTTTTATACTCCATTCCTTTGAAATAAAGGCCAACATTCCATTTGCCTTCCCTATTACCTGCTGAACTTGTATGCTAGTTTTTTGGGATTCATGCATGAAGACCTCCAAATCCCTCAGTGCTGCAGCTTTCTTCAGTCTTTCTCCATTTAATTGATATTCAGCTCTTCTATTCTTCCTGCCAAAGTGCATAACCTCACATTTTCCCACATTATATTCCATCTGCCAAGTTTTTGCCCATTCACTTAACCTGTCTATATCCCTCTGTAGACTCTTTGTGTCATCCTCGCCACTTGCCTTCCCAAATATTTTGTGTCATCCGCAAACTTGGCGATAGTACATTCATTTCCCTCATCCAAGTCATTTATATTGTAAATAATTGTGGCCCCAACACTGATCCCTGTGGCACTCCACTTGTTACAGATTGCCATCCTGAAAATGCCCCTCTTATCTCAACTCTCTGTCTCTTATTAGTTAGCCAATCCTCTATCCATGTGAATATACTACCCCAAACACCATGGGATCTTATCTTATTATGTAGCCTTACGTTCGGAACCTTATCGAACGCCTTTTGGAAATCCAAATATTTTACATCTATTGGTTCCACTTTATCTATCCTGCTAGTTACCTCCTCAAAGAATTCTAATAAATTTGTCAGACATGATTTCCCCTTCATGAAGCCATGCTGATTCTGCTTTGATTATATTATGCATTTCTAAATGCTCTGATTTTACATCCTTTATAATAGACTCTAACATTTTCCCAATAATAGATGTTAAGCTAACTGGCCTATAATGACCTGTTTTTTGTTTCCCTCCCTTTTTGAATAAGGGCGTTACATTGGCAGTTTTCCAATCCTCTGGAACTTTTCCAGAATGTAAGGATTCTTGGAAGATTATTACCAGTGCACCCACTATCTCTGTAGCTACTTCCTTTAATATCATAGGATGCAACCCATCAGGCCTAGGGGGATTATTGGCCTTTAGTCCCCTTACTTTCCCTCGTACTTTTTCTCTAGTGATAGTTATTGTATTTATTTCCTCCCCTCCTTGTGCTATTTGGTTATTTAGTATTTTTGGAATGCTATTAGTATCTTCTACAGTGAAGACTGATGCAAAGTATTTATTCAACTTCTCTGCCATTTCCTGGTTCCCCATTATTATTTCCCCAGCCTCATTCTTTAAGGGGCCTATGTTCACTTTGGTCTCTTTCTTCCCATTTATATATTTAAAGAAGCTCTTACTGTCAGTTTTTATATTACTTGCTACTTGCTAGCATCATCATAAGCATCCCACTCTGGGTCAGATTTGGCATTTTCGTTTTCAGAATCAACTCTCCACAACAAATCATCTTCCTCTCCATCCATTGAATTTGATATTTTTGAATAATATGACAGTTTGTGCGTGAATATCTCTTCATGACAGATGCTATTAATGTCTATAATGTTATTGGAAATTACTTCTAAAATGGAGTTGTAGTGGAGTCTGTCTCAATGTATTTAACTGTGTGTGTATTAATTGGATTAAAGCCAGCTTGTCTGGGTGCTTTGATATATAGTAGTTTGAGATGTTAATTGGGTAAACAGTGAAGAGGATAGAAGGTAAAGTGTATATTTGCATTTATTGAATAAAGTATTCAAGAGTGGGAGTAAAATCTTGCACCTAGCTGGGAAATGCCAAGCAATGTGTTTACATTACTAATAAAATTAGTGGGATGAAAATGTTATTGTTAGAGAATGTGAAGTTAAAAGCCTAGTGATACCATAGAAAATTTACATTCAAAGGGGAAGCTAGGCATAAAGGGGGAAAGGAGATTGTGTGTAAGGTAGAGGCATTTAAGATCCAACCAGCCTGTAAGCCTCCAAATGCATCTGTAAAGGAACAAAATTGCAAGGAACCTCATTTTGAATTCGCAAGGACAAATGAGCTTTGCCTGGTGTTTGCTTAAAGCCTATGGGTTACTGTTGCCTTGGTGAAGATTTACCTGGGAGTGATTAATTTGGGGATTTGTTTAAAAGTTATTATGGTAGTAATCTGTAGACATGTGTATGTGTTTAATTTGTTGTAAATTAATAAATGTTTCATTTAGTTTTATATAAAAAACCTCGAGGCTCAATGGTCTTATTCCTGAATTCACAGCTGCATCTCAAACATACCAATTAAAAATATAGGTTATGACAGTTGTTTCAAGTTTCCCTCTGGGATTTAAACAATTTAGCCTTTACCAACTGCTGTGTCATAACAGTACCCCATGACAAGACCACACAATGTCAAATGGGGCAGTGCACATATTTCTACTCATTGCGAAGATTTTTTCTCTGTCGACGATACACCTATTCCATCCAGCGTGAACATGATCCTTCAATGGCTTGTTGGGGCACACACCCAAAGATTGAACTACAGGCAATAGACCCTCTTCCTTTCACTGCAATATGGGTGTTATTTCTTTGCAAGGCACTTCTTGATCCCATTGGTTATATGGGGTCTGATCATATCCCACAGTGCATTCTTTGCATAGGTCATCTCGACACCTATTTCATACATTATTGATTCACAACTTCACGCCATCCTAACATTGTCATGTACATACACGTAACTCCTACAGGGAACTTGATTTTCGGCATGGTTTTACATTTGAAAATTACCATAGGCTTTAATTTTGTTCCAAGGGCCATGTTAGCTAGTACCACTATGAATCTCATCTCCTCTCAAGTCCTATTGTTTTCACTGGAACGGTTTTCAAACATTTCCATTCTACAGTTTGGCTGCTGGGCACATCAGAATTCATGGGCCTGTCATCCATGTTGCTGATGTAACATAGTGGGTACTGGCTTTTTGCTGCTGTCTGATGAACTGCTGGAGACTTATAATTTTAGCGTCAAGGTCTCTTGGTAGTCTCTGAGCGATCTTGGTCTTCTGCCGCAACACTAGACTGTTTCATTCTAAGCAGCTACACCAACTAACTGTTAGTCTGAAATCTTTGGGGACCCAGTGTTTGATTTGACCCAGTTAAATGCACATATGCTATTGTAATTATAGTTTTGGGAAATGTAGGACTGTAACTTTAAGAATACTCCTGTGTTGTAAGGTCATGTGATCAACGTGAACCAATGTGTTAACAGCACGGGGAACCTCCACAAGAGGGAGTTCTTCTTAGTTATGGAGTTTGATGCACACATGTAGTTGCTGCTGCTGTCTTGTAAATAAAGTTAAATGTTTCCACTAAGAAAGTTGGCTGAAGATCAATTCTATAACATATATGCACTGCATTTCTGGTGACAATGTAACCATTTTGACGATTTTCGAGGACCCATTCCGATACGTGCTTAAGATCAGATCAGTGGCTGGTCCCTGTTCTCGTGGGTCACTTGGTCTTGGCAATCTTCAGGGTGGATTCCTTCTTCTTTTATTCTCACACCAGTTTTTCACTAACACTGAATTCCCTCACTGAAGCATGGTTACTTAATGAGTTAGTGAATTTTACACTTCTGAGTTTGATAACGGTTCATATTTCATTCTTTTTGCTGGAGGACCCATTTCTGCTCATCACTCGCTATGCCATGCAATCAGCTCTGTGTGGGCGTGTCTTAAAACTCCCGTGCATCTTTTTTGCAATATAGCCTGCATGATCCCATGCTCCAACTTGCAGTATAAGGTTAATAAAACCACATCTCAAATATTGTGTGCAGTTTTGGTCTCCTTGTTTAAGGAAGGATGCAAATGCATTGGAAGTGGTTCAGAGGAGGTTTACTAGAGTGATACCCGGAATGAGTGGATTGTCTTATGAGGGTAAGTTGCACAGACTGGGTTTGTTTCCACTAGAGTTTAGAAGAGTGAGGGGTGATTTGATTGAAGTATACAAGATCCTGAATGGTCTTGACAAGGTGAACGTGTAAAGGGTGTTTCCTCTTGTGGGTGAATCCAGAACTAGGGGGCACTGTTTTAAGATTAGGGGTTGCCCTTAGAGAACAGAGATGAGGAAACATTTTTTTTCCCCTTCAGAGGATTGTGCAACTTTGGAACTCTTGCCTCAGGAGGCAGTGGAAGCAGGGGTCACTGAACATTTTTAAGGCAGAGGTAGATAGATTCTTATAGGCACGGGAATCAGGGGGTAGATGGGAATGTAGAACTTGAAACACAAACAGATCAGCCATGATCTTATTGAATGACAGAGCAGGCTCGAGGGGGTTGAATGGCCTACTTCTGCTCCTATTTCGTATGTTTGCATTTCTGGGGTGAAAAATTGAGGCTGACTACTAGTGAGTGTACAGCATTTTGTAGCTTAAAAGTGTGGGGGGGGGGCAGGGGGGCACAACTTATACACCAAGTTTATGTGAAAGCATGATTTTTGGTATGGAAAAAACAGCACAATGTACAGTATTTACCATGCTTTATGTATTGACATTATTACACTGAAAACATGTCTTAGATATCCTTGTATTCTCCCTTAATCTAGCCCACCTAATGCCCTGTTTCTGTCTTTGTGCTATTGATTTCTCCTTGCACACCTTGTTTCTCCTCTTTAATGCTACATCCTGGTGCTCATCCCCGTGCCAAATTTATTTAAACACCCACCCACCCCAGCAGCACAAGTAAACTTCCCTGCAATAACAGGTTCCACCTCCCACAGCACTGGTCCCATGATCCCAGGAATCTAAAATCCTCCCTCCAGTCTGCAGTTTCTTTTCCTTTATATATTTTTTTCAATGCGATGCGGGCAATGCTGGTATGGCCAGCATTTGTTTCCTATCCCCAATTGCCCTTGAACTGAATGTCTTGCTGAGCTATTGTAGAGGGCAGTTAGGAGTTAACCATGTTAATGTGGGTCTGGAGTCACCTGTAGGCCATACTGGGCAAGGACGGCAGATTTCCTTGCGTAATGGGCATTAGTGAACGAGATGGGTTTTTACAACAGTTGTTGATGGTGGTTATGGTAACCATTTCTGAGACTAGCTTTATATCCCAGATTTATTAACTGAATTTAAATGGCACCACTGCCATGGCACAATATGAACCCAGGTCATTAGTTGGGCCTCTGCATTACTAGTTCAGTAAGATTACCACCACGCGACTGCCCTCTCCCTAATGCTAGGTTACTGGAAATACTGTGTAGGTCAGGGAATCCCTGTAAAAGAGACAAATGGCCTTTCATTAAAACTGGCAAGATGAACCAAAATCCTGCGGAAGCAGCAGAAATCCTTCATAGTCAGGCATTCCTGGAAGAAAAGCAGCAGTGAATTAAAACACAAACAGTTACAAAATATAACAGATACTGGAAGACTGAAATTGAAATAGAAAATGGGAGGGAGCGTGTGCGAGGGAGGGGGGCGGGGAGGAAGCACAGGGTGAGCGTGCATGAAAAGAAAGAAAAAAAGAGACTGGAGGACAAGTCAACATTTGAGGTCGAGGACTGTTCATTAACACTAAATATATTTAAATCTAACCTCAATTTTGTGTAAGCCACTTTAAGGGCAACAAAGATGGGCAACAAATGCCAGCCTTGCAAGTGGTCCCCATATCCCATGAAAGAATTAGAATTAAACATTTTTTGTTTAGCTACCCTTAATCTGCGAAAGTACAGAAACATTATTGTAATGTAACATCATACAGCAATGATAAAGATCTATCACACATCTAGAGTCAAGGTAGAAATATCAGGCACTCCATGTGCCTCAATCTCTTCAGTATTGGTTGCTTTCTCTTTCTGCGATGTTGTATCCGTATGTGGAGTGGGCAGACGGGTTAAAGGGGACCGAACAGAATGGTCTTGATCTTTTTCATCACTGCCCTCATCACTATCAAAATCAGAGTCATCAATACTGTTGTTGCCATCATCATCATCATCCCCTTTTCCGCTCCTTATTCTGCTTCTTCTGCCTGGATTTATTTCAGCATCACCATTTTCTCGTTGGTCTTCTGCAGAAGACAGCCTGGAGATTGGGGAGATAAAAAATTATACCCACTTCCTTATTTGCCAAGTGTAAAAAAGGAAATAGAAATTACATTCACATAGCGCCTTTCATGGCTTCAGATTGGCAGTGAAGTGCTTTCCGAACAATGAAGTGTGGTCATTGGTGCAACGTAGGAAACAGGGCAGCAAATTGTGCCCAGCAAGCTCCCACAAACAGTAATGTGATAATGACCGGATCACCCGATGTTGGTCGAGGGATAAACATTGGCCAGTTTAGCAAAGGTGTGTCAGAGGATCTTTTACATCCACCTGTGTAGGGGTGGGTGTGGCAGGTCTATATAAAAATCAACATTCGCCACCAAAGCAGACTGCCTTCCACTGAATGGGTCAGGTCCATCGAGCTCTTTTGCACAGTTTCTAAAAATGTTTTACGCACAGGAAATTGGGTGATGGAACGTCAGAAGATAGCAAAGAAATGTGGCATTACTGCAGGGGTGGGAGACCATGACATGCAATACATTTTATTTTTTAAAAAAAATGCCAGGGAGCTTAACAATGCCTGAAACCTCCAGTCAATATAGGAACTGCTGGCGAAATCTGCCCAACATGGTTGGAAACTTTCCCTGACAAACACTTGGTAAAGCCTGTGCAAAATTGTCTCGCACACAAAGCAACTTCACAACATTAGAGGATTGTAAAGCAGGTTTAAAAAAAACGTAATTAACAGAAAATTGAACTTTTTTTATATTGAAGTAGCAAGAGGTGGAATTTTAACCTAACTCTTCATGTTGAGTAACATAGGATCATAAACAATGCTGGTTTTATACCAGTCTGATGATGTCTGCCATATACTTCAGTGGGGAGTAATTATCAGGGCAAAGTGTAAAACCAGCATTGTACCCAATGCAGTCACTGTCCCGATGAGGGAGGGGATAGAGTTTAAAATTGCTCCCCAACCCATCGCTACTGAAATGAGGGAAAAATATCAGCTGCAAGCCTGTACACAACTTTTTACAGAATCGATCTACAAAAAGTTGTCCTGAGGTGACTTTCTCACCCTTTCCCAAATTGTGCTGATATCAGAATGTGAACTTTGATTGAATGAGGAGGAATATAATTTGTGTGTAACTGACAGGAAGAACTCAAACACTTCATATTGGGAGTTCAATAAAACCTAGTAATAGGGAAAAGCCCTGTATGAGACTCTGTCCTATAGTTTTGTTCAATGGGAGTGGTTGCAGCCTCCTCCTCCACTATTTGGACGAGTTGCTCCTCAACTTCTGCCTGCACTTCAGTCCCATGCTCCTGATCTTTGAACTCCCAGTGCAATGGCAGGGATTGGACAGTCAGAGGATCTCCCCACCTGTATCTGTTCCTGGGGAAGATGGCCACCTAGACCTCCAAGTGGGACTTGATCCCTGTGGGGGGGGTTGGAGTCTTCGCTCTGGCTAAGGTTCTTGTCTTTGTCTGGATGCCCTGGAGAATGGGGTGGTGGTGGGAGAATGCAGAGTGCCTGCATATCCACGTGGAAGACAGCAAGTGTAACTGGAGTGTGTAGTCAACACTGGGAATAAACAGTGACAGGTCACCGACCTGAAAACATTTGACTTACACAAAACTAGAGTTAAAAGAGCAGGCCTGTTAACTCTGTTTTCCTCTCCACAGATGCTGCCAGACCTGCTGAGTATTTCAAGCATTTTCTGCTTTTATTGCTGGTAATAACATTAAGTTTCTATGTTTGCTTTTAATGATTATGTTATCAACTGTCTTATGATATGGCAGATGGCAATTGCCAGGCTGACGAAATCCCAAAGGGAAAGTCAGGCTATCACAACAATTTTGCAATTTGTATTTATTACAAGGTGGTATATAACACTGTCATCTTTGGAGATTTTAAAGATTAGATTAAAACATTTATTACAAAAGAAAAAAAATTAAACACACAAGAGTAGTTAAACTTAGTCTTATAACAGTTCCCAAAAGATTTCTACTCAACTAGACTCCCAACTACACACTCCTTTCAGGCAACAATCCGAATAGATTCTTAACCTATAAAATATCCAGCAATATTACCACAAGCACCCACTGTTACTATAAGGGAGGTATTTCACAGCTTCTCTCTCCCTCTCACTTGACAATGGAACTCCAATGCTTTTAACAAAACCTTGCACTCTGGACCAAACCATCACTTCTCTGGGGTGGCTAGAGGCTGCTTTTTCACAGGTCTATTTCACACACTTCACCTTTCAAATCTCACAGGGCCACTCACCCTGCAGCTTTCCATTTTCCTTTAAATATATTTTCTCCCTTTTGATTTGTAAATCCCATGGTTTCATTCTTGCTTTTGAAGTTACCTTTCTCAGAATATAAAAATCTTTCATGTTGTCCTTATGGCCAGCACTTTCGGGACAAATAAACTTAATAACTTCGCCTTATTTATCTTGCCAGTTGTAAAACATCTTATTATGTCCCTTGGAAAATCAAACAACCTCAACAAAGTGCAAATTCCATTCATGCTATCTGCTGAGGCTTCATCCTAGCTCAACCATCTCTATTTCAAAATGCCTGTTTTACACTTAACCCTTTTAATGATTCAAACATTGCAGTCTTTAGTTTAATTTAATTAGTCTCTCTCACACACACACACACACACACACACACACACACAAACAAGCCTGCTTCAGTTTCCCACAGTAATATTAGGGGGAAAAAAAGTTATATCCTTTAAAGTTGTATCCCTTTTAAAAAAGGGTTTTTTTGGTTGATGACCATGGGTTACTTTAAGAAACATCAATTATTCAGTTTTGGTAATAGATGTACTCTGGTGCAGGAACCCATTACAAGAACAGTCTTTGTAATTTTATTTGCCACTCTTAACTCTAAAGTGCATCAAAATTTTCCGAAGCATTGTTTTGTTGTAATGGCGACTGTGCAACTTGTGGCTTCACTCTCTATTTATGAAGACGATCACCATCAATAATGTACTCTCTGCCCATGGCTGATTCAATAAAGCTAACCTACTGGTTATCAGATGAACTAGCAGCAAGCACTGTAGTACTGGAACACAGTGCATTAGTGAAGATCCTGAAGTAAATGTTCCCGTTTAAAAGGAAAAGCATAAACAGCAGAAAAATACATAAATCTGAAAAGAAACACTGGCACTTGGAAAGACATAAGGATGGTTACAGTGCCACCTGGCTGTAGTGAATAATATAGCACACAGTAATCCTGCTCTTCATCTCAATGCAGCTGTCCCTAAGGTGGTTCAACATTTGAATAATAATCTTTTTGTGCAACAGGGCATGGGGTTTCCTGTATTTCATTTTATATAGTTATAAAATAGCTCTCCTGAAAACAGGATTGGGGGCCAACTGAAAATAAGTCAAAACGGAAGTGAATAGATCTTTTTTCTTAGGTAAAGGATATTAAGGGTTACGGAACCAAGGCAGATAGATGGAGCTAAAATACTGATCAGGCATTATCTAATTGTAGATTAGAATGTCATTATTTCACCTGAGTCAGAAGGTTGTGGGTTCAAGTTCCACTCCAGAGACTAGAGTACAAAAATCCATGCTGACTCTTCCAATGCAGAACTGAGGGAGTGCTGCACGGTCAGAGATGACATCTTAAGCGGAGGCCCCGTCTGCCCTCTCAGGTAGATGTAAAAGATCCCACTGTACTATTTAAAAAAAAAAATAGCAGGGGAGTTCTCTCTGGTGTCCTGGCCAATATCGATCTCTCAGCCAACACTTAAAAATACAGGTGATCTGGCCATTATCATATTGCTGATTGTGGGATCTTGCTGTGCGTGAATTGGCTGCCATGTTGCCTATGTTACAACAGTGACTACACTTCAAAAAGCACGTCATTGGCTGCAAAGCATTTTGGAGATGTCCTGAGCTTGTGAAAGGTGCTATATTAGTGCAAAACTGGAGGGGCTGAATGACTGACTCCTGCTCCTATATTCCCAAACTATCTTTCATTGCCAAAGTATGCAATCCTCAGTCACAAGTTGTCGATGCAACAAGATAATAGAATTTAAATTAGCCAATGGGGAGGAGCTTTGCTTCAGATGTTAAATGAAATATATTTAGCCAAGTACAGGAAGAACCATCATCAAAATCATGAGGGGTCTGGGACAGATAGGGAGAAAATGTTCCTATTGGCAAAAGCACCAAGAACTAGAGGATACTGATTTAAACTGAATGGCAAAAGAAGTTTTTTTAAAAAAAATGCAGCGAGTGGTTAGGATCTGGAATGCACTGCCCAAATGTGGAGGATGCAGTCTCAACTGAGGCCTGCAAAAGGGAATTGGGTAATTATTTGGGGAAAATAATTTGCATGGCTACGGGGAAAATGCGAGGAAGTGGAGACTGAATTGCTCCCAGAGGGCTGTCACATACACAACAGGCCGACTGACCTCTTTCTGTCCTGTAACCATTCTGGTGATTCTATGTATCCAGCCAGATTACGTGGTTGGTTACGCAATGAGCAATTTGATTGTCAAATGCAACTAGGGATGGGTGATAAACATGGCTTTGCCTGCATTATCCATATTATGGAAACAAAATAAATGAATAAAAGGCACAAGCTTCAGATCATAGGAGTTCATCTGCGTAGGAAAACTACTTGTTGGGATTTCTAAGATTCCATTGCTTTCTAACCAGTTATAAAAGTATTGCACCAACTACTTACGGGTTCGCAATCTCTTCTTTCTTCCCACATTTGGCACAAAGTTCCAATTTGAAAGCACATGGTTTACACATAACGTGGTAAGAATCCTTCACCGTCTTCTGAAGGCATTTAACACTAAACAAGGTTAAAAAAAGGGGAAAAGAAAAGTCACGGAAGTTGCACACAGCTAAATTTTTAACACCGCAGCTGGCAACCTATGTAAAACGGTAGTTTAAAAGACTAACCAAGTTCTTGTATTTCACATTTCTATTCAGAATTATTAGAATGTTGCAGCACATGGAGGCACCATTCCACCATCAAATCTGCAGTAGTTTTGAGACAGTTGGTCTAATTCCATTCTGCTAGCTTCCCATGCAATTTATTATTCCTTTCTCAATGCAATTATCTTAACTCTATTAATCCTTTCAAAAGGGAATTAAGCATTTGTGATAAGCTTAAAAGTCCATGTTATCGTTTCGCTGACCAGCAGAACTAATTCATTGCTATTTACCTCATCATAACCTGCTCATAATCTTAGACCTCGATAAGATCAGCACATAACGTTACTAACGTATAGCCATTTGTAACAATTCTGGTCAAATAGTAAGGCAGGCTATAAACAAGAAATGAATGAAGTTCGTCCAGAGATGGGGCTGCACTCTCTTTTCTCGTGTGCTTCTCTCTTTGTTGAGATCAGCTCTGCGAAGAGTATCTAATAAGCAGTTAGCATCTCAAGACCACCCAGTAAAACTGCACTCCTCAGCTGGTGGGGTGGTGTTGAATGTAAAGTGTCTGGGAGGTTCTCCATCCCTCCAAAGATCAGTAGGTCCTTCATCTCTGCTATGCCCAACAGGCTGATGTAACTTTAGATGGCACTGCTTTATGAAACCCAAAATACAAAAATCAAAGATTGGGACTCAAAGCCAATATGCTTTTAACAGTTTCTTTTTCACTGGAACTTCATTTCCATCTCTTGATAAATAATATAAAAAATTAAGCAATTGCTGAACCAGAATTGCTTGGCTATTAAGCACGGAGAAAAAAAAGAATTCCATTAAAAACCCTATTCATTAGACAGCTTGGTCACAAATAAATCAACAATGTGGGCATCACATCTAGATAACTGAAAGTCAATGCACAAGGATGCTCTACACTAGAATTTGCCAGTTGAACCTTACAGTAGGGGCATGAAGGGGGAAATGGTTTGTGGAAGTTCAAGGTTGAACTCATTTGCTTTAAACACAGAAAATGGGATATACATTAAAAACCTAATCAGATCATATCACGCCATTGAGGCAATATAAAATTTTGAGTTACATCAAGTCTATGGCCATTTGGTCGAACTGGTCTATGCCAGTGTTTATGCTCCACAGAAGCTTCCTCCCACCCTTGTCAGGATAACCCTTTATCCCTTTCTCACGTACAAACACACCCCTGCAACAGCGCTTTGTTTCTGAATTGGAAACACTCACTTTAAAATTTTATTAAATTCAGTTTTATTAATTTACAGGATACGAACGTCACTGGCAAGTCCAGTATTTATTGCCCTCGAGACAACGCTGGTGAGCAGTCTTCTTGACCTGCTGCAATCCATGAGAAGGTATGCCCAACGTGTTGGGAGGGAGTTCCAGGATTGTGACGCAGGAACAATGAATGAACGGCAATATATTTCTGAGTCAGGATGGTGGGCGATGGTGGGGAATTTGCAGGTGCAAATGGGTAGAGGCTGCAGGTTTGGGAGATGCTGATCAAGCCAGCAGCTTTGTCCTGGATGGTGTTGAGCTTCTTGGAGTGTTGTTGGAGCTTCACTCATCAGCTAAGTGGGAAGTATTCCTTCACGCTTCCGACTTATATTATGGCACAGCCTTTCAGCAAAGTTGAATTATTTAAAAATCCCAGAGAGAGATACTTAAAATATAGGTTATGACAGTTTTTTTAAAAGTGGTATGTTGGTGGTGCAGCTCTAAATTCAGGAATCAGACCATCGAGAGTTGAGGGGTTTTTATGTTAAACTAAATGAAACAATAAGTTACAACACATTAAACATATACACATGGCTACAAATTACTACTATCATAACTTTTAACAAATTCCCAGACTAATCTCCAGTAAGGCAACAGCAACCCATAGACTTTCAGCAGACACCAGGTAAAGCATTTTCACCGTACAAATTCAAAATGAGGTTCCTTTCACTTTGGTTCCTGTGGAGACAGTTGTAGGCTTATAGCTACTTTGATCTTACATTGCCTCTGCCCTGCACACACAAAACTGAAGTTATACCTAGCACGTTGAATGTAAATTCGCATTGTATCACTGGCCTCTTCTAACAATAAAACCCCTTTTATAGTACCAATTTTATTAGCAATAAAACATATTGCTTGGTCGCTGCTCGTTAGGTGCCAGATTTCACTCGCCTTCTTGAATACTCTATTCAAAAAAAAAAATGCAAATGCACTTCACCTCTCTTACATCTCAAAACAAAGCACCCGGACTAGCTGGCTTTAACCCAATTAAGACACACCCACAGACTAAACCTCTATTTTAAAATAAAAATATTTTCCAATATTACATACATTAATAGCTTCATGATATCCCCCTGCTTATCGAAAAATGAACAGTCATAATTCTAAAAGATGGCTTCATTTCAATAACCCATCTCACACTATTACATTACCAGATGCATGCATTAACATATATTACCAACAGAAATCACTCCAGTTCAGTGTCTAGGTTTTTAAAAAAGTCAATTTTCCTTTAAGCTTCAAACTCTTAATAACGCATCCATGAACAGATTTTCTCTTCCAACAATTTGTATAATCCATAAATTAAATGGTTGTAATAATAGACTCCATCTGAAAAGCCTTGTACTTTTGTCTCAAAATTTGTCCAAAAACTTCAAAGGATTATGGTCTGTATAAACAATTGTTTCTGATGAATTGTTTGCAACATAAATTTCAAAACGCTGCAATGCTAACACCAAACTTTCAATCGTTGAATATCTTTTCTGTTGTACAACCAGCTTTGTGAAAAAATACACTATCAGCTTTTTAATTCGTGTCATCTTCTTGTAGCCCCAGTGCCTATAATTGCTTGCATCAACGGCCAACTTGAATTGCTAGGCATTATTGGGTACTGCCAACACTGGTGTCATAGTTAATACAGTTTGCAAACTATTGAATGACTTCTGACACTCCAGTGTCCATTGAAACGACTTGTTCTTTTTTAATAGTTCAGTCAGTGGAGCAACCACTTGGCTAAAATTTGGTACAAATTTTCAGTAAAACCCACTCATGCCCAGAAATCTCAAAACTTCTAATTTTGTTGTAGGCACTGGGAAATCCATGATAGCCTTGACTTTTACTTCTCTCGGAGCCACCTTACCATGTCCAATGGTATGGCCTAGATATGGTTTTTGCAAATTCACTTTTAACCAAGTTCATCACCAAATTAGTTTCTTGTAGTCCAGTAAATAATTCTTCCAGATGCTGTAAATGCTCCTCCATGTCTGACTGAAAACAATTAGATCATCAATATAAACCGCACAATTACTTAGACCTGTAATTACTTTGTTTCTCAGTCCTTGAAATGTCGCAGGTGCATTCTTCAGACCAAATGGCATGACTTTAAACTGATATAGTCCATTTGGCATTACAAAAGCTGATATCTCCTTTGCTCTGACAACGGTACCTGCCAATATCCTTTTAACAAGTCAATCTTTGTGATAAATTTCGATTGTCCCACTTTCTCAATGCAATCTTCTAATCGTGGTATGGGATATGAATCTGTTTTTGTCACTGCATTCACCTTTCGATAGTCCACACAGTCTGTGTTCTCCATCCTGTTTTGGTACCAGTGCAATGGGCAAACTGTAATTACTGCAACTGGACTCAATGATATCATTTTGAAACATGAAATCAATTTCTTTTTGTACTTGTGATAACTTCGCCGGATTTAATCTATAAGGTTGTTGCCATATTGAAGATGGCATTTCTATACATACATCATGTAAAGATAAATGTGTCTTTCCCAACTTATAAATAGGTTTGCGAGACTGCAATAGCTTTTCCAAATCACTTTGACACTTGCTTGGAAGGTAACTCAAAATTTCATTTAAATTTTCAAGCACTCCCTCATTATCAAATTTGATTAGAGGAAAATCAATTTCAGAGTTCTGCACTTCTACCTCTTTCTCATCATCCACCATCACTAAGATCTCTTTTTGTTCCTCTTCCCTGTCAAAGCACTTTTTAAGCATATTTACATGACACACCTTTTGCTTCTTTCTTCTACCTGGAGTATTTATTAAATAATTTACTTCACTCAACTTCTTTTCAATCCTGTTAAGGCCCACTAAATCTTGCATTTAATGAATCATCTAGTAGTGGTAACGAAACTAGTACTTTCTCCCCAGAAATAAAACTGCGAATTTTAGCTTTATCTGCTTTCACTTTCATCATTCGCTGTGATGTCTTTAAATGTTCCCTAGCAAACTCACATGCTCTGTTCAATCTTTCCCAGAAATTCGATACATAATCCAGGAGAGTAGTTTCTGAATTTTGACCCACCAATTTCTCATGAATCAATTTCAGTGGTCCCCTTACCTCATGACCATAAACTAGTTCAAAAAGGCTAAAACTAGTCGATGCATTAGGAGCGTCTCTAATAGCAAATAACAAAAATGGAATTCCTGTATCCCAATCCTGTGCACAATCGTGACAGTACGCTCTCATCATGCTTTTTAAAGTTTGATCCCATCTTTCCAAAGCTCCCCGTGACTCCAGATGATAAGCTGTTGACTTAAACTGTTTTATCCCCAAACTGTTCATTGCTTCCTTAAACAGCTGTGACATAAAATTTGGCCCGTGATCTGGTAAACCCATCTTGTAAAAAATGTAATTAACTCCTCCACAATCTTCTTTTAATATTTCTTAACGGTATCACTTCAGGAAACCTGGTGGGCACATCTATTATTGTTAGTCAAGTACTGATTTCCACTTTTAGTCTTAAGGAGGGGTCCTACACAATCAATCATGACCCTGCTAAAAGGTTCTTCAAATGCTGGTATTGGGATTAATGGCGCCGGCTTAAATCACTGCTTGTGGTTTTCCTGTTATTTGACATGTATAACAGGTTCAACAGAATTTGTCTACATCCTTATGTAATTCCTGTGTTTTCCTAATTCCTAAATGTCTCCCCATTGGAATTTCATGAGCAATCCTCAGAATCTCATTTCTATACCCTAATAGGATAACAATCTGATGCACCTCACTCCAGCTTTCATTTGCTGAAACATGATCTGGCCTCTATTTTCTCATCAAAATACCTTCCCGAAGATAATAACATAATGGAATACATTTTGCTTCTGTTTCTCAATAAGCTTTCGGATATAACTTTTTTAATTGCAAATCATTTTTCTGCAATTCCACTAACCTCTTTGAATTAAACATTTCAGCTGAGTTTTCCTCTATTCCTTCCTCCTGAACAATGTTATCAAATACAGTGCCAGCTAATTGGATTTCAACACCATCTTCTTGCCTTTGAACTACCTGCTTATCTTGTTGTAATGAGATCAAAGGCTCATCGGGAAGAACACGATCAGGAGGCAATCCGGGATGATCCTTCACTGACACCTCTGTTGAAAACACTTCTGCAGGCTGCTCAACTACCATAGGCATCACCCACATTTGTGATCCAGCTATATCATTAACCAGAATAAATTGAACCCCTACCATGGGTAATTTTTCCACCATTCCAACTATAACTTCACCAACCTTCCATTTGCTCTTTAAATTTACCTTCCACAATGGAATAGATTTAGCATCTCCATGATCCCCACTTATTATCACCTAATCCTGCAACACTCCCTTTGAACGACAAATATTACTGTCCCACAACATTAAATGATTGACTAGCCCCTGTGTCTCTTAAAATTTTAAGATCTTTACCACCCTGTACACATCATTGCTTGATCTCTGCTCGCTAGGTGCCAATTTCACCCCAATTTTCGAACGCTCTATTAAAAAAGGCAAATGCACTCTACTTCTCTTACATCTCAAAATAAGTACACATCAAAGCACCCAGACTAGCTTGCTTTAATCCAATTAAGACACTCCCACAGACTAAACCTCTATGTAAAAATAAAAATTATTTCCAATAATATTATATACATTAATAGCTTCATGACACTTGTATGTCATTGCTGGAGATTTGAAGATTCATTTTGTCGACTGTTCTACTGAGCGCTGCCGGATTCTGTACAGGACCAATTACATGCAGGCTTTAAACTTGCTGTTCACTGCACCCTTTAATAAGGTGCAACATGAGTGGGTCACTGGTCCAAGCTAGCAGTCTTCTCTACAACAGGAGCAAGGTGCTCACACAAACTAAGAATGCCTGTTACAAATTATTAAAAATGGCAGCATTAAAGTTGGTGTAGATAACAAAGAGAACAATATATAATAAAACAGCAAATACCCAATCCAACTTCAGTGTTAGGACAGATAAGCCATTGAAAGTAATCACTGGGGAAAAATACTCCAGATGTAATGTTTGACCAGACCCCAGTTTTGACTCTTACCACATGACACCATTAAGGAAGTTATTATGTACACTGTAACAACAGCTCTCCTACAACAATTGGAGCTATTGCAATCAATGTCAGTTAAGCATCAATACCAATCTTCAATATTGCAAGCAAGAAAATAACAGGAGGCTGATGTTACGATGTGGCAGGTGACGTATGCCAGGCAAACCAAATCTATAAGGGAAACTTGGCCATGCTATCACAACGGTTTGCAATTTTATTTTTAAAAACGAGAAGATTTGGACGCTAAATTCAGAAGTAATGAGTCCTCTAACACCTTCAGAGTTTTTAAAAACTAAGTTAAAACATTTATTACCAAAAGAAAAGATTTCAAGCACATACATACGATTACAGTTACTTAACAAATCTCAAAATTCCTAATTAGCCTGACTTCCAACTACACACCCCCTTTAAGACAACAGTCCAAAATAGATTTTAAATTTAAATAGCACGCCAGCAAATTTACCACAGCACCCATTCCATAGTGGAATTCCAAAGGCTTTTCTCCAACTTTGGTTACTGGATACAGCAGGCTTTTGCAAACATGGCTGGAGGCTTCCCAGAGGTTGTTTTACATACTCCTTTCAGTTCTTATATGGCCCCCCCAACATCACTTTTTTCCTTCTTTAAACATGTTTCGCTCTTTAATCTGTAAATTCCATTGTTCTATGTGTCTTTGAAAATGTATTTTTCCTCCCATAATATAAAAATCTTTCATGTTGCCAATATGGTCAGTACCTTTTGGGAAGGCAATGGCATAGCGATGTTGTTGCTGGACTAGTAATCCATAGACCCAGGGTAATTTTCTGGGGTCCCGGGTTTGAATCCCGCCACGGCAGTTAATGGAATTTGAATTCAATAAAAAATCTGGAATTAAAGTCCAAAGATAACCAATAAACCATCGTCAATTGTTGTAAAACTCATCTGGTTCACTAATGTCCTTTAGGGAAGGAAATCCGCCATTCTTGCCTGGTCTGGACTACATGTGTCTCCGGACCCACAGCAATGTGGCTGACTCTTAATTGCCCTCTGAAATGGCCTAACAAGCCAATCAATCAGTTGTATCAAACCACTATAAAAAGTCTTAAAAAAAAAGAACTAAACTGGATGGATCACCCGGAATCGACCTAGGCACTGGAAACTCAGCTATCTCAGCCTTGTCGACCCTGCAAAGTCCTCCTTACTAAGATCTGGGGGCTAGTGCCAAAATTGGGAGAGCTGCCTCACAGACTAGTCAAGCAACCAGCCTGACATATTCATCCTAACGGAATCATACCTTACAGATAGTGTCCCAGACACCACCATCACCATCCCTGGGTATGTCCTGTCCCATCAGCAGGGCAGACCCAGCAGAGGTGGCAGCACAGCGGCACACGGTCAGGAGGGAGTTGACCTGACAGTCCTCAACATGGACCCCGGACACTATGAATCTCATGGCATCAGGTCAAACTTGGGCAAGGAAGCCTCCTGATTACCACATACCGCCCTCCCTCAGCTGATGAATCAGTGCTCCTCCATGTTGAACACCACTTGGGAGGAAGCACTGAGGGTGGCAAAGGTGCAGAATGTACTCTGGGTGGGGGACTTCAAATGTCCAACACTAAAAGAGTGGCTCAGTAGCACCACTATTAAGCAAGCTGGCTGAGTCCTAAATGACATAGCTGCTAGACTGAGTTTGCAGCAGGTGGTGAGGGAACCAAGAGGTAAAAACATACTGGACCTCATCCTCAACAATCTGCCTGCCGCAGATGCATCTGTCCATGACAGTATCGGTAGGAGTGACCACCACACAGTCTTTGTGGAGATGAAGTCCCATCTTCACATTGAGGATAGCCTCCATCGTGTTTTGTGGCACTACCACCATGCTAAATGGGATAGATTGCGAACAGATCTAGCAACTCAAGACTAGGCATCCATGAAGTGCTGTGGGCCATCAGCAGCAGCCGAATTGTACTCGAACACAATCTGTAACCTCATGGCCCGGCATATCCCCCACTCTACCATTACCATCAAGCCAGTGGATCAACCCTGGTTCAATGAAGAGTGCAGGAGGGCATGCCAGGAGCAGCACCAGGCATACCTAAAAATAAGGTGTCAACCTCGTGAAGCTGCAACACAGGACTATTTGCATGCCAAACAGCATAAGCAGCAAGTCAGGGACAGAGCTAAGTGATCCCACAACCAAAGGATCAGATCTAAGCTCTGCACTCCTGCCACATCCAGTCATGAATGGTAGTGGACAATTAAACAACTCACTGGAGGAGGAGGCTCCACAAATATCCCCATCCTCAATGATGGGGGAGCACAGCACATCAGTGCAAAAGATAAGGCTGAAGCATTTGCTACAATTTTCAGCCAGAAGTGCCGAGTGGATGATCCATCTCGGCGTCCACTGGAGGTCCCCAGCATCACAGGTGCCAGTCTTCAGCCAATTTGATTCACTCCACGTGAGATCAAGAAACGGCTGAAAGCACTGGATACTGAAAAGGCTACGGGCCCTGACAATATTCCGGCAATTGTACTGGAGACTTATGCTCCAGAACTTGCCGCGCCACTAGCCAAGCTGTTCCAGTACAGCTACAACACTGGCATCTACCCAGCTATGTGGAAAATTGCTCAGGTATGTCTTGTACACAAAAAGCAGAACAAATTCAGCTCGGCCAATTACCGCCTCATCAATCCAGTCTCCATCATCAGCATCAAGGAGCCCCAGCAAAACTGGAGTCAATGGGAATCAAGGGGAAAACTCTCCATTAGTTGGAGTCATACCTGGCACAAAGAAAGGTGGTTGTGGTTGTTGGAAGTCAATCATCTCAGCTCCAGGGCATCACTGCAGGAGTTCCTCAGGGTAGTGTCCTCGGTCCAACCATCTTCAGCTGCTTCATCAATGACCTTCCTTCCATCATAAGGCCAGAAGTGGGGATATTCGCTGATGATTGTGCAATGTTCAGCACCATTCGCCAAATGCAGCATGACCTGGACAATATCCAGGCTTGGGCTGACAAGTGGCAAATAACATTCACGCCACACAAGTGCCAGGCAATGGCCATCTCCAACAAGAGAAAAAAAAAAACCATCGCCCCATGACGTTCAATAGCATTACCATTACTGAATCCCCCACTATCGCCTTTCTGGGGGTTACCATCGACCAGATATGGAACTGGACTAGCCATATAAATACTGTGGTTACAACATCAGGTCAGAGGCTAGGAATCCTGCGACAAGGAGCTCATCTCCTGACTCTCCAAAGCCTGTCCACCATCTACAAGGTACAAGTCAGGAGTATGATGGAATACTCCCCACTTGCCTGGATGAGCGCAGCTTCCACAAGACTCAAGAAGCTTGACACCATCCAGGACAAAGCAGCCCACTTGATTGTCATCCCATCCACAAACATTCACTCCCTCCACCGCTGACGCACAGTGGCAGCAGTATGTACCATCTACAAGATGCACTGCAGGAATTCACCAAGGCTCCTTAGACAGCACCTTCCAAACCCATGAGCACTACCATCTAGAAGGACAAGGGCAGTAGACAGATGGGAACAGCACCACCTGGATGTTCCCGTCCAGGTCACTCAGCACCCTGACTTGGGAAATATTTCACCGTTCCTTCACTGTCACTGGGTCAAAATCTTGGAACTCCCTCCCTAACAGCACTGTGGGTGTACCTACACCATATGGACTGCAGTTCAAGAAGGCAGCTCACCACCATCTTCTCAAGCACCAGTAGGGATGGACAATAAATGCTGGCCCAGCCAGCGAAGCCCACATCCTGTGAATGAATATAAAAATAAACATCATAGATAAAAGCAAAAAACTGTGGATGCTGGAAATCCAGAACAAAAATAAAAATACCTGGAAAAACTCAGCAGATCTGGCAGCATCTGCGGAGAGGAACACAGTTAGCGTTTCCAGTCCGTATGACTCATCCACAGAACTAAGTAAAAATAGAAGAGAGGTGAAATATAAGCTGGTTTAAGGTGGCGGGGGGGTGGGACAAGTAGAGCTGGATAGAGGGCCAGTGATAGGTGGAGATAGCCAAAAGATGTCATAGACAAAAGGACAAAAAGGTGTTGAAGGTGGTGATATTATCCAAAGGAATGTGCTAATTAAGGGTAGAAAGCAGAACAAGCAAGTTACAGATAGCCCTAGTGGGGGTGGGGTGAAGGAATCGAAAAAGGCTAAAAGGTAGAGATAAAACAATGGATTGAAATACATTTAAAAATAATGGAAATAGGTGGGAAAAGAAAAATCTATATAAATTATTGGGGAAAAAAAGGTGGGGGGGTGGGGGGGGGGGGGGGGGGTGGAAATCGGAAAGGGGGTGGGGATGGAGGAGAGAGTTCGTGATCTAAAATTGTTGAACTCAATATTCAGTCCGGAAGGCTGTAAAGTGCCTAGTCGGAAGATGAGGTGCTGTTCCTCCAGTTTGCGTTGAGCTTCACTGGAACAATGCAGCAAGCCAAGGACGGACATGTGGGCATGACAGCAGGGTGGAGTGTTGAAATGGCAAGCGACAGGGAGGTCTGGGTCATGCTTGCAGACAGATCGAAGGTGTTCTGTAAAGCGGTCACCCAGTCTGCGTTTGGTCTCTCCAATGTAGAGGAAACCACATTGGGAGCAGCGAATGCAGTAGACTAAATTGAGGGAAGTGCAAGTGAAATGCTGCTTCACTTGAAAGGAGTGTTTGGGCCTTTGGATGGTGAGGAGAGGGGAAGTAAAGGGGCAGGTGTTGCACCTTCTGCGGTTGCATGGGAAGGTGCTGTGGGAGGGGGTTGAGGTGTAGGGGGTGATGGAGGAGTGGACCAGGGTGTCCCAGAGGGAATGATCCCTTCGGAATGCCGCCAGGGGGGCTGAAGGGAAGATGTGTTTGGTGGTGGCATCATGCTGGAGTTGGCGGAAATGTCAGAGGATGATCCTTTGAATGCAGAGGCTGGTGGAGTGATAAGTGAGGTCAAGGGGGACCCTATCATGTTTCTGGGAGGGAGAGGAAGGTGTGAGGACGGATGCGTGGGAGATGGGCCGGACACGGTTGAGGGCCCTGTCAACCACCGTGGGTGGAAAACCTCAGTCAAGGAAGAAGGAAGACATGTCAGAGGAACTTTTTTTGAAAGTGGCATCATCAGAACAGATGTGACGGAGGGGAAGGAACTGAGAGAATGGAATGGAGTCCTTACAGGAAGTGGGGTGTGAGGAGCTGTAGTCGAGGTAGCTGTGGGAGTCGGTAGGCTTGTAATGGATATTGGTGGGCAGTCTATCACCAGAAATTGAGACAGAGAGGTCAAGGAAGGGAAGGGAAGTGTCAGAGATGGACCATGTGAAAATGATGGAGGGGTGGAATTTGGAAGCAAAATTAATAAATTTTTCCAGGTCCAGACGAGAGCATGAAGCAGCACCGAAGTAAACATCCCACCATCCCTTTGAAGCCCAAACAACTCCTTCACTTATCTAAAAACGCAAATTTCCTTCACACCCTACATGCTAAAGCCTTATCCATGTTTACTCATTAGCATTTCAAATGCCTTTTACCCCTAATTTACTTTGATAATATCAAGCTTGCAGCCTGACTCTAATTTAAATCACACAGGCAGAACCATCAACACTCTCACCCGTAAACCTATGTCACAATTAACCACAAAGTTTCGTGACACTGACATCATGTTGATATCAATTAATATGTTACAACAGTGGCTACACCTCAAAAACTACTTTGTGGCTGCAAAGGTCCTTGGGATGTCCTGAGGAGGTGAAAGTCGCTTTATAAATGTAAGTTGTCTTTACTGCCACTAACATTCCATTGATGAGGATGACAACCTGAGGATACTAGTATTGAAAGCTACAGGGTTTTCCATGGATCACAGAAAGACCACAAAATAGAAATTAGATCCTTTGTAGACATCAAAAATATATCCACAACTCGCAGTAGCCAAATTATAACAATCATGATTTCGATAGAACGTCAGGTGACACAAATGCAGAAAGGCTACCTTTGTTTATTCAATGCACAAAGAAGCTTTTAACTCACCATTTCCGAGCCTGGTTAAGTGGTTTGTATTTGTTGTATTTTATTTTCCATTCCAACACTTCCTTACAACGTTTACAGACACCTGTATGCACCATAGCATTTAATCTCTGGGAGGAAAAACCAAATGATTTAATGCATTAATACAACTTAAGCATCTACTGCAAAAGATTCAACAAGGATGATGATTGAATGGAGATGGTCTAACTAACAGGAAAGGCTGAACCGTTTGGGGCTCTTTTCTCTAGAAAGGAAAAGGATAAGGGATGACCTTTTAGAGGCCTTGGGTTCGATAAAGTAGACGTAGAGATGATGTTTCCACTTGTGCAATCATCATTATAAAAGGCAGCCATTGATAAATCCAATCAGGAATTCAGGCGAAACTTTTTTAACAAGAGAGTGGCGAGAATGTGAAACTGCTAACACACAGAGTGGTCAAGGCAAATAGTATGGATACATTTCAGGGGAAGTGAGATAAATACAAGGGAGAAAGGAACAGAAGGAGATGCTGATGGGGCGAGATGAAGAGGGGTGGGAGGAGGCTCACGTGGAGCTTAAACACCAGTACAGGCCAGTGGGGCGAGATGGCCTGTTTTTATACTGAATATACCTTGTAAGCAATTCACTAGTACAAGGTTCAGCTTAGCTCAGTCAGTATCACTCAAAAACTACAGAATCAGAAGTTCAGGTGGGCTGAAGTCCCTTTGTGTTATGCATCCCAACATTGTGTATATTTATTTAGCAAGAAAGCTGACAATCTTGGAAAATGGTGCCGATAGTTCCACTCAAGGCCACTAAAACCATGTCAAGCAGACTAATAAGATTATGTACAAATAGAGGATTTTCTGCATAAAATGAGATTTGAAATAAAATATTAGGAACAGGAGGCAGCCATGGCTGAATTATGACCCAAATCCATATACCTTATAGCTTTGTCTTCATATCCCTTAGTACCTTTAATGATTTTTGTTAACTACTCTCAGATTTAAATTAACATTTAACCTAGCATCAATTAGCATTTGCAGAAGAGTGCACCAAACTTCTACCTTTGCATGCAGGTGTTTGTTTCTCAACTTCACTCTCAAAAGGCCTAGTTTTAATTTTGAGGCCACAAACCCTTGTTCCTAGACTCTCTAACCAGTGGAAATGCAGGGTGTGCATACAAGCCTTTTCCAACTTTGGATAGAAGCAAATTGTAAGTGACAATTAAAAGCATCATTCATAACATTTTTAACCTCATTGTTGCAATGCTGAAATGGATTGAAAATGGCAAATGCAAGTGAAAAAGTGAGCTGTTAACAGAACAAGTCCATAAAATCCTTAACACTGAAAACTTTATGAAATATGCTCTAAGCAATTTACAGTTTGCTTGTACCATATGCACATCCAAAGTTACTAAAGTTGAAAGTTTCACCAGGACTTTATAAATACTCTGTAGTTTCTCTCTATCTACTCCCATCAAT
The DNA here is from genome assembly GCF_964194155.1 of Cetorhinus maximus. NCBI lineage: Eukaryota > Metazoa > Chordata > Chondrichthyes > Lamniformes > Cetorhinidae > Cetorhinus > Cetorhinus maximus. The sequence continues at coordinate 178,264,346 of NC_135880.1, forward strand.
TCCCACAAATAATTTTGGAAACTTTGATCAAATCACCACTTAAATCACCCAAGTTCCAGGGAACACAGCCCTAGTTTGTGTAATCTCTCCTTATAACTTAACCCTTGAAGTCCAGGGATCATTCTAGTAAATATAGGCTGCACTTCAAGACCAACATAAACTACCCAAGGTATGGTGCCCAGAAATGAACCAAGATTTCCATCCAAATTCAGGGAAGGATTTGAAGCTGACAGTACACAGGGAATATTAGACTTTCTTAAGGTGGGGTGAGGTTAGAACTTTCACTGGGCATCAGCAGCATGTGTGTTTAATGATGGGAACCAGAAACTGAAAACTTACAGCACCAAAAGGAGGCCATTTAGCCCATCATGTTTGTGCTGGCCAATTAAAGGATCTATTCAGCCTAATCTCATGTTCCAGCTCTTTGTCTGTCACCCTGTAGGTTGGGGCTGTTCAAGTGCATATCCAATTTTTTTTTTCAAAATGCGATGAGGGTTTCCGTCTCTATCACCCTTTCAGTCAGTGAGCTCCAGATCCACACCACCCTCTGTCTGAAAAAAAATTCTCAACACCCCTCTAATCCTTCTGCCAATTTCTTAAAAATCTGTGCACCCCAGTTTTGACCCCTCTGCTAAGGGAAATAAATCCTTCCTATCTAAGCCACTCAATTTTATACATCTTAATTAAATCCCCCTTTATCCTCCTCTGTTCCAAAGAAAACAATCCCAGCCTATCCAATCTTTTCCCAGTTAAAATTCTCCATTCTTGGATAAGATTCTCATTAACCTCCTCTGTATCCCCTCTAGTGTGATCCCACCCTTTCTGTGGAATCCAATTTTCCATTAGATATTTAGTTTTATAATTTACAAATGCAAAGGTGGAACTTTATTTTTAGGTGGGCCCATTTATGTTTCTTGGCTATAAATACATAATTGCAAATCATTCCTGTAATACTCTGTGTTTACTGAAAATTAATTGCAGTCACATCAACGACAGAACAAAAAGTTTCAGACAGCTTATTTTCCCACCCACTGAGCACAGCCATCGAATGTTTGAGATAAATTGGTCCATGAGCACCTGTTTCAGCCATACAAGTATCAAAGAGTAGCTGGGATGCACATCTTTACCCAGTGGGTGCTCTGTTCCCATGGCATCGCTGGGCTGGTTTATAGAAGTATTATAAATGTACTGAAGGCGCTTGCCTTCATCCACTGAAAACCAAAAATGGTCATGTGCCAGAGTTCCTTGACTCATACCTCACAACTCTGCAGCATGGGTAATTTTAAATGGAAGAGAATTGTGGCGTAATTGGCCCGTGCTGAATTTTTCCTGCTCGAGCATCCACCTAGAATAAGACAACACAAGAGGCCACTTGGGCTATCGTGCCTATGCTGGCTCTTTGAAAGATTTATCCAATTAGTCCCACTCGTCTGCTCCTTCTCTGCAGCCCAGTAAATATTTTTTCACCTTCAAGTATTTATCCAAGTACCTTTTGAAAATTAATGTTGAATCGCCCTACCCTCAGGTTACTCCACCACTCATTTTCACTCTCCGCACCCATCACAATTTTGAACACCCCTATTAAAACTCCCTTTACTTTGTTCTATGGAGAACAGTCCCCAGCTTCCCCAGTCTCTCCATGTAACCCTCATCCCTGGGACCATTCTAGTAAATCTTCTCTGTACCTTCACACAAAGCTTTGCTAAAGTGTGGCACCCAGAATTAGTCACAGTACTCTAGCTGGGACCGAAGCAGTGACTTGTAAGGGGTTAGTCCATCTTCCTGAAAGTAGCAATGTCTCTGTAACATCCAGCACGCAAAGCAACCATAGAAATCGAATATTATTTTGTGGGCAGCTATTCAAAGTAATTGTAAGAAAATTAAGTTGCAAAATGCCATTGAAGAAAATAGGTTAGGTTATTATGGAAAGGTTACTTGAAAATTAAAATCTGAAATATAATCATGTAGCAATGTGCTTCATCTTTATCCAATTTCACTCTTAATAACGTTTGATGAATGTGGCTCACACCAAGAGCATTGGACCAAGCCCACAAGAGAAAATAAATTTGGCACCCATACATTAGCAGATTCCAGAGTGCGATTACCACAAGCTGTTCTCTTCCAGTTTGGTGCACATGACTTGCTGGACACGCCATGTGATATTTCTGGATTGGCCAGTGCAGAGTCAGCTTTGAAAACAACCGCTCCTGATTTTGGACTTCCTAATATAATCTTTATTTCAAAAGGAGCAAAAGAAACACCATCTGTGGGTGACTTTTGTTTCAAAAGAGAAGGACCGCAGGACAGTAATTTGGATTTTATTCACCTAAAGCCAACTTTTAGTCGCCAAAAAGTTTGGTTACAATCTGAGGACTCATTCTCATGTCTTTTAGCTACATTTAATTTATGTTACATCAGCAAATTTCTCTGTCTTTAAGTTCAGCTTTTGATTCAGTGGGCAACATTCTCACCCGAGTCAGAAGGTTGTGGGTTCAGGTCCCATTCCAGAGTCCTGAGCTCATAATCTAAACGGACAGTCTAGTGCAGCACCGAGGCAGTATTGTACTGTCAGAGGTACCCCCGTCTTTTGGGTGAGATATTAAACTGAGGCCCCATCTGCCCTCGCGTGTGAGTGTAAAAAAAGAGTTCCCCTCAATGTCCTGGCTGATATTTCTCTCATTCAAGGTCATTAAGAGAGGTTATCTGGTCATTACCATATTGCTCTTTGTGGGAGCTTGCTGTGTGCAAATGGTTTGTCGCTTTCCTGCATCACAACAGTGACTGACTGCACTTCACCAGTACTTTATTAGCTATATTTTGGGATGCCTTGAGGTAATCAAAGGCACCATACAAATGCCAGTTCCGTCTTTCTAGTAAAAGCAATTTAAAAAGGAGCTCGGCAAAGGGCCGTCATTTCTGGCAAAAATGGGAGGTGGTGTAAAGCCAGCTACTGATTTGCTATATCCCATGATCAAATTCACTTCCTGGGCCTTAGGGCATGCGGCATAGAATACAGAAGTTGAAACGTAGCAGAGAGTCTATATACAGCTTGAGTAAGCCCACAGTCATTACTGCAGCTCCAGGTTCCACACCATCGGAAGGGTGGAGGGCTAGAAAAATTGGGGCTGGTTTCACTAGAACAGATGAGATTGTGTGATTAGATAGAGGGGTTTAATATTCTCACAGGATGGACAGGTTGGGTGGACAACCTTGATGCAACAAAATGTACAAGATGGAATAAATGAGACTTGGGTACAAATAAGAGGGCTCCAAGGTTGTGGAATGCGTTGCATCATTCCACGAGCGCTGGACCCTTTCCAAAGGCTAGGCGATGTCCAAGGAAATGATAGTTAGCGATGGAAGAAAAGAGGATTTTAAATTTTTCAGAAATAGGTTTTTAAATGGAAAGAACAAAAGACTTGCAGTTATGTAGCATCTTTCACGGCATCCTAAAGCGTTTCAGAGTCAATAGTGTACTTTTTGAACTGCAATTGCTGTTATTATCTAGTGAACGCCGCAGTCAATTACACACAGCAAGCTCCCACAAACAGCAATGTGATAATGACCAGGTCTTTGTGGAATAAATATTGGCAAGGACACCAGGAAGAATTCAACATCAACACTTGCAAATCTAAGAGGAAATCAGCAGATAAGGCCAGACATTACAACAATACAAGGACAAAATTAAAGGCTCTGTATCTAAATACACATAGCACTTGAAACAAAACAGATGAACTGATGACACAAATAGAAATAAATATGTACAAACAGATACCCATTACAGAGACATGGCTGCAGGATGACATAGATTGGGACCTGAATTTTGAAGGGTATGTGACATTTAGGAAGGACAGGAAGCTAGGAAAAGATGGAAAGGTGGCTCTGCTAATAAATGATGGTATTAATGCATTAGAGAGGGATGACCTAAGTTCAGGAAACCAGAACGTACAAGCTGTTTGGGTTGAGATGAAAAACGATAAAGGCAAAAAAGTCACGAGTGGGGTACAGGCCACCTAACTGTAACTACATGGTAGGACAGAATATAAACGGAGCCTGTCAGAAAGGTATCAGAGGGGATTTTAATGTACAGGTAGAGTGGAAAAAATCAGATTGGCAGAGGTAGCCTAGATCAGGAGCTCAAAGAATGTTTTCGGGATAGTTTCTTGGAACAGCATGCTCCGGAGCCAAAGAGCAGGCTATACTAGGCCTGGTGCTGTGCAATAAATTCGGATTAATTGATAACCTCAAAATGAAGGCACTCCTAGCAGGCAGCAATCATAACACAATTGAATTTTACATTCAGTTTGATGGGAGAGAAGAGTGGACTAGTATTTTGAACTTAAATAGGGGCAATTATAAAGAGCATGAAAGCAGAGCTAGCTAGAGTGAACTGGCAAATGAGGTTAAGGGGCAAGTCCACAGGGATGCGATGGCAGACTTAAGGGATATTTCAGAATACACAGAATAGTTACATTCCAATGAGAAAGAAAACTTCCAAGAGGAAAACCCACCATCCTTAGTTAAACTAAAAAAGTGAAAGAATGTCAAACTTAAAGAAAAAGCATATAATTGCACAAAGATTAGTTCAGTTCAGAAGGTTGGACAGAATATAAAGAACAGCAAAAAATGACAAAAAGGATTAATAAGGAGGGAAAAATTAGAGTACTAGAGAAAGCCAGCTGGAAATTTATAGACATAAAGTAAGAGTTTCTTTAGATATTTAGATAAGAATTAAGGTGAGCGTTGGTCCTATAGAAAGTGCACCTGGGGCATTAATAATGGAAAGCAAGAGGATGGCAGATGAATGTGTTACAGACAAGAGGGGGATTAATTTAAACAGCCCCTATTTCGCCCCTCACCACCCACCCATAAACAGAAAGGCATTTTTGCTTTCCAATTTCCTGCTTTATAAGTGCTTTCAGTTTAGAGTGATCCAATTCTCTATTAATAACCCCACAGCAAACTTGAGGTAAGGTAAAATTTTTAAAAACCCACCCTCTTTTTTTTATTTTTACACAGACAAATGTTGGGTGGGGTTTCACAACATCCACCCGTTTGCACTCATACAATAAAAAAGGGATAAGGGAAAGGGGTACAGGGCAAGGCCACGACAAAAATAAGAGTTATGGTTTCATGGGAGTCCAGAATCACAAGTCCAACAGGGTATAAACTGTTGCAGGGTGATCTGTCTTTCCAGAAGCGATGACTTCCCCAATGGAAGGTACATAGAGATGAAAGAGTCTTATGGCACAGATACAGGAGTTCCAAAGTTCCAGTAGTTCAGTGTAGATTAGGGCCAGGCACTTTACCTGGACAGGGCTCTTTCTGCTGCCACCTGTTAGGTGGTAAAATGCTAGATCGCCTGAGCTCAGTTCTACACGGCAATATTACAGGTTCTAGCAGTTGGGGAAAGGTCATGCAAATTACCTCCCACTTCTTCTCCTGGGTGTTGGACAAAGAATGTATTTTCCAAGGTCTAGAATCTTGAGGTGTTTACTAGAGGAGTCAGGGCCCCTTTTGACCTTTGCAAACATTCCATCTCCATTAGTCAGAGCTCTGCCTTAGAAACGTAAGGGGATTGTTGCATTTCTTCGGAATTTGACTGTCGGCAGTCCCAGAGGGCATTAGCACCTCTTCAAAGGTAACGAGGCTCCTATTGGTTTCTGAAGGTTATAAAAAGCTCTGATATAAGTCATGGGTAGTCAGGGTAAAGCCTTGGTCTATTTTAAAATAGTAATTTTATAAGTAGCCAGGTTGACATAGAGATGACAAATCCCTGGGTCCTGATGCACTACATCCAAGGGTCTTGAAAGAAGTGGCTAGTAAAATAGTTGATGCGTTGGTTTTAATTTTCTAAAATTCCCTAGATTCGGGGAAGGTTCCATTAGATTGGAAAAATAGCAAATGTAACTCCTTTCTTCAAAAGGAAAATGGGGGGGGGGGGGGTGGCACGAGACAGATAGCAGGAAACTGCAGGCCAGTTAGCTTAACATCTGTCATAGGGAAAATGTTAGAAGCTATTATTAAAGATATTATAGGAGGGCGCTTGGAAAAGTTTAAGGCAACCAGGCAGAGTCAACATGATTTTGAGGAAGGAAAATCATGTTTAACCAGTTTATTGGAGTTTTTTTGAAGGAGTCACATGTGCTGTGGACAAAGGGGAACTGGTGGATGTAGTATACTTAGATTTCCAGAAGGTATTTGATAAAGTGCCACATCAAAGGTTGCGGCAGAAAGTAAAAGCTCATAGGGGTAACATATTGGCATGGATAAAAGATTGGCTAGCTAACAGGAAACAGGGTAGCTATAAATGGGCCTTTTTCTGGCTGGCGAGATGTAACAAATGATGTGCCACAGAGATCAGTGCTGGGGCCTCAACCTTTTACAATTTATATAAATGACTTGGATGAAGGGACAGATGGCATGGTTGCTAAATTTGCTGATGACACAAAGATAGGTAGGAAGGTAAATTGTGAAGAGGACATAAGGAGTCTACAAAGTGACATAGATAGGTTAAGTGAGTGGGTAAAAGCCTGGCAAATGGAGTGTAATGTGGGCAAATGTGAAATTATCCAAGTTGGCAGTGACAGCAAAAAAGCATATTATCTAAATTGTGTGATATTGCAGAGCTCCAAGATGCAGAGGGATCTGGGTGTCCTAGTGCATGAATAGTATACAGGTAGAGCAAGTAATTAGGGAAGCTAATAGAATGTTATCATTTATTGCGAGGGGAAGTGATTACAAAGGTTATGCTTCAGTTGTACAGGGTATTGGTGAGACTGGGGTACAGTGTACAGTATTGGTCTTCTTATTTAAGGAAGGATGTAAATGCATTAGAAGCAGTTCAGAGAAGGTTTACTAGACTAATATCAGGAATGGTTGGATTGTCTTATGAGGAAAGGTTAGGCTTCTGTCCACTGGAGTTTAGAAGAGTAAAAGGTGACTTGGTCAAAACCTTTAAGATCCTCAGGATGACAGAGTGGACGTGCAGAGGATATTTCCTTTTGTGGGAGAATCTAGAACCAGGGGTCACGGTTTAAAAATAAGTGGTCACTCATTTAAGACAGAGGTGAAGGGTACTTTTCTCTGAGGGTCCTGAGTCATTGAAACTCTCTTCCTCAAAAGGAATTAGAAGCAGGGTCTTTGAATATTTTTATGACAGAGCTAAATGAGTTCTTGATTAACAAGGAGTGAAAGGTTATTGGAGGTAGGCTACAATCAGATCAGCCATGATCATAGTAAATGATTGAGCAGGCTTGAAGGGCTGAGTGGCCTAACCCTGCTCTGGGTTCGTTTGTTTGTGTAACATACTACTTTTTTTAAAAGAAAAAGCTCACCTCTCTCTGGCTGTTTGCATCCTCTGGTTACCTAGTCTCACACTAATGGAAACAGTTGCTGTTTATTTGGTCTGTCGAAATCCCTCATGGTTTTAAATGCTGAAGTAAATGGCTATTGAAAATAACAACACTAATCTGGAAAAAAAGGGCTTTAAAGATCAGAGTTTCATTTCACTATTAAACTGTTGCTTACCTTTAACTTTTCACTTTTATCGTATTTGTCATTTTTGAACCGAATAATATTCTGATGCTTCTGAGCCCTCTTCCTTGCAACGTTTCCTTTCTCTGAACTCATAATCTGTTTAATAAATTACGATTGCTTAAGTAAATTATAAAATATATTTTACAATTAAACCACATGCACAATCCAACAAATGCAACTACCCCGGAAGTTATAGGAGAGCAATCACGTGGGACCGAATCAATGAGGTCATTCATCGGGCCCCGCCCCCAGGCCTCCTCACGCATGATTGGCTGCTCTGGCCGGCGCCGGCTATGTTAAATGGCTGATCCACATATCAATCAGCGGCATCTAGTCAATTAGAAGGCGCAAAGGGAAGGGGCCACGGCTTGGCTGGCCTCCCGCTCTCTGAAGCGATTGGTCCGGTTTTGCTTGTTGACCCCGCCCTCCAATTTTAAAAAATAACGTTTGTGGGGGTCGATTTTTAAAACGCCTTCCCTTTCATGCACAATTTTGTATGAATTACAGAAACTCTCCAGTGCGGCATCTGTGAGGGAGGGGACAGTTGACCAGGCTTTCTAAAGTTACTCAGGGCGGTGTGCTCTCCCCGCCCGCTCCGACGTGTCCAATACGGGGGGGGGGCGGCGAGGGGGGGGCATGCGGATAGTTTAGGGACGGTAACCACCGCCATGTTTCCAACTGCGCATGTGCGCCACCTCGGAACGGGACCTGCCCACTCCCAGCCGTGCCTACCGCGCACGCGCCACTCCGTTGACTGCCCCTCTTCCCCCCACGGCCCCCCTGGCGTTAACGGCGCATGCGCCACCTCCTTGGCCGTCCCGCCTGCCGCCCTTGAGCACGTTAGACGCGCATGCGCGCCTTGCTCTCGTCCCTCACGTCACCCCCCTACCTACCAAAGGCGTGTCCACCTTATCGCCGCTCCTAACTAATTAAACAAACAAGAAAAGAAAGTATGGAAATATCCGGGCCGGCAGGTTTGGAAGTGAAATCGCGGGTGTGATTTGGAAAAGGTGAAGGAAAAGCAAAGCCGGCGATCGGGAGCGTGTGTGTGTGTGAGAGGAGGAGGGGGGGGCCGGGTCCTCCTTTTGTTTTATTCGCCGTGTGGAAACTGCGGGGCCCGGCGGAGGTTCCGCCGGCGATTGTTTCCGCCCCCCCCCCCCCCCCCAACAACACATCCCCCATCTCCCCCCCCCCACCCCCACATCCCCCAGGCCGGGGCTTCCTGAACCTTAGCTGTTGTTGAGGAGGGGTGCGTGAAAAGATCACCGACTGATTGCCTGAGGAGCCGGGTGGAGAGTTGAAGCAGGAGCCGTGTTGAGGAGGGGAGGGGAGGGGAGGGGGGATTAATTCGGTACCACCTCGTCCTGCTGCGGGGAGAGGGGCTTCCCCTCCATCAATGACTTGGAGCCTGAGCTGAAGTTTGTAAATGATTCGTTTCCATTTGGATCCATGAGGCGGGGAAAAGCCTTTAGCACAAAGGAAGAGCGGGATTTTAACCAACTCGCTCTTAAATCAGTGTCTTTTCCTGGCCGGATTGATCATGTGCAGCAGCCTGTGAGAATTTGACTCCACACACAAAGTTTCATGTTGAACTCTGCAATCACTGGAATAATTTATTTATTTATTTGACTGGTTGGGGGGGGGGGGTCTCTCTCCCTCTCTCTCTCTTCCCTGGCCATGAATAACCTGTCTCTGAGTGAGCTCTGCTGCCTCTTCTGTTGCCCTCCCTGCCCGGGTCGGATTGCCTCCAAGCTGGCCTTCCTCCCCCCCGAGCCCACCTACGCGCTGCTGGCCGACGAGGCCGGGGGCCGCTGGAGCCTGCACCTGTCCGAGCGGGCCGACTGGCAGTACTCGCAGCGGGAGAAGGATTCCATCGAGGCCTTCATGACCCGCACCAGCCGGGGCAACCGCATCGCCTGCATGTTCATCCGCTGCTCGCCCAGCGCCCGCTTCACCCTGCTCTTCTCGCACGGCAACGCCGTGGACCTGGGCCAGATGAGCAGCTTCTACATCGGCCTGGGCTCCCGTATCAACTGCAACGTCTTCTCCTACGACTACTCGGGCTACGGGGCCAGCTCCGGGAAACCCTCCGAGAAGAACCTCTACGCCGATGTGGACGCAGCCTGGCAAGCTCTCAGGACCAGGTAGGCAGATGTGCAGCCTCCAACACACTGAACACAAAGAGTCCATTCAGCCCAGCCTGTCTGTGCTGGCTATCCAGGCTCAGTCATTGAGTATATTCAGGACAGAGAAGGTTTCCTAGATATTAAAGACAGCAAGGGATATGGGGATACTGCGGGAAAATAGCTTTGAGGGAGAAGACCAGCCATGATCTTACTGAATAGTGGAGCAGGTTGGAGAAGCCAAACGCTCTACTCCTATTTCCTTTCTTTTTCTTTCATGGGATGTGGGTGTCACTGGCAAGGCCAGAATTTATTACCCATCCCTAATTGCCTTGAACGGAGTGGCTTGCTAGGTCATTTCAAGGGGCAGTTTAGAGTCAACCACATTGCTATGGGTCTGGAGTCACATGTAGGCCAGACCGGGTAAAGACAGCAGACTTCCTTCCCTGAAGGGCACTAGTGAACCAGAAAGGCTTTTACAACAATTGACAATAGTTGTCATGGTCAGCATTACTGAGATGAGCTTTATATTCCAGATTTATTAATTGAATTTAAATTCCAACAGCTGCCGTGGCAGGATTTGAACCCTTGTCCCCAGAGCAGGAGCCTGGACCTCTGGATTACTAAATTAGTGACATCACCATCTCCCCCTGTTATATTATCCACCTGAGTAAAATTGAAATTGCCTATTGAAGGATGAGCAGTTTTGTTTAACAGCTGAAAAACTCCTTTGTTTGAGGGGCCGAATAGCCTTCTGCTACCCTATTATTTTTATTCTTCCATGGGATGGCTAGGCCAGCATTTTTATTGCCCATCATTGCTGATGAGAAGGTGGTGGTGAGCTGCCGCCTTGAACCGCTCCGGTGATTCTCTGTTGTCCAACTATTTCTACTCCATCATACTGTTCTGTGAAAGACCATCGACCTGAAATGTTAGCTCTGTCTGTCTCTCACTCTCTCAACAGATGCTGGGCATTTCCTGTTATTATTTCACATTTCCAGCATCTGTGGTATTTTGCTCTTGGTCCCACTATATCCTGCCCATTCCCCATAACTGCACGTTTCTGTGTATCTATCCAATATACCCTACACGTATCTATCCAATTCCCCTTTGAAAAGCCATCAGCAATTACCTTATTAAATGTGTTATTTGTTCATAACATGTTTCAAACTTTTTCTCGTTACCACCCATCTTCCCTTCCCCCGCCTCTGCCCAATGCAACACCGTTATCTTGGAATTTCATTATTGGTGCAATATGAGAATGGGAGTTTTTACATCTATTTTCTGTAACCTACGGAGCCCCTATTAACAATTATCTTGCAAATTGTGTGAACAAAATGTCAGTTTTTGAGCCCCACTCCTGAGAATTGAGCGTGTAATCTAGGCAGACATTTCAGTACAGTACCAGGGAGTGCTGGCAGCATGGGTTGGAAATTGTTTGGGGGTAGGGGACAGTGAATAGGGCTAAAAGGTATGCTCTGAGATTGGCAGGATGAGACAAATGGTGTTCCCAAGGTATCCATTGCGAGGCTTCAGTTTTGCACTTTATTTATTAGTGACTTATTCAGGTCCCACTTCAGGACTTTGTGGCCACTGGAGGTGTGTTCCTAACGTGGCCAAACAGGTAGATTATCAGCCTGTAAATTCTTCCAACATGCCTGATGGCAGGCGGTAAGAGTGGGAGAGTTTCTTGGCTAGCCATACGGCAGAAGGCAATGGTAAACCACTGCAGTACTTTGCCAAGCATAATCGTAGACCAATCCAATGGAAGTTCATGGTTGCCAATGCAGGGTACCTGAAGGAGGAGGAGGATCAGTGACTTAGAAGAGGAATATAGAGGGTTGCATATCAAAGTTTGCAGATGGCACCAAGTTGGGAAAGAAAGAAAGACTTGCATTCCTATAGCTCCTTTCACAACCTCAAGATGCCGCCAAATGCTTTACAGCCAATGGAGTACTCCATTGGAAGTGTGACAGCCGATTTGCACACGGCAAGCTCACAGAAGACAATGTGATAATGATAAAAATAATCAAAATGATGATGACCAAATTTAGGTGATGGGATCTAGTAAGTAGTACAGATTGGAGCAGGAAATTACACAGGGTGTAGACAAATGAAGCAAGTGGGAAAAACTGTGACAAATGAAGTTCAATGTTGAGTAGTGTGAGGTCATTCAATTTGGATCCAAGAAAGACATGACAGAGTATTTTCTAAATGGCAAGAAGTTAAAAACTGTAGAGGAACAAAGAGATTTGGGTGTCCCAAATACACGTGTCCCAAGTGAATGGGTACAAAAAGCAATCAGAAAGACTACTGCAATGTTGATCTTCATCTCAAGAGGATTGGAGTACAAAGAGGAGTATGTTCTGCTTTTGGTATACAGAGCCTTGGGTCAGATTGTGTTCAGTCCTGGGCACTGTGGTGCAGGAAGGATATGTTGGATTTGGAGGGGGTGCAGCATGGATTCACCAGAATGATACTGGGGTTGAAAGGGTTAACTTAGCAAGGATAGTTTGCATAAACTTTACTTGCATGCCGTGGAGTATAAAATATAGATAGTTACATAGAATTTACAGTATAGAAACTGGTCTGGCGGTGCTCCATCAGAGCCTCCTCCTAGCCTACTTCATCTACCCTCACAGCATAACCTCCTAATTCATCTTCCTCGTGTTTATTCCCCCTTAAATACAACTATTCTCACCGGTTTGCCTCCATCTCTGTGGGTTCCACATTCTCACCAAAGCTTCGCCTGAAATCTCTATTGGATTTACTGGTGACCCTTAATTTTGGATTCTCCCACAAGTGGAAATACCTTCTTTACGTCTACTCTATCAAACCCCTCATAATTTTTAAGATCCCAATCAGCCTTCTCTTTCCTGGAGCAAAAAGCCCCAGCCTGTTCAATCTTTGGGTGTAACCTCTTGATTCCGAGATCATCCTTGCAAATCTCTTTTAGATCTCCTCCAGTGCCTCTATCTTTTTTTTATAACATGTTTATCAGAACAAAGTGGAATCTAACCAAGGCGTTTAAATGTTAGAGATTCAACAGGAAGAAGCTATTCCCTCTGGCAGGGAGCCCAGGACAGGGAACATACCTCAGAATTAGAACCACACCATTGTCAGGCTGCACTATTTTACACAAAGGGTAATGGAAATCTGTAATTCTTTCTGCAAAAAGCTGTTGAGGCTGGGAGTCTGTTGAAGCTTTTCAGCTTGAAATCAATAGCTTTTTGTTAGCTAAGAGATGTGGAGCAAAGGGGGTTAAATGGAGTTAATTAGATCAGGGCTGATTTGTGTCTTGAGTGGCAAAACAGACTTTGGGGGGGGGTGGGGGGCAGAATGACTGCCTGTTCCTTTTTTCCTAAACAAGTATATACATCACTTGTCTTGTCTTGTTGGCTTTTTATCATACTCATTATATTTGAATGTAATATGTATAAATTATGTGGAGTAACTAATGGTGCTGCATCATAGAACATGCATAACCTGGTGGCGCAGCTGATTCATTGCTGGGAATTGTCTCTTAAGACCTCAACAATGTTTCCTTAGTAGGGCGGTGAGGATTTTGTTTAGTACCTCTGATCTTGCCAAATGCATGATCTCAGATTTAGACTGTATCTAACTGATTTACTGTGGATGACTTTGTGTAAGTCTAGTTGAAAGGAACTGTAACCATTTGTGGCTAATATTGACATGGAGGTAATTATTGGATGCATCCATAGGGACCTTTGCTTAATGTTCATTTGCACCCGCTGACTAGAGTTAAACACTGACTGTAGAGTTGGCTTGATTTTTGTCTCTGTGTCACTGGTCAGTGTTAATTTTCCCTCATAAATGTGAATTCTGACACTGCATTTCTAGAAATGTAAAAATTGGTTGAAAATAGTGGCATTTACAGTAATTCCTTGCTTACTGTTGTAGTTTCATCCCTGAAAAGTGCAAATTGAAATGAAACAACTTTAAGCAAATCAGATTTTCCCATTACAACCAATGTAAAAGCTGTAGTTAGGCCTGCAGGATATTTCTCATCAGGAAAAAAAATTAAAACATTATACCCTGTAAGTTTATATACTGTACATTGCTAAATTACTATATATGAAAAAAAAAATTAATGTAAAAGGAATGTGCTAACTCTTTCTACTTACCCTCGTCTCTCCTGCACGTCACTGATCGTGCTATCCGACTCTCTCCCAACCTCTCGAGGGCTGAGGAGATTTGCAGCGAGAGTGAGAGCAGTTTTGAGTTGGAGGTGAGCCACAAGCTCGACTGACGACCTGTGGGAAAGTCAGTGGGGAATGGGAGAGGCTATTCTAAAACTGATTGGGTCATTTGACCCTGCATCACACCCAGTGCGAAATGACAATGCGAATCCACAACGCTAAACACAACATTAAATTGAAACAACTTTAAAACTGGGCGACTTAAAGTGAGGACTTGCAGTACTATATGTCAGTTTTTTGCCCTTTTCAAATGGTATTCTGCCATGGCTCAATTGGTGGCACTGTTGCCTCTGTGTTAGAAGGTAGTGGGTTCCAACTCCACTCCAGAGAATTAAACTGGGCTGGTACCAGTGCAGTAAAGAGGGAGTGTTGCATCCTCTGACTTTCCATCTTTCAGATGAGATGTTGAACTGCCCCCTCAGGTGGATGTAAAAGATCCCATTGCACTATTTCGAAAAAGGACCGAGGAGTCATGAAGGTTTTCAGCTCAGAAAAAGGCCCTGCGGCCCATCGAGTCAGCGCTGGTCAAACAAGTACTGAACTATTTTAATCCCATTTTCCAGCACTAGGCCCATAGCCTTGTATGCCACGGCATCGCAAGTGCACATCCAAATACTACTTATGTTATGAGGGTTTCTGCCTCTACTACCCTTTCAGGCAGTAAGTTCCAGATTCCCACCACCCTCTGTAGCCCCCTGGGGCCTCATCCAGTGAACTTGTGTCAGCCTAGCCTGTGAGGATTGACCATCTTTTTTTTATTCTTACACTGAGTGTGGGCGACGCTGGTTAGGCCAGCATTTATTACTCATCCCAAATTCCCCTTGAGAAGGTGATGGTGAGCCGTCACCTTGAGTTGCTGCAGCCCATGTGGTGTAGGTACACCTACGGTACAGTTAGGAATGGGGAGTATTTGATGGTGCATAGCATCACAAATGAACCTGATCCCATCATTATCATTCATCTACAAATGCACACTTTACTCTGGATAGCACAGGAAAAGAGAGTGTGACTGATTTTTTTTCTACCACCAAATTGTCGCTATGGCTGATTTGTAGCTCATATAGTTTAGAAGATTGTGTACTTATCCACTAAACTATAGACAAACTATGCTGATTGGGAATAGAAGGTGCTTTACAAAAATGGTATGTTTGGAAAGTATCAAAACTTGTGGTTTAAAGTATTTCTGATCTTAGTCATGCTATTGAGCATGAGGAAGGGAAGATTGGGTGATGTGCCGTTCTCATGTGCCTTGTAAAATTATACAGCACAGATGGAGGTTATTCAGCTTCTCGTGCTTGCTCTGGCTCTTTGAAAGAGCTGTCCAATTTAGCCTCACACCCCAGCTTTTTCTCCATAACCCTGCCAGTTAATCCTCTTCAATTACATGTCTGATTGCCTGATAAAATCCTATGGAATCTGCTCCCACTAGCCTTTCAGACAGTGCATTCCAGATTGTAGCAGTCCTTTGTGCGCAAAAACTTCTCTTCATTTCCCCTGGAGTTTTAAATCTATGACCTCTGATTACTGATTCACTTAGCTGCCAGAGAAAACAATTTCTCCTGACTTACTCTATCAAAGCCTTCATGATTTTGAACACCTCTAACAAATCTCCCCTTAATCTTCTCTGCTCTAAGGAGAGCAATCCCAGCTTCTCCAATCTCTCCACATAACTGAAGAGCTTCATGCCTGGACCATCCTGGTAAGCCTTCTCTGTACCCTCTCCGAGGCCTTGACATCCTTCCTAAAGCGTAGTGACAACTGGACATGATTCTTCAGCTGAGGCCTGAGCAGTGATTTAACCTCCTCCTCTTTGTCTCCAGCAGTATGAGTGTAGGGCTGGGAGGAGGACATTTGCCCATTCTTTAGATTAGGGGGCAATTTATGAAGCAGGAAGAGTTAATATTGGGGGAGGATTAGTAACTCACTGAAAATCTGTTACCCAATTTCAGCTCTTTTTACACTGGATTGCATGATCCAGATGCTCAAGTATTCAGTTTTCAGTGTTTCTCTTCTGCTCAGTCTTAACCTGATGAAAATATTTTAAGGCATGAAAGTTTCACACCAAAGTCAAACACAACTAAAATTATTAGTAAACATCATGCTTTTATTTAGAAAATTGTGTAGTTCATGAGATAGAATTATCAGTGCAGGCACATGTTTTGAGAGAGGTGATGGGGGAAGAATATCTGGCAATCCCAGGATCGAAGTAAGGCATAGGGGGAAGATAACAACAACTTGCATTTATATAATGCCTTTTAATATGATAAAATACCCCAGGGCGTTTCACAGGAGCGTAATCCAATAAAATTTGACACCGAGCCACATTAGGAGATATGCCGACAGGTGATGGAAAGCTTGGTCAGGAAGGCAAGTTTTAAGGAGCATCTTAAATGGAGGAGAGAGGCATCGACGTTTAGGGAAGATTAGGGCCTAGGAACTGAAGGCATGGCCGCCAATAGTGGAGTGATTATAAAAAAGAAGGGGATGCTCAAATTACCAGAATGAGAAGAGTGTGTAGGGCTGGAGGGAATTAGAAAGATAGGGAGGGGTGAGGCCGTGGAGGGATTTGAAAACCAGAATGAGGATTTTAAAATAGAGGGGATTCCGGCCTGGGAACCCGTTGTAGGTCAGTGCCACAGGTGATGGATGAATGGAGCTTAGTGTGAGTTAGGATACAGGCAACAGAGTTTTGGATGAGCTTAGTTTATGGAGGATGATTGATGTGAGCCTGGCCAGGTGAGCATGGGAATAGTCAAGCAGAAGACACAAAAGACAAGGATGAGGGTTTCAGCCGCAGATACATTGAGGCAGGGTTGGAGTCGGGTGATGATATGGAGGTGGAAGTTTGCAATAGAATTGGGCATGTCCTAGTTCTGTCCTGTTTGCATCTCACTCCATTTCCCCCATCCTCAGTTACTTCTTGCAACCATTTTTAGTGTGGTGAACCCAGTACGAGCTTTAATGGCTTTTGTGAGCATTTTTAATCACCTTTCTAGAGGGAGATAAAGAAACTTGCGGAGAAACCTTTTGGTTATTGCAATTTGACTTGTTCTGATTAATTTTCCAACAAGCCAGTGCTAATATACCATTCATTAGCTCAAATACTTTCCCATTAGCTGAGTGACCACAAATATTGAAGACTGCATTGCTTTTCTGTTGCATCAACTCATTCCCCTGCTGAATTCATGTTGTAGCACAGTCCATTGATTTGATGTGTGTACTTTTTGCCTTGTATTATATTAGCTGCCTGTCTGTTCTGTGGTTTCAATGTATATTTTAATTCTGAGGAGGAAAGAACAAAATTTAGGCTAAAGTGTATTTCAGGTCCTTTTGTTTTCTAAACATTTCTTTCTGAGATAATGCTGAATCTAAACCAGTAGCTCTGCTATTGACAAGTATGTTTCAGTTTGCACTGACATTGGGGATGGCTGAAAATTTCATGACGATAAAGCTCGGCTCTATTTCACTCAACATTTTCTTGGTCAGAGATATGCAGCAGCATTCGTTATGTACAGCACTCCCCAAGGTGCTTCATCAGAGCATTATCAAACAGAGTTTCACACCTAGCCATAAGAGAAAATGTTAGGAAAGTAACAAAAGCTTGGTCCAATAGATAGGTTCTGGGAAGGATCTTAAAGGGAGGAGAGAGAGGTTAAGAGATTCCGGTTTAGGGAGGGAATTCCTGAGCTAAGGGCTGAGGCATCTGAAAGCATGGCCATCAATGGTGGAGCAATGAAAGTCGGGGATACACAGATGGCCAGGATTAAAGGAGTGCAGAGATCTTGGAGGGTTGTACAGCCAGAGGAGATTACAAAGATAGGGAGGGCGAGCCCATGGAAGGATTTGAACACGATGATACATTTATGATAGGGAAGAGGAACAAATGATGGTGCTTGATGAGCACCAACTTTCATGTCTATGTGCAGGCACCTGTTTATGTTAAATCGACGCTTCAAAATATTTTTACTGTTACACAAACCTTAATCTCATAATTGGGTGCTGGTGATGATTCGTCACCGGGCAGAACAAAAGATTAACAGCTCATGCTGAATCATTTGGGGATGGGATCAGCCAAGATACATAGCTCATATAACACAAAATATCAAAAGTGCAAGTGAGAGAGAAACTTACTGAACCCATCCCCAAGTGATGCAACATGATCATCAGTCTCTTGCCTTGCCCTAGTGAATCATCACCAGCACTCAAAATATAATTAATGTTTACCTCTTTGCACTCCTGTGTCTGTCTGTCTGTCTCTTCCCCATTTTGGTTTCTATTTTCCAAGCACCAATAGAGACTTCCACTTCTAACAAAGTGAAATTCACAGAATTGTTACAGCACAGGAAGAGGCCATTCAGCCCATCGTGTCTGCACTGCCCGTCCAAGCGAGCAGTTCACCACGTGCCTCTCTGCTGTCATCTCTCTGTAACCCTGCACATTCTTCCTTTTCAGATAACAGTCTAATTCCCTTTATAAAGCCATGATTGACACTGCCTCTGCCACACTCTCAGGCAGTACATTCTAGACCGTAACCACTCGCTGCATGAAAAAGTTTTTCCTCATATTGCTTTTGCTTCCTCAGCCAATTATTTTAAATCTGTGTCCTCTCATTCTCAATCCTTTCACGAATGGGAACAGTTTCTCCTTATCTACTCTGTCTAGACCCCTCATGATTTTGAACACCTCTATCAAATCTCCTCTCAGCCTTCTCTTCAACGAAAACAGTCCCAGCTTCTCCAATCTATCTTCATAACTGAAGCTCCTCATCCCTGGAACCATTCTCATGAATCTTTTCTGTACTGTCTCCAATGCATTCACGTCTTTCCTAAAGCGTGGCACCCAGAACTGGACATGCTATTCCAGCTGAGGCCAAACTAGTGACTTAAATTCTTGAAATAAAATTAATTCTCATACGAAAATCCTTTTCTTTTACAGGAATGTGGAAGTTTACTACATCACTTTTTTTTTAGATAAGATGCCCAACTCTGTGAAGTGCACCAGTTGTTGGTTTCTCTAGGTTTTTAAGTAATGATTGAACACAATGCTAGAGTTTCTGTAGTCAAATTCTTGTGTAGGTTAATGAGTGGTTCCTGCATAAAGGTACATACCATTCCAAAAATAAGGTATTTGTATTATTCAAAGTGCATGCTCTTGGAAAATAATGCTCATGTACAGGGAGCTACACCACAATTTGCCCCTAGGCAGATGTTAGAAAACAATGAGAATGGTAGTTGTTGTCAGATTGAGTGGTAACATACTGTATAATTGCATATTTGTATTGGTGGAGTGGAACCAGTCAGGTTAGCTCTTTCAAACTGCCGGAATAGGCACAATGGGCCAAATGGCCTTCATCTATCTGTAAAAATCTACGATTAAATTTATCCTATTTGACTTCCTTTACCAACAATCCTATTATAAGCAACATTTAATCTTGATGCATAAATACTAATGTAGGCTTTCTATGATTCATAGTCCTTGGGTGAAATATAGTGCAATTCTGGTGATATTTGGGTGAATTAAGATCAGAATTGCAATGACTGGAGGAGGAAGATCCAACACTTTGAGAGAGGCTAATTATCCAGGTTGCCATCTAGCTGATTTTGAAAGCCATGAAAGGCATCTTAAAGTACAACAGGGACCAAAGTTTTAAATTTATCAAAATAATAGGGCTGTGGGAAGGACAGGAAAGACACTTTATACTGTAAAGATGCTTACCGTCTTGATAACTTTACGGAACTGTGTTGGGATCACATCCTGTAATGCAGTCCCAAACAAAACAACTTCTTCAACTTGTGAAACAAGAAGCTCGGAGGCCTGAATCATCAGTTTGTGTAGTGTGAATGTTTGATTAGCAGGGCTACAGAGGAACAAAATGGACATATATTTATCTTATACATTCGCCGGAGTGAGGAGGGTAAATTTTCATAATCATTATTTGCAGCATTCTCATACGAAAATCCTTTTCTCCGTTGTCTCTGGAGAATTTGGCAGTAAGTAAGATCAGTAAGGCAGTAAGATCCAGGGGTCCATTCTGTCTTCAAAATCCCGAGCCTTAATACTGGTTTTAAAGAATCAATGTAGAAGATTTTTTTACAAATTTCATAACAATTTGGTAGCTTCATCATCACCATTATTGACACTAGCTTTTTATTACAGATTTATTTAACTAGTTGAATTTAAATTCCCCAATTGCCATGGTAGGATTTGACTAATGTCTCCAGATCATTAGTCCAAGCCTCTGGATTACTTGTCAAGTAACAACCACTACGATATTGTGCTCCTCGTGACTCAGCAAAATACTAAAAGTAGCACATTCGATCAATCTTTAGTTTCTAAGTCAGAATTTTGGCCTGTGATTTCAGCCTTTTTTTAAAATTCAAGTACAGTACAGGGAGCGGTCAACGTTAACCTTAAGCTGCCCATTGTTGCTAAGGTTTCTAAAAGTCAAATGTTAAAATCTGTAAAACACACTTGCTTCTTTTTTGGAATTCCTGTCTGAATTTTGATGGCGGGGGAGGGGATAGGAATGTTGCTGCCAAATTCCTAGAATCTTAAATCCTGCTTGCAAGAATGTGTGGTTCTTTTCAAGTGGTTTGCTGCACAGGGTGTGTAGGTTGAATTGCAGTGCAATTTTTATCTGCATACCTTATCACCTTTTGGGTGTGCCTTCTATTGTAACTATGGAAATTTGATCATAATAATGAAAGCTACATCATTGCCACAAATGTGTTGACAGTAACCAATTGCGATGACCTTGTCGACGTGACATGGGCACCTCGGCAAGTGTCAGGAAGATAAATAGGTAAAAGGACATTTGCATGTTTAAATAAACCAGAGTAGATTGTTTTCAAAGGAGGGGTGAAATGTGTCACCTAGCCAAGTGAAGTTTATTTTTCCCAAAGATTACTAGTAAAACTTAGTGCTATGAGAGGTTTTTATTATCAGGAAGATAAAGTTCAAAGACCTAGCGAAACAATGGGAATTTGCATTCAAAGGGGAAAATATGTATAAAGGAGTGAAAGCTGTGTATAAGGATAGGCATTTTAAGATCTTACAAGTGTGAAAAGCCTTCAGCATCTATGCCTCGAGCTGTTGTTTTCAAAGAACTGAAGTTAAGAAAACTCATTTTGAATTCGATTTGTTCAGGGTATCATGTTTCTTTGCCTGGGTCTTTTAAAATCTACATGTCTTACTGTTGCCTTAACAAAAGTGTAACTGGGCGTTACACTAAGTAGGGGCTTTCAAAGTTATCATAGTAGTAATTTGTAGATCTATGTATGTGTTTAAAATCATTTTTCTTATTAATAAATGTTTAATCTAGTTTTGTAAAAACATGAAGGACTTGGTAGTCTTATTGCTACTGAATTCAAAGCACACATCTCGAAATTTATACAGACTGCAAAACAAGTTGTGGCAGTTGTTTCAAGTTTCCCTTTGGGGATTTGAACAACTCAACATTTACCATCGGCTGTGCCAGAACAGCAAGAGCTGAAAAATCTATTTCAAGTTATTTTATATTTAATTTAATCTTATAAATAACCTCAAATCTTAAATCAACTGCAAGTTACATATTTCAGATAGTTTACTGTGTGTTTCACCAATCGTGGTCCAGATTTCGAGGGTCTGAAGTCAAAGAAAGCAGCCCACAAAGATCTAATGATCTCTGTGGCGTGGATTTCCCTTTCCTGATGCCAGTTTGAACCTGATGCCAATTCGAGGGAATCTCCAGGAGTTCAGTAACAGTGATGTCAACAAGCGGAGTAAGCAGCCAATCGCATTGAAATATTCTCACAGACAGCAACCCGGAAGTAAAATGCACTGATTATCCTTCACTCTAAATTAAATCTTAGAGAGATTAAATAAATGATTGGGGCATACACATAGGATTAGGGTAGAAGCTGAAACATCATAAATGTTAACAAAAATGCTTAAAATAGGTGTATTTTTTAACATTATTGAGTAATTTAACATTCCACAAATATAAAACCGGTTTTTCAGCAATAATTATGAGCTTAATACACTGTTTAAAAATCTAGTTACACCTCATTCAGCAAGCATCTAAGATTTTTACAGTGAGACTAAGAGTGTAAAAGGACAAGTTCTCATCAGTTCAGTGATTTCCAATTGGTTGTACTTCTTGCAATCTTGTGAGGAAGCATGAAATCACTGACAGCAACCTCTGACTTCTTCATTTAACTGTGCATGTGCAGACTCCGCAAGTTGCTGTTGGTTTCAGAGGAATAAAGACGGTGAGCGCTGAAGGCCTTGCTGTTATTATTGCTGCAAAACCCAGGCCTGTTTCACCATGATTGCTTACTGCCTATGTTGCTACCTCCCTTGAAAGACCGTTTTTCTAAAGTTGGAAAAAAAAACCCAGAAAATTTTGGAAATACTCAGCCAGTCAGTCAGCATCTGAAGAGAACAGGGAAGAAGACATTTCACAGTTAAATGAAGATTAGTTTCCCTTCCTTTATAGGTGATAAAATGCTCCTAATTTCTGTAGTGACATCGCAAAGTCCATAGTATGACTATGACTGATATCAGTAGTAAATGTAACTGTCTCAATCTCAAACTATTCAGGTCAAATTTCAATCAGTTTAACTTTCCACAACAGCTTTACTTCCTTATTTTGTCCATACCTTATTTGGTTATTGCTAGAACACTGTACACAAGGCTTTGCTAAAACTGTTACCAAGCCTGTGAAGACGTATATTTTTAGATTGCTAATTATTGCCAAAAGGCAGACCTGTCTCTGCTTTAAAGTTACTGTTTAAAAGTGCAGAGTATCCCCTAATGGCTGAAAGGCAGCATTCATATCATAGCAGGCAACCAAGGATCACAAGCAAGGTGGCCACTAAGGAAAGAATGGACACCACTATTCAGTAGGGAGTCTGTGTGTCTTTACATGTCTAAATTGTGCCAGAACAGGGTAATTTTCACTACTTGATGTAAAGATAGAAAGGAATATTGCTTGGTTTCTATAAAAACATAGAAACAGAAGAAGGTCATTTAGCCCCTGTTCTGCCATTCAACGAGATAATGGATTATATGTAAGCAATGCCCATTGTCCTGTATCCCTTCATACATACCTTTGGTTAACAAAAATCTACCAATCTCAGATTTTAAAGTTTGCAATTGATCTAGCATCAACTACTGTTTGTGGACAAGGGTTCTAAACTTCTACGTGTGTGTGTGTGAATATTTCCTAAGCTCACTTTGCTATAACAGGTGCTCGACCTACAGTGCCGGTTTTAAGCTCCAGCAGTAAGTTTGAATGTAACCCCCAATGTCTCTCCTCCTCCATCATACTTTGATTAGCAGGTGCCCAGAGTTCTGTCTGTCCTCCCAAGACACCTGAATGAAGAAGAGGCTTAGTGGCTGGGGAGCTGTTGGCCTGTAAAAGTCAATTCAAGATGCTACAGAGTTTTGAAAAAGGACATTGAGATTTGCAGACATGTATTATTATACATTGGGGCAGGGGAAAGAATAATTGCCCTCTATAGCGTGAAGCTATTTCAGGCGAGTTCTTAGTTTCCTCCTCTTGCGTGATAAACTAGTTGAATGTAGTTCATTCTCTACATCAAGGATTTTTTTCTTTGGGATGTGGGTTTTGCTAGTGAAGTCAGCACTTGTTGCCCATACCTAATTGCCCTTGAACTGAGTGGTTTAGTAGGCCACTTCAGCGGGCAGTTAAGAGTCAACCACATTGCTGTGGATGTGTAGGCCAGACCGGGTAAGGATGGTAGATTTCCTTCCCTAAAGGACATTAGTGAACCAGATGGGTTTTTTACGACAATCAGTGATAGTTGTCATGGTCACCATTGCTGAGGCTAGCTTTCAATTCTAGACTTTGTTAATTGAATTTAAATCCTACCAGCTGTTGTGGTGGGATTTGAACCTATGTCCCCAGAGCATTAGCCTTGGAAATACTAGTCCAGAGACATTACCACTGCACCATCACCTCTCCCTAAATGAGAGGGAGATCACAATCCGACATTCCGTTAATCTGCTTGTTTTTCTTGTCTGCAGACGTTCTTTATAATTTTGGGGAGGAGGTGAAGAGAACCACTAGGGTAAGATGGAATTTGAAATATTTTGTGGGGATCTGGTACGAGGAATTACCTGTGACTGATGGGTGGTTAAAATTTTGATATGTCATTGGGAAAAACGCTGGGAGCAGGGAGGTCCATATTTTCAAGATCTGGAAATAAGTGGCTATAAAGAATATGTATTGAATTTAATTCATTTTATGTTGTACTGAAAAAACATTCCTTTAAGACATAAGACATCAAAAACTTGCCTCTTCTGCTCATGCACCCAAAAGTTCAATGAGGATGTATTCGGAGAAACTTCAAGTTGAAACTAAGGCAAATGTGGCTGCTTGTCTGTTGACCAAATATGGTTTTAGATATGGTTTAAAGATTTTTCACCTGATTGCTGCACTGTTCATTTAATCTCTTCACTTTCTTTGAAATTGCAAAGAGGAATCACTGAAATATGGAACAGAGCCTTTCTTGTTAGTCGCACATATATAGGGACATCATTGTGTGACGTCAGGATGCTTTGTCATGCCACCGTGCTTTTTGCTGGAAGTGGCTTTATGATTTAGGTTACCAGTACAAATTCTTATCTTTCATTGCTTTTGCCTGTAGTATGCACATGGCAATGTATCATGTGTTGACAGAGTCAGAGAGTGTGTTTGCAGTAAAATTCTAAATATCGGGAACATTCCTTGTCAAGAACAGGTTGAATCTTTAATAGGCTTGGAGTGTGCATCTCAGACTGTGTTTGTAGAATGCTTTAAAGAGAACAGCATACAGAAAAATGCATTTGGGGAGATGATGGCATAGTGCTAATAGTAATCCAGGGGCCCAGGCTAATGCCCTGGGGACATGGGTTCAAATCCCACCACGGCACTGGTGGAATTTAAATTCAGATAATAAATCTGGAATATAAAGATAGTATCAGTAATAGTGACCATGACAGTGTTATGACTGATGCAGTTGGTAAAGCGAGTTATTTAAAAATCCCAGAGGGAAACTTTAAACAACTGTCATAACCTATAATTTTAAGTGCTATGTTTGAGATGCGGCTCTAAATTCAGGAAACAGACCACCAGTTCTCAAGGCTTTACATTAAACTAAATGAAACATTTTATTAATTTACACAGATTAAAATATATATACACATGGCTACAAATTACTACTATCATATCTTTTAACAAATTCCCAAGCTAATCTCCATTAAGACAACAGCAACCCATAGACTTAACCAGACACCAGGCAAAGCATTTTTACTGTACGAATTCAAAATGAGCTGCTTTTCACTTCGGTTCCTGTGGAGCCAGTTGGAGGCTTACAGCTGCCTTTTGATCTCATAATGCCTCTGCTCTGCACACCCAAAACGGTTGTCTTGTTATAACTACCACTGCCCATTGAATGTTAATTCTCATTGCATCAATAACCTCTGAACTAAACCTCTCTAACAATAAAACCCCTTTCATAGTATCAATTTTGTTAGTAATATAAACATATTGCTTGGTAGCTGCTAGATAGGTGTCTGTTTTCACCCTACGTCTTGAATGCTGTATTCAAAAAATGCAAATGCATGCTATCTCTCTTACATATCAAAACTAGTACATATCAAAGCACCCAGACCAGCTGGCTTTAATCCAATATCCAAAAAAAATTTTTCCAATAATATTATATACATTAATAGCTTCATGACAACAGTTATCATTGAGTGTTGTAAGAACCCATCTGATTCACTAATGTCCTTTACCCTCCTTACCTAGTCTGGCCTACATGTGACTCCAGACCCACACAATGTGATTGATTCTTAACTGCCCTCTGAAGTGGCAAAATAAGCCATTCATTTCAAGGGCAATTAGGGATGGGCAACAAATGCGAGCAACGTCCAAATATGTGAAAGAAAAAAATTAAAATTTTACCTCTGTGGATGGGGAGCCATTTATATAATGACTCGATCCATCCACACATGATGAAAGCCTAATTTTTTTAAAAATGACTAGAGAGCAATCATGCAGAATATTGGTGGGTAAGCAAGTTCTTTTTTAAAAATCTTGGAGGCATCACAAGCAATCTTTTTATTGAAACTTATTTAAGTTAATACGTAGGTAAATCCCACAGAAATCAAATAGGGAATTTGGAAGAAACTACTTGCGTGTCAGCCATGGCTCAGCTGGTAGCACACTCGCCTCTGAATCAAAAGGTTGTGGGTTCAAGTCCCACTCCAGGGCTCGAGTACAAAATCAAGGCAGGTATTGTAGTGCAGTACTGAGGGAGCACTGCACTGTTGGAAGTGCTGCCTTTTAGATGAGATGTTAAACTGAGGCTCCATCTGCCTGCACTGGTGGATGTAAAAGCTCCCCTGACCACCATTTTGATGATGAGCAGGGGAATTCTCCCAGTGTTCTGGCCAATCAACATCACAAAAAACAGATTATCTGTTCATTATCACATTGCTGTTTGTGGGAGCTTGCTGAGGATATTTTGGCTGTGAAAAGCTTTGAGACATCTGGTGATCATGAAAGGTGCCCAAACAATCCCCATCCACCACTACTCTCCTCCGTCTGGCTGAACTTGTTCTCTCACTGAACAAATTCTCCCTAAACTCTTCTCACTTCCTCCAAATAAAAGGTGTGGCTATGGGCCCCAGTTATGCCTGTCTCTTTATGGGGTATGAGGAACATTCCTTGTTCCAGTCCTACTCAGGCCCCCTCCCACAACTCTTTCTCTGGTGCATCGATGACTGCTTCGGTGCTGCTTCATGCTCTCGCCTGGACCCGGAAAAATGTATTAATTTTGCTTCCAATTTCCACCCCTCTATCGTTTTTACATGGTCCATCACTGACACTTCCCTTTCCTTCCTTGGCCTCTCTGTCTCAATTTCTGGTGATAGACTGTCCACCAATATTCATTACAAGCCTACCGACTGCCACAGATACCTCGACTACAGCTCTTCACACCCCGCTTCCTGTAAGGGCTCCATCCCATTCTCTCAGTTCCTTCCCCTCCGTCGCATCTGTTCTGATGATGCCCACGCAGAAGATGCAACACCTGCCCCTTCACTTCCTCTCTCCTCACCGTCCAAGGGCCCAAACACTCCTTTCAAGTGAAGCAGCATTTTACTTGCATTTCCCCTAACTTAGTCTACTGCATTCGTTGCTCCCAATGCGGTCTCCTCTACATTGGAGAGACCAAACGTAAACTGGGCGACCGCTTTGCAGAACATCTGCGGTCTGTCCGCAAGAAAGACCCAAACCTCCCTGCCGCTTGCCATTTTAACACTCCACCCTGCTCTCTTGCCCACATGTCTGTCCTTGGCTTGCTGCATTGTTCCAGTAAAGCCCAATGCAAACTGGAGGAACAGCACCTCATCTTCCGACTAGGCACTTTACAGCCTTCCGGACTGAATATTGAATTCAACAACTTTAGATCTTGAACTCCCACCCCCATCCCCACCCCCTTTCCGTTTCTTCCCCCTCCCTTTTGTTTTTTCCAATAATTTATATAGATTTTTCTTTTCCCACCTATTTCCATTATTTTTAAATCTATACCTGTAATGCCCTGTCAGTCTTTCCACCCCACCCCCACTAGAGCTGTACCTTGAGTGTCCTGCCATCCATTCTTAATTAGCACATTCTCTTAGATAATATCACCACCTTTAACACCTCTTTGTTCCTTTGTCTGTGACATCTTTTGATTTTCTGCTCCTATCACTGCTTGCTTGTCCCTACAACTACCCACCCCACCCCCCCCCCCCAACTTCTCTCCCCCCACCACCCCCCCACCTTAAACCAGCTTATATTTCACCCCTCTCCTAATATTACTCAGTTCTGTTGAAGGGTCATGAGGACTCGAAACGTCAACTCTTTTCTTCTCCGCCGATGCTGCCAGACCTGCTGAGTTTTTCCAGGTAATTCTGTTTTTGTTTTGCATTTAAGGGAAAGTTGGATAATCTTCTATTCCTCTCTCTCTCGTATGCTGAATGTGAATAGTATTGGATGAAGTAGGGTAGCAGGAGGCTCGAGTGAAGCATAATCACCAGCACGGACTGGTTAGGCCAGATGGCCTGGTTCTCTGTTGAGTATTCTATGTAAGGTCCTAGCTCATGCTTTCTGACTTTTGAGTTGAATTTGCCAGTATTTTTTTTGACAGATGCATGCAAGCTGAACAGTAGGAAGCAAGAAGTCTTTCAAGCTTGCAAATGTCATGTATTGTTGGATTGTATTGTACAAAACGTTTAAAATGAGAGGAAATCTTTTTTTAAATGTTTCCTGTGAGCTGTAGACACTTTGAAGGTTTTTTTCTGTGTTTGCTTCACTAGGCCTTATGCTGCTTATACAACAAGCAGCACTGCCAAAACACTAGCAGGCAAAACGGCAACACATCCTATTACCCAGAGCAGCAACTGGTTAAATATTAATAGGTATCCTTCTGTCTACTCATTGAATGAGAGTATTATTAGTAGGTTATTCATGAGACTGGTTCACATTCTTTGTAAAATGAAGCATTGCCAATTTATTTGTCAATTTCTGCTATTGGCTGGGACCTGTCAGCCAGATTACAGAATTGCTGAGAATCCAACATTTTAATGAAATCTCCAACAGCAATTTTATTTTTAATTGTTTTAATTTCTCTTTGTGTATTTTTCTTGCAAATTGCACTTGAGTAACTTTGCAGGATTTTGCTTAAAGACGACCAATGTTTGAATCTGGCGGAGTGTTAAATCCTCAGACATTGACATCCAGACTCAGCAAGTCTTAGATCTCCCCAAAGGGCGACGTTTTTTATGATGTAAATACATTTAATGTTGGCCAGCTTTCAATTTGTAAAGAAAGTGGCTGCTTCAGTAATACAGCAAAAATGCAATGCTGTTCACCAGTGGTCAGTGCTGCTTTGGGAAATAGTCATGTATTGTAAATAAGTATATGGAAGAGGGATTTTTTTTAAGTGTGCAACTGTCTTCCCACCCGTGCTTTTGCTACCTCCAGACTTGACAATTCAAATGTACACCTGGCTGGCTTCTCTCATCCTACCCTCCGTAAAGTTGAAGTCACCCAAAACTCTGCTGCCTGTTCCCCTACTCACACCAAGTTCCATTCACCATCTTACCCCCACTCCCCAACCTGTGTATGCTGATCTACATTACTCCTGGTTAAGCAATGCCTGGATCTTTAAAGTTCTCATCCTTGTTTCCAAACCCTTCCACCTACCACCTACCTCTGTCATCTGCTCCAGCCAGATAATTCTGACCTCTTGAGCATCACTGATTTTCATTGCTCCACCATTACCTTCAGCTGTTGAGACCCTAAGCTCTGCAGCTCCCTTTCTGATGAGCTTCTTGGTATCCCTCTACTCCTTCAAGACACTCCTTAAAACCTATCTGTTTGACCAACATTTTGGCCATCTGCCCCATAACCTCTCTTGTGGCTCACAATATTGCTCCTGTGCAGCATCCTGGGATGTTTTATATTAAAGTTGCTATATAAATACATATTGTTGTTACTGCAACAAGTCAGCTTCTGTATGTTCCTGATGTGTTGGGCGACTACTTTTAGGCATTGCCAATTCCTTGCCAGAGCCTTTATCTGCCCTGGTTCAATAAAACCTAAAGCTGCATTAAAGCTTAAGAAACTGTATGCAATATGAATGGACACATGCTTGCCTATATTCAAAGTATTTGTAGCTTTTTGCAATAAAGGACCACAATGAAGCAATATGTAAAATCAGTTACACTCTTTCAGATGCTGAAATTCTTTATTGATTTTAAAATGAAGGTCCAAATACTAATTTATGGGAAAAGCAGTGGATTCTGATCTGGGAGTAGTTTCAGGTTTACATGACTAATCAATGAGCTTGTCGCTTTGTAACGGTTGATAGCACGTTGATGTCCTGGGCAAGTTTTGTCATCGTAGAACTGCAAGATTTTGTAATTCTATGATTGTCTTGCATCAGTAGCATTTGAGAAAAATCTCTGTCTGTCTGTAATTTGGGGTGTTGACCGATGTAAAGATTCAGATATTACCTGTCAGTTAGTTACCTTAATCCAGAGAGAGGAATAAGGTGCACAAAGCAAACTTTTTTTTCCCCCTCTGAACAGTCATAACTTGAACTCTAATTGCTGTTCCATTATCTGCATTACTTCTCACATGTGGATTAACTGTTCAAATACATGAACTGTTGAATCACAAAAATGAATAAAGTTTAGAATCAGAATTTAGAATTCTATGCCCTGTGCTGTACTATGCCTAGAGTCTGATGGTACGAAAGTACATGGTGAAAGAAAGCCATTCTCCTCTTCCTTGCTGAATCCAGAATTTTTGTGTTCTATCTCTACTTCTTTCTGGGGGGATAAAATAGAATAGTTATTAAATACAGTAAACAACATGATTGAAGTTATGCAAAGCACTACAGCTTATCAGATTTGCAGCTCTCATGTTTGTATCATTGTCTCTTGCAGTGTTGCCCTTGGGTTTTGTGGTTTCTTTTTGTGCTTGTACAGTGACTCACCAAGGAGTCCATTTGCATGACGTTTCAATTGATAGCATATATCAGGCGCCATCCATCCTGTTTTGAGAGTTACCCAACTGTTGTAATGTCCTATACTTCGCAGCTTAAGTCATCTATCAGAACTGATTATCATAATTGAGAAATTGCATGCAGTAGGAGAATATTCTAGTTTACTTATGCTTTAAAAGCCTAAATTGAAATTTCAGTTTGGATCACTGTAGCATTGCAATAACTGGCAGCTTCAGAAAGAGTATTCCACGTGAATTACTATCAATGGTAGAACAGAAATGTATAGGTGCAATCCAATAGGCAATCCAATCCAATAAATAAAAATCACGTTAAAACAGACCTGAAACACATGACAGCACATTTACAAATGGACAAGTCTGATTTAAAACTTGAAAACACTAATTTTATTAACGGCAAATTGTGTTTCTAGTTTAATAAGTAATTTGAAAAGATTGTTTCCTAGATTTTAATTGGAAGGTTCAAATATTCCTTCTGTAAGAGAAATGAGTTTTATTCATTGAGGTGCATTCTCTCAGGTAGTTCTGGTATGGATTAGTATTGTGGTTTTAACAGTCCGGACAGAAAGCATATGCCTTGTGAGGGGTAGACAATATATGTCAGCCCTGCCAATGACGCCCATGTCCTGACAATGAATAATTAACAAAAGCTATAATATGACAAGAATATCAGACAGTGAAATTTAACTCCAGCTTGGAAAGGATAACATTTTTCACCCATTCAAAGCCTATTTCTGATCACACCTTTGATCGCCGACTGCAAATTTTCTTTTGCACTGTTTGGTGTTTTTCAGTAACAATGCCTTGGGATGTGAAGAGCACTGTATAATGAAGGTAATTATTCAAAACCAAACAATGACCGTTAGACTAATCCTCATTTAAAAAAAATACGTATGTTCATGTGTTGCCTTCAAGCCCGACATTATTAATTGGTAAAGTAGACTATAATATATTCGCTTTGTACCTCAATAGTAGGTTTTCGGAAGAGGATTTTCAAGTGCAGTATGAATTACAAAACTGCAACCCAATTTCTGTTGTTGATTAATCATGTTAACCGTTGACGCTTGACTTGAGATTTAGTCATTGATTTCACACACTCATTGAGAGGTAATCATTGATTCAACACTATTTCAGTTGATTACAAATTACACTGATTTTAGTTCGTGCTGGAGTGCAGCGTGATCAGTTAAATCTGATGCAATTGATAGCATTTTAGATTTAAGGTATACATGTTCTTGGGATGCCAAAGAGGTAAATTATAAATATATCTAATCATTAAAAGGAGATACAATCAGCAGTGCTGGTCGGAAACTCACTCAGATTTCAATTGTTCTTGGTAGAGGGATGGTATAAGTACAGGTTCAGGTCTGCAGTTAAGCTGTGCTAGGGTCGATAATTATGCTTTACTTGCTCTCCTCTCTCAAGATGAATGCCTTTTGGGAATTAAAACCGTTATCTGTTCTTGGCATGATCTGGCAGCATTGATTTTTAAAAATTCATTCTTGGGGTGAGCATTACTGCCAGGGCCACACTTATTGTTGGCTCCTTCTCACATTCCCAATTTTAATTGTTGCACCATAGGCGACCATGCTTTCAGCTGCCCTAGTCCTAAGCATTGGAATTCCCTCCCTAACCTCCTCTACCTCTCCTTAAGACAATCCTTAAAAACAACCTCTTTGACCACCTGTTTGACAATGCTCCTGAGAAGCACTTTTGGATGTCTGACTGTGTTAAAGTAGTTGCATAAATGCAAGTTATTGTTGTTTTCCCTTTGACTGTTCCTCCACCTCTGCTGGGTCTGGATATACCCAGCAATAGTAATTGAGGAATCTCGGCAATGTCTGATAGGTATGACTCAGTGATTTTGATTTTTGTCAAGCTATTTGACTAGTCTGTGGGACAGCTCTTTCAATTTTGGCCCCAGTCCCCATTTGTTAATTAAGAGGGCTTTTCAGAGTTGACTGCGTACCTTTGAATTCTGATTTACTCTTGGCATGGTCAAGCTTCAGATGGACACTCGGCCCACTTTTATTCTTCCTTTTAGTGGTTTGATGTAGCTGAGTGGCAGCTAGCCAACTTCAAAGGGAAGTTGGGAGTCAGCCACATTGCTGAGAGCCTGGAGTCTAATGGGTAAGGACAACAGCTTTCCTTCCATAAATTGGTTAGCTGGATGTTTACAATAACTGGACAGCTTCATTCTCACTTTTGCTGATTTAAAAAAAAAACTGAATTCATATTCCTAAACTGTTATGATGGGATTTGAACTCTGGTTCTTTGGATTATTAGCCTAGTAACATAGTCACAACAGTTGAGATATGTGCGTTTAGTGTTGCAGAGTATAGCTCCCTCTGACCTGCTCCCAACAGAAGTGCTTCAACTGCAACCTCACAAGGCTCACTACTATTTCTGTCACTCACCCAGCCTTGCTACTGATATATGGTGAAATCCAACCTATTCTCTGGATAATGTTGTCAAAGGTCCCATATATGATGATGAAAGGAGGGATGGAGAATGGAGTTGTAGGCAACCCCAGAGTTGGCCACGGGAAAATAAGCCACTGACAGCAATGTTAATGTTCCACAGCACGTACAGGGACTTGAGCCATGAGACCTCAGTAAAGGGAACAAGCATCATAGAGTCAGAGAGATCTACAGCACAGAAAAAGGCCCGTCGGCCCATCGAGTCTGCGCCAGTCAAACAAGTACCTGACTATTCTAATCCCATTTTCCAGCACTAGGCCCTTGGCCTTGTGTGCCATGGCATCACAAGTGCATATCCATAGACTTCTTAAATGTTATGACGGTTTCTGCCTCTACCACTCTTTCAGGCAGTGAGTTCCAGATTCCCACCACCCTCTGGGTGAAAAAGTTCCCTAGCATCCCCTCTAAACCTCCTGCCTCTTACCTTAAATCTATGTCCCCTGGTTATTGATCCCTCCACCAAGGGGAAAAGTTCCTTCCTGTCTACCCTATCTATGCCCCTCATAATTTTATACACCTCAATCATGTCCCCCCTCAACCTCCTCTGCTCCAGGGAAAATAACCCCAGTCTATCCAATCTCTCCTCATAACAAACTCTCCAGCCCAGGCAACATCCTGGTAAATCTCCGCTGTGTCCCCCCAAGTGCAATCACATCCTTCCTATAATGCGGATTCCAGAACTGCACACAATACTCTAGCTGTGGCCTTACCAGCATTTTATGCAGTTCCAGCATAACCTCCTGCTGTTATATTCTATGCCTCAGCTAATAAAGGCCAGTATCATTTGAGGAAGTTAGTGTGACCAGTGTTAAAAGCAATGGTAGTCAAGGAATTCAAGCTGGGATTGTAAACTGTAGTCATCCAGGATCTCATTTATGGTTTTGACCTGGGGCCTTGGCGCTGTGTGTGGGACAGACAACTGATTAGTGGCCTCATGAACTTCTGCCCCAGGGCATTAAAAACAATAATTAAGGAAACTACAGGTGCATAGCTAGAATTTTCCATTGCTCTCTAGGTTTAGGGCTTATGCCCTTTGATTGTAAAGGTGTTCAAGTAACCATACAATTCTTAACCTAAGAAAGGTGGGATGAAGAAATCAGTTAATGACGGAGTGTCTGTTTGCCATCAGTTGTGGGGGATGTTGCTGAAATCTATCCTCTGAGACAGTCTTGCTGAGCACTTGGGCAAGTATGAGCTGATCATAGAGTCAACATGAATTTGAGAAGGGTAGGTCATGTCTGACTAATCTAGTTCCATTTTTTGAGATCATCAGCATTGTGGATGGGGCTTGTGTCCGTGCATGTTGTCTCTTATGGCTTTCCAGAAGAAAATGAATATGATTCCTCACAAAGTTAGTGGCAAAAGCACAGAACTAGAGGTAATCTTGTAACACAGGCCAGTAATTGGTAGGAGATGGGAAGCAAGGGATAAAAGGAGTGCTTTTTGATGAGTAGGATGTACCAAGTGGTGTGTCCTGGGGACCTGTACTGGGGCCTCAGCTTTTCACCATATTTATATTAATAACTTGGATCAAGGAATAGAGAGCTGTATATCCAGATTTGTAGATGGGACTAAGTTAGGAGACATGGTAGGTTATGTAAATAGGAGCAGGAAGTTATAAAGGAACATAGACTATGTGAACAGACGGAGATTAATGTAGGGAAGAGTGATATTATCTACTTTGGATTGGAGAATATTTTCTCTCAACGATAAGAAACTGAGCACTGGCAGATCAGAGTCCTAGGTGTCCAGGTACAGTATGCATATCGACTAAAAGCTCTTGCACAGTTACAAAAAGGCATCAAAAGACTAATGAAATATTGGCTATTTTCTCAAGTGGGTTGGAATTCAAAAGTGAGAAAGTGATGCTTCATTTGTGCAAAGTATTGTTCAGATTCCACCTGGACTACTGTGTTCAATTTTGGGCACTACACCACTGGAAGGTTATATTAACCTTGAAAAAGGTATAGTACAGGCTCACCAGAATGATATCAGGGCTTAAATTAAATTAAATAGTGATGAATTATAAGGACCAATTGCATAAATGTAGCTTTTATTCCCTTGAGTTTAGAAGGTTGAGGAGCGATATAAATCGAGGTGTTTAAAATTATAAAGGGATTAAATAACTTGGTACAGAGAAACTATTTCCTTTGTGGGACAACAGAACGAGAGGGCAAGATCTTAAAATTAGAGATAGGCCATTTAGGAGTAAAATCAGGAAGCACATTTTATTGTGGCGGGGGGGGTGTCAATTGAAATTTTCAAGACTCAATCAGATTTTTGTTGAGTAAGAGTATAAAGGAATAGGGAACCAAATCAGGAAAATGGAGTTGAGCTACAGGTAAACCATGATCTAATTGAATGGAAGAACAGGCCCAAGGGACTGAATGGCTTCTTCCTGTTACGAGTATCTGTGATTTGTGGTATAGAGTATGGAAACTCCTCAAACTTTTTTGAGCATCTGACCACCAATTAAACATAAGCTCACCTTTCCTGAGTATTTGCTGATGCCTCCTTAACTGCAGACTGTTCGTGGAAATGCATGCACTATGTTCTTGGAAGGAAAAGGGACGGACAAAACTCTAAACCATATAATCTAGTGAAATCCTGAGCTTAGCAGATTTATATCGTCTTTACAATTACATTTCGAAGGGAAGTATAATGACTTAGTCAAAACTGTCTGACTTCAGATCTTACAAATTTGTGGATTTGTTTTGGGAATGCTTCAACATTTTGTTGATCAACTTACACAACCTAACTTCAAGGCACCCAAGTATTAGAGCAATGCAATGCCAGACTTCTGCCACAGAGTGTCCTCCACTAGTGTAAAGAACAAAGCACTAATGGATATTGCAACAAAACAGCCAGTATGGCAAAAGCTGCACTTAGTGTGCAAAATCACAAAGATGCATGTTCTTCTGCTTTACACATACTTGAGATTCCATTGTTTTACTATATAAACCTAGACTTACAAAGTGCACCAGCTTGTATTGAGGAAGACTCCTCTGCAGCAAGATCATAAAAGCTCAAGCCTATTCCTAAATGTTAAGGCGACATGAAGCAGACACAAGACTGAGCTGAATAGCCACCTGCATCCCCACCCACCTCTTCTGGCAATTAGATGACTGTGCATCCTTTCCCTACAATAGTTACAGAATTTATGAGTAACACGGCATAGTGCAGGTGCTGGCAAGAACCAATCTGAGTTTTCCCACAGGATTGGATTTGTGATCGAAGAACTAATTGTTCAAAATCAACTGGCTGCTGCATTTTAACACCATATTGTACAGTTGGCTTCTGGAGTGATGGCAAGTCATCATGAATGGTGGGGTTGTATTGAGAATATAGGCAGTAAAATAGAGTTAGGAATTTGTGGTGTTTTCCTCTGTCTTTTTAATTGCCATGGAGTTTAAGCTCTTCTTTCCAGCCTCCACAAACTATGACTTGCCTCCTCATTCACACCTATTGTCCCTTTCCCCCCTCAAACTCTGATGACTCCCTACACCCCAGCAAATTGACTTAAAGACCCCTGACATCCACTTCAAATTACTGCATAGCCTTGTCAACTGTAGTGAGCTTTTGCCAGCATTCTCATCCAATACTAGGTGTTCCATGCTGTCCAATCTCTCTCCTTTCTGCCATAGGCACTTCTTCCTTTAGCCAGTATGTCCTTTAGCACTTGCTTTCAGTTTGTCCACCTCGTTTTCTATCTACCTATCCACCCTCTCCACAGCCCTCCGCCGTCTGTTCAGTATCTTGTCTTATGCTCACTGCCTTGAAGAGTTCTTTGCGGTACCTCCCTCTATTTGAGATGAAGGAACTGAGGACATCCTGGCTAAGTTTGCAGATGATACAAAGATAGGTGGAGGGACAGGTAGTATTGAAGAGGCGGGGAGGCTGCAGAAGGATTTGGACAGGTTAGGAGAATGGGCAAAGAAGTGGCAGATGGAATACAACGTGGGGAAGTGTGAGGTCATGCACTTTGGTAGGAAGAATAGAGGCATAGACTATTTTCTAAATGGGGAGAGAATTCAGAAATCTGGAGTGCAAAGGGACTTGGGAGTCCTAGTCCAGGATTCTCTTAAGGTTAACTTGCAGGTTGAGTCGGTAGTTAGGAAGGCAAATGCAATGTTGGCATTTATTTCGAGAGGACTAGAATATAAAAGCAGGGATGTGCTGCTGAGGCTTTATAAGGCTCTGGTCAGACCACATTTAGAATATTGTGAGCAATTTTGGGCCCCGTATCTCAGGAAGGATGTGCTGGCCCTGGAGAGGGTCCAGAGGAGGTTCACGAGAACGATCCCAGGAATGAAAGGCTTAACATGTGAGGAACGTTTGAGGACTCAGGGTCTATACTCGATAGAGTTTAGAAGGATGAGGGGGGGATCTGATTGAAACTTACAGAATGCTGAAAGGCCTGGATAGAGTGGACGTGGAGAAGAAGGCGGGAGAATGGGGTTGAGAAACTTATCAGCCATGGTTGAATGGTGGAGCAGACTCGATAGGCCGAATGGCCTAATTTCTGCTCCTATGTCTTATGGTCTTATGGTCTAAACTGATAGAAAGGCCAGCCACTGTTTGTTGTCCCTTAATGTTGTTTTCTTCAGCTTGTGCTATGGAGTGTGGAAGTGAGAGCTTGATCCACAATCAGTTTTCAATTCCTTTACTGATGCATTGCCTAGCCATATCAAGACTTTTATTCCTGGGTGCTTTGACATGGAATGCAGATGTTTTTCTGAAAATTTTAGTATAAATACTAAATATATGTATATAAGGGAGGGGTAGTATCCTTGACCAACTCAGAAACTTTGGCACAAACAATGCCAGTATATACAATGGCTGCATTCATGAAAAATTTCATATTACAAGCTGACATCTGGAACAGATGTTTGCTTCTCTGAGATCACCAGTTTACCCACACTAATCGTTAAATTTCCCTCTGCCTTCACATAACTAGCTACATTGAGAATGTCGTGCTATCGAGAGAAAGTAAGAAGATGTTTTTTAATTTATTTTCCCCACTCCCCAGCTTCTCTTGTGGCTGTTTGAGCACAATAGGCTGGAGATCATATCAGCTGTTCAAATCATCGAATCCCACCATGGCAGATGGTGAAATTTGAATTCAATAAAAAATCTGGAATTAAAGACCTAATGATGACCACGAAACCATTGTTGATTGTCGTAAAAGCCCACCTGGTTCACTAATATTCTTTAGGGAAGGAAATCTGCCGTCCTCACCTGATCTGGCCTACATGTGACTACAGACCCACAGCAATGTGGTTGACTTGTAACTGCCCTCTGAACAAGGGCAATTAGGGATGGGCAATAAATGCTGGTCTAGCCAGCGACGCCCAGATCCCATGAATGAAAAAAAACATTTATTCCTACTTGCCGAAAGGGAAAATTGGGAAGTGACTAAGAGGCCATCTGCTCAATTGTATTTCCCGCCATACTTGTTGAAGCATCGACATATTTGTCTATATATTTGTCAACACACTTGTTACTTCTTAGAAGAATCCAAATCTAATACTCAAACCCCCTTTCAGACGGAGAAATAACTTATCATAATTTGACAACAGCTCCTTCCAAAAGTTAAAACACATCTTTGGGCTAAATTTGAATCCACTTGTAAAGCTGTTGATTTTTTTTTAAAAATCCTAGATAATTCTGATGCAAGTTTAAATTGGTCAGAAGTGGCCTGTTGCACATTTGGTCACATTAGATAAGGAGTGAGGTGAGACTCAAAAGATTCACAAGCTCTTACAACTCAAATTTAAAAAAAAAGGTTGGACACCCTCCCCCTCTTCCTCCAGCCTGGATATTAGTGTTTAAATGCACTGCCCAATGTGTAAATCGGTCAAAGACCAGGAAGTTTCCAGGTACAATCCTTAGTCTGAGGTAGATTAACTGGTCTTGTCTCTATAATTGGTAGGGTAGCGAGAGGAAAAGTGACCACTGAATCCTTTCCCAAAATATCATTCTGATAGACAGATTGTAAATTACGATGGTCAAATTTCAAGTATCTTAATGATCTTTCAGTTGCATGCTAAATCCCTGAACTGGCCCTGCACCTCCATTTTTGTCAAAAATGCCATCTTCTGGCTGCACTCTCGTGCAGTACTGAGGGAATGCAGCACTGTTGGATTTGTTAACTTTCCGAGGAAATATTAAACTGAGGTCGAGTCTGCTCTTTCAGGTGGACATAAAAGATCCACCCCATTGCCTTATTTTGAAGAGGAGAAACAATAAGCAGCAACAACTTGCATTTATATGGCACCTTTAATGTCCAAGGCACTTCACAGGCAGTGTTATCAAACAAAATTTCACCCTCAGCCAAGTGAGGAGATAATAGGACAGGTGACCAAAAGCTGAAGTAGAAGAGAGTGTGAGGTGTAGGGAGGAAATTTCAGAGCTGGGGGCTTTGGCAGCTGAAGACATGGCCACAAATGGCAGAGCAGTGAAAATCATAGATGCTCAAGAAACCAGAGTTGTAGGAGAGTGGAGACCCTGGAGCGCTATACCACTGGAGGAGATTACAGAGATGGGGAGTAGTAATACCCTGAAGGAACTTGAAAACAAGGAGGAGAATTTTAAAATGGAGACAGTGCTTGAGCAGGGGCTCAACTGACCAACAGTAATCCCTCAATTAATATCACTAAAACAGATTATATGGGTAGTTGTATCATCCTGTTTATGGGCAATTGATGTATGCAAATTTTCTGTGCCTTTCCTATGTTGCAACTGTGATTACCCTTCCAGAATACTTTATTGGCTGTAAAGCACTTTTGGATATGCTGAAGTCATGAAAGATGCTGTGTAAATGCAAATTCAAAGTTTACTTTCAATTTTAAAAAGGATTTTTCATATATTTCATGATCTTCTATGCCTACATTATGATCTATTAAATGGCCTATTGGGTTTTAAATTCTGATCGGTTTAGTACACACTGGCTCCAGACTTAAATTAGAACACTGGGCTTTTGTGTCACTGTCCTTTGTCCTGTTGTCTCTGCTTCTCTTACGCAACTTTGTTCTCGTAGAATTCCAGTATTAACCCTTTGGGTTTATCCCACTGTTTAGTGTTGTTCAGAGGGCCTTAATTAGCAATAATTAATAAATGCATTAATTAGCGATAATGCTACCATTGCCTCCTTAATGCTCACACTTGCTTCATTTTTCGAAACAAGATGGCAACAGGTTGTGAAATGGATTTACTGGTCAAGGTGTTCTTAGTGTACTAATGTCATATATATATTTCCCATTCAGACACATTTCAATTGTAGTAGTTTATTTGATGCAACTTGCTGGTATGCTGCTCTACCTTATTAACAGTGCATTCCAAAAGTTTTTGTATGTAAACTTTACGGTAAACTGTTTACTATATTACTTTCCAGTATTTTAAATAACTCGAGGAAATGTTTCTTAAATCCAATTGGTTCAAAAACAAATTATTATTAGAGGGGTAATTTGGGCAGGGATGGGGGAGAGGGGAGATGTCGCCTCCTTGCCCTCCTGTCGTGTCCTCTGTAGCAATTAGTGCTCTGCTACCTGACCTCATGCTCTCCACCCATTCTTCATCCAGACCAAAGGGGACACTTAGCAAGATGTCCATGACCAAGCACTTTCTGCTGCTGACTTCTATAAGCTGTTCAGTAAGGCAGAGTGGCACAGCCCCTGCCCACGCTACTGCATTACAGGACATGCCCCGCCCCCCTCCTCCTCCTCCAGGAACTGCAGTGCCACATCCAAGGGCCTGTGCACCCTCTCCCTCAGTCTCTGAGCCATCCCTCAATGTCTCACAATGAAACAGAGCATTCCACACCTTCAGTGGAAGTGGGTGTGAGAAGCCCCCATAGACTGCTCCATGAAAATTGCATCTAATCAGCATTTGAGCACTAAACCTGCAGGTTTCTGATTTCGTGTCACCAGGCTAGATCAAATTATAGTAATCAGCAAATAGGACCAAACTTGAGTTAAATCCAGAATTTCACATAGACATGTCTTATTAGCTCTGACCCATTTTGTGTCTGTTTTAACACCTTAGCCAAATTAACCCTCTAATACTTTGTTTTAGGTGCAGTCCTCAGAATCACCTGAAAACACAGTCAGTTTCCAAATGTACGCTGACAACGCACAACTCTACCACACTACCATCTCTCTTGTCCCCTCCAATGTCTCTCATTTTCTGACATACAGAATAGGATATGCAGAAATTTCCTCCAACTAATATTGGGAAGACAAAAGCATTGTCTTTAGTACCCATCACAAGTCCTTTTCTCTGGCCACTGACTCCATCACTCTGCCTAGCAACTCTCTGAGGCTAACCAGACTCTTCGCAACTTTGGTGTTATATTTGACCCTGAGATGAGCTTCTGACTATATTTCCGCCCCATCGCTAAGATCACCTATTTCCACCTCTGTAACATCACCGACTCCACCCGTCTCAACTATCTGCTGCTGAAACCCTCGTCTATGTCTTTGTTATCTCTAGAGTTTACAACTTTAATGCTCTCTATGACAGCCTTTCATGTCCTACTCTCTGTAAACTTGAGGTCATCCAAATCTCTGCTGCTCATGTCATTACTTGCATAAAATCATGTTCGCCCATCACCCTTGTGCTCGCTGACCTGCAGTGACTCCCCAGTTAAGCAATGCCTCTGTTTTAAAATTCTCATCATTATTTTCAAACCCCTTCATGGCCTCTCCCTTCCCTATCCCTGTA
The DNA here is from genome assembly GCF_964194155.1 of Cetorhinus maximus. Classification (NCBI taxonomy): domain Eukaryota; kingdom Metazoa; phylum Chordata; class Chondrichthyes; order Lamniformes; family Cetorhinidae; genus Cetorhinus; species Cetorhinus maximus. The sequence goes on from NC_135880.1 coordinate 178,305,990, forward strand.
ATCTCCTCCAATATATCACGCTCATCCAATTCTGACTTCCTGAGCATCCCTGATTTTAATCACACTTCCATTGCTAGAAATACCATTAGTCACCAAGATCCAAGCTGTGGAGTTTCTTTGCTAATCCTTTCCTCCTCCCAAAAGGTGGAATGTGTGCATGTCAGAGAGAGAGAGGGGGTAATGTGTGCATGTCAGAGAGAGAGGGAGGGTGAATGTGTGCGTGTCACACAGAGAGAGGGTGAATGTGTGCGTGTCACACAGAGAGAGGGTGAATGTGTGCGTGTCACACAGAGAGAGGGTGAATGTGTGCGTGTCACACAGAGAGAGGGTGAATGTGTGCGTGTCACACAGAGAGAGGGTGAATGTGTGCGTGTCACGCAGAGAGAGGGTGAATGTGTGCGTGTCACGCAGAGAGAGGGTGAATATGTGCATGTCAGAGAGGGGGTGTGTCAGAGACGGTGTCTGTGCACGCGTGCGAGCGTCGGGGGAAGAGAGGGGCGGGTGTGTGTGCGGGGGGAGGGCGGGTGCAGGTGTGTGTGCGGGGGGAGGGCGGGTGCAGGTGTGTGTGCGGGGGGAGGGCGGGTGCAGGTGTGTGTGCGGGGGGAGGGCGGGTGCAGGTGTGTGTGCGGGGGGAGGGCGGGTGCAGGTGTGTGTGCGGGGGGAGGGCGGGTGCAGGTGTGTGGGCGGGTGCAGGTGTGTGTGCGGGGGGAGGGCGGGTGCAGGTGTGTGTGCGGGGGGAGGGCGGGTGCAGGTGTGTGTGCGGGGGGAGGGCGGGTGCAGGTGTGTGGGCGGGTGCAGGTGTGTGTGCGGGGGGAGGGCGGGTGCAGGTGTGTGTGGGTGGGGAGGGCAGGTGTGTGTGGGTGGGGAGGGCAGGTGTGTGTGTGGGGTGAAGTGCAGGTGTTTGTGTGTGCGTGTGTGTGTGTGTGGGGGGGTGGGTGCGGGAGTGCAGGTGTGTGCGTGGGGGGAAGGGCGGGTGTGTGCGTGGGGGGAAGGGTGGGTGTGTGCGTGGGGGGAAGGGCGGGTGTGTGCGTGGGGGGAAGGGCGGGTGTGTGCGTGGGGGGAAGGGCGGGTGTGTGCGTGGGGGGAAGGGCGGGTGTGTGCGTGGGGGGGAAGGGCGGGTGTGTGCGTGGGGGGAAGGGCGGGTGTGTGCGTGGGGGGAAGGGCGGGTGTGTGCGTGGGGGGGAAGGGCGGGTGTGTATGTGTGGGTGGGAGGGCAGGTGGGTGTGTGTGTGGGTCGGGGGGCAGGTGGGTGTCTGTGTGTGTGTGTGGGTGGGGGGGAGGGCAGGTGGGTGTGTGTGTGTGTAGGGGGAGAGGGCGGGTGTGTGTGGGGGGAGAGGGCGGGTGTTTGTGTGTGTGTGGGTGGGGGGATGGCAGTTGGATGTGTGTGTGTGGTGGGGGGAGGGCAGGTGGGTGTGTGTGGTGGGGGAGAGGGCAGGTGTGTGTGTGTCTGTGGGGGGGGGAGTGCAGGTGTGCGTGAGTGCGTGGGGGGAGGGCAGGTGTGCGTGGTGGGGAGAGGGCAGGTGTGCATGGGGGGAGGGCAGGTGTGCGTGTGTGCGTGGGGGAGGGCAGGTGTGTGGGGGGGGGCGCCGTGTGTGGGGGTGTCAGATTCCGTGTGTGTGTGTGTGTGTGTGTGTGTGTGTGTGTGTGTGTGTGTGTGTGTGTGTGTGTGTGTGTGTGTGTGTGTGTGTGTGTGTGCAAATATTGAGTGACATCCTTTTTTTCAGGATATGGTAATAAAGGTAAGGTGTGCGTAAGTTAACATAATCAGAAAATTAAACGTTTCATGACTTTGCAGGCATCCTAGATCTCCACTAGCAGAACTCCAATTTCCCCTGGTGAGGGAGTCCAGAGTAAGGTAGGCATAACTTTAAAGTTAGAGCTAGGCTATTCAGGAGTGATGTCAGAAATCATATCTTGCACACAAGGTAATGTAAATCTTACCCCATAAAGTTGTTGATAATGGGGTCGTTTTGAAAATTTCAAAACTGAAATTGCTAGCTTTTAATTAGGTGGGAATATTAAGGGTTACAGAACCAGCAGAGGTGAGTGGAGTTTAGGTTCCAGCTAATCTGTAACTCTATGAATGGTAGAACAACCTGAAGGAGCTGAATGACCACCACCTGTTCCAATGTTCCATCTATACCCCACTTTTTTTTTAAAAAGTATTCAGAATTTAGGGTTTGGTGCTGAGTGCTGCTAGTGGACTGCAATACATGCAAAGTGGAGTGAACAGTAATTCCTTTCCTGTAGCAAGTTTTCACTCACCCAGCTTTGTAGAAGAGGGAAACTCATTCTCTTCCTTTTTATTAAGTAACGCAAACATGTTGTCTGCCCGAGTGAAATATTCACCAAATATTTAATTTGGCTTTCTCTCTTCCTCCTCATCCACTCCCCATGGCATGCTCCAAGATCTGGGAATACTGTGGCACTTGTGTCCTGTACAATACAGTATTTGTTTATCGGTGCAACTTTTTCTTTTAATATTTTTCAATGTCATTTTTACACATTTAAAATGAGAAATGTGAGTCACTGAAGCAGAATGGATTAGGATCAAAATATAATTTAAGCTTTTCATTTGATGGCCTAATTATTTTCTCATCTTGGTATTTTCCACATCCTCATGAGAAATGCTGTGATAGGGCATATCGCAAACTGACAAGTATGGCCCAGATTTTTGCATTATTAATAATATTGAGACTTGCTGTTATTATGGGGTAAATCAGACAACAGTTTCTGGAGCAAAAACAAAAATATCTGGAAAAACTCAGCAGGTCTGGCAGCATCTGTGGAGAGGAGCACAGTTAACGTTTCGAGTCCACATGACTCTTCAACAGAACTAAGGAAAAATAGAAAAGGGGTGAAATATAAGCTGGTTTAAGGCGGGGGGGTGGGGGTGGGCCAAAAAGAGCTGGATAGAGGGCCAGTGATAGGTGGAGATAACCAAAAGATGTCACAGACAAAAGGACAAAGAGGTGTTGAAGGTGGGGATATTATCTAAAGGAATGTGCTAATTAAGGATAGAAAGCAGGACGAGCAAGGTACAGATAGCCCTAAAACAAAAACAGAATTACCTGGAAAAACTCAGCAGGTCTGGCAGCATCGGCGGAGAAGAACAAAGTTGACATTTTGAGTCCTCATGACCCTTCAACAGAACTAAGTAAAAATAGGAGAGGAGTGAAATATAAGCTGGTTTAAGGTGGGGGGCGTGGGGGGAGAGAAGTGGGGGGGGTGGGGGGCGGGTGTGGTTGTAGGGACAAGCAAGCAGTGATAGGAGCAAATAATCAAAAGATGTCACAGACAAAAGAACAAAGAGGTGTTGAAGGTGGTGATATTATCTAAGAGAATGTGCTAATTAAGAATGGATGGCAAGACACTCAAGGTACAGATAGCTCTAGTGGGGGTGGGGTGAAATAAGACTAAAAGGGCATAAAAGGTATAGATTTAAGAATAATGGAAATAGGTGGGAAAAGAAAAATCTATATAAATTATTGGAAAAAACAAAAGGGAGGGGGAAGAAACGGAAAGGGGGTGGGGATGGAGGAGGGAGTTCAAGATCTAAAGTTGTTGAACTCAATATTCAGTCCGGAAGGCTGTAAAGTGCCTAGTCGGAAGATGAGGTGCTGTTCCTCCAGTTTGTGTTGAGCTTCACTGGAACAATGCAGCAAGCCAAGGACAGATGTGGGCAAGTGAGCAGGGTGGAGTGTTAAAATGGCAAGCGACAGGGAGGTCTGGGTCATTCTTGCGGACAGACCGAAGGTGTTCTGCAAAGCGGTCGCCCAGTCTGCGTTTGGTCTCTCCAATGTAGAGGAGACAGCATTGGGAGCAACGAATGCAGTAGACTAAGGGGAAATGCAAGTGAAATGCTGCTTCACTTGAAAGGAGTGTTTGGGCCCTTGGACGGTGAGGAGAGAGGAAGTGAAGGGGCAGGTGTTGCATATTTTGCGTATGCATGGGGAGGTGCCATAGGTGGGGGTTGAGGAGTAGGGGGTGATGGAGGAGTGGACCAGGGTGTCATGGAGGGAACGATCCCTATGGAATGCCGCCAGAGGGGGTGAAGGGAAGATGTGTTTGGTGGTGGCATCATGCTGGAGTTGGCGGAAATGGCGGAGGATGATCCTTTGAATGCAGAGGCTGGTGGTGTGATAAGTGAGGACAAGGGGGACCCTATCATGTTTCTGGGAGGGAGGAGAAGGCGTGAGGGCAGATGCGCGGGAGATAGGCCGGACACGGTTGAGGGCCCTGTCAACGACCGTGGGTGGAAAACCTCGGTTAAGGAAGAAGGAGGACATGTCAGAGGAACTGTTTTTGAAGGTAGCATCATCAGAACAGATGCGACGGAGGCGAAGGAACTGAGAGAATGGGATGGAGTCTTTACAGGAAGCGGGGTGTGAAGAGCTGTAGTCGAGGTAGCTGTGGGAGTCGGTAGGCTTGTAATGGATATTAGTGGACAGTCTATCACCAGAAATTGAGACAGAGAGGTCAAGGAAGGGAAGGGAAGTGTCAGAGATGGACCATGTGAAAATGATGGAGGGGTGGAGTTTGGAAGCATTGGAAAGGGGGTGGGGATGCCCCCTTTCCGATTTTCCCCCTCCTTTTTGTTTTTTCCAATAATTTATATAGATTTTTCTTTTCCCACCTATTTCCATTATTTTTAAGTGTATTTCCATCCATTGTTTTATCTCTACCTTTTAGCCTTTTTCGATTCCTTCCCTTCACCCCACCCCCACTAGGGCTATCTGTACCTTGCTCGTCCTGCTTTCTACCCTTAATTAGCACGTTCCTTTAGATAATATCACCACCTTCAACACCTCTTTGTTCTTTTGTCTGTGACATCTTTTGGTTATCTCCACCTATCACTGGCCCTCTATCCAGCTCTTCTTGTCCCACCCCCCCTTAAACCAGCTTATATTTCACCCCTTTTCTATTTTTCCTTAGTTCTGTTGAAGAGTCATGTGGACTCGAAACGTTAACTGTGCTCCTCTCCACAGATGCTGCCAGACCTGCTGAGTTTTTCCAGGTATTTTTGTTTTTGTTTTGGATTTCCAGCATCCGCAGTTTTTTGCTTTTATCTAACAGTTTCTGGAGTCTGCATACGCACCTTCAAACTAGGAAGTCCAGAAGCTGCAGTCTGAGTTACCCAGCTCTTTCACAGGCTGCGCTATAACAGAAATTGGCCGACTGATTCGGCATTTAACTCAACACATCAATGTGACGTTTCGTTGCCTACTAGTTACTGACTGAAGGCACCAGTGAAAGTTAGGGCAGGTGCATTCAGGAGTAAGTAAGTTTTTAGGAGCTTCATAAGTAACAATTGCTACTCTTTGGTCCAGAAAGTTTAATTTTACGAAGTGTGGAGCTCATTCCTTCAGAAGCTATTTAATGTTGCAATTTTATTTATAAAATGTATATTTTTTACTCTTTACTCTTTTTACTCCTTTCTTATGACTTTCTCAGTCTTTACTTTGTTTCTGTCCTTGATTTAAATCTAATTTATGCTTCTTGGTTTAGATTCTTTGCCTCAGTGAGGATTCTTACTGCCCTCAGCCACCTCAGATGCACAGGATCAGAAGCCCGATAACAGCATGTCTTTGCTTAAACAAAAAAGTCAGGAATACATTGTAGGCAGCTGTCAGCGAGGTGAACAGTGAGTGCTATTCCATTGCCACCGACCATAATGCACGATACTTACAACAACCCAACCCCACAGCCAAGAAGAATTTAGCATTATCATTAAGCTTGTGTTCCTTTGACTTTAGAAGATTAAGAGGTGATTTAATTGAGGTTTTTGAAGTGATAAAATGATTTGTTAAGGTAGACAGAAACTGTTTCCTTTGCTAAGAGGATTCCAGAACACTGGGGCATAACCCTAAAATTTGAGCTAGGCAGTTTAGTGGTGAAGTTAGGAAGAACTGCTTCACACAAAAGGGAGTAGAAATCTGGAACTCTTCTATCAAAAAGCTATTGAGGCTGGGGGTCAATTGGAAATTTCAAAATTATGATGGATAGATTTTTGTTTGAGGGTATTAAAGGTTATGGAACCGAGGTGGGTAGATGGAGTTAAGTCATAGATCAACAATGAATGGTGGAAGAGGCTTGAGGGGACTGAATGGCCTACTCTGTTCCTAATGTAAAAGAACAGCTGTGTATTGCATATCCTGCTTTAACTTGTGTGTTTTTGAAAACAGACAGCTTTATAGCTGATGTCTGACTCACATTTTATGAGGTATTATTTACTGACTGGTTACCTGGATTTATTACAAGTTGGCCATTTTGACCCATGTTCTGTTGGCCCAAAGATCAAAGCAAGATTACTAGCTCCCGTTAACGCTAAACAATATTGCAAATCCACAGTAATCCAACTTGCATGCCCTCCCAAGTCTAGCTTGATATTGTGGTTTAGTATACTGTTCCAACTCCTTTGATCTTAGAAATGATAGCTGGTGAACATTTTTTGTTTGGTTCACTTGTTTGTGGTGCTGTGGAGGAGACAGATTTTATAATCGCCAAAATAATGGAAGTCACTTTGCACCATATGGATAATCCAGTTCTTGTATGAAAGGAGAACTTTATTAACTTTGCCACCAAAGTTAGCAAAGGTGAAATTAGAGTTTGCAAAGTTTATTGCCCAACTTTGTGCAATTTGTATCTTATATTTTTCTGGACTTCCTTGAGCTGGTTTTACTATTCCAGTATTTGAAATTATACTTGTATAAAGAGCACTGTGACTGGCTAGGTGAGGTTGCTGCGTTGGTTTCTCTTGTATTTCTTGATAGCGCTCCTTGGGATCGTTAGCTATATTAAAGGTGCTCTGTAAATGCAGGTCGTTTTGAGTCAGAAATGGACAGGCGTTGAGGTTCTTTAATGCTTTTGCTTTAAATAAATGTTTGATTTATGGAATTGTAATTTTTTGCACACTCCAAACACTCACTGTTGAGCATTTCAGATGGGGCATACTGCCTGGAAATGATCTCCAGGAGCAGTGCATAAAAAAAGACAAAATACTGTGGATGCTCAAAAAACTGAAATAAAAGCAAAAAATGCTGGAAATACTTAGCAGGTCTGGCAGCATCTGTGGAGAGAGAAGCAGAGTTAACGGTGTTCATGTTTGCTCTGTCTTTTCTCCGCAGCTTCTGCCCTGACCTGCTGAGTATTTTGTGCTTTTGTGTCTGGGAGCAGCTGCTGTGCAGAAGGGAGCACTTGAAATGGAGCCAATAGTTTGATCACCACTGCATGTACATGAAATTTGGGGTCAGGAAATTAAAGCTGTTTCCCTTAAAGAGAAGAACAAGTTCTATACCCTTTGACTTTACCATAGTTTGTCTAGACAACTATTTGTCACAGCAGTTTGTTTTTTAACATTCAGCAAGGACGAGAACAAAGGGGGTGGGCAAAAAACACACCTGCTGGCAGTATGTGGCATTCCAGGTCAAGTTGTGCACAGGTCAAATGCAGGATTAACTTCCAAAAGTCTTCTAACAATTTCCTTGACCTTAATTCAATTGTGAATTGCTTTTCAATGGCTCACGCTACTTTGAGAGCGAGCGACTAAGAGCTGTATACTCCCCAAGGTGATGTGGAATCATAGAGCAATACAGCATGTGGAACCATTCGGCACGTTGTGCCTGTGCAGCCTCTTTGGAAGAGGTATCCAACTTGCCCCACTCCCCTGCTCTTCTCCTATAACTTTTTTTCCCCCCCTTCAAGTATTCACCCAATGCCCTTTTGACAGTTAGCATTGAATCTGCTTCCACCTCCCAGTTGCATTTCTGATCACGACAACTCGCCGCGTAATTTGTTTCCTTTTGTCCCTTCTGGTACTTTTGCCTTAAACCTGTGTCCCCTGGTTATCAATCCTTCAGCCAAGGTGCAAATATGATTTTTAGCAAGTGGGATGAAAAACATTTTAATATATCAACTCGAGCAGAAGATTTGTTTAAACCTCTGTGACAGATAATAGTTCTATATGCTGGCATCGCCCAAGGGAGACAATATAATACAGCACAGGGAAGCTGGAGCCTGATCATGGAGTATAGGGGAAGCTTTCATTGCATCAACGGCACTTCAGTGAACACTGAACAGTGACCTGTTTGGAACAAACCTTTTTTTTAGAACAATAGAGAGCTAACCTTTTTTCAAAATTGTACAGGTAAAATTTGCTACTCTGCCGCAACTTTTACTGTGCAATTCCTCTCAACCCATCTAGTGCCCTAAGGGTGCATTAACACTGCACTAAAATGTTGGCTGAAACAACTTCACTTTGTTCTGACACTAGCTGTAGTGCAAATGCAGCTTTAATCAGGAGTCAGCCAAGGGGAATAAGGCAGTCTGGAGTTACATTACACAGTCTTATTCCAAAATTATATTGCACAAGTTTTATGTTGGTGGAACTGGAGAGTCGTGTGGCACAGGAGGAAGTTGGGAGATGCTGATCGATGTGAATAAGTATCTTGTCGGGCAGGTGTAGTTCATTAAACTTCTCTTGGCATTGTTTGAATATGGTGGTGCAACATTCATGTGAAATAGAGAGCCACAGATTATATTCCCCTTCTCTACTGAGTCCCTGATCTTAGCCAGCCAACATCGCTGCTTTCTTTGATGTCATGTTGCCCCTTTTCTATTCCATGAGATCAATTAAAATTATTTTTAACAGGAATTTGATTCCGTATGCCATACTCAAATGCCATGCTGTCTGCACTTTATTAAGCTAAGGCAGGGCTGTTTTCTAAGCAAGGTTCAGAGTTGGGAGTTGGCATCTTCCAGTAACCAAGTCAAAACCCCTTTTGTGTACCATTTAAACTTTTATTTGTGCAGAGGCCGGCTCCCTCACCCAAGGTTGTGGTTTCCAACACCTAAAACACTTTAGTCTGACCCTCTTCCACAAGAGATTGATTTCAGATTATGCCTCATCTCCATCAGCTACATTTACTGCCATACAAGTTTCTCAGTTTATGTTTTTCCACTTTTATTTCCCTTCCTGAAGGAAACTTGATCTCCTCATTCTAGCATGTTGTCTCAAGTGCGCCTATTCATCTCCAAAGATGATGTTGTGGAAGAAGTGACTAAGCACTGCGCGTCTTTAAGTAATTGCATTAGCCATTGGCTCATTCTCCTGCTTTGGCTGGTGTGGCTAATAATTTGTTTTTGTGGAATGAGTTTTCAGATAAGGATTAAGCTGGTGCAATTTATCATGGAACGTGGAACACTCTTCCACTGATCTCCCCATGCCCCACAGTTCACAAAAGTGAAGAGAAACATAAGAGTGTATGAAAAGCATGTTATCCTGCGAGCCTCAGATACCTACCCTACTGTAGCTGTCAGTGATCTGCATGTGAGTTCACAGGGAATGTCTTTATGGTTCACCAAAATGTCCTGCCCTTTTAACTTTTTCAAATGATGTTTCAGTAATAAAATTACAGCTATTTCTGTTAAATTTAATCTCTTAAAGTATTAGGTTAGGTCCCTGATTCGTATTGTATTGCTGTATTAATTGGGCATGTAAATCAGTGAAAAGCCCACACATACTATGGATGGATCACACATTACTGTTTCAGGGCAGTAAGTTGTGTGATCAATTGAGCCTTTTATCATTTTGACAGTAATTCCTCTTAATGTGGGAGCTGTTAAGGGCTTTAAGCCAACTCTGCCTATCCACATCTCACTGTACTCATAGATTATTTCAAAGTACTAGCCAGCTTATCAGTGGTCCCCAGAGCCCAGCTGTGGAGAAGGCCCCATGCAGAATGCTGTAAGATTCATTGAATGTGGCAAGAATGTTGATTATACAAATACAGCTGACTGCATTGTCGTGTCTGTTTGGGATCCTCTGGCTGCTGAACTTTTTTGAACTGATTTCTGATAATTTGCTGAACTTTTGCTATCATTCCTCATGTTTCAACTCCAAGGGTTGAAACATGAGGAATGATAGCAAAAGCTAGGGATATGTTCCCTGGAATTTAGAAGGTTAAGGGGTTTGAAGTTTTCAGATAGGGCAGACAGAGTAAAGTGGTTTTCTCTGGTTGGAGTGTCTGTGACTAGAGCCATGGTCAAAAAATTAGAGCCAGACCTTTCAGAGTTGAAATTAGGAAACACTTCTATATGTAAAGAGTGTTAAAAGTTTGGAACATAGTCCTACAAATAGCAATTCATGCTAGATCAATTGTTAATTTTAAATCTAAGAATGATTAAGGGAAAAAAGCAGGTACATGGAGTTAAGTTGCAAATCAATCATGATCTCGTTGTATGAATGATGGCACAGGGTTGATGGGTTAAATGAGCTCTTTCTGTTCCTATGAGCTATAAAGTCTGTCAGTGCAAAACGCATAGACTATTTCTTATGAATTGCAGGACGTTTTGTAAAGTTGAATTCAGGCAAGCAATGCAAATTAATGGCTTCCTACTTCTCGGCAGATAGTTGCAATTGGGGTGGTATAAAATACTTAAGTCCTGTGCATTCTCCCCTTTGTTCTGTACACTCCATGCTGCCCTCTGCTGTTTCTCACCCTGTAAGCTGTATACTGTGTGCCTCAAGGTCCCGCTACGCCATTAAAACTCACTTTTGCTGTGGGTTTAAACGAACCCAAATATAAATTTGAGCCTACTAAACCTTATACACTTTGACCTGTCCATGGATACTTACAGCACCACAGGTGTCATCTTAAATACTGACTTGCCACTTCCATCGTCTAAGAAAAAAAATCTTTAGGAAGAATGTTGAGGCCTTGAAACCAGAAGAGATTTACTAGAATGGTCTTAGCAATGAGAACCATCAGAGATGTGGAGAGACTAGAGAAGTTGGAGGAGATTTGGGAGAGGTATTCAAAATCATGAAAGGCTTTGATAGGGTAAATAAGGAGAAACTGTTTCCAATGGCAGGAGGGTGAGTAAGCAGAGGGCATAAATTAACGTGAATACCAGAGAAGAACCACGAGGAAATACTTTCTCACACAGTGAGTTGCTATGATCAGGAATGCGTTGTCTGAAAGGGCGGTGGAAGCAGATTCAATAACTTCCAGAAGGGAATTGGCTAAACACTTCAAAAGAATAAAAGTTTGCAGGGCTATGGGGGAATGAGCAGGATAGTGGGACTAATTGGATAGCTCTCCGGAAGAGCCGGCGAGCTCTGGGTGTTATGACATGGCAGATGATGGGTGTTATGGCATGGCAGATGATGTGTGCCAGGCAGACCAAACCCACGAGGGAAACTTAGTCACACTATCACAACAGTTTTGCAATTTGTATTTATTATGAGAAGATGTGTGCATTGAATTCAGAAGCAATAAGTCCACCAAGACCGTTAGCAATTTTAAAAATTAAATTAAAATATTTATTAACAAAATAAAAGATTTCAAGCGTATACATAAGTCTACAATTACTTACTACTATAATAACTCCTAAAATTCCTAATTAACCTGACCCCCAATTACACCCCTTTCAGGCAACCGTCTAAAATAGGTTTCAGATTTAAAACAACCAGCAAGTTAACACAATACCCACTTGACAGTGGAATTCCAAATGGCTTTCCCCAACTTCGGTTTTGTTATAGAGCAGACTTATGTACAAATGCTGGAGGCTTCATTAAGGCTATTTAACACACTCCTGTCAGATCTTACATGGCCTTCTTCCCATATAGCTTTACCATATGTTGTTGAAACTACCTTTTTCATAATATAAAAACTTTTGTGTTGCCAATATTGTCAGAAACTTTTGGGAAAAATAAACACACTCCTTAGCCCTGCTTACCTGGCTAGTTGTAAATGGACTAAGATCTTTTTGAAATCCAATAACACCTTCACATCTTACATGCTAAGCCAGCATCCATGTTTACTCATTAGCATGTCAAGCACCTAGCTTCTTTTGATGATTTCAAGCTTGCATTCCAAATGTAACTAAATCACACAAAGTCAACTATACTTACCCCCATAAAATTACTTCACAGTAAACCAGAAAAATATGAAAATTATCAAACTTTCATTACATGGGTCAAATGGTCCCTGTGCGGCTAGACTGTAATATATTAACACTGATAACATTTCACATTAAATGAGAACACTTGCCTAAAGTGAATCTGAATCTCAATATACTTTTTAGAACTTTACAAAAGCGTGGGCAGTTATTTTTCAGGAAGTTGTTTGGTGGAAGAAGGAGAGGTATTTTTGTTCTTCATTCAAGAGTCAATTGTTGTACAATCACATTGCTGTGGGTCTGGAGTCACCAGACCAGGTAAGAATGGCAGATTTCCTTCCCTAAAGGACATTAGTGAACCAGATGGGTCATTGGAGTTTAGAAGAATGAGAGGTGACCTTATTGAAACATATAAGATTCTTTGGGGGCTTGACAGGGTAGATGCGACGAGGTTGTTTCCCCTTGTGGTCGAGTCTTGGACCAGAGGGCATCATCTCAGAGTAAGGGGTCGCCCATTTAAGACAGAGATGAGGAGGGTAGTTAATCTGTGGAATTCTTTACCGCAGAGGGCTGTAGAGGCTGGGTCGTTAAGTATATTCAAGGCTGAGATAGACAGATTTTTAACCAGTAAGGGAATCAAGGGTTATGAGGAAAAGGCAGGAAAGTGGAGTTGAGGATTATCAGATCAACCATGATCTCATTGAATGGTGGAGCAGGCTCAATAGGCTGAGTGGCCTACTTCTCCTATGTCTTATGGGTTTTTATGACAATCAATTTTATGGTCATCATGAGACTTTTTATTCTGTATTTTTATTTAATTCAAATTCCACCATCTGCCATGGTGGGATTTGAACCCAGGTCCCCAGAGTATTACTCTGGATCTCTGGAATACCAATCAATGGCAATGCCACTATGCCATCGCCTCCCTTTGCGCATTCCATTCTTCAGTATATCCTACCACAAATGTCAATTCATTGTATAATTCAGTACTGGAAGAGTTCCATGTGATACCTTGGGTTAAACTAGTTTATTGTAAGATTTCCTTACAGGAAGAGCGAAATAAGGGGCTGGGTGTTCCAAACCACCGCCAGCGTGTTTGAAGGTGGGAGTGCTCGTAAAATGTAATGCTTGGCCTTCCCGCCACCTCCCTGCCTGCCTTGTCTCCTGTTTTACAGGGGGCGGAGGTGGTGTTGGCCAGCCAGCTCGCCCTTGGGCGTATTGAGGCCCTTAAGTGGCCAATTAATGGCTACTTAAGTGCCTCACCCTGTCCCCATTGCTATTTCCCCCCTTGGAAGGCAGAGACCCACACCAAGTAAGTAGCCTGGTAGCTTAGTGGGGGGGGGGGGGGGGGTTGCTGGTGAATACAGCACCCCGTAAAATCCAGCCCAGGGTTTCATTCTGAGATTTCCATGGCCGATTTGAAAAGCACTTCCCTGAAAGATATGCATTATCTACAGATAAAGTTTTAGTCGAAATCCATCAGTTGTCCCCTCACTTTGCGGAAACAGCGGAAAAATCAGATTTCCTGCTTCAGGGATGCGACGTATATGACGGCCTTGAAATGTTCAGCCAGTGCTTAATCTCCTATTTCCTTTATCGGGGCCACTGAGTTCAGCTTTCAAACAAAATCCATTGTGTGAAAGAAATGGCCGTGAAGAATAAATTAACCAGTATGTTTTTGGAATTGACTGCAGTTACCTTGTAGTTTTGCTCAATATAAACACCATCCATTTGTATTTAGGCTATGTTGGTGTGGACAGTTCTGACTAATTATATGTTTAAGTTGCACTTGTTGTTTTGAATATATTTGACAGCAAGACCACACGAAAGCAGTGGAACTCCACTGTGCATGTTATTGAGCAATAACTGCTGGATCACTCCTGTACACATCCTTTCTTAATTCAAAGTCAATTTTTAACTCAATAAAAGAATCACATTAATATTTCATTAATTGATTTATAGGGATGCTGTATTTATAGTCCACACTGGTTTACTGAGTCTTAATGTTTTCAATATCCAGGTTTACCGTCTTGCGTATCATTAAGTTACATTAAGCTCTTTAAATATTTGGGATTGTGCTTTACTGGAAACTGTTGCCATTGTTTTTAGTGTTATGGTCAAACTGAGGATTATGGAACTCACTTTTTACATCTTAACTGGTGTTCCTATGTTAACTTGCTGTCCCTCTTTAAAGTAGAACATTAGTTTTAGCCAGAGGTGCGGAATGGCCTCCTGCACCGTAACAATTCTGTGGTATGCACGTTACCATACTTTCTAAAAGATCAAAGGTGATAAGTTTAAGGGGAAGCTAGATAGACAGTTGAGGGAGAAAGGAATGGTGTGTTATGCTGATAGGATCAGTTGAAGAGCGATGGGAGCATAAACACCAGCATGGATCAGTGGGCCCAATGGCCTGTTTCTGTGCTGTACATTCAGTATAATTCCATGTAACTACACTGGGAGCACCTTCATCGTATGAATTGCAGCATTTCTAGAAGGAGGCCCACCATCATTTTCTTAAGGGTGACTAGGGTTGGGCAGTGTAAGGTTTCAAGCTTGTGAACTACTTGTACGCAGCAGATCAGGTAGAGTGTGACCGAAGGCTGTATAATTTTAGGCCAGCTTGCTGCTTTAGATGTGTGTAGCTCTTGATACTTGTCCTGTGTAGCTCCGTTACGAGCACTGATTATAGGGTTTGACTTGATTACTGACTTGCAGACATTAGTATATATGAACAGAGGCAGATGAGAGGGAAAGAGTGAAGGATTTCACAGAATTGTTACGGTGCAGGAGGAGGCCATTCAGCCCATTGTGCCTGCACTGGCTTTCCGAATGAGCATTATGACTCAGTTCCATTCTCCTGCCTTTAAACCGTAATCCTGCATATTTTTTATATTTAAATAATCCTCTAATGCCCTTTTGAATGCTGTGAATGGGTGGGTTGTATTAAGAAAAAGCTGGACAGGCTAGGCCGGTATCTGCCAGAGTCCAGAAGAGTACAAGGCGACTTGATTGAAATGTATAAGATCCTGAGGGGACTTGACAGGGCGGATGTGGAAAGGATGCCTCCTCCTGTGGGAGAATCCAGAACCCAGGGCCACTGTTCCAAAACAAGTAGCCCACCCAGGACAAGACAAGGAAAAACTTTTTCTCCCAGAGGGTTGAGAGACTTTGGAACTCTCTTTCTTAAAAGGTGGTTGAGGCAGAGTCCTTGAATGTCTTTAAGGCAGAGGTAAATCGATTCTTCCTAAGCAAGGAGGTGAAATGTTATTAGGGGTGAGCAGGAATCTGAAGTTGAGTTTAAGGTCAGATCAGCCATGATCCCACTGAAGGACAGAGCAGGCGCAAAGGGCCAACCGGCCCTCTCCTCCTAATCCACATGTTCGTAATGTTTATTATAGGGAATAACAACCCCTGTGTATATTATTAAGAATGACAATCCATGTGTTTATCGTAGGGAATAACATCTATGTATATTATAGTGACTAGCAGAACCTGTATATATGTATATAGGAAGCAGTAGTCCCCATGAATAAGAACATAAGAAATTGGAGCAGGAATGGGTCACTCAGCCCCTCGAGCCCACTCCGCCATCCAATGAGATCATGGCTCATCCGATTGAAAAGATTTGCAACCCTCTGGGAGAAGAAATTCCACCCCCCCCACTCCTCCAAATTTCATGTGCCCCAGTAAGGTCACACCTCATTCTTTCAAATTCCTGTGAGTACAGGCCCAACCTGATCAATCTTTCCTCATAAGATATAACCCCTTCATTCCAGGAATAAACTTAGTGAACCTTCTCTGAACTGTCTGCAATGCAAGTACATTCCTCCTTAAACAAGGCGACTAAAACTGTACTCAGCACTCCAGATGCAACCTCACCAATGTCCTGTACAGTTGCAGCAAGACTTTCCAACCCACTGCACCACTACCTCACATACAGTTCAATGCACCACACCCCGCCTCACTCATCGACCACCAATCTGTCAAGCAGGACTCGAACCTAACATTCATATGCTTCACCTCACCATCACACACTTAGCACTGCTGCAAGTCTCTAACTCACTTCTCAAACCTTGCAATCGTAACCAGGTATTCAACCAGGGCAGTCACATCACTCAAACTTATTGCAACACACTCACTGACACTCCTGCCTCTCTCTTTCAGGAAAAGGTGACACACAGCAAGAGACAGTAGATGCTGACTGACAGGAGACAGGCACAGGCCCATGGGAGATGGTGCTTTCCCTCAATGGATGGGCCATTGCTGAGGCTGAAATGATAAATGACAGTCCCTCATACTCGATCCTTTTCACATCCCCATTCCCCTTCATTCCACTAACTCCTCAATTTACAAGCCGCAGATGGTGTGAGCATGCACCTCTTTTCCTCACTCCACTCAACACAGCCCTACCCTTTAAACTCTCTCTATTCAGATATACAAAAGCTGCAATGTGTTCAGGCAGTGTTGGAAGAGCAAAAATACAACAATGATACCAATCAATGACATCCGCAGAAGTCACCCAGTGTAGAATCATAGAGGTCTACAGTAAAGAAAAAGGCCCTTCGGCCCATCAAGTCTGCGCCGGTCAAACAAGTACCTAACCATTCTAATCCCATTTTCCAGCAATATCTAGATGCTATACTGGAAGCTCAGACTTCCATCATGCAAGGTCAACTTGCTGCCATGCAGGCTCAGACTGCTGTCATTGTGGATATAGATACTCAACCACAATCTAACCTCCACTCTATCATTACCACCAAGCTAGGGGATCAACCCTGGTTCAATGAAGAGAGCAGGAGAGCATGCCAGGGGCAGCACAAGGCATACCTAAAAATGAGGTGTCAACCTGTGAAACTACAACACAGGGCTACTTGCATGCCAAACAGCTTAAGCAACAAGTGCAGGTAAATGTGTGGCTGGAGATTTCAGATTCTTGGGGAATTGGAACTGGTCCTGAGGGAAGGGATAACTGTACAAGATGGGCAGGTTGCACCCTAACACAGCTGGGACAAATCTGACAAATCTTCTCATTGAGACGTTAACTAGTACTTTTTGTAGAGGATTTACATGAATTTGACAAGGGGGAGGGGGAAACAAAAAGTAGCAGAAGGGAGCAGCACTGAAACCAAAGGACAGATAGAAGCAGAAGCAAAATTAGAAATAGCCCAAAAATTAAAGGCCGTGGATGAGGAGACCTCTTTTTTTTTTCTGAGAGTTTTGAGATGTGGAACACTTACTGAAAATCTGGTGGGAGCTGATGCCATAAATAATTTTAAAAAGGAGTTGGACAAATACTTGAAGATGAGGAAGTTGAGGGTTACAGACAAAAAAAAAACAGGGATGGGGACTAAGCACAGCTTCTCTTTCCAAGAGCCATTATAGACAGGGTGGGCCAAGTGGCCAGTCCTGGCTCTATAAATTTGTATGATTGACTTATGGCCTCCTCTTATTGATACTGAGTGGCTATCTGCCTTGGGAGGAGAGGAGGTTGAGTTGCTTCTGTGGGGCATACTGAATTAACCTGATACCTAAACCAGGTAGTACTCCAGGATGCTATTGATAAGCCTGCCCGACTCACTAACGGAACTTGTTGCTGTTTGATGAACTTCCTCCTGCTCTGCTGCATGTGATGCGAATGGGTGGGGTGATCTAGCAAGACAAGTAGTGCTCTGTGCTGGTAAGCTGCAAGGTTTTAGCTGGTTTAAGTTTGAAAATTACTCATACAGTCACTCGGGGTCCCTATGGTTCAGCTGCTGCCAATAAATTTCTGAGCTTCAAAAAATGGGGCACCTCTCTGTGGGGGAGACCGCCATCCATATCTGGAATTACTTATATAAATTTCTAATTACTCGTGTTTGGAAGCACTTCAGCATGGTGATTAGTTTCTGCATTATCTGATACCCTGCAGATTACGTTTTCTTTTCAATTATACTATAAAATTAGGCCAGCTCCGCTAATTTATTTTTGGAACCTTTACTGTAAGGCTTTGCTTAAAGAAAGGGGAGCTTTAACAAAAGTGCTTTTTATTGGTTGAAGATTATGGTTATTTAAGATCTCACTGGTGAAATTAATCTTCCAACTTGCTACATGGCCTCACTCCACAGAGAACTGAATCTGAATCCAGGCCATGCTGATGAATGGCTTTCTGCTCTACTTCAGGGATTCAAAGTGAACAAAGTTTGGCTGTGGTTGATCTATTGTAATGCAAAGAGAGCTTTAACTTGCATCTGATCTCCTGCTGTAGGATGTGAAAGTGGGACAACATTTCAGTTGCAGCGATGGCAACCTCCTGCTTCTGACCTTAAATTGGTTCCTCTTTTACCATCCAGCCACCACAATTTGTTTATAAGCCCCTCATCACCTTCCCCCTGCCCTGTTGTATTATTCTAATTGTATGAAGCTAAAGTCTGAAAATAGGTGATAAAAATAATATATAAAGTTAGTATTGTGAGAGTGTTCATTTTAGAAGCATTTATAGTTACCTAATCCTCAATGTAGCTACAGAGAATGCATGTTGAATGGCTGTAATTGTTTGATGTAATTGGGGAGGAACTGAGGGAAAAATAGTGGTCTGATGAGAAAATGTTTGAAATGTGTAATCTATTTTAAACTGCACCATGCACCCTTATCAAAACAAAAACACTCTTTAAAGCAGCTTCAATTTCCATTCAACAGGTATGGGATTCGTCCAGAAAATGTGATCCTGTATGGTCAGAGTATAGGCACAGTACCTACAGTGGATCTGGCTGCTCGATATGAATGTGCTGCGGTTGTCCTTCACTCTCCCTTGATGTCTGGTATGCGTGTAGCCTTTCCGGACACCAAGAAGACCTACTGCTTTGATGCGTTCCCCAAGTAAGTGATTTTTCTTCCAATGTTCTGTTACGAACAGGAGGTGAGGGGTGCCAGGGAGTGAATTTAAACAGCACTAATTTTTCCTCCTGCCACATGCCCTTAAATAGAAAGGCGTTTTTGATTTACTTCCCCTTTACAAGTGGTGGCATATTTCCCAACCCCTCAGTTTTGGTGTGATCCAATTTCTATTAATAACCCCACAGCAAACTCGGGATAGGACAAACTCAAAGGGTTAGTTTATTTGCACATGCTCAAAATGCAGAAGGGGGATGGCAACGTCTCCCTCATTGTTTTCATACAGTAAAGGAGGGATAGAGAAAAGAGATTTACAGTGGGGAGACCACAGATGAAAGTAGTAGTATTTCATGTGGGTTCCAGAGTCCAGAATCAAAGTTCAATGAGGTATTCCTGCACAGAGGCTAGCAGGTTGAAAATCAATGCTGTATAATTCGCTTTTTCAGTGAAATTGACTTCTTATAATGAGATGGGCACACACAGATGAATCAGTCTTGTAAGCGATGATAAAGAGTCCCAGCAAAAACAGTGTAGATGGAGCCAGGTATTCAATCTGAGTAGAGCTTATTTTTCTGTGATGCTGCTGTTTAGATGGTAAAATGGCAGACTGAGCTTGCAGTTCCGCAAGGCAGCATTACTGGTTTTACAAACCAGAGGCACATGTCACATGACTCCCACCTTTTCACATTGTCTTTGACAAGGGATGTGTATCCCTTGTCTGGGTCCCCGAGATTGTTAAATGTCCCAACCGTTAAGACTTGAAAGTAAGGTTGCGGGGCCCTTTGGCCTAACAGATGAGTAAATGCTAGTTGGCCAACCTGTGTTATGAAATGCAGATGGCCTTTGTATAGCTCTCTTTGAATTTGGTCTTTGCAGCCCACAATAGGTAATTAGTGTCTCTTAAGAGATAATGAGGTTCAAGTTTCCTTGATACTGCCAGGTAGCTCCTTTTGTTCAAGAGCCACGGACAGACATAGATTCAGCCATTTTAAAAGGTCTTTGCCCAGTTTTTAAAATTTTAGAAACAGCCATGAGGATATCTATATATGTTTTATAAAAAACATGCAGGGTGAGGTCTTAGTGCCCTCACAGATCTTTTCCTTTCCCAGCCTGGAAACTTTTAACTCCAGAACCCTTTATCTAAAGCTACGCAAATCTTCCAGCCTTGTTCTAACTCCCCACAAATTTGGTCTTTTCAATCCAAGCACGAGCTTTCACCTACATTCTGATGCAGTGAACCATAGAAACTGTTGGCCTCTAACTGGTCTCTCTCTTCTGGACCCTGGCAGACTAACCTGTCTGAGAATTTACATGGATCTTTGAGAAATCCTTCCCCTCTCAAAGCCTATTTCCATGGCAATGCAAATCACATCGGCCTTGTATCTAGGTAAAGTTGCTGACCAGCTATCTTGAGAGCCCAACTCTCTTTCTTCTTGGAACTAAATGGACAGTTTAAAGAATAACTGTTTACTAACCAACATTCTGAACACTTTTCTGGGACTTTGGAGACTCTCAGACTATCCAGTGTTGGCACACAGGCTGTAAGCACCTTGCACCTAGGGGGATGCGGTGGAGTAGTGGTATTGTTGCTGAAATAATATTCCAGAGACCCAGGGTAATGCTCTGGGGACCTGGGTTCAAATCACAGCAGATAATGAAATTTGAATTTTTTAAAAATCTGGAATTAAAAGTGTCATGACCACCATGAAACTGTTGTAGTAAAAACCTATCTGTTTCATCAATGTCTCCTATGGAAGGAAACCTGCCATCCTTACCTGGTCTGGCCCACATATGACTCCAGACCCACAGCAATGTGCTTGACTCTTAAATAACCTCTGAAATAGCCCAGCAAGCCACACAGTTGTATCAAACCACTAAAAATTCTAAAAGGAATGAAACCAGATGGACCACCCAGCATCAGCCTAGGCACTGGAAATAGCAACAGCACACTCAGCCCTGTCGACCCTGCAAAGGTCTCCATACTAATATCAGGGGGCCAGTGACAAAACTGGGAGAGCTATCTCACAGACTAGTCACGCAAAACCTGTCATAGTCATACTCTCAAAATTGTACCTTACAGATAATGTCCCAGATACCATCATCACCATCCCTGGGTATATCCTGTCCCACCACCAGGACAGACCCACCAGAGGTGGCAATTGGGAGGGAGCTGCCTTGGGAGTCCTCGACATGGACTCCGGAACCCATGAAGTCATCGCATCAGGTCAAACATGGGCAAGGAAATCTCCTGCTGATTACTATGTACCCTGCACCACCCCCCCAGCTGATGAATCAGTGCTCCTCCATGTTGGAACACCACTTGGGGGAAGCACCGAGGGTGGCAAGGGCGCAGGATGTACTCTGGGTGGGGGACTTCAGTGCCCATTACCAAGAGTGGCTCAGTAGCACCACTACAGACCGAGCTGGCTGAGTTCTAAAGGACATAGCTACAAGACTGCTCTGTGGCAGGTGGTGAGGGAACTAACAAGAGGGAAAAACATACTTGACCTCATCCTTACCAACCTGCCTGCCGTAGGTGTATCCATCCATGACAGTATTGGTAGGAGTGACCACCGCACAGTGCTTGTGGAGACGAAGCCCCATCTTCACACTGAGGATGCCCTCCATCGTGTTGTGTGGCATTACCACCGTGCTAAATGGGATAGATTTCAAACAGGCCTACAATTCAAGACTGGGCACCCATGAGGCACTGTGGGCCATCAGCAGCAGAATTGTACTCGACCACAATCTCTAACCTCATGGCCCGGCATATCCCCTACTCTACCATTACCACCAAACCAGGGAGGGGATCAACCCTGGTTCAATGATGAGTGCAGGAGGGCATGTCAGGAGCAGCACCAGGCATACCTGAAAATGAGGTGTCAGCAACACTGGTCTACTTACATGCCAAATAGCATAAGCAGCAAGTAATAGAAGTACTAAGTGGTTCCACAACCAGCGGACCAGACCTAAGCTCTGCAGCCCTGCCGCATTGAACGGTGATAGACAATTAAACAACTTGCTGGAGGAGGAGGCTCCACAAATAATCCCTTCCTCAATGATGGGGGAGCCCAGCACATCACTGCAAAACATAAGGCTGAAGGATTTGCAGCAATCTATAAAGAATAATTCTAAGGGGAGGACCCACCATCCGTGGTTAACTAAAGAAGTTAAGGAAAGCATCAAGCTTAAGGAAAAAGCATATATCTAAGCAAAGATGAGTGGCAGGACAGATGATTGGTCAGAATATAAAAAACAGGGAATGACTAAAAGGTTAATCAGGAGAAAGAAATTAGACAGGAAGCTAGCTAGAAATGTAAAAATGGATAGCAAGAGTTTCTATTGGTATTTAAACAGGAAAAGAGTAAGAAAAGTGCGTGTTATCCTCTAGAGAGTGACAGTGGGGAGCTAATAGTAGATAATAAGGAAATGGCAGAAGGAATGAACAAATATTTTGCTTCTGTGTTCACTATAGAGAATACAAAAGACATTCCAGTAGTAGCTGCAAATCAGGGGGTGAAAGGGAGAGAAGAACTTGGTGAAATTACAATCACTAGGGAAGCGGTACTGAGCACACTGATGGAGCTGCGGGCTGACAAGTCTCCAGGTCCTGATGGACGACCTCCTAGGATTTTAAAAGAGGTGGCTAATGAGATGCGCTGGTGCTAATTTTCCAAAATTCGCTAGATCCTGGAAAGGTTCCATCAGATTGGAAAGTAGCAAATATAACCCCTCACCATTCAAGAAGGGAGCGAGGCAGAAAACAGGAAACTATAGGCCAGTTAGCTTGACGTCCGTCGTGGGGAAGGTGTTAGAATTGATCATTAAGCTGATTATATCTGGGCACTTAGAAAAGTTCAAGGTAATCGGGAAGAGTCAGCATGGTTTTGTGAAAGGGAAATCATGTTTAACCAATTTATTGGCGTTTTTTGAAGGAGTAACATGTGCTATGGATAAAGGGCAGCCTATAGACATCCTGCACTTGGATTTCCAGGAGGCATTTGATAAGGTGCCACATCAAAGATTATTACAGAACATAGAAGCTCATGGTGTAGGGGTAACACATTAGCATGGCTAGAAGATTAGCTGATTGGCAGAAAACAGAGCATGCTTAAATGGGTCTTTTTCAGATTGGCAGGATATGACGAGTGGAGTCCTGCAGGGGCCTATGCTGGGGCCTCAACATTTTACAATTTACATTTATGACTTAGATGAGAGGAACGACGCATGGTAGCTAAATTTGTAGATGACTGAAAGATAGGTAGGAAATTATGTTGTGAAGAGGACATAAGGAGACATATGGATAGGTTGAATGAGTGGGCAAAGATCTGGCAAATGGAGTTTAATGTGGGAAAATGTGAAGTTGTTCACTTTGGCAAGAAGAATAAAAGACCAGAGTATTAAACGGAGACCGGCTGCATAATTCCGAGGTGCAGAGGGATCTAGGTGCTGTAGTACAAGTCACAAAAAGTTAGTATGCAGGTACGGCATGTAATTAAGAAGGCTAATGGAATGCTATCGTTTATTAAGAGAGGAATTGAACATATAAGTAAGGATGTTATGGTTCAGTTATACGGGGCATTGGTGAGACCGCACCTCGAATACTGTGTGCAGTTTTGGTCTCCTTATTTAAGGAAGGATGTAACTGCGTTGGAGGTGGTTCAGAGGAGGTTTGCTAAATTGATACCCGGAATGAGTGGGTTGCCTTGTGAGGAAGGTTGGACAGACTGGGCTTGTTTCCACTGGAGTTTAGAAGAGTTGGGAGGGTGATTTGATTGAAGTATACAAGATCCCGAACAGTCTTAACAAGGCGGATGTGGAAAATATGTTTCCTCTTGAAGGTGAGTCCAGAGCTAGAGGTCACTGTTTTAAAATTAGAGTTGCCCTTTTGGGACAGAGATGAGGAGAAATTTTTTCTGAGGGTTGTACAATTTTGGAACCTCAGAAGGCGGTGGAGGCGGAGTCGTTGAATGTTTTTAAGGCAGAGGTAGGTATATTCTTGTTAGGCAAGGGAATCAAAGGTTATCAGGGTTAGATGGGAATATGGAATTCGAAACACAAGCAGATCAGCCACGATTTTATTGAATGATGGAGCAGGCTCGAGGGGCTGAATGGTCTACTGCTGTTCCTATTTCTTATGTTTCTTAATCTTTAGTCAGAAGTGCCAAGTGGATGACCCACCTTGGCCTTCTCTGGAAGACCCCAGCATCACAGATGCCGGTCAGCCAATGCAAAGAAACAGCTGAAGACACCGGACACTGAAAAGGCTGCGGGTCCTAACAACATTCCAGCAATAGTACTGAAGACTTGTGCGCTAGAACTTGCCGTGTCCCTAGCCAAGCTGTTCCAGTACAACCAGAATACAGGCATCTACCTGGCAATGTGACAAATTGCCCAGGTATGTCCTTTATGCAAAAAGCAGGACAAATCCAACCAGGCCAATTACTGTTCCATCAGTCTACTCTTAATCATCAGTAAAGTGATGGAAGGGGTCATCAACCGTGCCAACAAGCAGCACTTGCTTAGCAATAACCTGCTCACTAACGCTCAGTTTGGATTCTGCCAGAGTCACTCGGCTCCTGACCTCATTACAGCCTTGGTTTAAACATGGACAAAAGAACTGAACTCTAGAGGTGAGAGTGACTGACCTTGACATCAAGGCAGCACTTGACCGAGTGTGGCGTCAAGGACCCCTAACTAACCTGGAGTCAATAGGAAATGGGGGCAAAAGACTCCGTTGGTTGGAGTCATCCCTAGCACAAAGGAAGATGGTTGTGGTCAATCATCTCAGTTCCAGGACATCACTGCAGGAGTTCCTCAGGGTAGTGTCCTAGGCCCAACCATCTTCAGCTGCTTCATCAATGACATTCCTTCCATCAAAGGTCAGAAGTGGGGTTGTTCAGTGATGATTGCACAATTATCACCATTCACAACTCGGATACTGAAGCAGTCCATGTCCAAATGCAGCAAGACTTGGATAATATCCAGGCTTGGGCTGGCAAGTGGCAATAACATTCATACCACTCAAGTGCCAGGCAATGACAATCTCCAACAAGAGAGAATCTAACCTGCGTCCCTTGACATTCATTGGCATTACCATCACTAAATCCCCCACTAACAACATCCTGGGGGTTACCATTCACCAGAAACTGAACTGGACTAGTCATATAAATACCGTGGCTATGAGAGCAGGTCAGAGGCTAGGAAACCTCTGGCGAGTAACTCACCTCCTGACTCCCCAAAACTTGTCCACCATCTACAAGGCACAAATCAGGAGTGTGATGGAATACTCTCCACTTTCCTGCAGCTCCAACAACACTCAAAGCTTGACACCATCCAGGACAAAGCAGTCCATTTGATTGTCACCCCATCCACAAACATTCACTCCCTCCACCACCGACACACAGTAGCAGCAGTGTGTACCACCTACAAGGTGCACTGCAGGAATTCACCAAGGCTCCTCAGACACCACCTTCCACATCCATGACCGCGACAATCTAGGACAAGAGCAGCAAACGCTTGAGAACACCACCACCTGGAAGTTCCCCTCCAAGCCACTCACCATCCTGACTTGGAAATATATCGCCGTTCCTTCACTGTCACTGGGTTAAAATCCTAGAACTCCGTCCCTAACAGCACTGTGGGTGTACCTACACCACATGGACTGCAGCGGTTCAAGAAGGCAGCTCACCACCACCTTCTCGAGGGCGGGTAGGGATGGGCAATAAATGCTGGCCTAGCCGGCGATGCCCACATCCCACGAATGAATTTAAATAACCTCCTTCCCAGTAAAACAATCTGGGCCCTCTTTAATCGCTAGCAAACAAGCACATCCGGGCTTGCTGTCAGGCAGACTTCAGAACAGGTCATATGACCCTCTTCATTTTTCTTAAAAGACACAGTCCCAAAACATAAACAATCTTAAGCCTCATAATTGTAACAAGATTGACTTCAGATTCTTAAATTTGATTTATATTAATTGGTGTTGAATTTCACCTTTTCTTGAATCATGCTGATTTTTAAAATACATGTTTTATGCTACGCTAGTGGAGCTTGATCCTGCAGTAACAGTGCAGCAATTAAATGGTTAATAGAGTGAATTCCAAGATTATTCTGATCAGCTTTCTATTGTGTTTTAATGGCAGTCTCCAGGATTAGCTGAAGCAAAGCATTATAAGTGGGAAAGAGGCTGAAACAGCAGTGGTGCTATATGTAATTTACTGGCCTTTTCTGATAAAGTAAACCAGCTGCCCCTCCACCACATCTATCAATGAACCTGTGAATTTTAATTTCTCTTGACAGCATCGACAAGATTTCGAAAATAGCCTCTCCAGTGCTGGTCATCCACGGAACTGAAGATGAAGTCATCGACTTCTCACATGGGCTGGCATTGTATGAACAATGTCAGAGGCCAGTAGAACCGCTGTGGGTGGAGGGAGCTGGTCACAATGACGTGGAGCTTTACGGACAGTACCTTGAAAGACTGAAGCAGTTTGTTTCTCAAGAACTGACAAATTCTTAAATGAAATTTTAATATGCAGGGGCTTTTTTTTTGGCTTTTTAAAAAAAAATTTGAGACTGCTTTCCATTTTTTCATTGTCAAAGCATATATGCAACTATATTCTAAGAGAGAAAAGCCTTAAGAGGGCTTTGTTTGCAAAATCAAGTACTGCCCTTAGGATTATAGAGGTTTGTAAACATAAAAAATAGTGATAATTGATGCCAGTATTTAAAAAAAAAAGACTGGAGCATGTAGTCAGTTTGTCAAATTGTTTTAGTGACACCCTAAAAAAAATTACATTTCTTCCCCCATTCCACTGTTCAGAAATGTGAGATTAATAATGTACTGTATGAAATGTTTCTCGAGTAATCATGCATTTGGCTAATTGCTTTGTGTATATTGCCAAATGGATTCACATATCAATTAGGAAGAGAATTGGATTGAAAAGGCCTTCTGGAATACATCTTAGTAAATCGACCTCAGTTTTCACACTAAGCAAAAGTATTGCGGATGCTGGAAATCTGAAATTTTAAAAACAGAAAATGGTGGAAATTCACTCAACAGGTCAGGCAGCATCTGTGGAGAAAGAGAAACCGAGTTAATGTTTCAGGTTGGTGACTTTATGTCAGAGCAGGTTTCCACCTTGTGGTGTAAAATGCTCAACCAAAGCATCGACCCTGTTGTGTACATTTTCACCTATGATGTAAAATCTGTAGTGGGATTACAGTCATTTTTTTTTAAATAATTAAAATACTTTAAATCTAAAATGCTGTGTTAATAAAATCTACACTATTTATTTATGCTCAAACCCTTTTCAGGAAGCTGACCAGATATTAATGTGTGAAGACCATAGTGCAGGCTGCGTTTTTCAATTCGGTGAAAGGACTTGAATTTCCAACAGTCATACTTATACTAATATGTAATGTAAATCTAATGTAATACAAGCCTGAGACATGTAGCTGCTGAATTATTCAATGCTCCAATTATGTGTTTAGCAGGGGAGTGTAGGTGGGAAGTACTTTGGGGGAGGGGGAGGCGGTGTGTGAGTGGGCATAGGGGCAGTACCTTCAGAGTTGAAAGAACAAGAAGCATTTGCCCATTACACAAGGCTCATACTATTGAGCAGATTCGATGCAGTCAAATATCACATGCAGCTTTTCGGGGAAAGCTGACATTAAAATAGCGTTTAAAATTCTCCAGCTGCGTTTCTTTTACAAATTTCAGCGCACGGGGATTCATTTTCAAGTGCCGAATTTACTAAGATGCTCAACCGAAAAATTATATATACAATTTTTTTTGCACAATTTTGACAAATTGTGGCCACTCAGGTTTTGATTTTGTTTTGCTGATCATGTGAATAAACTCTGGTTTCAGAATACACATCATGTACTATATGTAAATACAAGGGAGATGGTAGTTAAAACATAGTTAATGTCCCTGTCTTGAAGTATGTTTTTTTTCCATTTTGTTTTAAAAGTCTCTTGTAATGAAGTAGTTTTTCCCCCCCCCACCTTTTCATGAGGATGTGGTAGGGCTGGCTGCACGGGGATGCCAAGTCGTGTAGAATTGGACACTAATCTAATTAGATAGAGGATGGTTTTAACAGAAAATAACCAACACACTGTAATACAGCATTCTTTTCTGATGTATTCCGCCCCCCCGCCGTGTCCCCTGTCCCCTTAGTGTTGTGTACGTTAAGCTTTCTAACAATTATAGGGCAATGTGGAGTGAATGCATTTAAATGGTTAATGCAAAGTGTTGAATTCTTTAAGGGAAGAGTCAGGTTTTAACACTATGGTACTCAGAGTAGCCTTATGGAATTATGACTTTTTTTTAATAATGTGAACGTGTAAATGCTTGTATTTCTTGTATTTGAATTTTTATGCTGATGTATAATCCCATATTTCTGTATATCATGACGAAGTGCTATTTAGCAGTCAGTTGTATCTTGCCTGTGGAATAACTGTACAAGCCCGATTTATACATTCAGTGTCAAATAAGGAGCGGCAAGCAGGCATTGCCAGCGTTGATGCAATATGTTTTGTTCTAGTAGCGCTATATTCAAAGCTCAGTACTTCAGGAGCCAATAGTTATACTTTGCTGAAGTACTCATTTTTAAAGACTGATTATGAAAAAGGACATGGTATCTTCCGGAGAAGTCTTGCAAACTGTAATTGGCATCCATCTGTATTCCTGAACCCACCTTGAATCCACTCATTGCTGGAAAATATCTGTAGTATTCATTCTTTGAACTGCCCCCGCTGTGTGTAGTATTCGGCATGTTGCTGGTAGCATGGAATTAACACATTATCCTGCAGTTTCACGGTGCATACTGTGTTGTTCTCACTTGTTGATCTTTTGAGCTAAAATCCAACATGAATTTATAACCCGGCTGTGATGGTTCAGTTTTGCACATTTTCAGCAAGCATTCTGGAAGAAATGCTCCCATTTGCAAATCCACTGGCACTGCACAGACCCAGGAAAATCTCATCTGCCCAAATGGCAGCAGAATTCTCCTGTGTATGTGGGCCCCTGGCACTGCTGATGAGCTACCTCAGTAGTACGTCAAATTGGAAGAAGACCTCACTTGTGCTCATCTCATAGAGGTTGGAAGATCAAACCCAAATGCCCCATGCTCGTACATTAACTGTAACACATGTTCTGTCTTTCCAAGTGACTGGATGTATCTTTGTGTTGCACAGACATCGCAATAATAAGTTATCCATTTTTTTTTAAATGAGTGGAATTGAACACACAATCAGCTGTGTTCTGGGGCTTCCTGAATTATTTGGATTGTAAGCTCAGTTCCATAGATCAGAATGGACTGATGCTCTCAACACAGTGCCAGTATGATATTATTAAACCATTTCACCTGTGTGTATGTGTGTGTGTCATTTCCAACATTTCTAAAAGAGCATCGTGATTGCTTGTAGCTCCTTCTGGCTCTTACTTCTCAGAAATCCGGTGAGAAGCAGCTGAGGTGATCTAGATGATGTGAAACGGATGGGTTACTTAGCTGGGCGGGTAACTTGAACAGCTGGGATAGTAGCAATTGCATATTACCAGCCTAACCAGATAGGTGCCATATATTAAACCACTTTAAAATTGCGTGAAATCTGTGTTTTATGTAACCATTGTTTAAATGTGAGTTAAATGGAGTGGCCTGTGGCAAATGAAATTCTCTCGTCCTTTTTACCGTACTGACTACTGAGCAAATTGAAATTACCTGTACCTCTTTGTTTTGCTTTTTTCTGTTTTACCTGATGCAGGCAGATTGGTACTTTTATTATTAGAGATGAATTAAACTTTGATTTAAAACACATGAGTATTACGGTATATCTTTTCCCCTCGGCCTTGGTGTTAACATCTGTTCAGATTACTGTCAAGTGTGGAGGATTCGGGAAGGAAAATAGAGACTAATTACAACATCTTGCCGAAATAATTTCAAAACTGTTAGTTGTGTGTAAAATTAGTAGATTTGTTTTGCCTGGAAATCCACGCTAGGAAGATAAAGCTCCCCATTTGTGCATGCCTATGTTTGAAGCTCCGAGGAAACTGGATTGCACCGCAGGTTTGATGAGCAATAAAGTTGTCCAGTGTGGATTATACCTTGATCGAAGGGGCTCACATCTGCCACATGCCCCCAGGCCTTTGAACAAGATTACATTATCACCACACTGTTCAGTCACAACGAGCAGCAAGATTTTGAAGGAACAGGCAGCCCTTTAAGACTTGCTGTGCCCTCTCGTTCTTTCTCACCAGCCGTAGTGTGTGGTAAACGTACAGGGAGCAAATGATTATCAAAATAAGCTGAGGTTAGCTCCTTTCCCCCGCAGCCCAGCCTCTTCCACACTCTCATGCATGACACTTCCCCCATGTGCGGACACAGAATAAGGCCTTTTTTCCCCCGAGTGCAGGGTGGGGGGTGGTAGGTAGGTCACAGGATCATCCCTGGTACCTCAAATGATGTTGAGGTAGGCAACATATGGATAGTGAAAGTGTAATTTTTCTTTTTTAAAAAAAAAACTCATGCTTTGAGCCATGAAATGACGTTTATAATTATATTCTCATAAATAAAACCTTGTTAAAAGTGGTAACATTTATACGTACTTACTGGTGATGTCCTGTTATTACATCCACCATCTGGCTATGATTACTTCCATGCAATCTTTGCCATATGTGTTGATTATAAATACTATTCTGTACTACAGTTGATAACATTCCATAGAACAGCACAGAAAACAGCCTTTCACCCAACTGGTCCATGGCAATGTTTGTTCCATACAAGCCTCATTCAACTCTTTCATCTCACCATATCAGTATGACCACCTATTCCTTTCCCTCTTTGATTTCATAGCACTCAACAATAAATTGGCCTGGTTCTCCCTTTTTTTAATTGTCCTCAAACCATTTTCTAAAGGGAATTTTTTGAGGCTTAAAGCTGCTTCTTTACACTTCCTTTTCCCCAATCTATCACTTTCGATGTCTTAAAGGAGGGTATGTAGTTCCAATTCAAAATTTCCAGAACAGCTTACATTTTTATTCTTTCATGGTATGTGGGTGACAAGTCCAGCATTTGTTTCCCATCCCTGCTTGTCCTTAGGAAGGTAATGGTGAGCTGCTTCTTGAATCACTACAGTCCCTGTGGTGTAGGTACACCCACAGTACTGTTAGGGAGGGAGTTCCAGGATTTTGACCCTAGCAACAATGAAGGAACAGCGATATATTTCTAAGTCAGGATGGTGTGTGACTTGGAGGGGAACTTGCAAGTGGTGGTGTTCCCGTGCTCCTGCTGTCCTTGTCCTAGGTGGCAGAGGTCGCAGATTTGGAAGGTGTTGTCCAAAGGAGCCTTGTTGAGTTGCTGCAGTGCATCTTCTAGATCGCACACATTGCTGTCACTGCATCAGTGATGGAAGCGTGAATATTTAAGTTGGTGGTTGGAGCGTCAATCAATCGGGCTGCTTTGTCTTGAATGGTGGTGTGTTCTTTGAGTGCTGTTGAAGCTGCACTCATCCAAGCCAGTGGAGAGTATTCCACCACACTCCTGACTTGTGCCCTGTTGATGGTGGACAGACTTTGGGGTCAGGAGGGGAGATACCCACCTCAGAATTCCTAGCCTCTGACCTGGCGTTGTTGCCAAAGTATATGGCTGGTCCAGTTCTGTTTCTGGTCAATGGTGACCTCCGGGATGGGGGATTCAACAATGGTAATGCCATTGAATGTCATGGGAAGATGGTTAGATCCTCTCTTGTTGGAGAAGGTCATTGCCTGGCACTTGTGTGGTGCGAATGATACTTCCCACCTTAGCCCAAGTCTGAATGTTGTCCAGTTCTTGCTGCATATTGGCATGGACTACTTCGGCATCTGAGGAGTTGCAAATGGTACCAAACATTGTATAATCATCAGTGAACATTCCCACTTCTGACCTTATGATGGAAGGTATGTCATTGATAAAACAGCTGAATGCTAATCTGAGGAACTCCTACAGTGATGATCCGGGACTGAGATAATTGGCATCCAACAACCACAATCATTTTCCTTTGGATTAGGTATGACTACAGCCTGTAGAGAGTTTTCCCCTGATTCCCGTTGCCTTTGTTAGGACTCCTTGATTTCACACTCTGTCAAGCGCTGCCTTGATGTCAAAGGCAGTTACTCTCACTTCACCTCAGGAATTCTGCTCTTTTGTTCACGTTTGGACCAAGGCTGCAATGAAGTCTGGAGACAGGTGGTATTCAAAGAACCCAAACTGCGCATCGATGAGCAGGTTATTGGTGATTAAGTGCTGCTTGATAGCCTTCCATCATTTTTGCTGATGATTGAGAGGTGACTGATGGAATGGTAATGGCCAGGTCGAATTTGTTCTGCTTTTTGTGGATAGGACATACTTGGGAAATTTTTAACATTGTTGGGTAGATGTCGGTGTTGTACCTGTACAGGGACAGCTTGGCTAAGGGTGAGGCAAGTTCTGGAGCACAAGTTTTCAACGTGCAGACAGGATGTTGTCAGGGGCCCCTAAGCAATGTTGCATCCAGTGTTTCTTGATGTCACGGTAAGTGAATGGAGTTGACTGAAGAGCAGCATCTGTGATGGCGGAGGCTTCAGGTGGAGGCTAAGGTGGACCCACTTGGCACTCCTGAAACAAAATTTGACACTGAGCCACATAAGGAGATATTAGGATGGATGTCCGCAAACATGGTCAAAAGGCTGGGTTTAAGAAGCATCAAAGAGGAAAGGTAAAGATGGGGATCTAGAGAGTCAATCGTGAGCTTTGGGCCCTGGCAGCTGAAGGCATAGTTTTCAATAATGGAGCAATGAAAATCATGGATGCACAGGAGGTCAGAATTGGAAGAACATAGGGCTCTCCAACAGTTGTGGGGTTGGAGAAGATTACAGAGATGGGAAGGGGCAAGACTTTGGAGAGATTTGAAAACAAGGATGAGAATTTTAAAATTGACATGTAGCTGAACCAGGATAGATCTCTTTGGTGCAGTTTAAACTACATTTCCCAGATATGAACTACAGTTGTTCAGCGTCAATGGTACAGAAGATTTCTAGCATAAAATGATGTTAAAATGAGTGAGAAATTGCTGAAATTGCCTATGAAGTTTAATCTCAGTAGAATGGGATGGTAAAATCAATTAATTACTGAGGTTAATAGTGATTTAAATATTCCTTTCAAATATTTGACCCAGATTACCACACTGATTTTTTTTTTAATGACTTCAAGGTACTCTACAAGAATGCCTTGTAAGAGAGAGAGAGAGAGAAGAATGTCAGTGCTTGTGTCACACTGGACAATGTGCCTGCCACAGCTAAATAGCTGGAGGTTATGAGTAAACAGCCAGAGCTGAATGTGAGGCTGGCATCATTGGAATGTGTGTGAGGGTAAAGAGCAGTATAGTTTTTCCCAATGTCCTAACCAATATTTATTCCCCAACTTAAGTCATTTAAAAAAAAAATGATTATCTGGGTCATTTAACTCATTGCTGTTTGTGGGAGCTGGCTGTGCGCAAATTGGCTGCCACTTCTACTAATAACCACAATGACTAAACTTCAAAAATACTTATTGGCTGTCAAATGCTTTGGGACATCCTGGGGTCATGAAAGGCACTATATACACAAGTCTTTATTTTCTTGTAAGGAAACCATGAGGTTTTTTTTGCCTTCTCTTTTAAGTTTTATCCTTCCTTTTGCCATCTTGTTTGAAGATGGGTGGCTCATTCTGCAGTACGGTTCCATAGGTGTTGTCAACCAATATGTGTGGACAGATCAACTATTCCTGTGCCATCCTTGTGAGGATACAGCAACACTGGCAGATCCAGGAACTCGCCACAATACCTTTGCAATAGCAAGTGCCAGTGTAAATCACCTTACCTGCATGTTGGGTGCTGGGCTCTTCAAATAATGCTACTGGTGAGCTGCATTCACTTTCTTTGATGATTGAATATGTTCAATGGGTTTGCGTGGCTCAAGTTTGTAAATTTTGCGCCAAACCAGCTGGTAAGACTGTTTGACAACACAGTCTGGAAGCTTCTGATACACACATGGCGCTCCTGCATGGGAGCCCATCTCAGCATGGGATGCTACACGGGCTGTGCTGAAAATGGCCCCAGGTGCTGCACAGCCCATTCAGAGGGCCCACCCAGCTCCAGTGGTGTTATGGGTTTGATTTCTAAACACCCTCATGTCTAAATTCTAGTCTGCTAGACACTGCAGAACATTGGCCAGCAGTACTGGGAGACAGCAGCATTGTCAGTGCTGCTGTCTTCTGTATGAGATGTTAGACTGAGACCCCCCTGTCTCCTCAGGTGGATGTAGCAGATCCTGAAGAAGAGCTAGGGAGT
The DNA here is from genome assembly GCF_964194155.1 of Cetorhinus maximus. Taxonomy (NCBI): domain Eukaryota; kingdom Metazoa; phylum Chordata; class Chondrichthyes; order Lamniformes; family Cetorhinidae; genus Cetorhinus; species Cetorhinus maximus. The sequence continues at coordinate 178,340,112 of NC_135880.1, forward strand.
TCTCCATAGTTACCTGATGTTGATTGAAGGATAAACGTTGGCCAGGGCACTGGGGGAGAACATCCCTACTTTTCTTCAACATGGTGCCATGGACCTTTCACCCGAGAGAGCAGACAGGGTCTCGGTTTAATGTCTAACCTGAAAATGGACACCCTGTGAGTTGTGAATTACCAGAAGTCGCTGGTCGATTTACACTGCTCCACCATTATCTATATTAAAACAGCATCAATCTCCCTGGGAGTTTCCTGAAGTTGTTGCATTTGCACATTTATTACAGTTTAAACTCAGAAAGCCAAGTCTAACATTTAACAGTGTAACTGACTCCATGGTATTTGTTAATGGCTGTCACTCAACTTCTCTTGTCCAGGATGTGAACAATTATAAGTGTGGAGTCTCATTCCTTCAGGCTGTGAGTTGTTGAAGATTTAGATAATGTCAAATTTTAAAATGTAATTTTCTTTCTTTTCCTCTCTCTCTCTCTCTTTCCTCTCTCTCTCTCAATCTACTCTTGCTATGTCTTTATTTCTCTTTCTGGACCTGATTTGACTTTAATTCATTCCATATTTTTCTCCGTTGTTCCTCTGTTTCTTTCTCAATCCTTAAATCTCAATGGTTAAGGAGACAGACTAGTGCTGCACTCTGAGTTCTCAGATGTCCCTTTGCCCCCGTTGCGCCATCATGAGCTCACGCTCGAACCAAGTTAGGGCATAAAGAACAGTTTGGAGCTGAAGGTTATGGGAACAAGCGCAAGTAACAGGACTTGTCATGAGATTAACCATTTGTAGCAAGACCCAGCCCAGTAGAAAAATACTCCTGTGATTTGGTGGGGAGAAATGTAGTTTTAATTTCAAGAACTCTCTTAATGTTTTCAGCTGTCAAATTTCCCTTGGCTTCAGTTCAACTGCTAAGGGGGCCACTCTGTTAAAGTCAGTTGCAAAGAAATGCTGATTTTGTTTTAAAACTGCATTCTGTGTTTTAACAATCTCACTTGTTTGGCTGAGCTATACTCAGCCAAGACAAGGGTATTTTTTCAGATTCCGAATAATTGTCCCAAACCTAATGCTCCATTGTACTATAGCGGTCCCAACAGACAAACCTGAGCACCATAAAAGGAATCCACAAATGCTGTTTAACTGTACAATCCACATCTGGTGGCTTTGCGGTGTGTATGTTTTGGAATGCAGTTCAGGGGAGGTGCTCAGGAACTAGTAAGCAGAATTTTGATTTGGCACCTAAACCAGGCATGAAGGCAAAGTTCAGGCAAGAGAAGGCAAAGGAGAAATCCTGTTTGTTAAGTAGGAATTATACTGAGAGATTAATGTCTATCAGGAAAATTTAAGCAGCCTGGGGCTCTTTTCTCTAAAAAAAGGGAAGGCTGAGGGTTGACCTGATAGAGATCTTTAAAATTATGAAGAACTTCAGCTAGGTTGATATAAAGAAGATGTTTCCACTTGTGAGCGAGATCAGAACTAGGGGCCATAATTATAAGATAATCACTAATTTATTCATTAGGTAATTCAGGAAAAACTTCTTTACGCAGAGAATGTAGAACTCAGGGAGTGATTGAGGTCATGAGCATTGGTGGGTTTAATGGGAAGCTAGGTAAATACATGAGGACATAGACTAGTTGGTGGAGTGGGCAAATAGGTGGCAGATGAAGTTCCATGCGGAGAATTGTGAGGTGATGCATTTTGGTAGGAAGAACATGAGCAGACAATATAAAATAAGGGGTGAAATTTTGAAGGGGGTGCAGGAGCAGAAAGACCTGGGTGTGTATGTGCATAGGTCATTGAAGGTGGCAGGACAGAAGGAGAGAGCAGTTAATAAAGCATATAGTATCCTGGGCTTTACTAATAGGAGCATAGGGTACAAGAGCAGGGAGGTTATGCTGAATTTATATAAGACACTCGTTAGACCTCAGCTGGAGTATAGTGTACAGCTCTGGGCACCACACTGTAGGAAGGATGTGAACACACTGGAGAGAGTGCAGGAGAAGTTTACGAGAATGGTTCCCGGGATGAGAAACTTCAGCTATGAGGATAGATTGGAGAGGCTGAGACTGTTTTCCTTGGAGAGAAGAAGGCTAAGAGGAGATTTAATAGAGATGCTTAAAATCATGAGGGGACTGGACAGAGTAGATAGGGAGAAACTGTTCCCGCTCGTAAAAGGATCAAGGACAGATCAAGGGCACAGATTTAAAGTGATTTGCAAAAGAAGCAAGTGTGATGTGAGAAAAAGCTATTTCATACCAGTAGTTCAGGCATAGACTGCACTGCCTGGAAGCGGGGTGGAGGCAGGTTCAATTGAGACATTCAAGAGGGCATTAGATGATTATTTGAATAGAAACAATGTGCAGGGGTGCGGGGAAAATGCAGGGCAATGGCACTAGGTCATAACGCTCATTTGGAGAGCCGGTGCAGACACGATGGGCCGAATGGCCTCCTTCTGTGTCATTAAAATTCTATGATTCTGTGAGGGAGAAAGGAATAGAAAAATATGTTGATGGGGTGAGATGAAGTAGGGTAGGAAGAGGTTTGTGGGGAACATAAACACTGGCACAGACCTGTTGGGCCAAATAGCATTTGCAGCACAGAAAGAGGCTATGTAAGACCAGGTAAGAGTTCAGTGCATCTTTTCAGAGTGGTTTTAAGTGTGCAACAATGTCCCACAAAGCTGTGTTCTGGGACGTGTATGTTCACTCTGTATCAATGAGTCTGATATAAGCCTAGGGGGAATGGTGTTAAACTTTGCAGATGACATCAAATTCAGGGGTATAGTTAAATTTTTTGAAGGCTGCATCAAGCTACCAAGGGATAGTGATAGGATGGAGAAATGGGTTAAAAAGTGGCAGATGAAATTCCACATCAGTAATGTGTGAGATGAGGCTTTTTGGTTATAAAAAAAACCAGCAGTGATTGTACTCAGAACAGAAATAGGACTTGATGCTGTGGAAGAACGGAAGGCATTAAGCCATATAGCAGTAAAGGCACCACCTCAGGCTAACATTGCGAAAAAAGATCCTAGGTTTTATTTTATTTTCCCCATTTGTTTAATTTGCAGGTTGCTATTTGATTATTTATCTACTGCTTTTTGTTAATTACTTAATTGCTAATTATGATGATAGCAACCTCATTACCATCACTTGACTAGCTTTAACATCTCAATAATTCATTTTAATTCATTACTTTGAGGGAAGCTGGTTTCATTCCAAATCCACTGCATTTTATTCAATTGATAATAAATTTTTTAAACATGGCTCAGTTCCTCCAACTTCCTGTGAGCATTAGTAAGAATGTAAAAGCAAAGGGTTTATAGAAAACTTGGCTTCAAAATGGGGAATTGGCTCGATTTTCCTTGGTCCCCTTATCCTGCTTCAGCTGAAACCCACACTTACAGGCGACTCTTCAGAGTGCCAGCTGTGATGCAGTGGCCTCTCAATCAGAAAGTTGTGGGTTCAAGTCCCATGCCAGGACTTTGAGTACAAAAATCTAGGCTGACACTCCTAATGCAGTACTGAGGAATTGCTGCACTGTTGGAGGTGCTGTCTTTCAGGCCCTCTTTTGTTGATGTTAAAGATCCCATGGGCTTTTGAAGAAGAGTTAGGGAGTTCTCCCCAGTGTCCTGACCAATGTTTATCCCTCAGCCAACATCACATGTGCAGATTATCTGGTCATTATCCCATTGCTGTTGGGAGCTTGCTGTGCACAAATTGACTGCTGTGTTTCTTACATTATTACACTTAAAAAAAGTACGTTGTTGGCTCCAAAGCACTTAGGGATCTTCTGAAAGGTGCTACATCCAATGCAAATCTTTCTTTTCACTCCCATGTGCGACAGGACGAGAGATGGATAAGTAATAATAAAGAGTACAGACTTGCCAAATATGTTATATGGAATTAACCCATCTTCTTCCACCGACTTCAGCCTCAACCTCGGGAATGCCTTGATTCCCTGGCTGAGTCCAAGGATTGTCTCCACTCTGGGCCTCAGGTCCAGGAACTCAACTGCTTCTGACCTCAGCTCAATGGACACCACCAGCGTTGCCAATTCTGGTTAGATATCTTTTCCTGGAGGTTCCATCAGGTGACTTCCCGCCTCCAATCACCTCGTTTGGTCAAGCAACCCATTCCCTCCCGTCATTTTCCAGTTTTTTTTTCTATAATGAATGATAATGATTTGTGGTGATCTGGAGCACACTTCCTGAAAGGGCAGTGGAAGCAGTTTTGATAATAACTTTCAAAAGGGGATTCAAAAAGTAGTTGTAGGAAAAAACACTTGCAGGGCCATGGGGAAAGGGCAGGGGAGGCAGTGTGGCTAAATTTGAAAACTCTTCCAAAGAGCGCAGGAATGATGGGCCACATGGTCTCCTTCTGTGTTGTATTATTCTATGATTCTGTGAATAGACAAAAGTCTACCAAGAAAACAGGGTTGGGAGAAGAAAAAACAACATTTTATTTAGTGCTTCTATGATTTTTCTCCTGAGTTTACTTTCAGCAGCCTCTAGGAGATTAATCAGTAATTCTTGGAGACTCCAGACCAGTCCTGGAGGGCTGGCGGCCATTTTCCCATTGTCAGGCCCAGAAATGCCTTCACACGCTTTGACAGATCTTAGGTTCCTGAGTTGCCTGGGAAGCAGCCCAACCCTCCCAAGGCTCCAACTTACAGCCTTGATCGCAACTCATCTCCAGTCCCCTGGCACAGATGTGTTGCCCTGGCACAGATGTGTTGCCCTACCTACCCTGACTGTTCCATTCTGGCATCGACCACCGCGCTCCCTGGCCCACATCCCAGAGTGTCCATGAGGAATGCCATCGAAGCTTTAGCAGTTATTTTTTTTCAAAAACAGGGCTTGACAAAGTGCAAAATTTACAAACAAGAGAGGCAAAAGAGTCCTCGGTAGGATGTTTAAAATTGTGATTATTTTAAATGAAGCTGAATTGGAACTGCGTTCAACTGAGACATTCTTTCAAAAAGCTGTATCACTCCTCCCATGAGAAATTCATACATTTCAATCTGGAACTTCAGTAACTGAATATCTTATCGTTCTCCTTTACAGTAGCCAATAGTTAACAATCCATATCTTCAGAGTATGGCTATAAATCAGATGAGGCAATCAGACTGTCAACAAAAATAATATTTGAGGATGTGGAACTTGCTAGCATAAGGAGTAGTTGAGGTGAATAGCCAAGATGCATTTAAGGGAAAGCAAGTTAAGAATATAAGGGTGAAAGGAATAGAAGGATATGCTGCTAGGCTGAAATGAAGAGGGGTTAAATCGATAAACCTCCAGAATATCTATTTACTCAAAGATCCTGCATCAGCAGGTTTCCATTTATATACGGACATATTCCTTTCACCAAATTGATGGGTTTTATAAATGTCTGGAATCTCTTCTTCAATCCTGCTCTTTATAGGATCAGTAGATATATTTCTCTCTCTCTCTCTATCTCTTCCTGTGTCTCAGTTACTCTCCCCCTTTCTTTTTCCACTTTTTATGGTACTTTTTCTGTTATTTCAGTTATCTCTCCCAACTATATCCTCTTCCTCTCAACAATTTCAACTACATCCTTTTCCTCCATTATTCCCAAACAATGTCAGCTATCGCAATGATTGTCATTACTCATGGTCACAAGATTCTTTTTTGTTCTTTGTTGTTAATAATAACAAAAACATTTAAAAAAACCTCAAAATTCCTCTGCCCTGAACATTAATTTTAGCAACTTCACACCTTAGCAATTTCACACCTTAGCAACTTCACGTCTTAGTTACTTCACATCTTAGCAACTTATCTTAGCTACTTCATACCTTAATTACTTTGTATCTTAGCAACTTCAGATCTTAACTTAGATCTTAGCTACTTCATGCCTTAGTTACTTCAGATTTTAGCAACTTCAGATCTTAGCAACTTCCAATCTTAGCTACTTCACACCTTAGTTCATTCAGATCTTAGCAATTTCACTTCTTAGCTATGTCAGATCTTAATTGCCTCCCCAATTTTTACCAATCACTTTGCCCCTTCTGTTTTGAAGCTCTGTTTATCTTTGTCCTCCTGACAGGTGTTCCCAACTTTACTTTCTCACCTCAGCCGGTAACTATCTTTTTACCTATACCTACACCACCAATCTCCTGTCCAATATACCTTTGTTAATATGTTGTGCATTTTCTTATGAATATGTTTGAAAATTATGTGAGTTCTTGCGGCTCGAGTTTCCATGACTTGATTTAGGTGACTTTGACCCGTTCATAAAAGAGTTAAAAAAAATGAAACAAAAGATATAAAATATTTTTTAATGCCCCCATAGTTTTTCTCCTGATTGTCTCTCCCACTAGTGGCCTGGAGCTTGGCCTTCAATTCCTGGAGACTCCATGGCAATCTGGAGTGTTGGCAAACCGAGGTAAGCAGGTCATGAGGCCTGTTCCTGGGCCTGGTGTAATGCACTGTGCACAGGCCCAGTATGTGAAAGGGTTTGCGCCACTCCCTGCCTAGATTTCGATGGCCTTGGAGTGGGACCATATGGGATCCACAAACTCACTTTAATTCTTCTGTGATCAGTGATAACAATTGTTTAATGGGGGAAAAAAAAGACCAAATAGCATTATAAACTTACATCACTGTTAAAATCTAGTAATTGAGTGTTTAGAGTTCAGGTGGCTACAAGAGCAGGTCAGAAGCTGGGAATTCTGCAGCGAGTAACTCACCTCCTGACTCTCCAAAGCCTGTCCACCATCTATAAGGCACAAGGAGTGTGATGGAATACTCCCCACTTGACTGGATGACTGTGGCTCCAACAACACTTAAGAAGCTTGACACCATCCTGGACTATGCAGCCCCGCTTGATTGGCATCCCATCCACAAACATTCACTCCCTCCACCACCAACACACAGTAGCAGCAGTGTGTCCCATCTATAAGATGCACTGCAGCAACTCACCAAGGCTCCTTAGGCAGAACCTTCTAAACCCACGACAACTACCACCTGGAAGGACAAGGGCAGCAGATGCAAGTGAACACCATCACCTGCAAGTTCCCCTCCAAGCCACTCACCATCCTGACTTGGAAATATATCGTTGTTCCTTCACTGTCGCTGGGTCAAAATCCTGAACTCCCTAACAGCACTGTGGGTGTATCTACACCACATGCACTGCAGTGATTCAAGAAGTCAGCTCACCCCCACCTTCTCAAAGGCAATTAGGAATGGGCAATAAACGTTGACCTAGCCAGTGATGCACACATCCCGTGAAAGAATAAAAAAACGATTCACTGGAGATTCACTTGTGCTCCCATACATAGGAGCAGACCAAAACTGTGGTTCTTGGGTTGGGAGGTGCATGTTTGTAATATGCATCTCTGTAAATAAAAGCTTATAAAGTTGTAATGATTGCGCTCCAGCTCGATCCTTCACTGCCTGGCTATTTAAAATTGAACAACGTTACAACAATTTCTTAATTTACGCAGACTATCCATTGTTTACTAGTTGCAGCTCACCTCTGGGGAGTATTTGTATTTGTCAAGGGGCCGGTGGAACAATATCACCCAGACAAGGGAGGATAACATTGTTAATCTGGAGGATTTGCATGGATATTGTGCAAAAGTTATGTCGGATTGACACAGAAACTGCTGTATAAGTGCCCCATCAAACACAAAGAAGAGTAGTATTTATATAGCACCTTGCACAACCTTAATCATATTGAATGGCAGAGCAGGCTCGATGGACGTATGGTCTCTTCCTGCTCTAATTTCTTATATTCTTATGCCCCAAAGTGCTTTACAGCTAATGAAGCACTTTTGAAGTATAGTCACTGTTTCACTATATGAAATAAGGCAGCCAATTTATGCACAGCAAGACCCCACAAACAGCAATGTGATAATGATCTTCTTCTTAGTGGTGTTTGGTTGAGGAATAAATAGTGATCAGGATGCTGGGGGAGAAAACTCTCCTGCTCTTTTTTGAATAATGTTGTGGGGTCTTTTATGTCCACCGGAGGGGACAGACTGGTCCTCAATTTAATGTCCCATCTGAAAAGACAGCACCTTCAACAGTGCAGCACTTCCTGACTGCTGCATTATGAATGTCAGCTTGGATTTTGTCTCAAGCCTCTGGAGTGGGATTTGAACCCACAGCCTTCTGGCACACATAGGTGAGAGAGAACTACCATCTGAGCCACAGCCGGGAATTTTAATGGATTACAAGCACACATTGCTTTGCAATGGCCATGGGTTAAAACGCTGCAGCTAATTTGGTTCTCATTTAGTTCTGGTACCTCATGACTGGATTAATGCAATTGTGGGATGACTATTTACAAAATATAATGTTCATGGTCAATGTTTATTTTGCACTTATGGGGGGAAATGATTTGGAAGAGGAAGCATTAGCAAGATGCAGGACTCCATCCTGAGTACGTGCCCTGTCAGGGGAATGTTATCTGAAGTAAAATCCTGTTGACAGAAATCAGGGGCTGTTGGAACAACATTGAATTATTCACCCTGAAAAATTCTTCTCCAGATCCAATGGAGGAGGAGCACAGGTCAGCATCTTCTCCTTACATAAGAAGCAGGCGGCAATGAGTAGAACAGATCCTACAGCTTGGGTAGGGAGGAGTTGTGGAGAGGGAAAGTCGAACTCAGTTATGTTGTGGGGAGTTCCAATGATTTAAAGTTAAATGGGACAGTCTTTATAACAGTGTTTTAATTTGAAGACGGGAAAGAAAAAAAACACAACTTCGATTTGCAAAGTTCTTTTTTAAAACTAGCCAGTTGCAGGAGGTTAAATTATTTCCATTGAAACGCAGAGGAAAGTGAGTTGGTAGCCAAACCTGGACTCTCACTGCTTTCTCCTGAGGATTGACCAACTGGACTCAACTGCTGAAGTTAGCAAGCACAAACTCTGAACAGCCTTTTCTAATCGTTAGGTAAGCCTTTGCACTGCAAATGATTTGCCTGTTGCTTCAACATAGATCAACATCTTCTGGTTTCATTACATTTCTTTCGTAAAAGCTTTTTTCTCTTTCAATTTCTGGGTCATTGACAGTTACCTGCACAAATAAGTCATCTTAACTGAGTCATTTTGTTATTTTAGTGTTTGTACATGGCAAACTTTTGTTCATCTGTCCTAATTTGTCCTTATGTGGCACAGTGTCAAATTTTGTTTGATCATACTCCTGTGAAGCACTTGGGATGTTTTACTGCATTAAAGGTGCTATATAAATTCTCATTGTAGTTGAAACATTACTAATAATTATGTTAAACTCTGCCTGTGTTCCCTCAACAGAAAAACTGATATCCACCCACATACATCTGCAATCCAATTTTTTCTGTTGTTAACCTTTGGCAATAAAGCCCACCCAAATTCAAGATTGTGGACTTATGTGATTTATGCAACTCCCTGAGTGTCTCATTCTTCAACTGTAATAGGTTTTCCAGGAAACTGCTGGCAATGTTACCCAATGCCATGTGGATACTGCAAATGAAAGCTCCCCAGCTCAGTCTGGAAGGTAACTTCTGAGAAAAAAACTATTTGTTTTCTAAAATTATTAGACTGGAAATAAAATCTGCTTTTCTCACATGAGCTGCTTGCTAGATTTTGAAACCAATGGAATTTTCAACAAATTTACTCTCTCAATATTTTTGAATTGAAGAACCAAAGCTCATTTCAAACATATGTAACATTGTAGGATAAATAGTTCCTTAATAGAAAAGGATATACTGGCCTTGGAGGAGCTGCAGCGTAGATTCACCGGAATGATACCGGGTCTGAAAGGGTTAAATTATGAGGACAAGTTGCAGGGACTAGGCTTGTATTCCTTTGAGTAAAAGAAGATTAAGGGGTGATCTAATTGGGGTGTTTAAGATGATTGCAGGAGTTGATAGGATAGATATAAATGACTTGGATAAAGGGATGGGAAGGATTGGTGGCAAAATTTGCTGATGACACAAAGATAGGTAAGAAAGTAAATTGTGAAGAGGACATAAGGAGGCTACAAAGGGACATAGATAGGTTACGTGAGTGGACAAAGGTCTGGAAAATGGAGTATAACGTGGGAAAATGTGAAATTGTTCATTTTGGCAGGAAAAATAAAAAAGAAGCTTATTATCCAAATGGTGAGAGATTTCAGAGCTCTGAGATTCAGAGGGATCTGGGTGTCCTAGTGCATGAATCACAAAAGGCTAGTATGCAGGTGCAGCAAGTAATTGGGAAAGCTAATGTGAACGGAATTGAATACAAATGTAGGGCTTCAGTTGTACAGGGCACTGGTAAATCCACATCTGGAGTACTGTGTACAGTACTGGTCTCCATATTTAAAGAAAAATGTAAATGCGCTAGAAGCAGTTCAGAGAAGGTTTACTAGACTAATACCAGGAATGGGTGGGTTGTCTTATGAGGAAAGGCTGGACAGGTTAGGCTTGTATCCACTGGAGTTTAGAAGAGTAAGAGGCGACTTGATTGAAACCTTTAAGATCCTGAGGGGTCTTGACAGGGTGGATGTAGAGAGGATGGTTCCTCTTGTGGGAGAATCTAGAACTAGGGGTCACTGTTTATAAATAAGGGGCCGCTCATTTAAGACAGAGATGAGGAAAAATTTTTTCTGTCACGGGGCCATGAGTCTTTGGAACTCTCTTCCTGAAAAGGCAGTGGAAGCAGAGTCTTTGAATATTTTTAGGGCAGAGGTGGATATATTCTTGATTAACAAGGGGGTGAAAGGTTATCGGGGGTAGGCAGCAATGTGGGGTTGAGGTTATAATCAAATCAACCATGATCTTATTGAATGGCGAAAAGGTTCGAGGGGCCGAGTGGCCTACTCCTGCTCATAACTCATATGTTCATATGTAGATAGAGAGAAACTGTTTTCTCTGATGGGGGGTGTCCAGAACAAGGGGGCAGAACCTCAAAATTAGAGCCAGGCTATTTAGGAAGTATTTATTCATGCAAAGTGAGGCGGAAAGTATGGAAATCTCTCTCTCTCATTCAAAAAGCTGTCGAGGCTTGGGGCGAATTAGAAATTTCAAAACTGAGCTTGATAGAGTTTTGTTAGGAAAAGGGTATTAAAAGTTACAGAACCAAGGAAGGTAGATGGAGTTAATATAGAGATCAGTCTTGATTTAACTGAAGGATGGGACAAGCTGGACATGCTGAATGGCCTATTGCCATTCCAGTGTTCTTTAATTTGAATTATCTGATGCACAGATCACCTCAGACCCTTATCCATCAACTTTCATTTAATCGAGTGTCAGATCATTTCCTGTGTTCCTGTTTGTCTGATCAGCTGCAGTAATGGAGGGTAATTGTTAACAATGACAAAGCAATATTGGTAAATATACCTATAAATATATTAAATATACCTAGTTCCACTCCCTGGCCCTTTTCCTCTAACCCTGAAATTGTTTCTACTTCAGATAATTATCCAGTTCCTTTTTGAAAGCCATCATTGGATCTGCCTCCACCACACTCCCAGACAGTCCATCCCAGATAGGGACATAGGACATAAAAATTTAACTTAAAAAGGACTTAAGAGCAGGAGTAGGCCATTCAGCCCTCTGAGATTGCTCATGACTGATCTGGTTGTGGTCTCAACTCCACTTTTCTGCCTGCCCCCCCATAACTCTTGACTCCCTTGTCTACCAAAAATCTGTCTAGCGCTGCCTTGAATAAATTCAGTGACCCAGCCTCCATTGCTTTCTGGGGAAGAGAGTGACACATAATAATTACACTCTGAGAGAAAAAAATTAGAACATAAGAACATAAGAAATAGGAGCAGGAGTAGGCCATTCGACCCCTCAAGCCTGCCCCACCATTCAATAAGATCATGGCTGATCTGCCCCAGGCCTCAACTCCTCTTTCGTGCCAGCTCCTCATGGCCCTCAACTCCCTGATATTTCAAAAATCTATCTATCTCCTCTTTAAATACTTTCAGTGATCTAGCCTCCACAACTCTCTGGGGTAGAGAATTCCAGACATTCACTACCCTCTGAGAGAAGAAATTCCTTCGCATCTCAGTTTTAAATGAGTGTCCCCTTATTATGAACTATGTCTCCTAGTTCGAGATTACCCCACTAGTGGAAACATCCTCTCAACTTCTACCCTGTCAAGCCCCCTCAGAATCTTGTACATTTCAATACGATCACCCCTCATTCTTCTAAACTCCAATGAATAAAGGCCTAACCTGTTCAGCCGTTCTTGATAAGTTAACCCCTTCATCCCAGGAATCAGCCTAGTGAATCTCTTTTGAACTGCCTCCAATGCCAATACGGGGACCAAAACTGTACACAGTATTCCAGGTGCAGCCTCACCAACACCTTGTACAGTTGTAACAAGACTTCCCTATTTTTAAACTCCATCTCACTAGCAATACAAATTCAATTTGCCTTCTTAGTTACTTGCTGCACCTGCATGCTAACTTTTTGTGTTTCATGGACAAGAACACCCAGATCCCTACACTTTTTTGGAGTCTCTCTCTATTTAAATAATAGTCTGTCTTTTAATTCTTCCTACCAAAGTGCATGACCTCACACTTTCCTACTTAAAACTCCATCTGTCAAGTTTTTGCTCACTCATTCAACCTGTCTATATCCCCTTGCAGATTCCTTATGTCCTCATCACAACATTTTCCTCACTTTCATCTTAACAGGCAGACCTCTTGTTCTTAAATTGTGTGCCCTAGTCTCCCTCACAAATGGAAAAATCCTCCCGGTATCCATCCTGTCAAGTCCCCTCAGGATCTTATATGTTTCAATAAGATCACATCTCCTTCTTCTAAACTCCAATGAGTATAAGTCCAACCTCTTCAATCTTTCTTCATAGGATAAGCTTTTCATCCCAGGAATGAATCAATGAATCTTCCCTGAACTGCTTCTAAGGCAATTATATCCTTTTTTAAATAAGGAGACCAAAACTGTAGACAGTATTCCAGATGTGGTCTCACCAATGACCTATACAGCTGCAGTAACACCTCCCTACTTTTATATTCCATTCCCTTTGGAAAAAAATGTCAACATGCTATGTGCATTCCTAATTGCCTGCTGCATCTGCGTTCAAAAATTTTGTGATTCACATCCTGATCTTAACCATTCGCTGCGTAAAAACAAGTTTTTCCTCATGCCCCCTTTTATCAATCACCATAAATCAGTGCTCTTTGGTTCATGAACTTTCCACCAACGGGAACAGTTCCTCCTTATCTACTCTGTCCAGATCCCTCATGATTTTGAATACCTCCAGCAAATATTTTTTTATTCTTTTTAGCGGGACATGGGCGTTGTTGGCTGGGCCAGCATTTATTGCCCATCTCTAATTGCCCTTGAGAAGGTGATCTTGAGCTGTCTTCTTGAACCGCTGCCGTCCAATCTCCTCTCAACCTTCTCTTCGCTACGGTGAACACCCAGCTTCTCCAATCTATCCTCATAACTCAAGTCTCTCATCCCTGGAACCATTCTTGTAAATCTTTTCTGCACCCTGTCTAAAACCTTCATTTGCTGCCCAGATCTGGATGCAATACGCCAGTTGAGGCTAAACCAGTGTTTTATAAATGTTCGTTATAACTTCCTTCTGCACCGGTTAATATTGCAAAATGTCTTAAGGTGCTTCCCAGGAGTGACTACCAAGCAAAATTAAATTACGAGCTACACAAAGAGATATTAGGACTGGTACTTGTTAACATTTAACTTTTAGTTAACCTCTTTTTCTCCTGTGTGTCACAACACATACTGAATAAGCTTGATCTGTTGAGCCTTCCAAAGAAGGATTGAAAACCATGCTTGATTATAAACTGTATTTTGCATATTTTAATTTGTACATTAAAGGAACATGTCATAACATCTCAAATAATATAAAGGCAAAATACTGTGGAAATCTGTAAATGAAACATAAAATGCTGGAAAATGTCAGCAGGTTTGGCAGCATCTGTGGAGACAAAACAGAGTTAATGCTTTGAGTCCAATATGACTCTTCTTCAGAACTGAAGAGAAGTAGAACTGTGATGGGTTTTATGCTGTTGAAAGTGGGGAGGGTCAGGTAGTATAGAAGGGAAGGTCAGGGACAGGTTAGAGGGTGGGAGAGATTAGATGATAAAGATATCATGGAACAAAAGGCAATGGGAGTGGTAATGGTGGTAGTAACGAAACAAAGCATTGGTCCAGAGTAAGTGTTAATGGCAGAATAAAGGAAAATAGAAACATGAAACATGAAAGATACAGATTGGCACTTGGCAAAATTAAAATGGAGGACAGAGTTCATGGTCTGAAGTTGTTGAACTCAATGTTGAGAAGATAATAAGATCTCATGATGTACTTTCTCTTGAATCTATTGAAAAGTCTAATTACATAAGCAGTCTTAATTGTTGACTTCAAAGCTACTTTTCTCAAACAGATCTTCCGCTCCACTTGTTTTTGAATTCTTTGAAGAGTTGGATTTTTTAACCATTGTCTTTCCATACTATAAATAATGGATCCCTCTGCCTATCTTTATCACACTCGATGCCATTCCACTCAATTATCTCCTTGCATTTCTTGTAGACAATACTCAGACATTTGCCACAGATGACAAGCTACGCTTTCTTGTCATGGCATTTCAAAACCATCCTGTTTACTTTGAAAGACATGCTGCTTCAAGATACAAGACAGTTTTATTATTAACCCTTCACTCCCCACTTTGTCCAAAAGCTTGATCAAAGATGTAGGTTTCAAAGGAGCACCTTAAAGGAAGAGAGAGAGAGGCAGAGAGATTTAGGAAGGAAACTCCATAGCTTAGGGCCCAGGCAGCTGTAGAAACAGCTGTCAATGGTGGAGCCATGAAAATCGGGGATGCGCAAGAGGTCAGAATTGTAGGAATGCTGAAATCCCACAGAATTGTAGAGCTGGAGGAGGTTACAGAGGTTGGGAGTGGGAAAGGTGTTGTATATTTTATATCTTAGAGTTGTGCAGAGATGACACTAGTTTCTATGTGCGTAACAGATTTTATTCACATTGCTTTAAAATGTCTACTCCATGCTTCAGCTCTGGCTTCCAGTTCTTTCTACATCTTGTTTATTTTTCTCTGAATCAACACCCAGGCTTAACCAATCAAGCACAGAGTGCATACATTAATTACCAGACTCACATAATCAAACACAGAACAATTGCACACTACACAAGTCCACAGAGGGATTTGAAAACGAGGATGAGAATTTTAAAATCGAGGTGTTTACTCCCACCTGCATGGATTATTGGGTGGCAATCAGGAATGGGGAAATTGGCCAATTTTTCTCCCCCCCCCCAATGCTAGCCAGGCGTGCTCTGAAAAATGATAGTCTGACAACTGCTGCACCACCTGAGATCAGTCAACTCAAAGTGAAGACAGACAGGGAAGCTCTCCCAACCAAAAGTGGTCAAAAGAACCTAGCTATGCGCAAGCTATGAAGCCAATCTGGTTGGCCATATTCCTGGAGGTGTCATCACATGACCTACTGCCGCCAACTGCCCCGCCCCCACACTTTAGCCATTGGTCACCCAACATGTGCATCCTCACTGTGCACGAGCCTCCCTAGTCAATCAGAAAGTGAATAGAGCCATTGTTACCCAATTGGATAATTCCTGGCTGCCAGTCAAGCAAGTTATTTTTTTGCCCTGTATCAAATATTTTTGTAATTAGTAAACAGAAGAGTTTGAAGATTTTTTTTTAAGAGGCAGTTTTTTAAGTGACCCTATGATATTATTCCTAGGTTACATGCAACAGTGTCCTAGGGATCAGCCTTTAGCTCCTGGGGGCTCCAGGGCAATCCTGGAGGGTTGGCAACCCTTTCTATGTTGGCATCCTGCTTTGGATTTGCATTGCTGTTAGGAATGCTGGGTGATATCTCTCTTTTTTGGTGGATGCTACCCTTGGCAGCACCAGCACAGTTTTATTTACAGTATGAGTTGCTACTCACTTTCGCTAGTCTGGCAGTTTAAATGGTTTGTGACTAATGCAAAAATTGGGATAATATAGTGGGGGGATAGGGGCCTAGGTGCATAGATAAATAAGAGCTGGTCTTTCTTCAGGACATCACAAAGCACTCTATACCCAATGAGATTTTTAAAATGTTTTATTTGTTCACAGCATGTGCGTGTTGCTGGCTAGGCGACACTGTGAAACTGTCACATGAGCTGCGACATGTGCATTCATTTCAATGAAAATTTTTGTGAAAATTTTAAATCATTCACGAAACCCCATCCCGTCCGTGGATGAGCTTCCATGAAAAATGCGAAGGCCGCCTGGGCTCTTTGCCTGCCCCCCCGCCAGCCTGAAGGTTGGACGGGCAGCCCAGGTAAACTGCTTAAGTGGCTTTTGAAATGGCCTTAATAGGCCTTTGACAGTCTGGCGGGTGTGCAGCTGACTCGGGGGGCGCGCCTGCCAAACTGAAAACCTAAATGACGTTCAGTGACATCGGGATGCACGCCCAACGTCACCCCCGCGTCTTTTTACGCCTCGTCGAGTGGGCCCCGTCCCCGCTCGCCGAGCCGAAGATTCTGCCCCTTATGTTCTTATGTAAGATACAGATTGGCACACTTGGCAAAAGCAAAATCAAAATGGAGGACAGACCTCAGTAAAGGACCCCATGGCCACTATTTCGAAGAAGAGCAGGGGAGTTCTCCACCCCCCCCACCCCCGTGGCCTGACCAATATTTATATCCCTCAATCGAAATAGGAAATGCATAAGAGGTTATCTGGCCATTATCTCATTGCTGTTTGTGGGAGCTTGCAGTGTGCCTGCGGGGTTTCCCTACATCACAGTGACTACACTTCAAAAAGCACTTCATTGACTGTAAAGCTCTTTGAGAAAGGGAAACCACCTTCAGTGACTGAGAAAGGTGCTGCTATATCAATGCAAGTCTTTCTTTATGAGTTCTCGTTTTTGCATGAGCACGGAGCCTGTAATAAGCTAATGTGACTGCTTAAACCTTCAATTCAAAAAGCAGAAATGACAAAAAATTCATATTTCAATGGTACAAAATGGGGTGAAGAGGACGAGGCTGGCTTTTCTTCACATGTCCATTAGGTGTCGTCAATTACACGCTCCTGAGCTGAAAAAAGAAGCTTCGCAACTCTTGGGCAAGAGAAATGAAGTTGATGACGCCGGAGTGAAACTCCACCTTATTCCTGCCGCTGATTTAACCCAATCTGAGCATTATTCACTTCCTTTTTTCCCTCTGCACCGTGGCTGACTCAATTGCAAGAAGGCGAGTGTGTGGGGCAGAGGGGAGGAGAGGGTTTTGGGGGGTTGGGGGGTTGGGGGGTGCGGGGTGGGGAGGGGAGGGGGGGTTTATTTTCCTTGCGAATGGAAACTTACTGAAACGCCAAAGGGGGAAGCGGAGCTTTCGGCTGCAGCTTGTGATGTAGGAGCTGCAATAGGACATCAGCAGAGACAGCCCAATGGCTTTGGACAAGATGCTGCAAGCCATGTCCCAAGCCGGCAACTCATCGTAACACTTGCCCCCTGCGACTGCCTGCCTGTCTTTAAACCAAGTCTGCACGTCCTAAGAAGGGAAGCTAAGGAAACTTTTCGCCCCACACCGGTGAGAAACTTTGAATGTTGATTTTTTCTCTTTTAAAGGGACTTGAGTTGCTCCACAGACACAAGGTAAGGAGTTAGGACCTCTTGGGCACAGAGAAAACATGTGTTATTTTATTTTAAAGTGAAAGTGAAGAGTCTGGCTGGGCTGTGGGAGGATAGACTTAAAGTTGTAAGGGAGCCCCATGTTTAAATCTTCTTTACTAACCCCCCCTCTCCCCATTGTTCTTTTGCAGCTGTAATGTTGCCCATCCCCCTCCCCTGACAATCTGACAAGTCATCGAATGACCAGGGGGAGACTCTGCTTCCAGTTGCAGCCAGGGTCAGAGACTGATTTAATGTCATTGGCAAGAGAGCGAGAGATAAGGAGGAATTTTTTTTTGTCGTTGTTTAACACAGCGAGCTGCTGTGATCTGGAATGTGCTGCCAGGAAGGGTGGCGGAGGCAGAGTGAAAAGGAACTTTCGACAGGGGAACCTACTAGAGAGGTGTGGGGGTGGAAGAATTGCAGGGCTCCATGCAAAGGGCAGGTGAGTGAAGCTAATTGGACATAGCTCTAGGTCAGGTCTGAAGTTTAGTTCTTCCTACGCCCTGATATAGCAGTGTTAGCTATTAATAGGACACTTGCCTATCAGCTCAAACGCTTTGGGATCAAGTCCTACCCCAGGGTTTTGAGCACTACCAGCGCAGTGCTGTGCTGTCGGAGGTGCCGAACCCCCCAACCCCCCCAACCCAGCTGCCTTCTCAGACCTTCCCATGGCAGTATTTTGGGAAAAGAGCAGGGGCATTCTCTCCAGTGTCCCAGCCAATATTTATCCCTCAGCCAACATCACAAAAACAGAATATCCGGTGATGATCACATTGCTGGCAGTGGGATCTTGCTGTGCACAAATTGTCTGCCCCAGTTCCTACATTGCAATAGTGCAGGACTGCACTTCAAAAAGTACCTTACTGGCTGTAAAGTGCTTTGGGATGTCCTTAGGTCATCAAAGGTGCTATATGATGGTGTGGGGTGTTGGGGGGGGTGGGGGGAGGGATGGTACTGTGGTTGGCCATAGCAATAGCCCTGGATATTATAATCTCCCATGCCCCATGCATTACTTTCTGAAAGCCTCTACTTTCTGAAAATCTGCCTGAGTTAAAATCACTGTTAAGGGGACCGACCCCCATTGTAATCTAACAGGCTGACCTCTTTTACATGTGACACATGAATGACACTACAGTTTGCAGTGGATGTTAATCTATTTCATGAAGCTTTTTGTAACATAGAAGGTAATAAAAGCATTCCATTATAACCTGTTAATGAGCTAAATTCTCTTCATAAACTGGTGAACTCCTGCAATTAATTGACCCTAACCTTTAGAAGAGAGTGTTTTATCTCTCTCCCCCTCTCTCTCTCTCTCTCTCGTACCTGCTTTCTCTCTCCCTCTTGTGACTGTTTGCACTCCAAGATTCTGCAGGCTGCCTCCCCCTCCTTGACACAATAGAACAAGGCCTCGACCTCTGACCCTGTCCCAGCTCTTTCTCTCTCTCTCTCTCATGTTAGCGATGCATTAGTTGAATAATCAAAGGGACCTGTTACTTCCCTCCTGGGCACTGAACTTCCAGTGGTGCTCAGGTGAATGAAACCTACCCCAACGTTATATGTGTGAATGTATTAACAAACCCTGTTATCTCATGTTTTGCCAGACAACCAACTCTGCTAACTGCTTTGTTTCATCCCAACTACTGGATCAAATATACTTTCTCAGATTCCTAAAGGGAGGTGTGAATTTGGTTGTTTCTCTGCAATGCTTAACTCTCCTGGCCAGCCTCCACCCTCGGTAAAGTCCTGCTCATCCAAAATCCCAACACTAATTGACCCCAAATCTCATTCACCTATCAACCCCTGCCCTCACTAACCTGGCTCCCAGTCCAAAATCGCCAGAGTTTTAAAATTCACACCCTTGATTTCAAATCCCTCCATGGCCTCCCCCCTCCACCGCTCCCGATCTCTGTAACCCTCTGGAGCCTCACAACCCTCTCAGATATTGGGACTCCTCCATTTCCAGCTTGTCGCTCATCCCCGATTTTAATTGTTCCAGCGTTGCTGGCCGGGCCTTCAGAAGCCTAGCCCTAAGCTCTTGATATCCCTCCCTCAACCTTTCTCCCTCTCGAACTCTCTTTCCTCCTTTAAGATGCTCCTCAAAAGCTGCCTGGTTGGCCAATCTTTTGGCTTAATATGTCCCTTACATGGCTTGGTGTCAAATTTTGTTTGATAATGCTCCTGTGTAGCACCATGTTAAATACACAATGTATGTACAAGTTTGTTATTGTTAATAGCAACTATTTGATAAAATATTTCCTATAATAAATAGTCAAAAAACTTGAAATATGACAAGTCATACAGGTTCTTTTCCAAAAGCTGAGGCTTCTTTTTCACAGAATTTTAATGGCATAGAAGGAGGCCATTCGGCCCATCACTTTTGCACCAGCCCTGCGAATGAGCGTTATGACCTAGTGCCATTGCCCTGCCTTTTCCCCGTACCCCTGCACATTGGTTCTAACCAAATAGTCATCTAATGCCTTCTTGAATGCCTCGATTGAACCTGCCTCCACCGCACTTCCAGGCAGTGCAGTCCAGACCTGAACCACTGGTTGTGGGGAAAAAAGTTTTTTCTCACATCACATTTGCTTCTTTTGCAAATCACTTTAAACCTGTGCCCTCTTGTTCTTGATCATTTTACGAGCGGGAACAGCTTCTCCCTATCTACTCTGTCCAGCACCCCCATGATTATGAATATCTCTATCAAATCTCCTCTTAGCCTCCTTCTCTCCAAGGAGAACAGTCCCAACCTCTCCAATCTATCTTCATAACTGAAGTTTCTCATCCCTCGAACCATTCTTGTAAACCTCTTCTGCACTCTCTCCAATGTGTTCACATCCTTCCTATAGTGTGGCATCCAGGACTGTACACAATACTCCAGCTGAGGTCTAATGAGTGTCTTATATAAATTCAGCATAACCTCCCTGCTCTTGTACTCTATGCCCCTATTAGTAAAGCCCAGAATACTTTATGCTTTAACTGTTTTCTCCATCTGTCCTGCTACCTTCAATGATCTATGCACATATACACCCAGCTCCTGCATTTTGGTCGGAAGAATAAAAAGGCGACTTATTATTTAAATGGAAAGAATCTTCAGAATGCTGCAGTGCAGAGGGATCTGGGTGTCCTCGTGCATGAATCGCTGAAAGCTAGTATGCAGGTACAGCAGGTAATAAGGAAGGCAAATGGAATTTTTGTATTTATTGCTAAAGGAATAGAGTATAAAAATAGGGAAGTGTTGTTGCAACTGTACAAGGCATTGGTGAGACTGCACCTGGAGTACTGTGTACAGTTTTGGTCCCCTTATTGAGAAAGGATGTAGTTGCACTGGAGCCGGTTCAGAGGAGGTTCACTAGATTGATTCCAGAGATGCGGGACTTGTCTTACGAGGGGAGATTGAGCAGTTTAGGCCTATACTTGCTAGAGTTTAAAAGGATGAGAGGAGATCTAATTGGGGTATATAAGATGGTAAAGGGGATAGACAAAGTAGATGTGGAGCGGATGTTTCCCCTTCAGGGGCATTCTAGAATGAGAGGCCATAGTTTTAGGCTAAGGGGTGGTAGATTTAAATCAGATGAAGAGGAATTACTTTTCCCAAATGGTCATGAATCTGTGGAATTCACTGCCTCAGAGTGCAGTGGATGCCGGGACGCTGAATAAATTTAAGGAGGAGATAGACAGATTTTTAATTAGTAATGGGTTGAAAGGTTATAGGTAAGGGCGGGAAATTGGAGTTGAGGCCGAAATTAGATCAGCTATGATCGTATTGAATGGCAGGGCAGGCTCGAGGGGCTGAATTGCCTACTCCTAGTCCTTATGTTCTTATATTCTGCATCCCCTTCAAAATTTCACCCCTTATTTTATATTGTCTGTCCATATCCTTCCTAACAAAATGCATCACCCCACACTTCTCCACATTGAACTTCATCTGCCACCTATCTGCCCACTCCACCAACTAGTCCATGTCCTTTTAAAGTTCTACACTGTCGCCCTCGCAGTTTACAACACTCCCAAGCTTTGTATCATCCGCAAACTTTGAAATTGTCCCCTACACACCAAGATCTAGATCATTAATATATATCAGGAACAACATTCTATAAATAACTGATTGGGGGATAAATTAGACGTGTCAAAGGTGGGTGCGGTGGATGGTTGATGAGGGGCTGGTTAGCTGCGGGCTTGGAAAAGTGATTGTGTTAAATGCATTACACAAATCAACTGACCAGTGTAGGAAATTTTGGAGTTACTGGTTTGTTTGCCATTGAAAAGGGGAAGGACTCCCATGTAGTGGCAATACTTGCCAGGCCGAGTGCCTGTTTTTCTTCCATTTTCCATTAACTCCTCCTGCACTAAGAGGCACCAAGTCAGCTTGAGATATGGCCCTCCCAGCTCTGCCGAATATCAAGTATCGTATTCTAGGATCACACTTTGTGAGACTCTGTAGTGAATATCATACAGAGCATTTGATCACCACTTGTATGTGTCCAGGTAGGCCAGATGTGGTTCTGCTACTACGCCTCACCTGAGATGGGGGTAACCAGTACAGATTCGGTACTGAATTTGGCACAGTGCTATATGGCACAGTGTTAGATCACGCAATACACTCACCCAAGGAGGGGGATCTTTTTCTTCATTCTTTCATGGGATGTTGGCAAGGCATTCCTCATTGTCCTGAGTGACTTGCTAGCTAATTTCAGAGGGCAGTTAAGTGTCAACCACATTACTGTGGGTCTGGCGTTACATGTAGGCCAGACCAGGTAAGGATGGCGAATCTCCTTCCCTAAAGGACATTAGTGAAGCATATAGGTTTTGACGGCAATCAATGATAGTTTCATGGTCACCATTACTGAGACTAGCTTTCAGTCCCAGGTTAATTGAATTTAAATTCCACCAGGTGCCATGGTGGGATTTGAACCCATGTCCCCAGAGGATTAGTCTGGGCCTCTGGATTATTAGTCCAGTGACATTGCCACGACATCCATCTCATTCAGTCAATTCTGCTTGGAACATAGGAAGAGGAGGAGGCCACCCAACCCCTCAAACTTGTTGTTCACCATTTAGTGAGATTACAACTGATCTGTGACCTAACTTTACATACCCACCTTTGAGCATTATCCTTTAACGCCTTTGGTTAACAGAAGTCTCTCAATCCTAGATTTAAATTTAATAATTGATCCGGCATCAAATACCATTTGCGAAAGAGAGTTCCAAACTGCTACCATCCTTGTGTGTAGAAGGTTTTCCTAACTTATCCTTCACCAAAGTAGGGGGAAAATCCAAATAAGTTGTCATTGAATTCTGGGCCATAATTGAACCTTTCAGCCTTTTCCCTGCTCTCAAAATGCAATTGGGTTATGGTTCTGTGATTCACTACTTTGTATTACTCTCTTGACCTCGCATCATGCAAAATTTATTGCACATGACTGAGATCACACCAGTACCATGAGGGACAGTAACCGAATGTGATCGTTTGTTTGCTGGCAATCATTTTGCAGTACTCTTAGTCAAAGTTAAATGCCACACTGAGGTTCTAGAAATAGGTGATGTCAATAAAGCATTAACTACTCTTGACTACGTGCCAAACCTAATTGTTCCTGAGTTGTTGGGATTATGGAAGTGCATACCAAGAAAGCCAATTAATCAAGAATTACATTTTCGATGTACGATTAGATAGATATTGGGACGTTTTTGCCTTTGGGGGAGATGATAATTTGCAGATTTTCTACATTATTAAGTTACCTCCTTAACATCATAACTCTTGTGCATCTCCAATATACATTGCTCCACCATTGCATGCGTGCTGCTGCCTGGACCCTAAGCTCTGAAGTTCCCTCCCAAACTTCTCTAGCTCCCCCTCTCTCTCTCCTTTTTTACATCACTCTTTAAAACCTGTCTCTTTGACCAAGCTTTTGGTTACCTGTCCTAATATTGCCTGTGTGGCTAGGTGTCAAATTATGTCTGGTAATACTCCTGCGAAGTCCCTTGGGATATTTTACCATCTTAAAGGTGCTATTGAAATGCAAGTTGTTGTTGTTGTTGTTCAGTAGGGTCTGATTAAATGTGTATTTTTATTTTATCTTTTTATCCCCAAAATATATTTTATTAATAAAATTTATATAAGTACATTACATGACCGTTCAAAATTGACATTACATTCCATGTAAACCAAATCATTTTTTTCCAAAACTAAATGTTACTCACTACATTTACAATTACAGTTAATATTCGTTGAACATACAGCCGAATGGGTTTTACCCAGTGTCCAGTACCCCGGTATACTATAGCTGAAAGACCTCAGATGGCAGAATTTCCCCATTCTATCTTTGCAGCGGCTGCCCCAAGCTTCAGTGCATCCCTCAGCACGTGGCCCTAGAGCTTGGAATGTGCCAGTCTGCAACACTCAGGCGGGGACAACTTTTTGCACTGGAAGACCTAAAAGTTTCGGACAGACCAAAGAACGCCTTTTACTGAGCTGATGGTCCTCCAGCTGCAGTTAATGTGTGTCCCCCACCTGTAAAGCGCAAAGTCCCGTGTCACGGAGCTGCTTGGGATGAACGTTGAGAAAAACTGCTGCGTCTCCTTTCCGACCGTCTTTGCAAAGACACGTTCCAGTAGCAGGTGGGCTGCGGTCCACTGAAGGAGTGACTTCGATGGACCAAGTGATATTTGTGTATGTTTTGGATTCTCTAGCTCTTTCTGCGAAAGAATGACCTTACTGGTGAGGGCGAACTGCAGAAGTGTGAAAGATATGAAAAGCAGAAATGCCTGTGTATGGACAAAGTCAAGTGCTATTACCAGTGACGCATTTTCTAAGAATGCATATCTGCTGTAAAAGTTCCTGGTAATCAATTTCTGATTAGAATGATACTGTATAGAAGGAGGCCATTCGGCCCATTGTGCCTGCACTGGCTCTTTGAAAGAGCTACCCAATTAGTCCCACTCCCTTGCTATTTCCCCACAGCTTTGCAAATTTTTTCCCATCAAGTATTTATTCAAGTCCCTTTTGAAAGTTGTTATTGAATCAGCTTCCACCAGCCTTTTAGGCCAGTGCATTCCAGATCACAAACAAATCGCTGTGCAAAAAAAAAATAAAATTCTCATCTCCCCTCTGGTTCTTATGCCAATTATCCTAAATTTGAGTCCTCTGGTTACTGGCCCTCCTGCCAGCAGAAACAGTTTCTCCGCATTTACGCTAGCAAAAGTCTTTGTGGTTTTAAATACCTTTTATTAAATCTGCCATTAACTTTTTAGTAGTAGTGACAGGGCAAGCACAGCAGGAGATCTACAGATGCTAGTGGATAAATGAATGAAGTAGTGAAAGCTTACGGAATGAAAGTTAAGGCAAAAAATGTGAAAGTTAGGAGGACTGGAAGAAATAATGGTGGGAAAACAAAGATCACAATAAATGGTCGGCAGCTGGAGCAGGTTTCAGAATTTAAATGCCAGGGAACATCTTATCAGAAGATGGTCACTTCCATGAAGAAATCAGGGCTAGAATAGCAACGACAAAGAATTGCTCAGCATGGGAATGAGTAGCGATCTTAAGAAAAGAATGATCAAGACTGTGATTTGGAATGTCTTGTTGTACGAGGCTGAAACATGGACTTTGGGAAAAGCGGACAATCAAAGACTCGAAAGTTGCGAAATGTGGTTCTGGAGGAGGATGGAGCAGGTCAGTTGGAGAGAACATGAGAGTAATGAAGAAGCTGTCAGGATGGTGGAGAGGAAAGATCGTTAGTGAATATCATCAAGAAAACACAACGAGGTTTGGTTGGCCATATTCTAAGACATGAGAACTTGCAGGAGATGATTGAAGGAAGATTAGAGGGATGTAGACCAAGAGGGAGAAAGGGAATGGAGATGTTAGATAGCTTGAAATTGAAAACGGGAAGCTCCTACAAGCAACTGAAGAGGAAACAGTAAGACCATGAGGCGTGGCCATATGTAGAGAGAGCACCTTCCAAACCCATGGCTACTACCATCTAGAAGGACAAGGCCAGCAGACACATGGGAACACCACCACCAGGATGGCCAATGCTAGCAGGCTCTCGACCCCAGATTCTAAGCCACCTTTACTGCCTGTCTTCCCTTCTGGCTGTGAGAAACTGGCTCAGGACAGAGAGAGCACCTTCCAAACCCACGGCCACTACCATCTAGAAGGATAAGGCCAGCAGACACATGGGAACACCACCACCCCTCCAAGCCACCCACCATCCTGATTGGAAATATATCGCCGTTCCTTCACTGTCGCTGGGTCAAAATCCTGGAACTCCCTCCCTAACAGCACTTTGGACTCCCTACACCACATGGACTGCAGCGGTTCAAGAAGGCAGCTCACCACCACCTTCTCAAGGGCAATTAGGGATGGACAATAAATGCTGGCCTAGCCAGCGACGCCCACAACCCATATATATAAATCCTCTCCGCTCCAAGGAGAACAAGCCCAGCTTCTCTATTCAGCTGATTTCCATGAAAAACAGACAGAATCATGGAATTTAATTAACCAAACCCCTGCAAAAGATCCCAGAAATAAAAGTGGTATTTGACCTATTTGGTCACCGTAAGATAGTGAGACTTGTGATGACAATGCAGTTTAACAATGCCAATTCTTAATCCTTCAATGTCTTGGCAGGATGGCCAATGCTAGCAGGCTCTCTACCCCAGATGCTAAGCCACCTTTACTGCCTGTCTTCCCTTCTGACTGTGAGAAACTGGCTCAGGACAGGCCACCTACAAACTGTACGAGCAACATCGAGCCGGTGCTAGAAAATCTGAAATGAAAACGGAACATGCTGGAAAACTCTGAGCAGATGAGGCGCAACGTCTGTTGAGATAGAAACAGAGTTAACGTTTCAGGTCATAATGACCTTTCGTCAGAACTGGAAGAATTTAGTGGTGTAACAGTTTAGAAGCAAGTACAAAGCCAGGGGAAAAAGTGGGCTAGGAGGTCTGAATGTTGAATTCAACAATTTTAGATTACAACCAATATTCCCTCTCGGCTATGTGGTCACTCAGCACACCCAAGGTTCCCACACGGCGTATGTAAAAATATTTAAAGGGCCTGTGCAGTCCAAAATTAAATTAGAGGGTTTGGTGACTATAAAATACGTTTGAGCAGGTGATTTGTCTGGCTCAGGTGCTTTCTCCCTCCACAGATGCTGTCAGACCTGCTGAGTTTTTCCAGCATTTTCTGTTTTTATGTCAGATTTACAGCATCCGTGGTATTTTGCTTTTAGCTTTTTCTGGCTCATTGGCTCTAGACACATTAAGTCTTCTAAATAAGTCTATGCTGAATATAACCATTGCTCCCATTTTATAGGACATCAGTAATGGTAATGGGGGAGATGGTGGTAATGTCACTGGGCTAGTAATCCAGAGGCCTAGGCTAATACTCTGGGGCCAAGGTTTCAAATCTCACCATGGCAACTGGTGGAATTTGAATTCAATTAATAAAATCTGGAATATAAAGCAGTAATGATGAGCATGAAACTATCATCGATTGTCACAAAAAACCCATCTAGTTCTCTAATGTCCTTTAGGGAAGGAAATCTGCCATCCTTACCTGGTCTGGCCTATGTGTGACTCCAGACCCATAGTAATGTGGTTGACTCTTAACTGCCCTCTGAAATGGTCATTCAGTTCAAGGGCAATTAGGGATGGGCAACAAATGCTGGCCTTGCCAGCGACACCCACATCCCATGGAAGAATAAATTTTAAAATGTTTCTGCTGTTGCTATTCACACCTCCTCTCAACATATCTTTTTGTTTCTGTACTTGTCCCCTCACTTACCTCATTTCCCTTGCACCATCATCCCTTTTGTTATTTAATCTCTCCCGCCTTCCACAGAGCTACCCTGTTTGTTCTTTGTTGCCTCTGTACTTAATTAAAACCAGCTACATCTCTAACTTTGAAAGGTCATTGATCTGAAACATCAACCATGTTTCCTTCCCCTCAGATGCTACTTGACCTGCTGAGTATTTCCAGCATTTTGTGTTTCTGTTTCTGTTTATAAATCATACTTCTCTTGGAAGCCTTTGCAGTGCTTTTCTAGAATTAGTTTGTCCTCCTTGGATGTTCCTGCTCATGTCTATGCTAGTTCACTGCTAATGGCTCTTTTTAACAGATGTCAAGTAACAGCTTGAGACCGATTTTGAGTATTTGAGTATTTTATCTTCCTCCCCTTTGCAGTGATGTAGTTGCTTGTCTCTCATCAGTCTTGTCATTCCGAGCCCTGACTGAAAGATGTGTAATGAAATGTAGGTACATATCCTTTCAGTTCAAGGCAAGGCTGCTGTTATTCCAAAACGCCTTGGCATTGCATCGTTCGAGTATGGTGGGTTTTATTCAACAACGTGTCACTGCGCTTTAGGAAGGATGTCAGGCCCTTGGAGGGCGTGCACAGGAGGTTGATTGGAATGGTACTAGGGATGAGGGACTTTGTTTAATGTGGAGACACCAGAGAAGCTGGGATTGTTCTCCCCAAAGCAATGAAGGTAATGGAGAGATTTGATAGAGGCGTTCAAAAATTATGAGGGTTTTGGAAGAGTAAATAGGGAGAAACTGCTTCACTGGCAGAAGGGTTGGTGATTAGAGCACACAAATTTAAGCTGATTGACAAAAGAACCAGAGATGGGATGACGAGAAAGGAGTGATTTTCGAAAGGAAATTGGATAAATACTTGAAGGGGAAAATGGCAATGCTAGTGAGGAGGAGCGGGGTGGGGGAGTTGAATTAATTGGCTAGTTCGTTCAAGGAGCTGCCCTAGGCACATTGGGCTGAATGGCCTTTTTCTGTGCTGTAAAATTCTATCATCTTAGTCTGTGAGGGCTAATATTTGATGTCTCCGATTTCAGCACTTTTTTTCTGATTTGGCACACCTGTAAATCACAACAGAATCAAGGATTTTGAGCTTTGAGAAATTGGTGCATTTGATGGAGATTACAACAAGTAGTATAATGAGTATTGAGTATTGTAATGAGCATCTGCTACCAAATTACTGGGCCTCTGGTTTACTGCAAGCTGCTCAAAGATTTGTTATGGAAACTCCTTTATCACTGCAAGTTGAAAGCAGAAAGAGGCAGTAAGTATCTAAGTGCTGCTGTCAGTAGGTGTGTGTGTGTGTGTTGGGGGGTTGGGGTGCAGAGCGGAGGGAGTGTCTGATAGCTAACAACTTCTGTCCATTCAGAAGGAGGCCACCTAGAAACATCAAAGGAAGTTGGCTAATACGTGAAACCGGATTTATGTTGTGTTGGCAATTGCAGTGGTTTCTGCTGCTGTGCAAGTGTGTGATCTGGTAGAAGCACTCAGTGTTTCTTTTAAGCATAGTTTCCAGTCAATTACACGTGATGTGTTTGGACAGGCTGTATGTTTTCCTCTTGTAGGCAGGAATTCTCAACTGGAAATCTGTTAACAATAAGGACTGTGTTGTTTTAGAATTAGATCAATTTCCACAATGATGATCTTCAGAAATTACTGTCCTTGTGATTAAATAGTTTTTGTGGGTTTTGTTAAATTGCAGTGTATGGAGTTTGCTTCCCTTCCACAGTTTAAGCTTATGAAGGCAGTGCTACACATTCTAATTTTCATTTGCTGTGAAACTGGGTTCAAAAACAGAATTTATGGTTGATTTCCACTCCTCCCCCCTCACTGAACCAAACTAGCACAACATTTTCAAAACTAGGGCTATAAATGTAAGATAGTCAGTGCAGGTTGAGTATCTTTTATCTGAAACCCTTGGGGCCAATTGCGTTTCGGTGTTCAGATATTTTCGGTTTTCGGGTCTACAGTATATATGGTAGGCCCAGGCCTACTTACATTACCACAGCCTAAGCCCAGGCTAGCTATAGTCTACAAATACTAGGGCTGGGATTTTCTAGCCCCGCCCACTACTGGGATCTTCTGGTCCTGCTGAAAGCCAATGGAATTTTGGCTGGCCCGCCGCATCCCTCACAGCGGGTCCCACCACGGCAAAGCAGGAAAATCCCGGCCTAGGTTGTTTCTCCATTTGGCAACTCTCACACCTTACTTCTTACCTGTTAACACTTGTTACACCTGTAATATAATATTACATTGCTTTATTAACATACAAATTAACTGCAAAGCCATTCAAAAAATGTTCAGTTTTGGATGTACAAATGAAGGATATTCGACCAGTAATAAATCCAATAGGGAATTCAGGAGAAACTTCTTTTAACATAGAGAGTGGTGAGAATGTGGAACTCACTACCATATGGAGCAGTTGAGGTGAATAGTATAGGTACATTTACGGGGAAGCTCGAAAAGCACTTGAGGGAGAGAGGAATAGAAGGATAAGCTGATAGGGTGAGACAAAGAGGTTTGGGTGGAAGCTTGTTTGGAGCATGAACACCAGCACAGACCAGCTGGGCTGAATGGCCTCTGTCTGTTCTGTGAATACAATGTAACTCTATGTAAAGAAATTCATACAAAATGTTAGCTTTTAAAAAGCCGAGACACGGTGTTTCAAGAACCAACACATGACGTTCTGGACTGTACAGCCGGGTAAGTATTAAAACTAGAAAAGCTTAAAATGTCTATAGAGTTTAAATTGAGATTTTGAAGGATGAAAGAAGAGTGTCTGAGGTTGGGTAAAATTTCTGTTTATGTACAAGGCGACTAACATGAATGTATTGCTTCTATAACTAGCATTGAATGACGTGGGATATATTTCACAGAAGCAGGCCATTCGACCTAAGCAGTTGATGTGGGTGTGTATGTTCCACTTGAGCTACACTCACTCCACCAGAGTAACTCTCTATTCCTTCTGCTTTCTGTGTTCCACATTCTCACCACTTGAAAATTGCATTTCAAAACAAATTTCCCAAGTGCCATATTGGCCGATTTGTACCATTTGCTCCCAGAAGATGTTGCTTCAGTAATTCTAAGGAAAGTAGTAAGGGTTACGAAACCAAGATGGGTACATGGAATTATGAAACAAATCAGCCATGATCTAATTGAATGGTGAAACAGGTTTGAGGGGTTGAATGGCCTCCTCTCATCCCAATATTACTAGAACTGCCCTAGGTGATTTTGACCAAACTTTGAGCGCTTTCCTGCCCATATCCTTCAAACCCTTTGTGTGTGGACATGCTGAGATTAGCCAGTGTGTCAAACCATTTCCTGCAAACCTTCCCTACTCAAAACACTCTTCACTCAATAACTTTTGTGACTCCTGGATTTGCACTCAAACCTGATAAAAAGCTTTTCTCTCAACAGAGGGCATTTTTTTTCCTCTCACATTATAAAGAAACCGCAACTTCTGGAACTCTGAAACAATATTTGCTAGGAATGGAGCAAGCTCATCAGCACCAGAAAGGAAGCAAGACTTGCATTTATATAGCGTCTTTCACAACCACCGGGCATCTCAAAGCACTTTACAGCCAACGAAGAATTTCTGAAGTGTGGTCACTGTTGTAATGTTGGAAATGTGGCAGTCAATTTACACACAGCAAGCTCCCACAAACAGCAATGTAATAATGACAAAATCTATTTTTTGTGATGTTGATTGAGGGATAAATATTGGCCAGGAAGAACTCCCCTACTCTTCTTTAACATAGTGTCATGGGGTCTTTTTGCATCCAGCAGAGCAGGCAGACATTTGGTTTAGCATCTTGTCTGAAAGACAGCACCTCCAACAGTGCAGAACTCGCTCAGTACTGCATTGACTTTGATTTTTGTGCTCAAGCCCTACAGTGGGACTTGAACCCAGAACTTGTGATTCAGAGGTGAGTGTGCTACCAACTGAGCCACAGAGAGGAGGCGATGGATTGAACTTTCAGATATTCATCCCTTCGTCAGACCTGAAAATAATAAATGATGAACAAGCAGTTTAATAGAATCAGAACAAAGGAGAGTGGAAGGATTCGACCATAGGAACGGGAGGAGGCCATTCAGCCCCTTGACCTTGTTCTGCCATTCAGTGAGATCATGGATGATCTGCGATTTAACTCCATATACCCACCAATGCCCCATATCCCTTAATACATTTGGTTAACACAAATCTATCAATCTGGGAGATAAAATTAACAATTGCCCTTGTACCAACTGTCATTTGCGGAAGAGAGTTCCAAACTTCTACCACCCTTTGTGCATAGAAGTGTTTCCTAATTTCAGTCCTAAAAGGTCTGGCTCTGATTTTTTAAAACCCTGTCCTCCTAGTCCTAGACACCCCAACCAGCGGAAATGTTGCTCTCTATCTATTCTATCTGTTCTCTTTAATTTGAAAGCTTTGAATTTATATACATGGTCATTTTGTTTCATATTCTTCCGCTTCTTCCTTTACCCCGCTGCACCCCCACCCGCCACCAATTCACATGCCCCATGAAGAATTGGAGCCCCACAGTCATGAGTGAAATGTTGTAGAATTGGCCAGCTAGTCAGTACACTGTGTTGCAGATCGGGCGTGGTGTTGAGTCAGGAAATCCCAATAGTGGTATACTGCTGTGCACAGATCCTAGGTTTCCTGGCACTAGATCATCCTACAGCTGGTGGGCACCATACCAAGACCAACAATAATATCTAGAGACATAGATGTCAGTACTAGCCTTGAGGCACATTTAATTCATGCTGACTTGGCCCAGAGTGTTTTACCTTTGTTCTGCACTAGGAGATGACTGGTTATTTTAATTAACTGCAGTATTAACCTTGGTAGACTGGCGAGGTGCCTGAATATCCATGTTACATCTTGTTTCTAGGTCCTAAGTCCCATTCA
This sequence comes from Cetorhinus maximus, assembly GCF_964194155.1. NCBI lineage: Eukaryota > Metazoa > Chordata > Chondrichthyes > Lamniformes > Cetorhinidae > Cetorhinus > Cetorhinus maximus. The sequence continues at coordinate 178,372,440 of NC_135880.1, forward strand.
CCTATAACCATGTTCGTTGACCTACATTAGCTTCTGGCCCAGCTATGCCTGGACTTCTCAGCCTCTTTGTTCAAATTCCTCCACGGCCTCACCCCTCTTTATCTCCATAACCTCCTCCATCTCCAAACACCCTGCAAGATTTCTACACTCCTCCTCCCAGTTCTAACCTCTTGCACATCCCCGACCAATGGTGGCTGTGCCTTCAGTTGCCTAGGCCCTTTGCTCTGGAATTCCCTCCTTAAACCTCTCCACCTCTCTACCTCTCTCTCACTCTTCTTTAAGATCCTTTGAGATGCACCATAAACCAACCTCTTTGACCAAGCTTTTGGTCACCTGTCCTAATATCTCCTTATGTGGCTCAGTGTCAGATTTTGTTTGACAATCACTCCTGTGAAGCCCTTTGGGATGTTTTTCTACCTTGAAGGCGCTATATAAATGCAAGTTGATATTGATGTAAGTAGTCAAGAAGGCAAACAAAATCATTGCATATTCACTCCTGAAGGCCATGAGTTCAGCAGAGACATGAACACAAAATCGAGACCGACACTTGTGGAGGGTAGATCACTGAAAGTATTTAAAGAGGAGGTAGATAGATTTTTGAAATATTGGGGAGTGGAAGGTTATGAGGAGATGGCACGAAAGAGGAGTTGAGGCCTGGGGCAAATCAGCCATGATCTTATTGAATTGTGGGGCAGGCTTGAGGGGCCGAATGGCCTACTCCTGCTCCTATTTCCAATGTTCTTCTCCCTCAGTATGGTGCTGAAGTATTACTGCACTGCTGGAGGTACTCTCTTTCAGATAAGGCATTAAACTAAGGCCCCTTCTGCCTTCTCAGGATATCAAAGATCCCATGACTTATTTGAAGAAGAGCACTGGGGGACTACTCCTGGTGTCCTGACCAAAATTTACCCTCAACTAATGCCTAAAACAGATGTTTGGGTCAGTTATTTGATTGCTGTTTGTGGGAACTTGCTAGCGCAAATTGCCTGCCATATTTGCCCTGTGCTACAACAGCGATTACAAATCAAAAGTACTCAGTTGGCTGTGAAGTGCATTGGCATGTCCTGAGGCTGTGACAAGTGCCACTGAAATGCAAGTCTTTTCCTTATATTCTACAGCATAATGTTTGGTGATTTTTTTTTTTGCAGAACTCTACAATTGTGCCATCTGTTGAATTGCTTTTTTTTTTACAGACTGACTTAACAAGATACTCTTGAGCTGTGTTGACAGTTTCCAGGACAGTATACTGTGGGCTGTGTTACGCTGACTGCCTCCTGTCGTAGTGAATCATTGAGTGCTCGTGAATAGCTGGAAAGGAACCAGTGTCTCTTTCCTTCTAAGTGCACCCTCTTAACAGTTTGACTTTTAGTCCTGTTTCCTCTCAATGGAACATCTTTTCTTTGTGTACATTATAGCACTGAGTTGCTGTCGGAGGAGCAATACAAAGGCTGTATTGTTCTTACAGCCCGCAAGCTGGAAGGGGCTCTCATCTAAGCCACCCTGTACGTTCGCCCAATGCTTTCAGCACAAGATGAAAGGATTGGATTACAATAGAGCGTGGAAGCTCTATTAAGACTGCAGCCTCGGGCTGTTCTGTAGCATTAACACACTGTTAACAAGAGAAGGCAAAAGACAAAGATTTTTTTTTGGTACTTTTTTTCGACCTGCCTTTCCCACTTTCTTGTTTGGTTCTCTACAGCTGACTGGCGACATGCAACAGGACAGAAAAAGGCCCGCTCGCTCCCTCCCGTACAGCCCGGCTTCGAATGGGGGGCGCTGCCAATCACCAGGCTATGTGCCCGGCAGAGTGATGCCAGTCCGGCCTCCTCCTGTTCCCGGGGTGTCCGATCCCTCTGTGCAGTGGAGCTCCTCCAAAACTGACAATCAAGCCACCTTTATGCACCGAGGAGTCAGTCAGCGGCACATGTCTGAGGACTTGGGCAGAAAGAAAGTGAAGAGTAGCTACATATGTGTTGCTGTCTGTGTGGGTATATTGCTTATTGTGCTGGCAGTTGCCTTGGGAACCAAATCAAAGTTCGAGCGAGATGGTAAGTGTCTCTACATACGTGATCTTGGCAAACACATAGAATCATGGAATGTTTACAGCACAGAATGAGGCCATTCGATCCGTCATGTCCGTGCTGACTCTCTATAAGGACAATTTAGCTAGTGCAACTCACCTGCCTTTTCCTGTATCGTTGCAAATACTTTCCGTTCGGTTGCTTATCCACTCCCCTTTTGAAAGCTACGATTGAACCTGTCTCCACCAGCCTCTCGGGCAGTGCGTTCCAGATTAGAAACACTTGCTGCGCACGAGTCATTTCCCTCCTGGTTTGGTTCCTTCCATTCTCGAGAAATTGTTATGTAACCAATTTCCTACTTGCCTCATTAGCATTGTGAAGCCATTCTCTGTCATTCTTGGGCAGTTGACAGTATTTCTGTTTGTATCATCTCCCTAAAATGTATCTTTTCCTGCAATTGCATCCATGGTTTACGTGACCCCAGCTGTGCCTTTTTTTGGTTCAAAAAGAAACACTTGCAGTCAGAAAACGTTCTCATTTCTGGATCTGCGCTACAGCACAGAAACAGGACCCCCGCACCTCCCCCCTTTCCTCAACACAAAGCCAGACCTGACCCGAATCCACGCCCCTAAGGCTCGACCCGACTCACCCCCACCCCCCCAAGGCCTGATCCAGCCCACACCACCGGCCCCACCTGACCCCCAAACCCCAACCCCAAGGTCTGACCCGACCCATCCTGACCCCAGCTCACCCCCCACTCAAGGCCCAACCCAATACCCCCACCCCCCAAGGCCCAACCCAATACCCCCACCCCCCAAGGCCCAAGGCCTGACCCAATATCCCCACCCCCCCCAAGGTCCGACCCGACCCATCCTGACCCGAACCCACCACCCCAAGGTCCGACCCAACACCCCCACCCCCCAAAGTCCGACCCAAACTGACCACATCCCCCCCACCGAGGCCCAACCCGACTCCACGCAGATCCTGCCCACTTACATTATACACTTAGGTAAAACCAAAATACCGCGGATGCTGGAAATCTGAAACAAAAACAAAATGCTGGAAAAACTCAGCAGGTCTGACAGTGTCTGTGGAGAGTAAAACAGAGTTAACGTTTCGAGTCCGTATGGCCCTGAAGAAGGGTCAATTGTCACCCCTTCGGAAGTTACGGCCCACTACTTATAACTTGTGATTTAGTTTGCTTTGAAAATGATACTTTAAGGTTTTCACTGGGGTTTTACCCGTACTTTTGGAACTCTTCTGGGAAATTGGCTAATTAAAAGTTCTCATTGGATTGTATCAGCTGGCTTAACTGGAAATCATACAGAAGGAGGCCCTTCAGTGCATCATGCCTGTACTGGCTCCTTGAAAGAGCTATCCAATTCGCCCTGCTTTGCTGTATCCCCAATACCCTGTAAATTATTCCCTTTCAAGTGATTATCCAATTCCTTTTTTTGAAAGTTACTATTGAACTTGTTTCCACCGCCCTTTCTTACAGGGTGTTCAAGATCATAAGAACTCACCGCGTTTATTTAAACAATTACCTTTTAAATTAATTACCTTTCCTCTGTACGTGTCTTCTGGTGTCGAATCCTCGTGCCAGTGGAATTAGTGGCCTGTATTTAATGAAGGCGGCGTGAGTCTCGCCTAGTGGCTGTGGAGCCAGTAGGAGTTCCGCTTCTTTCCTGGAAGGCCCACTGAAGTGCCACTAAGGCACTGGACGGACCAGCAGTGGGCCTTCCCTGGGATCAAGAACCCTGAGGCAGAATTCCCGCCTGCTAAGAGCTGCCTTCCAATCAGAGACCACCCGAATGGCTACTGCTGGCAATACGCCCACACAAGGCCCAGCAGCCCTGGTTGCTATGGCTGGATTCATGCCATGGGTGAGCGATTGGCAGTAGGGGGGGTGTCGCGGGGTGGGGGTGTCATCGGGGTGGGTGAGGGGGTGAGGGGGTTTGGCCCTCAGCGGGTACACCCTTCCTGATGCTGGGTCCCTCGATCAGGCACTGAGTGCCTTTGAACAAGGGACCTCCCAATCCTGGGAGCCCACAAGAAAGTCTGCACACGCTTGCTTGTTGTGCTGCCTGTATGGTGACCCTTCCCCCTCCAATCTGTTCATACCAGTGGTGTTGGTATGAGACCCTTAAGTGGGCATTAATTGGCCACTTAAGGGCCCCAATTGGTGGAGGGGTAAGAAGGCCGTCCACGGGTCTTCCTGCCATGGACAATCGGAGTGGAGGCGGGAAGGTGGCAGGGTACGCGCCCACCTGACTAAATACCCCACCCGCCACCAAACCCACTATGGGAGGGCATTAAATACCTCCCAGTGTCGTCTTATTTACCCTGTCAAAAGCCATCATCATTTCAGAATTAAAGCAAATATTTAATATTCCAAATGCTGCCCCCTGGAGCTGTGCAGCCTTTGCATTGACAAGAGAATAGCTGACAGCAGTCCGAGACTAAGGTAATTGCCTTGCGATATTTCAGAGAACTGTCCCGATCAGAAATTTGGACTTAAGGACTGGAATCCGGGTCATGACAGACAGAAAAGAATCATCATCAAAAGAGGAGATAATCTTCGACTAGTTTCATCAGCAACTGTTCATTCCATTATCATTCAGCATGGAGGTGAGATTGCCAATTCCATTACAAGGGCCTCCGGACAACTCTTCTGCAGTCATTTTTTTTATTCATCGTGTTCATATTTCCTGTCTGCTTTTCATTTGGCTGAATAACCATTTGTTTAAGTTATTGAATAATATTGTTTATTTTGTCACTGTTAAAAGCATACCCCTTTTTTATCCATTCATGGGATGTTGGTGTCGCTGGCTAGGCTGGCATTTATTTTCCATCCCTAATTGCCCTTGTTCAGAGGGCATTTAAGAGCCAACCACATTGCTGTGGGTCTGGAGTCACATGTGGGCCAGACCATGTAAGGATGGCAGATTTCCCTCCCTAGAGGGCATTAGTGAATCAGAAGGGTTTTTTATTACAACAATCGACAATGGTTTCATGGTCATTATGATACTTTTAATTCCAGATTTTTATTGAATTCAAATTCAATCAGCCGTGGCAGGATTAAAACCTGAGTCCCCAGAGCATTACCCTGGGTCTTTGGATTACTAGTCCAGCGACAATATCACTATGCCATCACCTCCCCCTTTCCACTCCACCACCCCCAAATTGTCTACCCTCATCTCTTGAAGATAAAAATTACATACAATTTTACAAGACGGGAACAGACCATTTGGCCCATCTAGTCATGCTGATGTTTATGTTCTATTTGCGCCTCCTCCCACTCCTCCTCTGTTCAACCCATCAGCATCCCTCTCTCGCTCATGTGTTTATCTATTTTCACCTAAAATTTAACTATGCTATTCCCCTCCACCACTCCCTGTGGTAGCGAGTTCCACATTCTCCACACTCTCTGGGTAAAGATGTTCCTCCTGAAACTTTTATTTGATTTATTAGGGACTATCTTATGCATCTTATAAGTTCAGTTTCTGTCCCCAGGTTTTGGACTCCCCCATCTTCTCTGTGTCTATCAAGCCTTTGCATAATTTGAAGGACTTCCATTGGGTGACCTCGACGCACCAATTATTTTAATTTTATTGGAACCAATAGAGATGAGCCTTTGAGCAGAATGTTTGGACATCTGGAGGAGGGGCCTCAGTCACAGCTCCACCCTGGAGCACAGCCATTGTGGATCCCAATCCTTTCCTGATTTGAGATGAGCTACGTCAGCACAGATCAAGTATTGAACCTGCCTTGCCCTAATCTGCATGGCTGCATTTCAAACCAAGTGGTGCACATACCCACTGAGCCATTGGGCGATTATCTTCCCTCACCTCCCCGCTTTAAAAATATACTGACTGTTAGTATATTCCATCTTGCAGCAACTTATGCTACACCAGGTTTTTTTTAAATTCTTTCATGGGCATCACTACCCATTCCTGTTGCCCTTGAGAAGATGGTGGTGAGCTGTCTTCTTGAACCGCTGCAGTCCATGTGGTGTAGGTACGCCCACAGTGCTGTTCGGGAGGGAGTTCCAGGATTTTAACACAGCGACAGTGAAGGAACGGCGATATATTTCCAAGTCAGGATGTTTGTAGCTTGGAGGGGAACTTCCAGCTGATCCATTGTGCTAGGTATGACTTCCAGGGGGATCCAGAACAATTGGGAATAACCTTAAAATTTGAGCTAGGCTGTTCAAAGGTGAAGTCAGGAAGCACTTCTTCACAGGGAGTTTAAGGGTTACAGAACTCATGGGGTTAAGATGCAGATGAACCACGAGCTAATAGAATGGCAGAACAGTCTTGAGGGGGATGAATGGTCTCCTCCTCTTCTTCCTATGTTTCTTCCGAATGTAATTGTCTGAAACAATCTCTCTTCCCTCTCTGGCCTCGGGGTGATTGACTGTCATTCCTACAGTTATATCTCATCTGTTTATTCAAATGTATTTTTAGATTTTCCATAATCTGAAGGCTTTTTTATAAATGTATCATTCTGCAGGGGTGTTGGTCTTCGCCGATAGCACAGATGGTTCCAGAAATATTTCCCTAAAATGCGGTTACATCCTGGTAAAGGATGGAGGGGCGCTTCACATTGGAGCAGAGAAATGTCTCTATAAATCCCGAGCCAAGATCACGCTGTGCGGCCGATCCAATGAGGGTGAGGACGTGCCGGGCTTCGGCAAGAAGTTCATCGGGGTGCAGGCTGGGGGCACACTGGAGCTGCACGGTGCCCCGAAAACGTCCTGGACTCTGCTGTCCAGGAGTGTGCCCCCGTCTGGGCTGGAGGCGGGCTCGTACTTTGAGAAGCCAGCCACCCGCGGACTGAATGTCCGTGTGATCGATCAGGACACGGGACAGGTGCTGCTGGCCGACAGGTTTGACACCCACGACTTTGCCGACGAAAGCAGGAGGCTGCAGACGTTCCTGAGGTCTCAAGACTCTGGCCGAATAATCTCTGTCGCTGTGAGGGACTCAGCTGCTAAAAATCTTCTTCCAGAAACAAAGAGGACTATTCAGGAACTGCTTGGAAGTAGACACGTTCAAGACTTAAGTTACAGGTAAGATGCAACTGAATTGCTTCTTCTTGCGAAGGGTGCATTTAATTTTAGGATTAACATACAAACTTGTGATGGGAGTGCAATCATTATTGTTCTCCGACACTGCTGTGTCCTCCTCTTCCCTAGTTTTCAGCTACACGACACAGGTGTGTTTTCCAATCTCTGCCCTTATTGCTCTCCTAGAGTACAGATCGAGGCTGGCTACACTTCCCTCTGCACTAATTTTAGATCTATCATGACTTAGAAAGTGAACTATGACCCCTTGTGCATTCCTTTGGTCCACCACTGATGACCATCCCTTCAGGTGCTTAGGCCGAAGCTCTGGAATTCCCTCCGTAAACTTCTAAGCCACTCTAACTCTGTCTTCCCTATAATATGCCCCTTAAAACCTGCCTCTTTGACACAGCTTTTGGTACTCTCTTTAAGTGGCTCTGCATCAGATTTTGCCTGATAACACTCCGGTAAAGCCCTTTGGGTTATTTTAGTACCTTAAAAGTGCAGTATAAACTCAAGTTGTTGTTGGCAGGCTATGATAGTCTATCTAGCAGATAGATTGGAGAAGTTGGGACTGTTTTCCTTGGAGAAGAGAAGGCTGAGAGGAGGTTTGATAGAGGTATTCAAAATCAAGAGAGGTCTGGACAGAGTAGATGTTCATATTGGTGGAAGGATCGAGAACCAGAGGTCACAGATTTATCTAATTGGCAAAAGAAGCAATGACGACATGAGGAGAAACTTGTTTACGCAGCAAGTGGTTAGGATCTGGAATGTGCTGCCTGAGAGTGTGGTGGAAGCATGGTCAATCGAGGCTTTCAAATAGGAATTGGATCACTATCTGAAAAGGAAAAAAAAAATGCAGAGAAAAGGCAGGGAAGTGGCGTTAGATGAATAGCTCCTTCAGAGAACTAGCACAGACATGATTGCCAAATGCCACCTTCTGTGCTGTAACCATTCTGTGATTCACTAATTCTATTCTAACAGCACTGTGGATGTACCTACACCACATGGACTGCAGCGGTTCAAGAAGGCAGCTCACCACCACCTTCTCAAGGGCAATTAGGGATGGGCAATAAATGCTGGCCTTGCCAACGACCCTCGTATCCAATGAATGATTTAAAAAAAATACAAGCTGACTTCAGTCTTTTCCACTCATGCACACTGTTAAGGTCTACAGTTTAGTGACTGGGAATGGAAACCCTTGCTGATTTTTTTTTCTCTCCCCTCCCTTAAGTCAGCCCCTTGGAGATCAGCTGCTTCCTAGCTTAGGTCTGTTCAATCTCCACACACTGAATCTGGGATCTTGCTATTCTTTATGACTTTGCATGAAACTCGGTGTCACCCATACCTAATAAGTAATTGGAGAAATTAGGGCAACGTAAGTTGGACCTGGGTTGTGAAGGTTACTTTAAACCCTGGTCACAGAGGAGAAAGGCTATTTGAAACATTTTTCTTATTCATTGATGGGATGTAGGTGTCGCTGGCTGGGCCAGCATTTATTGCCCATCCCTAATTGCCCTTGAGCAGGTGGTGGTGAGCTGCCTTCTTGAACCGCTGCAGTCTATATTGTGTAGGTACATCCACAGTGCTGTTAGGAAGGGAGTTGCAGGATTTTGACCTAGCAACAGTGAAGGAACGGTGATATATTTCCAAATCAGGATGGTGAGTGACTTGGAGGGGAACTTCCAGGTGATGGTGTTACCATGTGTCTGCTGCCCTTGTCCTTCTAGATGGTAGTGGCCGTGGGTTTGGAAGGTGCTGTCGAAGGAGCCTTGGTGAATTCCTGCAGTGCATCTTGTAGATGGTACACACTGCTGCTACTGTTTATCAGTGGTGGAGGGAGTGAATGTTTGTGGATGGGGTGCCAATCAAGCGGGCTGCTTTGTCCTGGGTGGTGTCAAGCTTCTTGAGTGTTGTGGGAACTGCACTCGTCCAGGCAAGTGGACAATATTCCATTACACTCCTGACCTGTGCCTTGTAGATGGTTGACAGGCTTTAGGGAGTCAGGAGGTGAGTTACTTGCTGCTGGATTCCTAGCCTCTGACCTGCTCTTATAGCCACAGTATTTATATGGCTGGCCCAGTTCAGTTTCTGGTCAATGGTAACCCCCAGGATGTTGATAAGGGGGGATTCAGTGATGGTAATGCCATTGAATGGCAAGGGGCAATGGTTAGATTCTGTCTTGTTGGAGATGGCCATTGCCTGGCACTTTTGTGGCACGAATGTTACTTCTCAGCCCAAGCCTGGACATTGTCCAGGTCTTGCTGCATTTGGACATGGACTGCTTCAGTATCTGAGGAGTTGTGAATGGTGCTGAACATTATGCAATCATCAGGAACATCCCCACTTCTGGCCTTATGATGGAAGGAAGGTCGTTGAGGAAGCAGCTGAAGATGGTTGGGCCTAGGACACTACACTGAGGAACTCCTGCAGTGATGTCCTGGACCTCCAACAACCTATCTTCCTTTGTGCTAGGTATGACTCCAACCAGTGGAGAGTTTCCCCCCTGATTTCCATTGACTCCAGTTTTGGTAGGGCTCCTTGATGCCACAATCGGTCAATTGCTGCCTTGACCTCAAGGGCAGTCACTCTCACCTCACCTTATATAATCCATTCAAAAATTCACAGTAGGTTCGCTCTCTCTCTCGCCCTTTGCAGCCACCACCATATCAAGACATTTAATTGTTTTCTAAATGATTCCCAAGTGTTTCATGTGCCAGAGAATCATTGAAGCTTACAGCAGAGAAGGAGGCCATTCAGTCCATCCTGCCTGTGTTTAGTTCCACACCCTTGCTTTCTTTTCGTATTCCTGTAAATCTGTCGGCTGCAAGTATTCATCCGACTCCCTCTGAAGAAGAGTCATACCGACTTGAAACATTAACTCTCCACAGATGCTGTCAGACCTGCTGAGTTTTTCCAGCATTTTTTGTTTTTGTTTCAGATTTCCAGCATCCGTGGTATTTTGCCTTTATCCCTCTGAAGTTATCTATAGAATCGGCTTCAACCACCTTTTCAGGAAGGGAGCATTCCGGATTCCGACACCTCTTGGTGTGAGAACATTCTCCTTGTCTCCCTTCTAGATTTTTTGCCAATAATTTTCAATCTTGGACCTCTTGGTTATTGAGGGGATAGTTTTTCTCTTTCAAAACCTCTCATCATCTTGTAAACCTCGATTCAGTCACCTTTAACCCTCTCCATTCTAAGGAGAACAGTCCTAACCTTTCCAACCTCCCTTCTGTGTGAAGAGAAGGTTGTTAATTGGCTGCAGTCCTGAACTTGCCCTTCACTGGTTTTGAGCCATTGCCCGTTTCTTGAGGCGTAACAGTTTCGTTGCAGTGGTGGTGTGGTTTTACTTTTTCTGTGTTGGTTTTGCAGTTTGCTGTTTGTGGGGCTTATGCGCAAATTGGTCTGTCATGTTCCCTCCATTACACTTCGAAAACCACTTAATGCTGTAAAGTGATAATTATATGGACAAATCTGGCAAACCATTTTGAAAAATTGAAACTTAGAAATATATATGGTGTAAATGGAGGGGATTCAAGTGCTGTAAGTTCCCAGAACTGAAATGGTACGAATAACTTCAAAAGAACATAAACAGGTTGGTGGGACAGGCAGACAAATAACAGATGAAATTTAATACAGAAATTTAATGAAGTGACTCATTTTGTTAGGATGAATGCAGAGAGACAATATAAAATATAGGGTACAACTCTAAAAGGGGTGCAGGAGCAGAGGTAGCCAGGTGTACATGTGCATAAATGATTGACAGTGGCAGGATAGTTTGAGAGAGTGGTTAATAAAGCATGCAGCATATTGAGATTTATCAATATGGACGTAGACTACAAAAGCAAAGAAGTCATGTTAAACTTGTATATAACACTAGTTCGGCCTCAACTGGAGTATTGTGTCTAGTTCTGGGCACCACACTTGAGGAAAGATGTGAAGGCATTAGAGAGGGTGCAGAAAAAGTTCACGAGAACGGTTCGGGGATGAAGAACTTCAGTTACGTAGTCAGATTGGAGAAATTGGGACTGTTTTGCATGGAGACAGTTGAGAGGAGATTTGATAGGGGTGTTCAAAATCATGAGGGATCTGGACAGAGTAGATAGGGAGAAACCGTTCCCATTGGTGGAAGGATCTAGAACATGATTGAGAACACAGACTTAATATAACAAGGAAAAGATGCTATAGCCGACATAAGGAGAAACTTTCACGCAGCGAGTGGTTAGAATCTGGAATGCACTACCTGAGAGTGCTGTGGAGGAAGAGTCAATTGAGGCTTTCAAAAAAGAATTAGATCATTATCCGAAATGGAAAAATTTGCAGGGTTACAGGGAAAAGGCAGGGGCGTAGCACTAGATGAATGGCCCTTTCAGAGGGCCAGCACAGACTTAACGGGCCAGATGGCCTGCTTCTGTGCTGTAACCATTCTGTGATTCTGTGATTTGTTTGGGGAGGGAATATTTATTGAGATGCTGGGAGAGCTCTCTGCTGCTCTTGGCAATGTCTCCTTTAATATCCATCCCATTGGAGCCATCAGGACTGTCCCATAGAACCTCACCCAAGTGGAGGTACCAACTCTGGTTGAACCTATTCCCGGAGGTTTAATCATGTGACCTCCTGCCCCATCCCGTCAATTCTTTTCTCCAATCTGCAATATTTTTATAGTCAAACAAAATTGTTCAAAAAAATGAAAAACACTATTTGTATTAACACGTTCTCATGACTTTTTTTATGATGATGGAAAACATGGTTTCTCGCCTGGGTTTTAGCTCACAGCAGAGAGTCCAGAAGATTAATCATTCAATTCCATGAAGCTCCAGGGCAAGTCTATAGAGGGTTGGCAACCCGAATTTTGCACCTTCTGTACTACAGCGCTCCTTCAGAATTGCCCCCTAGTGTCAGCCAAGGTTATGTGCTGCAGTGGGTCTATTGGAACCACAATCGTCTGCTTTAAAGACCTCTATTTGGCCACCTTTCAGCCTCCTCTGTTTTAGAGAAAAGACCTCCAGCCAGTTCAACCCTTCCTGATGGGATACAACCTCTCAGTTCTGGAAACGTCCATGTAAATCTTATTTTGCACATTCCCCAGTGCGCCTGCATCCATTTTATGATGTAGAGATTAGAAATCTGTGCTCATAAAACCATTGAAAAGAGACTAATTGCTGCTCAACTAAACCTGGGGTTTTCGGGGAGATGGAGGCGTAGTGCTAACATCACCGGATCAGTGATTGAGAGACCCAGGCCAATCCACGGGCACGGGTTCAAATCCCATCACAGCGTCTGGCGGAATTTAAATTCCAATTTTAAAAAAAATCTGGAATATAAGGTTAGTCTCAGTAATGGTGACCATGAAACTATCATCGATTGTTGTAAAATCCTATCTGCTTCAAGGAAATCTGCCATCCTTACCTGGTCTGGCCTGGGCCTACATGTGACTGCAGACCCACAGCGATGTGGTTGACTCTTCACTGCCCTCTGAAATGGCCTAGCAAACCACTCAGTTCAAGGGACAATTAGGGATAGGCAATGAATGCTGACCTTACCAGAGGCACCCACATCCCATGAGAGAATAAATTTTTAAAAAAGTTTTAGCACCATTGGCGGCTGTGCCTTCAGCTACCTAGTTCTTAAACTCTGGAATTCCCTCCGTAAACCTCCTAGCCTCTTTACCACCCTCTTTCCTCCTTTAAGATGCCCCTCAAAGCCCAGCTCTTTAACCAGGCTTTTAGCCATCTGCCGCATATCACTTTCTGTGGTCCGATGTCAAATTTTGCTTTGTAACTCTGCTGTGATGTGCCTGGGGGCAGTTTTTGTTACATTAAGGGTGCTATATAAATATAAGTGGTTGTACCTTGCATTTTACACGTCCCCATTTTGATGTAGGTGAATAGATTTTCAAAAAACGTTTAGCTTAACAGATGTTCAGTGAGTGTGCATGCGTTCCTGAGTTTTCTCAGCACTGAGAGCCAATCTTGAAGTGAAGCTGTTTGATGTTGAAAGTGTAGCTTTGCTTTGAGATGAGAATATTATTGCAGCACGTTTAACAGGTAATTGATTGGGATTTTATTGCCAAGGTAGTTAATATGGTGTCTGCCAAAAAAAGGAAAACAACTTTCATTTCTATAGTGCCTTTTATGACCTCAGTTCCTGCCAAAGCACTTTTCAAAAGTACTTCATTGGCTGCAGTGTGGTAAATGTTGTAAAGGATTAAACACAGCAGCTAATTTACACTTAGCAAGCTCCCACAGACAGCTATGTGATAATGAGTAGATAATATTCTTTTTCTTAATGATGTTGATTTAAGGGATGAACGTTGGCCAGGACACACCTGCTCCCCCCAACTCTTTATTGAAATACTGTCTGTGGGATCTTTAGGGTCCACCTGAGAGGGCAGACAGACCTTGATTTCATGTCTCATCTGCAGGACAGACAGTGCATTGCTCTTTCAGTACGGCCCTGTGGTCATGTGCTCAATCGCAGAAATTGAGATGTTTCTTTTGGCAAGTGTTAAGAAAGCGTTCGCAGAAAATAATGAGATGAATGAGCTCAATATCAAACCTTGGTCATTGCAGTGACTCCTGTAAATGTTTTATTTTCTGATTTAATGGACAGACAAGCATGGGCTCTTGTAAGTGTGGTTGGTGCTGGTAACTCATCCTGCAGTGAGTCCATTCGAGATTATGAGAACCATGATACAGGAGGAAAAGCAAAAGCCCGCAGAGAGTTTGTCACCGTGGACGGAGTGAAGTTTGCAGTATCTGCCTCAAGTCAATGGAAAAAAGGTACCAAAAAATATTGGCCCAGGCTTTGCAGTGCCAATAATAGCTAAGACATCAGCATGCTTCGTTGTTGCTGGGTAAAACTGACAGCAACCTCTGCCGTCTGCACATCTGCAGTTAAACATGGAAGTCCAGAAGTTACTGTTCGTGTTATCCTGCTCCCTGACAGGGGGCACAGTTACAGCCCTTGTCGATGGAATCTGCACAGTGATGAACTTGGGTTAATTGCCCAATATTCTTGCTCTAAAGACAGATTTTTAAAAATAGAGCTTGCAGAATCAGGAATGTGAGGCTTTCTTTACAGTGTAACAAGTGATTTACACTTTTGAACGACCTCTTTGGCCCTGAAAATTTAATTTTACAAGTGTTGGATCTCATTCCTTCAGAAGAAAATTAATGTTGTAGTTTTATAAAAAACTTAATTTTTTGTTTCTACCTTCATCCCATCTGTATGCCCAAATTTTTATTTTGCTTTGTGTATATTGATTTAAATGTAATTCATGTTTTCTGATTTTTACGTCCTGCTTTGCTTTACATGTGGCTCACTGAGGAATCTGCAATCTGGTTGGACAGCCCCCCTATTACTTTACCTGTTCATACATGTCACAGGTGCCCTGTAGAGGGTACTGAATTCAAAACAGATGCCTGAAGAGTAGAAATCTCTCAAACCCACTAAAGGTGTCGGGCAATGGGATGTGAGGTGAGTGGTGCAAGCAACTCCTTCACCACTCAAAACAAAATCTGGCCAAATATTGTGACCACCCTTCTAGAACCACTGTAATCCAATGTGGTGAAGCTGTTGTACGGTGCTGTTAGTGAGGGATTTCTGGGATTTTGACCCAGCAGCAATGAAGGAATGGCAAAATGTCTCAAGATTGGATGGCATGTCAACTTCAAATGTGCCTGCTGCTGACCTTGTCCTTCTAGAGAGCGGAGGCTGTGGGTTTGGGAGATGCTGTTGAAGAAGCCCTGATGAGTTGCTGCAGTGCATCTTGTATATGGTACGCTCTGCTGCCAGGGTGCTAATGGTGTTGGAGGGCGTCGATGTTTGAGTTAGGGATGGGTTGCTGATCAAGCGGGCTGCTTATGACTTCAAGAGCTATTCAGAATGAGAGAAAGGCTATTCCTTTGTTAATGATAAGGTCCCAGCTAGGCATTAAGTATTGTAGTCTTGTCCAACCCTCTTGATGTCCATGTAGGTACGTGTTGGAGTCATTGAGGGTGAGCCTTGGGGAACCCATTGTTCATTCAACCAATTGGACAATGAACTGAGAGGTTATACCCATCGAGAAACACTGAACAGGCTGGGGCTCTTTACCCTAGGAAAGTGAATTCTAAGGGGGAATTACTCGATAGAGGGCTTTAAGCTTATGAAAGGGTTCAATAGGGTAGGTGTAGAGAAGGTCCCATTGAAGTTTCCCTCCAAGCCACACTTGAAATATATCGCTGTTCCTTCACAGTCACTGGGTCAAAACCCTGAAACTCCCTCCCTAATAGCACTGTGGGTGTACCTACACCAGTTGGACTGCAGCGGTTCAAGAAGGCAGCTCACCACCTTCTCAAGGGCTATTAGGGATGGGCAATAAATGTTCTCCTTGCTATCGATGCAGAGCTCTGAAGAAGAGTCATACAGACTCAAAACGTTAACTCTGTTTCTCTCTCCACAGATGCTGTCAGACCTGCTGAGTTTTTCCAGCTTTTTCTGTTTTTATTTCAGATTTCCAGCATCCGCAGTATTTTGCTTTTATAATTTTTTGAAAAACAAAGATGTTTCCACTTGGGGCAGTGGGGGTAATCAAAACTAGGGGACTTATTTCTAAAAGTTATAAATAATTCCAATAGGAAATTCAGGAGTAGCAACTTTACCCAGAGAGTCATGAGAATTCGCTATCACAGGGAGTGATGGCTGTGAATAGGATAGGTGCATTTATGCAGCAGCTGGATAAACACATTCAGGAGTAAGAAATAGAAGGATATGCTGATGGGGTGAGATGAAGGGAGTGCAAGGAGGTCAATGTGGAGAATAAATAAGGCAGGACCAGATGGGCCAAATGGCCTGTCTTTGTGCTGTATATGCTATATAGTTAGCATTTACTGCCTGTATTGGTATTTACAATATAATGGATCAAAAACAGTATTTTTGAAACTTCCATTTTCTAACATATCCAGTTCAGCGATTTCAAAACTAATCGCAGGGGGAGAAAGATACTAAATTATTTGGATGTTAATTTTGTTTGTCTCTCTCCCTGATTCCTCCTATACGATTAGGGATTCCACTGTCAGAATTCCATGTAGAGGTGTCCGATGGCTTAATCCTCGACCTGCTGGATGAGGTGGAAGGCTGGGAGAAGGATGACCAGATTGTCATTGCTAGTACCGATTACTCCATGTATCAGGCTGAGGAATTCACCCTGCTTCCTTGTCCTGAATGCAAAGGGCGTCAAGTCAAGGTGAAAGGTAGGTGGCTGGGATTATCAACGTATTGAACTGATTGATAGTCTTTATCTGCCCTGAATTGATGAAACTGTCTGCCTGGTCCCTTGAGACTGCCCCATGCATTCATGATGAACTGGACCATCGAGATGAGACATTTCCTCCCATTCCCCCAATGCAGCCATGTAACCTCCCGGGAGAGGTAGGGAAAAATTCCAGGGTCAATGAGGGGGAAAATATAATCAAAAATTTCACAGACGCACCAAACCTCACTCAGTAGGAGCGATAGACACTTTGACCTTCTCTTCTCATGCTGGTGTTGAATTATATTTTGGATTATATTTGGGGAGATATTTCTGGATACAGGCAAACTGTACAGGGCAGAAGCACTTCATCTTATTCATCTGTGGAGAACTGAAATGCATACTGCTCAGTGTGCCAACTGCGGAGATTCACATCCACGGCAGATGAATATAGCTCGAGTTTCAGCAGGCTGTGACAGGACATGCGTCTGGTCTTTTGTGGTTTGTTTAGGAGCAGCAATCGCAGGAATTGGAGATGCCACAGAGGATGTGGGGGGATAAGCAGCGACTGTAGGGGCCACAGAGGCTGCCTAAAGGGACCTCATGCCAGTTAATCGCACTTTTGCAAGGTGTGAACTGCTGCTTGAACATGTTAATGTGATTTATCTGCTTCCTCTGTAACCGACACTTATATATTTATAGAAAATGATCAGCTCCATTCACCACTTGCGCCCTCCCCCACTCCCAATACAAAAGCACAGAGGCACCACAAAATTCACTCTTGTTTTCCTACTTGTGACTAATTTCTGGCTTATTTTTACACCCATTTTGAACCGGCGTCATTGCACGAAATTGTGCATGTGATTCTTTAACCAGCGGGACAGTGTTTATAGTGAGTTGAGCTGCGTTTGGGGGCAAGGACTAAGAGACAGGTGTAGAACGAGGAGGAAATATTCACGCGGTGATGCCATATGGGCAGTGCCAGTCTACTGATATGGGCGATGGTTGGGGATAAGCAAGTATGGTACCAGACAGGTGGGTGGGGGAGCAGCCAGTTATTTTTGGCACCAGCGATAGCTGAAGGTGAATTGAAATGTTTGTGCGTCACCACAGGCAAAGGGAGTCCCGGGATATTCACTGCTCCTGAATAGCCCACATTGACAGGATGGAGAAAAATCAATCTCTTTAGCCAACTAACCCCCAGTAAGTAATAAATATTGACCCACTGCTTTCTTTAAAAATAAATAAAAATTCCTTTTGCTCAATATTATTCTACGTTGCGATATATTTTAACAGCAGTTGTAATACCGTCACTCTTACTATAAAAATGCCGTAAAATCTAATCAGAGAAAGTATAATAGGTTAAAATAACCATCGATACACTTCTCTTTGTTTTTGACAACTATCACCAATGCCTGTTAATATCCAAAGCACCTCATTCTGCATCTGTCTGGACTTTTGAGTCATAGAGCCATTACAGTACCGAAAGAGACCATTCAGCCCATCAAGTCCATGCTGGCCCTCTAGAGCAATGCAGTCAGTCCCATTCCCCCACTCTATTCCCGTATCCCTGCAAGTTTATTTCCCTCAAGTGCCCATCCAATTTCCTTTTGAACCTATTGATCATGGCCACTTCCACCACCCTCGAGCAGTGAGTTCCCTGTCATTACCACCCGCTGTGTAAAAATGTTCTTCCTTTCATCTTTTGCCCAGAACCTTGAATCTATGTCCCCCTTGTCCTTGTACCATCAGCAAATGGGAACAACTATTCTTTGTCCACCCGCTCCTGTACGCCTCTATCCAACCTCCCCTAATGCTTCAGCATTTGCGTTTTGCTCTTTTGCCTATTCCTCCTCAAGCCTGTCCATTATTCCATTCATATCCGCGGGATTATTCCGACATTGCCGAGTAACTGATTTCCATGCTGGTCCAGCTATGAAGAAAGCACTTCTAATTAAGCATCGAGTGAGTGTGAAGCAGGATTCATCATAGGATGTACACTATCTGTGAGGTAGTAACTTAAATCCAAGTGGAACTCATAACGATTAAAATATGATTAGAGGGTGGGAATTACATATTATTTACAGCATGGAAACCGGCCATTCAGTCCAATGGGTCCCTGTTGCTGTTAATGCTTCGCATATGACTCCTTTTCATCTCACCCAGATAACATGCCCTTCTATTCCTTTTTCCCTCGTGTGCTTGTCTTAAATGCAACTATACCATTTGTTCTATCCCAGAAAGCCAGTTGGTGAAGGATAGTACAGGAGCCAACCTTTATTCAGTCTTCGATTTATTTACACAGTGAAACACCACAAGCGTACAACTCCTAACTGAGCCACACCACACTTGCAGTGAGTGTCTCTTTATGTGTGCTCAAGTGAAACCCCAATTAATCCTCTTCATCTGCATGTAATTAACACCATTCACTTCAACTACTGCATGTACAGTGAATTCCACATTCTCTCCATTCGCTAGGTAAAGAAATTTCTCCTGAATTTCCTATTGGATTTATGAAGGGCTATCATATATGAACATATGATAAGAGCAGAAATAGGCTAGTTCACCCCTCGAGCTTGCTCCTCCATTCAATAAGATCATGACTGATCTGTTTGTGTTTCAAATTCCACATTCCCATCTATCCCTGATAACCTTTGATTCCCTTGCCTAGCAAGAATCTATCTACACCACCTTAAAAATATTCAGTGACCCTGCCTCCACTGCCTTCTGAGACAGGGTGTTCCAAAGTCGCACAACCCTCAGAGAAAAAATTTCTCTTCATCTCTTGTCCTAAAAGGGCGACCCCTAATTTTAAAACAGTGCCCCCTAGTTCTGGACTCACCCACAAGAGGAAACATCCTTTGTACGTCCACCTTGTCAAGGCCATTCAGGATATTATATACTTCAATCAAGTCACCCCTCATTCTTCTAAACTCCAGTGGAAACAAGCCCAGTCTGTCCAAACTATCCTCATAAGACAACCCACTCATTCCAGGTATCAATCTAGTAAACCTCCTCTGAACCGCCTCCAACGCATTTACATCCTTCCTTAAATAAGGAGACCAAAACGGCACACAGTATTCAAGATGCAGTCTCACCAATGCCCTGTATAACTGAAGCATAACATCCTTACTTTTGTGTTCAGTTCCTCTCGCAATAAAGGATAGCATTCCATTAGCCTTCTTAATTACTTGCTGTACCTGCATACTAACTTTTTGTGACTTTTGTGATATCTTCATGGCCCCTGGTTTTGAATAACTAGATATCTGAAAATGTCCGATTTGCATCAGAATATGGATTGGTTCTGGGGCCTGTTTTTTTTTTACCCCGACCATTTCTTAAAAATTTAACTCCTTGGAGTACTTTGCTGACATAACATCTCTCTCCGCAAGCTTGGGTCTTCAATGCTTTCTCTTTTTCTCAGGGAAGGCCCAGTTTCTTCACGTTGGAGAAATTGTGGATGGAATTGACATGAGAGCAGAGGTGGGGGTTTTGACGAGGAACATTGTCCTTGAGGGGGAGATGGAAGATTCCTGCTACGGTGACAACTGGTGTCAGTTCTTTAAGCATGACACATTTGGAGGGCATCTAAAGGTGAGTTTGGTTGATGGTGACAAGCTGTCTGTCCTGTCTGAGGTTTAACTGTAGACTCGGGCCTAGCTTTAATTACAATTCTATAGCCAACATTGTAATGCATTTTCAAAACTTTATTCTTAGAGAATTTAGGGCAATGATGAGTGCTTGTAGGGAAGAATGTTTAATCTTTTCCATTATGCACTGCCGTCAACTGTCATGCAAACTGCATTATATTTCTCAAGCCCTCTCAGAATCTTGTATGCTTCAATGCGATCACTCCGCATTATTCCAAACTCCAGAGAACATAGGCCCATTCTGCTCAATCTTTCCTCATAGGATAATGCTCTCACCCCAGAAATCAATCCAGTGAACCCTTTCCCACAAGGTTCAGGGTTTACTGCTGTCCTTACGGCATCTTTGCTGAGGTAGTTCTATCCTGCTCTGGTATAAAGAATGGCAGGAGTGTCTTGAGTTGTGGCTTCTGACCATCTCCAATAAATCAAACTAAAAATAATCCTCTGAGTCAGTGATGGGACTTGATCTTCCTTCTCGGGTTTCCTTTTAAGTAGGAACTCAGTTCTGATCCTTATTTTGTTCCTCCGTTGATTTTCCTTCTCGTGTTTCCTTTTAAGTAGGAACTCAGTTCTAATCCTTATTTTGTTCCTCCATTGTGTTAAAGATTGTGAAGAATTTTACATCAGTTCATCTCTCTAATGTGGAGCTGGTACACATGGGTCAGCAGGTTATGGGCAGTTACCCTGTTCACTTCCACCTCTGTGGGGATGTGGATGAACGTGGGGGCTACAGATCGCCAACGTATCTAAGAAATCTTGCAATTCACCATTGTTTCTCCAGATGTGTCACAGTCCATGCAACCAATGGCTTGTTGGTAAGTACTTTTTTGCCACCTGGTCTAGAATGTTACACCTTACTTGGAATTTACAGCACAGAAAGAGGCCATTCAATCCAACTGGCCATGCCATCTCTATTCTACAAATAAGTCTCCACCCCATCAGCATATCCTTCTCTTTCTTCCTTGTACTTATTCAGCTGCCCCTTAAATGCATCTATGCTATTCACCTCAACTACTCCCTGTGGTAGCAAGTTCCATTCTTAACCATTCTCTTGGATTTCTTAGTGACTACCTTATATTTATGGCCTGTAATTTGGACTTCCTGACAAGTGGGAACATCTTCCCCCATTGAGTCCCTTCATAATTCTCAAAGACCTCAATCAGGTCACCCCTCAGCCTTCTCTTTTCTAGAGAGAAAAGCCCCAGCCTGTTCAGTCTCTCTTCAGTGTTGTAACCTCTCAGTTCTGGCATCTTCCTTGTAAGTCTTTTCTGCACCTTTTCTTGTTCCTTCGTATTCTTTTGGTAACGTGGAGATAAGAACTGTGCACAGCATTTCAGGTGTAAACTTGAAGTTTGAAGGCATGAATTATTTCCTGATTACATTGGTTTATGCTGATTGTAGAGTGTGTGAAATGGTGAAATACTTTGCTGCCAGGTCATGGACCTTGAACATTTAAACAAGCGCAAGAAATCTTTGGCTAGAAAGTTCAACTTCTGGAAGTGGATAAATTGTATTGAGACATAATTTGTAGCCTGTGTTAACACCAACTTGCATTTATATGTCACCTTTAACATAGTGAAACAACCAAGCCTCTTCAAAGAAATGCTATCGTATTTCTCCTGGGTGTCTCTCCCAGCAGTATCCTGGAGATTAATTTGCAGTTGCTGGTGACTCCAGGATAATCCTGGAGGGTTGGTGATCTCTAGTGTGACATGGTGCAGAAGCACACCATGTAACCTCATCAGGAGTGAACCACCATCATCGCCACATTGCTTCTGTTGACACCACTTTGTACAATTGTTGACAACTTTCTTATCAGGTGACATTCAGTTGGCTTCAGGTTGCTTGAGAGCTGTTTACAGGGTGGCGCTCACCTGCCTCCCCCCTTTTGAATGGTGCAAGATGCGAACCTTGATGGACCAAATCACTGCAAGAAAAAAAAGCCAGACTTGTTTTTGTGTTTCTGTTCTTTTTGCAGATAAGGGACACCATTGGCTATGACACACTGGGTCACTGTTTTTTCCTCGAAGATGGCATTGAGCAGAGGAACGTTCTTTACCACAACCTAGGCCTTGTCACCAAACCGGGGACTCTTCTGCCCACGGACAGGAACGATGTTATGTGCCCTTTGATTCTTAACAACGTTTATGGCGATTACATCCCTGTGCCAGCAACTGACTGCAAGTAAATGTTGCATTTTTGGGGGCCGTGCCCATTTCTTGTGCGATTTGTTGGGAGGATTTTATAATTCATAATGATCAGAAGGGGCGATATTTGACAACTTTTTTTTTGAGTGCTTGGGCATATTGAGTACTAAAGATTTTCAACCTCCTTGGGTGGAATTTTCTGTGTCTGGGGTCATGTGCAATTAGGACAGAAAGCAAATACCCAGGGGTAAAAGATTGAAGGTACTCAGGCACAAGTGTGTTGCACAAGTCATTACCTTACACCCGAATTTCCTCGCAGTTTTGCACCCGAATGCATCTCAGTGCCTCTGGCCCTGGGCTAAAGAGCCAGAAGCACAAGTTTCCTGCGATTGCACTGGTCGATGGATTTTTGGGTATTAAGAGAATGAAGGGATAGTGCAGGAAAATGGAGTTGATAGAAGATCAGCCACGACCTCATTGAATGACGGAGCAAGTCGAATGGTCTACTCCAGCTCCTATTTCTGATGCTATGCTTATTTTACAATTCTGTGAGGGCAGAGGACAGCCCTCCAAGCAGGCAACAATTTAAAAATTATTCAGTTGCAACTCCCTCTTCCTTTCTCCCTCAGGGCAGTTTCCACTTTCTGGGTTGCCAACCCCAACAACCACCTCATTAACAATGCGGCTGCAGGCTCACAGGTGAGTCCCTATTCATGCCAGGTTACTAGTCACGCTCTGGGAGTTTCTATGATGTGGATAGGGTTCACGGAGAGGGAAGACCAGGGCAAGGAAGCTTAGCCAATATGGTTGTGTAGTGCCCAGTTTTTGGTATAAGTCATCAGGAAGCAAGAGAAGCTCCAATATAATCAGCAGCCCTGTTGGAACACATATGGCCAGATTTGACTAGAGTGGGGCATCTCGTGGTTGATGGAGTTAGATTTTTTTCTTTTATTCTTTAGCTCCAAATTTTTAAAAGAAAATTCATTCATGGGATGTGGATGACGCTGGCTGGTCCAGCATTTATTGCCCATCACTAGTTGCCCTTGAGAAGGTGGTGGTGAGCTGCCTTCTTGAACCTCTGCAGTCCCTGTGGTGTAGGTACACCCACAGTGCTGTTAGGGAGGGAGTTCCAGGATTTGGACCCAGCTTTTGCAAGCTATAGCTCGCTCGGAGTGAGAGCTGATAACAAATTGGTGAGGGCAATGGGACATCTCAGACATCGGTGAACAACGGGACCAACAGTCTATCCCCATAACCAATGTGATTTTAAGGACTGAGAAAGAAACAGCGGAACAACAGAGAATGAAATCGGGTAAATTAGAATCAAATCAGGTCCAGAAAGAGAAATAAAGAGAAGGAAAGAAAGCTTGGTTTAAGAGAAAAGAAAAGTAAAACTAAAAAAGAAATAAAAATTTGCAAGTAAAAATCTCCAATAATTCACTTCTGGAAGAATGAGACTCCACCTTTTAAAATGTTCGCTTTCTGGGCCAGAGAGGCTGATTGGGAGTCATCAACAGTTATATTGTTAAAAGGGTACTCATGCTATTAATAACCTGACTTGTGGTGAGGTTAATGGGAAATTAATGTGTAATTCTAGTAAGTCCTGAAAAATAACAGGGAGGCTGAGGGCCCAGGTGTTGTTTGTGCAAAGCAATCAGAGAAATGGAGTAGATCAACCAGCGAGTTGTGCCAGTTTTCAGTTCACGCCGTATCTTGTCCACGCCACAAGTTGCTGAACAATTTGCATGTTAGTAACAGCGAGCATCAGGACATTCAGGCCCATGATGTACAAGCAACATTCAAACTGCCATCCTTGCCATTGGAATGGGAAAGATCATTTTATGCTCCCTGCATAGAACAGGGCATGTTGGGGAGTTCCCATCCCAAAACTGAGTACAGTGGGTAGCTCACCCGATTTGTCTCCCGATATTCAGATTGCACAACAAACAATCCTTCAAGGCAGCTAAAACCACAAGTAACTTTAAAGATTCAGGAACCAAGGCTGACTTATGTTGCCTCATCTCTAAGTGGGGATGTAGGGGTAATGTCACTCAAGCTAATGCTCTGGGGACATGGGTTCAAATCCCACCATGGCAGCTGGTAGAATTTGAATTCAATTAATAGAATCTGGAATTGAAAGCCTGTCTCAGTGACCATGAAACTACCATTGGGGTTGTACAAATCCATCTGGGTTGCTAATGCCCGGGTTGCTAATGCCCTGTAGGGAAGGAAATCTGCCGTCCTTACCCGGTCTGGCCTACATGTGACTCCAGACTCACAGCAATGTGGTTGACTCTTAAATGCCCTCTGAAATGGATAAGCAAGCCACTCAGTTCAGGGAAATAAGAGACTGGCAACAAATTCTGGCCTTGCCAGTGATGCCCACGTCCCATGAAAGAATAAAAAAAAATCCTGGAATGACCTTTTTGATTTCTAGAAACGAGAAAAGAGAACACTGAGGGATGACCTGATGGGATCTTTAAAATTCTGAAAGGGTTTGATAGGGTAAATGTCAAGTGGATGTTTCTACTTGTGGGCAAGCTTAGGATTAGGAGCCATAAATATAAGATAGTCACCCATAAATCCAATTGGGAATTCAGGTGAAACTCCTTTATCCAGAGAATGGTGAGAATGTAGACCTCACTACCACAAGGAGTGGTTGAGATGAATTTTTTTTAATATTCATTCTTGGGATGTGGTCATCACTGGCTAGGCCAGCATTTATTGCCCATCCCTAGTTGCCCTTGAGAAGGTGGTGATGAGCCAACTTCTTGAACCGCTGCAGTCCATGTGGTGTAGGTATACCCACAATGTTGTTAGGGAGGGAGTCCCAGGATTTTGACCCAGCAACAGTGACGAAACAGCGATATATTTCTGAGTCAGGATTGTGTGTGGCTTGGAGGGGAACTTCCAGCTGGTGGTGTTCCCACGTGCCTGCTGCCCTTGTTCTTCTAGGTGGTAGTGGTCGTGGGTTTGGAAGGTGCTGTCTGAGGAGTCTTGGTGAGTTCCTGCAGTGTAATAGTATAGATGCATTTGAGTGGAAGCTAGATAAACACAGGAGAAAGAAAGGAATAGAAGGATATGCTGATAGGATGAAATGAGGAGGAATAGGAAGAGGCTTGTGTGGAGTGTAAACACCAGCATTGACCAGATGGGCCTAATGGCCTTTTCCATGCTATTATGTAATATAATATGTAATATGGTTCTGTAGTTGCCTGGTTATCACTTCTTAACATAAGTTGGACTAAATGGATTGGCTATCAGGATCCCAATGCCTTGTGAATTGAACAGATTGGGGAAGAATCACATAGGCTTGTGATTGTTGTATTGTGTATTAGAAAATTGATGATCCCTTCTCCAGTCTGTAACTGGAGCCGAATGGTCTACTCTGTCCCTGTGTTCCACCCTGCAGTTGATCCATCCAGATTCCAGGTCCAATCCCTAGTCTATGACTTCATCTGGGACAGCAGGCCTTGTGTTATGGAGAAGGGAAGGCCAGACAGCATCTAATGATTCGAATTGGTTAGACCTCAAAGCTGTATGGCAGGCAAGCAAAGGATTAGTTTGTGCAGGAGGGGAGGAAAAGATAGGCGAATATGTATGAATTTGATTCAGCTGCTTGCCTGTTTCAATACAGACACTCCTCACCTGACCCAGAGCCATGTTAGCTCCTGGGAGAAGCCAAAGAAAAGGATAAAATTCCTCTGTAACCTTCTGAAGTGTTCAAAATTAGTCCAGGAGATTATTCTGGCCCTGACGTACGTTTCCCCTCTTGTACGAGGTGATCTCAGTGCAGCCAGAAACAACTCTGACTCTCAATGAAGGAATTGTGTGAATCGATGTCTACTGGACGAGATGGCATCCTGTTCCAGAGGATAACAGTCGATCTCCTAACATTTAACCTAGAATCTAGCTCTGTACAATTACAAATTGTGATCCCAAGTCCTCCCCAAGCCTATTGAAAGAAGGTTTAGTTATGGGGGGAAATTGTTGATGGTGTGGGACCTCTCCCTGTAACTGATGTTGGCATTTTATTTGGTGAAACCGCACTTGGAGTCCTGTGCAAAGTTTTGGTCTCCTTACTTAAGGAAGGTATAGTCGCATTGGAAGCAGTTCAAAGAAGATTCACTTGACTGATTCCTGGGATGAAGGCATTGTCTTATGAGGAAAGGTTGAATAGGTTGGGCCTATACTCGTTGGCATTTAGAAGAATGAGATGATCTTATTGAAACATAAGATTCTGAGGGGACTTCACAGGGTGGATGCTGGGAGGATGTTTCCTCTTGTGAGGGAGTCTAGAAGTTTTTTTTTATTCGTTCATGGGATGTGGGCATCGCTGCTAGGCCAGCATTTATTGCCTATCCCTATTTGCCCTTGTTCAGAGGGCAGTTAAGAGTCAACCACATTGCTGTGGGTCTGGAGTCACATGTAGGCCAGACCAGGTAAGGACAGCAGATTTCCTTCCCTGAACGACATTAGTGAACCAGGTGGGTTTTTACAACAATCAACAATGGTCATCCAGATGTTTATTGAATTCAGATTTCGAGATCTGCCATGTTGGGATTCAAACCCAGGTCCCCAGAGCATTACCCTGGGTCACTGGAATACCAGTCCAGTGACAATACCACTACACCACCGCCTCCCCGAAGAGACTAAGGAGCAGAGTTCAAAATAAGGGGCTTCACATTTAAGATGGAGATGAGGAAGAATTTCTTCTCTCAGAGGGTGTTAATCTTTGGAATTCTCTTCCACAGAGAGCAGTGGAGGCTGGGTCATCGAGTATATTCAAGACTGACTTGATCGGATTTCTGATTGACAAGGGGGTCAAGAGTCATGGGAGACGGGCAGGAAAGTGGAGTTGAGGCCACAGTCGGATCAGCTATGATCTTATTGAATGGAGGAGCAGGCTAAATGGGCTGAATGGCCTACTCCTGCTCCTATTTCTTATGATCTTCTTTTGCAGAGAGTTCAGTGAGAATGATTTTTAAGAACACTTATTTTTTTAAAAAGTGAGATGCTTTAAAATGCTGATCAGATACAATTTTTAACCAATGGCTTCAGTGTTTGTCGTAGGAATAAATTCTCTTTTTTTCCATTCAAAAACATGCAAGCTCACTTGTTTATTATTTACATTAGGATACTGGTATATGGTACCTGTTCCATAAAGTTCCCACAGGAGACTCCCAAGGGCTGTTCCCTGAAACTAAAGCCGAACTCACTCCACTGGGCACTTTCTACAACAACAGGGTTCATTCAAACTTCAAGGTAAGTGTCCCATCACTTGTATCATAGAATCAAAGAATGGTACAGCACTGAAGGAGTCCATTCTGCCCATCATGCCTGTGCCGGCTCTTTGAAAGAGCTACCCAATTTGTCTCACTCCTCCTCCCCCACTCTTTCCGTCACTGCCCTGCAAATTTTTCTCATTCAATTATTTATCCAATTCCCTTTTGAAAGTTACCATTAAACCTGCTTCTCCTTTCAGACAGTGCATTCCAGATCATAACAGCTTGCTATATGTATTTGAAAAAAAAGCTTCCTCCTATCACCTCTAGTTCCTTTGTCATTTTAACACTTAAACTTATGACTTTAGGAAAGAAGTGATAGGATTTATTTATACACGTTTCACACTTGCTTTTCACTGTTTTGCTTCCATTCAGATTTTGGTTCGGTTTTTTTAATCTGAGATTGACACTCGTTCTTCCCTCCCCACCCCCCAGGATTGCCAACTCGGATTGGCTGTATTCCTGGAGGTTTCATCAAATGACCTCCTGCCTCCAGCAGTCCTGCCCTCTCACTCCTGCCATTGGTCGCATGTCCATTCTCATGGTGACCCGTCTTCCCAAGCCCTATTGGAAAGCAAAAGATTCTCTGTTCCCCAGTTGGGTAGTTCAACTGTCAGTCAAGCAGCCTTATTTTCCCATCTCCAATTGGTTAACAAAAGCATTCAAAGTGAATGAAAATAACATATGATATGCCCCATGATATGTGTTGCAGCAGTGTTCTGGAGATTAGTATTCAATTCCTTGGAGACACTGAGCCAAACCTGCTGGATTGGCAACCTCTGGTCCCTTCTCCATTGCAAAGTGTTTCCTTGTTAATGTGCACAGGCGACTAAAGCCTGGAGTTTTCTTTAGTGTTTCTGTCTAACACTGAAATAAAACTACAGGATACAGACTGGAGCTCAGCGGGTTAGTGAATGACCATGTGCTACTGATATTGATCTTGGCTGGAAGGCAAATAAAAAAACATTTGGGCCACGATTTATTTTTCCAGAGGTGGCCTTCTCCAGTCTTATCTAAACATGAGGGATATTCAACATGGTGTTCTCATTTGCTTTTCTTCTGATATTCTGATTTTTTCTTCATGTTAATTTGCTTCAAATAAATGTTATTTCTTTTTCCAACTTTCCTTCAATCCCTTTTATTTCTGTTCACTGTCCTTTAACTTTTATTTAGAATCTCAGTGCACTATTTCTGTATTTCGCTTTTCTCCTCTCTTTTCTTCCCTCTTACCTCCCTCTTCCTCCACTCCCTGTTTCCAAGCAGCTGAGGTTAGAGGGGGACATTCAGTGGAGCCTCGACCATTCTCTGATGTATCTGTCTAAGCTGCTGCACCATTCCAGTTCATCCAGGGTAGAATTGGCATAAATTTCTTAAGGGGTAAAACCCCTTCTCTTCTGCACCCCCTTGCTACCCCATATAATCCTTTGGAGACATGAGACAGCCAACTTCCCAATGAAAAGAAGAACTCGCATTTATATAATGCCTTTCATGACCCTAAAGTGCTTTACAACCAATTATTTTTTTTTGTTTGAAGTGTACTCATGTTGTGGCAAAAGTGGCTGCCAATTTTGAGCACAGTAAGATCCTGCAAACAGATGGTAAAAAATGGTAACCAGATGATAGGTTTTGTTGATGTTGGTTGACGGTTAAATGTTGGCCAGGACAATATCAGTGAGTACTCTGCTCTGATTTGTTTAAAGACCTATCCACTAGTCCGTAAGGATTGAACCATCCCAATCTGTAAACATTCTGACTGTTTCGTCCTGTTACTGAAGAAAGTTTGTGTCCCCTCTTCCCTTCCCTTCCCATTTAGGTTTCAGATTTTGGATTGGGTGCAGATTGCAAGCACTTTTATTCAACAACCATAGTCTTGGTTCTAGATTATGTAATGAACTGGGTTCTCCTAGAAGGTTTATTCTTGGCATTGTTTTGTAATTCGTACAAGGATAACGAGTAATGTGTTATAACGTTGGTGCGGATTTCCTGTAATGGCTCCTGATCCTTATTGCTAGGCTGGATTATTCATTGACAAGGGAGTGAAAATCACCAATGCCAGTGCTGATGACCCAAGGGAGTACCTCTGTTTAGACAACAGTGCGAGGTGAGTGAGGACATTGACCTTTTGGAAAAGGAACCAATTATTTTCATTTGATCTGGAAAATGCATTTTTTTTCCCCTTTATTCATTCATGGGACGTGGGCATCACTGGCAAGGCCAGCATTTGTTGCCCAGTAATTGCCCTTGAACTGAGTGGCTTGCTAGGTCATTTGAGAGTTAACCACATTGCTGTGGGTCTGGAGTCACATGTAAGTCAGACCAGGTAAGGACGGCAGATTTCCTTCCCTAAAGGACATTAATGAACCAGATGGGTTTTTAAGACAATCGATGATAGTTGTCATGGGCACCATTACTGAGACTAGCTTTTAATTCTAGATATTAATTGAATTCAAATTCCAGCAGCTGCCGTGGTGGGATTCGAACCCCAGAGCATTACCTGGGCCTCTGGATTACTAGTATAGTGATGTTCACACCGCGCTGTGTCACCCCTTATTTCTCTGTAGTGACAGCATAAAGAAAACTCCATGTATGATGTGGTGGAATGGGCTTGTGTTTATATAGCATCTTTCACGACCCCAGGACATCCCAAAGCGCTTCACAACTAATGAAGTACTTTTTGATGTGCAGTCACTGTTGTAATGTAAGAAACGTGGCAGCCAATTTACACACAGCAAGCTCCCACACACGGCAATAATGAAAAGATAATTTTTTGGGGGTTACGTTGGTTGAGGAATAAATGTTTGCTAGGTGATCCTTTCTGCTCTTCTTTGAAAGAACGTCTGTGAGATCTCTTGTGGTCACCTGAGAGGTTGGACAGGACCCTGGTTTAATGACTCATCTGAAAGATGGCCTCTCCAACAGTACAGCACTCCCTCAGTACAGGTGCCAAGAGCGTTGACTAAGATTTTACGCTTGGGACTCAGGAGTGAGACTTGAACCCACAACCCACTGCCTTGGAGGCGAGAGTGCTACCCACTGAGCCAGGGCGGACACTATCGTACAAAAAAAAAAAATCACATTTCTCAGGAAATGCTTTTTATTTCAGTGGAATCATTCTGGCTTGGTTTATAGAGAGTAAATATTATATTGTAGAGCCGTTAAGGCACAGGAGGCCATTCAGCCCATCAAATCCATGCCTGCTCTCTCTAGAGGAATCCAGTCAGTCCCATTTCCCCGCTCAATCCCTGGAGCCCTGCAAGTTTGTTTCCCTCGAGTGCCCATCCAATTTTCTTTTGAAATCATTCATCTCATTCTGCTCCTGAGTTTCCTGTGGTGCTGTTAAGTCGTATTCTGTGCTGCCATGGCATCAATTAGATGATGATTAAAGGTCATTTGCCCCATTGAAGCACAACTTCCCAGTATCCTAACTCTCCCCCATCACAGCATCCAGTCCTTTCTCCTAACAGGGGAAATGCCCATTGCAGAGCTCCAGTAATTCCATCTGTGGGATGTTGTTCAGTATGTTTAAGTTTTTTACCCATTTATGTTAAGGTTCCGTCCTCACCAAGATGCTGATCCACAGAAGCCGCGTGTGGCAGCCCTCATCGACAGGCTGATAGCATTCAAAAATAATGACCATGGAGCTTGGGTCCGAGGAGGAGACGTCATATTTCGGAATTCAGGGTAGGTGATGTTCCAATGTGCTGTTACTTTTTTGAGCAGGCTTGAAAGGAGAGGCTTGAGGCCTTTACATCGAATCTCCAGATCGAAACAGGCCACTCGTCCATACTGGCACTTATGCTCCCCGTGAGCCTCCTCCCACTCATACTTCATCTTGCCCTGTCACCCTTACCCTTCTGTTCCTGTCTCCCTCATGTGTTTATCCAGCTCGCCCTCAAATCCATCCATGTTATTCACCTCAGCCAATCCCTGTGGTAGTGAGTTCCACTTTCTCCCCACTCTGAGGCCATTGGCGTGTGTTGGAAGGATTTATAGGTTGATACTCGACCCATTTGGCTGTGTCTCTGCGTCTCTAACCTTGTTAAAACCAATCTCTCTCTTATCAAGCTCTTGGTCACCCCTTCCTGCTACCACCTTCTTTGGCCCAGCCTCCATCTTTGTTTGATTACATCTGTAAGACGCCACAGTCACGCTCTTAACAGCCTGCTTCTATTTACTTGCAAGTTTCCTTTGCATTCCTTGACCAAACAGGGAACTGGCTTCCAGGGCTCTACCAATCCTGGGATGCAGCCAAAGATTAAAGTTCCTCTCCCACGTACCAATTAGCCCACTCCTGTCCTCACTCAATGCGATGCATTGGCATCTCAGCTTTTTAAAATGCAGACAAATGTCCCAAAGGTGTTTGCTTCTCACAGATGTAACCAAACAAAGATGGAGGCTGGGCCAAAGAAGGCGATAGCAGGAGGGGGTGTGACCAAAAGCTTGGATAAAAGAGAGATTGGTTTTAAGGAGGTTAGAGAGGCGGAGACACGGCCAAATGGGTTGAGTGTCAACCTACAAATCCTTCCAACACACGCCAATGGCAGGCGATAAGAGTGGGAGAGATTCCTGGTCAATGGTGGGGCTGAAAGGGACGGGGTGTGGGTGGGAAGATGCATAAGAGTCAGAGGAACAGAGATCAGGGGGTGGGATGTGGGGATTGGGCTGGATAAGACTACAGAGATGGGAAGGGGAGAAAGAACTTGCATTTCTTTAGCTCCTTCCACGACCACAGGGTGTCCCAAAGCACTCTGCAGCCAATGAAGTACTTTTGAAGTGTAGCCACTGTTGTAATGTAGGGAACACAGCAAGATCCCACAAACAGTAATGTGATAATGACCAGATAATCTGTGATGTTGGTTGAGGGGTAAATATTGACCAGGCCACTGGGGAGACCTCTCCTGCTCTTCTTCAAAACTGTAACCTCGGGATTCTTTACATCATCCTGAGAGGACAGTTGGGGCCTTGGTTGAACGTCTCAACCAAAGGACAGCACTTCTGACAGTGCAGCACTCCCTCAGCACTGCACTGGGAGTGCCAGCCTTGATTGTTGCTCTCAAGACTTTGAGTGGGACTTGATCCCATACCATTTGGCTCAGAGGCAAGAGTGCTACCAACTGAACCATGGCTGACACTAATTGGGAGGAATGAATAGATTTTAAAATAGGAACGATCATTTTTAAGTTGGAGGTATTGGGAGCTAAGCTAAGGTGGAGGCTGGGCCTAAGAAGGCGATAGCAGGAGGAGGGGTGACCAAAAGCTTGGATAAAAGAGAGGTTGGTTTTACCGAGGTTAGAGAGGCGGAGACACAGCCAAACAGGTCGAGTATCAACCTGCAATTCATTCCAACATACGCCAGTGGCAGACAACAAGAGCAGGAGAGATTCCTGATCAGCAAATAAATACCAGAGCGATGGGAAAATGGGATTTCTCCAATGGGATAGGGTATGGGTGGGCAGAGTTTTGGATAAACTTTAAATTTATGAAGGATGAATGATTAGCCAGGAGCATATTGGAACAGTCATGTCTGGAGGTGACACTAGGTGGATCACATGTAGGCCAGATCAGGTAAAGACAGCAGGATTCCCTCTCTGTCAGACATTCACGAAATAGTCAGATTTTCACGGAAATCCGACAGCTTCATGGTCACTCGTACTGACACCAGACGATTTCTTTAAACTGATTTCAAAGTGTCAAACTAGGTGGGTTTTGGGTTAATATTGCCTGGATTACTAGCCCAGAAACATAATCAGTGCGCTATGTACCCCGAAAATAAGCTTTATATTGTGTCTCCCCTTGCATAAAGGCAGCTGACAGCTGCAGCTTTAATCTTTCAGCTCATGGAAACAATATTAGCAGAACTATTCTTGTTTGTCAAGACCCTACCCAACAACTTGCATTTATATAGCACCTTTTCACAGAATCACAGGATGTTCTGGGGCAGAAGGAGGCCATTCGGCCTACCATGTCTGCACCGGCTCTCTGAATAAGCATTATGACCTAGTGCCATTCTCCCGCTCTTTCCCTGTACCCTTGCACATTGTTTCTATTCAGATAATCATCCAATGCCCTCTTGAGTGCCTCGATTGAACCTGCCTCCACCGCACTTCCACACAGTGCATTCCAGACCCGAACCACTCGTTGTGTGAAAAAAGTTTTTTCTCACGTCACATTTGCTTCTTTTGCAAATCACTTTAAACCTGTGCCCCCTCGTTCTCGATCCTTTTATGAGCAGGAACAGTTTTTTCCTGTCTACTCAATCCAGCCCCCTCATGATTTTGAACACCTCTATCAAGTCTCCTCTTAGCCTTCTCCTCTCCAAGGAAAACAGTCCCAATGTCTCCAATCTATCTTCATAACTGAAGTTTCTCATCCCTGGAATCATTCTTGTAAACCTCTTCTGCACTTTCTTCAATGTGTTCACACCCTTCCTGTAGGGTGACACCCAGAACTGTACACAATAATTCAGCTGTGGTCTAACTAGCATTTTATATAAGCTCAGCATAACCTTCCTGCTCTTGTATTCCATGCCCCTATTAATAAAGCCCAGGATACTGTATGCTTTATTAACTGCTCTCTCCACCTGTCCTGCCACCTTCAATAATCTATGAATATATACACCCAAGCCCCTCTGCTCCTGCACCCCCTTAAGAATTGTACCCCATATTTTACATTGTCTCTCCGTGTTCTTCCTACCAAAATACATCATCTCATACTTCTCCACATTGAACTTCATCTGCCACCTATCTGCCCACTCCACTAACTTGCCTGTGTCCTTTTGAAGTTTTACACTGTCCTCCTTAGAGTTTACAATGCTTCCAAGCTTTGTATCATCCGCAAACTTTGAAATTGTCACCTGCACACCAAGATCTAGATCATTAACATATATTAGGAAAAGCAAGGGTCCCAATACTGACTGCTGGGGAACTCCCAAGGTGCATCACAGAAACGTTTTTGACACTGAGCCACATAAGAAGGTATTACAACAGGTGACTAAAAGCTTGGCCAAAGAGCTAAGTTTCAAAGGAGCACGTTAAAGGAGAAGAAAGGGGAGGAGAGGTTTACGAAGGGAGTTTCAGAGCTTAGGGCCTTGGCAGCCGAAGTCACAGCCACCAGTGGCAGAGTGATTAGAATGGGGAATGTACCAGGCAATACACCCTCTATAAATTTTCTTTGTACAGGGCAGGCTACGAACTCATCTGACCACTACTGTGTCCATGGCCAGTTTATGTTTTAGTCTTCATTCTGCTGGAGATTTGAGCATCTGGTTGATTTCAATGTTCAGTATGTTTCGGTTTGCTGTGTGGCTGGGCACGGACACATGCACTTTAGAGGGAACGTTGGTAGTTTTCAGTCCCTGGTTAACCATTGCCTGTGTGTATCACTTTTCTTTTAATCTTTCAGGTTTTCTGACAATGGAATTGGACTGTCGTTTGCTAGGTAAGAGAGATGAACACGTGAATGTAAGGAAACAGAAACTGCCAGAAATACACAGTGGGAGGAAAGCAGGAGTTAACCTTTCACCTGTCGCACTTTGTCTGAACTCAGTGATTGTGGACTATCGGCTGAGAGATGGCAGCAGCTGCAGTTTGTTTTTAATTCATAAGTTACAGGCCGTACAGCTTACACCACCCGTGCGTTGCCTGGACCATATTTGGGTGAATAACATCGATTACAAAGGCAGTGTTTAAACCATATTAAATCCATCGCCTCTTTTGGGCAGTTTGCACATGAACTGCATAAATGCGCAAGTTCTACTAAATGTTTTTCCTGGTCTGGAAGTTGCAAGTTGCGTGCTTAAGGAGTTAAATTGTTCATTTTAAGGAATCGGCAGTGTTTCACGCTGTGTCTAATTGCAGAAATTGACTCCCCTCTGGAGCCAAAAGCTGTCTCTCAGTAAGTTCATGTTTGTTGGCCTTTTTGACTCTAGCACCCACTGACCTTGTTAATACTGTCAGTTTCTGGGAGGTTCCTATAATTTTCTTCACAAGTCCATGATGGGTGCTTATTTTTTTGGCAGGGGGTGGTGGGAATTGGTTTCACTAGGAACCCGACTCACGTCCCAGTGTAGCGACCTGGAGCTACCCTCTTCACACACCGGCTCGTGGAAATCTGCAACTCTCTGCCCCCAAAAAGCAGCTGAGGCTAGGGATCAATCACAAACGTCCTGAGATTGATAGACGGATGAGAATTAATTTTAGGAATGAGAAAATGCTGCATGTCCTTTATCTTGATTGTTCAAACCCTCCCATCATCTTTTCATGCCCCTTTGGACTGGCTTGTTAACCCTATGCATAGGTTTTTGTGTGTTTTATTTTTATTGTTTGTTCACAGTATGTGGGGCATCAGTGGGATGACCAGCATTTAATTCCCGTCGCTAAACTGAGTGGCTTGCTAGACCATTTCAGAAGTCATTTAAGAGTCAACCACGTTGCTGTGGTTGTCTGGAGTCACATGTAGGCCAGACTGGATAAGGACAGCAGATTTCCTTCCCTAAAGGACGCTAGTGAACCAGATGGGTTTTACACCTTTATTGAGACCGGCTTTTGATTGCAGGTTTAATACATTAAATTTAAATTCCTCAGCTGCCGTGGTGAGATTTGAACCCATCTGATCCAGGGTGGGCAAATGGCTTCTCACCTGTCAAGGTCGTATGTCAACTTTGTCACCGTTTTAAGCTGATTGGCAAAAGAAGCAACAGCGGCCTGAGGAAAAACTTTTTTTAACGCAGCAGCTGGTTAGAATCTGGAACGCACTGCCTGAAAGTGTGGTGGAGGCGGGTTCAATCGTGGCTTTCAAAAGAGAACTGAATCATTATCTGAATAGAAAAAAACATTTGCAGGGCTGCGAGGAACAGGCAGGGGAGCGGCGTGAGGCGAATCGCTCTTGCTGAGAGCCAGCACAGGCACGAAGGGCCGAATAGCCTCTTTCTGTTCTGTAACCATTCTATGATCCCATATGATGTGATTCATGTGTGCAGGTCGTGAGCCTAAACTTTTTGGATTACAAGTCCCGGGCATAGCTGCTATGCTACAGCATCCATACCATAGAGTGGCAAAAAGAATTGGAAGGTTGATGCTCCCCTTTTGTTTCCTAATGAACAACTGTTTCCACAGTGACGGGAGCTTCCCAAAGGACGAAGGTTCAAGTCAAGAGATCTCGGAATCTTTGTTTGTCGGAGAAAGTGGGAACTATGGATCCCAAGGAGGCCAGAACAAATATTGGGGTGTCGGTGGGGTTGATGGGAAAAATCGCACGCTGCCAAAAGACAAGTAAGGTTCTTTAATTAACCTTGGAACCCTGTGAGCATATCCTGTTATGTAAAATATTGCTAAAGTACGAGACAACAGATCTAGGCTTGTATCCCCCTGGAATAAAATAGGTTAAAGGGTGATCTGGTTGCTTTAAAGCTTTTAGGATTTTGTAAGGAATTGATAAGGAGGATGGTGGGAGAGTCGAGGACAAGGAGACATAACCTTAAAATCAGAGCCAGGCCCTAGTTAGTAAACATAAAAGCAAAATCCTGCGGATGTTGGAAATCTGAAATAAAAACAGAAAATGCTGGAAAAACTCAGCAGGTCTGGCAGCATCTGCGGAGAGAGAAACCGAGTTAACGTTTCGAGTCCATTAGACTCTTCTTCAGGGCTCTGAATGTTAACTCTGTTTCTCTCTCCACCGATGTGGCCAGACCTGCTGAGTTTTTCCAGCATTTTCTGTTTTTATTTCAAGTTAGTAAACGCTTCATTCGCACAAAGGAAGTGTGGAACTCCCTCTCCCACAAAAGTAGTAGATTCTAGTCGAATTATTCATTTTAAGTATGAGATTGGTGGTCTTTGCTACACAAGGCCATTGAGGGTTGTGGAGCCAGGATGGGTGGATGGTGTTGGGTTCCCAATCGACCACGAGCAGATTAAATTGTGGAACAGGCTCAAGGGAGTGAATGACCAACTCTCCTACATTCTGAGGTAAGACTGATGTTTAAGAGCTAGATCGATCTCCCTTGCATGGTGCTGAAATCTTGTGAAGCTCTTGGAAATGCCCAATCAAAAAAAAAATCCCACAGTCTCTCTCTCTCCAAGCCCAGAGCAGCATAAGAAAAGATTGACCTGGGTCCATCCAATCTGACATGTTGTAATTTCCGACTGCCTTTGTCTCCCCAGCGACCCCCTCCCTATTCTCAATTCGCTCCTGTCAGTCTCGTACCTGCTAACTCTCACAACTAGTTTTCTTTCTAATGACACATCCTGTCAAAAGCTCCATTTTAAAATAAGCCACGTTTACCTTGTGCAACCTCTCTATACCCTTGGTTGCTTAATTAAAAGTAGTCTTTACCTATCGAACCTTCTTCAGTTCACATGGCGTCACTGGATACCAACTCTGTCTCTCTCCCAATGTCGTCACTGAATTACTATCTTATTATCTTGTTCTCCACCTTCCATAGCCTGTGGACATGTTTCATTCTGTGCTTTACAGACATGATAGTTTGCAAGTTTTAACAAACAGATATGAACTCCTGCCTTTGTCCTTAGATTCTCTTTCTCCTTTAATATTCTTGGCCTCCTTCTATGCTTAATATCAAATGAAGCTCCCACATTTGGTTGCAAGAATAAACTTTTTTTCTCTATTTAGACAGAAGTTTTACGTATTCTCCTTTTTCCGGCTTCAAAACAGGACTTTCCCCATCCGAGGATTTCAGATTTACGATGGTCCCATTCACGTTACCAAGACAACCTTCCAGAACTACATGGCAACACCGGTCCGATTCACCAGCGCTGTAGGATTCTTCCTAAAGAACCCCTGGCAACTGACTCCCAAGAACAGTTTGTCTCTGGTGAAGTTTGGCACGAGTGTATGTCCGTCTTGTTCTTTGCTGTTTTGAAATGTTCGTGCATGTTGTAAAATTCTTTGGAATATCGACAAATATGACAGTCAGATCACCAGACCATAAATTTACAAACAGCAACTTGCATTTATATAGCGCCTTTTAACATAGTAAAAGGTCCCAAGGCACTTCGCAGGAGTGTTCGCAAGCAAAATTCGACACTGAGCCGCATAAGGAGATATTAGGACAGGTGATCAAAAGCTTGGTCAAAGAAGTAGGTTTTAGAGAAGGTCTTAGGAGAGGAAGGAGAGGTAGAGGGGCTCAGGGAGAGAATCCCAGGCTTGAGGCCTAGGCAGCTGAAAGTATGGCCGCCCACGGTTGAGTAAAGGAAATTGGGATGCTCCAGAGGGGATAACTGAAGGAGTGCAGAGCTTTTGGAGGTTTATAGGACTGGAGGACGTTTCCGAGATAGGGAGTGCTGTGGTCATGCAGGGATCTCGGTGAGTTGTAGAACTCCATGGGCAGGAATTTCCCCTTGGCGGGCAGGCCCGGGAGCAGCTGGGAAAAGATGCGCTGCCCCGACCGCGAATTCACACCGGCTGGCCAAGTAATAGCCGGCCAGCGTGAAAGGTGCGCTGAAACACTCAGCGCTGTTGAGATGGGGGGGTGGGAGGAGGGCGAGCACGGAAGTCTGCGCATGCGCAGGGAGAGCATGCGCTGACAGCTCCCTGAGGGCACAGAACTGCCTCAGGGAGCTGAAGAATTGTACAAAGGAAAGTAAAGATTTTAGAAATGATATAAACTTGCCCCCACATATATTGTCACCTGAAGAGGGACATGTTTAAAATGAAGTCAAAAAATTTTTCCTGGCTTTTTATTTACCGTTGGAAACCTCATCCCGCCCGTGGATGAGGTTTTGTAAAAAGTGCAAAGGCCGCCTGGCCTATTCGCCCGCCCGCCAACCGAACGTTTGAATGGGCAGCGAA
Source organism: Cetorhinus maximus (assembly GCF_964194155.1). Lineage (NCBI taxonomy): Eukaryota > Metazoa > Chordata > Chondrichthyes > Lamniformes > Cetorhinidae > Cetorhinus > Cetorhinus maximus. Next base: position 178,411,651 of record NC_135880.1, read on the forward strand.
AGATACAGATTAATTACTTGCTTAAGGGCCTCAGTTGTCGGTAGGCATGCTGCCGACTCTCGCGTGCACCCACTGGCCAAAAAATCGCAGGACGCTCGCCTGATGTCATCGCGCGTGATTTTACGCCTGATCGGGTTGGGCACGCGCCTGCCCGCAGGACATAAAGTTCCGCCCCACGTTATGATGCATAATTATTCACAGTTAAAGTTATTATATGCTGTTTTGTTGTGCCTTAAAGCTGGGGTGTTGTCTGATTGAATACCCCCTTTGAATATTCACTAACTGTTCTGTGGTTTATGAGTATAAGAAACATTGACTACCATTCTTATGGGATGGTTCCTACATAGATACAAGTGCTTGTTTTCCACTGTTACCTGTGCCCTTGTTGATTTTTCTTTTGGTTCCCTGTTCTCTCTTCTCCCAATCTCTCCGGGAAAATGTTGATTCAATGCTGGAGTAGAGGGTCCCAACCCCCCTCCAGTACTGTAACTAAGCACCTATTCAAGATGGTGAATGTTAGCAGGTCAATCCACAGTGCAGACCATCACCGCTGTGTCCGAGTCTGGTTTTTGGCACGACGTTCACTGGTGAACACGCTTTCCAGCTGAAAGTCCTGGGGCGGTGTTGGGGGGAGGTTATTGGGGGAGCCAACTTTAACTTCCCTTCCGAAAGATGGTACCTCTGGCAGTGCAGCACACCCTCGGTACAGTGCCAGCTTGGAATGTGTGCCCCTGCTCTTTCCCCATAGCCCTGCAGTATTTTTCCCTTCAAGTATTTATCCAATTCCCTTTTGAAAGTTACGGTTGAGTTTGCTTCCGCTACCCTATCAGGCAGCGCATTCCAGATCACAACAACTCATTGTGTTAAAAAATTTAAAAAAAAATAATAAATCTCCCCACTGGTTCTTCTATCTGTTATTTTACCGAAGGACAGCACCTCTGACAGTGCAGCACTCCATTGGAACATCAGACTGCATTGTGTGCTCAAGTCTCTGTAGTGGGACCTGAAACCACAACCTTCAGGTTCAGAGGTGAGAGTGCCACTCACTGAGCCACAACTGATACTTGGATCTGGTGCTTCATGTTGTGTACTGCTCAGAGTAAGACTAATACATGCTCAACTGTGATCAACCATTATTGAGCTAACTTTATTTACACCTCCCCGGCAGCGAGGGCACTATAACAAGATGCTTACAGCCTTTTCAATATACTGCACTTACGTCAGTAATGGTCTGCCCGCAACACATTTGACTGCATTTACCCCCCTCTCCCTCAGGTGTCCTTGAGAGTTTTCTTTGGCAAGCCGGGCCCATGGTTTGAAGACTACAATCTCGATGGCGACAAGAATGCCGTGTTCCATGACATCGATGGCTCCGTGACAGGCTACAGAGACACGTATGTAGGCCGCATGGACAACTTCTTGATCCAGCATCCCAACTGCGAGAATGTCACGTCCTGGTTTGGCTCAGTTTGCAGTGGAAAATACGCTCAGGTAAAAAAAGAAACGAGGACAGGTCGGCTGTGGGGGGGGTTGGTGGTGTGGGGTGGCAGGGGGACCTTTCATGACCTCAGGATGTCCCAAAGTGCTTCACAGCCAATGAAATACTTTTTTGAAGTGTGGTTTTAATGTGGGGGAAAAGCAGCAGCTAATTTGTGCTCAGTAAGGTCCCCACTAATGAATAGATAACCTGTGCCTTTTTTTTAAATTAAAAAGTGATTTTGGTTAAGGGAAAAATATTGGCCAGGAAATTGGTGAAAACTCCCCCTGCTTCCCCTTTGAAATATTGGCCAGGATTTTTTTCCTCATCGGGCGAGCGGGAAGCTGACCGCTGCCCGTGATTGGGGCCGGACCACAATTTCACGCTGGCGGGTCAGTTAAGGCCCGTCCAGTGTGAAACGCACGCTCAGCACTGCCTGTGTCGGGGTGGGGCAGGGCGTGGGGGCAAGTTCAAGTTCGTGAGTGCTCCCTGAGGCATAGAGCTATCTCAGGGATATGAACAGTTTCGAATAATAAAAATTAAAGAATTTTAAGGTGTTAAAAAACATTTCCCCGCTCATGTGACTGTGTTCCACGAACAGGGACATGTTCTTAATGAAACGTTAACGTTTTTAATTTATTTTTATTTGCTGTTGGAAACCTCATCCCACCCGTGGATGAGGTTTCCTAAAAAGTGCAAAGGCCGCTTGGCCTCTTCGCCTGCCCCGCCGACCGTAAGGTTGGACGGGCAGCGAAAAATAACATTTAATTAAATCTTTAACAGCCTTAATAGGCCTTTTAATTGTCGCTGCCGACTCCCGCGTGTGCCTGCTGACCGAAATATCGCACAAGTGCGCGATGGCATCAGGATGCTCACCCGGCATCATCACGTGTCATTTTACACTCGAGCGGGTCTCCCGCTTGGCGCAAAATCCTGCCCATTGGCTGTGGAATCTTTCACATCCACCCGAGAGAGCAGGCAGGGCCTCAGTTTAATGTCTCACCCGAAAGGCGGCGCCTCCGACAGTGCAGCTCTCCCACAGCACTGCATTGGAGTGCCAGCCTAGAATACATGCTCACGCCTCTAGAATGGGACTTGAGCCCACGACCACCTTGCTTCGGTGTGAGTGCTCCCCGCTGAGCTGAGGCTAAATTTGCTTGCTAACCCAATCAGATTTAAAGTGTTCTTTGTAGGTTACCAGACACAAGCAGTGCATTTTGAGTCCAACGTGGTCACTTGCGCTGAGTAGACAGGCAAATTCCTTTGATTCGACTGTTAATTTCTCAATGCGGAGGTCGATCCCACAGGACGGTACCCCACCTTTCCACAGAGTGACTCAATTCTGAGGCTACGACAGGTGGAGTGAGATGACTCTGCCTTAATGTGTAGCCGTAATTATCAAAAGATGCTGGTCTTTCTTGAGGGCAATTAGGGGTGGGCAATAAATGCTGGTGTAGCCTGCGATGCCCACATCCCATAAATGAATTTAAAAAAAAGATTGACTTTAGTTGTTTTTTTTAGAGAATTGATTGAATAGGCACTGCAGTTGATTGGTGTCCAAAAATCTCTCAGCTCTTGGTTTGAGTGATTTATTAACTCAGTTGAATCTGTGTCCTTTTCTCCCTCAGTGATTTAAAGTTTGCATTGGTTTTCATTTGCAAATCTCTTCAGAGCTCATCAATATTGGTTTATTGAGATTACGTTCACATTAAGTACCACCTCATTTTTCCCAGTTAAAGAAAAGCAGGATAGCAAATAGAGTTCCCCAGTCAACTGCGTGCAGACTCTCCTAGCTAAAGGATTTGATGACCGCAGCACTAAGACACGGTTGCAATGGATAGCCTTCGCCAGTACCCCCGCTCCAATTTGATGGGCTTGATGGTATTTAGAACTAGGGGCCGCAGTTTCAAAGTCAGGGGTCTCCCATTTAAGACGGAGATGAGGAAGAATTTCCTCTATGAGGGTCGTTTAGTGTTTGGAATTCTCTTCCCCGGAGACCAAGTGGAGGTTGGGCCACTGAATATATTCAGGGTTGAGTTGGACAGATTTTTGATTGACCAGAACAGAGTCATGGGACCTTTTACGTTCAACTGAGAGGGCAGACAGAACCACAGCTTAATATTTCGCCCAAAAGGCAGCACCTTTGACAATGCAGCACTCCCTCAGTACTACACTGGGAGTGTGAGCCTAGATTTTTTGCATTCCAAATTCCTGAAATGGGGCTCGCATCCACAACTTCCTGAGTCAGAAGCAAGTGTGCTACCCACTGAGTCACGACAGATACTTAGGTTGGAATTTTTCGTAGGTGGTATGGGGCCCACTACAGAGGCCAGAAGTGGGGAACGAGGCTGCTTTTGGCGGATGACGGGATACAGGGGCCACGTTTTACCAGCGACAGTTAAGTGGTTGCCTTAGGGGCTGCACCATCCCTATAAAGGACAGCAGCCCACTCCCAAGAGCTGCCTGCCCAATCAGAGGGCCAGCAGCCTCAGCAATGCCACTGCGAGAGGTGGTTGCTGATGGGGCAGGTAGGAGACCTGGGGCCCGCGGCAAGTCATCAAGAAACATATTTCCGATGACCACTGGGCCCAGTGTTGGGGGGGAAACTCCTTCCATGAAATTGTTAGGGACACAGGGCTGCCTTCCCTGGCCATAGACCCCTCATTGTGGCATAGAATTTTCTCGCTCGGGGCTGTTGCTGGGAAGGCCCTCCGTTTAGCTGTGGGGGTGCGGTGCGGCGGAGGGTGAGCCACTGTCAGCAAGATACCTTTCACGTGCCTCTGAGGGTCTGCAAAATTCTGACTTTTGTCTAGAGGAAGGACCACTTGGCTTTGTGTGTACGAACAGAGGTTGGAAGTGAAAGGACAGTGGCACTGGAGCGCCTGGTCATTGGGTTAATCGCTGTGTGGTGATGTTGTGACTATCATTCCAGGTTTACATACAAACTCGTCGACCTCAAAATCTAACCATGACCATTGTCAGGGACGAATATTCCCAACATTCCATGACCCTACGCGGCATCAATCAGCGAGCAGACTTCCAGCAATACCAGCCCGTCGTGATGCTCCAGAAGGGGTACACGATTCATTGGAATGGCCGGGCACCAGAGGAAACCTTTCTGTATCTTATAAACTTCAATAAGTAAGCTATGGTTTCACACATCACTGAAACACCTCGAGAGGCAGCTGTCACTTTTCAGTTGCTATGTACTGTAACAGGGCACGAATATCTCTAGAAGTTATAACTTTTTTTAAAAAGCTTTTTAAAAATGTTATTTTTTTTTTGGTAAATGTTTGCCCATCAACGTGCGTGGTGTTAACCCTGGGAAACCCGGAACTAAATCATGTTTGAAAATAACGGCTGTGTTAATGATGCACGCTTCTATTAATGAGCAAATTGCCCAGTGATTTCCGGGGATGTAGCGTTACACTGAGTTGTGAATCTTCAGAATCTGCTGGTTAATTTTCTCCACTCTGCTGATTGCTTTACACCGCAGCATTTCACCCTCAACCTCCCCGTTATTTTAAAGAACTTGCTGGATTTGCACATTAACTGCCCATTAAACCTGCCACAGAAATTAGGGCTGGTAACTAAGAGCGTAAGTACTCTGAACACTGCAATAATTGCAACAACACTGTGGGTGATGGTGGCGGAACAGTGATGTTACCGGACTAATAATCCAGAGGCCCTGGCTAATACTCTGGATGCACAGGTTCGAATTCCACCACAGTAGCTGGTGGCATTTAAAGAAAGCAGGAGGCCTTGTGCCGCAGTGGGTACTGTCCCTGCCTCTGAGCCAGAAAATCTGGTTTCAAGTCCCAATCCAGGCCTTGACGGAAAGGTGTGTTCATAATGTGGCCAAACAGGTTATCAAGCTGCAAATCCTCCCAATATGCCCATGGCAGGGAGGGATGGGTTGGGTTGGTCTTCTGGTCAGCCATACTTGATCTGGAGTGCAGCCCCTCAAGCCTCTGGCAATAGTGGCCTGTTCCAGGGAAGACTAGCTACGGAAGCAGATGTAAATGTGTGCTTCATGCACAGGAAGAGAATCAAGAAGAAAAAGTTGAAACTAAAAACCCATCTGGTTCACTAATGCCCTTTAGGGAAGGAAATCTGCCATCCTTACCCGGTCTGGCCTAAGTTATTATTATTTATTCTTTCACAGGATCTGGGTGTCGCTGGATCGGTCAGCATTTTTTTTTTATTGCCCATCCCTAATTGCCCTTGAGAAGGTGGTGGTAAGCTGCCTTATTGAACCGCTGCAGTCCATGTGGTGTAGGTACACCCACAGTGCTGTTAGGGAGGGAGTTCCAGGATTTTGACCCAATGACAGTGAAGGAACGGCGATATATTTCCAAGTCAGGATGGTGTGTGGCATGGAGCGGAACTTGCAGGTGGAGGTGTTTCCCTGCATTCGCTGCCCTTGTCCTTCTAGGTGGCAGAGGTCACAGGTTTGGAAGATGCTGTCAAAGGAACCTTGGTGAGTTGCTGCAGTGCAGTGTGACTCTAACTCCACCAACGTGGTAACTCCTTAATGTCCTCTAAAATGGCTTTGCAGTACCCAGTTCAAGGGCAATTAGGGATGGGCAACAAATGCTGATTTTACTGGTGAAAGAATAAAAAACAATAATTGTTACAGCAATATCAGTTAACCTCAGGGCCCAGAAAGCAAACAATTTAAACTGTCCAATGTCATTCCTGGAGGTGCTAAATTTGTTTTGGAGATCTTTAAACATTTAGATTATTTATTATTTTGATGTTTTTCTCACTTTCCATTCTCTCTTTTTTCTGCCTTAATCCATTCTTTCTTTCCCTCTCTTTATTTCTCTTTCGGTACCTTCACTCTATTTTCTTCTAGGTCCTTCCTTTGTTTCATTCTCAATCCTTAAATCTTATTGGTTACGGAGATAGGCTGTTGGTCCCATTGTTCACTGAGGCCCCAGATGTCCTGTTGCCCTCACCGCACCGTTATCAGCTCACACTCCAAGTTATGGCGCAGAAACATCTTGGAGCTAAAGAGTGGGGAAAATGTCTCACTAACAGGGCTCGTTGTGAGATGCCACGCTCCAGCAAAATTTGGCCGTTCCCTAATCTGGACACAGAGTGCAACACCCCATCGCGCCCTCCTAGATCACATATTGTGCGGTTACCGGCAGAACCAAGTTCCATCATACCACGTATTCTTTTATTTCCCACTTTCTGAGTGGAATTGTTCATGTAGTATTGAATTAGGGTCAAGCTGTTGCATGGCGACAGGTTCATAGAATCACACAGTGTAGAAGAGGCTCTTCGGCCCATTGAGTCTGCACAACACGTGAGAAACACCTGACCTACCTACCTAATCTCATTTACCAGCACTTGGCCCATAGCCTTGAATGTTATGACGTGCCAAGTGCTCATCCAGGTACTTTTTAAAGGATGTAAGGCAACCCGCCTCCTCCACCCTCCCAGCAGTGCATTCCAGACCGTCACCACCCTCTGGGTAAAAAGGTTTTTCCTCCTGCCCCTCACCTTGAACTTATGTCCCCTCGTGACTGACCCTTCAACTAAGGAGAACAGCTGCTCCCTATCCACCCTGTCCATGCCTCTCATAATCTTGTACACCTCGATCAGATCGCCCCTCAGTCTTCTCTGCTCCCACAAAAACAACCTAAGTCTATCCAACTTCTCTTCATGACTTAAATGTTTCACCCCAGGCAACATCCTGGTGAATCTCCTCTGCACCCCCTCCAGTGCAATCACATCCTTCCTATAATGTGGTGACCAGAACTGCACACAGTACACCAGCTGTGGCCTCACCAAGGTTCTATACAACTTCAACATGACCTCCCTACTTTTGTAATCTATGCTTCGATTGATAAAGGCAAGTGTCCCATATGCCTTTTTCACCATCCCACTAACATGCCCCTCCGCCTTCAGAGATCTATGGACACACATGCCAAGGTCCCTTTGTTCCTCAGAGCTTCCTAGTGCCATGCCGTTCATTGAGTACTTCCTTGTCAAATTACTCCTTCCAAAGTGTAACACCTCACGCTTTTCAGGGTTAAATTCCATCTGCCACTTATCCGCCCATTTGACCTGAAGATTTTCCCCCCACAAGCTGTCCTTCTATGTGTGGTCACGACCAGACCTGTTCATTGGTTTTGTATTTTTGTTTTTGTAGAGATGATTGGATCCAGGTTGGCCTCTGTTACCCACAAGCCACAACTTTCCAAGTCATAGCTGATATCTACCAAAGACAAAACTCAACTGCCCACAGTGTGGAGGATTACGTAGCAGTGCCTTCTCTTAAAGAGATTCAGAATAAACCAAAGGAGAGACAATATTATTTTGACAACAGTACTGGGTATGTTCATTCTTTCCTCTGTAGATGTTTCCTGACTGGTGGAATAATGTGCTGGATGTTTAACAATTCACGACAACAGAGGAATCTATTTGACCCCCCATCTTTTGTTTTTTAGGAAATAACAACTTTTATTCTTATAACGCCTTTAACATAATTTTTAAAAATCTCAAGGCGCTTCACAGTGGTGATTTAAAAAAGGAAAATTTGATACCGAGCCGCATAATAGGGCAGAAGGTTAAAGACGTAGGTTTTCAGGAGCATTTTAAAGACAGGGAGAATGAGGCAGAGAGGTTTGGGAAGGGAATTCCAGAGCTTAGAACCCAGGCACGGCCACCAATGGTGGAGCAATTAGAATCGGGAACACTAAGTGGCTAGAATTGGTGAAGTGCAGAGATTTTGGAGGGTGTGGGGCTGGAGGAGATTACAGAGGTAGGGGAGAGGTGAGGTCAAGGAGGGATTTGAAAACCAGCATGAAAATTTTATAAAACTGAGGTGTTGCTAGACTGGGAACCAGTATAGGTCAGTGAGCACAGAGGGTGATATGTCAGCAATACCCTCTCTACCTCTATCCTTTTAAGACTCTCCTTAAAGCCTGCTTCTCAAATGTTCTTATGTTGCTCAGTGTCAGAATTTGTTTGATGCTGTTGTGAAGTGCCTTCAGACATGTCATTATACCAAAGGTGCTATGTAAGTGCAAGTTTGTTGCTGTTGTTGACCTCCCCCCTCGTAGAAAAGTGAAATTAAGCTTTCTTTCCGACCTGCGACATTTCATTACACAAAATAACACCTTATAAAACTGTCTGTGGAATTTAATATCCACACAGTTCCTAATCCTAGATCAGTTTAACAACTGATTTAAATAACTGTACAATTCTCAGATTGTCCATGTAGAAAAATGTCAGACGTAACTTATTTAACAACTTTTTAGAATTTGTGCCCAGGGAGTTGGCTAAACACTTAAGAGGGGAGAGAATTTTGTAGAGCTGTGAGGGAAAAGAGCTGGGTAATGGGGCTAATTGGATAGCTCTTTCAGAGAGTCGGCACAGGCATGAATGGGCTCCTCCTGTGCTGTAAAAATTGATGAAATAAGTGAACAACCTGAGCAACTGAGACCTAGAGCTGACCGAGCAGAGTTTTTGCAGAACCAGTTTGAGGAATTGGGCTGTTCAGAAACGAGGTGCTACAGCACCACCAACTGTTGGGAGGCCATGATCACGACATGAGAAGTTTGCAGAGGCAGTTTCCATTCTAAATTTGGACAAGGTTTATAATTCTGTTTTTGTTTTAAAATGGTTGGTGATGGTTGTGGGGGAGGAGGGGAAATGTTGACCGAAAGTGTTTTCGGATGCAAAACCTTGATATAATTTTTTATATATTAAGAAATAGTGCATGTGTTTATATATATAAACAAAAAACTACTGCAGATGCTGGAAATCCAAAACAAAAACAGAATTACCTGGAAAAACTCAGCAGGTCTGGCAGCATCGACGGAGAAGAAAAGAGTTGACGTTTCGAGTCCTCATGACCCTTCAACCATCATGAGGACTCAAAACGTCAACTCTTTTCTTCTCCGCCGATGCTGCCAGACCTGCTGAGTTTTTCCAGGTAATTCTGTTTTTGCATGTGTTTATATCTTGTCTCTGATCAGGAATTAATTATGCCATTCTACATACGAATATACAAATTAGGACTAGGCCACTCGGCCCCTCAAGCCTGCTGCGCCATTCAATGAGATCATGGCTGATCTAATTGTAACCTCAGATCTACATTCCCACCTACCCCTGATAACCTTTCACCCCCTTGTTCATCAAGAATCTATCTAGCTCTGCCTTTAAAATATTCAAAGACTTTGCTTCCACCGCCTTTTTGGGGAAGAGAGTTCCAAAGACTCACGACCCTCTGAGAGAAAAAATTTCTCCTCATCTCTGTCTTAAATGGGCGACCCCTTTATTTTTAAACAGTGACCCCCAAGTACTAGATCCACCCACAAGAGGAAACATCCTCTCCACATCGACCCTGTCAAGACCTGTAAGGATCTTATATGTTTCAATCAAGTCGCCTTTTACTCTTCTAAACTCAACTGGATACAAGCCTAGTCTGTCCACCCTTTCCTCATAAGACAACTTGCCCATTCTAGGTATTAGCCTAGTTAACCCTCTCATCCTTCCTAAATATGGTGACCAATACTGTACACCGTATTCCAGATGTGGTCTCACCAATGCCCTGTATAACTGAAGCATAAGCTCCCTACTTTTGTATTCAATCTCCCTCGTGATAAATGATAACATTCTGTTAGTTGTGGTGAATTGATTGTAAGATGTCTTGTGCAACTGGGAAAGTTGCAAATAACACTCAATTGTGGCTTTCAGAGGAGAATTGGATAATTATCTGAAGAAGAACAATTTTGCAGGGCTATGGGGAAAACACAGGGGAGTGGGGCTAGCTGAGGTGCTCTAGCAGAGGGTCAGCATAGACATGATGAGCCGAATGGCCTCTTTCTGAGCTGTAACCATTCTGTGACTCTACAAGGATGATATCAAAACTGAGAGAGTCCAAGCTTACTGAGTCTCCTTTCTCTAGCGCAGAGGGCTGAGAGGGTGACCTGATAGGGGCTTTAAAAATTATAAAGGTGTTTGATTGGTTAGAAACGAAGATGAATATTCTCACTTGTGTGGGAAGTCCAAAACCAGAGGATAAAAATATGAGAGAATCACCAATAAATCCAATCAGGGAATTCAGGAGAAGCTTCTTTACCCAGACTGTGGTCAGAATGTGGAACTCGCTATCACAGGGAGTGGTTGAGGTGAATAGTATGGATACATTTTAAGGGGAAGCTGGATAAATACATGAGGGGGAAAGGAATAGAAGGATATGCTAGTAACATGGGAGGAAACTTGTGTGGAGCATAAATGCCAGCAAGGACCAGCTGGGCCGAATGGTCTGTTTCTGTGTTGTCGATGTTATGTAGCTGACCTTGGAATCAATTCACTAAAAGTCCAAAGGGCAATTTTGCATGTGTTGAGAAGTTGATGCCACACATGCCTCTCCTGCATTGAGGAAAGGAAGGAAGTCTCATCTCTCCCTCTCTCCTTCCTTTTAGGCTGCTATTTCTAATGCTCCAGGCACGACACCGTCGGGAGGGACACAGTTACTGCTCCAAAGAGGGCTGCGAGCGAGTGAAGATCACGGCCACTATGTGGTCGCAGGGCGTGAGTAACTGCATGTCCTCTGGCTACCCGAAATATTCCACAGCACCGAAAGCCACGGTAGCAATGCCACCAAAGAGTTCGAATAAATGTGAGAACTGCGGGGCTTCTCAGGTAAGTTCTTAAATCCAACATAGTCAGGCAACTCTGCTCCTTTGGCTGATCATTCTGCATGCGTTGTCATCTATTGCTCATATAAGGGGAGGTGGTGGCATAGTGGTATTGTCACTGGACTGATAATCCAGGGACCCAGTAATTCTCTGGCGACCTGGGTTCAAATCCCACCATGGCAGATGGTGGAATTTGAATTCAATAAAAATCTGGAATTAAAAGTCCAATTCCATAAAAATCCAACTGGTTCACAAATGTCCTTTAGGGAAGGAAATCTGCCATCATTACCTTGTCTGGCCTACATGTGACTCCAGACCTGTTGACTCTTAAATGCCCTCTAAACAAGGGAAATTAGGGATGGGCAATAATTGCTGGTGAGCAAAGGTGAGCAGATGGGGTTACGATACAGATTAGCGATGATCTAATTGAATGGTGGAATAGGCTCAAAGGGCTGAATGGCCTCCTCCTGTTCTATGCTCTAACCAATTTCTTAAATTCAAGCAATTTGCTCCCCCATGTGCTGGTATAACCTGAAGAGCATCATTCCCATTTGGATGGTTTTTCAGATGAGAGCTAATTTCGATGTTATTTATATTCTGCAGCTAGTGTTTACGAGTGATCCACACAAAACCTACCTCTTCGTGCAAATCCAATCGCTCAGCAAAGCTGCAATTCAGCAGGAACACAGAGAGTCCTTTATTTCTGTAAGTAACCTATGAGCTGTTCCTGTCACCTTCATCGAAACAGGAATGAACAGAAAAGTTCATTGTACAGAGCACGATTCAATGAAAATGTAAGGTGACAATAAGCGGGAAAGAATGTGGAGCTGTACAAATATTTAGAACCCACCCTCTTCTGATAATATTCTACAAATAATGGTTTCTTAAATAAGGTCATCCAAAACTCTGCTGCCTGTGTCTTAACTCACACCGAGTCTCGTTCCCCCATCACCATCCTGTGCTCACTGACCTATATCATGTCCTGGTCGAGCAGCACCTTGATTTTAAAATTCTCATCCTTGTTTTCAAATCTGTCCATGGCCTCATCCCTCCCCATCTCTGTAATCTGCTCCAGCCCAACAACTCTCTGACATCTGTGCTCCTCTAATTCTGCCCTCTTATGCATCCCCAATCATGATTGTTCCACCACTGGTAGGCCCCAATCTCCAGAATTTCCTCCCTACACCTCTCTGTGCCTCTACCTCACTTTTTCCTCCTGTAAGACACTCCTTAAAGCCTACCTCTTTGACCAAGCTTTTGGTCATTTGACCTCGTTTCTCCTTATGTGGCTCAGTATCATACTTTGTTTTACTGTGAAGCACCCTGGGACGTTTCATTGCGTTAAGGTGCTATATAACTATAAGTTGTTGTTGGTGAAAAGCTGGAATGAAAATGAGCACCCCATCATTGAAAGTGATCTACACATTGACATTGATGTATCCTTCTAAAGACAACACGGGGTAAATGTTCTTTTCTTCCTATTTTGATTATGTTCGTCTGACCCCAAAACACATGAAAAATCTTTTAATTAATTTTTCATCAAGCTGATGAAAGAATAAAGGATTTGTAAATGTTCTTTTCTTCCTATTTTGATTATGTTCGTCTGACCCCAAAACACATGAAAAATCTTTTAATTAATTTTTCATCAAGCTGATGAAAGAATAAAGGATTTGTCTTGTTCTGTTTGGTCTCTCACGTAGCTTAATGTGGGCATTGTTTATATACACACAGACTAATAATTGTTAGCATGCAATTGTGGCATCAGTGGTGACTGATCCCATCAGTCTTTGATTTAAACCTGTGTTGTCAGGCGTATAGAGAGATGTGTAGATTGTTACCCATGGTACTGGAGTTTGATAACAGGAATCTTAATCAAGAGGTGTGTATCTTTGTGTCATGCTGATGTAACGAACGTAAATGAGAGGTCACTCTAACCCACAGTGTTTTCTTTCTGTTGTTGGTCTTGGGGTCTTCATTCAGCCAGGAGGGAGTGTCAATGGTCAGAAAATTAAAGTTTACATTGCACTTTTTAAGCATTGCTTGCAAGTGTAGCTTTTTCCCTGCAATATAGAGGAAGAAGATGGAAAATCATTGGCAGTCAAGGCAGACCGAAGTGGTATTTCAGAAAATAGTTATTGATTTATAATAAATAGGTATAATAACCAATTGAAATTGTGCATAGAGGGATCATTGGATTGCTCTTTTTAGAGCAGAGAAGGGTAAGAGGCGATTTAAAATTTTTAAAAATCATTAAGGATTTAGATAGAGTATATATAGAGGCCTTGTGGTGCAGTGGATAGTGTCCCCACCTCCTGGGCCAGAAGCTCTGGGTTCAAGTCCCACTTCTGGACACTTGATGGCCATGGAAGTTGCATTCATAATGTGGCCAAACAGGTTGATTATCAGCCTGTAAATCCTTCCAATACGTCTGGTGGTAGGTGGTAAAGAGTGGGAGAGATTACTGGTCAGAAGGCAATGGCAAACCACTGCAGTACTTTTACAAATAATATTATGGACCAATCTAATGGAAGTCCATGGTGGCTGACGCCCTATTAGACTGTGGGATCTGAAGGAGGATATAAAGATAAACTGTTTCCAATGGCTAAAGGGTTGATAAGCAGAGGACATGGATTTAATGTGATTGGTAAAAGCACTAGGGGCAGTGAGTGCTTAGGATTTGAATGTGCTGCCTGATAGGGTGGTGGAAACAAATTCAATAGTAGCTTTCGAAAGAGAATTGAACAAATACTTAAAGGGGGAAAAAACTGTGGGGCTACTTGGATAGCTCTTTGAAAAGTGCCAGTCCAGACTTTGGTCTGAATAGTTTCTTTCTGTGTTGTATTATTCTATGTTTCTACGGGCAGAATACAGACCATCACAGATCAGATTAATTTGACTTGTCTAATGAATAATTAGTCACAGACACTGTTTATCTGGTGTTAAGCTTGCATTACCCCTTTGCCAAGCTCTAGGTAGCCCCTCATCTTCCCTAAGTCCACATAGCGCCAGTACACATTGAACTGCCCTCGTGTTGCTGAACATCACGGTGAAATTTTCAATTGATAGGTTTTTGATAGCTAAAGGGTAATGAGGGCTACAGAACCAAGATGGGCAGATAGTTTAATTACAGACCAGCCATGATCTAATTGAATGGTGGGACAGGATGGAGGGGCTGAATGGCCTCTTCCTGTTCCTATAATTTCATCCAGATAATATGTCGATGCAGCGATGTTGAGGGGTGGCATAGATTCTCACTATGAAGGCACAGAGGGTAAGAAACTATTATGGGAATAGGGTTTTTGAATAGCTCCCACTGACTTACATCCTGCTGTTAGCTGTATTGGAATCGGGAAAGCATCAAGCCACTGGGTTGTGATCAAAAATTAGCGATCCGAAGCTGGGATGCTGTTGTGCGCCTCCTACTGTGAAAATCAAGAGTGGTGGTGGTGGTTGGATGCTGGGATCTCTTGGCCGCATGTGCTCCAGTTAGGTTTGTGCACGTTCAAAGAGGAAAACCAGAATGGTTTCTTATACTCGTTTTAAGCCCAATGGAAGATTAATGGAGCAACACTGACGGACACCTCTTCACCACACCCTTTTATTATCTGTCTCCAGTATAATGACAAAATGTCTCTTTTTAGGTGAATGGCGCCAGGTTTCCATTTCAAAGGGGATTCTTCATGGTGATGGTTGATGCCTGCAGTGGAACGGTTACCAAAAATATATCGTTTGCCAAAGCTGATGCGGCCATGGCCAAATACCTGAGCACTGGCATCTCTCAAAGGTAGGCCGAGGAGAAAGCAACTTCCAATTTAGAATGTGGAATTGGACTGATTTTATTTTTAATTCATTCTTGGAATGTGAACATTGCTGCAAAGGCCAGCATTTGTTCCCCATCGATTGTGGAGCTGGAGGAGATAGGGACAGGCGAGGTCATGGAGGGATTGGAAAATCAGGATGAGAATTTTAAAATGGAGGCGTTGTTTAACCAGGAGCCAATGTAGGTCAGTGAGCACATGGAAGAGCGGTGAAGAGTGCTGTTTCTGTTCAGGAAAACGTAATGCATGCTTTAATCTCACTGATACTGGCTGGGTAGGTCAGAAAGCATTTCTTCACATTAAGGATAGTAGAAATCTGGACCCCACTCTCCCAAAAGACTGTTGAGGGTCCAGTGAAGGTTACAGCGCTGAAATTGATAGGTTTTTTTTAGATGGGTAAGGGGATTAAGAAAGGTAGATGGAGTTAAGATACAGATCTCATTGAATGGCAGAACAGGTTGGAGAGGCTGAATGGCCTCCTCCTGTTCCCATCTTTCGATCAGTCGTGTGCTCTGTAGCTTTGCATCTGTCAGTAATAGAGTGTTTCCTTTTCCAGATCAATTATTTTATTAGGTTCAAAAGACACAATTAGCGGGGATGTTGAAGCCATTTCTGAAAAGATGGTCCCACTGGGCACAGCAAAACCTGCACAACTTCGCAAAAAAGGTACGTGTCTTTGGTCCTAACATTTATCCGCAGCATGTCAATGCATAGAGTATGTAGATATAACTTGTGACTTCTTTGTTTGTGTGATGTGGGCATCGCTGGCAAGGCCAGCATTTATTGCCCATCCCTAGTTGCCCCTTTAGAAGGTGGTGTTGAGCTGCCTTCTTGAACCGCTGCAGTCCATTTCGTGTAGGTACACCCACAGTGCTGTTAGGGAGGGAGTTCCAGGATTTTGACCCAGCGACAGTGAAGGAACGGTGATATATTTCCAAGTCAGGATGATGTGTGGCTTAGAGAGGAACTTGCAGGTGGTGGTGTTCCCATCTATCTGTTGCCCTTGTCCTTCTAGATGGTAGAGGTCAGGGGTTTGGGAGGTGCTGTCGCAGGAAGCTTGACAAGTTCCACTATTCTCTTGTTTATTAGTGATGTTTAGGCCCATTTACTGTTGGAGTTTTATCAATTGTACACATTTTTTCTTTCTGCATTTTGAATGAAAGCACAATTTTAATGTAAACAAAGCCTCAACAATGTGGCGAAAGAATGGAATGGAAATTTTCCTTGTGAAATGTGATTTATACTGGGCTGGATTTCCTGGTGCTCTGGCTTTCTGATTTAGTCTGCTTGGAGCTCACTCAAATTAATCTCTGAATCCTCCTTGTTCGGCCCTAATAATCAGAGTGGAGCCTCTGGTTTATCCTGAAGTGAGGTGGCAGCAGTGGCATGTTGATCAAAAACTACATGAAAGAATTTTCTCTTTCTAACACTGAACAGACTTGCATTTATATAGTGCCTTGTACAAGGTTAGGATATCCCAAAATGCTTTACTGTTGTAAAGATGGAAATGTGGCAGCCAATTTGTGCACAGCAAGCGCTTACAAATGACTAGTGTCTATTGTTGAGCGTTTTTAGTGTTCATTTCCCAGATCACTAGCGAAAAACACAATTAGTGGGGATGTTGAAAGGGCAGTTAATGTCCCACCTGAATGGCAGCACTTCTGTGCTGGTGGGGCCAGCCTAGATTTTGTGCTCAAGTCTCTGGAGTGGGATTTGAACCCACAACCTTCTGACTCAGAGGCAAGCGTGCTATCCATAAGGCACTGCTGACCTCTAACTTGCTGATGGACCCAGCCTCAATCTCTTCCCCTTTCCCTCGACCATTGCCACAATAGAGCAAACAATATAGATCAAATGTGTGTGTCTGTGACAAGACAGCAATGTTTCTGAAGAAAACTGCCTCTATACGTTGGCTGGTACCTGAGGGGTTAGCAATAGGAATCCACTGTGTTATAAATTCAAATGTAAAATGGTTTAGTACTGCTTCCTAATGTTGCTCTGAATATTCTGAATTAGTAATACTGAATAAAATCTTCATTTGCAGCTATAAACAACTCTAAACATCACTAATAAACAAGTGCTAAATTGCATTTGAGGCATTTAAGATATGAATTGTGGCCTTATAAAAGGCAGAGTGCCATTTATTCTGTGAAAGTACAAGTGAATACTTGACAGTCAAAGTGGGAAACAGAATATGTATTGATTAAGATAATCACAGTATTTTAATCATACACAAATTCGAAGTGGGAATGATGCCTCTAGAGTGACTGTGTAAATACTTGAGAACAAGAAACAGAAGACAGTGATGTATCTAGGGTAGCTGCGCTTAGCAATAAAACCTGAATGAGCTCCTCTCTCATGTTGTTCAAGATACATGATCAAGATATACTGGAGCAATTTCAAGGCTGTAATCTCATTCAAGCATTCAAATGGCAGATACAAGCCATTTGAAGTTTGACATTCTTGATTCTTGATGCAATTTTAAATCCATTCGATGAAATTACTGCCTGTATACACTCCCCACTGTCTCTTATTAACACCCTGTGGTTTTGAGTAGCGTGAGAATTAAATTACAAATCTGTCAGGTGTCTGATAATATTGCTCATGGTTTGTCTGGGGCACAGTTCTACTGCTAAAACTGGCTTATTCCTTTATTAAGGCCTTTGCTCCTATTGATTCTCCTCTTAGAACTGTCACAACATTTCCAATCTCTCGTTAGCATGATGCAACACAGAAAGAGGCCATTCAGCCCATCGTACCTCTGCCAACTCTGAAATAGTTATCCAATAGTCTTACTCTTCACCCTGCTCTTTCCCCTATAGCCCTGTAAATTCCACCCCCCCACCCCCATTCAAGTATTTATCCAATTCTCTATTGAAAGTTACTTTTGAATCTGTTGTCCTACCCTTTCCAGCAGTACATTCTAGATCATAACTGTGTGTGTACCAACAAAAAATCTTATCTCTATTCCACCCCCCACAATCCTTGGGTTGTTTTGCAAATTATTTTAATTCTGTGTTCTCTGGTTACTGACCCTCCTGCCGACAGACACAGTTTCTCTATCTACTCTAAAAGACCCATCCATCAATCTCTCGTTCTCTCTTCTCTATTTTTCTAAGTCACTTCTTTCTCGTAAGCCTCCACAACTTTTCTGCTTGAACCTCATACATAAAGAAAAACTTGCTTCACAGCCAATGAAGTACCTTCTGAAGTGTCGTCCCTGTTATAATATAGGAAACATGGTAGCGAATCTGTGCACAGCAAGCTCCCACAACCAGCAATGACCAGATAATCTGTTTAGTGATGGTGATGGAGAGATAGGTATTGGCTAGGACGCTGGGGAGAACTCCCCTGCTCGTCTTCAAAATAGTGCCATGGGATCTTTTACATCCACCCACAGACATAAGGTATTCGTTAGATCTTATGAAAGGCAGAGTGCCATTAATTCTATGAAAGGTACAAGTGAATACTGGACAATCAAAGTCGGAAACAGAATATATATCAATTAATATAATAACAGCATTTTAATCACACACAAATTTCAAGTGGGAATACCTCGAGGCTGAAACATGCTATTCTAGTTGCAAGATTTATGAATGTATTGATATGATTCCTTTGTTTTTGATTTTACATCCAGTTGTTTATAGTCCTAAGTTGGAGTCCTTTGACTCCTGTAAAAGGCATCGTGCTCACCTGCAGAGGTTTTAAAAGCCATAATTCATGCTTGAGAAATGAATCGACTCCTGCCTTGCTTCAGCTATGCACATTCAGTAAAAAAAAAATCCATTGAGCTAAACCCAAAAAAACAAAAGTATCAGGTTTATTTTTTCAACGTTAGTTGGTTAAAAGCGCACCAATTGAAATTCTTTGCTTTACTTACTTAACATTTACAGAACTTTCTCAGCACGAGAAAGCACGATTCATGTTTGCCGCCCACGTGACAATATACTTTTTATTCTTTTGCAGAGAGCATTGCTTTCTTTGGATATAAAGGGGAATTTAACCCATCGTGGACCAGGCTGTATAGCAGCCCTGCTGGGCAGAGCCTACGCCTCTTGGAAAAGTACATTCCACTTCAACTGCAAGATTATGGCTGCACTAATGTTACCAAACCTCAAAGAAAGGAACTGGAACTTTTACAGAAAGCTTTACAATGAATATCAATTTGAATAAATGTGACCTAACTTATTTTATTAATGCTTGTTTTATAGTCTCTTTATATATATATATATATATATATATATATATATAGGAAGGATGTAAATGTGTTGGAGGCTGTTCAGAGGAGGTTTACTAGATTGATACCTAGAATGAGTGGGTTGTCCTATGAGGACAGGTTGGACAGTCTGGGCTTGATTCCTCTGGAGTTTAGAAGAGTGAGGGGTGATTTGACTGAAGTGTACAAGATCCTGAACAGTCTTGACAAAGTGGATGTGGAAAGGATGTTTCCTCTTGTGGGTGAGTCTAGGACTAGGGGAGCACTATTTTAAAATTAGGGGTTGCCCTTTTAGGACAGAGATGAGGAGAAACGTTCTCTGAGGGCTGTGCGACTTCAGAACTCTCTGCCTCCGAAGGCAGTGGAGGCGGAGTCATTGGATATTTTTAAGGCACACGTAGATAGATTCTTGTCAGGCAAGAGAATCGAAGGTTATCGGGGGTAGATGGGAATGTGGAATTCGAAACATACAGATCAGCTAGGATCTTACTGAATGGTGGAGCAGGCTCGAAAGGCCACATGGCCTCCTTCTGCTCCTATTTCGTACATATTTACATCTGTCTCTTCCCTTCCCACTATTTAAAAAAAAACAAAACAAAGTAAAATAAAAAGGGAAAATACTGGGAATAGTCAGCAGGTCAAACGGCATTGTTAATGATTCAGGGCAATGTGAAACATTAACTCTGTTTTGCTCCAAAGATGTCGCCTGATCTTCCCAGCATTTTCTGTTTTTATTTCAGATTTCCAGCAGCTGCAGTATTTAAAACAATGTGTTGTTTTGTATTCCTGTATTGATTTAGGTATAGTTTTTAAAGAAATATATTTGGCCTTTTAAATTTGTTTCCTGTTTATCCCCAGATGGAGCTGAGTGAATTATATTACTTTAGGCTCGGAGCCAGTTTACAGATAGTTTTCCGCTGAATGGGGGCAATTGAAGAATTCATACCAGAGAAGTGTGGAGCATTAAATATAAGATGGTCACCAATAAATCCAGAAGGGAATTCAGGAGAGACTTCTTCAGCTAGAGGGTGGTGAAAATTTGGAACTTGCTACCATAGGGAGTGGTTGCGGTGAATAGTATGGATGCCTTTAAGGGGAAACTGGATCAACATGAGGGAGAAAGGAATAGGATAAGTTGGTAGGGTGGGAGGGAGGTCTTGTGGTGCAGTGGGTAGCATCCTTAACTCTGGGCCAGAAGCTCAGGGTTCAAGACCCACTTCAGGACTTGATGGCCATGGAAGGTGCATTCATCACTTGGCCAAACAGGTTGTGTATCAGCCTGTAAATCCTTCCAGTGCCCCTGATGGCAGGCTGTAAGAGTGGGAGAGTTTCCTGGTCATCCATACTGCAGTAGTACTTTACCAAGCATAATCATGGGCCAATCCAGTGGAAGTCCATAGTCACCAAAGCCCTCTTAGGGCCTGGTACCTGAAGTGAGGACAAGGAGGGCTGCCGCCGCCCCCACCCTGCACCAGACTGGCCTGTTCTCTGCTGTATATTCTATATCTTTCTACTAGTCAATCACCAAGATTGCATAACATGAATGCCAAATATAAAATGGCAGATTTTGAAGCGACAGTAATTAATGAAGCTTAGCTGAATGAAGAGGATGGGGTAGTGACAATTTACAGGACTGTGGGTGCACCAGGGAGGAAAGGAATTAGTGAGCTGCACTTTAGGTGAGGGGAGAGTTACATGTTGCCGAGGGGAAGGAACAGGACATCGTCTCAGAGTGGATATGAAGGTTATAAAAGGAAATGGAGGAATATGTTACCGGCCACCATAGAATAGTTCTAGAAAAGGAAGGATAGCAATAAAGGAATTTTCAGAGATCATTGGAATTGGGTTCTGCCCCAACATGGTTGGGGACATACCAAATTTGATACTTTTTTAAAAAAGGGAGAAAGGATGCATCTTCAAACTACACCTGTGACTCTGTGGAACAGGAGTCAGATCCTGCACCTTCTAACAAAGAAGCAGAAACACTATCACTGAGCCACAGGTTTGCTCCTAATGAGTGGTGGGCTCCATAAAGGAATTTAAAATAACTAATTGGAACTGTGTGCTCCTTTTTTCCCCCTAATCAAAATCCCCTCAAATAGCTGGAGTCATACCTAGCATGAAGCAAAGATGGTTCCAGTTGTTGGAGGCTGATCACCTCAGCTCCAGGATGTTCCTCAGGGCAGTGTCCTAGGCTCAACCACCTTCAGCTTCCTCGATGACCTGTGGAGGGAGTGCTGTGCTGTCACAGGTGGCATCTTTTGGATGAGATGTTAACCTCTCAGATGGATGTAAAAGATTCCACGACAATATTTTGAAAGAGAGAAGGGGAGTTCTCCCTGGTGTCCTGGTTAATATTTATGCCTCAGCTAACTATTGAAAACAGATGAAATGGTCATTATCGCATTGCTGGCTGTGGGAGCTTGCTGTGTGCAAATTGGCTGCCTATTTCCTTCAAAAAGAAGCTGCTTAATTAGCTGGGCCAAGCAGAGCTGAAAGGTGGAGCATAGATGCAAGTCTTTCTTTCCAGTGGAATCAGACTTGTTCGTCTGTGTAATTAAGTGGGCAGTATAAAGAGCCCACTGTGTTAGCTGAATGGTTTGAATACATGATATCAAATTTCATGGAGCTCAAAAAATGAAGGGTCAAAACTAAGATCACATTTTATTTAACATTATTCAGTAACAATAATAAAAGATCTATTCAACATTTTTTAATCACACTGCAAAATTTTTCAAGTGAAATACTTCCACAAATGAAGGCTCCTCGTAGCCTACTGAAATATCACTGGTTGGGCATATATGCAGTTTATGAATCATTTATGCCGATAGAGGTGTGGTTAATTAGTGAAAGTATGAAGGCACAAAGTGGTAGAATGGCAGTCCTGCCCAGGATATTCCACACACTGCACACCCAGGGATTTATCGCAGAGAAGGACTGAGGCATTTCCTCAAGAGTGACAGACAATCACCTCATGACCGCCTCTCGTAACATCCAACCTGAAGAACCTCAGTGGGACCAGCATTAACTGACCTCATGCATTGCTCCTCGGCAAAGGAATGAAGTCGGGCACAGTAAAGACCCAAACACAATGGAATGGCATTGTTTTATTGTGATAGGGCAGAAAGCCCAAGTTGTTGCACAGCTTAGCCCTTTTTAAAGCATTTACTGATTGACTAATTCAACAATCTTCTGAGAGATAGGTCAACATAAGTTTGAACCATGGGCTGCAGTTTAGAAAGGGAAATGAAAACGATTGCGTGTAAATTCAAGTCTTTAATGACTGGGACCTTGCAGTAATAACACTGACAAAGGTCAGCCAATTCGGCTTAAAAATACAATGTAAACCTCAAAAGATTTCTGCAAAGGCACATTCAGTTTGGGAGGTTATCTTACTTTGGTGAGTCAGGCCCTGAATTGTATGCAAGTGCTTCTCCTCAATGGTCATAACCTGGATGCAATCAGTGACAGTGCAGCCTGTCAGGAGAACAAATCCATCAGCTTAAAACTAAAGAAACCCTTTTTCTTTGGCTCTGTACAGAGTTTCTTGAAACAGTCCATCACAGATTTGTTGCAGTAGTTGAAGAACGCTTGCTCTGCTCTTTCGAGAACTCTGTCCAAGTTCAGCGCTCCCTGCAAGCTAAAGGTACAAAGAGTGTGGTGTAACTGAAAGAACGAACAAGTGCAGTATTGCTGCACAAACCGAGATATCGGTCAGAAAGTGGCCAGCTAGTGTGGGACTCGTCAAATCTTCTTCAATTCTATTTGGATTCAATGCTAGTCAATATTGAGGTTGAGAATGGCATTGGTTGAATAATTTGAAACCACCTAAATTTGATCCAATCTATTTTTTTTTTAAGTAACCTTAATTGCTATTTGGAAACTTGGGCCCATAGCCATAAAAATTCCTGAAACCAAGAAACGTTGTCAAGGAGATATTGACATATTGACTCCATGTGCTTGTATCTGTCTTCCAATGAATGGTTGATGCTATCTTCAGTCCACACTCTTCCCATGCAGAGCAGACTTAGGATTCGCAGGCCGATTGACAGCCTATGTCCTGATGTGAACACTCCTTCCACACAGCTATACTGTAAGCACCTTTGTACCTGCTGAATAGGGAGTTCAGTATGACATGGGGGGTAGTCCTTGGGGGCTCCCACAACCAATAGAATGGGAACTTGAGAGCCACTCGCACCCATTGGATGCCAGTATCCCAATGGGTGGAGACCCAAAATTCAGAGGCTGTAAACATGCCAGGACCATCTGGAGTGGAGTTTGAACCCCACACCTGCTCACTCAGAATGGGGAGCCTTACCACTGAATCAGAGGTTTGCTCCTAATGATTGGCAAGTTCAGTAAAGAAATTTAATTAAAATCAAAAGGAATGCCAATTCATTTCTCCCTGATCGACTCATCAGTTATTTCTATTGGAAATCTACAGGGATTCTCCAGTGAACATCATGTTTCTATTCCTCACACTACACCTTCCCCTGTACTCATGGGTTATCCAAGAGACAGCAGCCAATGCAGACTGGATGTGGGCTTTCCTGTGACCATGCCTTAGCAGGCCATTCAGCCCAAATGGTCTGTGTCAGTGTTTATGCTCTATGGTGTTATTTGTATTGATTGAGTTTAAGCGCATACAGGTGGAAGGTATTTATTGGATGGTTATTTGAGAACATATAAAGAGACTTAGTGCTCCTTTAAGGGGTTAATTTATTTTTATTGATACTCAAAAAAAGTATAAAAAGTCAGCTTGCCCCTTTAAAGGGCTGTTAATTAACTTGATTATTAGTTCAAAACAAGAACAGAATTACCTGGAAAAACTCAGCAGGTCTGGCAGCATCTGTTTTTGTTTTGGATTTCCAGCATCCGCAGTAGTTTTTTGTTTTGATTATTAGTTCATTTGTTTATTTCATTGGTATGCTCAAGTGTATAAAGACACACTTACTGACACAGGAGTAGAGTGGAGTCAGGAGATTATACCTGTAATGTTTCACTCGGAATAAATCTAGCCCAAGTAAAGACTAGCTCAGGTTTCTTCCTTTGCCAACTGGCTGTCAGGAATATAACACAGAGCAGCCTTCTCCCATCCTCTTTCATCTCACCCTATCAACATATCCTTCTATTCTTTTCGCCCACCTGGCATGTTGCATGAATCTATGCTCCATCAATCATGATCCTTTAAAAGGTGACCAAGCCTCTTTCTCAAATACCTGCCGTCACACTTGACACAAAAAGGAAGATGGCTGTGGTTTTTGGAGGTCAATCATCTCAAACCCAGGACACTGAAGCTGTTCCTGGGTAATGTCCCAGGCCCAACCATCTTCAGCTGCTTCATCAATGACCTTCCCTCCATCAGAAGGTCAGAAGTGGAACTGTTTGCTGATGCCTCCAAACTGTCCTACTCCATTCACAATTCCTCGGATGGTGAAGCAGCCCATGCCAGCCTTGTGTGGGACCTGGATCACAGCCAGACTGGCACCTGCAAATAGCAGGTAAGCTTCATTTCACACAAATATCAGGTAATTACTCATCTCAACAAGAGAAAGCCAAGCCACTTGACAAGTGGTATCAATGTGAGAAATTCCCTCACATCATTATCTCAGTGGTGGGGCTTCAATGATCAGACACTGAACTGGACCAGTCCTAACAACACTGTAGCCACAGGAGCAGGGCAGTGTCTGGGAACACTGCCACCTGTGGCTCACCTTCTGAACCCCCCAAGAGCCTCTCTACCATTTCCGAAGCTCAAGACAGGAGAACGATGGAACACTCACTATTTGTCTGGATGCTAACAACATCAACAATCAAGAAGCTCAACCCCATCCAGAGCAGAACAATTTACTTGACCAGTGCTTCTGCAATTGGACTCAACAGCCACCCTTTCCATCAATGGTGCCCTGTGGCTGCAGTATGGACAATTTAAAGAATGTACTTCCACAATACCTCCCTCTCCCTGCAACCACTCGAGAAGGATGACACCTCCAAATCCTCGTGGGAAT
This sequence comes from Cetorhinus maximus, assembly GCF_964194155.1. Taxonomy (NCBI): domain Eukaryota; kingdom Metazoa; phylum Chordata; class Chondrichthyes; order Lamniformes; family Cetorhinidae; genus Cetorhinus; species Cetorhinus maximus. The sequence continues at coordinate 178,436,832 of NC_135880.1, forward strand.
GACATGCCCTCCAAGTTCCCTTTCAAGCCTCATTCTTTGTTGCCCATCTCTAATTGGCCTTGAACTGACACATTTGCTAGCTCATTTCAGAGGGCAGTTAAGCATCAACCACATAACTGTGGGTCGGGAGTCACATGTAGGCCAGACTAGGTAAGGACGGCAGATTTCCTTCCCTAAAGGACATTAGTGAATCAGATGGGTTTTTACGCCAAATCGATGATAATTTCATTTCATTACTGAGACTAGCTTTATAGTCCAGATTTTATTAATTAAATATAAATTCCACCAGCTGCCACGGTGAGATTTGAACCCATGTTTTCACAGCACTGGTCTGGGTCTCTGGATTATTAATCTAGCACCATCACCACTATGCTACCATCCCCTACGTTGTTTCATCATCACTGGGTCAATATCCTGAAATTGCCCACCTCAAACCATTGGGCTCCAGTGATCTCAAAAAAGCATGTTACCTCCATCACCATCTTCCCAGGGCAATCAATGCTTGCTGAAGTCACCACGCCCAAAGAACAAATTAGTAAAAGACCTGATGTGTAACATACAAAGTGCTATAGAATAATGAGGGGAGTGTTTACACCCTTTGCACCCTACAACCGTTTACTGCAGAGGGTTATAGAGGCTGGGTCATTAAGTATATTCGAGGTTCAGACAGACAGAGATTTTTAATCTGTAAGGGAATCAATGGCTATGGGGAAAAGGCAGGAAAGTGGAGTTCAGGATGATCAGATCAGCCATGATCTCATTGAATGGCGGAGCAGACTCGATGGGCCAAATGGCCTACTTCTGCTCCTATGTCTTATGGTCTTATCCTGGTAACAGGCAGTGAGCAATTGCCTTCAGGAAAGCTGACTACAAGTTAGGCTGCCTTTAACGAAGCCTGTCCCATTCAGGCCAAAATATCTCAGCAGGCTAGAGTTGAAATTGGATGCGCTATTGTAGGAGACATCCGGAGGTCAATTAAAGGCTAATTTCCATGCTTAAGGAAGTGTCGCCGTTGTACAAAGGGACCCTGTGGCAACAACAGTGCCCACCAGCGAATGAGTCCAATAGCAACATATTTAAGGCAGATCACTGTGCAATGTTTATCTCTAAATGCGAAGCACTAAACTGAGGTAAAGACAATCTGTTGTTCTTGGCATTATTGAGAACACTAGATGATCGAGTGTGTGCTTGTAAGTTTACCTGTTTGTGAACTGAATGAGTTCCACTTCATCTGAGCATTTTAACAGCAGCTCCTTTTTCTCCAGCAAGATTGCGGCACAGATGAAGAGTTCAAAGGTGTAATCGTTATTGGTCAACGGCAACTCGGGCCTGATCTTGCCTTCTACAGTTGCGGAAGAAAGAAAACACAATTGGCAAACATAAGAAACACGCCTTATTTATCAGTCAACTTTTGAAAAGAATCAGTATTTTTTTTTTGAAAAGGAGAGTATAAGATTTGCTGAAATTTACAGGTTCTTAATTTTCTAAGCTGCTTTTTCTAAAAAATAAACACATTTTGCTACTGCCACCACCAGACTTCAGGAATGGGCAAGTTGGCGGCAGATGCAATTAAATATGGGTGACTGTGCGATGATATATTTTAAGGAGAAAAAACAAGGAATCACACAGTGACGCGGATATTCATAATTCCTTGAAATAGGGACTTAGGATAACCGTCAGAAAAGGGCTAGAGAACAGGGGTAAAGAAATAATGATGAATTTATAGTACTGTGAACAGATTTGGGTACTGCATTGTAGAAAGAATTTTAAAGCCATCAAGCTTAAAATTTAGTATTGCTGAAAGAAAGAGACATTTTTTGTTAAGGCTTTTTGTCTTACACTCATTAGGACAGTTTGCAAGAATACCACATGTAAAAAGAACAACAATTTATACTGTATGAGAAGAGAGTGCTGATTGGTTGACAAGTGGACTGAGTGCCAACCAATCAGCACTCTCTTCTCATAGGATACATTGTGCTCCCCTTACATTGGGTATTTTTGCAAATTGTCCTGATGAGTGCAAGGTGAAAAGCTTTGACAAAAATGTCTCTTTTTCAGCAATACTCAAGTTCTGTACTACCAAATGACTACTAAAAATTTAGATTCACCAGGGTGATCCACATTGTATAGTAAGGGTTTGAGACTCTGGAACTATTTCTGACAGAATAGAGAAGGTTAAGAAGAGATTTAAGAGTTTTTTTTTAATTATGAAGAGCTTTCATGCTTTGTACAAAGAGAGAATGCTTCCTCTGATTGGCGAGGGACAAGTGGCCATGAATTTAAATTTGGCACTAAATTTGGATAATCAAGTCTAAAGAGAGCCATAAAACCTCGATGGTCCAAATAGCCTTCTCTGTGCTGTACTATTTTATGATATTTTGAAAAGAGTAAGAAAGAAGAAATTTCTTTACAAAGTGGATTGTTGGAGCATGGAATGTTTTGCTACTGGGAGTGGCTGAAGGAAAGATGTTCCATTTATCAAAGAGAAAATAGTTAAAAATTTGACGCTGGGAACTGAACAGGGGCTATGGAGAGAACAGGACAGGAGGATTAGTTCAGATTGTTCTAGTGAAGGACCAATACAGACACAAAAGGCTGAACAGCTTCCTTCTGCATTGCAATCATCCCCATAGTTCAAGAATACAATACTAATTCTTTAAAAGGACAGAACACAATATTACTATTTATCGTACAGAGAATTGTAGAATTATATATGCAGCTTAAAATCAGACTGTTTGTCAAATTTTCTTACACAGCAAGATATAATCATCTGGAATGCAGGGAAAAGGGAACTGGATACATTCTTTAAAAGTAAATATTAGCAGCAGGACTATAGGCAAGGAGCAAGGGGGATGGACTTTCAAAGAGCTGGCACAGGCACAATGGGCTGAATGGCCTCTTTTTGTGCTGCATGATTCCACAAGTCTTTGTCCCATTCTTTTCTCCAAATAAGCTATCTAGTTTAGTCCTCCACTCCTACCTACTCCCTCAGATCATTTATTTTTCTTCCAAGGAAATTCCTTTTAAGAGAGCTAAGAATACCCAACAGCAGTTTGCAGCAGAGAATGTCATCATCTGCACAGAATGATAGAATAATATAGCACAGAAGGTGGCCGTTGGGCCCATCATGCCCGTGTCAGCTCTTTGGTAGAGTTATCCAATTAGTCCGGCTCCCCCATTCTTTCCCTATATCCCAGCAAAATGCTTTCCCTTCAAGTATTTGTCCAATTCCCTTCTGAAAGTTATTACTGAATTTGGTTCCATCGGCCTTTCAGGAATGCATTCAAGATTGTAATAACTCACTGTGTAAAACAAAGTGTTTGCTCAGAGTGTGTTCAGCCCATTGTGTCTATATTTGTCCTTTGCTAGAAGGATCTGAACTGATCCTGTTCTCTCCATAGCCCCAGTACAGTTCCAAGCATCAAATTTTTAAACTATTTTCCCTTTGATCAATGCAGCATCTCTCCTTCAGCCACTCCCAGCGGCAAAACATGCCATGCTCCAACAATCCACTTTGCAAAGAAATTTCTTTCTTCTTACTCTTTTCAAAGAATCATAAAATAGTACAGGACATAGGAGGCTATTCAGCCCATCAATGTTTTATAGCCGTCTTGCAAACTTGATTATCAAATTTTAGTGCCAAATATCTGAATTTAGTGCCAATTTTAAATAGTAATATTGCTCAACTCTGGGAAGGGTGTATTAGCTTTGGAGGGGGAAGGTGGGAGAGGGGGGGCTGCAGTGCTGGTTCACCAGGATGATACCTGAACTAAAAATGTTAAATTATAAGGACAGATTTCACAGGCTAGGACTCGCTGGGTAAAGATGATCCGGGTGTGATCTAATCACAGTGTTTAAAACATTAAAAGGGTTTGATAGGGGAAATACAGACAAACTATTTCCTCTGATGGAGGAATGAAGAACAAGAGGGCATAGCCTTGAAATTAGAGCTAGGCAGTTCAAGGGTGATATCAGGGAGCACTAAATCTGGAACTCTCTCCCCAAAAGATTCTGGATGCTGGGGAAACTGTAGCGTTCAAGACGGAGGTCAATAGAATTTCGTTAGGTGAGGGTATTGAGGAATGTGGAGGGCTCAGGTGCAAACCAGCCTTGATCTATCCGAATAGTGGGGCAAACTCGAGCAGTTTTTATTATTATCTTATAGTGATTTAACACAACCAAGTGCTGGAAAAACTCAGAGGTCTGGCAGCATCTGTGGAGAGAGAAACAGAGTTGACTATTCGAGTCCAATATGACTCTTTGTTGGAACTGAAGGGAGATAGGAATGTGATGGATTTATGCTGCTGAAAAATCTGCTGTTCCGAAGAAGAGTCATATTGGACTCAACACGTGAACTCTGTTTCTCTCTCCACTGCTCTCAGACCCGCTGTGTTTTTCCAGCACTTTGTTTTTATTATCTTGTAGTGATTTAACACATCTGAGTGGCTTGCTAGGCAGCCACGTTGCTGTGGGTCTGGAGTCACATGTAGGTCAGACCGGGTAAGGACAGCAGAAGGGCATTAGAGAACCAGATGGGATTTTACAACAATCTGGTAGTTTCATGATCATTATTAATGAGATGAGCATTTTTCATTCCCGATTTATTAATTGATAAACATGCTGCCTTGGTGGGATTTGAACTCATGCCTTCACAGCATTACTTTGGGCCTCTGGATTACTAGTCCAGTAACGTTATACTACCATTTCCCAGATGCAATACTCCATTAAAATGACAGTGCATCCTGGCACCTGACATCAGAGAGTAGTAGCGAATGGTTGTTTTTCAGTCTGGAGGAAGGTTTACAGTGGGATTCCCTAGGGGCCAGTGTTAGGACCCTGGTTTTATTGATGTATATTAATGACTTAGACTTTGGTGTACAGGGAACAACGCCAAAATTTGCAGAGATGCAAATCTTGGAAGTATTGCAAACTGCATGGAGATTAGCATTAAACTTCAAAAGGACATAGGTTGGTGGAATGGGGGACAAGTGACAGATAAATTTAATGTAGAGAAGTGTGAAGTGATTCATTTTGTTAGGAAGAACAAAAAGGGACAATATAAAATAAAGGGTATAATTCTGAAAGGGGTGCAGGATCCGAGGGATCTGGGGTATATGTGCACAAATCATTGAAAGTGGCAGTGCAGGTTCAGGGAGTGGTTAATAAAGCATGCAATATCCTAGGCTCTATTAATAGGAGCATAGTACAATATCAAGGAAGTTATAATAAACCTGGTTCAGCCTCAGCTGGAGTACTGCTTCCAGTTCTGGGCATCACACTTTAGGAAGGATGTGAAGGCATTAGAGAGTGCAGAAAAGATTCACCAGAATGGTTCAGAGGTGAGGAACTTCAGTTATGTAGATAGATTGGTGAAGTTGGGGCTGCTGTCCTTGGAGAAGAGAAGGTTGAGAAGAGAAAGGCGTTTTTTCTGATAATTTCACTAGAAATTGCACAGGAGAATAAGAAATACGAAATAGCAAATTTGGCAAAGGAGCTGGGGTTAGGTTTACCACAATGAAGCATGGGCTTAAATCGATTTGGGAGAAGCCGCTGGAATTTTCTGTGATGTACTGCAGCTATTGTGTCAATTCTTAGTGAAAACTGTGCTGCTTTCATGTGGTGACTGCGGTGAACCAGCAGTGATCTCAACGTGATTCCATTTAACAAAAGGCATGCTGTAGTCACTTCAGGGAGTTTCCCAGCCAATGAGTTTTAGAATGCATTTTCAGAAAATGTTTCAATATGGCTTTTACATTTAAAACAGTATTTAACATCATTTACAGGTACAAGCACAAACCACCAGCGGAGAAGCTTACTGAAGCACTGGAGATTGAACAAAAGAGGTAGAATGTCACTTGGCCAACTGCTTTGGGACAGAAACAGATTCATTTCAATATCTATCCAAGGTAATGTGTTTCATTTTACTTCTCTTTTGTGTATATAGAACATTCCCCAGTTATAAATCATGTATTGCACTCATCATGAAGAGATATTAATGTCTATGATGTTATTGGAAATTATTTTTAAAGTAGGGTCTGTGTCTACGGGTGTGTGTGTGTGTGCGCGTGCATGTCTTAACTTGGATTAAGCCAGTTAATCTGGGTGCTTTGATGTATAGTAGTTTGAGATGTTAATTGGGTAAACAGTAAGTAAGGATAGAAGGTAAAGAGTACATTTGCATTTGTTGAATAAACCATTCAAAAGAATGGGTGAAATCTTGCACATAGCTAGAAGACGTCAGGCAATGTGTTTTTTTTCAGCTAATAAAATTGGTGGAATGAAAGTTTATTATTAGGAGAGGTAAAATTAAAAAACCTAGTAATAAAATGGAAAATTTACATTCAAAGGAAAAACTAAGTGTAAACAGAAAGGAGTTTGTGTTTATGAGGAAGAGGCATTTAAGATCTAACCAGCCTGTAAGCCTACAACTGTGTCTGCAAAGAAACCAAACTGCAAGGGACCTCATTTTGAATTCGTAGGTCAAATGTGCTTTGCTGGTGTCTGCTTAAAGTCTATGGGTTATTGTTGCCTTGGTGAAGATTTACCTGGGAGTGATTTAATTTGGGGATTTGTTTAAAAGTTATCATGGTAGTAATTTGTAGACATGTGTATGTGTTTAATTAGTTGTTAAATTAATAAATGTTTAATTTAGTTTTATATAAAAACCTCTTGAGGCTTGGTGGTTTTATTCCTGAATTCAGAGCTGCATCCTTCAATACCAATTGAAAATATAGGTTATGACAGTTGTTCAAGTTTCCCTCTGGGATTTAAATGACTCGGCCTTTACCAACTGCTGTGTCATAACAATTGGGGCTCTTGGCAGGATAATATTTGTAATTCCTTGATTGGTTTGAAATTGGTTAATCTGAAGGTTACGAGTGCGAGAAGCACTTTGAATTCAGGAGTTGGTGAGATTTTTTATAAGCGGTGAGACTGCAAGATGGCTTTGGCAATTGCGAAGGCTTGTCTGGGAGTAGAAGCTATAACGCTGATTGGGTTACAAAAAATAACCAAGAGTAAGTTAACAGGGTTGGCGTATAAATTACAATTGGGAAATCAGGTATAATTAAAAATATAGCACAGCATCTGCAGTTGAAAGTGATACCTGACACCAGGGAGTCACAGCTGAAGATAGTGAGACTTCAGTTACAAATGAAGAAGCTTGAACGTGAGCAAGCAAAGGAGCTGAAAAAACTTGAATTAGAAGCAAATGACGAAGTAAGGGTATTTCAAAGGGAGCAAGCAGAAAAGCAGGAGAAAGAAAGGAAGCTGGAACTGGAATTTCAGGCAAGAGAGAAGGATAAAGAAAGAGAGACAAGGGAACGAGAGTACCTGCTTAAAAGGTTGGAAGTTAAAAAAGAGATCTCAGATTCTGAGGAGAGTTCAGATGATGATAAAACCTTTAACCTAAAACCCAGTGGGAAGATGTTTAAATTTGTACAAACTCTTCCAAAGTTTGAGGGAAAAGATGTTGAAGTGTTCTTTATTTCATTTGAGAAGATAGCTAAATAGGTGAAATGGTCACAGAGTACTGGGCATTGTTGTTACAGTCTAAGTTAGTGGGTAGAATGCATGAGGTATATGCTTCGCTGTCTGAAGTATCAGTGACTTATGTGGTGAAGAAGGCTATTGTGCATGCATATGAGTTGGTTCCTGAAGCATACAGGCAGAAATTTAGGAACATGAGAAAACAGCTTGGGTAAACTTATATTGAATTTGAGAGAGTAAAACAAAGTAATTTTGACTGTTAGAAATGGGCATTAAAAATAGAGACAACATATGCGGCTCTCAGGGAAGTCATTCTTTTGGAAGAATTTAAAGATTCAATTCCTTAGGTAGTGAGAACTCACGTGGAGGAACAGAGGGTTGATTCTGTAAGACAGGCAGCAGACATAGCTGGTGATTATGAGTTAGTTTGTAAAGCTAAACCTTTTCTTCGTCACCCTTTCAAATCGGAAAAGGATAGAAAGTGGGAGGTGAAAGGAAGGTGGGTAGTCAGGGAAGAGGAGTAGTTGGAAATTCCCAGGAAGTTTTTTCTCAGGATAAAAAGGAAGGTGCTGAGAAAATTAGAAAATTGAGGTGTTTTCATTGTAATAAAATGGGGTATACAAAGTCAGTGTGTTGGAAATTGCAGGGAAAACCTGTTGGAATTATTGGGGTGCAGAAAAGTTCTGGAAGTAAAAGTACTGTGGGTTCTGAGATTCAGGCACAGAAAAAAACAGTGGTTTGTGTACAAGTGAAACAGGGAGAATCAGTGATAGGTAAAGAAGTGGGAATGTGTTCACAGTTTACCCGAGATAATTTGGAGGAGCAGGTTGCAGAAATGTTTAAAGACTTTGTGTGCGAAGGGAAAATCTTTTCATGTGTACAGGGTGGAGTAGGTAAAGGTGTTAACATTTTAAGAGACACAGGGGCTAGTCGATCCTTAATGTTGTGCGATAGTGATATTTGTTGTTCAGAGGGAGTATTGCAGGAACAGGTGATAATAAGTGGGGTTCATGGAGATGCTAAGCCTATTCCAATGTGGAAAGTAAATTTAAAGAGTAAATGGAAGTCGGGTGAAGTTATTGTTGGGATGGTGGAAAAATTGCTCATTGCAGGGGTTCAATTTCTTTTGGGTAATGATATACCTGGATCACAGATTTGGGTGATGCCTATGGTAGTAAGCAGCCTGTAGAAGTGTTTTCAACAGAGATGTTACAGAAGGAGCATCCTGGATTGTTTCCAGATTGTGCAGTAATGAGATCAGAGGCACACAGGTTGAAACAAGAAAAACAAGAAGTTCAAAGGCAAGAAGAAGGTGTCAAAATCCAATTAGCTGGCACTGCGTTTGATAACATTGTTCAGGAGGAAAGACTACCGGACAATTCAGCTGACACGTTTAACTCCAGGAGGTTAGTGGAGATACAGAAAAATGATTTGCAATTAAAGCAGTTATATCAGAAAGCTTACTTGGGAATAGAAGCAAAATGTATACCAAAATGTTATTACCTTAAGGGAGATATTTTAATGAGAAAATGGAGGCCGGGTCATGTTTCAGCAAATGAAAGCCGGAGTGAGGTGCAGCAGATTGTTATCCCATTAGGGTACAGAAATGAGATTCTGAGGATTGCTCATGAAATTCCAATGGGGGGACATTTAGGAATTAGGAAAACACAGGAAAAGATAGTGTTTTTTTTTGGCCAGGATTGCATAGAGTTGTAGTCAAATTCTATAGAATATGTTACGCATGTCAAGTAACAGGGAAACTACAAACAGTGATTATGCCGGTGCCTTTAATCCCAATACCAGCATTTGAGGAACCTTTCACTAGGGTCATGATTGATTGTGTAGGACCCCTCCCTCAGACTAAAAGTGGAAATCAGTACTTACTGACAATAATGGACGTGTCTACCAGGTTTCCTGAAGCGATACCTTTAAGAAATATTACAACTAAGATGGTGGTGGAGGAGTTAGCTAAATTTTTCACAAGATATGGTTTATCTAAGGAAATACAATCAGATCAGAGGTCAAATTTCATGTCACAGTTGTTTAAGGAAGTAATAAACAGTTTGGGGATAAAACAGTTTAAGTCAACAGCTTATCACCCGGAGTCACAAGGAGCTTTCGAAAGGTGGCATCAAACTTTAAAAACTATGATGATGAGAACATACTGTCAGGATTATCCACAGGATTGGGATAAATAAATTCCATTTTTGTTATTTCTTAGAGATGCTCCTAATACATCGACTGGTTTTAGTCCTTTTGAACTAGTCTGTGGTCATGAGATAAGGGGATCACTGAAGGTGATTAATGAAAAATCAAAATTCAGAAACTATTCTCCTGGATTACATATCAAATTTCAGGGAAAGATTGAACAGAGCATGTGAGTGGGCTAGGAAACATTTAGTGATATCACGGCAAGTGATGAAAATGAAGGCAGATAAGAAAGCTAAAGCTCGCAGTTTAGTTTCTGGAGAGGAAGTACTAGTTCTGTTACCAGTGATAGGCGATTCATTAAATGCAAGGTTTAGTGGGCCTTGCAGGATTGAAAAGAAGTTGAGCAAAGTAAATTATTTAATAAATACTTCGAAAGAAGAAAGAAGCAGAAGGTGTGTCATGTAAATATGCTTAAAAAGTGCTTTGACAGGGAAGAGGAAAAGAACGAGTTGGATGATGAGAAAGAGGTAGAAGTGCAGGACTCTGAAACTGATTTTCCTCTAATCAAATTTGATAATGAGGGGGTTCTTGAAAATTTAAATGAAATATTGAGTTACCTTCCAAACAAGTGTCAAAGTAATTTGGAAAAGCTATTGCAGTCACACAAACTTATTTGTGAGAATAAGTTGGGAGAGACAGATTTAGCTATACATGATGTGTCTGTACAAGTTTCATCTTCAATAAGGCAACATTTTTATAGATAAAATCCGGCAAAGTTATCACAAGTACAGAAAGAAATTGATTTCATGCTTCAACGTGATATCACTCAGTCTAGTTGCGGTAACTGGAGTTCACCTATTGTGCTGCTCCAAAACTGGATGTAGAGTATCGAAAGGTGAATGCTGTGACAAAAGCGGATTCATATCCATTTATGTCACGGTTGGGCGACTGCATTGAGAAAGTGGGACAATGAAAAGTTATCACAAAGATTGACTTGCTAAAAGGATATTGGCAGGTACCGTTGTCAGAGAGAACAAAGGAGATATTGGCTTTTGTGATGCCAAATGGACTATATCGTTTAAAGTCATGTTATGAAGACTGACAAAGTAATTGCAGGTCTAAGCAATTGTGCTGTTTATATTGATGATCTGATAGTTTTCAGTCAGACATGGGAGGAGCATTTACAGCATCTGGAAGAATTATTTTCCCAATTACAAGAAGCTAATTTGATGATGAACTTAGCTAAAAGTGCATCTGCAAAAGTGCAAGTTACATATCTAGGCCATACCACTGTATATGGAAAAGTGGCTCTGACAGATGTGAAAGTCAAGGCTATTGTGGATTTCCCAGTGCCTACAACAAAACGAGAAGTTTTGAGATTTCTGGGCATGAGTGAGTTTTACCGGAAATTTGTACCAAATTTTAGCCGAGTGGTTGCTTCACTGACTGAACTATTAAAAAGGAACAAGTAGTTTCAGTGGACACTGGACTGTCAGAAGTTATTTGATAATTTGAAAACTGTATTAACTACAACACCAGTTTTGACAGTACCCAATTATGCCAAGCAATTGAAGTTGGCCGTTGACGCAAGCGATATAGGCATTGGGGCCGTATTGTTACAAGACGATGGAATACATGGAATTGAAAAACTGACAGGGTATTTTTCACAGAAGCTGAATGTACAACAGAGAAGATATTCAATGATTGAAAAAGAGACCTTGGATTTGATGCTAGCATTGCAGAATTTTGAAATTAATGTTGCAAACAATTCATCAGAAACAATTGTTTATATAGACCACAATCCTTTGAAGTTTTTGGACAAATTGCGAGACAAAAGTGCAAGAATTTTCAGATGGAGTCCGTTATTACAGCCATTTCATCCACGGATTATACATGTTGCTGGTAGAGAAAATTTGTTCGCAGATGCATAATTAAGAGTTTGAAACTTAATAGGGAAAATTGGACATTTTAAAAAACCTGGACACTGGATTGGAGTGATTTATATTGATACCAAGGACTTGTGTACATATATCGTTATGTTAATGCAAGCAGCTGGTACTGCAATAGTGTAGTAAGTATAGGAGATAGTGCGAGATAGGTCATTAAAAAATGAAACCGTCTTTTAAGGTTATGACAGTTCATTATTCGATGGGGGGGATGTCATGAAGAGATATTGTCTATAATGTTATTGGAAATTATTTTTAAATTGGAATTGTAGTAGGGTCTGTGTCTATGTGTGTGTTAATTGGATTAAAGCCAGCTAGTCTGGGTGCTTTGATATATAGTAGTTTGAAATGTTAATTGGGTAAACTGTAAAAAAGGATAGAAGGTAAAGAGCACATTTGCATTTGTTGAATAATCCATTTAAAAGAATGGGTGAAATCTTGCACGTAGCTAGAAGACGTCAGGCAATGTGTTTTTTTCAGTTTACTAATAAAATTGGTGGAATGAAAGGGTTTGTTAGGAGAGGTAAAATTTTAAAAACCTAATAATACAATGGAAAATTTACATTCAAAGGGGAAGCTAGGTATAAACAGAAGGGAATTTGTGTGTATGAGGCAAAGACATTTAAGATCTAACCAGCTTGTAAGCCCACAACTGTCTGCAAAAGAACCAAATTGCAAAGGAACCTCATTTTGAATTCGTAAGGTCAAATGTGCTTTGCCTGGTGTCTGTTTAAAGTCTATGGGTTATTGTTGCCTTGGTGAAGATTGATTTGGGAGTGATTAATTTGGGGATTTGTTTAAAAGTTATGGTAGTAATTTGTAGACATGTGTATATGTCTAATTTGTTGTTAAATTAATATGTTTAATTTAGTTTTATATAAAAAAACCTCCTGAAGCTTGGTGGTTTTATTCCTGAATTCAGAGCTGCATCTCAAACATACCAATTGAAAATATAGGTTATGACAATTGTTCGTTTCCCTCTGGGATTTAAACAACTCAGCCTTTACCCACTGATGTATCATAACACTCTGAACACATAAGCTAATGGTGGTGTAAACTGCCGCCCTATATTCCATAATTACTGGAGTGAACCCGGATCCCACGTTCCATAATTACTGGAGTGAACCCAAATCCCACTTTCCACAATTACTGGTGTAAACCATGCCTTGCACCAATTGAAACAACATACTGCAGCAATGAAACGTTGTCCAAACTCGTTCTGTTTTACGTTTCTCCTTTGAAGCTATGGTACCCAGTTAAAGGCACCTTCTGGTCCCACAGCCAGGTGGCTATGCTTCACATGTGCCTAAACATCGAGTGTTATTTGTGCTCAGTATTGCAAGCACTTCTGATCGATTCCTGATCTGACATCAACTCCTGCACACATTTCAGCTCAAATCACTAGAGAGTGCTCAGGAGCAGGATTCCTGGATAATTATTTCTTTACTGTCAAAAGTGCTATGGTGCTATTTGCAGCTTCTATATCGCAGGTTTGAGTGCACTGTGGATGAGTTTTCTTTTCCCTGGAGAGAAAGAAGAGAGCCTCTGGAACGTGTTGACAGCTGGTGTGGTGGGTTCTGACTCCTTTACTTCAAGAGAGGGGTGTACCGGTTCCTGACTGGAGCAGAGATTGCATGACAGAGAAGGTTACGCATCTTTATAGAGAACACATGATCGACGCAATCTCCTGCACTTGTTTCAATCATCTGGGGTTCAGAGAGGAATTTTACAGATTATTTATTCCCTTATTGACCTTGGGCCTCTGTTTTCTTTTTTGCCTCTCCCAGCAGATTATATTTTAAATCATATTTTATATTACATAGGGAGGTTGAGAAGAAGTGTTTTGTCAGGATGTTCCAGCCACCATGAGGTGTGGGACAGGTTAAATCAGAATATTGTGGGTTCAAGTACTGAGGGACTGTTGCACTATCAGAGATACTGTCTTTTGGGTGAGACATTGAACCAAGGCCTTGTCTTCTCTCTCAGGTGGATGTAAAAGATCCCATGGCCACTATTTCAAAGAGAAGGGTTGTTATACCTGGTGTCCTGACCGACATTTATTTCTCTTAAAAAAAACAGATCACGTTGCAGTTTGTGAAATCTTGCTGTGTTCAAATTTGCTGCTGTGTTTGCCTGTGTAACAAGTGATGGAATTTTGAAAATAAATATGGTCTACCCTTAAATCAGAAGTAAGCAACACTGAACTTTCTGATCCATGAAGGCTCTTGATAGAGTAAATAAGGAGAAACTGTTTCCACTGGCAGGAGGGTCAGTCAACAAAGGAGGCAAATTTAAGTTAACTGGCAAAAGAATCAGAGAGGAGATGAGGAGAACTTTTTTTAAACTGAGTTATTATTTCTTTTATCCACCCATAGGATGTGGGCATCGCTGGTTAGGCCAGCATTTATTGTCCTTGGAAAAGGTGCTTGTGAGCTGCCTGCTTGAACCGCTGCAGTCCCTGTGGTGTAGGTTTGCGAGTTGCTGCAGTGCATCTTGTAAATGGCACACACTGCTGCCATTATGCATTGGTGGTGGAGGGCGTGAATGTTTAAGATGGTAGATGGGATGCCAATCTGGAATCCGCTGTCTGAAAAGAGCAGTGGAAGCAAATTCAATTGTTAAATTCAACATAGAACTGGATATACAATTGAAAAGAAAACATTTTCAGGTCTATGGAGCAGTGGGACCAATTGGAGAGCTCTTTCAAGGAACTGGCACTAAAATGACAGGCGAAATGGCCTCATTCTGTGCCAGAACATTCTATGATTCAGGCTTGTTGGATCAGCTGGATTTTCCCAGCCCATTGCATGTTCCTATTTTAATGGAGCTACTAGGGAGGCTGGTGGATAAAAATATTAATCAAACAGTGTGTGAGACAGGGTGGGATATAGTATTAACATTTGGTGTCACAAACATGTTCAGTGGTTGTGATAGTATACATTTTGTAAAAAAGTTAATCTTTCTTTTAAATGAGCACAATGAGCCTTAAAAATGCCTTCAAAAAGTCACCTGACATTTTACAATTGCAATGTTTGTCAAACTTCTAGAAGGCTCCAAGTAAATTGCAAATAGACATGTGAAGACATTTGAAATTCAATGTGCATTTTCACGAGGGCAATCAGAAACTCATTGACAATGGCTTCCCTGGAGGTGTGAAGAGCTCTTTCCTATCTGAGCAAACCTGGAAGAAGTTAATAGCGGAGACATTTAAAAGGCTAATCACCTTGCTAAAATACAACGGATGGAGCTTTTTATTTATTCTTTCTTGGGATTTGGGTGTCGCAGGCAAGGCCAGTATTTGTTGCCCATTTTCAATTGCCCTTGAACTGAGTGGCTTGCTGGGCTATTTTCAGATGGGCAGTTACGAGTCAGCCACATTGTTGTAGTCACATGTAGATCAGACCAGGTAAAGATGGCAGATTTCTTTCCCCAAGGACATTGGCGAACCAGATGGGTTTTTACAATAAACTATGGTAGTTTCATGGTCCAGACTTGGGCTAACCCAATACCTAAAATGGAAGCATGATTCGACAGTTTGGGATAGCAGCCATTTTAAGTTTTGAACTGTATAAAGTCTGGCTGAGTACACCTATTTTGTGCAGAACACCCAGGAAGAACTCCAAGGCACATCTTCAGAAAGGGCTCTCAGCCAAGGGAGAACAAGGAGGAAGGTATCCAGTAATCAACTATTGTATTGCTAAAAAGAATCTAGGCAACCTTCAAGTGTCATAATCTTCAAACTAATGAGGAACAAGGAACCTCCTCTCTCTCCCAAAACTTGCTTGAACTGCTGAGTCCACCTGCAAACACTGACTAATCAACTACAAAAGCCACTGCAGCTGCTGAACAAAACTTTTGAACTTCAACCCTTCAATTCAGACAACCAACAATTCAACTGCAAGCTACGGACCTGTAACAATATCAAAAAGGACTGAAGTGAATTTTATCTTTATAAGTATCTTTTATTCTTATATGCATTTAATGTTTTTGTGTGTTCAGTTAGTAACTTTATTACTTTCTTACAAGACTAATGCTGTAAGTTACTTAACAAACAAACCTTTACCTTGTTTAAGACTAAAGCTTTGCTGCTGGTTATTTTTCAATCGACTCACTTGCAAATTTTAAAAAGGGCTACATAAACGTGCATACAAATTCTTAGCTCGTGGACCATTTTGAGAAAACGCCTATTACATGGTCGTGACAATCGACCAATAAGCAGCAACTTAATAGTCAAACGCAAAGCACTCTGGACCACTTGACAGCTCACTGACACAGTCCACGTTGCACTTGATTTCACCAGGTTACTCACCTTCCCTCTGGAAATGCGTCATTCTCTCCGAATGACGCGCACTTTCTGCCTCCAGCGAACTTAGCTCAAGGTGGTGACTGCTGAGTATCTCAAATAGCCGGACTGCGTCGCTGTGCTCAAACTCTCGCTGAAATCCCAGAAGTAGCCACCTGCCAACAGGGAAGAGAAGGCAATCCCGCAGGGACCACAAATGGAACAAGCTGTTATCCCAATTATATTCAAAATTGTTATTACAAAGAATTATACAGAATTTTACAGCACAGAAACACCATGCTATATTTATGCTCCAAATAAGTCTCCTCCCACTCCTCTTCATCTCACTCTATCAACATATCCTTCTATTCATTTCTCCCTCATATACATATCTAGCCTCCCCTTAAGTGCATCTATTTCTCTTCACTTCAACCAGTCCCTGTGGTAGTGAGTTCCACATTCTCACCACTCTCTGGGTAAAGAAGTTTCTCCTGAAGTCTCTATTGGATTTAATAGTGATTATCTTATATTGATGGCCACTAGTTCTGGTCTCCTCCACAAGTGGAACATTTTTATACATCTACCCTATCGAACCTTTTAATAAATGTGCCGAAACAATCTCAACAACAACAGGAGTAGGTCTGCTTCCAGTTTATTAATTAGCGGTTCAAGAAGGCAGCTCGCCACCACCTTCTCAAGGGCAGTTAGAGATGGGCAACAAATGCTGGCCTAGCCAGCGACACCCACATAGCGTAAAAGAATAAAATAAAATTGAATATTGCTGGAAAGAGACATGATGTCAAAACTTTTCTTGCACTCATCAGGGCAGTTGCAAGAATACCAAATTTCAAAGGGAGCAACAATTTATTAATTAAAAAATGAATTGTGAATAAAAGATACATTATGACAATCATCATTATTATATCCCTCAAGAAGCCTGGCATCATCCAGGACAAAGTAACACGCTTGATCGGCACCTCAACCATCACCTTAAACACCACTCTCTCCACCGTTCATGCAAACCTAAGGAGCCTAATGAGTTAATTATATTCTTACACCTGTCGGCGGCCCAAAGGTGACTTTTCCAATTTAATACAACAAGTTAATCCTTTTCCCCATGTCCTTTGCATGTTCAACTGCAACAGTGAAAGCTCTTCAGAAGATTGGCGAATCTTATTAGCCTCCCCAAAAGCACATTAGACAAGCGGGCTGGTTAATGTGTTCTTTCACAGTACACACCAGCCAACCACACACTTGGATCTGCATGCCAAACTCAGGCAGAAGGTTTATTATTAGTGGAACGGGAAAGAGGTCTGCTCTCACCATATTTATAATGCCGGCTGAATATCAAAAGGAGTTTTTCTTAAAAAAGAATTTTGTTTTGAGGGTGTAGGGTTTGATCTTACATAAAACGGCAAGCTTTTCTGGCACTTCAGGACATGAGGATAGCAATTATGTTCTCATTTTGATGTACAAAGTGTTCCTATGAAATTCCTCTCCCATTTTCTGGAATGTAGTATTACCTAGGATCTTTGTTACGATCTAGAACACGCTGTCTGAAAGGGTGTTGGAAGCAAATTCAATTGCAACTTTCAAACATTTATATAGCGCCTTTAGCGTAATGAATCGTCCCAAGGCGCTTCACAGGAGCATTAAAAAACAAAGTATGATATCATGCCACTTAAGGAGAATTAGGTCAGATGACCAAAAGCTCAGTCAAAAAAGTGTGTTTTAAGGAGTGTCTTAAAGGAGGGAAGCCAGGTAGAGAGACAGAGGTGTAGGACGAAAATTCCAGAGAGCGGGGCCCTGGCAGCTGAAGGCATGGCCACCAATACAGGGGCAATTAAAATCACGGAGGCACAAGAGGCCAGGATTAGAGGTGCACAGAGATCTCAGGAGGTTGTGGGGCTGGAGATTCCAGAGATAGTGAAGAGTGGCGCCATGGGGAGAATTTTAAAATCAAGACGTTGCTTGACCAGGAGTCAATGTGGGCAGTGAACTCAGGGATGATAGGTAAATGGGGTTTGCTGCGAGTTAAGAAGTGGGAAGCAGAGTTTTGGATGACCTCAAATTAACAGAGGGTAGAATGTGAGGGATCAACCAGGAATTCATTGGAATCATAAAGTCAAAAGATAACAAAGGTACGAATGAGGGCTTCAGCAGCACATGAGCTGAAACAGGGGTGTAGTTGGGCAATGGTGCGAAGGTGAAAATAGACTGTCTTAGTGGTAGCACAATTATGAGCTGGAAGCTCATCTCGGGATCAGATGTGACACCAAGGCTGTGAACAGACTGGCTGAATCTCAGACTGTTGCTAGGGAGAGGGATGAAGTCAGTAGCTAGGGAACAGACTTCAAAAAGGAATTGAATGTATTCTCGAAAAGGGCAAAGTTTGCAGGGGAAGTGAGCAGGGGGGTGGGACTTATTAGGTAGCTCTTTCAAAGGAGCTGGCATAGACATGTTGGGCTGAATGGTCTCTTCCTGCTCTGTATGATAAATAACCTAAATGGTTATTTTCAACTGTACTGCCATGTAACGGGGATATTTATTATCAAAGTAGGATTCATTTCTCACTTGGGGAAAAAAACCCTTTCCCCAGGCCTCAAACAAATTCCTTGATCACCATAGCAACGTAGGTACATCAATATTCATTGGAAGGGCTAGGCATAGAGCTTCAAATGTAAACACACCACTCAACTGAACTAGTCTTGGAAGACTGATTGGAGCATTGGAGACTGAGTTCAACAAATATAATAACTTTGTAAAGAATTCCTTAAAATCAGCACATTAGCAATTTAAAAACATCTCATTTTTGTTTGACTTGTAGGCTCAAAACCAGCAGATCCACACAGCTGTTAAAACATGCTACAGGTTTTGAATGTGGTGCTACTGTGAATAAAATAAAATCAACCTTCCAATGGGTAGTTAGCATTGGGACCATCACTGCAGCTTCAACCCAATAGGATTTCTGTCTCACTTTGTGTCAAAGTTACAGTGGGAATGGCTACATCAGCTCCGAGGAAAGATTATTTCAACAAATAGGGTCAAAGTAGTCCAGAATCTGGTCTAAGAATCTAAATCAGATCTCAGGACAGTATTGGCATGTAATTTCCTCCTATGGGTTAATGGCAATATCCTACTTAAGCATGGGGGCTGAGCACATGATGAAAAACGATGAGGTGATGCCTGCTACGTAGAATTTACAGCACAGAAACAGCCCATTCGGCCCAAATAGTCCATGCTGTTGTTTATGCTCCATACATGCCTCCTCTCGCCCTACTTCATCTTGCCCTCTTGACATAACCTTCTATACCCTTCTTCCTCGTGTGTTTATCCAGCTTCCCCGTAATGATATCTACGCTATTCAGCACAACCACTCCCTGTGGTAGCGAGTTCCACATTCTCACCACTCTGGGTAAAAAAGTTTCTCCTGAATTCCCTATTGGACTCATATTTATGCCCATTAGATTTGGACTCCACACAAGTAGAAACATCTAAACATCTCTACATGCCCTATTGAAACCGCTTCGTAAATTTAAAAGGCCTTTACTCCATTCAGTTCTGGGCACCACACTTTAAAAAGGATGTGAAGACTTTAGAAAGGGTGCAGAAAAGATTCATGAGAATAGTTCCAGGGAGAAGTTGGGGTTGTTCTCCTTAGAAAAAGCAGAGAGGGGATTTGATAGAGATATTCAAAATCACGAGGGGTCTAGACAGAGTAGATAAAGAGAAACTGTTCCCATTAGTGGAAGGATTGCAAACAAGAAGAAACAGTTTAATGACTGGCAAAAGAACCAAAGGTGGCATGAGAAACTTTTTTTCCCACACACAGCGAGTGGGTTGGATCTGGCATGACTGCCTGAGAGTGTGATGGAGGCAGGTTCATTCGAGCTCTTCAAAGGGGAATTAGATAAGCACCTGAAGGAAAAAATAATCTAGGGCCACGGAGAAAGGACAGGGGAGCAGGAATAGCTAAACTACTCTTGCAGGGTGCCGGCATGGGCTCGATGGGCCGGATGTGCCTTAACCATTCTTTAACAGGTCACTTCCCAAGTCTTCTCTTTTCTGGGGAAAAGAGACCCGGCCTGTTCAATCTTTACTGATAGTGAAAACCCCTCTGTTCAGGTATTATCCTTCACAGGCCATACTCATTTCGATCTCCAAAATGACTTGACCATTGGAAGCATGAACATCGGAACAGGGGGAGGTCATTCATTCCCTCGAGCTTGTTCCGCCATTCAGTGAGATCATAGGTCAATGATAATTGTTACAGCACAGGAGGCCATTCAGCCCATCATGTCTGCACCAAGTCTCCGAATGAGCAACTCACCTAGTGCCACTCCCAGTCTTCTCCCCATAGCTCTGCACATTCTTCCTTGTCAGATAATAATGTTCAAAGCCTCAAATGAACCTGCCTCCACCACACTCTCAGGCAGTGCATTCCAAGTCCTAACCACTCAGTGTCTTAATTCCATTCACCTACCTTGTTTCTACAACCTTTAATCCCCTTACCCAACAAAAATCAACCAAGGTTTGAAATCTTTGATTGATCCCCAACACTATTTTCAGGAACAGAGTTCTAGATTTCCACTACGCTTTCTGTGAAGAAGTGCTTCCTGACACCACCCTTGAACAGCCTGGACTCCAGTTTTAAGGTTCTGCCCACTTGTTCAGGTCTCCTATCACCCCCCACCAGTCCTCCCCACACAGAGGAAATAGTTTCTCTCTGTCTACCCTATCAATTCCTTTAATCATCTTAAACACCTCAATTAGGTTATCTCTTAATAATCACAGATAAGACTGCCAGGATGATAACTCTCGCCAGACACTTGAACTTTCCCTACAGCAGCCACTATTCTGCTGCCTCTCTGAATAGTGTTGCAATGTGAACACTTGATTGGTGTTTGAATGAGGGGCAGCTTTGCTAGGAACTGATGTCTTCCTGAGGAAGTGGGTAGGTAAGGGGCTGAGTCTGATGTTGTATCTTGTGGAGAAAGGAGAATTTCACTCTTGCAGAGTGAAAGGAAAGTAGGGCTGGAACCACGAAATCAAAACCTGGCACACACTGAAAAAAATGAGGCAGCTGATCTGTAAGTCTCTCTAAAGAGAGGAGGAGAGGTGTTGATGAGTGGCTATCGTTACCTTACCTGTGACAGAAGGTGAGGCCGTTCATATCATCCCTTAGAAGGTGAGCATAAAGCTGTGAGTCCAGTTCCTTCAGGAGCTGCTCCTCAAGTCCTGGACACACATGAAGTACTTTGCAGTCAATTATTGCAAACAAAATTAAAACTGAAAAGTTGTGATCAAAAGCAGGTCTTAACTCATCAGTGAAAGCCCCTCCCCCCCGTAGAAATAAACCATGTTAAATGATGCATAGGAACAGTAGGAGGCCATTCAACCCCTCGAGTCTGCTTTGCCATTCAATTAAATTATGCCCATTGTGCATCTTGATTCCATTTACCTGCCTTTGGTGCTGTAACCCTCAACATACCTTGTCGAAGGGAAGGCTATCAATCTCAGTTTTTAAATTTTCAACTGACCCCAGACTCAGCAGCTTTTGGGGGGATAGAGTTCCAGATTTCCACTACCCTTTGTGTGAGGAAGTGTTTCCTCACATCAACCTCTGAACGGCCTAGCTACAATTTTAAAGTTCTGCCCTCTTAGAATCCCTGAATCAAAATGGAGCCTACACTGCGGTTGGCAAAATAAAACAATCAGCTTGACAACAAATGAACAAAACATCGTGTGCGCACCCACACACATGCGCACACAGAATTTTCTTCCTGCCTTCTCCTGATTCATCCAAAGTTATGGATCCACAGACAGCAACTGTACCTCATTCCCATTCTCACCTAACCATCTTTCACATGTGATCTGAGACCCTGATAATTTTTTAAAAAATTATTCATTCAAGGGATGTGGGCGTCGCTGGCCAGGCTAGTGTTTATTGCCCATCCCTAGTTGCCCTTGAGAAGGTGATGGTGAGCTGCCTTCTTGAACCGCTGTAGTCCATGTGGTGTAGGTACACCCACAGTGCTGTTAGGGAGGGAGTTCCAGGATTTTGACCAAGCGACAGTGAAGGAACAGCCATATATTTCCAAGTCAGAATGGTGAGTGGCTTAGAAGGGAACTTCCAGATGGTGGTGTTCCCATGTATCTGCTGCCCTTGTCTTTCCAGGCGGTAGTGGTCGTGGATTTGGAAGGTGCTGTCTAAGGAGCCATGGTGAGTTCCTGCAGTGCATCCTGTAGATAGTATACACTGCTGCCACTATGCATCGGAGGTGGAGCGATTGAATGTTTGTGGAAGGGGTGCCAATCAAGTGGGCTACTTTGTCCTGGATGGTGTTCAGCTTCCTGAGTGTTGTTGGAGTTGCAGTCATCCAGGCAAGTAGGGAGTATCCTATCACACCCCTGGCTTGTGCCTCGTAGACTGTGGACAGGCTTTGGGGAGTCAGGTGGTGAGTTATTCTCTGCAGGATTCCGAGCTTCTGATCTGCTCTTGTAGCCACAATATTTATATGGC
This sequence comes from Cetorhinus maximus, assembly GCF_964194155.1. Taxonomy (NCBI): domain Eukaryota; kingdom Metazoa; phylum Chordata; class Chondrichthyes; order Lamniformes; family Cetorhinidae; genus Cetorhinus; species Cetorhinus maximus. The sequence goes on from NC_135880.1 coordinate 178,459,222, forward strand.
TAGTCCAGTTCAGTTTCTGGTCAATGGTAACCCCCAGGATGTTGATAGTGGGGATTCAGTGATAGTAATGCCATTGAATGTCAAGGAGCAATGGTTAGATTCTCTCTTGTTGGAGATGATTACTGCATGGCAGTTAAGTAACAAGTAACATTCGTGCCACAAATCTGCCCAAGCCTGGATGTTGTCCAGGTCTTGCTGCATTTGGACATGGACTGCTTCAGTATCTGAGGAGTCACAAATGGTGCTGAACATTGTGCAATCATCAGCGAACATCCCCACTTCTGACCTTATGATGAAGGGAAGGTCATTGATGAAGCAGCTGAAGATGGTTGGGTCGAGGACACTACCCTGAGCAACTCCTGCAGTGATATCCTGGGGCTGAGATGACTGACCTCCAACAACCACAACCATCTTCCTTTGTGCTAGGTATGACTCCAACCAGTGGAGAGTTTTCCCCCAATTCCCATTAACTCCAGTTTTGCTAGGGCTCCTTGATGCTACACTTGGTCAAATGCGGCCTTGATGTCACTCTCACCTCATAAGGTGAGCACAAACTCAAAAGCTGGTAGCATACCTGCTGAGTCTAGGATCAAAGAGTTCTAAATATGTTCCACACAAACTCAGCCATGAAGGTAGGATAAAGTGAATTAAAATGGTGAAATGTTATGCAGAGGGAAATACAGGGATTTCTTTGGCACTGTCTCTCAGGCTACAATCTGATTTAGGCTTGCACAGAATGTACAGCAGCAAAATAGGCCATTCCGCTCAACAGGGTCGTACTGGTATTATTGCTCCACAGGTACTTCCTCCCACTCTTTCTTCATCTCACCCTACCAGCATATCCTTCTGTTTCTTCCTCCATCATGTGTTTATCCAGCTTCCCATTAAATGTATCTATACTATTCACCTCAACCACTTCCTGTGGTAGCGAGTTCCACATTCTCACCACTCTCTGGGTAAGTCAGTTTCTATTGAAGTCTCTTTTGGATTTGTTGGTGACTATCTCATATTTATGACCATTAGTTTTGGACTCTCTCACAAATGGAAACGTTTTCTCTACACTAACCTATCAAACCACTACACAATCTTTATGACGTCTATCAGGTTACTTCTCAGCGCCGTTTTTTAAAGGAATAAAGAGAGAATACAAAAAATACAGATTTGCATTTATATAGCGCTTTTCACAACCAGCGGAAGGCCCAAAGAGCTTTATAGCCACTGAAGTACCTTTTTGAAGTGCAGTCACTGTTGTAACGTAGGAAATGCTGCACCAATTTGTGCACAGCAAGATCCCATCAACAGCAATGTGATAATGATCAGATAATCTGTTTCTCGTGACATTCCCGGAAGGAAAAATATTGACCAGGACACCAGGGAGAACTCCCAAATGCTTCTTTGAAATAGGGTCATGGGGTCTTTTACATCCACCAGAGAAGGGACTACACTGGAGTGTCAGCTTTGACCTTTGTGCTCAAGCCCTGCAGTGGGACTTGAACCCGGGACCTTATGGTTCAAAGGTGAGTGCGCTACCAGCTGAGCTGCAATTGACATACCATAAACTGTGGCCTATAAGTTGACCTAAGACAACCCCATTTTTCCATGATTTTTTCATATAATTGACCTATAAGACATTCTATACTCACATTATTAGTCAGCCTCAATTTTTCACCCGACAAATGGATATTTTAGTTACTGGTACCTTACAACTGGGTGCAAGGGATCAAGCAGGTGCTTCAGGCTCTGTTGCTAAGATGTGCGGGAGTTTAAGACATGCCCACTCCGTGTTGGGTGTCGATGGTATTTCAAAATGGCGACTGCCCACACCCACGCCGATGGTGCACTTCTATACTTGCCGAATAAGTCAACCCTGTTTTTGAAGGAATTTTCTGAGGCTTCAAAGGTTGACTTATACGCCAACATCTATAGTAGTTTAAATTTAGGACTGATTCTCCTTTCTTCAACCACACCCCTAACCCCAGGCAGAGAACTGAAAAAGTTATTCTTGCTGGGTTTTAGTTTCTTTCATAGGGCCTATTTTCTCTCCCTATTGGAGAAATTTGTTCCACCTCATTATTTCTCTTTAAAAAAAAGCTGACCCCGCCCACCCCCCCATCCACATTATTCAGTCAGACCAGTGTCTGCTGGCCGATAACTTGATGGTTAACAGCATTGGCTTGAAATGTAGACAGCAACGAGTTTGGAGTTCTGGGCTGAATCAAATTCAAATCTATTCATCACATTTAATTAGACCTCAGCATAGACATTATTAGGAACAGGTCACTAACATGAATCATTTCAATTCCATTAAGTCCTCATTCCCACCATTGAGAGTATAGACAGGGGTATATATATTACATATTATATATTACAATCCACTGTGCTTCAGTTAAGCCACACAGTGCAGTCAGCATTTGGGGGATTCCGGTCTCTTACATGTCCCTAATTTCCATCGCTCCATCATTGGTGGCCATGCCTTCAGCTGCCTGGGGCCCTAAAATCTGGGATTCTCTTAAACCTCTCCACCTTTCTTACCTCCTTTAACACGCTGCTTAAGACCTACCTCTTTGCCCCAGGTTTCTGGTCACCTGTCCTAATATCCCCTGACGCCACTTGGTGTCAAGTCTTTCTCCGATAATCAATCCTGTGAAGCACTGGGGGCATTTTACAATGTTATAGGTGCTATACAAATGCAAGTTGCTGTTCCCGTGTGGATCGGTTGAAAGCTTAATCCTATCATTTGTTAGTATGCTGACTGCTCCTTAATTGGCCCTGTTGCCCACCCAAGGGCATCACATTGTGTGCATGCACTGGTCAGTCATAGGCAACCTAGTACGTATCGAAATGCCAGTGTTCAACCACCTCATACTGAGACCAGCCATGCTATCTGGGCTTTAGGTGTACATACTTAGGCTGTGCTGCTGCACTGGCCATCAAACAAAAGAGCCTTAGGTTAATCCCAGACCAGGATTGGAAACAATCATTTCACTCCTCAGTTACCGACTCCATCCCTCTCCCTGGCAACAGTCTAAAATTAAGCTGGTCTATTTGTAACCTTGGTATCATACTTAATCACGAGATGAGCTTCCGACTTCATATTCCTGCTCTCTTCAAGGCCATCTATTTCCACCTCCATAACGTTGTTCGACTTCACCCACCTCAGCTCAGCTGCTGCTGAAATCCTTAATAATACCTTTGTTACCTTTAGACCCAACCATTTCAATGCACTCCCGGCTGGTCTCCTACATTCTTACTTGTTTTATAATGCTCCTGTGAAGTGCCTTGGGATTTACATTAAAGGTGCTATATAAATATTAGTTGTTGTTCCTTCTCAAGATGAACCCTTTCCGATCAAGGAGCTGCATGGTGGGTTGGCAGTTAATGGGCTTAAAGCAAGGGACCCAAAAACCCAATTGCATCAGAGCATGGTCTGGATGGTCTTGCCAGGGTTGTGCCTTCCAATGCTGACCACCAGATTTTGAGGGGTCAGTGGGAAGGGATCTAGTCAGTATGGGCTAGGTGGCTACAAGTACTATTAGCAATGCATCTCCAGCACCTCTGGCCCAACACTGGGGTGGTAGAATGGGGACAGTGTGTGGCCTAGCATTCCCTTACCCTGGCCATGTGTCCTAGAAATTCTTATACAGAACAATGCTGCCATTCTTCAGAGATCCATCAAGTAAAAGAGCCTTAGTTTAACTGCAGGCCAGGATCGGAAACAATTGTTTCATTCCTCAGCTACCAATCCTGACTCCACCCCTCTCCCTAGCAACAGCCTGAGATTAAACCAGTTTGTTCGCAAGGTTGGTGTCACATCTGATCGTGGGTTTACATTCGTGCCATCTCCAAGACCGTCCATTTTCGTAACACCTTTCGACTTAGCTCCATCTCAGCTCATCTGCTGCTGAAGCCCTGGCCACCCAATGGGGGACACACTCACACTCACTTGCTGGGTGTGCCAGCCTCCAGAGACATGCCACCCGACTTAGCCAATGTACTGGGAACTCCTAGCATAGGGAGTCCCTGCCCCTGACCCTGTAAGTGGATGGCAGTAGTTCTGCTTTTATAAGACACGTCAGAAACAGCAGAGATGATGCATCCTGTTTCTGGGGGGCTTCAAAGGTCCCTTATAAGGGTTACGCTGGAGCTCACGTTGGCTTTTGGGCCCTGTGTATATATATATATATATATATATATATATATATATATAGATAACTGTTGGCCATATCTCAGTGGGTAGCACTCTCAATGAGCAAGAGCGAGCCTTGAGTCAGAGATAATTAATAGTCACAAAAGCAGAGTATTAAACTTCAAACTGGCATGGCATGGATATTGGACAGGAGATGGCAGCAAAGTGTCAAAATCTGTAACATTATACAGGAAACCCACCGATTAGAACCATAGTCACATAAAAAGAAAGTGCACACATTGAGGATGTGGCACTACCATAGATTTCAAACAGGTCCAGCAACTCAAGACTGGGTATCCATGAGGCATTGTGAGCCATCAGCAGCAGCAGAACTGTACTCGAACACAAGCTGTAACCTCATGGTCCGGTATATCTCCCACTCTACCATTACCACCATGACAGGGGATCAACCCTGGTTCAATGAAGAGTGCAGGAGGGCATGCCAGGAGCAGCACCAGGCATACCTAAAAATGAGATGTCAACCTGGTGAGGCTATAGCACAGGACTACATGCGTCCCAAACAGCATAAGCAACAAATGATACACAGAGCTAAGCGATCCCACAATCAACGGATCAGATCTAAGCTCTACAGTCCTGCCACATCCAGTCATGAATGGTGGTGGACAATTAGACAACTCACTGGAAGAGGAGACTCCACAAATATCCCCATCCTCAATTAGGGGGAAGCCCAGCGCATTGGCGCAAAAGATAAGGTTGAAACATTCGTAACAATCTTCAGCCAGAAGTACTGAGTGGATGATCCACCTCAGCCTCCTCTGGAGGTCTCCAACATCATAGGTGTCAGTCTTCAGCCAATTCAATTCACTCCACGTGATATCAAGAAACAGCTGAAGGCACTGGATACTTCAAAGCTTATGGGCCCTGACAACCCCTGCAATAGTGCTGAAGGCCTGTGCTGCAGAGTTAGCCATGCCCCGAGCCAAGCTATTCCAGTACAGCTACAACACTGGAATCTACCCGGCAATGCGGAAAACCCAACCCAGTCAAATACCACCCCATCAGTCTACACTCAATCGTAGGTAAAGAGATGGAAGGGGTCATTAACAGTGCTATCAAGCAGCACTTGTTTAGCAATAATCTGCTCACTGACACTCAGTTTGGGTTCCACCAGGGTCACTCAGCTCCTGATCTCACTGCAGCCTTGGTATAAACATGGGCAAAATAGCTGAACTCCAGAGGTGAGGTGAGAGTGATTGCCCTTGACATCAAGGCAGCATTTGACCGAGTGTGGCATCAAGGAGCCCTAGTAAAACTGGAGTCAATGGGAATCGAAGGGAATCTCTCCACTGGTTGGAGTCACACCCAGCACAAAGGAAGATGGTTGTGGTTGTTGGAGGTCAGTCATCTCAGCTCCAGGACATCACAGCAGGAATTTCTCAGGGTAGTGTCCTCGGCCCAACCATCTTCAGCTGCTTCATCAATGACCTTCCTTCCATCATAAAGTCAGAAGTGGGGATGTTCACTGATGATTGCATGATGTTCACCACCATTCGCAACTCCTCAAATGCAGTTCATGTCCAAATGCAGCAAGACCTGGACTATATCCAGGCTTGGGCTAACAAGTGGCAAGTAACATGCGCGCCACACAGTGCCTGGCAATGATCATTTCCAACAAGAGAGAATCTAACTATCGCCCTTTGACATTCAATGACATTGCCATTGCTGAATCCCCCACTATCAACATCCTGGGAGGTTACCATTGACCAGAAACTGAACTAGGCTAGCCATATAAATACTGTGGCTACAAGAGCAGGTCAGAAGCTAGGAATCCTGCGACGAGTAACTCACCTCCTTACTCCCCAAAGCCTGTCCACCACCAAGGCACAAGTCAAGAGTATGATGGAATATTCTCCACTTGCCTGGATGAGTGCAGCTCCAACAACACTCAAGAAGCTCAACACCATCCAGGACAAAGTAGCTGCTTGATTGGCACCCCTCCCACAAACATTCACTCCCTCCACCACTGACGCAGAGTGGCAGCAGTGTGTACCGCCAACAAGATGCACTGCAGGAACTCACTAAGGCTTCTTAGACGGCACCTTCCAAACCCACAACCGCTACAATCTAGAAGGACAAGGGCAGCAGATACATGGGAACACAACCACCTGCAAGTTCCCCTCCAAGTCACACACCATCCTGACTTGGAACTATATCGCCATTCCTTCACTGTCGTTGGTTCAAAATCCTGGAACTCCCTCCTTAACAGTACTGTATATGTACCTACACCACATGGACTGCAGTGGTTCAAGGAGGTGGTTCATCATCACCTTCTCAAGGACAATTCGGAATGGACAATAAATGCTGGCCTAGCCAGCAATAGTCACATCCCATGAATGATTTGGTTAAGGTGGTTTTAATTAAATTCAAAGACATAGCATAATTGGAAAAAATAATGGTACCGGGGTTGAGGAACTTCAGTTATGTGGAGGGACTGGAGAAGCTGGGGTTGTTCTCATAGGAACATAGGAAACAGAAACAGGAGTTGGCCATTCAAACAGATCATGGCTGATCATCTACCTCTATGCCATTTTTCCCCACTATCCCCACATCCTTTGATGTCATTGCTTTCCACAAGCCTATCGATTTCTGTCTTGAACATGCTCAATGATTGAGCTTCCACAGCCCTCCTTAGAACAGAGAAGGTTAAGGGGAGATTTAATGGAGGCTTTCAAAATCATGAAGGCTTTTGAGTAAACAAAGCAAAACTGTTTCCACTGGCAGGAGGGTGGATAACCAGAGGTCACAGATTTAAGATAATTAGAGGGACCAGAAGTGAGAGAGGAAGAATTTCATTTTTACACAGCAAAATGATGATAACCTGCAGTGCACTGCCTGAAAGGGCGATGGAGGCAGATTCAATAGTAACTTTCAAAAGGGAACAGGATAAATACTTGAAAAGAAAAAGTGGGGAAAGAGTTGGGTAGGAGATAATGTGGGGAGGGTGGTTTGTGGAATTGGACTAATTGGATAGTTCTTTCAAATAGCTGGCATAGGCACAATGGGCCAAATGGCCTCCCATCTGTGTTGCAAAATTCTGTACCAACATATTCCTTTGTTCCTCTCCCCTTCGTGTACTTAACAAATTGCCCTTAAATGTATCTATACTATTTATCTCAACCACTCCCTGTGCTAGCGTATTCCACATTCTCACCACTCTCTGGGTAGAGAGGTTTCTCCCGAGTTACTTATTAGATTTATTAGTAACCATCATATTTATGCCCTCAAGTTTTGGAAGCGGAAAAGTCTTCTTCACATCTATCCTATTGAACCCCTTCATAATTATAGACACCTCTATCAGATCATATCTCAGCCTTCTATTTTGTAATGAAGAGACCCAGTCTGTTCCTAGGTCACAACAGTGCTTGTGATGAGTGTTGCTAAGTATTGCGGGTGAGATGTAAAATTTAAACAAATAACACCATAAGTGGCACCCACACCTGTCTGAAGTGACGTTGGGAACTACAGACAACTGCCAGGGTCATAAATCTTTGGAGCTCTCTTCCCCAGAGAGCAGTGGAGGCAGAGGTAGATAGTTTCTTGACTAACAATGGAGTCAAAGGTTATTGGAGGTAGGCGGAATGTGGAGTTGAGGCCACAATCAGATCAGCCATGATCTTATTGAAAGACGGAGCTGGCTCGAGAGGCTGAATGGCCTACTCCTGCTCCTAATTCATATGATCGATACCCTCTGTGCACTGAGAGAACTGTTTGGCTTGCAAGAGAACAAAAACAACCTGCATTAAAATAGCACCTTCAACGGACTAAAATGTCTCAAGGTGTTCTCACAGGAATGTTTTTAGACAAAATGGACACCCAGCCACATAAGGAGATACTAGGACCAATGACTAAAGGCTTGGCCAGAAAGACACATTTTAAGGAGAGTCTTCAAGAAGGAGAGAGGTGAGTAGACCTATAAAAAAGTCCCAGCTCAAATCTGAACATACGGCTAAAGTGGACTTACTAATTTTCCTTATCAAGCCTTCTTCTTTGAAGTCGAGAGCCATTTTCTCAAAGTAGAATGTAGAGCACCAGTATGCATCCACCTCAGAGTCCAACACCTCTAAAAATCGGCTAACAAGGTCATTCATGCCTTGAGCATAGCTTACATCTAAAAAAAGACAAGGAAAAAGCATTTATTAGAGAACACACATTTTACACACCTTCTTAAAAAGTTATTTTTAAATCAAAAATGACAGTTATAAATGTAATTTCATAAACTGAGACTACATGGTCTTTTTTGAAGGCAACTATGACAATAACAAATGATAAATCTGACTGTATTTTTTATTCATTAATGGGGTGTGTGCATCACTAACAAGGCCAGCATTTATTGCCCATCCCTAATTGCCCGTAAGGTGAAACAGGGGAGATTTTGACCTCAGAGGTGGTAGGACAATTTCCTAACCCATTATAATATGCCAGGACAATAGTTTGTATTTTAATAAAGTCCTTTATTATTGTTGTGGCTCAGTGGATAACACTTTCACCTCAGAGTCAGAAGGTTACAAATTCAAGTCCTGCTCCTCTGATTTGAACATAAAATCCAGATTGATGCTCCCAGAGCAATACTGATGGTGTGCTGCACTGTCGGAGGTGCCATTCTTTGGATAAGATGCTACTCCCCAGGTTCAGTACGATCTTTCAGGTGAACATAAGAAATCCCACACTATGATTTGGAGATGAGCAAAGCGGTTCTCCCTGGCGTCCTGACCAACATTTACCCCTCAAGCAAAAATCACGACAATCAGATTATCTGGTCATTATTACAATGCTACTTGTGGAATCTAGCTGTACACAGATTGGTGGCTGCGCCCCCTATATTACAACAGTGACTATACTTCAAAAGTACTTCATTAGCTGGACATCCTGAGGTCATGAAAGGTGCTTTCTAAATGCAAGACTTTTTTTTTCTGTAGATGACGCAAGGAAGGAACACTGAGAAGAGGAGCAAATGCAATGATTGTGTTACCTGGATGAAATGCAGCAAAAGTGATGAGTATGTCTCGCAACACCATTAGGTTGATCGCGCCTTCATTTCTAAGGAACAGAACAAGCATCGTATTGAAAAATAGATAACCAGACCAGACCAGAGAAACAGGATAAAAACAGAAAATGCTGGAAAAACTCAGCAGGTCTGACAGCATCTCTGGAAAGAGAAACAGAGTTAACGTTTCGAGTCTGCACGACTCTGTCGTGAATTCATGAAAAATGCAACGATGGAGACAGTCCTGGGCACCCCACCTTCGGGAGGGTATATTGGCCTTGGAGGGAGTGCAGCACAGATTCACCTGAATAATACCTGAACTCTAAGGGTTAAGTTAGGAGGAATGACATAAATTAGGAATAAAAACAGAAAATCTGGACATCCTCAGGAGGCCAGGCAGCGTCTGTGGAGAGAAAAACAGAGTTAATGTTTCAGATCAATGATCTTTCATCGGGACTCCTGTAACTATGAACAAGGTCATCCTGTAACGCTAACTCTGTTCCTCTCTCCACCAAGGCTGCCTGACCTGCTGAGTATTTCCAGCATTTTCTGTTTTTACTTCAGTGTTCCCTAATATTTCGCTTTCATTTACATAAATTAGGGTTGCATTCCTTGGAATCTACATGGTTAAGGGGGATCCTGTATCACAATGGTAGCGCCCCAGCCTCTGGGCCAAAGCTTTGGGTTCAAGTCCCACATGTGGACTTGTTGGCCACAGGAGGAACATTCAGTTTAATGGGCTGATATCCAGCTCAGGCACCCATCCACCACGTCCCCAATATCCCCCAAAGGGAAAAAAAGTGTTTGTGAAGATATGCTTAAAAAAAAAAGGGTGACTTGATCAAATTCTGAGATATTAAAGGGGAACTGACAGTTTCTTTCTGTCTAGCCTATTTTCACTGGTTTGGGAGTCTAGGACGAGGGCACATACCCTAAATATCAGAGCCAGACCTCTCAGGAGTGAAATTAGGAAACAGTTCTACACACGTACCAAAGCAACTCTGATACAATCGAACAACTGCAGATATGTTCCCTTGCAGAAAGGTGGGAAGCGTTCTGCCTGGGTTTCGTTAAAAAAGAAACCTCTCAAATCCCACTCCCCATTGCAGCAACCTCACGAAAGTAATTGTGGAATGGATTTAAGGAGAAAAGACACCATTCCACAAATAAGATATAGAACGAATAGACTTTGAGATAACCCATTTCCCAAAACTCATAAATAGTATGTAAATTATTGAGAATTTAATGAACTCAACCTGGCAACACGTGATCTATGGACTTTAATACAAAATGCAGAGTGCAGTAGATCTTTCATTTTTATTCTATAAATTAAGGAGACCTGCATTTTGCAATGTATTGTAATTATTTGTACGCTGAAAATGTGCAATCTTTTTATTATTTTATACTTTATTTTAATTTTAATGATTGTCTATAACAATGTTATGATTTATAATTACTTATTTAGTTTGTAGCATCATCACAATTCAGCACCAGCCGCCAAATAAACCAATGATCTAAAGGTGGTAGTAGTTTGGAACTCTTCCACAAACGGCAACTAATGCTACATCAATTGCAAATATTAAATCCGAGATTGGTAACTTTCAGTTGCCAAAGCTATTAAGAGATACAGTGCAAAGGTGGATATATGAAGTTAGACTGCTGATCGGCAGAGATTTCACTCTGCAGTGAAGGGACTAAATGGCTTGCTCTCATCCCTCTGAGTAGGGAGGTAGCAGAGCACCTTCAGGAGAGGATCTGAAAGCAATCACTCCTTCCATATGTACTAGGTTTAAAAACAAGTACACACTTACTGATAGTAATCCAGGTCTCTTTCAGTTCTTGGTACATCTTTGTCTATGATCCTAATTGCTTCATGCAGTTCATGTACATTGATTCTCTGACGGTCCACATAAACCTGGAGAACAGTTTATAAAATGTTCATCTTTATATCATCCCATTAATAATTTACTCTCATTTTTCCATTAAATAGATTTCCAATGCATTGTTGGTTCACAAGATTTGAGCATTGCACGGACAGGCTTGAGAAAATGGTATTGTTCTCTTCAGAGCAGAGAAGGTTAAGGGGAGATTTAATAGAGGTGTCTAAAACTGTAAAGGGTTTTGACAAGAGTAAATAAAGAGAAACTGTTTCCACTGACAGGAAGGTCCGTAACCAGAGAACAGAGATTTAAAGTAATTGGTAAAGGAATCAAAAGCTGGAGGTGAGGAGAATTTTTTTCATTTCCTTTACACAGCAAGCTGTTACGATCTGGAATGTGCTACCTGAAAAGGTGGTGGAAGCAGATTCAACAGTAACTTTCAAAAGAGAATTGGATAAATCCTTGAAAGGGAGAAAAATTGCAGGTCGATGGGGAAAATGTAGAGGAGTGGGATAAATTGGCCGGCTCCTTCAAAGAGTTGGCACAGGCACGATAAGCCAAATGGCCTCTTTCCATGCTGTAAGGTTTTTTTGATTCCATAATTAGAAGTAAGCGTTAGATCAGGGGTCAATAATAACACATAACTAGATTTCAGCCAGTCACAATTACATGTCTGCAATCTCGGGCAGCCCCACCACCCTCTGAGATCTCTGTCCGCACATCTAATTCTGGCCTCTTAAGCATGCCCAATTTTCATTGCTCCACCATTGGCAGCCTAAGCGTCAGCCTAAGTTCTGGAATTTTCTCCCTAAACCTCTCTGCCTCCCTTTCCTCCTTTAAGATGCTCCTTGAAACCTACCTCTTTGACCAAACGTCTGGCCTTAGAACAAGAAGAAAATCTGAGCTAATATCTCCTTATGTAACTCAATGCCAAATTTTGTGATATAATGCTGCTCTGAAATGCTTTGGAATGTTTATGTTGAAGGCGCTATATAAATATAATTTATGATGTCCTACTCATTATACATTCTTTCTGCAGCATCTGAAAACCAGCTGTTGCAATGCCACCAGGAGTCACTATGGTCAATTTAAATTCCGAGTTCTCCACACAATATGAAATTTCAATATCCAACTAAAGGCCTTTTAAGTGCAGAAAATGTTACAATTATAGACTTTGAGGATATATTACGTGGTACCCCTTCGCTGTCATCGTATCTGACATTCGTAACTGATGTTAAACTGGCCTATACATCTGGGTGACTAACATCTACTCAAAATACAAGCATAGAATGCAGGAGACCCTCAACTGAGTTTGTGACAGTATCGGTGGAGAGAGAGAAACAGAGTTAATGTTCCAGGTCGACGACCTCTGTCAGAACCTAGTGGTGATCTTAGGTGGTAGGCTTAGCACTGGTGGGGCCACTGGAAGGTCAGGGGAGATGGCTGGGTTTCCTCTTGTTGGCAATAGTCGCTGCCTGGCACTATAGTGGCACAAAAGGTAACTGATCTGAAATGTAAACTCTGGTCCTTTCTCCACAGGTACGACCAGACCTGATAAGTGCTTCCAGCATTTTGTGTTTGTGTTTCTGATTTCCAGCATCCACACTATTTTTGCCTTTCAGGCAAGTTCTACTCGAAAGGTCTTCCGACTGCTTTCTTCATCGAATGTGAAAGGAAAGGAAGTGAGAGCGAGCACACTTGGAAGGGAGGTGGACCACGTTCAAGTTACAAGGCCAAGAAAATGCCGACATCCTGAGTTATCCACATTAGCCATAACTTCAAGGGAAGCAATAAACTTGTGGGAGTGCTTCTAGATATTGCTCAGTGGATGGACGTGGAGAGGGCGTGACAGAATGGGGAAAGGTCTCCTCTGCAAATTCTTGCCGAGAAATTTCTTTTAAGAAAAAAAAGTTTTTTTTAAAATTGGCATTTTATCAACCTACTTTATTCTGTGAAGCTGGTTACTAGAGCTTGCTGGAAATTAAGTTACATCAGTCAAAGAATTTTACAGCACAGATAGAGGGACAGATCAGCCATGATCTAACTCAATGGCAGAATAAGCTCAAGGGTTTGAAAGGCCTCCCTCCTGTTCCTGTGTTTAAATTACTCCATGCCTTGACCATCCAACCATGGAGAGAGAAGCAGATTTTGTGTTTCAAATGAATCACCTTGTGTGCCACGATAGTGCCAGGCGGTGACCATGTCCAACAAGAGGAAGCTCAGCCGTCTCCCTTGACCTTCCAATGGCCCCACCATTACTGAGTCTACCACCTTGAGATCACATTAGGTTCTGACAAAAGAGCATCAACCTGAAACGTTAACTTTCTCTCTCCACAGATGCTGCCAGACTTGAGGAATTTTTTTTTTTTAAAAACATTTTTTTTTAAAAGCTGTGGCCAAACCAATGATATTATATAACCATTACCACATGTGAAATAAACATTTGGTGCGTTTTAGCAATGCCTTGGCCGTTTGTGAAACCGACCTTTGCTTGCAGCTCTATAAAGGTCATCTGCTCACTCTTCTCCTCCGAAAGATCCACTTCCTGCCCTTTAAGTTTGCAGGCACTGCCAGTTTGTTGATAAGCAAGGGCCGCTTCATAAAGCTCTGCTACAGGGACAAAGCAAAAAACACCAGAGATCAGCCCAACACACATCATCTACTTCAGAAATAAGCCAACATCCCAAGGGTGCCAATTCCATTGGGCTGGCAGCTGGTGCTGAGAAGGATATGGAGCCGGCAACTCAAATTATACTGGCTGTAGGGTCACCAATTATCCTACTTTTAAAATTCTTATCCTTGTTTTTAAATTCCTCCATGGGCTCGACCTCCTCCCTATTGCTGTGACTTCCTCCAGCCCTACAACCATTCGAGATTCCAGTGTCTGCCAATTCTGGCCTCTTGCACATTGCAGATTTTAGTTGCTCCATCATTGCCAGCTGTGCCTTCAGTTGCCTGGACCTTAATTACTCCCTAAACCTCGCAGCCCCTCTACATCTCTTTCTTAAAACGTGCCTTTTTGACCAAGCTTTTGGCTGCCTATCCTAATATTGCCTTATGTGGCTCAGTGTCAAACTATGTTTGATAATGCTCCTGTAAAGTGCCTCAGAATGTTTTACTATCTTAAAGGTACTATACAGATGCAAGTTGTTGTTGTTAATTGTCAGGGAGGCTCCAGGAATTGAAGATTAATCTCCAGGACACTGCTGGAAGGAACATCCAGTAGGAAAATCATTAAAAAAAATCATAGTAACATTAGCAAAAAGTGTGTATCTTTTTACATTTTCTCTGAACACTTTGGTTTATTAGTTATGAAGGTATTGGAGATGTTCGATTGAGTGAGCTGATTGGAGGTGGAAGATTGCATGACAAAGCCACCAGGAATATGTCTAACCGGAGGTGGTAACCCTGATCCACAGCCAGGGCAATGGACTATCCCATCAATTCCTACTAAACACCAAAATGCTTCAAGCACAAGTCTGAACATTCATTAACGGTGTGAAACTAAAGTGCTTAGCACACTAGTTCCTGAAAAAGGATCTCACATCACTCCACTGAAACGGATTCAGGTGATCAGAATGCAGGAACACTAACACTGTAAAGTCAAATTGTTTCACATCAAGAGAGAGATAATGAGTGAGGATTCTTTCTTTCCCCCCCATTCATTCATGGTATGTGGGCATTGCTGGCTAGGCCAGCATTTATTGCCCATCCCTAAATACTCTTGTGAAGGTGGTGGTGAGTCACCCTCTTGAACCGCTGCAGTCCATGTGGTGAAGGTCCACCCACAGTGCTGTTAGGGAGGGTGTATCAGAATTTTGACCCAAAAACAGTGAAGCAATGCCAATATAGTTCCAAGTCAGGATGGTGTGCATCTTGGTGGAAACTTGCAGGTGGTGGTGTTCCCATGCGCTTGTCCTAGGTGGCTGAGGTCGTGGGCTTGGAAGGTGCTGTTGAAGGAGCCTTGGTGAGATGTTGCAGTACATGTTCCATCTAATCACTGTCTGGCAAACAGCAAAGGGACCGGAATTTGCTAAAAACTTATGCCATAGTTCCTACAATAAGAACATAAGAAACATGAACAGAAGTAGACCATTCGGTCCCTCGAGCCTACTCCGCCATTCAGTAAAATCATGGCTCATCTTGTGTTTCAATGAAATGCAATTTATTACAATGCAGTCATTGTTATGGTGCAGAAATTCCAGGAAATTCTGGCATGAGTGACTTATCTCATTCCTATGCAATGCCCTAATTTCCTTGGAATTTTGCTCTGACCCAAAGAGACCCTCAACAAAATGGAAGAAATTGGAGCTGGAGTTAGCCATTCAGCCCATCGAGCCAACACTCAATATCATGGTTAATCTAATTGTGGCCTCAAATTCACTTTCCTGCTTGCCTCCCATAACCCTCAACTTCCACGTAGGTCAAAAATCTGCCTAATGCAGCCTTGAAAAAATTTAATGACCCAGCCTCCATTACTCACTGTGGAAGAGAATTCCAAAGATTAACCACCATCTGGGAGAAGAAATTCCCCCTAATCTCTGGGAAACCTCATTTTTAAACTGTGTCCCCTAGTTCTAGATTCCCCCATGAGGAAACATCCTCTCAACATCCACCCTGTCAAGCCCCCTCAGAATCTTTTATGTTTCAGTAAGATCACCTCTCATTCTTCCAAATTCCAATGCGTTTGGCCCAACCTTTCCTCTAAGACAACTCCTTCATTCCAGGAATCAGCCTAGTGAACCTTATCTGAACTGCTCACAATGAAAGTGTATCCCTCCTTAAGTTAAGAGAATTTTCAGCTAATTATCATGGCTCAGCCCCTCTTTAAAATAAATAGCAGGATCAGGCTTACTGTATTAAAGCCACTATGATTGGTGCAGACCATTATAGAATGGCGCTGGAGGGCTGAGTATTGGTAAATCGCTCACCAGGTTGTCTACGGGCAACATTTTTATTGACTTGTTCCAGGAACTTCATGAAAATCATTAAAAGATTTGAAATTAAAATTGTGAAATCGTTGGCAAAACAAAATGGGAAGGGTTTTGGATTGCTGTGATCTGGAATGCGATGTCTGAAACAGCGGTGGAAGCAGATTCAATAACGTTCAAAAGGGAAATGGATAAATACTCGAAGGGCGGAATGTGCGCAGTTATGGAGAAAGAGCAGGGGGAGTGGAATTAAATCGACAGGTTTTCCAAAGAGACAATTCTGGCACAATGGGCTGAATGGCCTACATTTAGCAATAGGATTCTATGATTTGTAAACCTCAGTTAAGTAACAAAATAAGTCTCTCAACAGCCAGGCACATTCTTATTTTCTTCTGACTGATATTTTTTACGAGTACAGGTACCAGACCCCTTAGCCGGCACCCCAAAAATTTGGAAGGACCCGAAAACCGGCTACATTCAAAGCTGGCACCCTGGGTAGCAATTTGAATAAAACCCTTTTATTCTTTATTTTTTATACTTCATGGCCTAGGACCCAATATCCGTAAAATACCCAAATCTGGCAGATGTCCAATCCCAAGCTTCAAAGATATGGGATCCGATACATATAATATTTATTGAACTTTGTGCTAATCAAGGATTGCAACTGCTAATGAAATCTGGCTAGGGGTCAAGCAGAGTTCAGGAAATAACCCGACACAGGCAGGTCCCTTCTAAATGCTGATTTAATATTTATGTTGTTTCAGTACAGACATATCAAAATTAAGTCCAAGCCTGATATTCTGACCATACGGACCATAACCCATCCCAACTTTATTAGATCAGAGTCATTGTAGCTAAATGTTCCTGTGAAACGACCAGTTGTTCTGTGTTGATTCCCAGTACGTTGGATGGGCATGAGGCCTGATTCCCCGCTACCCTCGCTGTCCTAGATGCCCTTTGCCAGCTCACACTTGCAGCAAGTTGTGACCCAGAAAAACATTTCCCAGCTGGAGACTGTGGTGGTGGTGAGGGGGTGGAAGAGATCAAAAGTCGCACACTCTGAGATGTCCCAATCCACCAAAGTCTAGTCCAGGCTGATAACTTATCCCCAATTTTCAACAACGCAGTTTAGGGGTTATAGTCTCAGGAGGAGGACATTTAAGACCAAGATGAGGAGGAGTTTTTTCCACTGTGAATGCTTAGAATTTTTCTATTCCAGATGCACCATCATTGAGTATATTCATGACTGAAATTTATAGATCTCTAAGGGAATCTAGGGATATAGGGGTCAGGTGAGAAAGTGGAGTTAAGGCAGAAGATCAGCCATGATCTTGTTGTATGGCGGAGCAGGCTCGAGGGATCTACTCCTGTTCCCCTTTCTTATGTTATGTTTTAGTTATCCCCAGTACAACTCTAAAACAAAGCGGAAGAAGTTACACAATACTCCAAGTATCATACATGGGCACACAGCTGAGGCAGTACTTACTGTCAGTCTCATCCACCCTCATCCTCCTGCTACTTGGCATCAGGGCCTGCCACCGACACTTCATCATCTTGTAGCGGACATATAGCTCCAACGCCAGCGCCTTACGCTCTCGAGTTGTGGAAGTGCAGGGATACATCCCGAACAGAAACTTCCACACATCCTTACGAATACTGGGGTCCACCCCACCTGAACACGAGGACAAAACCGTGAGTTGTATTCACTTCCCAAATCCTTTGGAATCTAAGAGACACCGGTAGTCTTAAAGTCTTGCTTGCGACTAACGTCTCCGTCCTTATTAAACATCCGTTTAGATTTTTAAAAATTGGGGAATTCCTCCAGAATACCAGATGGAGACCCAAGAAATGATCTAGACAACATCACTACAGGATGTACTGCAGTTTATCCCAACGCTACAGGTTTTTATTTGACTTAAACTGGACATAGTTTTGGAAAGAAAGTACTTGCATTTAGATAGCGCCTTTCACCACCTCAGGACGTTCCTTCACAGACGATGACATGCTTTGAGTTTAGTCACTGTTGTAGAAAACACAACAAACTCCCGCAAACAGCAGCATGGTAACAACCTGACCATTTGCTTTTAGGTTTCGATAGAGGGTTAAATATTGGCCAGGACAACAGGGAGAACTCACTCTGCCCTTCACAATAGTGACCCCGGGATCCTGAGGGGGCAGATGTGGCAGATTCGGTTTAGCATTTCATCCCAAGGACAGTGCTTGTGACAGTGAAGCACTCCCTCTGTATTAGCACTGGGGGTGTCATCTAGATTATAGGGCTGTGAACCCACTACCTTCTGACTCAGGAGCAAAGTACCAACAATTGACACACTTGTAAAGGGTTTGGAATCACAATGTGTGCGCTCTCTGGCTCCCATCAGCACCCATGTGCCTCTGGCTGCTACTGCAGTGATTTCCCTGGCTGCCATCTCAGTGAAGAGATGTGGGATCTGGGTACACAGTTCCACCGTGCTAATCTCCAGCAGTTATCACTGGATAGCAGACAGAGGCGGAAACCCTGGTGGACTTTTTTTTTCTGGACTCAATGTTACAAAAAGGAACGGGAGAAGGTGAAAAAGAGATTTACAAGATTGATGCCAGAACTGCACTCAATCTTATCCATTGTAAGTTTGAGTATTGCGAGTGTGAATGATTCTGCTTGTGATTGCAATAGATTCCAAATGCAATCGCTGGGAGTTCAGACCTGCATCTGCTAGTGAACAGGTGGAATAATCCAGGTACCACCAATGTGAGGTGGGTCTTACAGTATGACAGTGTAGTATGAACGCTGCTTGTCACGTGAGCAACTCTTTACAGTGCTATTCTAAACAGAAAGACTTGCATTTGTATAGTGCCTTTCACAATCTCAGGGTTTCCCAAAGCATTTTATAACCAATGAAGTTCTTTTTCCCAAGTGTAGTCGCTGTTGTGTAGTTGCTGTTGTAATGTAGAAAATGTGTCAGCCTCCTGTTTGCTCTCTCGTGAACTAGTGAGGGACTTTACAGTAAATTTAAGTTACAGTCCAAATATTGTGAGCAACGTGCTGTGTGCTGTTTCTCTGTTTTTAATCGGTAATGTGTTTTACCATTAAAGCAACAAGATTTCATCAGCAATATGTCAAAATTACAACAGTTCCTCTTTGGAAGTCCAGAGCTGATGTGTTTTTTGTTATCAGCCTGAGGGAACATTATACCAGAACAGTGAGGCTTTACATATCAGCAAAGGGTGAACAGGCTGGGTCTCTTTTTCTCTTGAAAAGAGAAGGCTGAGGGGTGATCTAAATGAGCTATTTAAAATTGTGAAAGGTTTTGATAGAGTGGACACAAGGGAGGTGCTTCCACTTGGTGGGGAAGAGCAAAACAAGAGGCCATCAATATAAGATAGTCACCAAGAAATCCAATTCGGAATTCAGGAGAAACTGCTTCACACAGAGTGGCGAGAACGGGGAACTCGCTACCACAGGTTGAGGTGAATAGTATAGATGCATTTAAGGGGAAACTAGATAAAGGCATGAAAGGAAGAGAGGGTTAGGCTGATAGTTAGATAAGAAAGGATGGGAAGAGGCTCGAGTGAAGGGTAAACACCAGCATAGACTGGTTGGGCTGAATGGCCTGTTTCTGTGATGTATATTCTATGTAATTCTATATAATTGAGAGGTTAGTACCATCAAGAAAGCCTGAACAGGCCAGGGTTCTTTACTCTAGCAAAGAGAAGGCTGGGAATGTGACCTAATAAAAGGTCTTTAAAATTATAAAGAATTTGATAGGTTAGAGGTAGGGAAGATGTTTCCACTTGAGGGAGAATCCAAAACTAGGGGTCATAGATATGAGACAGGCACTAATAAATCCAACAGAAAATTGCAGGAAAAATTTCTTTACCCAGAGAGTAATGAGACTGTGGAACTCGCTACCACAGGGAACGGTTGAAGTGAATATCATTGAGCATTTAAGGGGAAGCTGGATAAACACAAGGGAGAAAAGAATAGAAGGATATGTTGACAGGATGAGATGAAGAGGGGTGGGAGGAGGCTCAGATGGAGCATGAACACCAGCACAGAGCAGTTGGGCCAAATGGTACTGTAAATTTGATGTAGTATATGCTCTCAACCTATAGCTAAGTGCACATGCTCAGCATTGGCCAAATTGGCTGCTGCCTTTCCAACAGAAACTACACTTCAAAAGCTACCTCCTTGACTGTAAAGTGCTTTGCAACATCCCAAGGTTGTGAAAAGCGCTATGGAAATGCAGGTTCTTTCTTTCAATTGCCTGTGATGCAGAGTGACCAGAGATCAAAGCTGTGACCTTCACAGGTTGTAATATTCAGCACTGCTCAATGGCGTCGATCTTCTGAGTTAACACGATTGATGGAAAGCTTTGCTCAAACACGGCTCCCATTGGAAAAACCACAGGGACATGTTTATATCCATTTAAAATTAATGGGCAGGAAGCAATGGGTAGCAGGGCTACAATATATGGACATGTATGGGTGATGTTTGAGACTCCCTGTGGTTGAGTGAGCTGGTAAATTGACCATTTGTGGTAACACTATGGTGCTTTCAGGTTTGCTTCTGGAACTGAATTGTAGCTGCTGAAAATGCCGGGTTGAAATGGATTTCTTTCCTAGGTATTGGAGATTTTTCACCCAGAACGTTTAAAAAAAATTCTATTATGTACCCTACCTTCCATTGTATCAAAAAGGATACAATTTGTATTTATATGACCCCTTTCACAATCTCCAAATATCCTAAAGTGCTTTACAGCCAGTGGAGTACTTTTTGAAGGGCAGTCACTGTTGTAATGTAGAAAACACAGCAGCCAATTTGCACAATGGCAACATAATAACAACCAGATCATCTATTCTTACTGATGTTGAGGGATCAATATCAGCTAGGGACACTGGGGAGAACTCATTTTTCAAAATAGTGTTGTGGGATCTTTTACATCTACCTGAGAGGACAGACAAGGGCCTCAGTTTAATGTCTCACCTCGAAGGCGCAACTCGAATGCTCCAACGGTGCATCTCGGGAGTGTCAGCCTGGATTCTGCTCTCAAGTTTCTGGAGTGGGACTTGAACCCATAACCTACTGACTCAGTAGTGAGATTGCCACCCACTGAGCCACAGCTGATGGGGTCGCAAAGGTCCTTAGGCAGCCTCATTTTTTAATGAAATGAAAATCTCATTCCATCCCCATCTTCCCATGAACTCTTACGATTCAGGGTATTTCCTAACTCACTCTATTCAAGCTTGCATCAAAGTTCACTTTCTATTGACAGACTCACCCACTTAATAAAACTGACACCTTTAGGCAAGATGTTGATAGTGAAGTGTACCAGAAAATTCATTATTAATTATGTCCACTGAGATACTGTGTTAGAACTTGCCTAGGTTGTTCGCAATGCACTCATTTCCTTAGATGAACACCATCTTAGGATCATATTTTTCAGGCTAAAACTACAAGTCCAATTTATTTACAATATTTATAGTTACAAACATACAGAATGAATACAGCAGGAAAAAAGGTCCAAAAATACTTAACTTATATACTGATTGAAACTGTTTTGTAAATAAGTTTGTCAAAAACACTGAACTGTCCTCTTTAGAAACTTTTAACAGAGTCTTCGAAGATCAGAATGTAATTATGTTCCTGCCTTAGGAATTGTACCTCACCAAGCATTTAGAGCAAGAAGCTTTAGAATGGCAAGCCAGCTGCACTTACATCACCTGCATACTTGGCTTTCAAATCACCCAGATCAAAAGTGAGTATCGATGGTTTTAAATAATTAAAGTCCTCAGGTTAATATGCATGAAGTTGACATTACAAGATCTAACTTGCATGTCAAGTAACTATCTCAAGAACAACCAGTGACATCAAACATCTAAAAGCTTCACAGGCAACCAGGATTTCAAAGATGGAGTGAATTCTTGATGATCTCCTTCTCCGCCACCAACCCAAGGCAGGCTACTTAACCCTTAGAGCAGTGCACCGATCCCTGGAAAGTAATTATTCTATTGCTTTAACTCATTGTTGCCCACATCAAGACAAACAACTGGCTTTCAGGAAGCAGCTAACAAACTTAATAAAAAAAGAGAATCAGGTAGAATTTAAAGCACAGAAACAGGCCATTCGGCCCTGCTTGTCTATGCTGGTGTTTATGCTCCACGCAATGATAAATGGATCCCAAGCCAGATGGTAAAGTATGAAACTAGGCCCAAATCCTTTTCGTAATAGTTGGTTTATTTACAGAATGCAGTATTACATATGTCTGTCTCCTATCTACTAACCCACTGTCCCAGCAGCCTCTCTTTATATGTGCCCAAGATATTTGTATCAATCAATACCCTCCACCCATTTGTCCTTAACCTTAACAACACAATTACCATAACATTAACACCAGAGCCTGCTTCCACTCTACTTCATCTCTCCCTATCCACATAGCCTTCTATTCCTTTCTCCCTTATGTGCTTATTCAGCTTCCCTCTAAATACAAGCTTCCCCTTAAATATATATTATATGAACATATATGTATGCAGCTCAGTTAAAATTTGAAAAGCATATACATTAACACAGAATCTTTTTTATATGACATGGAGAAGACAGCTCTCACTTTGTCAAATGTCTATCAAAGACTCACGAGTTTTAAGCCATTGCTGTTCATTATAACAGATTCCATAACTGGAGGACTAAACATTAATCAAAACACAATTCTGTACACTGTCCTTATGAATAGACAGTTCTGCATGGAACGGGCCTTGTGTACAAGGATTAGAATTACAGAGCATCCTTTCAGAACTGACAATTAGTGCGTTCATAAAATGCTTATTTCTGACAAACTCCCTCAGGCCAAATTACATAAGTCCTGAATCGAGCAGCTTTTCTCTCCTCTAATTTAACGGTAGAAGAAACTGGAAGAAATCAAACATTAGAATAAGCTTTCTTGACTTCTGTTGGCACTACTTTCGTCTGTCTTGCAGTGATCTTGCACACATCAAATTGTAGATGAGCCAGGTCCACACACATTAACAAACTGCTTTCTAAACCCTGTGCCTTCATTCTTCCAGGCAGGAGATGGGGAATTGCTTTTAGTTTTTCACCAAATCCAATAAGAGATGATGGCGAGATTCCACAAGTGTCACAAGGCAGGGTTACCTTGGCAACTATGCCTAAGTGTCTATAGCACCTACCACAGCACTTCAAGTCAATGAAGCACTTTCGATATGCGATCATTTTTGCAATGTAGGAAATGCAAAAGCCAATTTGTGCACAGCAAGATCCCACAACAGTAATGTGATAATGATCAGATAACCTGCTTTGCTATTGCTGGTTGAGGATCACCTCACCTGTTCATCTTCAAGATAGTGCCTGTGGGAGTTTTTATACTCACCCAAGAGAGCTGACCTCTCCGAAAGATGGCACCTACTACAGTGCAGTGCTCCCTCAGTACTGCTCTGAGAGTGTCAGCCTGGATTTTTGAGCTCAAGCCCTGGAGTGGGGCTTGAACTCAGAACCTTCTGACTCCGAGGCAAGGATGCTAACCACTGAGCCATGGCTGACATTGATAGACTGGTGGCACAGCGCTGTGGGCCTTCACAGCGTCACGAAACAGGATGGAATTCAATAACCTATGGCATCACCTACAAGGAAGATGAAGGGAGCTGGACAAGGGAGGAACTGTTTCCAGTAGCAAAAAGGTCAGTAACCAGAGGGGACAGATTTAAGGGAATTGGCAAAAGAACCAGGGGGAAGTGAGATTTTATTTAAAAACAGGGTTGCGAGGATTTGGAATGCACTGCCTGAAAGGGCAGTGGAAGCAGACTCAAATAGTAATTTTCAAAAAGGGGCTGGATAAATACTTGAAGGGGAAAAATTTGTAGGACTATAAAGAGCAGGGGAATGGGATTAATTGGATAGTTCTTTCAAATACAAAGTTCTTTCCATACAATGGTCCGAATGGCCTCCTTCAGAGGTGGTATCATTCTATAAGTGCACACAAACAGGCTGCCGCATCTACTAAAAGGATATTACTCATTTATGGGATGACACCAGCTCCATATTTGTAAAGCTATTTCAGTTCGAGATGACTTGACTAGAGTAGCGACTGTCTTACTGGTGTCTGAAAGAAAGCATTCCAACCCATTAGCTCTCTCACTATGCCATATGCTCACATACATATTCACATATGGCTTTCCTCTGGAGAACCATAACTACACAAAATGCCTTGACAATACATACATAGGACTAATACTGATCAAGTATGACAAGATGCATATTGATGATCCATTTGCCTGGTTACAGTCAAGATTTACTCAGAATCAGTGTGTTTTGTAGTCTGCTCACTAGTGTAAAAGCCTTTCAAATGATGATTACAGAGTATTATCGAAAGCAGGTTAAGGTCACGTAAAGATTTGTCTACTTCGCTGTAGCAGAAAGCGGGTTTAAATCTATTACTTCCATATTTTTTAAAAATGAATATAATTTATTTACTGAGAATTTTGGAACATTCAACAATGAGCTGTGGCTCAGTGGATGGCACTATCACCTCTCGAGTCTGAAAGTGCCGGTTCAAATCCCACTGCAGCGGCTGGTACTCCTACTGCAGTGCTGAGGGAGTGCTGCACTGTTGGGAGGTTTTAAAGTGAGTTCTTATCTATTCTCATGGTTAGATGCAAAAGCTTCCATGGCACTATTCCAAAGAGGAGTCAGGGAGTTCTCCCTAGTGTCCTGGCCCATATTTATCCATCACAGATCATTCACTAAAACTGGGACCTTGCTGCACACAAATTGGTTGACACGCTCCCAACAATTCAACAACAACCCGCATTTAACATAGGAAAACGTTCCAAGGCATTTACCTACAGCATTGCCAACAAAAACAAGTCCGACTCTAAGCGAGAGAGAGAGATATTAGGGCAGATAGCCAAAAACTTCGTCAAAGAAGTGGGTTTTAAAGGGCGGCTGAACGGAGAGGGATAAAGTGGAAGGGCTTAAGGAGGGAATTCCAGACCTCAGGGCCTAGGCAGCCGAAGGCACAGCTGCAAATGGTGGAGGAGTTAGCATCAGGGGATGCACTAGAGGTCAGAACTGGGGGGACACCGGCACCCGGGAGGGATGGGGGGCACGGGCGAATTTGAAAATGAGGATGAGGGTTACAACAATGTCTACATTTCAAAAATGCTTTAGTTGCTGTAAATTGCATTGGGATGTCCTGGGATCATGAGAGGCGCTTTAGGAATGCCTAGGTTCTTATTTCTTTCAATACTGTAACTGTGGAAATGTAACATAAAACCTGCAATCGGAGCACCCGGCAAAGATCAGGACATTGCACAACCATATCACTTGATTAAACAAACGGCCATTTGTTTCATCACATCTTTTACAATAAGGCTGTATACTCTTTCTTACAGCCAAGGGTCGCATGGTCAATGAGCTCCTCCCGTCGTTAACACAGGCATCCTCCCCAGTTTAACTCCACAGCTCTGCTCAAGACATACATCATTTTGCTTTCTACTTTTGACCATTAACTCCACCCAGGGGTTTCTCCCTCCACCCTTTAGCCTGCCCTATAACAAACAGCAGTTGAAAGAAGTTTGCTCTTTTTGAGTGCAATGCCATCCCAAGCAAGGCTGTCATTCAGAATCTGCCCCCCCCCACCCACCCCACCGCCGCCGCCCCGGTGCAGGGCACACAGATGTGAAACTTGGAGCACTGGGAAAGAGGAAGAGAAGAAAATCAACAGCTTTGAAGTGTGAGGCTTCGGGAGGATCCTGAGGGTAAGCTGTGTGGAGAAATGAACTAATGATGAAGAACTGAATGAGGCCGGAAGAACAAGGGGACTCTTAAATAATATCAGAAGACGACAAATGGAGTTCTTCAGACATGTATCCGTGCAGAAGGGTTGGAGAGTCTAATTGCCACCGGAAGGATTAATGGAAGAACAGCAAGAGGCCGACAGTGAAGGAAGCAGCTAGACTGGCTTAACCAGAATTCCAACAACGAGGCCACCCACTCTTACTATGATCGGAAGGTTTGGAAGACCATGGTCCCCTACGCCACTCGGCATGGCACTTAGACGATAGGGCACATGCTGCCCTACAACATAAAGCTTGTGGAATACTTTCCACAGGGTGATTAAACATTTCATTGCACATGGATCTGTGTCTATTATTCTGTGAGAAACGTATGCTCTACACATTTGAAATTCTTGATAAGAACAATGAAGGAAAATAACATGGCCAAATATTTAGCCGTACGTTTAGTCAGGAAGTATGGCTGCATATTATATGCTTTGTCGGGTGCAGACAGTGCTCAGATTGTTGCAGGTTTTATGATAAATGTTCATAGCTACAATACTGAAGGAGCTCGGATTTAT
Organism: Cetorhinus maximus; assembly: GCF_964194155.1. Taxonomy (NCBI): domain Eukaryota; kingdom Metazoa; phylum Chordata; class Chondrichthyes; order Lamniformes; family Cetorhinidae; genus Cetorhinus; species Cetorhinus maximus. Next base: position 178,485,591 of record NC_135880.1, read on the forward strand.
ATAGCGCCGTACTAAGACTGGAAATCTGCAGAATGGCAATGCTCAGGTGTAAACTCGTGTTTGGCAAATTTGCATCAATGGCCTCACAGTCAAACGTCATGAGTGTGCGGTTAGACTGCAGTCAGGAACATACCGTGCAGCACAACAAACAGACCACAAACCACCAGCGTTCCCTTTAAGATGCATGTGTGCATGGCCACACACCAACCATAAAGAGACCACATGGTGTAAAGAGGCTGCAAGCAAAGTAAAATTAGAGGGTACAGCGGGACATACTGCACAACCATACGCGTGTGTCCGTGCCGTTCTTTAAAGATTTCTGTTTACAACTGTGTTTTCTGGTTACTCTACTGGCTTCAATGGAGATAGACCACTGAATATAAAAACACCACACACTGCAACTCCATGCAGGTGAACTGAACACTAAGCTGCGATAACCCAGGGGTACTGACAATCCGCAAAAGATTAGAACACAGAAACAGGCCCCTCAGCCAAACCAGTCTGTGTTGGTGTCTATCCTCCATGTGAGCAGTAACCTATGTGCCCACTCTATTCCCAGGACCCTGTTATCTCTCTTTGCACTTATTTTACAGGAATGCATGAGGTTCAGGGAACTTGAAGGGAGGCAACAGAAAGTAGCCACACTCCACTACCATGGTGGAGTAGCACTCCACTACCATGGAAACAAGATTATCACACTGAAAAACGCAAAAATAAATCTGTTAACTTTATCCTACCATACTTTTTCATGTTGCTGTTAAAATAAGCAAGCTACAGGAGAGGAAAATAAGTACTAAGAAAATAAGAAACACTGGCATAAGAATTCTAGTCAATTTGAAAAGGAGTGAACAACTTTCAAGTGGAGAACTATTGTCAGAAATCTCAAACGTTAATGGAAGTTGTCTTTCTCAGAGCTGATGGGAGCTCCTGCTTTTATTTCACACACTTTAAACATCAGTGTCTCTCACTGGGCAGGTGGGAAGCGCAGCAGGTGGCGTATTCAGAAGAATGGTCTTCCTCAGGGAAGCGTGCTTGCACCGCTGTTGTACAACATCTACACGAATGACCAACCTATAGATGGTGTCATTTATATATGCTGATGACTTATGTGTCACTGCCCAAAGCACTGATTTTAACACCGTGGAGAAAACGCTTTCTGAGGCCTTGGAGGGACTAACATCCTACTATGAAGAAAACCACCTTCGCACAAACCCATCAAAGACGCAAGTTTGTGCATTCCACCTCAGAAACCGTGAAACCAAACGCCAGCTTAAAGTAACCCGGTGTGGAGCAACACTGGCGCATTGCGAGCACCCTATCTACTTAGGAGTCACCCTTGACAGATGCCTCACCTTCAAGAATCACATTGAAAAGACAAAAGCAAAAGTGAGCGCACGAAACAACACCCTGAATAAGCTCACTAACACAAAATGGGGAGCAAGCTCGAAAACATTGCGAACCAGTGCACTTGCTCTTTGCTATTCCACTGCCAAATACGCTTGCCCTACATGGGAAAGATCTACTCATGCTAAGAAGATGGATGCCATTCTGAATGCAAGCTGCCGACTTATCACAGGTTGTTTAAAACCAACAAACACCAACAGCCTATATATCCTGGCGGGTATCGCTCCCCCTGATATAAGAAGAATGGTAGCCAGCAAGAAAGAGCGACTCTGTCAAACATCAGATGAGAGGCACTCTCTACATGGTCATACACCTACACCCAGCCGCCTAAAGTCAAGGAAGAGCTTCATGAACAGTGTTGTTCCATTACAATCAACCCCATCTGAAGCCCGCATCGCCTTGTGGAAAGACCGGCTCGCCAGTCTCGAACAACCCCCAGTGATGGAAATTCTACCGGATGAAAGCCTTCCCCCAGGAGCTAATTGCAACTGGGCAACCTGGAAGTGCCTTAACAGGCTTAGGACTGGTGTAGGTCGTTCAAAGATGTCACTAAGCAAATGGGGATATACAACCAGCCCGACAACTTGTGAATGTGGAACTGAGCCACAGACTATGCAACATCTCCTGCAATGCCTATCGCTAGAGGAACCCTGCACTGTTGCAGATCTTGCCGAATTCAATAACAAGGCGCAAAAATGTGTCCAGTTTTGGCTGGGCCATGTATAGACTGTCTGTGGACACGATAAGAAGAAGACTGGGCAGCACTCTCACCTGAGTCAGGTCACAGATTCAAACTCCACTCCTGAGACATGAGCACAAAATCTAGGTTGACACTTCGTGATCAGTACTGAGGGAGTGCTGCACCGTCAGGGGTACTGTATTCCAGATGAGTTGTTAAATTGAGGCCCTCGCCTGTCTGATCAAGTGGATCTAAACTTCGAAGAAGAGCAGGGTAGCACCCCACAACCCCCCTCCCCCCACAACCCCTCTCTCCCCACCCTGGCCCCGGTGTCCTGGGCCAGTACTTCTCCTTGAACCAGCATCACTAAAACTGATGATCTGGTTATTACATTGCTGTTTGTGAGATCTTGCTGTGTGTAAATTGGCTGCTGTGTTTCCTACATTACAACACTGACCACACTTTAAAAGTACTTCATTGGCTGTAAAGTGCTTTGGGAAGCTCCAAGGTCATGAAAGGTGCTATAGAAATGTAGGACGTTCTTTAATGCTGCACAGCAGAAAACACAAGAGAAAACTGGAAGCCAGAAGCAGTGCCCTATCGGTTATATCAAAGTCACAAAGGCAGGAAGTTAGGTTTCGCGGCTTCTCTCCTGACCCAAAACTACCACAGCTCCTCGTTCTTCCGCGTCTGATGCTGTCTTCCTGTCATCCAGGTTTCATAAATGATTTTTGGGGGAAGTTAGATAAGAACACGAGAGAGAAAGAAATAGAAGGATACGCTGAAGAGGGGTGGGAGGACACTCGTGTGGAGTATAAACACCTGAAGGACCCAATCGCCTGTTACCATGTTTTACATTCGACTCACAGCTGACTTTACAGCGGTAACAACACCATGATCTGATAATGCTTAATTTCATAGGAATGTTCAAAAAGCTGAAACCTAAATCTTTGCTCAGCTGTGTATAAAGTGTTGAATTGTGAACTTCCCCAGATGTGACTCTTATAAGGAGGAATGCTTCTGCTCAAATCCAGCAATAAACATGAATAAATTATCATTTACCACACTGTCAACACAGAGCACCCAAACCATCTGCTGCCAGACACATCCTTCTGTCAACATATTCCAACTACCATCATTATTACGAGCAGTGGGGAAAGCACAAGATTTTTACACATTGTCAGTCGCAACTACGTTATCTACACGCCACTCAGTCAGAAACACAGACAGATGCATCTTTAAATGATTACAAGTTACTTTACCCACGCTAGTTTTATTTATTCAGTTTCTACTTCTCTTGCTTCCAGCCTACCTTGAAAACTTTGAACAAATTATCCCTTAATCTAATTCCCAGGAAATACAACGCTAATTTGTTTACTTTCTCCTTGTAATTTAGCCCTTGGAGTCCTGATATCTTTCTGGTAAGTCTATGCTGCTCTCCCTCTAAGGCCAATATATCACTCCTATGTTGTGGTGCCCGGATCTGCTCACGTTACTCCAGGTGTGGTCTAACCAGGGTTGTGTACATCTGAGGCATGACTGGTACCCCCTTGTATTCTAGTCATTACAACAATGGCTACACTTCAAAAAGAACTTCATTGGCTGTAAAGTGCTTCGAGACATCTGGTGGTTGTGAAAAGCTATATAAACACAAGTCTTCCTTTCGCGAGATTAAAAGGGCAGCATTTCATGAGCCTTTTTAATTATCTTCTGTACTTGTTCATGACATTTCAATGATCTGTGCACCTGGACCCCCAAGTCTCTTTGGATCTCCACTGTTTCTAGCTTATCACCATTTAGAAAGCCCTCTTATCCATCCCTTTTAGGTCTGAAGTGGGTCACCTCACATTTGCCCACACTAAATCCATTTGCCACAATTTTACCCATTCACTGAATTTTACTCTACATAGGCTACAGAGGATTAAAATCACAGCAAGCGCAGAACCAATTTTGCACCAGCCCTCTCAGTATTCCAACAGCTGAGTTAGGTTAAAGTCAATTGCCAAGAAGAAAAGATCCATATTAATTATTAAAATATACAGCTCACTGCTTTACACAAACTCTTTCAAGTGTGGAAGTTTCAAGGCTTCCAGCCACACTGGTTGACAACAGGCAAGTTAATATGTGTCTCACTAGAAGTGTGAAGCTGCTGCAAGAATTTCTGGCTTGTGGCTTACTTTGTGATTAACCTGAAGAAATAATTTTAAAAGTGCACAAGTGGGGTCGGGTACCGCAGTGTAACTCATCCAGGGACCAACAGAAAAGTGTATAAGCAATGTTTGCCACACCACTAAAATAAATGGAAATCACCCTTACAAACATCCCTGGTAACTGCAAAAATTACATGGGATATACAACAGAGAAACAGGCCATTCGGCCCAACCAGTCCATGCTGGCATTTATGCTCCACTTGAGCCTCTTCCCATCCTTCTTCCTCAAACTCCATCAGCAAAACCCTCTATTTCTTTCTCCCTCAACTACTTATCTAGTTTCCCCACAAATGTATTGACACTATTCACCTCAACCACTGCCTGTGGTAGTGAGTTCCACATTCTCACCACTCTCTCAGAAGTTTCTTCTGAATTCCCGATTGGATTTTTGGTGACTATCTTACATTGATGGCCTCTTGTTCTGGTATTCCTCACCAAGTAGATACACTCTCTCACTCTGTCAACTCTTGCCAAACGCTTTTATAATTTTAAAGACCTCTAGCAGGTCACCCTCAGCCTTCTCTTTTCAAGAGAGAAAAGACCCAACTTGTTCATTTTCTCCTGATATGCAATACCTCATTGCTCTAGGTACAATAGTCTCTTAGGCTCACAAAAAAAATCTTATCAACTCAGGTTTCCAAAGAGGAAATCTTGTAATCTGGTTCCGAAGAGTCATATCGGACTCGAAATGTTAACTCGGTTCCTCTCTCCACAGATGCTGCCAGACCCGAGTTTTTCTAGCATTTTCTGTTTTTATTTAGGGCATCTTGTAATCTTGGCATATTAGCTGATGAACTCTTGTTGCTTGAATAGTACGGCACATTATAGATTAAAAACAGAGAAACAGCACACAGCATGTCACTCAAAACTTTGGACTGTAGCTTAAAGTTATTATAAAGTCCCTCACTAGTACGCGAGAGAGCAAACAGGAGACTGACACATTTCCTACATTACAACAGCGACTACACTTGAAAAAGTACTTCATTGGTTGTAAAATGATTTGGGAAGCCCTGAGATTGTGTAAGGCACTATACAAATGCAAATCTTTCTGTTTAGAATAGCACTGTGAAGAGCTGCTCACGTGACAAGCAGGAGCAGTCATACTACACTGCCATACTGTAAAACCCATCTCACACTGGCAGTACCTGCATTATTCAGCCTGTTCACTAGCAGATGCAGGTCTAACTCCCAGCGATTGCATTTGGAATCTATTGCAATCACAAGCAGAAGCATCTGGACTCACAATACTCAAACATACAATGGCTATGATTATGAGAGTGCACTGGAAACACACCCTTAATCAGGGAGAAAGTGAGGGCAAACTTAACCATTTGCTCGATCTAATGTATACAGAAATAACGCAGCCTTCCTTTAATTTTAGCTTTGTAACCATCACCACAAAGCAACAAGGCTGCAACCCCACCCTGAATAAACTACCACTCCTGTATAACACATCTGCACACAAGAGCAAATAATATCACTGTATTAGTCACTCATTACATACACCGCCAGCAACTACTCAGAACATACAGTCCTCATTATCCACTCATTTTCCCATGCCTTGGGCAATTCCTGTCCACGGGATACTTCTTATCTGGGAGACATCATTCACCCATCTCCTCCCCTGATCCTCCACAACCCCTTGTCCCGGGCAGAGGGAATGACAAATGCCTCTTCCTGTGACATCATATCACATCACCACTCTCCTGATCCCCTGAGGATCCTGTCACAGGAGGGCTGCCCTGACCTGGGTGGGGGGGAGGTGGTTGCAGTGCGGATTACTGCCCATCGCGGGTCCTGAGGGGACCTGTTCATTCCTGGGGATTATTCAGCTCCAGGTCATCACTCCTGCTCTCCCCTGGGTTGACTGTTCAACTCTGGAAGGAATCACACCCAATGAGGTGTTCACTCCTGGAAGACGTCACATTCCTAGAAAGCCCCACTCTTCCATAGGTTGGTCAGCCTTGGAAGGCATCAAATTCCAATGAGTTATTCAGCACTGGATAGCATCACTCTCCTACACACTGTTTATTCATGGAAGGCATTCAACCTTCCCATGGCTGCTCATCCCTAGAAGGCATCACTCCCCCAAGGGCTTTTTGGCCCTGGTGGCCATCACTCACCCTCCTTGAAGATGAGTTTCCTGAACTGAGACTCTTTGACCAGCCTCCCGTCCAAGTCGAATAGGAGGGGGAAGGTGTCCGGGCTGAGCCCGGCGGCCCCGCCTCTCCCCGGCGATGGGGGCTCCATGCAGCCACGGAGCCAGCGACCCTCGCCAGCGGCAGCCACCGCCGTCTGCCCCCTCTCCCTGAGGCCCGGGCGCTCCTCCAACGCCTCCCGCTCCTCAGCCCCAAGGCCGCGGCGCGAACTCTCCGAACTGCCCGGACTCAGGTCCCTGCTCGGATCCATCACCGAGGGGAGGGGCTAAAGGAACGGGGGCGGGGTCAGACGGGGAGGGCGGGGATAGATGGGCGGGGCAGTGGGGAGCGGGGCGGGGCTGTGGGCGGGGTGGGGCGGGGCTGTGGGCGGGGTGGGGCGGGGTTGTGGGCGGGGTGGGGCGGGGCTGAGGGCAGGCTCATGGAGAGGGGGCGGGTCCGGAGGAGACGGCGGGGTCAGAGAGATGGATTCTGGAGATCCAAAACAAAAACAGAATTACCTGGAAAAACTCAGCAGGTCTGGCAGCATCGGCGGAGAAGAAAAGAGTCGACGTTTCCAGTCCAACATGGCCCTTCAACAAAACTGAGTAAATTTAGGAGAGGGGTGAAATATAAGCTGGTTTAAGGGGGGTGGGGGGGAAGAAGTTGGGGGGGGGGTTGGGTGGTTGTAGGGACAAGCAAGCAGTGATAGGAGCAGATAATCAAAAGATGTCACAGACAAAAGAACAAAGAGGTGTTGAAGGTGGTGATATTATCTAAGAAAATGTGCTAATTAAGAATGGATGGCAGGACACTCAAGGTACTGCTCTAGTGGGGGTGGGGTGGAAAGCTTGACAGGGTATTACAGTTATAGATTTAAAAATAATGGAAATAGGTGGGAAAAGAAGAATCTATATAAATTATTGAAAAAAAAACAAACAAAAGGGAGGGGGAAGAAACGGGGCCGGGGGGGGGGGGGCGCAGTTTAAGATCTAAAGTTGTTGAATTCAATATTCAGCCTGGAAGGCTGTAAAGTGCCTAGTCGGAAGATGAGGTGCTGTTCCTCCTGTTTGCATTGGGCTTCACTGGAACAATGCAGCAAGCCAAGGACAGACATGTGGGCAAGAGAGCAGGGTGGAGTGTTAAAATGGCAAGCGACAGGGAGGTTTGGGTCTTTCTTGCGGACAGACCGCAGGTGTTCTGCAAAGCGGTCGCCCAGTTTGCGTTTGGTCTCTCCAATGTAGAGGAGACCGCATTGGGAGCAACGAATGCAGTAGACTAAGTTAGGGGAAATGCAAGTGAAATGCTGCTTCACTTGAAAGGAGTGTTTGGGCCCTTGGACGGTGAGGAGAGAGTAAGTGAAGGGGCAGGTGTTGCATCTTCTGCGTGGGCATGGGGAGGTGCCATAGGTGGGGGTTGAGGAGTAGGGGGTGATGGAGGAGTGGACCAGGGTGTCCCGGAGGGAACGATCCCTACGGAATGCCGCCGGGGGTGGTGAAGGGAAGATGTGTTTGGTGGTGGCATCATGCTGGAGTTGGCGGAAATGGCGGAGGATGATCCTTTGAATGCGGAGGCTGGTGGGGTGATAAGTGAGGACAAGGGGGACCCTATCATGTTTCTGGGAGGGAGGAGAATGCGTGAGGGCGGATGCGCGGGAGATGGGCCGGACACGGTTGAGAGCCCTGTCAACGACCGTGGGTGGAAAACCTCGGTTAAAAAAGAAGGAGGACATGTCAGAGGAGCTGTTTTTGAAGGTAGCGTCATCAGAACAGATGCGACGGAGGCGAAGGAACTGAGAGAATGGGATGGAGTCCTTACAGGAAGCGGGGTGTGAGGAGCTGTAGTCAAGGTAGCTGTGGGAGTCGGTAGGCTTGTAATGGATATTGGTGGACAGTCTATCATCAGAAATTGAGACAGAGAGGTCAAGGAAGGGAAGGGAAGTGTCAGAGATGGACCATGTGAAAATGATGGAGGGGTGGAGATTGGAAGCAAAATTAATAAATTTTTCCAGGTCCCAACGAGAACATGAAGCAGCACCGAAGTAATTATCGATGTACCGGAGAAAGAGTTGTGGGAGGGGGCCAGAGTAGGACTGGAACAAGGAATGTTCCACATACCCCATAAAGAGACAGGCATAGCTGGGGCCCATGCGGGTACCCATAGCCACACCTTTTATTTGGAGGAAGTGAGAGGAGTTAAAGGAGAAATTGTTCAGTGTGAGAACAAGTTCAGCCAGACGGAGGAGAGTAGTGGTGGATGGGGATTGTTCGGGCCTCTGTTCAAGGAAGAAGCTAAGGGCCCTCAGACCATCCTGGTGGGGAATGGAGGTGTAGAGGGATTGGACATCCATGGTGAAGAGGAAGCGGTTGGGGCCAGGGAACTGGAAATTGTTGATGTGACGTAAGGTGTCAGAGGAGTCACGGATGTAGGTGCGAAGGGACTGGACAAGGGGAGAGAGAAGGGAGTCAAGATAACGAGAAATGAGTTCCGTGGGGCAGGAACAGGCTGACATGATCGGTCTGCCAGGACAGTTCTGTTTGTGGATTTTGGGTAGGAGGTAGAAGCGGGCCGTCCGAGGTTGGGCGACTATCAGGTTGGAAGCTGTGGGAGGAAGAATTCCAGAGGAGACGAGGTCAGTGACAGTCCTGGAAACAATGGCTTGATGTTCTGTGGTGGGGTCATGGTCCAGGGAGAGGTAGGAGGAAGTGTCTGCGAGTTGACGCTCAGCCTCCGCGAGGTAGAGGTCAGTGCGCCAGACAACAACAGCACCACCCTTCCTTTTGTCTGTGACATCTTTTGATTATCTGCTCCTATCACTGCTTGCTTGTCCCCACAACCATCCCACCCTCAACTTCTCTCCCCCTGCCCCCCCACCTTAAACCAGCTTATATTTCACCCCTCTCCTAACTATACTTCAGTTCTGTTGAAGGGTCATGTTGGACTCGAAACGTCAACTCTTCTCTTCTCCACCAATGCTGCCAGACCTGCTGAGTTTTTCCAGGTAATTCTGTTTTTGTTTCAGAGAGAGGGAGGGTGGGGCTAAATGGGCGGGGCTGTGGAGAGGGGGCGGGGTCAGAGAAAGAGATAGAGGTAAGAGCAAAATACTGCAGATGCTGGAAATCTAAAACAAAAATAGAAAATGCTGGAAAAACTCAGCAGGTCTGACAGCATCTGTGGAGAGAAAGACAGAGTTAACATTTCGAGTCTGTATGACTCTTCAAAGCTAAAGAGAAGTAGAAATGTGGTGAAATATATAGGGGAGAATTTTCCCCAGTCACGATCGGGTCCGCGCCGCCATTTTGCGCGGGCCGGCCAATTAAGGCCCACCCAGCGTGTTTGACGACTCCCGGCCTTGTAAAGGCCAAACTGCAGCCACCCCAAGGCTGCTTTACATGGCCAGAGGCGGGGGCAAGGCAAGACACCTCTGAAAGAGCCATGCAGGAGGGTAGGGCGGGTGGCCAGTGTGCCCCCAGGTTTTCCGATGAGTGCCTTGCTGCCCTCCCTGAGGAGGTGGCAGCACAATGGGATGTGCTCGTCCCTGAGGAGGGGAGGAGGAAGCCGCCCCACTTGACCAAGCATGCATGGGAGGAGGTTGCGGAGGTCGTGAGCTCCCACGATGCTCATGGACCCAGTGCCGCAAGTGCTTCAACGACCAGCTGTGCACGGGAAGGGTGAGTAGCATGTTGGCATCGTTCACTGCACCTATCATGTAACCTTCTTCCCCCGCTGGTGGACTACTCATGTCTGAGTGCAATGAGCCAGTGACGGCATGTGTCCTTAGCTGGGCGGTCCACCAGAAATTGCCTATGTGTTCATCAGCCTGAGAGGGTTGAGATGAGATGGGTTCTGCACCCGCAGCAGGTGGTGCAGTGACACCCACATGACTGTGGAGGGTTCAACCTGGAGGAGCTACACCCAGGCGCATTGGTCGAACTCCACGACATTTGGAAGTCAGAGTGATGACCTGGTGTGAGGGGATCTTCAAGGTGCTGTGGCACAGATGGATGTGCTGCCCTCTGTGCTCCATGTCATTGTGCCTCCTTGCAAAGGCCGGTACTACTGTGTGTTCCCGACTGTGGTGAAGGCAGCATGTGGGCAGGGCCGGGGGGGGCGGGGTGGGGGGGTGGTGTTGTGAAAAGGACACACCAGGCATATTTGTGTGAATGCCAGCCACCAGTGGGGGAAGGATGCACTGCAGCCCTGCAATGGCCAGCTGGGCTTGGGGTGGGCTGGCCGCGAGGAGATTGATAGTACAAGTATCAATTATCAATGCAATTTTTTCATTTGCAGGAGAAGAATTCTCATTACAGCACCGAGCAGCTGAGGACTGGTGGTGGACCAGGCCAGATATTGATGCTGAGCCATTTTGAGCAGGAGGCACTGGAGAGGCGGCATGTGCCCAGGTCCACTGGAGCCGGAGAGGTTGGGGTTCCAAGGGCAGGTATGTATGGCTAGCACTCATGTCACCAGTCGTCTCCCAACATCCATGCCATTGCTGATTGTTCAGTGAGTGACGTTACCAACATGGTTTGCCTAGTGCGTGTAGAATGATGAGCGCTTGATGAGACGGGGGACAGGCATGTACATTGACATTGCCCGCAGGCTATCTGATCGAATTTCCTTACTCTTCCTTTCAGCATCATCGGCGCACGGCCGGGAGCAGGAGCAGCAGGGGCCCTCTCTGACACCTGAGGGGCATGAAGTTGCACCTTTAGAAGCGTTACACCATCCCTGCCAGGCAGGCACCAGCGCAGATACTGGCACCTCGGTGGGCATTATATCTTTGGCTAGTGTCCCAGGGCACAGCGGTGAGGGCACTTCACAGTCGCTGGAGCAGCTGGCGGAGACAGAATGTTGGAGGACTACAGGGGCCCAGGCACGTGCTCAGTCCATGGCAGATGATGAGCCTCTGGAGTCGTGGGCGATGCAGCCAAGTGCTGACTTGCGGCCGGGTGTTCGGGAACATCTGGTGAAGATACATGAGGCTCTGCTTGGCTTGGTGTCAGTGGTGGAGGAATCTACGCGTGCCATGATTGAGCATCATGGTTGAACACCAAGCTTCCTCCATGGAGAGATTGGCGACTCTCATGGAGAGGCAGCTCCAGGGACAGGATCGGGGATTCCTGGGGTTCTGCTCGGACCTGCGCACCCTCACAGGGGCATTGACTTTGTCTGGTCAGTGCCCGTGTGGGCGGTGGTTTGGCCACCAGGTATCCCACCTCGGTGCCCATCCATCTACAGTGAGCAGGGAGGGCCAAATGGGCCTCACATCAGCGGAGCAGTTGCCTGTCATCTCTGCTGGCGCCTCTCAGGGCAGTGCAGATGAGGACAGCAGCTCCTGCGCCCCTCTGCCAGTGACCGCAGCACCCAGTGAAGCTGCGACGACTGGGGAGATGCCAGCTGCGGAGCTGGCAGCTCCCTCCCAGGCAAGTCCATCACAGGCTCGACAGGCCAGAGGACATCCGCCAAGGTCATCGAGGCCAACAGGACACCAGAGAGAGCAAGCTGCCTCAGATGCCGCTGCCAGCGATGGGGCACTAGAAAGACGTAGCACCCGCAAACGAAAGATGAAGGCACCTTAGGCACCTCCCAGGCTCATCACTGGTGCTTTTCTGTTGCTCCCTTTCATCAATGAGTTGTTTCGAGCTTTGTGAGAAGTGCAAAACCATTTTATTTCTGTTATGTGAAGAGACTTGGATTACAATATTAAATTTATGTCGTCTCAAATGGCTGTGGGTGCCTCTTTTTTTGGGAAGGTGTATGGATTCCTGAGATTTGATGAATGATTTGTGTGTCTTTTAGATTTATTGACTGCGCCCATCGCCAATCCTCCTATCCAGACAGATGAGGTCTCCAGGATGGAGGCTACATGCCAGGCTTGTGTTGCAGGTCCATATGTGCTGTGCTAACTAAATGGTCCTTGGATTAGAGCCTCCCGGGTGTCCCTGCCTCCCTGGAGTATGCCCCTTCATCATTTCCCTGTGCGTTCTCATCCTCGGACTCACTGCTGGAGTCATCATGTTCAGCCCCAGCCACTCCATCTACATCTTCTTTGTCCACAGCATCCCCCCTTTGCAGAGCTAGATTGTGCAGAGCGCAGCATGCAACCACTATAAGCGACACTCGATCTGGGGGGTATTGGAGTGCACCCCCTGAGCGATCCAGGCATTGGAAGCGCATTTTGAGAAGACCGATGGCTCTCTCCACCACAGCCCTTGTGGAGGTGTGGCTCCTATTGTATCGCTGCTCAATTTCTGTTCTTGGATGGCAGAGAAGTGTCATGAGCCACCTCCTGAGAGAGTAGCCCTTGTCACCCAGCAGCCATCCATCCAGCCAGGCTGGAGCACTGAAGAGCCCCGGTGGCACCTGGGAGTGTCTGAGGATGTAAACGTCATGGGAGCTGCCTGGGTACCTTGCACAGACTTGTAGAATCAGCATCCTGTGGTCACGCACTATCTGCATGTTCATGGAGTGGAAGCCCTTCCTGTTGACAAAGGCACCAGGTTCACCCGCTGGCACCTTGATGGCCACATGTGTGCCGTCGATTGCACCCTGGACGCGGGGGAAGCCAGCAATCGCTGCAAAGCCTCTGGTTCGCTGTGTCTGGCTGGCCTCATCCCAGCGGTGGTGGATGAAGGTCAGTGCACACCTGAACAGAGCGTTTGTGACCTGCTTGACACGAGTGTGGACAGCCGATTGGGAAACACCGCTGAGATCACCCACTGAGCCCTGGAAAGTGCCGGAGGCATAGAAGTTGAGGGCAGCTGTGACTTTTAGAGACACAGGCATGAGGTGCCCACCCACACAGTTAGCGGAGATCTCAGGTCCAATCATCTGTCAGATATAGTTGACAGTCTCCCTTGACGGACGGAGCCTCCTTCGGCACTGCACCTCAGACAGATTGAGGTAGCTGCTTCGCCGCCTGTATACCCTGACAGCAGGATAGTGGGGTCTTCTGCGGCCCCTTGCTCCTTGGACTACCTCTTGGCCCTGCGCCCCTTGTGCCTGCGCCTGTCCTCCCAAAGGTGGCTCCCCTGGAGGCTGAATGTGTACTCCTAGCCTCTTCCCCCTTCTAGCCCTCCCTCCTCAGGTGAGGTGCCTCCAGTGGAGAGATCAGCTCCCATTCCCAGGCTCAGGGAGGCTTGCTGAAACCTATAGGCCCCAAAACAAATCCTCACTGAGAAGTGCTGACCTGAAGGTTTTGAGCGGAGTCCAAGCACCTGCTATGTGTTCGACACTTCTCCACCTCACACACGCAACTTTCAATAACTTCTGAGCACTGGCTATTAAATGTCAGGATTCGCAAAAACAATAATCCCTCTTTCCCGCCCGTGGATGAGCTTCATTAAAGTTTCGGATAGCCACCTGCCCGCTGCGCCTGTGCGATGAGCCGAATATCACACGGGCGCCTTAAAATCCATGACAATTGGAGCCTCAACTACTTTAATTGGCCCAGTAATATTGTGAGCAATTTTGGGCCCCATATCTCAGGAAGGATGTGCTGGCCCTGGAGAGGGTCCAGAGGAGGTTCACGAGAATGATCCCAGGAATGAAAGGCTTAACATATGAGAAACGTTTGAGGACTCTGGGTCTATACTGGATGGAGTTTAGAAGGATGAGGGGGGATCTGATTGAAACTTACAGAATACTGAAAAGCCTGGATAGAGTGGACGTGGGGAAGATGTTTCCATTAGTAGGAGAGACTAGGACCCGAGGGCACAGCCTCAGAGTAAAGGGAAGACCTTTTAGAACAGAGATGAGGAGAAACTTCTCTAGCCAGAGAGTGGTGAATCTATGGAATTCATTGCCACAGAAGGCTGTGGAGGCCAGGTCATTGAGTGTATTTAAGACCGAGATAGATAGGTTCTTGATTGGTAAGGGGATCAAAGGTTACAGGGCGAAGGCGGCAGAATGGGGTTGAGAAACTTATCAGCCATGATGGAATGGCGGAGCAGACTCGATGGGCCGAATGGCCTAATTTCTGCTCCTATGTCTTATGGTCTTATGGTAATTACTGGCGCATGTGCAACGTACATCGTCGCGCACCCGCCCAGCAAAATATCGCGATGGCGCGCGGTGACATTGGGACACACGCCCGACGTCACCGCATGTCATTTCACGTGTTGGCGTGTGGGTCCCGCCCCCTGCACACTGATGGAAAAATTCTGCCCATACTGTTTAAGGGGGTGGGTGGGACAGGTGAAGCTGGATAGAAGGCCAGCGACAAGTGGAGGCAAAGGAGAGACTGCAAAAGGTGTCATAAACAAAAGGTCAAAGGGGTGTTGATGGTGGTGATACTGGCTAAAGGAGGTGCTAATGATGACATTAAGAATAGAAAGCAGGATGAGCAAGTGTCAGATGGCCCTAATGGGGGTGGGGGGAGGGGATGGTGTGGGAGAAAAGATCGAAATAGGCTAAAAGGTGTGGATAAAACAATGAATGGAAATAAATTTTTAAAATAATATTAGAAATAGGTGGGAAAATAAAATATAACAAATTAAAAAATAAATATTGAAAAAAGGGGATCAAAAAGGGGTGGTGATGGAGGAGAGAGTTCATGATCTAAAACTGTTGAACTCAATATTCAGTCCGGAAGGCTGTAAAGTGCCCAATCGGAAGATGAGGTGCTGTTCCTCCAGTTTGCGTTGAGCTTCACTGGAACATTGCAGCAGGCCAAGGACGGACATGTGGGCATGAGAGCAGGGTAGAGTGTTGAAATGGCAAGCGACAGCTTGGATCATGCTTGCGGACAGACTGAAGGCCCTGCTTCACTTGAAAGAAGTGTTTGGACCCCTGGACAGTGAGGAGGGGGGAAGTAAAGGAGCAGGTGTTGCACTTTCTGCGGTTGCATGGGAAGGTGCCATTGGAGGGGGCTGAGGTGTTGGGGATGATGGAGGGCGTCCCGGAGGGAATGGTCCCTACAGAATGGTGACGGGGGTGGGGTGAAGGGAAGATGTGTTTGGTGGTAGCATCATGCTGGAAATGGCGGAGGATGATCCTTTGAATGCGGAGGCTGGTGGGGTGAAAAGTGAGGACAAGGAGGACTCTATCATGGTTCTGGGAGGGAGAGGAAGGTGTGAGGGTAGAGACACGGGAGATGGGTTAGACACGGTTGAGGACCCTGTCAACCACTGTGGGTAGGAAACCTCGGGTCAGGGAGAGCGTCAGTGCCAGAGGTGGGGCTAGGGGGACTGGGGTGGGGCTAGAGACAGGGCAGGGTCAGGGAGAGGGTCGGTGCCAGAAGTGGGGCTAGAGGGGGTGGGGCAGGGCTAGAGATGGGAGGGTCAGAGAGAGGGGACGGGGCTAGAAGGAGGAGCGGGTCTAGAGGAGACAGGGCAGGGTCAGAGAGAGGGGGCGGGGCCAGGGAGGGTAGGGCTATGGAGAGGGGGCAGGGCTAAAGGGGGAACTAGAGGGGGCAGGGGTAGAGGTAGCAAGATAAGGAATAGGGGTACGGCTAGAGGGGGCGGGGATGTGTGGCACAGGACGTCTGCGCACCCCGCCCCTTGGCTGGCTGATGACCTCAGCTCCTGGAATCTCCCTGCTGCAGCAGTTGGCACCAGGCTGGGAACAGCCATCTCTGTCAGCTCTCCTTCACTCCATCCATCCAGCTGTTTAATAAAAACAGAAAATGCTGGAAAAACTCAGCAAATCTGGCAGCATCTGTGGAGAGTTAACATTTCGAGTCTGTATGACTCTTCTTCAGAGCAGCTGTGTATTATTCCTTTTTTCACTCTCTTCACTCCTTCCAAACTCTTGCTTCTCCTTTTTCATTCAGTCCTTCCATCCGATTATGTTTTTTCTCATTTGCATTCATCTACATCTTTTTTCATCCAATCGATCCATGTACCTCATCTCTTCTTTCATCTCATCACTTCTTCCAAACTGTTTTTTGCCCCGTTCTTTCAATCCATCCATCCATCTATCTTGCATTTTCTCACTCTCACATCACACCTTCCAAACACTTTTTCACCACCTTTTCATTCAATCCATCTGCTGTGAATGTGTGAAGGGTTCTCCTGTTCCAAGGCAACTTTATCACATTAAAGGGTTTATTAAACTCCCACGCTACAAGGTGAGAGCTTCATGACTGAGAGGCTCTATTGTTTGCTGTGTGTCATCTTAAGAAGCTTTTTATTTAATGCTTCCACTGCAAACGGATGCAACAATGCACAATGTTGCTGTGTTTAAGCCTCAGGATTTTTGTGAAGTACATGACATATCATGTCCATCTAAACATTAATATGCTTGACATCTGCCAATATTACTTGGAACTACATAGAATTTACAGCACAGAAACAGATCATTTGCTCAACGAGTCTATGCTGGTGTTTATATTCCACATCAGCCTCCTCTTATCCCTCTTCATCTCACCCTATCAGCATAACCTTCTATTCCTTTCTCACCCATCTAGCTTCCCCTTAAATGCATCTATTTAAATTGCTCAGCCTTTCCTTTTCTATAGAAATGTCATGAAGCTATTAATGTATATAATATTTTTGAAAACATTTTTCTTTTAAAATAGAGGTTTAGTGTGCAGGTGTGTCTTAATTGGATTAAAGCCAGCTAGTCTGGGTGCTTTGATATGTACTAGTTTTGATATATAAGAGAGATAGAGTGCATTTGCATTTTTTGAATAGAGCATTCAAGAAGTGGGGTGAAAACTTGATGCCTTTCTAGCAGCTACCAAGCAATATGTTTATATTACTAATAAAATTGGTACAATGAATGGAGTTTCATTGTTAAAAGGTGAAGTTTAAAGAGACTGGTGAGACAATGAGAATTTGAATTCAATCAGTGGTGGTAGGTATAACTTCAGTAGTTTTCGGGTGTGCAAAGCAGAGGCAATGCAAGGTCAAAAGGCAGCTGCAAGCCTCCAACTGGCTCCACAGTGAAAAGAACATAATTTTGAATTTGTAAGGTGAAAATGCTTTGCCTGGTTTTTGGTTAAGTCTATGGATTACTGTTGCCTTAATGGATATTAGTTCGGGAATTTGTTAAAAGCTATGATAGTAGTAGTTTGTAGCCATGTGTATATATATTTTACCCTGTGTAAATTAATAAAATGTTTCCTTTAGTTTAATGTAAAACCTCGAGAACTGATGGTCTGATTCCTGAGTTTAGAGTCGCATCTAAAACATAACACTTAAAATTATAGGTTATGACAGTTGTTTAAATTTCCCTCTGAGATTTTTAAATAACTCCGCTTTACCAACTGCATCGGTCATAACAAGAAAACTGTTCAATCTTTCCTGATAGATATGTCCTTTCAGTTCTGGTATCATCCTTGTAATTTTTAAAATTGATCCTTCTCCAGTGCCTCTATATCCTCTTTATAATATGGAGACTGGAACTGTGTACACAGTTTAGACAATTATTTTAATTAGGAAAAGCTCAAATTTGTATTATTGACAATATAGTGCTGTGGTCTGTGTGCAAAGAAATAAGATGCAATCACCTTAACCCTCGCTTTAGCCAAACATGTTACTTGTGAATCGATTGTTAGAATCAGTCACAATAATACTTATAATTATTTGCCTTTATTAATGAACAAGCATTAAGAATGTCCCCACTATTTAACATCTCATATAATAACGTCTCATACCCTCCAAGCCACTCATCATCCTGACTTGGAAATATGTCGCCATTCCTTCACTGTCGCTGGGTCAAAATCTTGGAAGTCCCTCCCTAACAGCACTGTGGGTGTACCTACACCACATGGACTGCAGCAGTTCAAGACGGCAGTTCATCACCATCTTCTCAAGGGCAACTAGGGATGGGCAATAAAGGCTGGCCCAGCCAGCGGCGCCCACATCCCATAAATGAATAAAAGAAATTGCAAAGCAATGTTGTTTTGATCTATAAGGAGAGAGAAGCAGATCGAAACGTCCTCATTCATAAATAAGATAAACAGAAATTATTTTCCCATGGCATTAGACCTATCATACAGTGCGTGGTATCAGCAGGGGCTCATTGGGTAGAACTCTCAACTCTGGGTTCAAGTTCCATTTCAAATGCTAGGCTGACACAGTGCAGTACTGAGGGAGCGCTGCTCTGTCGGCAGTGCTGTCTTTCAGATGAGATGTTAAGCTGAGGCTCTGCCAGGTGGATTTAAAAGATCCCATGGCATTATTCAGAAGAAGAGCAGAGGAGCTCTCTCTGGCATCCAATATTTATCCCTCAATCAACATCACAAAATTGGATGCAGAAGGTGGACATTAAATAGGAACAGGCTGGAGCTGGCATTTGAGGTTAGAAAATGCATGTTTGTTATGTGTATGTCTATAAATAAATGACTCTAAAAGTGTGTAAAGATTGGTTCCTGTTTTGTCCTTCACCACCGGTCTTTCTAGAAAGTAACGATACTGTTTGTGGGAACTGACTATATGCAAATTTGCTGCTGCATTTCCTACATTACAACAGTGACTATACCTCAAAAGCACTTCATTGGTTGCAAAGGACTTTGAGATGTCCTGAGGTTGTGAAAGGTGCAGTGTAAATGCAAGATATTTCTTACGAAGTAAATGCAACAGGAATTTGCTAGTCTGAATGCCAGGTTGATTATAGTAATTAAGATCAACACTCCTGTTGCCAAAATTTAGTTTAGAAGGAAGCCAATAGAAATTCTCAATCAAATTGCAAAGCTGAACCATGCAATGTAAGGTTTCTCCAGGTATAATTCTAGCAGATAGAGATGCTGGTCCAAAAAACTCCTGGATGGTGAATTGGTCACTGGGTCATGACATATGAACATACAAACATATGGTTTAAGAGCAGGCACACCCAGTCCTATCAACCATGCAAAGTCCTCCTTACTATCATCTGGGGGCTTATGCCAAAATTGGGAGAGACTCCCTTCCTAACAGCACTGTGGGTGTTCATCCAACAAATGAATTGCAGCAGTTCAAGAAGGCAGCTCCCGCCACCTTCTCAAGGGCAATTAAGGATGGGCAATAAATGTTGGCCTAGCCAGTGACGCCCACACCCCATGAACACATATATTAAAAAGAGCAGGAGTAGGCCATTTGGCCCCTCGAGCCTGCTCCACCATTCAATAAGATCATGGCTGATCTGATTGTGGCCTCAACTTTAATTTGGCCTGCCCCCGATAACCTTTGACTCCCTTGTTAGTCAAAAATCTATCTACTTCTGCCTTAAAAATATTCATTGACCCTGCCTCCACACTCTCTGGGGAAGAGAGTTCCAAAGATTTACGAACCCCTGAGAGAAAAAATTTCTTCTCATCCCTGTCTTCAGTGGGAGGCTCTTGAGTTTTAAACTGTGTCCACTAGTTTGAGTCTCTCTTACGAAGGGAAACATCCTTTCAGCATCCGTCCTGCCAAGTCCTCCAGGATCTTATATGTTTCAATAAGGTCACCTCTTAATCTTCTAAACTCCAGTGGATGCAGTCCTGACTTGTCCAATCTTTCTTCATAAAATAACCTCCCCCATCATAGTTATCAATCGAGTGAGCCTTCCCTGAATTGCTTCTAATGCATTTATATTCTTTCTTAAATAAGGAGATCAAAACTGTACACTGGTCCCTCCTGCGCTTCCATACCTCCGCTACAAGGACACCTGCAAGTGAGATATGAAGATGTCGGGCATTGAGACTGACAACTGGGTGACAGTCACTGAGGGCCATGACCTCTGGAGGCTGACTATGTGGAAGGGCATTAGAAGAGGTGAGCTGAAATGAAAAGCTTGGCTGACCAAGGAAAGAGTCCAGAGAAACAGAGGCCAGTGAATCATGCACCTTCTCAGCTTACTGTCTTCCTCTGTACCTAATGTGGCAGAGACCGCCATGCCAGAGTGGAGCTCCTGAGCCACACCAGGTGATGCTTAACACAGAGTTGACCACCACGGTGTAAACCATCATCTAATGAGATGGAAGGTTGCCAGAACAGCCACCAGGGTGCTAAGAAAAGATTATGCCATATATTATCTTCATTGATGGTGCAATGCTTATTCATTAGGAAGAGGCCAAATATCTTTATGTACACACAAAACATGACCGAGTTTCCATAAAATTGGGTGGGGACCAATCAGTGTGGTTTAAGACAAATGAGGAGCAATCTACTACTGCAATTTCATAGAATCATAGAATGATACAGCATGTAGTGAGGCCTGAACCGACTCTTTGAAAGTGCTATCCAATTAATCCCACTCTTTCCCCATAGCCCTGTAAATTCCCTTTTGTAAGTTACTACTGAATCTGCTTCTACTGTCCTTTCAGGTTGCACAGTCCAAATCACAACAATTCGCTGTGAAAAAAAAATTTCTTCTCATCTCTCTCTCTGGGTTTTTGCCAATATCTTCAATCTGTGTCCTCTGGTTACCAGACTTTCTGACGGTGGAAACAGTTTCTCCTTACCTATCCTTCAACTGGACAATTAAGAAATAAAAAAGCATAAAAGAAAAAATAAGTTATGAAATGCCACAACATTTTTTTTATCTTTTACTATTGCACTTTTTAGTCTCTTGTTGTTTGCAGTTAAACTATTGCATTTGCTTTAATTAATTTTACAAGGAATAACTGGTACTGTCTGGCCCAGTGTTGGCTCTCTGCCCATGAGCAATTCAATTTGATGTCTGAGTTATATATTGAGTTTACTGATCTCCGTCCCGATAGCAGGGGAATATTGCACCCATGCACCAGAGAGCTGGGAATGCCAGTAAGGGATCATTCCGATTACCATCAGCCACCCTGAATGTTGCCTGGAGACATAATCAGGCTCAATAATCCTGCCCCCACACTGCTGTTCATGTGCAGAGGAAATGTCGGGCAGCATGGCTGGATGAGGCTGCTGAAGCAGCATGAGGTGTTGAAGGGGTTTCAATGTGAAGGTCAGAAGCTTGGTAGGTGTGGGAGAGTGATGGAAGTGCAGGACTTGGTTCCACCGAGGGTTTTCTGTGGGATTCTGAGCAAGTTGTAATGAGCAGTACTGACTAGGAAGGCACTGGCAAAGTAGATGAGATGACAATGGTCTGAACTAGTATTTCAGCAGTTAGTGCAGATAGGGGAAATGGAGGAAGGAAATAGCACAGGGTCGGAAGAGTGCTTTTGTGGAGGAAGGCTCAATTTTCTGTCAGTCAGTGTGCCAAAGTTCTGCACCTATGAGCGTAGCCAAGGTGGCATAGGGAATGAAAGTGGTGGCAAGCATTGAGCTGGGAGCTCGCAAACAATGGTTTCAGACATTCCTACTTTAAAAGAAAGAAATACTTGCATTTATATAACGTTTTTCACAACCAGCGGACAGCTCAAAGAGTGTTACAGCCAATAAAGTGCTTTTTGAAGTGTTGTCACTGGTGTAATGTAAGAAACACAGCATCCAATTTGTTCACAGTAAGCTCTCACTAACAGCAATGTGATTTTTTTTGTGATGTTGATCGAGGGATAAATATTGGCCAGGACACTGGGGAGAACGCCCCTATTCTTCTTTGATATAGTGCCATGGGGAGTTTTTATATCCACCTGAGAGGGCAGTTGGGGCCTCAATTTTTGTACTGGGCTGGAGTGTCAGCTTTGATTTTTGTCCTCAAGCCCTGGAGTAGGACTTGAATCTGGAGACTCAGAGGCAAGTGTACTACCAGCTGAGCCAGGGCTGACACAAAGATCGAGTAGATTTCAGCTTATCCAGCTGTAAATGTCAGACTTGCAGCTGGAGAATGTAACAAGAGTTTTGTGCTGATGAAAGAGAGATACAGGTGAAATTGGGAGTTATCTATATGCATATGGAAATTGACGCTGTGCTTTTAAGTAGCACACAATTGATGAAGAGGAGGAAGCTATTGATGTAGCTCTGCCAGTGCAATGCCATGACCAATCAGAGTCAACATGTCTGGTTTGAATTTAAACTAGCTCGGCAGTTAACTGGTAGTCATCAGTTAAATGGTGCATTCTCCATGGCAATGCCTCTACCAATCAGATTCCACATGCCAACCAATCAGCACTCTCTTGTCATGCAGTATAAATTGTTGCTCCCATTACATTTGGTATTCTTGCGAATGTCCTGATGAGTGCAGAACGAAAAGCTTCAACGTGTCTTTTTTTTTATCAGCAATACTCAAGTTCTGTATGACCAAATGACTATTTATATACATCTGACTCTTTTTAAAGGTGTTATGTTCATGTATTGTTGTAGTCTACTCCTATACATTTTCTATTTATGAGAGGTCAATTATTTTGATCTCTAGCTGGAGTCTTGACACTTTTGTACCTTTTCCTCTAGTTCTGGAATGACTTGTTTGCTATCTTTCAGATGTTGCAGTACCAATGATTCATTGTCATTACTCTGCTCTCTGCAGGTATGAGATCCAGCCTACTCCTGGCCTCGAACACTTCTTCCCTGTGTTTATTCACCACTTGACACTTACCCAATGTGTAACAGAACCACTTCACCAGAGGCTTTGTTTGTTATATGGTTGGATGTCATTTGCCTTCTTCCTACTCAAGTATGTCTGTAATTATCTGACTTCATCCCCTCTGATACCTCCCTCACAGAGACTAATTTAGTTCCAAAATCCTTGTTTTCAGCTGTGAGAAGAGTCACTTAACTTCCCCAAAGAAAATAGATTCTGGCTGAGAAATTGGCTGTCAAATTCTATTGATTTCCCAGAGTGGTGACTTCCAGCACTCACTGCTGGGATATGTATGATTTAAAAGGTGCACTGCAACAACTTGCCAAGCTAACTTTGACAGAACTTCCTTCCCCACAACCACTACCACCAAAAGGGATGTCATAGGAACATTGTTACTTCCAGTCTCCCTTCCATGCCTCACATTTAGATAGATCATGAGAAATAGGAGCAGGAGAAGACCATTCAGCCAGTCGAGCCTGCTCAGCTATTCAATATGATCATGGCTGAGCTTGGGCTTCAACTGCACTTTCCCGCCTGCTCCCCATATCCCTTAATTCCCTGATAGACCAAAAATCTGTCTATCCCAGCCTTAAATGTATTCAATGATGGAGCATCCACAGCCCTCTGGGGTAGAGAAATCCAAAGATTCACAACCCTTTGAGTGCAGTCATTTCTCCTCACCTCAATCCCAAATTAACTGCCCCTTTTCCCTGAGACTGTGCCCCCGTGTCTTAGATTCCCTGGCCAGTGGAAACAATCTCTCAGCGTCCATCCTATCAAACCCCGTCAGAATGTTGTAGGTTTCATTGAGATCGTCTCTCATTCTTCTAAATTCCGGAGAATAAAAACCCAATTTACTCAGCCTCACATCATAGGACAACCAGGGACCAATCTAGTGAACCTTCAGTGTACCGCATCCAATGCAAGTATGTAAATGTTATTCCTCCATTGTTGCTGGGTCAATCTCCTGAAATTCCCTCGCCCACCTCATTATGGGACCTTTATCAACATGAAAACTGTAGCACGTCAACTCACTGCCACTTTCTCAAGGCAATTTGGGATGGTTAATGAAAGCCACCTGACCAGAATCAATCCTGAAAATAAACACCTAGAATGATGTGTGGCTCAGTGGGAACATGCTTGTTCTTAAGTCAATGAAGATAGTAGGTTCCAGACTCAAACCTAAACTTGAGCACACAATTTAAGGTGATACTTGTACGCAGTATCAAGGTTGAGCTTCATTGTTGGAGATGCAAATGAGATGAAGTGTCATCAAGCCTGACTATGCTCTGGTGGAGGTAAACGATCACATGGCATGACGTGAAGAACAGAAATAGAAACAGAAAATGCTGGAAAAACTCAGCACGTCTGGCAGCATCTGTGGAGAGAGAAACAGAGTTAATGCTTCGAGTCCGTATGACTTTTCTTCAGGGTCATACCGTATCAAAACATTAACCCTGTTTCTCTCTCCACAGATCCTGCCAGACCTTCCGAGTTTTTCCTGTTTCTATTTCTGTTCTTCAAGTCGTGCCATGTGATCTTATATTTATTTATTTCAGATTTCTAGCATCCGCAGTATTTTGCTTTTATACTATTGAAGAAGAACAGATTGTTCTCCTAGTGTTCTGACCAGCATTTATCCATCAATCAACACCACTTATAGACATAGTCTACTCATTTATCTCATTACTCTTCATGGGATCTTGCTTTGTGTAAAATAGGCTGTCACATTTCCCACATTACAAGAATGGCTACACTTCAAAAGTATTTAACTGGCTGTAAAGCGCTTTGGGACATCGTGAGTTTGTGAAAGGAGCTATATAAACACAAGCCTTTCTTCCTTCTCAGAATCAACCAGCACAAAGGGAGATGGTGGTGTAGTGGTGATGTCACTGGGCTAGTAATCCAGAGGCCTAAACTAATGTTCTGGGGACAAGGATTTAAATCCCACCATGGCAGGTAGAATTTAAATTCAATTAATAAATCTGGAATATAAAACTAGCTTCAGTGAGAGTGACCATGACAGCTATCACTGTTCTAAAAACCCGTCTGGCTTACTAATGTCCTCTAGGGAAGGAAATTTGCTGTCCTTACCCAGTCTGGCCTACATATGACTCCAGACCCACAGCAATGTGGTTGACCATGAACTGCCCTCTGAAATGGCCTAGCAAGCTGCTCAATTCAAGGGCAGTTAGGGATGGGCAACAAATACTGGCCTTGCCACAAAAGAATAAAGAAAAGAAAAAGAGGCCATTCAGTCCATCGTGCAGATGCTGGCTCTTTGAAGGAGCTATCCGATTAGCTCGCCTGCTCTTTTGCCAGAACCCTAAAATTTTTTTCCCCTTCAAGTGCTTATCCAATTCGCTTTTGAAAGTTACGACTGAATCTGCTCCCACCACCCTTTCAGGCAGCGCGTTCCAGATCACAACAACTCACCGTGTAAAAAAAATCACCTCACCTCCCCTCTGGCTCTCAACATAGACGTTCTGTGTTTTTACTGAAATTATATTGTTTCAGTCTATCTGCTTTAATGATAACACATGACTCAACCATTCAGGGGTGCTGTTGAGTAGGAAGTAACTAAGTGACTCTACAGGGTCTGATTTTCAAGAGAGCAACCTTGCCACAAAATATTGTACAATTTCTGTACTTTTCCATTTGTGTTTTCCTAGGATTGGAATTTTGGGCCTTGATGTTTACTGGAGGATGGAGGGGTGGCTGGAGGCAAAAGCCTGAAGTTGGTTTTTAAATTCCCTACCTTTCTGAGCAAATTAATAGGCCTAACGGACTGACAGGCAGGAAAGCCAGGCAGTGGTAGAAGGCTGCAAAATTACAGTTTGAAGAGGGGCTTTGGCAAAGATAATGGGGGCATAAGGCAGGGGTGGAATTGGAGGCAATCAGGGTGAGGGATTAATCACCGGGCATAAGGCTTGTATTTTTAAAAATTCATTCCTGGGATGAGAGCGTCGCTGGCTGGGCCAGCATTTATTTGCCCATCCCTAATTGCCCTTGAGAAGGTGGTGGTGAGTTGCCTTCTTGAACTGCTGCAGCCCATGTGATGTAGCTACACCCACAGTGCTGTTAGGGAGGGAGTTCCAGGGTTTTGACCCAGCAACAGCCAAGGAACAGCAATATATTTCCAAATCAGGATGATGAGTGGCATGGAGGGGAATTTCCAGGTGGTGGTGCTTCCATGTGTCTGCTGTCCTTGTCCTTCTAAATGGTAGCGGTTGTGGGTTTGGAAAGTGCTGTCTAAGGAGCCTCGGTGAGTTGCTGCAGTGCATCTTGTAGATGGTACACGCTGCTGCCACTGTGCGTCAGTGGTGAAGGGAGTAAATGTTTGTGGATGGGGTACCAATCAAGCTGGCTGCTTTGTCCTGGATGGTGTTGACCTTCTTGAGTGTTGTTGGATAAAAACAAAATACTGTGGATGTTGGAAATATGAAATAAAAACAGAAAATGTTGGAAAAACTCAACAGGTCTGACAGCATCTGTGGAGGGAAAAACAGAGTTAACATTTTGAGTCCACACAACTCTGAAGAAGAGTTGTGCAGACTCAAAACGTTAATTCAATTCCCCTCGGCCCTTCAAGCCTGCTCTGCCATTCAACTGTATTCCATTCCCCTCACAATAAATGATAACATTCTAATGGCTTTCCTAATTACTTGCTGCACCTACATACTAACCTCTTGTGATTCATGCACTAGGACACCCAGATCCCTCTGCATCTCAGAGCTCTGCAATCTCTCACCATTTAGATAACATGTTTCTTTTTTATTCTTCCTGTCAAAATGGACAATTTCACATTTGCCCACATTATGCTCCATTTACCAGATCTTTGCCCACTCACTTAACATATCTATGTCACTTTGTGGCCTCCTTGTGTCCTCTTCACAACTTACTTTCCTACCTATCTTTGTGTCATTGGCAAATTTAGCAACTAATCTTTGGTCCCTTTCATTCAAGTCATATATGAGTTACTCATTGCAGGATCCCTAGCCTCTGACCTGCCCTTGTAGCCGCAGTATTTATATGGCTAGTCCAGTTCAGTCTCTAGTCAATGGTAACCCCCAGGATGTTGATAGCGGGTTTGGAGGGTCACAGGGTCATGCCAATCATGGGACAGAAGGTTGCCTCAGGGAGGTGGGGGGGGGTGATGTTAGGACGAGGCACAGAGTCACTTCTGCTCCTCCTGGTTCACTAGCTATGTTAGGGTAGCATTTGGCTGCTAGATCTGGATGCTCCCACCTCCGCTTAACCTCCCAGAATCTTGAGCCCTGGAAATCCTGGTCAGCCAGCACTAAAATCAAATCAGGCTCCCTGATAGATATCAGGGATGCAACATATTAGGACAGGTGACCAAAAGATTTGTCAAAGAGGTAGGTTTTAAGGAGTGTCAGAGAGGTGGAGAGATGGGAAGGAGGGAATTCCAGAGCTTAGGGCTCAGGCAGCAGAAGGCACTTCTGCCAATGGCAGTGCAATTAAAATCAGAGATGCTCAAAAGACATTTGGTTGCAGAGTTGGAGGAGATTACAGGGATAGGGAGAGGGTGGGAGAGGGTGGCCATGGAGGGATTTGAAAACAAAGATGAGAATCTGCATGAAGTCCTGCCACAATTTCATTGATCCTTCAGTTTCTAGAATTCCTGTTTACATAGCTTGTTCTTTTCTCCTCTCTGTCTTTTCATTGATCTATTACAGACAATTCTAAGTTTTTTTTGTGTTGGTTCAAACATAAATTATTTTCTTCACAGAAGGTATTTCAATTGCAGTATTTTCCTAAGTGTCTTTTCCAAACAATTCGACTGTATAATTTAACACAAATAGATTTGTTAAACGAACAGAACCATGCCACATTGTCAAAGCAGAATTTATATTGGCTCTTGATGAATCATTAAGTATCACCAAAACATAGCTGTTATTTTAAATTGAAAAACTGCCATTGTTTGTATAAAACTCAAGTTTAAGGTGATTGGCAAAAGAAACTGGAGCCATGAAGAAAACAATTTTTTGCAGCGAGTGGTTGGAATCTGGAATGCACTGCCTGAGAGTGTGGTGGAGGCCAGTTCAATCGTGGCTTTCAAAAGAGAATTGGATAATTACCTGAAGAGAAAATGTTTGCAAGACTATGGGGAAAAGGCCGACAAGTGGGACTAGCTAAATTGCTCTGATGGAGAGCTGGCACAGACTTGAGGGGATGAATGGCCTCCTGTGTTGTAACAATTCCATGAAGCTGAAACCAATTGGCTTAAGCCATTGAGCAGCAATGCAGCTGGTTGAGTTTTGACCACTGGTAGCGCAAAGGAATTACAAAACCATCAGAAAATGACTACTCAACATTAATGTGATCGACTGCTCACAACCTAATTGCTAATAAGTTTTTCACTTTACGGCCCCCCCCCTATCTCTGTGACCTCCTCCAACTCTACAACCGTCTGAGATCTTTGCACTCATTTTTGATACAACTGAGCGGCTTGCTCAGTCATTTCAGAGGGCATTTAAGAGTCAACCACATCAATTGCTGTGGGTCTGCAGTCATATGTAGGCCAGATCTGGTAAGGACAACAAATTTCCTTCCCTAAAGGGCATTAGCGAACCAGATGGGGTTTTACAACAATCGACAATGGTTTTATGGTCACTATTACCAAAACTAGCTTTTAATTCCAGATTTATTAATTGAATTTAAATTCCACCAGCTGCAATGTTGGGATTCAAACCCATATCCCCAGAGCATTACCCTGGGCCTCTGGATTACTAGCTCCGTGACATAATCACTATGTCACTGCCTCCCCGTTGGCTAAAAACTGAACTGGACCATCCATATAAATACTGTGGCTACAAGAGCAGATCAGAGGCTGGGAATCCTGCAGAGAGTAATTTACTTCCTGACTCCTCAAAGCCTGTCCACCATCTACAAGGCACAAGTCAGGAGTGTGTTGGAATACTCTCCATTTGCCTGCCTGAGTGCAGCCCCAACAACACTCAAGAAACTCGACTCCATCCAGGATAAAGCAGCCGGCTTGATTGGCACCCCATTCCTCACCTTCAAATCCACTCCCTCCACCACCGATGCACAGTGACAGCAGGGTGTAACATCTACAAAATGCACTGCAGGAACTCACCAAGGCTCCTTAGACAGCATCTTCCAAACCCATGACCTCTACCACCTAGAAGGACAAGAGCAGCAGACACATGGGAACACCACCACCTGGAAGTTCCCCTCTAAGCCACACATAATCCTGACTTGGAAATATATCACTGTTCCTTCACTATCGCTGGATCAAAATCTTGGAACTCCCTCCCTAACAGCACTGTGGATGTACCGACACCACATAGATTGCAGCAATTCAACAAGGCAGCTCACCACCATCTTCTCAAGGGCAATTAAGGGATGGCCAAAAAATGCTGGTCTAGCCAGTGATGCCCACATCCTGTAAAAGAATAAAAAAAAAACTCTCCACTGCCCCAATTCTGGCTTACTATCCATCCCCCGATTTCCTTCCCTCCTCCATTGGTGGCCGTGTCCTCAGCTGCCTGGGCCCTAAGCTCTGGAATTCCCTTTCCAATCTTCTCTCCCTCTCTCTCTCCCCTTTGAAGACACTCCTTAAAACTCTTTGATGAAGTTTTTGGACACTTGTCCTAACGTTTCTCAAAATAGCTTGGAGTCAAATTTTGACTGATATTCAATCTAAGTTTTGACATTTTTAAGTGACCCCCAGCCTCAACAGCTTTTTTGGAGGGACAGAGTTCCAGATTTCAGATTTTTGCGTGAAGAAATACTTCCTGACATCACCGCTGAATGGTCTGGCTCGAATTTGAAGGTTCTTCCCACTTGTTCGGGTCCCAAGATTGGCCTGACACCCTGACTTCTCACCCCCCAATTGCCAACGTCTGATTCCACCCCCCCACCTTATTCCCCCGTTATCTTTGCCAAAGCCCTCCCTTCAAACTGTAATTTTTCCCAGTCACTGGGGATCATACTCATTCCCAGCTGCAGCCTTCTACCACTGCCTGGCTTTCCTGTCTGTCAGTTGACCAAGCCTACTAATCTGGCTGGCTGTTGAGCAGGATAGGGAATTAAAATAAACAGCTTCTGGCTTTTGCACCGCCCCCCCCACCCCCCACCCCCACCACCCCCCGCCCCCCCGCCCAGTCCCTCAACCAGAGGAAATAACTTCTCTCTATCAACCCTATCAAATCCTTTAATCACCTTAAACATCATGATTAGGTCTCCTCTTAATTTTCTATGCTTGAGTGAATGAAGGCGTAGCAATCTGATTTCTGATCCACTGGCCTGTACAGATCCAACATTTATTGTAAATCATGACTTGCAAACAAATGCACAATTAGAGATCTGCTTTTCTGTGAAGGAACCAGCCCTGCAGCATAAATAGGGATAGAATTCAGTGATTATGGCAGGGGGTAGGTTAGGTTAGACAGCTAGTATGTGGTTTAGAATAATACCAAAAGCGTGGGTTCAATTCCCGTTCCAGCTGAGGTGGACTTGGGACCTGCCTCCTTGCCTGCCCCATGCCTGATGCAGAGTGATGCCCCTCATCTACATAACCAATTGTCTCTCTCTGATAGAGGGATGTTTCATGGACTATTTCTATGTACCTAAGTGGTGTGGTGTCAGTGCAAGAAGGTGGAGTTGAGGGAGAAGATCAGCCATGATTGTTATGAATGGCGGTGCAGATTCAAAGGTCTGAATGGCTTTCTCCTGTTCTTATCTTCTCATGACAGATTCACAATATGGAGCTTTGGGAGCTAGGGGTGGGTTACAGAAAGTGTTCTTTATAAAATGATTCTGTCATAAAAAAGGACATCAATTAGTGTTTCAACCTCCATTACATTAAGCATTAGAAAACTAGTGGAGCACTAATAACACCAACTGCAACTATACTTACCAACCACCTAGGATTACCAACCTTGGCTAAGTACTTTGATTAGAATTTAATATACTGGAGGGGAGACCTTTATTTGTTAACGTGCAATCAGATTCACAAAAAGGGATCATGTTCAAAGTAAATTAGAGGCCACAACAGTGAACTTCACATAAAAAAAAATTTACCACACAAAGCTAGTGTTTTGTCACTGACTCAAATCCCTGATAGGAAGTGGTGGATGTTACCCCTTTTGAGTATGGAAAGCCTTTCAGAACTTGCACGTTTGTTAACTGCCAAAAAATAATCCTCCTTTACCTCCATGTTCCAGGAGGTTTCCTCACAAGACCTCTTGCATCCAGCCACTCTGCCCATTCAAACAGCTTTTTATTCCCATCTCCAATGGTTTTTCTAATTAATAAACAAAAATGCTCAATGAAAATGTAAAAAAAACACAACTATTTTTAATGCATCTAAGATTTTGCTCTCCTGGGTTGTTCAAAAGATTAATCTAGTTCTTGGAGGCTCTAGGTCAATCCAGAAGTGTTGGCAACCCTTACATCCAAACACTTTAGGTGTCAAGTTGACCTAGAAGTGGGTGCTGGACGGATTCCCAGATTGATACCAGGGTTTAACGAATTAGATTGTGAGGACAGGTTGCAGGCTTGTACCCCCCGCTAAGCATGAAAGATTAAGGAGTGATTTAACTGAGGCATTTAGGATCATTAAAGGGTTTTATAAGGTAGGTAGACTACCTACTAAACTATTTTCTCTGATGGGGAGCCCAGAACAAGGGGACACAACCTTAAAGTTGGAGCTAGACAGTTCAGGGGTGATACCAGGAGCACTTGTTCACATAAAGGCTAGAGGAAATCTGGAACTCTCTCCCCCTCAAAAAGCTGTTGAGGCTGGGAATCAACTGAACATTTTAAAACTGAGAATAGATTTTTGTTTGTTACAGGTATTGAGGGTAATGGGGCAAAGGTGGGTAGATGGTGCTAATATACAGATTAGTCATGGCCAAATCGAATGGCAGAACAGCCTCAAGTGGCTGAATGGCCTCCTCCTGTTCCTGAGATAAAGATACAGGGTTTAATTTACACATCAATCTTACAGAACATCACCTCCATGAACTCAATTTATTATCCAATAATTGCAGTAAAGCTGGAGATACATGAAACTTTGTGGAATGGATTCTTGAAGATTTTGAAAGGGTGGAATTGGAATCAAGGTTGTGTGGTTTCAATAGGTGTGGGAAAAATAAATATGGTGCTGTTGTTCTGGCTGGTGTTTAAATTGGTGAATCACTGACAGTTTGAATGTAAGCACATGCCTGTTTAAACAGTGAAAAAGCAGAGACTAAATGGTAATGCTATACTTTAAATTCCTGCGAGTCCAAAGTTCATTGTTGTGCATGCTATTAAACCATGCTTTCTGTCCCCCCCTCTGATACAATAACATAATTATGGTCCATAAAACCACAATTTATGCAGCGGGGTGAGTACTGCCACATTCAGATGTTCCTCTAGTAAGACAACTTTCTAAATGTGACCATCACCTCAATCATCATTTCTGTGACATTTGACCAGACATGTACGATGTTTTGTAATATATTGAAATCATTAGGCTGTGCTGCTTAATGTTTCTCACAGCAGATATTTTCCAAATTCCTCTATTTCTGAAATGTTTGACCTGCTTAATGATGCGCGAATTAGTCTCATTTTGGGAATTTAGGTACGTTCGTGCAACCACAACAACTTGCATTTAGAAAGCACCTTTAACCGAGTAAAAGTTCCAAGGTGTTAAGGTTCAGCTGTCAATGTATTAGGCTAAGTGCACTCAGCCTAAACCTAAGGCTGAAATATTCCAGCCCCTCACACCGGCGGGATCTTCCGTTCCTGCCGATGTGAACGGAGATTTCAATTGCTCGGCGACCTTGCAAGGGGGGATTCCGCTCCAGGAGGGACTGGAAAATTCTGGCCCTATCCTTGTATTTTTGCCTCAGCACCTCCCAGCTTCTTGACTTTAATAATTCTTTAGTAATTTGGTAGTACAGAACTTGAATATTGTTGAAGAAGAGACATACTGTCAAAACTTTTTGTCTTGCACTCATCAGGCCAGACTCGCAAGAATACCAATTGTAAAGGAAACAACAACTTATACTGCACGAGAAAAGAGTGCTAATTGATTGGCAAGTGGGTCTGATTGGTAGAGGTGTGCCATGGAAAATGCACCAGGGAACAGTTAACTGCCAAGCTTTGGTTTGAATTCAAACCAGGAAAGCTGGCGCTGATTGGTCAAGGTATTACCAAGGTATTACCAAACAGGGAATGGCTGTCCCCCAAATTTTTTTTTAGTTGAAAAAGGCACAATGCGTGGAGATGCTCCTCCTGTCTGCCAAAGGACAGGACCCTGTGTGTGAATATATGTAGCTTGTAGTATGCATAAGTGAGCTATACTGTGAGCATGACTGATAATCTTAATTTGGTTGTCTGTGTAATTCTGAGCTAAACAATCCTGATTGTGCATCTTAAAACAGGATCTTTCACAATCATGTCCCAATGCGCTTTCCATTTGAAGTGAAATTCAAGCATTGTTTTGTCAGTAATTGTGGTAGCACTTAGTTTGCCCGTGAAAATCAAAATGAGAGTGGGGTCAGTCTTTTTAACAAGACAATAGGCAGAATTGTCCCAGATTTGCTCTAAGTGAGGTAGTGGGTGGGTAAGAAGCCGCAATGGTGGCTTTTCACACCATACCTTCCCTAATCCGCCACATTAATTATGCATTTCTGAGAAACACACCATGGCAGGCGGGCTCTTATTCACCCACCACACTATCACCTTACTGCTTCATCTTGCCGGGCGCGATATTTAAAGTCCAGCCACACGCACGCCTCTCAGTGATCCCAGCCCACGAATGCTGCACAGAAGCCATAGCCCCAAAAGGCAAGAATACTGCCTTATTGACCTCCCTTTGAGCACCTTTTGAATGCCATGGAGGCCCACCCTGATGTCCTCTATGCCGTCCTGGCTGCAAGATGGGCAGCTGCATCATTAATCCAGCATGGGAGGTGGTGGCAGCTGTTGTCAGCGCCAATGCCCTGCAAAAGAGGACAGCCACCCAGTGCATCTACAGGATGAATTGTCTCATCCGTTCCCCCAGGGTAACTCACTCTTCTCATCACTCGCAACTCACACACTCACAAGCCCATCACACATCCACATGGATCTCACACCTCAAGGGACAACATCAGTAACTCTCACACACACCCTCACATCTCCATCAGGCTAATATCCTCTTGGGGCTTGTGTCCTCATCCTCATCCCATCATGGCTCCGCTCACCACACAAACATTCCGTCTGTTTTTATGCAGGAGAAGCCTGCTCACATCCGCAGGGAGAGGTCCCAGACCAGGGGTGGGGTGGCCTACACTAGGCCCCTCCCTCACTTTGAGGAGTGTGCCACCTCACTGACTGGTGAGGACATGGACCTTACCTGCGGCAATGGTGAGGTCGGCAGCGAACACCTTTTTGAGGATCCTGCACCACATCATCCCTCTCTCCTGCAAATGTGAGTGCGCTCTCTCCTGTTTTTGGCTCTGCTGCCATACACTCATTATCTCTACTTTGATTCACAGGGAGCTCTGCCAAGTGACCGACATCCTCAGCCAGCCAGTCCCTCAGCCCCATCCAGGTCCTCACCTCCAGACAAGGGCACACTTCCTCCATTGAAGAGCTGGAAATAAGCAGCCTGGAAGACTCACAGCACTCACCCACACCCTCCACCAGCGCAGAGACACACACCTCGGTGGAACCTAGATCTAGGGCAGGTTTGGGTTCACTATCTGGTGGTCACCGCACGGACACGTGCCCACAGCAGGAGGAGGCAGGTTCAGCCGAGCTCCCCGGCACTCGGAGGACTGCTGGGGAAGAGACATCTATGGGGTCTGAGTCAGATGATGGTGACACAGAGCTGTTGGAAGCCCTCAACAGAGTGGCTTGCGAGTCGGTGGGGTGCGTCTGCCAGCTCTCTGATGAAGTGGTGCCCATATGTGCGTGTATGGAGGTCTCATGGGGAGGATAGCGGATGTCATGGAGACATTGGTCCAGCAGATCGTGGAGATGTGTGCAGACCTGCATTCCATTGTGAGCAAGGCTCTGGCGGTATGTCCCGACTTCTGCACGTCGAGACGTGTTCTGCACTGGCTTGTTTTCCCGCCAACATGGGTGGATGATCCAGTGGAGGGGGGATGGGTCTGGCGGGCTGGCCTTATAATGATAAGCTGATGTATTACAATGAGGTTCTTGATGACCGATGGTGGGGAACGCGGCCCGCCATCGACGGGCTGAGCAGATGATGGTGACACAGAGCTGTTGGCTGAGCAAACTGTGCTTCATGACACCATGAAACCGATCTTTGGCCTTCTCGCCATCTTGTCCACTCACTCCACCTGAACACACCAGCGGGCACGGAAAATTTTGCCCAATAGGTAGGTCGATGCATAAACTAAGTATCCTGTTATTGGTTTTATTTTGTGTCTGTAGTGGTTGAATTGAACACAAAGATGCATTTAAGAGGAACCTAAATAATGACACGAGGGAGATAGGAATATAAGGATATGATGATGAGGTTAGATGAAGTTGGGTGGGTGGGGGGAGATGATCATGTGGAGCATAAACATTAGCACAGATCAGATTGATGAGGGCACCCCACAAGGTAGATTGAAGTCTTCAGCGCCCATTCATTGCCCAAAGAACAAGGCTTGTGCCATTCAGTTTCTAGCCCAGGGTCTCTGGGGGAAGAGACAAAGAGTCCTTGTTACATGGAAGTGGGGAGGGGATGCCACAGCAGGGAATTGTATCTATATTTTTACATTTGGTTGTGCCTAGAATCATCATTTAGCAAGACAAAGTTGGGGTCTTCGCATCAAGATTAGGGCCTTGACATCAAGATTGGAGCCTTGATATCAGGATGAGGTTGGTGTTATGTATTCACCAGTTTGCTGTGTATCTTAGCTATCTGATTTATCTCAGAACAATGCAAAGATGACCCTAGTTCTAAATCCCAATGGGTTTATATCTCAGAATTTAGAGGATTTTCTATACACACGTGTTCTGCTCAGATCCCTAGATCTCTCTGGAACATCTCTGATTTCTTAAATCTCTAGCTCCGTCCACAGGCTTAAGCAATCAAGCAAGTGTACAAGGATCAGTTACGAGACTAACATAATCAAACACAAATCAATAAAACCATTGAACACTACAGTATACATCTTGATACCAAATCTTGGGCCTTGACATCAAGATTGGGGCCTTGACATCAGGGTTGTGGCCTTGACATCAGGGTTGTGTCCTTGACATCAAGGTTGTGGTCTTGGCACACTGTTGGTATACGAATGGCTTCAGATGCATGAATGGTGTCTCTGGGATCCAGGGTTGTGTATCTGGATCACGGTTACCAATCACAAGCCTTCAGCATTTCCCAGCAACTAACCCACGCGCCATTCATCAGCTCGGTTCCCGCAGCTGGGGAAACTCCTGGTGTCACCAGCCAAATGCTGAGTCACATGACCCAAGCGGCTAATGTAGCAATGAAGCAAGCCTGTAACTAGCCCTGAAAATAGAATAAACTTTACTCACTTTTCAGCAATATGCCATTCTTTTATTGTGTGGGAGGACTGTGGAATTTATATCCGGGTTAAAGGTTGAAGCAGGCATAAGGAACATAAGAATGTAGGATCACAGGAACAGAAGGAGGCCATTCAATCCCTTGAGCACGTTCTGCCAC
Source organism: Cetorhinus maximus (assembly GCF_964194155.1). Lineage (NCBI taxonomy): Eukaryota > Metazoa > Chordata > Chondrichthyes > Lamniformes > Cetorhinidae > Cetorhinus > Cetorhinus maximus. The sequence continues at coordinate 178,522,047 of NC_135880.1, forward strand.
TCAGTTAGATCATGGCTGATGTGTACTTTAACTCCCATCTATGCACCTTGGTGCCATGGCCTTTAATACTCATTATCAAACAAAATTCTATCAATCACAATGTTGAAATTTTCAATTCACAGCCTCAATACTTTTTGGGGGGGCGGGGAGGGAGAGAGAGAGTTCTGGATTTCCAATAGCCTAATGTCAAAAAGTTCTTAATGCAATTTTACAGGGAGATGGTGACATAGTGGTAATGTCACTGGGCTAGTAATCCAGGGAGCCAGAATAATGCCGGGGGCATAGGTTTAAATCCCACCATGATAGTTGTGATTACACTAATTAATAATGAAATATCTGGAATCAAAAGCTAGTCTCAGTAATAGTGACCATGAAATTATCATTGATTGTCATAAATACACACCTGGTCACTAATATCCTTCAACATCTGCCGTCCTTACCTGGTCTGGCCTACATGTGACTCCAGACCCACAGCAATATGGCTGACTCTTAAAAATACCCTCTGAAGTGGACTAGCAAGACATTCAAAGGCAATGCGGAATGGGCAACAAATGCTGGCCTTATCAACGACACCCACATCCCACAAAAGAGTTTTTTTTAAAAAAGCCCTGAATGTCTTAGCTGCAATTTTAAGGTTATGACCCCATTTGAAATTAGATTGGACAGTTGGATGAAGAGAAAGAGGATTAGGGGAGAAGGCAGGGCATTGGCACAAGGTCATAATGCTCATTTGGAGAGCCAATGCAGACACGATGGGCCGAATGGCTTCCTCTTGCTGTTAAAATTCTGTGATTCTGTGATTAAGGAGGTGGCAAATAGACTGGGTGAATAAGGCTATAGGTGGGTTAACACTGGCATGCATTGCCATGCTCTAGCTCCCCCTGTGGGGAAATTCTTGTGAGCTGTCACTGTTACTTTGCTGGAAGAGTAGTGGGAATCCCATTTCTGTTTGAGATGGTCACATGTGGACTGCATGCTCGCGCGATACCCTCTCACTTTCTCCTTCAGCTCAGCTTTCTCTCGCCTGACCTACAAAAGTCATCAGATAGCAGGTGATCTGCAGCAGCCGTGTAGTGTATTGAGGATTCTATTCTAACACTCTTGTTGTACCAAGAATTCCTTGCCAGTTTTGTAAAGAAAATAAAGGGTGTGTATTTCTCTGGCGCTTTTCACAACTTCAGAACATTGCAAAGCACTTTGCAGCCAAGGAAGCACTTCTGAAGTGCAGTCACCGTTGTATTGTGGGAAAAAACGGTGACAAATTTTCACACAGCAAGATCCCACAAAGAGCACAATGAGACAAATGGCCAGCTAACCTGTTTTAGCGATGTTGGCTGAGGGATAAATATTGGCCAGAGCACCAGGGAGAACTCCCCATTCTTCTTTCAGCGGTGGTCATGGGATCTTACACGTTTACCTGAGAGAAGAGACCTGTCCTCGGTTTAAAGTCTCACCCAAAACTGGAATAGGAGATTTGCTGCTGGATCAACACATAGGGCGGAATTTTCTGTCTTCGTTGGCGTCAGGCATCATGACGGGCGTGAGCGGACAATATGGCGGGATGGCCAAAAATCGGTTTGACGACATCGTGAAACCAGTTTGCAACTGTCTGCTCCACCCGTCAATGGCGGGCTGCATTTCTGGGTGGAGCAGACAATTGCAAACTGGTTTCATGACACATCTGCTGATGTTATACATCTGATATAACATATCATTATAAGCCCTGCTTGCCGGAATCATCCCCTCACCCTAGATCATCTTGACATGCACACAGATGTTTTTCATAACTGTACATAAGCGACATGCACCTGGAGAACTGCACTTCACTTGGGATTTTGAGGTTTGTTTGCTGACCTTGCTTCGGGCAGCACTCATGGTCATCAGCGCCAGGCTTCACAGACAGCACCACATCACTTTTAGGGGGGCTCATGGGCAGGTCTCTACCTACCAGACCAGCCATAAGGTGGGGGTGGCTGTTCAATAGCTGCAGGGCTAGGGCTTGCTTGAGGAAGGGAGAGAATTGGCTTCAGGCAAGGGAAGAGGCTGCAGGACGAGAGCTGTACTAGGGAAGGAGGGTATCCCAGGGTGTGTATGGAGCACATGTCGATCAAGTGGCCTCAAGATGGTGAGGGCTGAGGAAGCAGTCTCCAGAGGAGATGAGGCCAGATGGAGATGTGAGGGTGTGTGAGAGGGTGAGTGGTGATGCCCCTTGAGCTGGCAGTGAGTGAGATGCCAGTGAATGTGTGATGGGCTTGTGCGTGAGTTTGGAGTGATGAGGTCCCTTACCCTGGCGGCACAGATGAGATCATTCACCCTCTGTCTGCACTGAATGGCCGACCTCTTCTGTGTAGCATTGGCACTGATCACCACAGCCACCGCCTCCCAAGCTGGAGTGGTGAGATTGCTGGACATCCTGCGGCCAGAGCTGGGGTGGAGGACATCACAGCGGGCCTCCAAAAGCCATTCCAATGACGGGTCACTGAACTCTTCTTGGCTTTCAGGGCCATGTCTTCACTGGGGCAGTCCTGGGCCGCAAGTGTTGAGAACTGTGCATGGCTGCGGTTTAGATATGGCACCCGGAGTGAGGAAACGGTGAGGTAACGGTGTGGCGGGTGATTCAGAGACCGTCCGCCAGCGAGACAGCGTGTTTCCTGTGGCTGCATAATTAATGAGGCTGGAAGCGGATGATATGTCATGAAAACCCGCCTTTGCGGCGGGGGTGGGGGGTGAGGTGTAAAACATTGTTTTTCACGCCCGCTACTGCACTTAGTGCAATCCTGAGATGATTTACCCATAGACTTCAATTTACTGCAACACTGATTTTCCATTTAAAATATTTTGAGTGAACAACTTTTTTTTCTCCTGAACCTTGAATGATTTGGTTCTTACACAAATCCTGAGAGGACCTTGTTCATGTTTCTCGCCGCTGCTGTGTGGAGTTCAAGCTGATTGTATGCGGGACTCTGGGGACTGTGCTAAGCTGTGTACCCATTCCTCCAGCACGTGGAGGGATGCTTCTGGCAATCGCGATACTGTTTGCTCAGTATCCATCTCAAGCTATCGAGGACTACAGTGTGTGCGAGCCCCGTTAGTTACCTCGCGACAGGCTCGTTGTAGAGATTGCACTGAGCTCAGGCTGAGACGGAAACAACCTGAGCACCATTCTCCAGAGTTGAAAACCTCGGACTGTCCCTCAGTCAGTTCATCCACTGTACAGTACACTATTCGTCCAGCTGCGCGACGTTTGCAGCCTGTTTTTTGATGCTGGGCCTAAGTCCGCAGAGGTTTTCAGCCGGCCTGCTGAGAGCCTTTGGCTTTGTTGATTAAGCCTGCAACAAGGTGGTGGGGTCGGTGATGGGGAGTTTATTACAGATTAAAGTAAGAGCTGACAAAGTGCTGGAAGCGGGTCAATTGCTATCCAAAAGACAAATTAATGTTTTGGACAGAGCTGTTCGGCAGAGTTCAGAACCCAGTGATCAAGAAAATGAAAACCCAACTCAGAGACTGCTTGGGGGGTTTGGGGGGAGGGTGAGGGGTGTCATACAGTCTCAAAACGTTGACTCTGTTTCTCTTTCCACGGATGCTGCTGGACCTGCTGAGTTTTTTTCCAGCATTTTTTGTTTCAGAGGCTGCACAACCTGTTGCCTGCTCCCAGATTGTTAGGGAGACAAAGCCTTCATAAGAACAGCTCATTTCCAACATGAATGTTCCTTTTAATGTTTTACACCTTAAACAAAGCCAGAGAGGTGTTTCTCCCAGCCTATCGAAACCTTTCCCGATTTTTGATGACTTTATCAAATTAACTTTCACCTTCTCTGTTCTAAGGAGAAAGCCTTCATTTTCCCTGGTTTCTCTTATAACTGAAATCTTGCATCCCTGGTATCATTCTAGCTAATCTCCTTGGCATTCGCTCTATGTACCTTTAAGAGAATGTAATCAGTTGACCATATGACTGTATTGACCAATCGCTACACAGCGCAGGCTTCTTGGGTGACTGTAAGTCTAGAGCTGGTGGTGATTGAAGAAGCACATCTGGGCCAGGATTTTACATTCGGTGTGCAGGGGGCGGGCCCCACATGCCAGAACGTGAAACGACGCCAGGCATGCATCCTGACGTCATCGCACAATCTCGCGACGTTTTGCTTGGCGGGCGCACGTCAGAGTTGGTTGCGTGCCCACCAATAACTAAAAGGCCTATTAAGGCCATTAACAAGTAATTAATTTCAAGTTTACGCTGCCTGTCCAACCTTACGGTCGGCGGGCAGGCACCTCATCCAAGGGCGGGATGAGGTTTCCTAAAGCTTTTACGAATTAAATAAAAACTTTTTCCTGAAAAATAAAAATATGTCCCATCTCATGTGACACAGCCACATGAGGGGACATGTTTCAACAAATTTTTATTGCACTTATTTATTTTTTCAAAAGCGCTTCAACCTCCCTGAGGCAGCTCCGTGCCCCAGGGAGACTGAAGCGCTCTTTCACGCGCAGGCACGTATGAGCGCTGGACCCGACACTCCCTCCCACAGCCCACGCAGGTAGCAATCAGCGCTACTGCTCGTGTATTACGCTGGGTGGGCCTTTATTGGCCCGCCCGCGTGAAATGACGGTGGGGAGCCAATCGCGGGCGAAGGTCAGCTCCATGACCGCCCCCGCCCGCTCCCACTGAGCCCGCCCACCGAGGGAAAAATTCAGGTCAGGGTGTCAGTGCTCTGTTCTTAGTTCCAATAAGCCACCAATGTTTGTTCAGTTAATTGGTCTCGCTGCCTATATTGTTTCAAGCACCAACTAATGTTTTAATATCAGCGGCGTTCACCAGACAAAGCAAACTCGATAACCAAAAACGTAAAACTCTCTAAGGCTTTCACATCCTTTCTAAAGTGTCCAGAATTGGACACAATATTTCAGCTGAGGCCTAACCAGTGTTTTATAAAGTTTAGGATACCTTACTTGCTTAATTGTACTCAATGCTTCTATTTGTAATGCCAAGGATCCTGTTTGGTTTTTTAACAGCATTCTCGACTTGCCCTGCCACCATCAAAGGTTTGTGTACAGACACACTCCAGCTCCCTCAATTCCTTAATCCCCGATAAGATTGCACAATTTAAGCATATCTTGCCTCTCTTCATCCTTCCTACCAAAGTGAATCCCTTCACACTTCTCTGTATTAAACTTCATCTGCCATGCAGGCTTGCCAACCCTCCAGGATTGGCCTGGAGTCTCCAGGACTTGAAGATTAATTTCCAGGACACTGCTGTGTGTAACCCTAGAGAAAAATCATAAGGACATTGAAAAAGATAGTTGTTTTTAAATTTTCTTTGAACATTTCTCTTTACCAGATATAAAAATATTGCAAAATGGGGGAAAAAAGGCTGTTCGATTAACAGTCAAGCATCATCCAATTGGGTGATGACTCTTTTTGCTTTCCAGTTGGCGTAGGAAGGCAGTACGTCACAAGAATGGATGCGGTGGTTGACTAATGGCTGGAGCATGGGGGCAAGTCATGTGATGGAACCTCCAGGAATGCATTTAATCATAGTTGGCAACCCATCTGCCAACTGCCCATCTCACCAACCTGTCCATGTCCTCCTGAAGTCGGCCACGATCCTCCTCGCTGGTTACGACATTTCCCAGCTTTATGCCATCTACAAGCTTTATGCAAAATTTCCTTTATACCCAAGTCCAGGTTATCAATGTATATCAAAAAGAGCAATGGCCCTAACACTGATCCCTGGGGATATTGCTGTACGCCTGCCTCCGGTCTGAAAAGCAACCACTTGCCACAGAGGCCTTCCTTGGTGCAGTGGGGCTGAAAGGGTTAGCTCATCCAGTGGTTATACATCTGCAGAGCAATAAAGGAAAGGACTTTTAATCGCTACAACTGAGAGATAACTCGGAGCAGGATGCGTTGTCTCATTTAGGAAGGATCAACAGGAAGCGAGAAAGCCAAGGAGCTTTGCATGCCACCGTTTGCAGAATCCCCAGCCACAGCAGGATCTCGGCAGACAGCACCTGCCCAGCTTCTTCATGACACATGCTTAGCTTGCCCACACGAAGCCAATCATCTATTCTGATTATGAGAAGTATCAGGTTAGTCATTAATCCACCACCCGCTAGCTTGCTGACGCTCCTTTCAGATTTAATACCAATGATCCCTAAGCCAGGCACCATTAATGAGCAAAAATAAGATTCAGGGGCTAAAGGTATACTTCCCCAAGACAGCGTAATATTTTATCAGCGATCTATAAATAGTAAATTGTGTTAACACAAATTAGATTGTGTGTCACAAAGGATTTAACAAATCAGTTTAACATCTATTTATCTTCTGATAGAGTGTAATGTAGCAGTTAGGTTGAGGGAGGGGTTAAGGTGATGTTCAAATCCAATCCTTGTGTGATCCCCTGGAACAGGTGGCAATCGTTTTTTTTTAGGGCAATTGATTATCTTGCCGTTTAAATGTGCAGCACTCTGGTGAACCTCTGGAGCCAGCGTGAGGGCTAACAGCGGTGTGCCATCACATGCACAGCCCAAACACAGCAAGAAGGGATTGAGAGACAAGCAACGGTCAAACACAGTCATTTCGACCTGTGCTACAATTAGTCTCTTCGTCGCTTCATTCTATGGCTTTTCCACGAACACACACACACACACACACACACACGATAGCTGCTGGTCTGGAGTGCAGTGCACCCTAAGGAAATGGGAGCCTGAGTGCCAATGAATACGCAATGATCTCAGTTCAAAGGTTTCGGTCCCTGATATAACCGAGAGGTCTTCATTAGCAAAACAAAACTCGGAAACTTAAGAAACACTGGTAAGTTTCTCTAAAACCTTTTTTCATTCTTGTGGTACTTCTATCCTTTGAAGTCAAGGCAGTATTTCCTAACAAATTAATAATATGGATGTGCATGCTATAGGAACTAGAATGCTCAACTGTGTTGTTTGTATTAATATTTCTACAAGGGAAAATTCCTCAAGATTTCATATTCATTATGCTGAGCAGTTCTGTTGCATTTTGATAAATATTCATCAGCAATAATGCGTCCATTGTGATAGAATATTTTATTTCCCCAGGAACACAGTTTGGTTAACAACATCAGTTCAATCAGGTATAAGCTTTGAAAACAAAAAAAAAGACAAAAGGCTCGTCTTTAGAAAAAAACTTTTGGGTTGATATCAGAGTTTATTGCACACTTAAGCTGAACTGAAATCAAATAAGGAAGACTCCTTCCTCTTAAAATTGGCTTCCGTCTGCAAAAGATCTAAAAGGTAGGCTAGCCCCAGTAGTTACCATTGCTGAGGTGCTAGACTTTACATTCAGGTGGACTCAGGATCAAACGGTTGCCTGACCAGCTTTCACATTCTCAGAAGGGGGTGCGGAGAGGTGGTGGGTAAATTGGAGGGGAACCTCCTCATGTGTCTGCCCCTGAGACCTGACCAAGGTGGTTATCCACAGGTCCAGACTGGACACGGCTGGTGTGGGTTTGTGTGGGGGGTATGGTGGGGAATACAGACCGGTCACTCTGACCACTCACCTCGGTTCCACAGTTATTGTCGACACCTTCGTGTGCCTGAAGAGGGAGTGTGCGGTGTTCACCAATATGCTTGAGGTCTGTTGGGCACTGCAGGGACTGGATGGCACCGTGGGCACGGGCAACAATAATATTTAAGTTTCTAGGTTTCCTTTTTTTAATGGATCGTTTCTTTATTAGCTGTGTTACCCTAAATAGAGTCGTTTTTTTGTTTGGTTTTCGGTTGATGCCAGTGGGGAAGCCCCAGGGTCTCCTTTTGGTCATCTAGGAGAGCCATGTTCTCAAAGATATTGAGCAGTCCTTGATTCAAATATAAATATAAAGCATTGCTGTACCATAGCTGAGAGTCTGCTCCAGTTTTTTAGCTTCACTTAATTCGGGTTATGGTTGTAAATAATGTTAATGCCATTATAATGCTGCATAAATGTAACATTAACCTGAATCTTCACGTAAACATTTGTTGTAGTTTTAAAAGTATTGAAAAAGTTAAAATAACTCAAAGTCAAAATCTCTTTATCCTAACCACTTAGGGGTCTCTTTTTTGGTCTGATGATGCATCAGTTATTTTAACAAAGGCATTCTTAAGAGGACTGGGAGTTGGGTTGAGTTTGGCAGGGGCCGCTAATAGGTAGGGAGAGAGTTTGTTTAAAACTTTGGATAAAATTAGCCTATTTAAACTGTGAGGGGTTGTGTATTCCTGGGTGGGTTTTCCAGGTGTAGGTTGAGGACTACAATTCCCAGAATGCTCAAGAGTCCCAGCGCAGGCACACAGCATGGCAGGGAGGCAGGCCGCGTGTGGTTGGTTCGGCGTTCCTCTGCAGTTGCAGTGATTGGGCAGAGCGCCTGCATGGTGGTGTGGTGGAGTACTGAGCCATACAGATAAGGAGCATTCTTGGGCTTGACCCTAAATCTATACTCAGTTTTCTGGCCTCATCAGGGGGAGGCCCATCGCTGTTGGGCTTAATCAGCTAGGATTCCTGCTTTAGATACCTATTTGGTTTTTGGTGTTGGAAAGTGTATGGATCTCAAATGTTGGGAAGGCCTGATTAAACTAAGATAATCACACGATCAAATATTGTGCCAATGCTGACAGCGTGTACACACACAGGAAGATTAACCAATAGGGTTAACGTAAGAACATAAGAACTAGGAGCAGGGCAATGCTTTTTGGCCCCTCAAGCCTGTTCCACCATTCAATAACACCATGGCTGATCTGATTGCGGCCTCAACTCCACTTTCCTGCCTGTCCCTCATAACCCTTGACTCCCTTGTCAATTAAAAGTCTGTCTAACCCAGCCTTGAATAAATTCAATGACCCAAGCTCCAACGCCCACTGAGGTAGAGAATCCCAAAACTTGAGAGAAGGAATTCCTCCTCATCTCTGTCTTAAATGGGAGACCTCTCATTTTGAAACTGTGCTCCCTAGTTCTAGATTCTCACGCGAGGGGAAACATTCTCTCAACCTCTACTCTGTCAAGCCCCCTCAGAGTCTTAAATGTTTCAATAAAATCATCTCTTATTCTTCTAAATTGCAATGAGTATAGGCCAAACCTGCTCAACCTTTCCTCATAAGACAACCCCACCCCCATCCCAGGAATCAGACCAGTGAACCTTCTCTGAACAATGCAAGTATATCCGTCCTTAAGTGAGATGACCAAAACCATACACAGTACTCTAGGCATGCTCTCACTAATGCCCCGTGCAGTTGTAGCAAGACTTCCCAACTTATAAACTCTATCCCACTTGCAATAAAGGACAACATTCCATTTGTCTTCCTAATTACTTGCTAGATAACGTCGTGCTGGATGATGGACAATGTCTGTGGGATGATACCTCAGGCTAGGCCATGATCTTCAGTGAAGCAATCTGAGTGGAAAATGAAAGGGAACCTCTGTTCAAAGACCCAGTGAAGAAGACAGAAGATCTTCACTCTGCTTTTTGGGGCCCGCATTAAGCTGCCAGCCCAACCAATCTGGCCACCACGGGGTCCACTTCAGTTCCTCTCAAGCAACTTAACAGGTGTGAAAAAGAAGCATAATATCTGGAAGAGAAATCAAGAACTCATATTAGTAAATTTAACTCAAGGAGGGAGTGGTGAATCTTCCATCTTAAAAGAAGTGATCTAACATTCTACATGTGGCGATAAGAGTGGAACACACAAACATTTTGGGTTAAGTTGTTACAGCCTTGAAGCACATCTGGCACATCAGAATATTTCTGGACCAGAGAACGTTTCCCACTTTCACTGCACTGTTGTAAAGATGTAAATGCACTAGAGAGGGTACAGAGGAGATTTTGATAGATGGATAAATAATTGGTTTATTGAAACATCTCCATATTGGCGGGTGCTGAATTGTGATGATGATACAAATAAAACCAGTAATAATAATTCATAACATAGCTATAGACAATCATTAAAGTAAAAATGAAGTGTAAAATAATAAACGGATTGCACAATTATGAACATTTCAGTGTACGGCAGTGGCATTGTGGTATTGTCACTGGACTCATATTCTAGAGACCCAGGGTCATGCTCTGGGGGCCTGGGTCCGAATCCCATCACAGCAGATGGTGAAATTTGAATTCAATTTTTAAAAATCTGGAATTAAAAGTCTGATGATGACCATGAAGCCATTGTTGTAAAAACCCATCTGGTTCACTACTGTCCTTTAGGGAAGGAAATCTGCCATCCTTACCCCGTCTGGCCTACATGTGACTCCAGGCCCATAGCAATGTGGTTGACTGTTAAAAAAAAATGTCTGCTGAACAAGGGCAATTAGGGATGGGCAATAAACGCTGGCCTAGCCAGCGACACCCACGTCCCATGAAAAATAAAAAAATGCTGGTCTCCTTAATTAACAGAATAAAAATGAAAGGTCTACTACACTCTACATTTCATATTAAAGTCCATAGATCACATGTTGTTGGGCTGAGTTCATTACATTCTCAGTCATCTACATGCTATTCATGTGTTTTATAAAGTAGAGGATTTGTATTTATATTTCACGAGGCTGCTGCCTGGACTAGAGAACTGTAGCGATGAGAAAAGGTTGGATAGGTTGGGTTTGTTTTCTTTGGAACAGAGGAGACCTGGGCCAGAATTTTACAACCACTTTGTGGTGGGGATGGGGCTATAAAATGTGACGAGCCATTCTAAACTCCATCAGGACCATAAAATCCTGCTGTCATAACATTCCACCCCTAATGTATAAAATTTGAGGGGTCTAGATAGATTGGGTAGGTAGGACCTAATCACCCTGTTTGAGGGGTTCATACCCAGGGGGCAGAGATGTAGGGTTAGAAGTAGGAGGTTCAGATGGGTTTTGAGGGGATCATTGGAGAATGTTGGGGATCTGGAATTCAGTTAAACAGCATTTTTAACATACTTGGATATGCACTTAAAGTGCTGTAACAAGGCTAGGCTGGAAAGTGGGATTAGGCTGGAGGCTGCATGGCGACTGGCACACACACGATGGGCCAAATAGCCTCCATCCATGTTGTAAAATTTCTGCCATTCTATGATCCTATTATTGGGCCTTTTGTTGTCACACTTCACCTTTATTAGAAATTTATTGCTGTTTCCACTAATTAAGCAGAATAAGCAGACACTTTGATTAGGGGGAAGGGAATTTACAGGTCAAAATGTATAAAACTCTCTGAAAAAAAGTACATTTTAAAATGACACGATTGTTAATGTACCAGTGAGAAAAAAAAGATGAGAAAGAAAATATCACTATTAGTTGAAATTTTTTCCAATTTATTCAATTTTGAAGGATGTGTGGGGCTATGGGTTTCTGTGATATATTTTCATGCCTGGGACCTATTTTAAACTTGGGTAGTGTCACAAGTTATGGGGTCTAATTAAGCAGAAATTGGCATTAAATTTTCTGTGTCACTCAAAAAAGACCTTAACGTTGGCAGATGTGGAACTCAAAACGTTCAGTGTTGTAATAAACAGTTTTTGTGTTGGGTTTTTTACTTAAGCAGTTGTGGCTTACAATGGGCATTAAGCATCTGGCCTGTGCTGTGCCTCATAGAGGGTGCTTGATGCTGTTAATCAGTGAAAAATGTATATAAGTATTTTACTCAGCATTGATTTGTTCAATTTTGTTTTTAAATTATGAGAATGCACTTTCTGTAATGTTTTCAGTTCAGGAATTCAATGTACTAATTATGAATTCTTTACGCCTCCAGTGTCTCTATGTTGTCAGACTGCTTGTCTGACATTCAGTTCTTAAGTGAGCCACAGTATTCTCCAGTTAAGTACTGGAGTGGTATTGTCTTTAACTCCCAACACAGATTCTGTGCCCTACTCATCAACTCCCTGCCATTGTCTGTGGCTGAACTGCATTGGGTATATCCTAACTCGAACCAAGTCCCTTTCACCCATCACCCACTGTGTTTGATGATCTACATTGGCTCCCAGCCCTGGAATGCCTCCATTTTAAATTTCTCAACCTACTTTTCAATTCCCTCCAGGAGCTGAATTTTGCCCTCGTCGGGTGGGTGTGGCGAGCGGGACCGGGAGCGGCCATGAAACCGACTGCCACCCGTGATCGGGCCCTGACTGCGATTTCATGCTGGCTGGCCAATTAAGGCCCAGCCCGCGTGAAACACGGCTCACCGTAGGTCGGGAAGGGCCGAGCAGGGGCAGGGGCCTGTTTGCCGCTGTGTCCAATGGCGACCTGGTGGCTGGTATAAAGGAGGCCCGGGCAGCCCCGGAAAGGCTGCCAGCGAAGGACGTCTGGCTGCCGTTCGGACGATGCACTCGGGTGTGGCAGCAAACACCAGGCAGGACGGCAGGTCAGGTGGGTACCTCGCTCCCTTCTTTTCTGCTGAGTGCCTTGGTGTCCTGCTGGAGGAGGTGGCTGCCAGGAAGGACACCTTTGTCCCCAGAGATGAGAGGAGGAGATGGCTGCACCTCACCAAGAGGGCATGGGAAGAGGTGACAGCCCTGGTGAGCAGCTGTGAGGTGGTGTGGCGCACATGGGTGCAGTGCCGGAAGCGCTTCAATGACCTGCTGCACTCAGGAAGGGTGAGTACCGTGTTGACATGGGTCAGTGTGCAGATGCGTTAAGGTCTGGCTGTCCCCCCATGGACCTCAGCAGTGCTAGAGTCTGAGTGCCAACTGTCAATCGTGCCAGAGCTGGCCAAGGGTTTGAGCCCTGTCTGCTTGGACTGAGTGCCTTGCGGCTCGAGGGCCATGTCTAGGATGTGCCCTGCGAGGTGTTCCTCAGCTGGGTTTGGCCAGGCTGCAATGGTGTTGCAGGTAAAGAGTGGACTAATCAATGCTCCTCTGTCCTTTCAGGAGAAGACAAGCCATAACCAATCAGAGAGGTCACGTACAGGCGGAGGCCCGCCCAGCCTGCTGCTGCTGTCCTGGTTCGAGCAGGATGCTTATGAGCTGGAGAGCTGGCACGCTTCCAGTGCAACCAGATGTGGAGAGATGGGGTGCCAGACGATGGTAAGAGTTCAGTGCACCGAGGTGAGACTCTTGGATGGTGCAACTATTCTAGTGACGTCTCCTCATTGATGTGAGCCTCAAACCTGGCGTCCCCATCGATCATTGGAAGACATTGGCACCGTGATGCAGATCTCCATTGTCTCACCAGGGTGCCTAGCATGCACAGTGACAGTGCGATGACCTTAACTAATGGCATGTCCTTGTTCTCCCTTTTAGGTTCGCCAGCAGGCGTCCTATCTGTAGACCCTGAAGGTCTACCTCCAACGCCAGAGGACCACTGGGCATCTCTGTCACCTGCATCACACCCACCCTCTGAAGCAGGCACCAGCGTAGATACCAGCACCTCGGTGGGCATTAGTTCGGCGTCTAGTATCTCGGTGCACATTGGTGAGGGCACCTCACACTCGTTGAGGTACAGGCGGAGGCAGAGAGTGCCCAGGGCGACGGCAGTCAGAGAACTGCTGGAGACCGGAACAGTGCTTAGTCGAAGGCTGGTGATGAGCCTCTGGAGTTGACCATTTGGCGGCAGATGCTGGATGTTGAGCAACACGTGCGGAAGCATCTGACAGAGGTCCAGGGGAGAATGCGTGCCATGGTCTCTGTGATGGAGGAGTCAATGCGGAGCATGAGCACTGTGTTGACCATCATGGGCGACTTCATGGAGAGGCAGCTCCAGGGACAGAATGAGGGGTTCCTAGGGTTGCGCTCGGACCTGCAAGCCCTCACACAGGCACTGACCTCAGGTGGTCAGTGTCAGTGTGGGAGATGGAAGGCACCCAGTATCCTAGTTAGGTGCCTGTCCAATGGCACGAGGGAGGTCCACAGTGACCTTATGTTGGTGTACGAGCTGCCCGTCGTCCTTGCAGGCTCCTGTCAGGGCCCTCCGGATGATGACAGCAGCTCCTCCGCCCCTCTGCCAGTGACCATTGGATCTGATGAGGCTGCAGCGACTGGGGAGGTGCCAGGCATGCCACTGGCCAGCCATGGCACAGCCAGCACAGGTTCCACTGGCCTGAGGATGACAGCCAATATCATCAAGGCCAACAAGACAGCAGAGTCAGCAGGTTGTCTCCAATGCCGGTGCCAGCGAGGTGGGAGCACCTACACATAGCACTCACAAGCGGAAGTTAAAGGCACCATGAGCACAAGAGGGACAGGTCACGGGTGATTTTATGTTCATTTACGTTTAGTTAATGTATACTGGTCTGGGACTTAAGACTAGGGAAGTTGATGTAAATAGTCTGTACTTGTCAAAATTATATAAATCTGTTTTTGTCATCATGGCCTGAGTATGCTTCACATTTTTATTTTATTGATGCAGGGTAAGCCAGTATGTAATGCTGGACGTAAGAGGCTCTGAACTTTATTGCACAGGCACTGTGTATTCTTTGCGTTCATAAGAAAGGGTCCTTTCAGACATCCGGGATGGAAGAGGCAGCCCTGGCTTGAAGCTGATCTTTGGTAGCCTAGCTGAAGGAGCATTGGATTAAGGCGTCCCTGCCTCCCTGGAGGTAACCGAGGTCTGTATCCACACCCTCAGTGTGCTCCACATAGTGCTCATCTTCGGACTCACTACTGGACTCATCCTCTGTGGCCTGTGCAGCTGCATCAAGATCCTCTTCTTCCAGTGGGTCCCCCCTTGCCAGTGCCAGATTGTGGAGAGCGCAGCATGTAACCACTATCAGTGACACCCACTCTGGGGGGTATTGTAGTGCTCCCCCTGAACGGTCCAGGCACCAGAAGTGCATCTTCAGAAGACCTGTGGTGCTCTCTCACCACTGCCCTTGTGGAGGCATGGCTCATATTGTAACACTTCTCTGCCTCTGTTCTTGGGTGGTGGAGAGACTCTTCAGCAGATAGTCCTTGTCACCCAGCAGCCATCCATCCAGTCGGGCTGGAGCACTGAAGAGCCTCGGCACCTCGGAGTGTCTCAGGGTGTAGGCGTCATGGGAGCTGCCAGGGTACCTTGCACACAATTGCAGAATCTACATCCTGTGATCACACACTATCTGCACGTTCGAAGGCACCGGCCTCACCCGCTGGCTCCTTGATGGCCATATGTGTACAGTCGATTGCACCCTGGACGTGGGGGACCCAGCAATTGCTGCAAAGCCTCTGGTTTGCTCAGCCTGGCTGGCCTCGTCCATATAGTAAAGAATAAAGGTCAGTATCTGCCTGAACAGAGCTTCTGCCACCAACTTGATGTAACTATGAATAGGCGATTGAAAGACTCCACAAAGATCCCCCACTAAGCCCTGGAAAGAACCAGAGGCATAGAATTTGAGGGCCACTGTGACCTTCAGAGCCACTGGCATGGGGTGTCCACCCAGACAGTCAGAGCTGATTTCAGGCCCAATCATCTGGCAAATGAAGGTGACGGTCTCCCTCGAGAGGTGGAGCCTCCTTCGGCATTGCACCTGGGACATATTGAGGTAGCTGCATCCGCTGCCTGGCAGCAGGATAGTAGTGTCTTCTGTAGCCCCTTCCGCCTTGGACTTCCTGTTGGCCTTGCGCCCCTTGTGCCTGTGCCTCTCTTCCCACAGGTCCCTCCCCTGGAAGCTGCAGAGGACGCGTGGCCTCCTCTCCCTTCTACCCCTTTCTTCCTCCTCAGAGGAGGTGTCTCCAGCAGAAACCACAATCCCCATTACCAGGGTAAGGAAAGGCTGTCTGATACCTGGAAGGGTCCACATGGTCTGAAACCTCTGGGGGCCTGGCAGAGAGCAATGAGTCCTGAAACGAGGCCTGGGAAAGCTAAGAATGAAGCCCTGAACAGAGATGAAGTACCAAGAAGCAGCCAGCTGCAAACTATCTCCAAAACTCCTCACTACTCACACTGGCAATGCTGCTGACCCTTTTTATCCTGCGCTTTGATGAGGTTTGAGGAAATGACGGCTGGTCGCCTGCCTGTTTCGCCTGTGCGATGAGCAGAAAATCGCACGGCAATGAAAAATCTCAGCCAATTGCATTGCTAAGGACCTTAAGTGGCCTGTTAATTAATGCTGGGCGCAGCTCCAGCACCTGCGTGCACCTGCCGAGCGAAAGGTCGCGAGAGTACGCAATGACGTCGGGACGCTCACCTGATGTCATCGCGCACTAGTTTACTCTCCGTTCAGGTTGGGAGTGTGCCTGAGGGAAAAATTCTGCTCCATGAATTCACCCTTCCTTATCTCTATAGCCTCCTCCTGCTCTAGGACCCTCCGAGATCTCCACACTCCTTCAATTCTTGTCACATGTGCGTCCCTGATTTTAGTCGCTCCACGATTGGTGACTATGACTTCAGCTGAGCTTTGCAATTTCCTTCCTAACCCTCCCTGCCTCTCCCCTCCTTTAACACACTCCCTAAAACCTACTTCTGTTGTCATCTGTCCTAATGTCTCCTTTGGAGCTAAATGTTATTAAACAGTAAATTCTGGAAATACGCAGCCGATCTGGCAGCTTCTGTGGAGAGAGAAGCAGAGTTAACATTTCAGGTCGATGACCTTTCATCAAAACCATTCGAATTGAAAAGTTAACTCTGTTTCTCGCCACAGGTGCCACTTGACCCTCTGAGTATTTCCAGCATTTACTGTTCTTATTTCAGCTTTCCAGTATTGCGGTATTTTGCTTTTGTATTAGTGTCAAATGTTGTTTGATAATCGCACCTGTGAAGCGCACCAGGACATCTCAGTATGTTGAAGGCATTCTTTAAATACAAGTTGTTATTGCTCACAATCATATTTGGCTTAAACTGACCTTCCGACCCCATGTCCTCTTCGTCACGATGATCGCTATTTCTATAACATTACACACCCCTCCCCTATTTCTGTGGAAAACCTCGTCTAGGGGCAGCATTTTCTGCTCGGCACGCGCCCGACCCAAACAAGCGTAAAATGACGTGCAGTGATGATGTCAGGCGAGCGTCCCGGTGTCATCGCGCACTTGCATGATATTTTGGTCGGCAGGCACGTGCAGGAATCGGCAGCGTGCCCGCCGACAATTAACAGGCCTATTAAGGTCATTAAGGATCTAATTGAATTCAATTGTTCGCTGCCCGTCCAACCTTATGGTTGGCAGGAGGCGAAAAGGCCAAGCGGCCGTTGGATTTCTTGCGAAACCCGATCGGCGGGCGGAATGAGGTTTTGATCCATCATTAAAAAAATATATATAAAATTTTCAAACTAATTGCTAACATCTTCCCCGCTCACGTGACAGAGTCACATGAGGGGACATGTTGTTAACATTTTAAAAATCTTTGTTTTTTTATTTTCATAAATCTTCATCTCCCTGAGGCAGTTCTGAACTTCCCTGCTTGCCCTCCTCACCCCCCCACACATAGGCAGCGCTGAGCGCTTCAGCACACATTTCACACTGGGCAGGCCTTAATTGGCCCACCAGGGTGAAATCGCGATCGTGGCCCAATTGCGGACGACAGTCGGCTTCCCGACCACTCCCATTCGCCCCTGCCTAGCCTGCCAGCCTCTTATCCTCCACTCTCTGTAAACTTCAGTTCACCAAAAATTCTACAGCCCCTATCCTAAATTGCACCAAGTCTTGCTCACCTGTTTCTCTCTCTCATTATGGGACTACACTGACTTCCAAAAGCCCAAATCCTTAAATTTAAAATCGCCTGAATGGCCTCACCTCTCCTTATCTTGATAACGTCCTCCAAACCCATCTCTCTGTTCCTTTAACACGTGCGCTCTTGTTCATCGACATCTCTCTTCACCCCCATCACCAGCAGGGCCATAGGCTGAAGTTCTCGTCCTAAACCCCTCTGCCCCCTTGTCTTTCCTTCCCTCCTTGTAACCCAAGGCTGACCAAGGGGAATGATAGCATAGTGGTAATGTTGCAGAGCTAGAAATTTAGTGGCCTGCATGAATACTCTGGAGACATGAGTTCAAATCCCACCATGGTAGCTGTGGGAACCTAAATTTGGAATTAAATTGCTAGCCTCATTAATAGTGAAACCACCAGATCATCAGGAAAAACCTTAAGGGGGGAAAGTCTGCCATCCTTGTCTGGCCTGTCATGTAAATGTGATCCCAGGTCCACAGCAATGTGATTTACTCTGATATGACTCCGCAAACAACTCAAATGTGTCAAACCGCTAAGGGAAAAAGCACTATGGGTGTTATTATGCCTCAAGGACTGCAGCAGTTCAAGAAGGTGGCTCACCACCACCTTCTCAAGGGCAGTTAGGGATGTGCAGCAAATGCTGACCTATCCAGGGATACTCATGTCCCAAGAATGAATTTTTTTAAAAATGGTCACCCCGTCCTAATATACCCTTTGTGCTGATGTCCATTTTTTGCTTGATTACACTTTTGTGAAGTGCCTTGAGATGGTTCTTCTCTATTGAAGGTGCTAAATCAATGAAAGTTGTTGTAGTTCGAGTCTGATTTATATTTATTCTATCTAGACCACAGAGCCTTCTACCAATGTAGAGGCCGGTTTGCAATACTAGCGTCACTATGGAAACCTGAGAGCTCTCATGGATAATTGGTAAAAGACTGTCTGAAAGAAAATGTCATGGATGATATTATTTGCCTGGTTGGAAACGTATTTACTAGCACGTTTAAATATCTTAGTTTGTGTATAATTTTAAAAGTGTCACGGTATGATTCAGCCAGTGTAATAAAACAAGCTGTAAAAGTGAAAAAATAATCTGTTTTATTGTGGCTATGAATTAAACTCTAGCATGGGGTGAAACTTGAGAGACCGAGACTGAGTTAGATATCTGCTTGATCTTGTTTTTGTTGCTTGGAGATTGCTCTTAGTTGTGTTTGAAGCTAGTTGCTTTAAAACAGAAACCTTCGTATACATTGAGTATTGGGTCAGAGACCACGAGTGCATCATTTCCTATGGTGGTGGGGGGAATCCAGAACAAGGGGGCAGAACTTCAAAATTAGAGACAGCCCTTTCTGGGGTGATGTCAGGAAGCACTTTTTCACATAAGGGGCAGTGGAAATCTGGAACTCTCTCCCCAAAAATGCTGCTGAGGTTGGGGAGGGTCAATTGAAAATTTCGAACTGAGATTGATAGATTTTTGTTAGACAAGGGGGTATTAAGATCCAAAGTCAGGTAGATGGAGTTAAGATGCAGCTCCTGATCTAATTGAATGGATGAACATGCTTGAGGGGCTGATTGGCCTCCACCTGTCCCTATGAATGTGATGAGTTTAATTTTTCTTTTATCTTTAGTAACCAGATGGAGAGGGCATCTCGGCTCAAATGAAATCTGAGTTATCT
Organism: Cetorhinus maximus; assembly: GCF_964194155.1. NCBI lineage: Eukaryota > Metazoa > Chordata > Chondrichthyes > Lamniformes > Cetorhinidae > Cetorhinus > Cetorhinus maximus. The sequence goes on from NC_135880.1 coordinate 178,541,267, forward strand.
TCATCATAAGATCGCCATCGATTGTCTGAACAACAAAGTGTAAGGCGTGGAAAGATCCATGGTTCGTTTAGTCTCCCATCCTGCTGTAGGAGGATGTGTTCAGGTTAGCTTCTTGGGTTGGGCTCAAAGATCTCCGAAATACTTTTTTAGTGAATGGTTTGGAAATTGACTATATCTGATTAGAACACAATATAATAAAGGCAACTTGCAAATTCATTCTAACTTGAGTCAGATATCGGCTTAATCTTGTTTTTGTTGTTTGGAGTTTGCACTTAATTGTGTTTGAAGCTAGTTGCTTAAAAACAGAAATCTTGATAGATATTGAGTATTGTATCAGAGACCACGAGTGCATTATTTGCAATTGGAAATCTAATGGCATAAATACATTTTCCATGGCAATCTCACACTTCCATTGGAATTAAGCTTGTGCTGGTTCACATATTGTGGACCGACCCTAAAAATTCTGAGCCCGCAGGTCATACCACATGCATTATGTGCTAGTGCTACAAAGAAAAATTGATAGGTTGCAATATTCAAGACTGTGGTCAGCAGTTAAGCAATGGCACTCACCATTGACCTCAAATAAGTTTCGCACAAAGATCTAGTGATCTCTGTAGCACCAGTTTCGCTTTTTCCAGTATTAGTTTGAATCTGGTACCAAGCCAAAGAGATCTCCTGGTGTCCAGTTACCATGATATCATCAAGCAGGCTATGCAACTAATCATATTGAAGCATTATCACAGTCAGCAAATCAGGAAGTAAAACATGCTAATATAGAATAAAGACAGAAAAACTCAGCAGGTTTGGCAGCATCTGTGGAGAGAGAAACAGAGTTAACATTTTGAGTCCATATGACTCTTCTTTAGAGCTAAAGAGAAGTAGAAATGTGATGGATTTTATACTGTTTAAGAGGGGGTGGAACAGGTGGAACGAGATAGAAGGTCAGGAATAAGTGACAGCTAAGGAGAGATTGACAAAGATGTCATGGTCACAAGACAAAGGCAGTGTTAATGGTAGTGGTAAAGAGTAAAGAAGGTGTTGACAGTGACATAAAGGTAAGATAGCAGAAGGTGTTAATAGCAGAACAAGGGCCAACCCTCTGTGAAAGCAAAACATTATGTAAAACGTAAGATGTAAAATGTAAACTTTATGTTAAATGCACTGGTTATCCTTCACTTTTAATTATTTTTTTCACAGAGTGAAATAGTCAATTAGGACATATGTAAGGGATTAAATAGAAACTAGAATATCATGAACAAACTTTAAAAAAAAATTAAAACTAGATAGAACTTTTTTTATCATAATGGAGAAATTTGACATTCCACAAATATAAAATTAGTTTCTCACAGCCAGTGAGGCTGTTTGTCAGCAATTATAAACTTAGTATGTTGCTAAAAAAAAAAGTTAAACCTCATTCAACAAGATGCAACATTTTTGACTGCTTTTACAACAAGACAAATGTTTTACTCTAGAAAGCCAGTTGGTGAATGATAGAACTGAAGCCAATCTTCAGACACTTTTATATTTATTTACAGAGTTAATCATTACAAGCATGCACCTCCTAACTGCAACAACCACAGTTTGAATCTATGTTATTTATAGGAGCCTCAAGTTAATGCCCACCACCTGCATATAAAAAAAATTTTTTACACCCAGCTCTCCTCACTCTCAGGCTGCAACTGCAGCAGCAACGAGCAGCAAATGAGCCACAGGTGAGAACAATTGGGGAGAATGAGCTCTTTTAAAGCCAACCTAATAAACTAAATTAACAAAATGAGAGATAAAATAAACACAGCCCCTAAGTTAGGTTAGCTGTATAACCAAGGACAAAGTTTAAAGAAAACTTACAAACATCAAATCAAAATGTGATTAAGAGGGTCGATAAAGCTGCCCAGCCCCCGCAGTGCCCACCGGGCACGGAAGGCCTCGACGGTGCTGGCAGACACTGCGTGCTCCCCCTCCAGGGACACCTGGCTGTGAACATAGCCGTGGCAGAGGGGCAAACAGTCGAGTGGGACAACCCCCTCGATCGCCCGCTGCCTGAACCTATTAATGGCTAACTTGGCCAAGCCCAGGAGCAGGTTCATGAGGAGGTCCTCCTCCTTCATGGCTCCCCTCTGCACTGGGTGAACACCTGCATAAAGTTGAACACAATTAATATACAATTAACAACTATTAGCATAAAAGGGCAAGTTCTTAACAACTCAGTGATTTCTAATTGATTACAATCGGTGGGGTTGGGGTTGGGGTTGGGGTTGGGGTTGGGGTTGGGGTTGGGGTTGGGGTTGGGGTTGGGGTTGGGGTTGGGGTTGGGGTTGGGGTTGGGGTTGGGGTTGGGGTTGGGGTTGGGGTTGGGGTTGGGGTTGGGGTTGGGGTTGGGGGAGGTGTGGCAACAGCACAGCCTATGGGGAATCGTAGAATCATTGAGAGCAACTTCCAGATCGCTACGGTTAACAGCGCATGTGCAAACTCTAGGAGTTGCTGTCAATTTCATTGGAATGCTGACAGTTTCACTTTCATTAGTAACTTAATATCCAGGCCCTTATGATTGACAAATGCACTGCAATGTTTTCTTTTCCCCCGAGGAGCCAACTAATGAAGTGACTTAAATCTGGTGAGTGATACATCACCGGTTAGATCCAAGGGATGGTTTATGGGGTGCATTAAAGTATCAATAGTAAAGCTTCAATTTGGATTAATCTAGTCAATGTGTTCTTACCTGCTTCAGATTAACTATCATTTTTGCCCGGTTGCTATGGGAACATTGCAGATGGCTGCCTGATTAATCTGCAGGTTATGTTCAATTCTGTTTGAAACCTGTTGGTTCTCAGGAAATGCTTAAGGCAGGTGGTTCGATGGATGAATTTCACTACATTAATACAGAGAAGCAGCTTGTAGCTGGAAACATTTAGTCCGCAGTGAGTTCAATTGATTGTCTCACCATTATTAAGAAAACAAATACTAGAAGATAACAAATTAAAATCTAAAATCCATAGAACCATAGAAAAGTTATGGAGCAAAAAGAGGCCATTCAGCCCATCATGTCTGCGCCAGAACAAGTTTTGGTAACGTTTCTGCCCAGTTGGACAAGTCGGGATTTTTCTGGGGGTGGGTGGTAGCGGGTGGTGGGGCGGAATAGAAAATTCACTTAACTTGCATGAGAACTGAAGAGGCTCAAACGTTTTACAAGACTGAGATGTACTGGCATAGGTTCCGGATATAAGGTTTCTAACTCTAGCCAGATGCAATCCTGGAGGTATCATCACGCGTCTTCCCATTGCCTGTTTAACATGTCCATTGTTACACCACACTGCCAATTGGAAAGACAACAAACTTTACACTACCCAGTTGGATGATTCATAGAATCACAGAAGTTTACAGCACAGAAACAGCCATTCAAGCCATCGAGCCTGTTGCAGCTCTTTGAAAGTGCAGACTTGCTTCGTCCAACACCCCAACTTTTTGTCTGTAACCTAGTAAGTTACTCATCCTCAAATACCTGTCCAACTTTCTTAACGTCACAGAGTCATTTATGGCACAGATGGAGACTATTCTGCCCATCACATCTATGCCAGCTCTCTGCGGAGCAATCTCATCAATCCCACTCTCCCACTCGATCTCTGTAGCCCTGCAAGTTTATTTGCTTCAAGTGCCCATTAAATTTCCTTTTGAAACTTGTCTCTACTTCCCTTAAAATTATTGATGGAATCAGTGCCACCCTTTCAGGTCGAGCATTCCCAGATGCTGATAGCTCACCGAGTGAAAGCACTTCTCCTCATCTCCTCTCTAGATATTTATTTATTATTTATTTATTCATTCAAGGGATGTGGGCTTCACTGGCTGGGCCAGCATTTATTGCCCATCTCTAGCTGCCCTTGAGAAGGTGGTGGTGAGCTGCCTTCTTGTACTGCTGCAGCCCATGTGGTGTAGGTACACCCACAGTGCTGTTAGGGAGGGAGTTCCAGGATTTTGACTCAGCGACAGTGAAGGAACAGCGATATATTTCCAAGCCAGGATAGTGAGTGACTTGGAGGGAGGCCAGGTGGTGGTGTTCCCATGTGCCTGTTGCCCTTGTCCTTCTGGATGGTAGCGGTCGTGGGTTTGGAAGGTGCTGCCTAAGCAGCCTTGGTGAGTTCCTGCAGTGCATCTTGTAGATGGTACACACTGCTGCTACTGTGCATTAGTGATGGAGGGAGTGAATGTTTGTGGATGTCATGCCAATCAAGCGGGCTGCTTTGTCCTGGATGGTGTCAAGCTTCTTGAGTGTTGTTGGAGCTGCACTCATCCAGGTAAGTGGAGAGTATTCCATTACATTCCTGACTTGTGCCTTGTGATTGGTGGACAGGCTTTGGGGAGTCAGGAGGTTAGTTACTAGCTGCAGGGTTCCTAGACTCTGAGCTGCTTTTGTAGCCACAGTATTTATATAGCCAGTCCAGTTCAGTTTCTGGTCAATGTTAACCCCCAGAATGTTGATAGTTGGGGACTCAGTGATGATAATGCCATTGAATATCAAGGGACAATGGTTAGATTCTCTCTTGTTGGAGCTGGTCATTGCCTGCACCTGTGTGGTGTGAATGTTACTTGCTACTTGTCAGCCAAAGCCTGAATATTGTCCAGGTCTTGCTGCATTTGGACATGGACTGCTTCAGTGTCTGAGGAGTCGCGAATGGTGCTGAACATTGTGCAATCATCAGCGAATATCCCCAATTCTCACCTTCTGATGGAAGAAAGGTCATTGATGAAGCAGCTGAAGATGGTTGGGCCTAGGACACTACCCTGAGGAATTCCTGCAGTGATGCCCTGGAGCTGAGGTGACTGACCTCCAACAACCACAACCATCTTTCTTTGTGCTAGTTATGAATCCAACCAGTGGAGAGTTTTCCCCCTGATTCCTGTTGACTCCAGTTTTACTAGGGCTCCTTGATACCACACTCTGTCAAATGCTGCCTTGATGTCAAGGGCAGTCACTCTCACCTCACCTCAGGAGTTCAGCTCTTTTGTCCATGTTTGAACCAAGGCCGTAATGAGATCAGGAGCTGAGTGGCCCTGGCGGAACCCAAACTGGGCGTCAGTGAGCAGGTTATTTCTAAGCAAGTGCCGCTAGACAGCACTGTTGATGACCTCTTCCATTACTTTACTGATGATGGAGAGTAGACTGATGAGGTGGTAATTGGCCGGGTTGGATTTGTCCTGCTTTTTAGTGTACAGGACATACCTGGGCAAATTTCCACATAACCGGGTAGATGCCAGTGTTGTAGTTGTAATGGAACAGCTTGGCTAGGGGTGCGGCAAGTTCTGGAGCACAAGTCTTCAGAAATATTGTCAGGGCCCATAGCCTTTACAGCATCAGTCATTTCTTGATATCATGTGGAGTGAATTGAATTGGCTGAAGACCGGCATCTGGCCAAGATGGATCACCCACTCGGCACTTCTGGCTGAAGATTGTAGCAAATGCTTCAGCCTTATCTGTTGCACTGATGTGCTGTGCTTCCCCATCATTGAGGTGGGGATATTTGTGCAGCCTCCTCCTCCAGTGAGTTGTTTAATTGTCCACCACTAATTAAGGCTGGATGTGGCAGGACTGCAGAACTTAGATCTGATCTTTTGGTTGTGGGATCGCTTAGCTCTATCACTTGCTGCTTAGCATGCAAGTAGTCCTGTGTTATAGCTTCACCGGCTGACACCTCATTTTTAGACATGCCTGGAGCTGATCCTAACGTGTCCTTCTGCACTCTTCATTGAACCAGGGTTGATCCCTGGCTTAATGGTAATGGTAGAGTGGGGCATATGCTGGGCCATGAGGTTACAGATTGTGTTCGAGTACAATTCTGCTGCTGATGGCCCACCAACGCCTCATGGTTGCTCAGTCTTAAGTTGCTAGATCTGTTCAAAATCTATCCCATTAAGCATGGTTGTAGTGCCACACCACATGTTGGAGGGTATCCTCAATGTGAAGGTGGGGCTTTGTCTCCATAAGGACTGTGCGGTGGTCACTCCTACAGATAATGGACAGATGCATCTGTGGCAGGCAGGTTGGTGAGGATGGGGCCATGTATGTTTTTGCCTCTTGTTGGTTACCTCACCATCTCCCACAGACCCAGTCTACCAGCTATGTCCTTTAGGACTCGGCCAGCTTGGCCAGTAGTGGTGCCACCAAGCTACTCTTGGTGATGGATATTGAAGCCCCCCCACCCAGAGTACATCTACGCCCTTGCCACCCTCAATGCACTGATTCATCAGCGGAGGGAGGATGGTACCTGGTAATCAGCAGGAGGTTTCCTTGCCCATGTTTGACCTGATGCCATGAGAAGTCATGGGATCCGGAGTCAATGTTGAGGACTCCCATGGCAACTCCCGCCCGACTGTATACCATTGTGCCGCCACCTCTGCTGGGTATGTCCTGTCCCACCGGGATGATGATGGTGGTGTCTGGGACATTATCTGTAAGGCATGATTCCGTGGGACAATAGCTGTAAGGTATGAATCCGTATGATTCTGTGAGACAGCTCTCCCAACTTTGGCACTAGCCCCACAGCTGTTAGTAAGGAGGACTTTGCCAGGTCGACAGAGCTGAGTTTGCTGATGTCTTTTCCGGTGCCTAGGTCGATGCCGGGTGGTCCATCCGGTTTCATTTAGTGATTTTCTAGAGGTTTGATACAACTGATTGGCTTGTGAGGTTATTTAAGGGTCAACCACATTGCTCTGGACCTGGAGTCACATATAGGCCAGACCAGGTAAGGATGGTGGATTTCCTTAGTGAACCAGATGGGTCTTTACAGCAATCGACAATGGTTTCATGGTCGTCATTAGACTTTTAATTCTAGATTTTTATTGAATTCAAATTTGACCATTGGAACCCGGGTTCCCAGAGCATTACCCTGGGTCTCTGGATTACTAGTCCAGCGACAATACCACTCTGCCACCGCCACCCCCTTTTAAATCTATTTTAAACCTATGATCGCTGGTTGTTGATCCAGTTGCTTGACTGGGTGAGTCTTGACTGCCAATCAATCAGCTTTTTCCTTCCCACCTCCAACACGTTCATAATGAATAAAACAAATATGTTGAAAGAAAATTACTCTTTTTTAAATGCCCCGTAATTCTTGTTCTCCATGGCATTGCTGGCAGCAGGGTCCTGGACATTAATTTTCAATTCCTGGATGCATTAGCAGCCCAATTCAGATCCTGTTAGTTGTCAAAGCCTGCCTACTCCTTTCAACTGATCTAACCCCATCTTTTTTTTTAAAGCAATTAGCTTGCTGTTTAATACCACAGAAAGTCTGGGAAACCAAGAACAGTCGATGACAGTGACAGGCAATTTAATAGCTGACGTTGTCTATGCCACAACTCTAGAGAGTCAGGCACAGTTTTTCCGTTAAAGTTCACTGCTCTGGGGCAGCTCAAGGACAATCATACCCACAACATTTTGAAGCATCAGGCTGGTAATAAGGAAGTCCCACGACTTCAACGGGTGAAAGAGGTCATTGTATTCCCTTAATATGTTGCCACATCTCTCTTGCGAAATGTTTCAATTTGTGCCATATTATTATTCTTTCTGTAAAGCAGCTTCAAAGCTAAGCTGATTTCCATCAATTTAATCCCCAATACATGCATAGTGGACATGACTGATTAAGGTTTACTTTATGGTTGTGTCCCTTTAAAAAGTGGCCAGTTTAGTTTGGTTTTCGATTGATGACACTGGGACAAACCAACGCCTAAGATCGCATAAGATCATAAAAAATAGGAGCAGGAGTAGGCCATTCGGCCCATCGAGCCTGCTCCACCATTCAATAAGATGAGGGCTGAATTGATTGTGGCCTTAACTCCATTTTCCCACCTGTCCCCCCATAACCATTGACTCTCTTGTCAATCAAAAATCCAATTAACTCCACCTTGAATATATTCAATGACCCAGCCTCCACTGCTCGCCAGGGGAGAGAATTCCAAAGGCTAACAACCCTGTGAGAGAAGAAATTCCTCCTCATCTCCGTCTTAAATGGGAGACCCCTTATTTTTAATCTGTGCCCCCCGAGTTATAGTTTCCCCATGAGAGGAAGCATCCTCTCAGCATCCACCTTGTCAAGACCCCTCAGAAACAAGATTACCCCTCATTCTTCTAAACTCCAATGAGTCTCATGTGCTTAGCAAGAGTGGGCATGCTTTTTGGTAAAATTGGTACTTTATTATAATTTTATTATAAAGGATAACTATTACACAACTAAGACTGCTGTGTTTGATTGTTCAGTTGTGTAGCTGCACTTACGTAGGCTTTCGGTTACAAATAGTTTTACTACCATTTCCATGTTCCAATTAATGTAACACTGACAAGACATTTAAAGTAAATGTTATCTCAATGTAAACTCTTGTTCTAGTTTCAAACACACTGGAAAGCAGCAAGCAACGTCTAGAGTTAAAATATCTCTGTAAATCTCTTTATCCTCGCCACTGTGCTGGGTTGGTACTTAGGATAATACAGTGACACAGCACACTGAGAAAAAGAAAGAAGGACTTGTAGAAACTGAACTAGGCTAGCCATATAAATACTGTGGCTACAAAAGCAGGTCAGAAACTAGGAATCCTGCGATGAGTAACTCACCTCCTGACTCCCCAAAGCCTGTCCAACATCTACAAGGCACAAGTCAGGAGTGTGATGGAATACTCTCCACTTGCCTGGATGAATGCAGCTCCAACAATACTCAAGAAGCTTGACACCATCCTGGACAAAACAGCCCGCTTGATTGGCACCCCATCCACAAACATTCACACCCTCCACCACCGACGCAGCAGTGTGTACCATCTACAAGATGCACTGCAGGAACTCAGCAAGGTTCCTTAGACAGCACCTTCCAAACCTGCGACCACTACCATCTAGAAGGACAAGGGCAGCAGACACATGGGAATGCCACCACCTGGAAGCTCTCCTCCAAGCCACTCACCATCCTGGCTTGGAACTATATTGCAGTTCCTTTACTGTCAAAATCCTACAACTCCCTTCCTAACAACACTGTGGGTGCACCTACACCACGTGGATTGCAGTGGTTCAAGAAGGCAGCTCACCATCACCTTCTTGAGGGCAATTAGGGATGGGCAATAAATGTTGGCCCAGCCAGTGACATCCACATCCCGAGAATGAATGAAAAAAGATTCTATAGCGCCTTTCATGGCCTCAGGATGTCCCAAAACGCAAAGTGTCAAACCGAGGCCCCTGTCTACCCTCTCAGGTGGATGTAAAAGATTACATGGCACTATTTGAAGAAGAGCAAAGGAGTTTTCTCTATTGTCCTGACCAATATTTGCCCCTGAGCCAACATCACTGATATAGATTATCTGGTCACGTTCGCAGTGCCATTAATGGGAGCTTGCTGTGTGCAAATTTGCTTCCGTGTTTCCTATGTCACAGCAGAGAGTGGGCTTCAAAAAAATTACTTAACTGGCTGTAAAGCGATTTGGGACATCCTGAGATTGTGAAGGGCGCTATGTAAATGCAAGCCTTTCCTTTATTTCTATTGAATAGAATCTAATTGATATTTATTCCTTCATTCGGTCTTTGAGAGTTGGAAATTTTCCTGGAATCATGCCATGAGTCGTGTTTTGAGGTGCTTGAATTCAGAGAGACGGTTGTATTCGAAACACTTGTGCAGATACGTTCTTGCAGATGGAGCGGCCATTCTCCTGCATGAGAGGCTGTGATAACATTTTTTGGGTGATCTTTTGCTTGTGACTGCTGATGGGGAACTGCCAATTACTGTAAGAGAGGAAGCTGCCTTTGCAGCACTCTGATGTCTGTGAGTAAGCAGGACTAGATCAAAGATGACCGGTGCATATTTCATGAAGATGTACCAGGCAGGGGTTTTGCCATCGCTATGGCTACCAGCTAGCATCTGTGAGAAGTGAATTAAAATTTAGTTGCTTGTTAAAGATTTATGGATTTCTTATCAGGGCAGACGCAAAAAAATAAATGACTAATTGCTGACTTCTTGCGTGCATTTTAATTAAGGCTGTTCTTTGAGACATTGAAAGGCACTGCCTTGTGATCAACAAATTCAGCACAGACCTCTACGATTTAACATGGGATCTTCCTAAACAGTGTGGAAGACTACCAGAAATCTGTGCATAGCTGCTTTGGAAATGGTTATTCAGTGTCAGAATTTTTTAATTCTTTCATGGGATGCAGACATCACTGGCAAGGCCAGTATTTGTTGCCCATCCCTAATTGCCCTTGAACTGATTATCTTGCTGGGCCATTTCAGAGGGGTAGTTAAGAGTCAACCACATTGATGTGGGTCTGAAGTCACATGTAGGCCAGACCAGGTAAGAGTGGCAGATTTCCTTCCCTAAAGGGCAGTAGTGAACCAGATACGTTTTTACGATATGATGATCATGTCATGGTCAGCATTACTGAGATTAGCTTTCAATTCCAGATTTATTAATTGAATTTAAATTCCACCAGCTGCCATGATGGGATTTGAACCCATGTTCCCAGACCATTAGCCTGGGCCTCTGGATTACTAGTCCCATGACATTACCAGTGCAGCAGCACCTCCCCCTGTGGGTGTTATTGGCAACGCCAGAATCTATAGGCCATCAACCATGCCTCAATGTAACAGATTGGCTCATTAGGCCTCATCAGGGGGCAGTTAAGACTTAACCAAGTTGGTGTGGGGACTGGAGTCACATAAACGCCCAGACCGAGTGAGAAAGGTGAGTCTCCTTCCCTAGAGGATATTAGCGAACCACTTGGGATCATTCTACTGCAACCAGAGGGTGACTAATTTTATCAGCGAACACGTGGATCAATACTCCAAAATTAAGTAAATGTTAAACAAACTGACAGCTTTTTTTCTTAATTTTTTGTTATTGAGGGGTATGGCAGCTTAGGCAACATTTACCGGATCAGTAATCCAGGAGCTAACAAGGGTGATCTGCAGACGTGAGTTCAAATCTCACCACGGCCCTCGAGGAATTTAAATTTGGAATAAAGAGCTACCCTCATTAATGGTAACCATGGCCAGAACTTTATGCTGCCCTGTCTGACTTTTGGATGAGACATTAAACCAAAGACCTCTCGGGTGGTAGTGTAAGGTCCCATGGGCCTATTTTAGAGAAGAGCAGAGGAGTTCTCCCCAGTATCCCGGTCAATACTTATCCCTTAGCCAACATCACAAAACCAGTTCATCTGGTCATTATCTTATTGCTGTCAGTGGGACCTTGCTGTGTGCAGATTGGCTCCTGCATTTCCTTACAATGGTAACTATGCTCCAAAGGTAATTCAAAAGTGTTTTTGGGATGTCCTGAGGTTGTGAAAGGTGCTATAGAAATGTAAGTCTTACTTTGCACGCTGGAAATAGTTTAACATTGAAACATAGAAAATAAGAGCAGGAGTAGGTCATTTGGCCCCTCGAGCCTGCTGCGCCATTCAATATGATCATGGCTGATCCTCTATCTTAATGCCGTACTCCTGGGCCCCCTCAATATCCCTTGATGCCCTTAGAGTCCAGAAATCTATTTATTTCCTTCTTAAATATATTCAGTGACTTGGCCTCCACATCCCTCTGTGGTAGAGAATTCCACAGGTTCACCACCCTCTGAGTGAAGAGGTTTCTCCTCATCTCAGTCCTAAATGGCCTACCCCATATCCTGAGACTGAGACCCCTTGTTGTAGACCCCCCCAGCCAGAGGAAACATTGTCCCTGCATCCAGTCTGTCCAGCCCTGTTAGTATTTTATATGTTTCAATGAAATCCCCTCTCATTCTTCTAAACTCCAGTGAATGCAGGCCTGGTCGGCCCAATCTCTCCTCAAAAAGCTATCAGCAAGACAATGATAGGTAGTGAAATGAAAGGTAGCCTTTGGATGGAGGGTTGGCATGCCCTCCCGACATTTTAATAATGAAGATGATTTTTAGGTGAACTCAAAACCTGGGTGTCAAAAATCAGGTGGGTTTGAAAAAGGGTGTATATTCCACACCAGGTCATTGCCAACCTGACGAAGAAGATGAACATCTATTCCATGATTTCTGACATTTGATACTAGTTTTGGTACAATGCGATAAACTCTATTTATCGTGAGTTGCAGGCACATGTACTTCTCAAACACCATCCTCAAAATGTAGCTGGCCAGTCTTCAAGTGTGGGTTCTGCTGTACAAGTGACTGGAAATCCCTGCTGAGTGCCAGTGAGTGATTCAGCCTCTTGCTGAGAAATCTTCCACCACTTGATGGCCCCAGGAGTGGAATAAGCTGTTACTTAGAAAGAAAGACTTGCATTGATATAGTGCCTTTCACAACCTCAGGATATCTCAAAGTACCTAACAGCCAGTGAAGCTCTTCTTGAAGTGTAGTCGCTGTTGCAATGTAGGTAGTCAATCTGTGCACAGCAAGCTGCCACAAACAGCGATGTGATAATGACCAGATAATCTGCTTTAGTAATGTTGGTTGAAGGGTAAATGTTGGTCAGGACACCTGGGAGAGCTCCCATGCTCTTCTTCAAAGGAATAGCCACGAAATCTTTTACATTCGCACAAAGGGGCAGATTAGGCCTCGATTTGATGTCCTATACGTACAGCACCTCCAACAGTGCGGCACTCCTACAGTTCTGCAATGGGTGCATCAGCCTGGATTACGTGCTGAAATCTTTGGAGGAGGATGTGAATCCACAAACTGCTGATTCAGAGGTGAGAGTGTCACTGATTATCACCTAGGTTTGCCAACTTTGACTAAATGTATTCCTGGAGGTTTCATCACATGACTTGACCCTACACTCCAGCCACTAGTCGGCCAACACGTCCATCCTTGTGACGTACTGCCTTCCAACTCCAATTGGAAAGCAAAAAAGCCTCATTACCCAATTTGACGATGCTTGACTGTCAGCCAAACAGCCTTTCTTCATCCACCCCTCCACCCCATCCCACCATTTTCAACATTTTTATTTTTGGTAAAGAGAAATGTCCAAAGAAAATGACAGAAAAACTGATCTTTTTCAATGGCCCAATGAATTTTCTCCAGGGTTGCACACAGCAGAGCCTTGGAAATTGATCTTCAATTCCTGGGGACTCCAGGGCAATCCTGGAGGGATGGCAACCCTATGTCACCATGTATTAAGTGTATGTGGTACATTGAAAATCAGTTTTGTCTCCTCTTATAACACACGCTGAGCAATTTTCATTCTGACAGGAAAGTAATAAATGATTAAAGAAATTGTGACCTTGGCCGCATTTCAATGAAAATAAGTTCCTTCATTTAGAAATATATTATCATAATTTGTGAGGAGTAGTTTTATGAAATCATGTAGAGTTCCAGACTCTGAAGCGCATATCCCAATGATTTCCCTCTCTTAAAATAAATTCTTCAGGAGCATGCTGGGATTTTCAATTCACACTCCAATGGGGCCAGAGAGTTTGTATAGTTACCCACAATATTTATCGGATTATCAGTTTATTGAAGCCTCTTTATATTTCTCTATTTGCATGATGTTATTGACCCATTTAAAATAAAAAGATCAAACAGTATGGGGGTGAATTTCTGCCAGGATTTACCCCCATTTCTAGCTAGAACTTCCACAGAAGATGTTGTAGGGTGGCTGAGTTGTGCTGTAAATGATAGAGTTCATCAGCAGACGTTCTTGGGTGGAAACTTTAAGTTTATTTACAATATACTCAGCAGTAACTACATGTGTGCTTTCAACTCCAACTCTATCTCTACACTGACTGCCGAGGTAGCCCACGCTATTGATAACTACAGATCATGTGATCTTACCTAACAAGTATTATTCTGAAAGGTACATTACACACTAAATAAAACCATCATTACTACATTCCTCCCCCTTTAACTTGGCTATACATATTATATTTACAAGTATATGTTTTTCAAGACAACATAATATTCACCCTGGGGAAGGAATTTATAAGTTCAGTCCTTCAGGCGGTTTCCTGGTACGTGTGGAACGTCACAGCTCCACAACCTCAGATTCTTTGTCAGGAACCTCCTTTTCCAGAGTTTCCTGAACATCAGGAGCTTCGGTGGGCACTTGCAGTTCTGTATCCTCAACTCTTATAGGAACATCAGACATGTCAGTCCTGGGTTGAGTATCCTCAACAGGAAACGCAGACCTGATCATGATCACCGGTGGAACCAAATCTTGATGATTTGTCTCTCTCTTCCTTAAATGGTCCACATGTTTACGGAAGATCCAGCCTTCCACCTCCAAGCGATAAGATAGAGGACCAGTCACTGCACTTATTTCACCAGGTTCTTCCCTGAAATTTTTCAAGTATACCGGTTCCCCCACGGTAAATTTCCTCTTGCGACTATGCCGGTCATGTCTAGTTTTCTGGCTTCCCTGACTCCTTTCCACCTTCCCCTCTAAATTCGGTATTATTAAGCTCAATCTCCTCCTGAGACAGCATTTCAACAATAACTCTGTGGGTGTGATGTCTGTTGTTGTATGAGGAGTAGTCCTGTAATGAAAAAGAAAGCGTGCTAGCTTTGGTTTCCAAGGAATTGCCAATTAATTTTTTCATGCCTGCCTTGAACGTTTGAACCGCCCTTTCGGCCAGTCGGTTTGAGGAAGGGTGGTACGGTACAGTTTTCACATGAGTGATACTGTTGAGGCTGATAAACCATTGAAACTCAGCACTCTTAAATGCCGTGCCGTCATCGGAAACGACTACCTCTGGTAGTCCCTGAATGGCAAAACTCTGAGGTAGTTTCTCAATTGTAGCATCTGACGTTGGTGACTTCACCTCATATACACCCAACCATTTTGAATGGGCATCGACAATGAGCAGAAACATTGTTCCCAGGAAAGGTCCAACGTAGTCAATGTGTAACCACACCCAGGGTCTACCTGGCCATTCCCGTAGGTGTAATGGAGCTGTCACTGGCAACTTTTGCAGTTGCTGACATTACACACAATGCTTTACTAAATTCTCTATTTCACCATCCATCCCAGGCCACCATAGATAGCTGTGTGCTATGGTCTTCATTCGGGAAATTCCTGGATGGGCGCTGTGTAGTTCAATTAAAAGTGACTCTCTTCCCTTTGGAGGAACTATCACTCGTGTTCCCCACAATAAGATGCCATCCTGACTGGTTATTTCATGTCTTCTGTTGAAGTACAGTTTCATTTCATCAGATACGGGATCCTGTGACCAACCATGTAGCACTTGTTCTCATGCTTGAGATAGGACTGGGTCCCAACTTATGCAATCTCTGATCTGTTGAGCACGTACCGGCGAGGAATCTAAGAAATTTAACAGTAAAACAAGTTCCTGTGGATCTGGGATGTGCTCATCATTTTCTTCTAAAGGCAAATGATTAAGGGAATCGGCGTTTGCGATTTGATTTCCAGGCCTATGTACGAAGGTGTATGCGTATGCTGCCAGAATTGAAGCCCTATTAGTATTTCTGTATCTCCTTTCTGTGTGCCTCTTCTTTCTAGCGCAGACTTTAATCTCGGCCTTCTTTTTGACTTCATTGTTGGCCAGACTTCCCTCAGATGTGATCGCAACTTGTCTGAGATCAGTGGCTGAGTCTCCCAAAATTTCATCATCTGTCTGCTTCTTAGAAAGTTCTGTGACTTTTGCTTCCAAAGCCTCTTTGGCTTCATTTAACTGATTATTCAGCTCTTCTGTCTCTTTTTTGTATTTGTTTGCTGCCTCCTGGAAAATTCTCTGCCAACTCATTCTCCAGTTTGTTCAGAGAGGTGCTGAATTCTTTCTGATTTTCTTCATACTTTTCCAGAGGTACAAACTTTGACCTGAGGGAATCTTGTAGTGTGTGATGGTCCTTCAGCAGGTTTTCTTTTTCCCTTCAAAGGTTACTCACCTCGTCTCGAACTCTGTCATCAAGCAGGGTCTCTTTGAGTTCCTTCTGTTATTATTCCAGGTCTTGGCTTAAGACAGCCTGCATTTCTTCAGGTTGTTGAGTCCTTACACACTCCTTTTTCAAAACAAGAATGCTTCCAGCTTCCTTTTGGAATCCCAGTGGCCAATCCAGGTTGATTTCCCTTAGCTAATTTTTCCCTAGAAGGCTTGGTCCTCTGCCTCCAAATACTAACGCTGGTAGCTTTGCTGATTGGCTTCCATAATGGACAGTTACTCTGCTTGTGCCTTTTACTTGAATGTCTTCACCCATATATGCTTTTAGCTTGGCAGCTGTTTTTTCTAAACTTAAATTGATGTTCATCGTTATTCAAATATCTGAAGATATGTTCCTCAATTACTGTAGTGGAAGCTCCCATGTCCATTTACTTTCACTGTGACGAATATTGGTTCTGTCTTTTCAACTTTCAGATTAAACAATGAGTAAATGTCTGAATTTGTTGTTTCGGGCTCTTCTACATTGTAGATTTCATTGGGCTTCTTCTTTTGTTTACAAGCCTGCTTGAATCTTTCCTTGCACTGCCTCATTATATGTCCATTTCTGTGACAATAGTAGCATTCGATTTTTTTAAACTGCCAATTGCTAAAAGAGTGCTTCCTTCCACCTCTATTTAAATTATTCTTCGATTTCGCTGCTAAGTTATTTTTCTTCATTCTTCGGCTAGTGGATCTGTTTCCCGCTTCTCGGCGGAGTCTTGCTTTTTCGCGCCTCTTTCAGCTGAGGTTTCCCGCCCGATGTGGAGGATGGCGCCATTTTATGCGGCCTGTAATACTTTTGAATCTCTTATTGTGCTTTCCATGGCCAGCACTATCTCTAGCACCTTCTTGAAATTCAAATTCACTTCGGACGATAATCTTTTCTGAATAGTGTCCTCTTTCACACCACACACTAAATGACCTCTGAGCATATTGTTCAGAGTCGTACCTAACTCACAATGTTCTATTAGTTGCCTCAAATTTGCCATGCTGCATGCAGTTGTCTCACCTGGGGCTCTGTTTCGCGAATTAAACCTGAACATCTGTAATGCAACTGAGGGCTTTGGTTGAACGTGACCCTTCATGAGGTCCACCAACTCATTGAAATTCTTCAAATCTGGGGCACTGGGTGCCGTCAAATTTCGAATCAAGCTGTAGGTTTTGCTCCCATAAGTACTCAAGAGGATCGCTCGCCTCTTCTGTTCCCCTGTAATCTTGTTTGCTTGAAAAAAGAATATGAGGCGTTCTATGTATTGAGACCAATCATCTGTGGCAGGTTCAAAAAGATCAATTCTCCCAAATTGTGGCATTTTGAGAGAGGATTACTTCTTCAATTCTAAAGGAGCTTGCTACATACAATCATTGAACGAGGTACAGTGCTGATATCTTTTAAACTAGATTTCTTCTGTTCAATCCTGTTTTATCCTCAGTTTGTTGTAGGATGGCCGAATTGTGCTATTAATGATAGACTTGATCTGCAGACACTTCTTGGGTGGAAACTTTAAGTTTATTTACAATATACTCAGCAGCAACTACATGTGTGCATGCTAAACAAAACCATAATTACCACAGAAGGTCAGCTAAATTCCTCCAGACTCTAAAGTTTTGGTGGGAGATCGGGAATTGATTCCAGAGGCTCCAGGCGCTTGTCAAAAGAATGAACCATGGAATTTTTAAAAATGTGTTACCAAATTCTGGGAGGGTTTGACACTTTATTTGTTTGTTAACTTTAACATTCACATGCTGATGTTCAGAAACGTCCATGTAATCTCTGTAATCTCCTCCAGCCCTGCAACCCTCCGGGGTATCTGCACAACTCTAATTCTGGCCGCTTGAGCACCCCGATTCCAGTTACTCTATCACTGGTGCCTGCCTTCAGCTGCCTGGGCCCGAAGCTCTGGAGTTCTTTTCCTAAACTCCCCTCCTCTTTACCTTTCTCTTCTCCTTTGAGATTTTCCATGTCTCGGATGAGATGTAAAACTGAGGCTGCACTGTCTGTTTGGTTGGGTGTAAAAGATCCCATGGCCACTATTTCGAAGAAGGGCAGGGTGAGTTCTCCCTGGTGTCCTGGCCAATATTTATCCCTCAATCAACACCACAAAAACAGGTTACCTGGTCATTATCATATTGCTGTTTGTGGGAGCTTGCTGTGAGAAAACTGATTGCTGCATTTCCTACACTATAAAAGTGACTACATCTCAAAAAGTACTTCATTGGCGATAAAGTGCATTCAGAGGTCCGGTGATCATGAGAAATGCTATATAATAGCAAGTCTTTCTTTTATTTAAAAAATACCTCTCTGACCAAGCTTTTGGTCATGTGTTCTAGTACCTTAAACAAGGAAACCTTTATGCACTTCAGTGCCTGTAAGGTAGGAATGGTGTACTGGTTTATAATTTTAATATGACTTTCATTCATCATCCCTTATTTTAATATCTCATCCACTGCTTACCTGCTGAATTTGTTTGACTATTTTTGTCACCACATGATTCCACTTTTTTTTTTAAACCCGATTTCTCAGTCAGGGCAGAATTGTTCCAGATTTGCACCAAGTGTGGTAGTGGGCAGGAAAAAGGACGTTTTACCTGTCGGCTGCAATGGCGGGTTTTCGCGCTGTATTGTCACATTCCCGGTGCGTCCTGTTTCGTTAATAATGCATTCACGGAGAACACACCGGATTTGCTGGCAGGCGGGCTCAGATCTGCATGTCTCTCAGTGACCTCGGCGCTCCCTCACTCCGGGCTCCATATTTAAAGATGCACCAGAGCGCATGTCTGCTTCAGATAGATGAGGAGAAATTTCTTCACCCAGAGAGTGGAATTCGTTACCACAGAAAGTAGTTGAGACCAAAGCATTGTATGCTTTCAAGAAGGAGTTAGATATAGCTCTTGGGACGAAAGGGATCAAAGGGTATGGGGAGAAAGCGGGAACAGGCTATTGAGTTGGATGATCAGCCATGATCATAATGAATGGCGGAGCAGGCTCGAAGGGCTGAATGGCCTACTCCTGCTCCTAGTTTCTATGTTTCACGGCTACAGACCAGGACTGCCCCAGGCGACAGGTGGCCCTGAAAGAAAAGAAGATGGCAGCTCCCAAATTTATTGACGCCTCTCTGGGGCACCTGCTGGATGCAGTGGAAGGACACTGCGATGTCCTCTACCCTAGCTCGGGCCTCAGGAGGTCCACCAGAGTCACCAATCCATCTGGGAGGCGGTGGCAGCGGTGATCAGTGCCACCCAAGCACAGAGGAGGTCAGCCATCCAGTGCAGGAAGAGGACGAATGCTCTTATCTGTTCTGCCAGGGTAAGTCAACCACCTCATCACTCTCAACTCACACACTCAAAAACCCATCACACATCCACAGGGATCGCACACCTCAAGGGACAACACCACTAACTCTCACACGCACCCTCACATCTCCACCAGGCTCATATCCTCTGGGGCTCACACCCTCATCCCGTCCATGACTCCGCTCACCACATAAACATTCCACACGGTGCCATGTGTCCTGCTCACACTCTCTCCATCTGTTTTCATGCAGGAGAAGCCTGTTCCCATCAGCAGGGAGAGGTCCAAGACCAGGGGTGAAGTGGCCCACATTAGGCCCGTCACTCACTTTGAGGAATGTGCCATCACGGTGAGTAGTGAGGGCATGGACTGTCTGCGGTGACAATGAGGTCGGTGGTGAACACATATGTGAGGATCCTGCACTACATTATCCCTCTCTTAATGCAACTGTGAGTGCTCTCTCTCCTGCTTTTGACTCTGCTGCCATACACTAATCATCTCTACTCTGGTTCACAGGGAGCTCTGCCAAGTGACCAATGCCCTCAGCCAGCCAATCCCTCAGCTCCATCCATGTCCTCACCTCCAACCAAGAAGACACCTCCTCCATTGAAAAGCTGGAAATAAGCAGCCTGGAAGACCCGTCAAAGTGCTTACCTACCGGCGCAGAGACATGCACCTCAGTGGGACATAGATCTAAAGCAAGCTCGGGTTAACAATCTGGTGGTCACTGTACAGACATGTGTCCACAGCAGGAGGAGACAGTCGGAGGACTGCTGGGGAAGAGGCATCTGTGAGGTCCGATGACGAGCCTTTGGATTCGGCCTTCCAACTCATCATGGAGAGTCAGCAGAAGGCAGGGGAACATCATTCAGACTTTTGGAAGCCGTCAACAGAGTGGCACACGAGTTGGAGGAAATGGGGCACCTCGATGTCCTTCCAGGTGCTCCTTTCCCTCTAGTAGTCAGGCCGGGGCTCTTGGGTACCCGAAAGGAGGAGGAACAGTAGCTGGACACCCCTGGGTCATCCACTCAGGAATCTCAGAGGCTGTCCTCTCCCTCTAAGTCCCCTTTGCCTGTGACCCCCTCAACCTCATCCTCTGTCACTGCAGAGGGAGCAGCTGGCCCACAGGAGGACAACCAAAGCAAGCCGGGGCCCCCAAGGCCTCGGCTCTCTAGAGGACACGCACCAAAGTCATCAGAGGCAGCAGGGCCAATCATTACATAGGCTGTCTCCACCCTTGCTGCAGATGTCAGGGCAGCACCTAGAAGAAGTGGCAGGCCTAGAAAAGTTAAGAAATTCTGATAACAAGGACTTGCATGGGTGAACACATTTTGTCACTTTATAATCTGAAAATAAGTTCATTTATTACTCATCACTGAGTAATGTGTAATGTTGTCTTTCAGCTCCATTTGAGACCTCCCACTGCATTCACCACCCCCCCACCACTAGCAGTTCAGTTGCACGCAGCCGGACCACGAGTGATACTGGAGGGAGAAGTGTGCGTGTGGCAGGGCCTGTTGGAGCCTCGTGCAAACACTCTCTCCCACGCACGCGGAGCCTTCCTCAATCACACTATCGATGCCCTGGGCATTTTCAATGCTGCCTGCTGAGGTTCTCTTTCAGTTCTCCATCTGAGCTGACCTGCATGTCTGCCCACCCACTGACTGCACTCCCATGCAGCAGCTGTGCCCGTCCAACATGAGGCTCCGCTCACTTTCGATTTTGACTACGATGGTTGTAGTCAGATTTTTGCTCAGCTCCCCCATCCTTTGCCCTCTCCCAGTCACCCATGACTTTTCCACCATCGTTGTTGACCACCTCACATCAGCTTCCACCTCCTCACCGTCACCTACCAACCCAAACCCTTTTTTTTCCTGGACGTCCAGGTGAACATGCACATTCCCTGCCTTTCTGAGAATCCCACCCCCATTCATATTGCCCTCCTCCTTCCCACCCCCAGAGTCCGTGTCTGCCTTCAAGCCCCCACCAACCACCTCACTGTCCCTTCTACCGCTTTTGATGCACCCTCACCTTCCCACCATTTTGGCTCCCTCTGCCCCCCTTACATTCTCACCATTCCCTCCTATCACGCCCATTCTCATTTTGCTCCCCAGGAGGCAGTCATTGACTCCACAGACCCCTCCCTTGCATGTTAACCTGGACATCTACCACCCTTACTCCCTCCTCCACCCTTGCTCCCTCCTCCATCCTTACTCCCTCCTTCACCCTTACTCCCTCCTTCACCCCTTACTTCCTCCTCCACCTGGACTCCTTCCCCCCTCTGAACTCCTTCCCCCACAAAACTCCTTCTCTTACACCTACCTCCCCACTTGCTGCATTCTCTCCATTATGCCCTCCTCCCCGTACTCCCTCCTCCCAGCCTCCCAACCTCAAACTCCCCCACCCCCGACGCCTTCATCATCCACCCTCCCAACCTCACCCACCCCAACATTGTCGTTCCCTCCACCCGCACCCCCCCAATCTCACCCTCCCCAGTACACCTTCCTCTCCCAGTCAAACCTAGACCTTCCTTTCCCACACCACCCCGCACCCCCTCCCCCAAAGGTACACAACCTTCTCCCACTCACAGCTGGACCTTCCTCTCCCCCCGCCCACCTCACCGATCATCTGTAGTAGCCCATGGCCAGACCGTGATGTTCCAAAGCAGATCCGAGACATCAACAGAGACCTCCCACCTTCTGTGAACTGCTTTGCAGCGGAGCCATGTCCATGAGAATCCACCCAGTGCGATGCGTGTGTTCCTCGAGGGTCCGGTAGCTGTAGGGCTCCAGCATCTTCTTCCCCTCGGATGACCGCGACCTGAACAAGGCCCTAAAGGTAAGTGCCGACTTCTGCATGTCACACTTGTCCAGACGTGTTCTGGTCGGGCTTGTTTTCCCACCGGAGTAATGGTAAATCTGGCGTTGGGGGGTGGGGCGGGGGGGGGGACAATTCCCGTTAGGCCTTACATTGCACCCCATGAGCGAGATGCAAAGCAGGTTCATGGCGGCCTCCAGCGGGACCGGCATTCCACTATGGCGGGCACCGTCGGATGATCCCGCTGTGCCGGCACGAAACCATTTTTTGGCCTTCTCACCATGTTTCCCCCCCACCCCCACCCCCTCTCCCACCATGACACCTGCGCCATGGGGACCGGAAAATTCCAGCCTCAGTTTTTGGGCTGCGAATAAAATACCACGATTATTATGCAGTTCGGTGCCAAATGAAATTTGATAATGCTCCTGTGAAGCACCTGGGGGTGGCCAAGTTGCTATATCGATCCACTTTGTTCATGTTGTTGCAAAGAAACTCTAAGCTACAATGAGTCCGGTGTGAGAGAAGGCAGATATGTGATAAAGGCAATGCCTCCTCCTTTGTGCTAAGGTGGGTGGATGTGTGTCGGTGCCTCCTGGGGATCAGAAGTCAGGATTTTAAAATCCTCCTCCGTTCCCAACAGATTGTCTGCATGAAAATATTGAGGGGTAAAACAAAAATAAAAGCTACTTTTATTCCCAAAAAGAATGACACATGTTGTAGCAACGTGCCACCAGGACTGTGCAGAAGAATAAGCTACCTCCTTGCTCCGTTTTATTTTTGAACAGCGCCACTAGTTTCCTTGTGTGGTTTAGTAGTCACCAGATTCTGTCTTTCCATAGAATCATAGAACCATAGAAAAGTTACAGCACAGAAAGAGGCCATTCAGCCCATTGTATCTGTGCCAGCCAAATAAAAGGAGAAAAAGAAACTAACTGCTCATTTTTGATCCCACTTTCCAGCACCTGGCCTGTAGCCTTGCCGTTTACAGCACTTCAAGTGCAGGTCCAGGTACCTTTTAAATGAATTGAGCATTTCAGCCTCAACCACCAACTAAGACAGTGAATTCCAGACTCCCACCACCCTTTGGATGAAAAAGTTTATCCTCACGTCCCCTCTAATCCTTCTACCAATCACCTTAAATCTGTGCCCCCTGGTAACTGACCCCTGAGCTAGGGGAAACAGGTCTTTCCTATCTACCCTATCCAAGTCCCTCATAATTGTGTACACCTCGATTAGGTCACCGCCCCCTCCTCTGTTCTAAGGAAAACAACCCCAGCCTATCCAATCTCTCCTCAAAGCTGCAATTTTCAAGCCCTGGCAACATTTTTGTAAATCTTTCTCTGTACTCACCCCAGAGTAATTATGTACTTCCTGTAATGTGGCGACCAGAGCTGTACACAAAATTCCAGCTGTGGCCTAACCAGTGTTTTATACAGTCCTAGCATTACATCCCTGCTTTTCTATTCAATTCCTTGTCCAATAAAGGAAAGCATTCCATTTGTTTTCTTTACCAACTTGTCCACCTGTCCTACCACCTTCAGGGACAAGTGGACATGCACACCAAGGTCTCTCACTTCCTCAACCCCTCTCAATATCCTCCTGTTTATTCAGTATTACCTTGCTTTGTTTGCCCTCCCCAAATGCAATTTGTTGTAACCCAACAAGGAGGAATATAGGGATAAAAACAAAAAGCTAAAAGCTACTGCGGATGCTGGAAATCCAAAACAAAATAAAAACAGAATTACCTGGAAAAACTCAGCAAGTCTGGCAGCATCGGCGGAGAAGAAATCAGTCAACGTTTCGAGCCCTCATGGCCCTTCAGCAGAACTGAAGCATAGTTTCAACAAGGGAGAAATATAAATTGGTTTAAGGTGGGTGGGGGGGAAGAGACACATTGAGGGTGTGGTGTGAGCAGATAATCAAAAGATGTCAGAGACAAAAGGGTCAAAGAGGTGTTGAAGGTGGTGGTCTTTGTCTGAGAAAAGTGCTAATTAAGAATGCAAGACAGGATATTCAAAGTACAGCTCTAGTGGGGGTGGGGTGGAAAGACTAAAGGTTTTAGTTTTAGATTTAAAAATAATGGAAATAGGTGGGGAAAGAAGAATCTATATAAATTATTGAAAAAAAGGCGGGTGGGGGGGGGAAAAGAAACGGGGTGGGGATGGGGGGAGGGGGGTTTAAGATCTAAAGTTGTTGAATTCAATATTCAGCCCAGAAGGCTGTAAAGTGCCTAGTCGGAAGATGAGGTGCTGTTCCTCCAGTTTGCGTTGGGCTTCACTGGAACAATGCAGCAAGCCAAGGACAGACATGTGGGCAAGAGAACAGGGTGGAGTGTTAAAATGGCAAGCGACAGGGAGGTTTGGGTCTTTCTTGCGGACAGACCGCAGGTGTTCCGCAAAACGGTCGCCCAGTTTGCGTTTGGTCTCTCCAATGTAGAGGAGACCGCATTGGGAGCAACGAATGCAGTAGACTAAGTTAGGGGAAATGCAAGTGAAATGCTGCTTCACTTGAAAGGAGTGTTTGGGCCCCCATTCAATTAAAATCAGTGCTATTAGCAAATAAACGCTTCAGTCTTTTTGGCAAAACTAGTAATCAATGAAATGTTGGCTCCATTCTTTATACGGGGGTGCGGAGAGAGTGAGGGATTTTTAAAAATTCATTTATTGGATGTGGCCTTTGCTGGCCAGGCCAGCATTTATTGCCCATCCCTAAGTGCCCTTGAGAAGGTGGTGGTGAACTGCCTTTGTGAACCACTGCAGTCCACCTGGTGTAGGTACACCCACAGTACTGTTAGGGAGGGAGTTCCAGGATTTTGACCCAATGACAGTGAAGGAATGGCGATATATTTCCAAGTCAGGATGGTGCGTGGCTTAGAGAGGAACTTCCAGCTGGTGGTGTTCCCATGTGTCTGCTGCCCTTGTCCTTCTAGATGGTAGTGGCCGTGGATTTGGAAGGTGCTGTCTAAGGAGCCTTGGTGAGTTTCTGCAGTGCATCTTGTAGATTGTACACACTGCTGCCACTGTGCGTTGGTGTTGGAGGGAGTATATGTTTCTTGATGAGGTGCCAATCAAGTGGGCTGCTTTGTCCTGGATGGCGTCAAGCTTCTTCAGTGTTGTTGGAGATGCATTCATCCAGGCAAGTGGGGAGTATTCCATCACACTCCTGACTTGTGCCTTATAGATGGTGGAAAGGCTTTGGGGTAGTCAGGAGGTGAGTTACTTGCTGCAGGATTCCTAGTCTTTGACCTGCTCTTGTGGCCACAGTATTTATATGGCTAGTCCAGTTCAGTTTCTGGTCAATGGTAACCCCCAGGATTGTTGATAGTGGGGGATTCAATGATGGTAATACCATTGAATGTCAAGGGGCGATGGTTAGATTCTCCCTTGTTGGAGATGGTCTTTGCCTGGCACTTGTGTGGCGAGAATGTTACTTGCCACTTGTCAGTCCAAGCCTGGATATTGTCCAGGTCTTGCTGCATTTGGATCTGGACTGCTTCAGTATCTGAGGGGTCCTGAATGGTGCTGAACATTGTGCAATCATCAGTGAACATCCCAACCTCTGAACTAAACCTCTCAACAATAAAACCCCTTTCATTGTACCAATTTTATTAGTAGTATAAACATATTGCTTGATAGCTGCTGGATTGGCATCAGTTTTCACCCTGCTTCTTGAATGGTGTATTCAACAAATGCAAATGCACTCTACCTCTCTGTTTACATCTCAAAACTAGTACATATCAAAGCACCCAGACTAATTGATTTTAATCCAATTAAGACACACCCACAGCCTAAACCTCTATGTTAAAAGAAAAATATTTTCCAAAATATTATACACATTAATAGCTTCATGACAGCCGCCTAAAACCAATGAGCTGGTTATTTATCTCATTTCTGTTGCTGGGAGCTTGTGGTGTGCAAAATTGGCTGCTGTGTTTCCTACATTGCAACTTTGTCAGCTGTAAAGCAATTTGGGTGTCCTGAGGTTGTGAAAGGCAGTATATAAATCACATTATTTCTTTGATGGTTAGGTTTTGGGATATGTGTTGGTTTGAAGTTTGTGCTATGGCTGCTCTGTTAGATTGTCACTTGGCCCTGTCCGGGCTTAACATGAGGTTCCTCATTTTTCTGACACTGGAACGTGTACACAGCTGCTGTGCAGTCTGAACATGGGGAGATGAACATGACAGCAAACTGAACAGAGCAGTAGCACAGGCACCTCCTCACCACATTGTCACAGACATTGACATTTCATAGTTCTACCTCCAACGTCTTAGATCCAGAAACAGTGAGGAATGGAATAGCGTTGAGAGAAGCACTGACAAGAGAACGTTTCATATTTATAAACGCACTTCAGCCAAACCACTAAATTAATGTGTAACCACATCATATCCACACTTGACAATGCACTACCCTTTATCTATGGTCCTGTCACTAACTCAGGCTCCGACTCCATACCTCTCTTTAGCAAAAGTCTGAGGCTGAACCAGACGCTTCGCAATTTTGGTGTCATATTTGATGCTGAGTTGGGCTTCTGACCATATAACCTGTGAAGCACCTTGGGAAGGTTTGCTATGCTAAGGGGATCATTGAAATACATTAAGGACAGAAAATGCAGGATATACTCAGCAGGTTGGGCAGCATCTGTGGAAAGAGAAGCAGAGTAACAGACAAGATTTTAACTCACTCAAAACTCACCCACCTACACTGAGTTAAAATCAGACCCAATGTTTCAGGACAATGACCTTTCATCAGAGTTCTGATGAAAAGTCATCATCCTGAAA
Organism: Cetorhinus maximus; assembly: GCF_964194155.1. Classification (NCBI taxonomy): domain Eukaryota; kingdom Metazoa; phylum Chordata; class Chondrichthyes; order Lamniformes; family Cetorhinidae; genus Cetorhinus; species Cetorhinus maximus. The sequence goes on from NC_135880.1 coordinate 178,568,006, forward strand.
TGTTGGGTCTAACTCGGGTGGAGGGAACACAAAGTTGGGACCAAATACAGGTCCCAAGTCCACACTTGTTGTTAAGGTGCCCGATAGCATACCTTTAAGTGAGGCTTGTAATTGGCGGCCTGTTTGTCATCCAATTAAGGATGGTGGGTGAGTTCTGGAGGCAGGGGACCCATTGAGATGGTCTGCAGCTCTCTAATGCCTGCACCCCACTGGGAGAGGTAGGTGCTGCTGAGACAGAGGGGCAAGTATAAGGGCACCTCAAAATGGAAGCTGTCCCAGAAACCTTCTAAAGATGTAAAATTAAAGAATTGCCCATGGTTGTTACGGCCATCAGTGTGATGGGGAAACCATGGTTTGACCGCGCTTGTGGCCTTTTCACTCCTGTAGCTCATTCATAGGGCCAGTGAGTGGAGGCATTGATTGCCCTTCAGTCTACTTCCGGGAGGCTGTCTTGAAGGAGCTATCTGGCTTTGGATGGCATGGGACAATCTGATGCTGAGAAAATGCCTTCGGCATCTGAAAATGGATATTAAATGGGGCCTTAATTAGCCTAATTGGCTGCCTGCCTCTGTGGAGCAGGGTGCCAATTCCCATGAAAGCCCACCCTGGGAGATTCCCCTTGAGGTGACACAGCATCCAGACCATTCCAACGGGGTTTTCTGCTTATTCCCCGGCTCTCCCACCTCCAAACCCGCCTCCATAGGGCCAGGAAAATTCCGTTAGGGGAGGAAATCTGCCATCCTTAGCCGGTCTGGCTTGTATGTAAACCAGTTTCACACCAACGTGACTGACTTCACTGTCTTCTCAAGTGTCTAAGCACTTCATTCAGTCAGGATGGGCAGTAAATGTTAGTTTTATCAGTGACCCTGCACCCCAAGAATGAATTTAAAGAAAAGTCACTGTTAAATCTACCTAAAGGTTTAACAACTTTGCTCTGGTGTACAGCAACATGCAACTATTGATGTTAACTCTGCAAGTTATACGTCATTACCATAAACTGGAAGGTTAAGGGATGACTTGGCTGAAGTTTTCAAGGTATTAAGGGGAAAAGGTGGAGTAAAATCTAGTGAGAAGCTTTTTTCATTGGTTGGGGAGTCTAGATTTTTTTCTTTATTCTTTCATGTGATGTGGCTGCCATTTGTTGCCCATCCCTAACTGCCCTTGAACTGAATGGCTAACTAGGCCATGTCAGAGGGCAGTTAAGAGTCAACCACATTGCTATGGGTCTGGAGACACATGTAGATCAGACCAGGTGAGGATGGCAGATTCCCTTCCCTAAAGGGACATTAGTGAACCCAATGGGTTTTTATGACAATTGATGATAGTTTCATGGTCACCCTGGTCACTAGCTTTATATTCCAGATTTATGAATAGAATTTAAATTCCACCAGCTGCCATTGTGGGATTTGAACCCATGTCCCCAGAGCATTAGCCTGGGTAGTAGATGTTTGGAACACTCTTCTGCAAACAGCAATTGATGCAAAATCAATTGTTAATATAAAACCTGAGATTGATAGCTTTCTCATTAGCTAAAAGGATTAAGGGATTTGGCGCAAAGGTTGGTATATGGAGTTGAGCAACAAATGGATGTACCTATACCACATGGACTGCAATGGTTCAAGAATGTCAGCTCATCACCACTTTCTCAAGGGCAACTAGGGATGGGCGTTAAATGTGGCCGGCGAAGCCCACATCCCGTGAATGAATATAAAAAAAAGCCCATGATCTCATTGGATGGCACAGAAAGCTCGAGGGGCTAAATGGCCTCTTTCTGTGTCTATGCTCCTATCCTATAATCTCTCAAATTGGCAGATGAAATGCCATGCAGAATGATTAAGTTAAGGTAGCAACCCTCTTTTAATGACAAATAAGTGAGTTGTGAACCAGTTTATTCTCTGTCTGCTACAGTGCTGTCTGATCAAAGTAGCTCATGGATCTTGAATGTTGGATTCTTTTTACTTTATTCCATTTTTCTTTGATTATAACAAGCATGGGGCTATGGCCATCAATTGATTCATGACCAAAAATGCTTCGGAAAGATCTGCCCACAATAATCACATGAAGGCACCTTGTTAAATCTATGGATATGTAACGTAAAATCCAACTAACTTCACGCCATCTGAACTGAATGCCGAGTTCGATAACTGCCTTCTGCCAGTTCGTAATTAAAAAGCGTCACTTCCTGACAAGATATAAATTCCAATTAAGAATCTCAGACCATAATGCCTCCTTTCCTTCCATATCCTCAAACATGACATGTTTATCTGTGATCCCTGCTGATAATGGAATTGTCCTCTATCTTTCCGTCATGATTTACGATAATTTTAGTTGCTAAATTAGAAAAGCTAACTCTCATGCATTTATCTGTTTCTCCTGCTCCTAAAAGCTCACTTACCATGAATATAGCATTCGGGCATCTAAAGAAATGAAATTTGAGCCTTATGAAATAAGGTCTACTTTACCCCTTATAGCAATGATTTCAGCTATTGTGGACTGTCAAAGAGTGTGTAATTTTTCATAGAAAAGGGAAATAGCAACATAATTTATAACTGCTGATTGCTGTTCTGTAAAATAACCACGGTTTGTTTCGAGTTAATTTTTGCAAATGCTTTCAACATTCAAAGGTATGGGTGACAGGAGAAATATAGATCTGTTCAATTAAGAAATGTGTTAGAGTTTGACAGCAAGGAACTACTGTGACAGGTTTGGGGGAGAACGGGCTGCATTATTTAATTTAAATGAAAATTGACACCACTCTTATTGGCGGAAATGTCTCAGGGATGTCTTCAAGACATCCCTGAAGAGGTCAAACATCCCCGCTGACTCATGGGAGACCTTGGCTTTTGACTGACCAAAATGGAGAAGGCTCATTGGAGAAGGCAGCAAACACATCAACAGACTTCATCGGCAATGTGCAGAGGCAAAGTCGAGGCATCAGAGGGAGCGCACAAACCTCCAAACAACCCATCTGCCCAACCTTTCAAGCACCACATATGGCAGAGCCTGCAGATCACCTATTGGACTTACCAACCATCTCAGAACCCATCGAACCAGAGTGGAAGCAAGTCATCCTCAATCCCAAGGAACTGCCTAAGAGGTTGGCCAATGAATTGGACGTGGGATATGGCTTGAGAATCTTTGAACTCATGATGCAAAATACGGCGAACATAGTTTCCTAATTACAGCAGGATTATGTCACTTCACTCTGAAAATTAAAGTCCAGCTCTTGGCACTGTTTTTTTATTCATAATATGATGATCTTTGACCCGGAAGGAGAGCGGTAAGGAAATTTGTAATTTCTTTAAAGTGCCTGTGGAATCTGTAATTATTCTTAAGAATGCTTGAAAGGGACTTTTAAGAGTTTGCATCAATTGTAAAGGAATCAGTTGCAATTTTCTTTGATAATAAGAAGCACCGGTCCATGTGACCTGACAACCCTTGACCTGAAAACAGTACCCACAGGAAGGAAGTTAAGATGAGAAGACATGTAACCAGAGAAGACAGATAAAGTATTGCTCTAAAGAAGGAGCTCTTGGTGGCACTGTGTGAGCTGGCTTAAAAGGTCTAAAATATGAAAATTTGGGTAAGTAGCTCAGACACACTAAAGAGCTGGGTTTTATTTTCCAAAAGTAGTTAAATTGTGAACCAGGTTCTTATTGATTGTTTGATTGTAAAGAAACTCTGGAAAGCTACACCATCAGGATGGTCATGCCTGAGCAAGAGGGGGTCCGTATAAGTGTGCCTTGCTGATGATAATTGTACCCGTGAAACTCGAAGAGCTGTTGTCAAATAGGACATCTGATCTACTCTGTGTGATTAAAGAACATCATATTGTGGAATTATTCAGTACCATACATGCAAGGGAGATGCTTGTGGTTGCATAAGACATATTTTTGTTGTATCGACTATTTAACGTGAAATTTACCTTTTTAGCTGAAGTATAACTTGCCTATTTAATTCATGTTTAATTTGGGTTCATTCTGATTCATGTTAAAGTAAGAGTTCACAAAGTGATATTCTGTTGGCAATTTCTCCTTTTAGTCTTAGAGTCATACAACACAGAAACAGGCCCTTTGGCCCATCGTGTCTGTGCCGGCCATCAAGCACCTATTTATTCGAATCCCATTTTCCAGCATTTGGCTCGTAGCCCTGTATGCTATGGGTCATTTGGTTATTTTGGTTTATGGTTCCCTCATGGGGATTGTAACAGTATGTCAGCCCGGTTTTAGTGATTTTTTTTTTTGCCTATTATATTAATGACGGTCCTGTAATCTCATGACCGAAACTACAACAAGCTACAAGATATAGTGAGTACAAATTATGTGCGTAAAACCAATCCCAGTCTCGCATGGCAGTGCAGTGTCTTATTGTATCGTACTGTGTTTGCTGTCCCCATCTGTCAGCAGAAGCCTCACTAGAGGCATCAACCTCCAGGTTGTACAGGATAATCAGATCCCTAATTAACCATGGAGAAATATGGCTCTGAGACAAGGTACGATGGATTGTTGCATGATGTAAATGTCATAAGAACATACGGAGCAGGAGGAGACAAAAGGCCTGCTGCACCATTCAACAAGATCACATCTGATCTTCAATGGCAACTCCACTTTCCTAGCCTATCTTCAGATTCCCTGTTAGTGCCCAAAAATCCGTCAGTCTTGCTCTTGGAAATGCTCAACAACTGAGCATCTGCTGCACTCTGGGGGAGAGAATTCCAAAGATGCCCTACGCCGAGACTATACCCTTAGTTCTAGACTCTCCTGCTCTGTCAGCCTCTTGAAGACTTTTATGCATTTCAATGAGATCACACCTCATTCTTCTAAACACCAGAGGAGATAGGCCCATTCTACTTAATCCTTCCTCGCAGGGCAATCTACTGATACCAGGAATCAGTCTAGAGTCGTAGCATTTTCCTGGGTACCTACCACTCACGTGCAGGGCAAGGTAATTGACATTGTCTGCCAGCTGGACATCATGAGAATGAAGTTTTCTTCCTACATTGGGTGGGCAGTTATATAGATCTTTTGAGTGCTATGTGTGTTCTGTCAATTGCCCTCTAGCACTTGTGGGCACCCTGCCAGTCTGTAGAATGGGGTGGCTCTTTTTGTTTGCTTCTATTGGGAATGAATAGATGGTGGCATGGTGATAATGTCACTGAACTAGAAATCCAGAGACCCAGGCTAATGTTCTGTTACCATGGCAGCTAAATTCGATTAATAAAATCTGGAATTGAAAGCTGGCCTCAGTAATGGTGACCGTGAAACTGTCACCCATTGTCATAAAAACCTATCTGGCTCACTAATGCCCTTTAGGGAAAATAATCTGCCGTCCTTACCCGGTCTGGCCCACATGTGACAATAGACCCACAGCAATGTGATTGACTCTTAACTGCCCTCTGAAATGGCCTAAGTTCAAAAAGCCACTCAGTTCAAGGGAAATTAGGGATGGGCAACAAATGCTGGCCTTGCCAGTGATGCCCACATCCAAATTGAAGAATAAAACATTAGATTATGCAGCTATCCTGAAGAATGCATGAGTGTCACATTAGCCAGGCACATGCTTACCACTATAACCACAACAAGAAACATGTGTTTTTATTTTTATTCCTCCATGGGATGTGGGTATCGCTGGCAAGGCCAGCATTTGTTGCCCATCCCTAATTGCCCTTGAACTGAGTGACTTGCTAGGCCATTTCAGAGAGCAGTCAAGAGTCAACCACATCGCTGTGGGTCCAGAACCACATGTAGGCCAAGCCAGGTAAGGATGGCAGATTTCCTTCCTTAAAGGAGATTTGTGATCCAGATGAGTTTTACAACAATCAGCGATAGTTTCATGCACCACCATTAGCTTCATATTCCAGATTTAGTAATTGGATTCAATCCACCAGCTGCTGTGGGGAGATTTGAACTCATGTCTCCAGAGCATTGGCCTGGGCCTCTGGATTACTAGTCTAATGATATTGCGACTACACCATCACCTCCCCAAAGAGCGGTGGGAAGCAATGGGTGAAGGGATCTGTGCTACCCACCCAGTACCTACTCCAAGGTTGTCCTCCTTGGAGCAAAGGAGATTGAGGGGAGATTTGATAGAGGTGTACGAGATTATGACAAGTTTAGATAAGGCAGACATGAAAAAACTGTTCCGATTAGCTGGTTGTACAATGACTAGGGGGATACAGATTTAAGATTTTGGGCAGAGGCAGGGGAAATGTGAGAAAGAACTTTTTTAACACAGTGAGTGGTAATGACCCATGTATTTCTGCCCAATCTAGCAGTGCTGCCCACGAGGGTGGTGGAAGTAGAGATAATCCATGATTTCAAATGGAAATTGGATGGGCACTTGAAGGAAATAAACTTGCAGCGATAAAGCTGGGGAGTGGGACTGACTGGATTGCTCTGTGGGGGTCCATCTTGAACTCGATGGGCTGAATGGCTCTCTTCTGTGCCATAAATGACTCTATGGCCGGAATCATCTGCTCCCATTTGCAGCGGGTGTCATGGTGGGCGTGAGTGGACAATATGGCAAGGCAGCATAGACTGAAGGAAGTATACAAGCACATGCCGGGGAAGGGGGTGAGAGAAGTGGCCATGCACTTGGTAAAGCTTGTCAAAAGCGCGCATTCTTCCGCAACTGAGACTGTTCAGCAGCAGCTCCATTGACACGTTTGGAGTCAGGCCTCCGAAGCATTTCTGCCCAATCAAGCAACGCAAAAGCATGAAAGTGCCAGCAAATTCTCCAGAACTTTTAACCCAACGGGTGCAGACTGCAAATTAATGTGCATTTTAGGGGGCAGCAGAACAATTGGCTGACTGGACAAGTTAAACAATCCCTTTGCGAAAGGTGACCATGGTGCAGTCACTGGTGGAGGTGCTCACGGCCCCTTGCAATGTCTTTATTAAGGTTTGGACCAGTATCCCTCATGGTTCAAACTAACAGTGCAGCCTTACAGTACGGGTTAGGAGAATGCCTGCACCTGAGCTGAGAGCACAGCATGCAGTCCAGTGGCTGAAGCTGCCGCCAATCGGGTGGGGTGGAGGTGGGCGCGGTTTCAGACAGCCAATGAAACGCACTACACACTGGCCACCCAAGTGGTGGCCAGCACTTTCTGGCATGCATGAAGGGGCCTTCAGACTTAACCAAGAGAGGACTTTAGGACTCATATGCTAACCCACATGTCTCTCACTTTGATCCTGCAGCAGGAGAACATCAGGATCATGGAGCCTGGTGATTTAGCGGTTTGCCTCATGGCTTACAGGGAGCAGTGAAGAAGAAGAAGAGAGCGGCAGAGGTGCCTGGCTCAGCAAAGGGAGGAGGGTGCAGCAAGGCCTCCTGCTCAAACAGCTGATGATCCACAGAGAGCTGTCACTCGTAGGACCTTGCGAGACCCAGGATCTATAGACGGCACTTATCATTCCTGCAGATGACTGAGAACCAGTGTTGCTGAAGACTGCGCATGTCTAGGGAACCGGTCAGTCACACATGCCAGCTACTGCAGGATTTGGCGCCACGGGGATGTGGAGGGCACCCGCTTCCAGTGGCCATGAAAGTGATCACAGCACTCAATTTTAATGCCAGTGGCTCCTTCCAGAGCTCCACAGGTGACCTGTGTGGGATCTTGCACGCCTCCACGTACAAGTGTATCCAAGAGGTCCTGGGCACCATCTTCGTGAAGGCTGAGAACTTTGTGCATTTCGACTGGAATCAGGAAAGCCAGGAAGCAATAGTGCTGGGATTTGCGCAGATCTCAGGTTTTCCACAGGTGCAGGGTGCCATCGACTGCACTCACGTGACACTTAGATCTCCATGACAACAAGCAGTCAACTACATCAACAGTAAGGGCTTCCACTCGCTGAATGTTCAGCCGGTGTGCGACCACGCCAAAGCATCCTGCAGGTCTGTGCATGATTCCCAGGGATCGTCCATGACTCCTACATCCTTAGCAGGTCACAGATCCCTGATGTCTTCCAGGGTCCACAGAGGCTGCAGGGTTGTCTCCTCAGGGACAAGGGCTGCCCGCAGAGGATGTGGTTGATGACGTCCGTGCGGCAGCCTCAGACTGCAGCAGAGAGATGGTACAATGAGGCTTATGCCGCAACCCAGACTTTGGTGGAGCGAACAATAGAAATCCTGAAAATGTACCTCGAAAGGTCTGGTGGAGACTGCAATACAGTAACCAGAGGGTGTCACACATCATTGTTGTTTGCTGTGCGCTACACAACCTGGCACTGCAATGTGGGGAGGACCTGGCTGAGGAGGAGATGGAGGAGCTACCTGACTCCTCCAGTGAGGAGGATGTTGGAGGGGATAAGGCTGATGAGGTCCTCGAAGGTGGGATGCTGGCGATGAGACAAAGAGGCAGGGGTGCTCGGGAGACACTTATAGCTGCAAGATTCGTGGAAGATGATGACGAGATGCAGTGAGGTTAGTCCTGACATCCTCACTTTGCATCTGTGAATGTTTGACTCCGGTGTGGCTAGTGGCAGTGCACATACCCTCAGTGCTCAGGCTCATGTCATGGAGACGCAATGGAGGCCCTAATAGCTGTTAGATTCCAGGAGGATGGTGACAACATGCAGTGAGTACACTCCATAGATCTTCACATTGCCTCTGTGAATGTCTGACTCCTGTCTGGCTGAGGGCAGCTCGCTTGTGCTCTGTGATCAGGGCCATATCATGGAGACACAGCCATGAAGCTTTAAATGCACCTGATCCTTTGTCAGCCTTCAGCACCTGTCCCCTTCAGGAACACAGCGTCACCGGTCACAAATACTGGAGAGATGGGGGCCAGTCCCAACTCAAAGGTGCTGAGGGCGCACAGAGAGAATGATGGAACTCTGTGACACCTGCCCACAATATTCTGGCAGTAATAACAAGCACCATCGAGATGCAGGCATCACTAATATGTCCAGTGAGTATGAAGCCGGACAATCACTTTGCTCTGAAGATTACACCCTGCACAGGGAAGAGGCCCTGGACTGAGACACCTGCCTTCATCTTGTGCAGGAACCAAGGTTTCACACCTGAGAGACACAAACACTGCTCATCAGAACAAGGAGCCATAGGCAAGGAGACATTCTTGGGTGTTTATTTACAAAAGTGAACATTATGTAGAAGTGATTAACACCTGTGCCCATGGGGTGCAACTACATCTGTTTGACCTTCGTAACCCTGCCACTATATTTTGGTGCTCCCCTGACATCCATAGCGGAGGTGAAGGCAGTCTGCTGACTGCTACGCCCCATCTATGATGACTTTGGCAGGTGTTCTCTGGAGGGTCTCGAGCTGCTGGTCCTCCTCCCTATGGGTGCCCAACAGCCCCTGGCTGACTCCTTGAGGAGCAGGGGAAGCTATGAGATCGAACTGCCCCACACCCCTCTCTTGTTTACACTGTTGGAGGCCAACTATGACATCAGCAATGGTCCTGCACTGCTGTGTGGGCTTGGTCCAATGTCCTGGACCAAGGCTCCCACGGCAGCCGTCATCCTGCCAGTGTTGACCTCAGTGTGTCAGCATGCTGGCGCTATCACCTCGGACTGAAGGCATATGGATACCTCCATCATACTTTGCAATCTGAGGAGTTCAGCGGACATCCCTTCCTGATGTCCCCATGATTGTCTTTACAGCTCCACCAACAGATTGAGGACCGAATCCAGAGGCTCATCATCTGACTCGGACTCAGCAGATTCCTTGACTCCAGCAGACTTCTGAGTGCCAGTGACAAAGGCTGTCCCTGCCTCCGCCTGCTGTGGAACAGATTGTGTGCTGTGCTCACCAGATTGTAATCCCGAGCCGCTCTACATCTAGACCTCACCGAGCAGTGTGTCACTGCGCTGGTGGAGGGTGTGGGTGAGCGCTGTGATGGGACTTCAGTGGTGCTGCCCTCAGGATCCTCATCTGAGATGCTTTCGGTGCTGGGATCGGGATTAAGGTTGCCTGACTGTGACGTGTCAGATGTACCTAGGGGAGAAAGTGAAGATTATTCATACTTTGCAGACATATTACAAACAGAACAGTGGACGCAGAATAGCATTAAGAGGGGGATCATGTGGTGCAGGAACCTCACATGGATACTTGCCACAGACCTCACTGTCACAGCAGGAACAGTCCACGTCCTCTCTGGCCAACTCCAACACGTGACTCTCAAACAGACTTAAGACCTTGATGTCCAGCATTCCACCCTCAGTCTAGGACCTCTCCCAGTGATTGTGTGTGATCTTGTCCTGCGTGAAGACAGATGGAAAGAGTGTGAGCAAGGTGCATGCCAGGCCAAATGAGAAGGATGCCAGGCGTGTGTGTGTTCTGAATGGAGCCATGGATGGGATGAGGAGGCTATCTCCAGAGGAGATGAGGCCAGGTGGAGATGTGAGTGTGTGTGTGAGAGAGAGAGTAAGTGGTGATGTCTCATGAGCTGGCAGTGAGTGCGATGCCAGTGAATGTGTGATGGGCCTGTGAGTGTGTGAACGGAGAGTGATGAGATTGTTGCTTTACCCTGGCGGCATGGGTGAGATCATTCATGCTTTTTCTGCACTGGATGGCTGACCTCATGTGTGCAGCATTGGCACTGACCCCTCTCCACCACTTCCCAAGCCGGAGTGGTGAAATTGATGGGCCTCCTGTGGCCAAAGCGGGGGTAGAGGACTTCGCTGCGGGCCTCCACGATGTCCAAAAGGCATTCCAGGGATGCGTCACTGAATCGGGAGTGGGGGGGAGGAGGGGGCTGCATTCTTCTTGGCTTTTGGGGTCATGTCCTCACTGGAGCAGTCCTGGGCTGCAAGTGTTTGCAAGTGTGCGCACGGCTGCAGTTTAGATATGACGTGAGAAAGCGGTGGGTAGCAGCATGGCGGACAAATCGGAGGATGGCCAGCAGCGATCCAGAGTGTTTGTCATGACTGCTTAGTTTATGAGGCGGAAAGGAGACGATACAGTGATATGATGAAACTCCACCATTGCGGCCCATGGGTGAAATGTCAAATTTCACACCCACTACAGCACTTAGTACAAATCTGGAATGATTCCGCCATATAACTCAAGAAATATTTTGGGCGAGTGTATATGGGGGGCTCAGCATTGTGGGTGGGGGTGTGGAATCCAACAGCTGCTTCATGAAGCAGAATCAGGTTTCAGGCCATTGAGAGGAAGAGGCCAATCAGGGGTGAGTGGGAAGCAACAACTGAGCAGTCAGCAGCCAAAGAGCATCTTCATCAAATCCCACAGAAACATCACAAGAACTAGGAGCCAGTGTAGGCCATTCAGCCCCTCAAACCTTTCCAATATTCAATAGGATCTGGTGGCTTCAACCATGACCCTTGTCGATCAAACATTTGTCTAACTCACTGAGCACGTGACTAGTTTCTCAGAAGCAGTCCCTTTTAATGTTTTTTTTATATTCTTTCATGCAGTGTGGCAAAACCAGCATTAGTTGCCTATTAATTGAGTGGCTTACTAGGCTGTTAAGAGGATCTGGAGTCATATGTAGGCTAGGCCAAGTAAGGATGGCAGATTTTCTTTCCCTAAAGAGCCAGGTGGATTTTAACAACAATCAATGATAGTTTCATTGGTCACCATGACAGAGACCAGCTTTATAATTCCCAGATTTTATTAATTGAATGTAAATTCCACCAGTTACCACGGTAGGATTTGAACCCAAATCCCCAGTGCATTAGCCTGGGCATCTGGATTACTGGTCCATAACATTACCACTATACCACTATACCACCATTTCCCTATGTGTTTGTTGAAATTTTGGTACCAATGCGGGAGAGTGAACAGCACCACTTCAGACATGCTTTAGCCGCCCATTCAAGACCCATTCATAAAACCAAGCTGGGCAGGTCTCAAAGGCCTATAAGCAGGACATTTCCATTATTTAAAAAATTTTAATTGCCTGTCGTTTGTAAGAACAGGGCAGTTCTGGCTGAGGCCGTCGGGCCAATACGTAACCCTCAACCAACATCACGTAAACAGATTACCTGACCATTGTCATATTTGTGGGATCTTGCTGTGCACAAATTGACTCCCGAATTTCCTACATCATAACAGCAGTTATATCTCAAAAGTATTTCATTGGCTGCAAAGCACCTTGGGGCGTCCTGAGATCAAGCAAGGCATGCAGGGATGGAAGTCTCTCTTGTTTACCTTTGTGAAGTCCAGGATGAGTGTGGCGTATGTGTCCCCAAAGGTTTCGGCTCGCCCTGTTCAATTACGGTACAGGTTTCAGCAGCCACGGGTCTATTTACATGGGTAATCCTTGGTAAAAATTACTTTTCCAGAGCCGAGGAACAGGCTTGGGGCTCTTTTCTCTAGAAGAGAGAAGGCTGCGGAGGTGAACTGATAGAGGTCTTTAAAATTATGGAGGGGTTTGATAGGATCAATGTAGAGATGGTATTTCTATTCGTGGAGTTGGTGGGGGGGGGTGGGGCGTGGGGAAGGACCAAAGCTGAGGTTCATAACGATAAAATAGCCTTTCATAAATCATAAAAAGGTCTTTATCGCGAGAGTGGTGAGAATATGGAACCCGTTAGCACAGGGAATAGCTGTCATAAATAACATAGATACATTTAAGGGGAACTGGATAAACACATGAGGGATAAAGGAATAGAAGTTTTGATGATACAGTGAGATGAAGTAGAGTAAGAGGAGTCTCGTGTGGAGCATAAATACGAGCAAAGACCTGTTGAGTCGAATGACCTGATTCTGTGCTGTAAATTCTATGTAAAAAAAACGCTTGAGTAACAAATACTAAAATTTTATCAACATTTGGCTTGAAATATCCCTAACTGACATTTCATTTAGCACTATCTATCCAATTGTCTTAACCTCATAGTGAAGAGCTGGAGTAGACCCAAGGATACCAGATTGCAAAGCACAATTCAGCATTATCAACAATCTAAACACATCAGTTAATATGACAAACAATTGAAATCTAGAAAGTCCTTTCAATTTATTGCAACCATATAAATGATTGACCTTCTTGGCAACATCTCCATTTTGAAATTCTCATCTTTATTTTCAGATATCTCCATGACCACCCTATTTCTGTATCCTTTGCCAGCCCTACAGCCCTCTGAGAACTCTCTCCGCCAATTCTGGCCATTTCTACATCCTGATTTTAATCACTCTGCCATTGGTGGTTGTGCCTTCAGCTCCCTACAATGTGGTGTGCTTGGCCCTGGAAATCTCTCCCTGAACTTTTGCTCAGTTATCTGGTTGATAGCAATGGCTCAGTGGGTAGCATGCCTCCCTCAAAGTCAGAAGGTTGTGGGTTCAAGTCTCACTTCAGAGTTTTGAGCATAAAAAATTCAGGCTGGTACTGAGGGAGCACTGCACTGTCAGAGGTGCAGTCTTTCAGAGATGTTAAACAGATGTGCTGTGAGTGGATGTTGGGGATCCTGTGGCACTATTTTGAAGATAAGCAGGGGAGTTCTTCGCAATGTGCGAGTCAGTATTTATTCCTTAGCTGACATCAATAAACAAATAGATTATCTGGTAGTTATAATGTATGGGATTTTCTGGTCCTGCCAGTGGCGGGCATCAAGAGCGGCCAAAAATCCATTGATTTTCAGCGGGAATTTCTGGTCTTCCGCTCAATGTTGCTGCTTCATGGGAGCTTGCTGTGTGCAAATGGTATGCTGCGTTTCTCACATTACAACAGTGACTCCACTTCAAATGTGCCGCATTGGCTGTGAAGTGCTGTGGAAGGTCCTGAGGTTGTGAAAGGTGATATATAAATGCAAACCTTTATTTCTTTTTGCTGGTGTTCATGCTCCATGTGATCAAAGTCTAACACTGTTGGGAGTTTGGCGAGTGGGTGCAGAGATCCAGCACATAATACAAAAACAGGATATCAACCACATTCTCCAACCTATTCGCATGGCCGAGCGAGTGAAGCAAGCAAGAGGGAAAGAGCAGCCAGATGCTGTTGGCTTCTTTGCTTGCCTCTTTTATCTTCGCTTATCCTAACCATCTAACGCACTGGGACAAACAGCGCCTGGGCTGTGAACTCAATCACTGAAGCAGAGGCGGGAGAGTTTGAAGGGTAGCGGGTGCGTACATCAATATCCCTTTTTTTTCTCTCGTGGAAATGCCTCTGAATCTTGTTCGACTGTCCCTGAAACGGTCCAGGGACCCCTTCTGCATCTGTGTTGTCACCAAAGGCGGAGCCCTCAAGCACCCTGTCCTCCCCTAAATGCCAAACGAACAGAGAGAGAGAGTGTAAGAGAGGCAGACAGACAGACAAGAGAGGGAGAGAGACTATGCTTGCGGTGCAGTACAGAGGTGGCTCTCGCATTTCTCGCTAGACTAAACGCTAAGAAGTGCCGAAACTATGCGAGTGAGTAAAAAGAAGTGGCGGAGCCCAGGCGAGGTGGAGAAAGGGCGCAGTGTGCGGGAGGAGGGCGGAGAGAGGAGGTCCAGCCGGGGGAAATTCGCAGAGTCCTGGAAGAGGCTGAGTTCAAAGCAGGGTTCGGTGAAACGGTCTGGCTTCCCGTCACAACAGCAGCAGCAGGTGAGCAGGATGCCTTCCAGCCTGTGCTTGTCTGGAATGGCATTACAAAGGGGTTTTGTGTGTGTGTGTGTGTGTGTGTCCATTTGCAAAAACAAAAAAAGTGGGCACTGTGATAACGAGTCACCCCCTCCTGCCTTTGTCATGAGCAAAGCATTGCCCAGAGTCGGGAGGAACATCAATCTAACAAGAGGGGGGCAGATTACTAGCGGTTAAAATGCTGCAGGGGTCTCGCTGTATGTGGTTCAATATAGTCACCTCAGTGGCTGGTGTAGTGTTAATATCAAATTTCTATATGGTCTGAACCTGTTGTCCGATGGAAATGGGATTGTTAAAAATGCTGGGAAGTGGACAGCAAAGGGGGAGCAGTGCTGAATCTGTCCGCTGGAACATCCTGTTGTTGTTGCCTAGAGATACCTCCACCAAACCCCTGTTGCATGCTCTTAGGCACGGAATTCTAGACATTTCCTTGGCAGAGTCAGTCAAATCACGATTGCCACCTTTTAGTTCTGAGGAAAAGTTACGGAAAACGAAAGCCGACGTTGAATAAGTCTGAGACAGGTGCAAATCGTGAAGCGAAGGACCTTCAAATTCCCCTGTGTACCCGCCCAACTTAAAATCATCAGATTGCTACTGAGTTTCTGAAATATATTTGTGAAATCGTATTTTTTTTAATTAAAGAAAAGGTGCCCTAAATTTATTGTTGGAGCACAAATGGAATTCGTGACAGATGGATCCACTGCAGAAACTTTCTTGAGGCTCATCGCGGATGGTACAAGTGGCTCAGAGGCAGGGAGAGTGCTGCATGGTGTGGAGCAGACTATCAGAAACTCCCGGCTGCTGCTTGCTCCAGGTTTTAAAAGCTCCAATCACTGTGTCCCAGGAGACGATGTGTGAGTGCACTCATGGTTCACATGCCCCGCGGAGCTTCGAAAAGCAAGATAAGCACCCATTTCAGCACCCTGCTTTATGTGGATTGTACTTGGCTCCCTGTGGTCACCATGAAAGCTTTTTTCTTTGACGCGCGCACATCAATGGCTAAAGTTAAACGTATGCGTCTTTCCTCTCCTGCTGTCACCTGCAGGTCTGAAATTCCTAGTAAATGGATACGCATTGAGCGGCTCCGAGGCTGCCCAGAGTCCTTTAATGATTGGAGTTTCAGATTTACCCAATTTCATTCAATACAGCTCAGTTTCTGACGACTGGCAATGTAAAATGGAAATGAGAGCCCACCTCTTGCGTGAAAGTTTTAATCCTGAATTATTGTCGGTGATCAATCCTAACTGAAAGGAGATCTAATTGAGCATTCTGTCCTCTCAGGTGACTGTGAAAGAAGATTAGGGGACTTCCTCTTGGCCAAGATTTCTCCCTCAAATAACACCTTGAAAACAGGTGACCTGTACATTTACTTCATTGCAGTTTGCGGGGGCTTGCTGTGTGCAAATTGGCTGTTGCACTTCCTACAACAGTGGCTACACTTCAAGAGTACTTAATTGGTTGTAAAGCCCTTGAATATTTCCTGAGGTCATAAAAGAGGCCAGGTAAATGTACATGTATCATTTAAATGTCAAACTAGAAAGCTAGCAAAAGTTGACCAGTGGCTTCAAAACACGAATAACTGCAACAACCCTGAATATAGGCAACATTTAAAAACAAATAAGTACATTGAAAGTGCAGTGGGATATGGGGCAGTGGTGATGTTGGAGGGAGGGAGTTGTGGAGTTAGATTTTCAGTTCTAGCGGCAGACATGAGAGACATAAATGCATGAACACCTGAATAGCTTTAGAAGTGCTTAAGATACAGGGACCAGGAATTTCCACTTTGAGCGCAACCTGTAATTCAAAAACAAATTGTGCTCAAAATTGTGACACTTTTAAGAAAAGTTGTTTTTGCTTAAATTTCCTCCCCAACTTATTTGCATATGTAAAATCTGCCATGAACCAGCACAATCAGGATGAGTTTTCAAATGTGATTTTTTAAACATTAAAAGCTATTATTGCATTTCTTGATGTCTTTAAGAGTGGTAACTTGGTGCAGTTACTTTAACGCAGCTGAAAATGGGTTTCTCACAAAACAAAATTTTATTTAGTGTCCAGCCCATTGTCTGTACATAATCTGATTTTAAATAACTGAAAATGACTTTAAAAAACTGCACAGAACCATTTATAAGTTACCCTAGGATGCGGTATTAGGTTTCCAGGTGAATTGAAATAAAATATATTTAAAAGATGCATATTAGTGTCCTGGACCGAAAGGAAAAACAGCATCATTTGAAGAGCCTCCTCGAAGTCATACAAATGGATACCATTAGCAGAAACACGATGATTAATTTGATCTGGGGAAATGGCCAGTTTTGGGGACAGGGCAGCTTCTGTATGACTTTATTTTCAAATCAGTTGTAAAAGATTGTGTAAAGCCGAATTGCATTGGATGTAATTTGAGTTTGAAATTTCCTTAATTATCTTTCTCAAACCCCACCCCCCCAACCCCCCTCACTGTCTGTCTGAAAAAATAATCTAACCTATTGGAAACTCCATGCCAAGATTCATTAACTCGGGGATTTTTGGTGCACGCCTCCACAGAAAGTTTTGAATTTTTGGGGGCATTGACCTTTGAAGTGTTTTCCAATACTTTGGAATCTAATGACCATGGATTTTTTTTTTTACCCATACTAAAGGAAAGGGTCATTTTGCTCCATTTTATTTGAAAATTACACTATTTATCATTTTGGGCATGCATTAGCTCTCTTTTATATTTTAACTTCCTTTCTCTCAGGAATCATAGAACAGTTACAGTACAGAAGGCAGCCATTCAGCCCATTGTGTCTGTGCCAGCCCTCTGCAAGAGCAACTCACCTAGTCCCAATCCCCTATCCCTGTAGCCCTGCAAGTTGTTTCTATTCAGATAATCCAATTCTCTATTGAATGCCTGGATTGAATCTGCCTCCACCACACCCTCAGGCAGTGCATTCCAGATCCTAACCGCTTGCTGCATGAAAAAATGTTTTTTCATGTCACCTTTGGATCTTTTGCCAATCACCTTAAATATGTGCCTTCTGGTTCTCAATCCTCCCGTCAATGGGAACAGTTTCTCCCTTTTTAATCTGTCTAGCCCCCTCAGGATTTTGAACATCTCTGTCAAATCTGCTTTCAACCTTCTCTAAGGGGAACAGTCCTAGTTTCTCCAATATCCTCATTACTGAAGCCTCTCATTCCTGGAACCATTCTCGTGAATCTTTTCTGCACACTCTCCAATGCCTTCACATCCTTCCTAAAGTGTGATGCACAGGATTAGCCGCAATGCTTTGGTTGATGCTGAACCAAGGTTTTATAAAAGTTCATCATAACGTCTTTGCTTTTGTACTCTATGCCTCTCTTTATAAAGCCCAGGATCCCATATGCTTGATTAACTGCTTTCTCAATCTGCCTTGTCACCTTCAGCAATGTACGCACAAATACACCCAGGTCAATTGCCTGTTTTGGAAGGGAGCTCCAAACTTCTACTACCCTTTGTGTGAAGAAATGTTTCCTACTTCCACTCCTGAAAGGACTGGTTCTAATTTTTAGGCTGTGTCCCCTAGTCCTAGAGTCCCCAACCAGTGGAAATAGTTTCTCTCTATCTATCCTATCTGTTCCTCTTAATACCTTAAAAATTCTGATCAACTCATCCCTTATTCTTCTAAATTCTAGGGAATACAACCCTACTTTGTGTAATTCCCCCCCTTGTAATTTAACCCTTGGAGTCCAGTTATCATCCTAATAAATTTACCCTGCACTCTCTCCAGGGCCAATATATTCTTCATAAGGTATGTTGCCCAGAACTGTCCATGATACTCCAGGTGTGGTCTAACCAGGGCTAAGTTTATGGACACATTAAAATGAGACCACATCTGGAATACTCTACAATTTTTGTCCCCTTACTTAAGAAAGGATATAATTGCCTTAGAAGCAGTTCAGGAAAGGTTCACTTGACTGATTGCTGGGATGGGGGTTATCTTATGAGGAGAAAGGTTAGACAGGCTGGGCCTGTATCCACTGGAGCTTAGAAGAACGTAAGATGATCTTATTGAAACATATAAGATCCTGAGGGGACTTGACAGGATGGATGCTGAAAGGATGTTTCCCTTTATGGGAGAGACTAGAAGTTGGGGACAGAGTTTAAAAATTAGAGGTCCCCCATTTAAGATGGACATTAAGTTTTATCTCTGAGGGTCGTTGGCCTTTGGAATTCTCTTCCCCAGAGAGCAATGGAGGCTGGGTCGTTGAATGTTTTTAAGGCTGATTTAGATAGATTCTAGATCGACAAGGAAGTTAAAGGTTATCGGGGTAAACAGGAAAGTAGAGTTGAGGCCACAATCAGATCAGCCACGATCTTATCAAATGGTAGAGCAGGCTCGAGGGGCCGAATGGCCCTTTCCTGCTTCTAATTGATATGTTTGTATGTAAACACATTCTTCCCCACCAAGTTTATCCAACATTCTTTCTCCCCTCTCAGACCTCCCACACTTATTTCAACCTGGCACTGTATTCCTTCCACTGCACTCCGTCCAGTTTAAGTGGTGACTCCTCCTCCTCTGATCCAGTTTAAGATAACTTTCTTCCATTCCCTGATTTATGCTGCTCTCTCCTTCCTCAGTTTCGGAGATGTTCCTATTTCCAGGATCACCACTCCTGGTTCCCTCTCTACAAAGCATTTTTTTTTTTTGGTTCCACTTCTGTTCCTTGTCCCTCTCCACAAAGTACTGCTCGTGGCTCTCCCTTCTTCCCTTGAAGGTGTTGCTGTGGATTTGTCTCTCTACTACACAAAGATGGTGCCCTTGGCTTCTCCCCTAGCTGTTCCAACTTCTCTCCTCAGTCCCCCAAAATTAACAGTCCCTGTTTCACTTTTATCCCCTCAAAAGCACCTATGTCAGATTCCACTCTTTTCCCCACACTAGTCTCTGAGTATTTCATCTGCCAATGTTTGACAGTGATACTCAGAGTCCTGAGGTACACTGACAGACCTTGGTTTGGGCTCTGATTTATGTGCAAGGGACATACATTGTGCCTTGGCTGCTGGATCCTTCCATATACTGCACCTCACAGGGAGGATGGAAGAGCTGGGATGGGTGAGGATGAGATGGTGAAGGGACTTGAAAGGCTTGGATTTATATCATGCCTTTTGTGACCTCAGGATTCCCCAAAGCACTTTACACCCAATGAAGTGCTTTTAAAGTGCAGTCATTGTTGTAATGTAGGAAACGCGGCAACCAGGTTATGCACAGCAAGATCCCACAATTAACAATGTGACAATGACTGGGTAATCATTTTTTGTGATGTTGGTTGGGGAATAAACATTGGCCCAGGACGCCGGAGAGAACTCCCCCATTCTTTTTCAAAATAGTGCCATTAGGTCTTTAATATTTACCTGAGCGGGCAGACAGGACCTCAGTTTAGCATCTCACCTAAAAGGCAACACCTCCGACGGTACAACACTCGCTCAGTGCTGGACTCGAGTGTCAGCTTAGCTTTTTGTGCTCAAGTCTCAAGATTTGAACCCACGACCATCGAACTTGGAAGTGAGCGCGCTACCCATTGAGCTCACAGCTGACACAGGGGAGCAGCATTAGGAACAGCACCGGTCGGCACACTGCCACTTCCTCCTCTCTCGTGGCCCCGTGTTCTCACCTCTGTCTGATCATACCTCACATGCCAGATGCCAGGATGCATGTTTGCTCAGCCGCTAGATTGATGCCTGTTTTGCCTTATGCCCTGGATCCTATTGTGCGCTTTGCCTCGTGCTATCTTCCCTACCAGTGTATACTTTATTTCACACCAAACCTTGAAGTACACGTTTCCCGCATGACATACCCACCCTAGCCACAGCCCATGATACAGTCTACCCTGTGATTTGCATAGGGCTATACCAATGAACCTAACTATGCAGTCGGAAGCACTTTTGGATGCTGATGTCAGGCAGAACCACATCTACCGATTTTCCACCCATATCCATTCTTAAGGTTTTATTGTCCTTTATTGTTCCTGAATACAGTGACTGGTGGATCAGCTGGAAGTTTTCTGCTCTTAGCCAAATGCTGTGATTCTGAAAATCAACAGCAATTTTAAAAAAAAACCTTTCCTTCCCAAATCTTAATCTTCCTCCTTTCTGTACGATCCACTTGGCACTTGCTGCCTCTCATCTGCACAATCTTAATTATTACTGAAAAGTAAATATGGTCTATCAGTACACAAACCAAATTATTGCTCAGGGATGATTCTGTCTGTGCACGAATGTAAATTAAAATCTTGTCCTGTAAATGATTCTGCGAAAACAAACACAAAGGAAACCTCCCCTCCTGTGCCATGAGCTTTAACCAGTGGTGGATACAGTAGATCATGCAGGAACAGGAGGGAGACCCTTCAGCCCCTTGCGTCTGTTGTGCCATTCAATGAGGTCATAGCTGCTCTGTATCTTAGTTCCATTTACCTGTAATGGTTCCCTATCCCTTACTGCTCCTTGCCTAACAAAAATCTATCAATCTTTGTTTTGAAATTTTCAATCGACCTCCAGCCTCAAAGGCTTTTTGCAGGGAGGGAGTTCCAGATTTCCACTACCCTTCTTGTGAAGAAGTCCTTCTTGACATCACCCCCTGAATGGCCTGGCGCTAATTTCAATGTTGAACATTGCTGAAAAGAGAGACATGTTGCCAAAGCTTTTCATCTTGCACTCATCAGGACAAATGCAAGAATACCAAATTTTAAATGATCACAACAATTTATACTGCAGGAGAAAAGGGTGCTGATTGATTAGCAAGTTGATTGATTGGCCGAGGCTGCTGGAGAAAGCAGCGGGGAATTATTGGCTCCCCAAACTCCCTGGTAATTCAAAAAAGGGCGTAAGGCTTGAACTTAGCTTGAGTACATTCCAAAGTTATTCCAAGTTCCAGGTCCACGACCACTACCATCTAGAAAGACAAGGGCAGCAGATTGCTGGAAGCACCACCATCTTGAAGTTCCCATCCAAGTCACTCACCATCCTGCCTTGGAAATATATCGCTGTTCCTTCACTGTTGCTGGGTCAAAACTCTGGAACTCCCTCCCTAACAACACTGTGGGTGTACCTACACCACATCGACTGCAGTGGTTCAAGAAGGCAGCTCACCACCACCTTCTCAAGGGCAACTAAGGATGGGCAATAAATGCTGGCCTAGACGGCGACACTCACATCCCGTGAATGAATACAAAAAAAAGGTTCTGAACTCTTGTTCTGGACTCAGCCCGCCAGAGGAGCTAGTTTCTCTCTATCTACCCTATTATATCCTTTAATTATCTTCAACATGTCAATTAGATCACTCCATAATCTTCAATATTCAAGGAAATACAAGTGTCGTCTGTGCAACCTATTCTCATAATTTCACCCTTTAGTTTTGGCTGTACTCTGGTGAATCTATCTATGTGGTAACCCAATTTTATGCAATTAACAATATCAAATTCATAGCTGGTCGATTAGTAGCGCAAAGACAGATTGTCCTTTTTAGGTTGAACATTTCATCAGAGTCAGAAAATTTAACCCATCTTGCTTCTTCAATCCTGGCTGTGTGCAATTAATCTGTAGAAGGTGATAATAAGGGAGAAAGGGCATAAAACTGGGTAAGAGGTAGCACAAGTGGCACTCAGCACTCTATGTACCGGATGCACATGAAGAGTAAAGAAAAGAAATAAGAGTGCAAAGGCAAGGAACCAATGCTACACTTTTATAAATCACTGGTTAGGCCTCAGCTGCAGTGTTGTGTCCAATTCTGGGCATCACTTTAGGAAGGATGTGAAGGCCTTAAGACAGGATGCTGAGGAGGTTTACTCAAATGGTACCAGGGATGCGGGACTTCATGGAGAGACTGGAGAAGCTGGGATTTTTCTCCTTAGAGGGCAATTTAATAGAGGTGTTCAAAATCATGAAGGGTCTAGACAGAATAGATAGGGAAAAAGTGTTTTGCTGGCAGGAGGGTTGGGAACCAGAGGACATGGATTTGTGATAATTGGCAGAAGAACCAGAGGGAAGAGGAGGAGAATTTGTTTTTACACAATGAGACCTTCTGATCTGGACTGCGCTGCCTGAAAGGATGGCAGAGCAGATTCAATAGTAACTTTCATGAGGGAATTGGATAAATGCTTGTGTTAGAATTATATCTCTCAAGACTGAATTTTTCTTTTACAAAATGAAAGGACATGGGATGATCTGGATATTTGGATGTTAATCTGGGGCTTTTGTTTTAAAAGGTCATAAGTTCACCTTGGCACTGTCAACAAGCAGGCCTCTTCCAAGAAATTATCTGACCTTTATGGTACTTGAGGAGAATCTGGTTGTTCGTTTTGAACAGCAATCATTTTAATTGATGGAGGGAAATAAACTGCAAAGGAAGGTTGGTAACTTTCTGGAAATCACGTGGATGAGAGAGAAAAAACTTAAGTTGTGAACCTGCTTGTTTTGAAGGCAGTCTTGCTGGGGAACGAGCTGAGGAAGGAAGGTTACCCTAACTGGCTTCCTCTCTCTACTTTGCCTAAAATTGTGTGCGGCTATCAACCTGCAGTCAGAGAACCCTCATCTGAGTGTAGCCAGTCTGTATTTAGACCTGCAAAACTGAGACCAGTTGGTGAGAACTTCCAGACATCCACTGGGACCAGTGGCCCATCTTCACATGAGGCAACTCCAGGCCAACAACGTGGAGACCCTGTGAACTTTATCCTTTATTTTATAACACCCATCCTGTAAAGTTCATCTCTGCAGAGAGACTCTATCTGTTTGTCCTTTGTTTGTCTGTGTGTGTGTGTGCCTGTGTGTGTGCTGGGGGAATTCTCTAGGAAGAGATAGATAGTTATACTGTCTGATTACAATTGTGTGTTAACCAGTGCTTGCAACTTGCTAAAAGAGATTTTGCTTTAAAATAAATTAACTGTACTGAGTTTTTTGACAGAAGCCTCGTCCGAGTCTCTTTCCTTCTGGGTACTAGAAGTATAGGTACACAATTGACCATTTCGGTGAGAAAATTAACCATTTAAATCAATGGTATGGCCTGCAGAGTAGTGGGGCTTGATAACTCGCGCACTCCTCCCATCCTGGTCTTAACACTTGAAAAGAAAAAAAAGACCACAGAGCTATGGGGAAAGAGTAGAACGGCAGGAGTGCGGTGGAGCGAGGGGTTGCTGGTGGGACTAATTGGACAGCTCTTCCAAAAGGAGCCAATTGGCTGAATGGCTTCCTTCTGTTCACTGTGATTCTAGGTCAAATATAGTCAATGGGTGCTGCCAAATTGGGCAAATATCATGCTATTGAATAAAGATCTGTTAGGAAAAAAGCACCTAGCCCCACTTTGCGCACCCACACTAAACCCACATTATGGTGGTTCAGATATCTGAGCAACATCGAGTCAAAAGGACCGGTAACCATATTTGTTTCTACTCTGAAGCTCACTGCCTCCTGCTGGGGCATAGCGTCACGTTCACCAGCAATCCCACCTGCTCCTGACCTGATCAACATTCTCATGGTAAGTACAGTCAGGCTGTTTCTCCTTGGGTAGCATCACAGCTGAGGCCTCTCCTGTCCTCATTCAATGCCCACATGCACACTTCCAGCAACTTGTGCAGACTTGCCTAGAATGGACAGCACAGAAACAGGCCGTTTGACCCAACTGCCCTATGCCACTGTTTATGCACCACATGAGCCTCCTCCCACTCCTCTCCATCTCATCCTATCAACACATTCTTGTATTTCTTCCTCCCTTATGTGCTTATCTAAATTTCTCTCAAATTTATCTACATTATTCACCTCAATCACCTCCTTGTGGTAGCGAGTTCCACATTCTCACCACTCTCTGGATTAAGGAGTCTCTCCTGAATTTCCGACTGGATTTATGAGTGACTACTGTTACGGACAGGAGGGGGGGTTAATTTAAACAGCACTAATTGCTCCTCTCACCACCCGTTTGTAAACAGAAAGGTGTTTTGATTTGTTTCCCTCTTTATAAGCGGTGGCATATTTCCCCAACTGCTTGTTTTTAGTGTGATCCAAGTTTCTATTAATAACTCCACAACAAACCCGAGGTAGGGTGAATTCAAAGGGTTAGTTTATTTGCACCTACTCAAAACGCGAGAAGGAGGGTTTGCAATGTCATCTCTGCACTCAGACAGTAAAGAGAGGGATAGAGTAAAGGAGGTTTTACTGTACAGAGTCCACAGAGAAAATAAATATTGATTCACATGAGTTCCAGAGTCCAGAATCAAAGTTCAATGAGGTATTCCTTCACCTAGGTCAGCAGGTTGAAAATCGATGCTGCAGAATTCACTTTTCCGGTGGTGGTTGACTTCAGAAGATGAGATAGGCACACAAAGGTGAAGCAGTCTTATAGACGATGGCATAGAACTTCCATCAGAAGCAGTGTAGATGGAGCCAGGTCTTCAAACTGGGCGGAGCTCCTTTCTATGTGGCCTGCTAGTCAGATGGTAAAGCAGTAGACTGAGCTATTCAGTTCAGCAAGGCAATATTACTTGTTCAACAAGCCAGAGACCTATGTCACATGATCCCCACTTCTCCACCAGGTCTTCAACAAAGGATGTGTGTCCATCGTCTGGGTGAGTCTCAAAGGCTGCTAAATATCCCAGCATTATGAATTGAAAGGAATACTCAAGGGGGTCTTTTGTCTTAGCAGACCCGCTGTCTTCTGCAGGCCAGCTGGGTTATCAGATGCAAATGGCCTTTGTATAGTTCTCTTTGAAGTTGGGCTGCGCAGTCCCCAAGTGATCGTTAGTGGCTCCTCAGAAATAATGAGGTGTGAGTTTTCCTGAAACTGCAAAGTGGCTTCTTTTGTTCTGGGGTCACAGACAGACATAGGTTCAGCCATTTTAAGATTCTTGTTCAGCCAAGGTTCAGTTTTAAAAACTTAGAAATAGCAATGAGTATATATATATGTATATATATGTCTACCTTAATGAATCCTTTCATAAACTTAAATATCTTTAATCGGGTCACCACTCAGCATTTTTTTTTCTACAGAAAATAATACAGATCAATACTTACTGATAAACATAATACCTCAATTCTGGTATCAAATTTGTAAATTTTTTTGTACCTTCTCCAGTGCCTCTATGCCCTCTCTATAATATGAAGAGCAGAGAGTGCATTATACTCTAAGTGTGATGTAACTGAAATTCACCAGACAGTCATCAAAAGCAGTATCATATTTCATTGTTTATCACCCACCCCACCACATGCCCACCCTCCTCTATCTAGTCCAGGGTTCCCATGCATCTTGATTCCCACCCTGGCTAGAAATATACAAACTGTAAATTGAATTTGGGATCTTGCAACTCGTTGTGGCTCAGTATTGATATGGTAGCTGCAGTAAACCTTTGACCAACTACACTCCATCGTGTTGTGTGGCACTATCAGCGTGGTAATGGGATAGATTTTGAATAGATCTAGCAGCTCAAGACTGGGGAACCATGAGGCACTGTGGGCCATCAGCAGCAGCAGAACTGTACTCAAACACAACCTGTAACCTCATGGCCTGCCATATCCCCCACTCTACCATTACCACCAAGCCAGGGGATCAACCCTGGTCCAATGAAGAGAGCAGGAGGACATGCCAGGAGCAGCACCAGGCATACCTAAAATTGAGGTGTCAACCTGGTGAAACTACAACACAGGACTACTTGTGTGCCAAACACCACAGGCAGCAAGTGATAGACAGAGCTAAGCGATTCCACAACCAATGGATTAGATCTAAGCTCTGCAGTCCTGTCACATCCAATCGTGAATGGTAGTGGACAATTAAACAACTCACTGGAGGAGGAGGCTCCACAAATATCCCCATCGTCAATGATGGAGGAGCCCAGCAAAAAATGAGGCTGAAGCATTTGCAACAATCTTCAGCCAGAAGCGCCGAGTGAATGATCCATCTTGGCCTCTTCTGGAGGTATCCACCATCACAGATTCCAGTCTTCAGCCAATTCGATTCATTCCCTGTGATATCAAGAAATAGCTGAAGGCACTGGACACTGCAAAGGCTATGGGCCCTGATAATATTCCGGCAATATTACCGAAGACTTGTGCTTCAGAACTTGCACTCCCAGCCAAGCTCTTCCAGTACAGCTACAAGACTGACATCTACCCGGCAAAATTGCCCAGGTATGTCCTGTACACAAAAAGGACAAATCCAACCTGGCCAATTACTGCCCCATCAGTCTACTCTCGACCATCAGTAAAGCAAAGGAAGGGATCATCAACAGTGCTATCAAGCAGCAATTGCTTAGCAATAACCTGATCACTGATGCTCAATTTGGGTTCTGCCAGGGCCACTCAGCTCCTGATCTCATTACAGCCCTGGTTCAAACATGGACAAAAGAGCTGAACTCCCAAGGTGAGGTGAGAGTGACTGCCCTTGACATCAAGGCAGCATTTGACTCAATGTGGCATCAAGGAGCTCTAGCAAAACAGGAGTCAATGGGAATCGGAGAAAACTCTCCGCTGGTTGGAGTCAAACCTGGCACATAGTAAGATGGTTTTAGTCGTTGGAGGTCAATCACCTCAGTTCCAGGACATCACTGCAGGAGCTCCTCAGGGTAGTATCCTCGGTCCAACCATCTTCAGCTGCTCCATCAATGACCTTCCCTCCATCATAAGGTCAGAAGTGGGGATGTTCACTGATGATTACACAATGACTACTCAGATACTGAAGCAGTCCATGTCCAAATGCAGCAAGACCTGGACAATATCCAGACTTGGGCTGATAAGTGGCAAATAACATAACCATTGCCCCTTGACATTCAATGGTATTACCATCACTGAATCCCTCACTATCAACATCCTGGGAGTTACCATTGACCAGAAACTGAACTAGCCATGTAAATAGTGTGGCTGCAAGAGCAGGTCAGAGGCTAGGAATCCTGTGATGATTAACTCACCTCCTGACTCCCCAAACCTTGCCCACCATCTACAAGGCACAAGTCAGGAGTGTGATGGAATACTCTCCATTTGCCTGGATGAGTGCAACTCCCACAACACTCAAGAAGCTTGACACCATCTGGGACAAAGCATCCTGCATGATTGGCATCCCATCCACAAATATTCCCTCCCTCCACCACTGACACACAGTAGCAGCAGTGTGTACCATCTACAAGTTGCACTGCAGAAACTCACCAAGGCTCTTTAGACAGCACCTTCCAAACACACAATCATTAGAAGGACAAGGGCAGCAGATAGATGGGAACACCATCACCTAGAAGTTCCCCTCCAAGTCACTCACCATCCTGACTTGGAAATATATCACCGTTCCTGTGTTAAAGTCCTGGAACTCCCTCCCTAACAGCATTGTGGGTGTACCTACACCACATGGCCTGCAGCAGTTCAAGAAGGCAGCTCACCACCAGCTTTTTTTAATTCATTGGATGTGGGCATCACTGGTTAGGCCAGCATTTATTGCCCATCCCTAATTGCCCTTGTTCAGAGGGCATTTAAGAGTCAACCACATTGCTGTGGGTCTGGAGTCACACGTAGTCCAGACCAGGTGAGGACAGCAGATTTCCGTTCCTAGAGGGCATTAGTGAACAAGGTGGGTTTTTACAACAATTAACAATGCTTTCTTGGTCATTATTAGACTAATTTCAGTTTTTTTTGACTGAATTCAAATTGCACCATCTGCCCTGGTGGGATTCAAACCCAGGTCCCCAGAGCATTACCCTAGGCATCTGGATTATTAGTTCAGCGACAATACCACTATGCCATCACCTCCCCTTCTCAAGGGCAATTAGGGATGGGCAATAAATGCTGGCCCAGCCAGTGACGCTCACATCCCATAAATAAATTTTTAAAAATTACAATGTATAAGTGTTCATGAAACTATGTTCTAAAGAATGTTCTATTACAATTGTAATTACACTGTTATAATAAGGATACAGAGGAAGTTGGGGAGGATGCAAAAATAGATTCACAAGGATAAAACCAGAATTGAGAGGATATATTTATCACAAAAGGCCGAACAAGCTGGGACTCCTTTCTCTAGTTAGGGTGAGAATGTAGAGCAAAAACAAAAAATGCCGGAAGAACTCAGCAGGTCTGACAGCATCTGTGGAGAAAGACAGAGTTAACATTTCGAGTCCGTATGACTCTTATACAGACTCGAAACATTAACTCCGTTTCTCTCTCCACAGGTGCTGTCAGACCTGCTGAGTTTTTCCAGCATTTTTTGTTTTTGTTTCAGATTTCCAGCATCCACAGTGTTTTGCCTTTATCTTATATGAGAATGTAGAGCAATGGGCAGCAGCATACCAATATGGACCAATTGGCCAAATAGCTTTATTCTGTGCTGTACATGCCATGTAAATTTAAGCAATAGAAATTTGTTACAAGCTTTTCACTGAAGTACTGTGATCTGATTAACATATAATAGTTAAAATGCACAGATTTCTTTTGACATAACCAATCCAAGTTGGCACTCGTGACGTCGCAATGTTAACCCATGCAGTGGATCTATTTAGATATCACTGGGCAATATTGGGACACTTTCCTGAAAGATACTCGAGGACTGGTTGGAAGGAAACTCTTTCGAGTTATCAACAGTCACAGATTGCAACTCTTTCGAGTACAATCACAGTTCTTGGTTTCCGGGAGTGGGACATGAACCCACAACCCTCTGATTCAAAGGCGAGGGTGCTACGAACTGAGCCACACTCCTCGGGTATGGCAGAGATACTAAACAAGCACTTTACGCTTGAAGATAATGATCAATTACAGTAACGAGCTATCCAATTAGTACCACTTGCCCTGCTCTTCACCCATATCCATATGGGGGAAGGGAGATGGTTGCATAGTGGTATTGTCACTGGATTGGTAATCTAGAGACCCACAATAATGCTCTGGGGACCTGGGTTCAAATCCTACCACAGCATATGGTGGAATATGAATTCAACAAAAATCATAGCCATGCAACTTTCCCCTTCCAATATTGATCCAGTTCCTATTGAATCTGCTTCCACTGCCCTTTAAGGCAGTGCACTCCATATCACAACAACTCACTGCAACAAAAAAAAAATCACCTCCCCTCTGGTTGTTTTACCAATTATCCTACATCTGTGTTCTCTGGTCACTGACCCTCCTGCCACTGGAAACAGTTTCTCCTTATTTACTGTATTCATGATTTTGAACACATCTATTAAATTTTCCCTTGGCCTCCTCTGCTGTAAAGGGATCACTGGGCTAGTATTCCTCTACACTGCATAAAAAAAGCAATTGCTGCTGCCTTTGGCACGGTGCACGCAAACAGTTAACCCTCATGAAGAAAGCAACCCCTTATTAATGAATAAATCAAAAGCAATACAGTCTGCTCCATATGTCTCTATGGGGAGTCTTCACAGCACAGTTACCACAACCGGTATACCTTAGCATGCAGAAGGAGA
The DNA here is from genome assembly GCF_964194155.1 of Cetorhinus maximus. NCBI lineage: Eukaryota > Metazoa > Chordata > Chondrichthyes > Lamniformes > Cetorhinidae > Cetorhinus > Cetorhinus maximus. The sequence continues at coordinate 178,597,932 of NC_135880.1, forward strand.
GTGCTTTATTTAACTCAGAATCCTGGTTGAAGGGCCAAGAGACAGGTGTGAGACAAGAACAACTTGCATTCATCTAACGTCGTTAATTTAGTAAAAGCACAAGTGCACTCCACAGTAGCATTATCAAACAAAAACCGACACCGACCTACCTTGGAAGATATTTGTTTTTCTTGATTCCTTCATGGGATGTGGGCATCGCTGGCAAGTCGAGCATTTGTTCCCATCCATATTTTCCTTGAACTGAGTGGCTTGCTTGGCCATTTCAGAGGGCAGTTAGGAGTCAACCATGTTGCTGTGGGTCTAGAGTCACATGTAGAACGTTGTGGGTTCGAGCCCCACTCCAGAGATCTATGTATATGATTTAGCCTGACACTGCCAGTGCTGAACCGAGGGTGTCCTTCCCAATCTTTATCCCTCAGGCAACATCACAAAAAAACAGATGAACTAGTCTTAATGCATTCCTGTTTGTGGGAGCTTGCTGTGCACAAATTGGCTGCTGCATTTCTTGCATTAGAACAGTTACTGTACCTTCAAAATACATTCATTGGCTGAAAAATGTTGTTGGAACACCTTGGGGTATAGAAAGGTGCTCAATAAATGCAAGTCTTTCTTTCTTCTCTCAATCGGAGAATCCATTGGAAGAACCTCATTCTTTCACCAGTTTAACACTTCGCACCACCGAATCACTCCTACATAATTGACCTTGTCTCTTGTCCCACTTTACTCCTGTTCCACGGTCTTGGTCCTTCCTGCTTTATCACTCCATTGAAAGAGAAAACTTTTAAAATGTTTTATTCTGTCTCGGGAATGTGTGTCACTGGCAAGGTCAGCATTTATTGCCTATCCCTAGTTGTTTTGAGCAGGAATAGTAACATAGTGGTAATTTTATTGGACTAGTAATCAAGAGGCCTGGATTAATGCCAGGAGTTCAAATCCCACCATGGTGCTTGAGTATGGGTTGTGAGAGCTGTGATTGGAGGGATGTTGAATATCATGTCAAGGTCTGGAAAACAAAGCATACAGCTTAAATTGGAATGTAAGTCAGAGCCCAAGACAGTTGCTGGGGAAATATATTTGGCTGTGAAAGTGATTTTCAGTAAATATCTGTTCAGAGCAAGATAAAGGAAAGAAAAATGTTGGGTTTTAACTGGTGGTCATTTTCCTGATGATTACTCCCAACAGCTGAATGAACAGGTGTCTCCAATGCACACACGTGGATTATAATTCAAAATTTTATTTTTCTGTTTCTAAAATGGAGACCACTGCAGCAGTAAAGAACATTTATTTGTTATTGGGATCATAATTAATGCAAAGACTCTTATGCTATTTCTTTAGTTAACCATTCAGCTCGTAGCTCTCTCAGGTACTTACTAATAGAGTACTTGCTGTCAGCTAGTACACCATGCAGCAGTGAGATGCCCGAGAACAACATCGGATCATGGCTGAGGCGATTGGTATTAGATAGGTTATTCGTCACGGCAGTGTGAGTTCCAGATACACGAACAGAAAGATGAGTTTGACTTCTGTGTTAATTGTTTTAAATCTGAAGTAAACAATGCAAATCTCAGTTCATGAACATGTATCTGATGTTATAGGTTTATAATGTAAGAACCATATGGCAAAGAAGGAGGCCCTTCAGCCCATTGTATCTGTACCGGCTCTTCGAAAGAGCTCTCCCATTAGTCTCAGTTCCCCTGCCCTTTCTCCATAGTACTGCAACTTTCTTTCTTTTCAAATATTTATCCAATTCCCTTTAGAAAGTTACTGTTGTATCTGCTTCTACCACCCTTTCAGGCAGCACATTCCAGATCATAACAACTGTGTAAAAACAAAAGTTGACTTATATCCCCTCTGGCTGTCTTGCCAATTATGTTAAATCTGGGTCCTCTTGTGAATTGTGAAATAATTCATTTTGGTAGGAAGAATGGGAAAAGGGGGCACAGGAGCAGAGGGACCCGGGGGTATATGTGCACAAATCAATGAAGGTGGCAGGGCAGGTTCAGGGAGTGGTTAATAAAGCATACGAGATCCTGGGCTTTATAAATAGGGGCAGAGGAGTACAAAAGCAAGGAAGTTATGATGAACCCTGGCAAAACACTGGTTCGACCTCAACTGGAGTACTGTGTCCAATTCTGCGTATCACACTTTAGGAAGAATGTAAGCCCTTGAAGAGAGCTCAGAAAGGAGTCACAAAAGTGGTCCCAGAGATGGGTCACGGCAGCTATGAGGACAGATTGGAGAAGCTGGGGTAGTTCTCCTTGGAGAAGAGAAGGTTGAAAAGTTCCCCTCCAAGCCACTCACCATCCTGACTTGGAAATATATCGCCGTTCCTTCACTGTCGCTGGGTCAAAACCCTGGAACTCCCTCCCTAACAGCGCTGTGGGTGTCCCTACACCACAGGGGCTGCAGCAGTTCAAGAAGGCAGCTCACCACTACCTTCTCAAGGGCAATTAGGGATGGGCAATAAATGCTGGCCTAGCCATCAATGCCCACATCCCGTGAATGAATATAAAAGAAATCCACGAGGGGGTGTGGACAGGACAGGGAGAAACTGCTCTGGTTAGCGGAAGGATTGAAAAGCAGAGGGCTCTGACTTAAGGTGATTGGCAAAAGCAATAACGATGACATGAGGAAAATATTCTTTACTCAGTGAGTGAATAAGGATCTGTAAAGCACTGCCTGAGAGAGCGGAGGAGACTGATTCAATTGTGGTTTTCCAAAGAGAAGTGGATCATTATCTGAAAAGAAAGAAAAATTGCAAGGCTGTGGGAAAAACGCAGGGGGTTGGGACTAACTGAGTTGTTCTTACAAAGAGTTGGCATGGGCATGACAGATCGAGTGGCCTCCTCTGTGCTGTAACCATTCTAAAATTCCATTCTTGTTACTGACCCTCCTACCGCCAGAAACAGTTTCTTCCTATCTACTCCAACAAAGCTCCTTCTAATTTTGAACACTTCTATTAAATCATCCCACAACCTTCTCTGCGCTAAGAGAATAGTCCCAGCTTCCCTAGTCAAATTATATCCTCTGATTTAATTAGAATGAGATACAATATTCTAACCAACTAGTAATCTGTATAGATTTAGCAATAGCTCCTTGCTGTTCTATTCAACATCACAATTTATAAAACGGGGTTCCATATGACCTTTTACTTTGGTAGCTATTATTTTAGCATACCGGCATTTGTGTACTTTGCTGTTCATTACTGCCATATCAGCTCTTGTTTAGTACTGGGTGCCTTGGGTAAACACACTACATTTTATCAGAGCAAAATATTGTGGACGCTGTAAATACTCAGCAGGTCCAGCAGCATCTGCGGAAAGAGAAAGATTTAACATTTCAGGTCAATGGCCTTTCAGATTTGAGACCCATCCATTTGTCATGAAAGTATAATAATTTTCATAATATTTTTATAGTTTATTGTGAAGTTGGTTTAAGGGGGTAAGTATAGTTGGGTCTGTCTGTGTATGATTTAATTACATTTTTAGTCAAGTAGACTGCAAGCTTAAATAATCAAAACAAGATAGGTGCTTGACATGCTAATGAGTAAACATGGATGCTGGCTTAGCATGTAGGGTGTGAAGGGAATTTCCGTTTTTAGATAAATGAAGGGATTTTTGGATTTCAAAGTAATCTTAGTCTGTTTACAACTAGCCAGATAAGCAAGGCTAAGGAATGTGTTTATTTTTCGCAAAGGTTACTGGCAATATTGGCACCATGAAAGTTTTTAAGTTATGAGGAAGATACAGTTTCAAAGACATATGGAACAATAGAATTTACATATTAAAAAGAGAGAAACATATAAGGGAGAATGAAAGGTTATGTGTCAGAAGGCCATTTAAAATCTAACAGGAGTGTGTGAAATAGCCTTAATGAAGCCTCCAGCGTTTGTGCATAAGTCTGCTGTCTAATGAAAGAGAAGCTGTGGAAAAGCCATTAGGAATTCCACTATCCAGGGTATTGTGTTAACTTGCTGAATTTGTTTTAAATTTAAAATCTATTTTTGGACCGTTGCCTTAATGGGGGTGTAATTGGGGACCAGGTTAATTAGGATTTTTAGGAGTTATTATAGTAGTAATTGTAGTCTTAAGTATGTGTTTGAAATATTTTATTTTGATAATAAATATTTTAATTTAATTTTTAAAATCTCCAAAGGCCTTTGTGGACTTATTGCTTCTGAATTCAGTGCACAGCTCTCGTAATAAATACAAATTGCAAAACTGTTGTGATAGCACAACCAAGTTTCCCTCGTGGATTTGGTCTGCCTGGCACATATCATTTGCCACATCATAACACATTCAATCCCCAATAGGTGCATGTCCACATTATAACTGATTTGTGCCAGTTGACATTGAATTAGTGGGACACTTGGAGAAGCCACATTGATGCCAATAGAGTCAATTGTTACCCACCCCCTGGCACTATGGCCCTGTGAGAATGGTGCATGGGAAGCGGGTAAGATTAGCCCAGCCCCAATTTCCATTACTGCACCATTGGCAGCCGTGCCTTCAGTTGTGCAGACCCTATGCTCTGGAATTCCCTTCCTAAACCCCTCTGCCTCTCTCTCCTCCTTTAAGATGCTCCTTAAAATCTACCTCTTTGACCAAGCTTTTGGTCACCTGTCCCAATATTTTCTTGTGTGGCTCAGTGTCAAATTTTGTTTGATAACCCTCCTTTGAAGCACCTTGAGACATTTTACTATGTTAAGAATGCTTTTTAAAAATAGGTTGGTGATTATCACATGCTGTTAAGAGTCAGTCTGGTCTGAAGTATGGAAATAACCTGATGTGCAGGTGGATGGAAGTCTTGTCCTGGTATAACCACCAAAAGAGAAAATCGAAGTTTCCTTCCTTTTGCTTTCAATAGCAATCACAAATGTCCACCGTACTGCCAGAATGCCATCGGACAGGGATCAATTATAAATCTATGGGCGGTGACTAACCACTGGGAGTACTTCATTACCGTCTAAATTGAATAAAGTGTCATCCACTATGTGACTCACCTCCTGACTCCCCAAAGCCTGTCGACCATCTACAAGGCACAAGTCAGGAGTGTGATGGAATACTCCCCACTTGCCTGGATGAGTGCAGCTCCAACAACATTCAGGAATCTCAACACCATCCAGGACAAAGCACCTTGCTTGACTGGCATTCCGTCCCCCACCTTAAGCATTCACTCCCTCCATTGTGCACTGTGACAGCAGTGTGCACCAGCTACAAGAAGCTCTGCAGAAAATCAGCAAGGGTCCTTAGACAGCACCTTCCAAACACGTGACCTCTACCACCCAGGAGAAGAAGGGCAGCAGATGCATGGGAACACCACCACCTGTAAACTCCCCTCCAAACCACTCGCCATCCTGACTTGGAAATATATTGTTGTTCCTTCACTGTTGCTGGGACTATCTGGAAAAATTATGGAACTCCCTCCCTAACTGGTGAGAGTATCTTCACCACATGGAGTGCAGCGCTTCAAGAAGACAGCTCACCACCACCTTCTCAAGGGCAAAGTGCTGGCATTGCCAGTGCTGCCCAAATCCCAAGAATGGACCAACAAGAATCCTGACCTTGACACCAGAAACTGCCCTCCAACCCTCCCCATCCTTGAGTACTTCGGGAAGATCCCATCCTATTTCTTCCCCACTCCAGCTTCCTGGTCCCTGGTTAATAGCTAACAGAGGCTGTGACGTGAACTTCATTGTCTTGACTAGGAGTCTGTCACTATCAGGTCTATCAATGTTTCAGCCTCTCCCACTGATCTGAATGTCACTCTGTGCTTTGGATGCAGCTGAAATCTTATTTGAAGAATTGGGAGATATCGGCATGGTTCAATTTCACAACGCTTCAAATTGGAAGCGCTTAAAATGTACAGGCTGTTTTTATAGTTTCTCTTGTTGAAACTTCCTTTGTTAAGCCGAATACAAAAGCAAAATTCTGTGGATTCTGGAAATCTGAAATAAAAACAAAAATTGCTGGAAATACTCAGGTCTGGCAGCATCTGTGGAGAGAGAAACAGAGTTAACATTTCAAGTCGAGATGACCCTTCATCATTTTATTTATTAAGATGAAGAACGGTTATTAATAATGATTGTTAACCCGAATGGTTCAACTGTTTGCGTAAAAGAAAAGCCTGGGGCTTCAGTGTTGATTTATCGCACCGGAGGTGAGGAATTCTGAAATGATGATGAGTTGGTCCTGATTTAAGATCCTTCAGCGTTGCATGTGTGCTGGGAGTAATGACACCCGTTATTGTTAATAAATCCCATTTGACTAGCTGTACAGAACCTGATAGAGTTTAATTGTGGATTGATGAGTGGTACTAATTTGCAGAACACAATCTGACAGGATGTCTCTTTTCATAACACGCTTAAAACTATCCAGTCATATTTGCATACTCCTTGCATTGAAAGAGAAATTGGGCTTGCACATTGTATCACGTTTTCTATGGGAATGTATAGGTGTAGAGAATTTTAAGCTAACTTTAAGAATATGTTACCTGTCAGTGGAATCAGAATAATGTGAGTTTAGAAGAATGAGAATGAAACATAGAAGATCCTGAGGGGACTTGACAGGGCGGATGCTGAAAGGATGTTTGCCCTTGTGGGAGAGGCTAAAACATGGGGACACAGTTTAAAAATAAGATTTTAAGATGGAGATGAAAACAACTTTTTTCTCTCAGAGGGTTGTGAACCTGTGGAACTCTCTTCCCTGGAGAGTGGTGGAGGCTGGGTCATTGAATATTTAAGACGAAGGTAAATAAATGCTTGATAAGCAAGGGGGTAAAGGGTTATTGGGGGTGGGCAGAGTGTGATGTTGAGGCCTCAATCAGATCAGCAATGATCTTATTGAATGGTTGGAGCAGGCTCAAGGGGCCAAAAGGCCTACTCCTACTCCTAATTCGTATGTTCACATGGTCGAATGGATAGCCCTCATCGACAAGTTCAGTAATTCTCTCAGGGAATTTCAGCAAGTTTGTGAAGAGCGATTAACTAGCTGAAATATCTTAAGAAAGTAACTGAACTAGGGGATGGAATTCATCCATGATATTTATGCGCTTCTAAATGCAGGCTCATTGTTCCGTATTCACCTGTACTCTCTAGGTACACCTGAATAGCATCCTGTATAAAGCTGCAAAGTTTTACCTCTACCAGAGATGTTTTGCAAGCTGGTCTATAATTACTGGGTTTGTATCTCATTCGCTTTTCCGGCGTCAGGATAATATCCATAACAGAAGTTAAAAATGCTGCTAGTATTAAAGGAAGAGGCACATAATGCTGCTAAAAAAAGTAGTAAGCTTGAGGATTGGGTGGATTTTAGAATTCATGACCAAAAAATAAATAAAGAGAGAGAAAGTAGAATATTAGAGTAAATGAGCAAGAGACATAAAAACAGATTGTAAAAGTTTCTATTGGTATGTAAAAAGGAAGAGATTAGTGAAAGTATATATGGGTGCCTTAGAGACTAAGACAGGAAAAAATTTAATAGGGAATAAGGAAATGGCAAGACATGAAATGAAATCTGTCTTAACAGTAGGAAACACAAAAAGCATTCTGGAAATAGTGGGAAGCAGAAGTTTAGTGTGAACAAGGAACTTGGGGATATTATTATGAAAGAAATGGTGCTGGAGAAATTAATGGGTATAAGTGGTGACAAACCCCTTCGACCTGATAGCCTGCATCCTAGGGCCTTAAAAGGTAGCATAGGGATATTGGATGCATCGGTTGTGATCTTCCCTGGATTTTAGAACAGTCTCCATAAAAGAGAAAGCAATTATAACCCAACTTTTCAAGAAAAGAGGGAAAGTGAAAACAGGGAATGATAGGCCAATTAGCCTGACATTGGTAGCAGGGAAATAGCTAGAATCTATGATTAAGGACATGCAGAGCACTCAGAGAATTATCAAATGATTAAGCAGAGTTAACACAGATTTATGAAAGAGAAATTGCGTTTGACAACTGGATTACAGAGGTTGTAACTAGCAGGGTAGGTAAAGAGGAAGCAGTGGATGTAGCAGTGGATTTTCAAAAAACATTCAATAAGGGGCCACTCAAGAGGTTATTACATAAAATTTGGTTCATGGGACTGGGGGCATGGATTGAGGATTGGTGTAAGATGGAAAACAAAATGATTGGGCCATTTTCAGGTGTAACTAATGGAGCACTGCAAGGATGAGTGCTTGATTCTCAGCTAGGTACAATCCAGCTCAGTGACTTAGAGGAGGGGACCGAATACAGCGTATCCAACACAATGTTAGGTGGGAAAGCAAGCTGCAAGGTGGATGCAAAGAGGCTGCAAAGGGATATAGACAGGTTGTCTAAGTGGACAAGAACATAACCGATGGAATATAATATGGGGAAGTGTGAAGTTATCCACCTTGGCAGGAAAAAATAGAAAAACAGAGTATTTTAAAATGGTGAGAGACTGGGAAATGTTGATATTCAGAGGGAACTGGGTATTCTCACACTTGAATCACAGAAATTTAACATGCAGGTACAGCAAGCAGTTAGGAAAGCAAATGGTATGTTAGCCTTTATTATAAAGTATAAGAGTTACAAAGTCTTGCTGCAATTGTATAGAGTCTTTGTGAGACCACACCTGGAGTACTATGTACAGTTTATGTCTCTTTACCCTAAGGAGATTCTTGCCCTAGAGAGAGCACAATGAAGGTTCACTAGACTGGATCTTGGGATGAGGGGATCGTCCTTTGAGGAGAGATCGAATGGACTAGGACTATATTCTTGAGGAGAATGAATGTGTCATTGACACATATAAAATTCTTAAACTGCCGATAGAGTAGATGCTACAAAGATGTTTCCCCTGGCTGGGGAGTCTAGAACACAGGGTTACAGTACCAGAGTAAGGTATTCAGGATGAGAATTCTTTGGAGTTCTCTACCCCAGAGGGCTGTGGAAGCTGGGTCATTGAACATATTTAAAATGGATATTGATAGATTTTTGGGTACTAAGGGGAATTAAGGGATACGGGGATAGTGCATGAAAGTGGAGTTAAAGTAGAAGATCAGTCATCATCTTATTGAATGATGGAACAGGTTCGAGAGGCTGAATGGCCTACTCCTGCTCTGATTTGTAACATTTTTATGTTCTTACTCTGTACAAGCAGTACAACACAAGTGCTTATGGAGTTACCAGGAACATTAATCTCATTAATATCTCAATTTGTCTTCTTATTCCTTGAAGTAATCTGGGATGCGTTCATGAGGTAGTTCACTGTTTTTTGCAGACATCTAAGAGTATGTTTTCTGCTTCTATTTTTAGTGGGAAAAGACATGAATACTAAGCAGGAAGCAGAATTTTGGCTCACACTTTAATGGGGTTCTGTTTACGATTCGCTGTTTGCCAATGGCTACAGGATTTTCCCACAAATCAACAGTGACTATAATTCAACAGCAATTAACTGATTGCATAGGAAATGCATTAGAGTATTGTGGAGAAGTGAACGGTATTATCGGAATACAAAGTCTTCCTGTCTTTTCTTTCTAAAGCAATTTTTGATTTGATAAAAGTAGTACAGCTACTTTAAACAAAGGCCCTGTCATCTCTCTCTGGTGGAGCTAAAAGATCCGATGGCACAATTTCGAAGAAGAGCAGTGGAGTTCTGCCTGGTGTCCTGATCGCTCAACCAAACATCACTAAGAAGCAGATTATCAGATCATTGCCACATTGCTGTTTGTAGGATCTTGCTGCGCGTAAATTGGCTGCCACGTTTCCTACATTACAGCAGTGATACACTTCAAAAAGTGCTTCATTGTCTGTAAGGCATTTTGGGTTGGTCTAAGGTTGTGAAAGGCGCTACATAAATGCAAGACTTTCTTTTACAAGAACATCTTGTGATGTGATGTACATGTACCTATAAGGGGACATACCTTAAACTGCTGTCCATTACTATCCACCATGAGACGGGATGTGACTCTGTAGACAGAACACAGCAGCAGTCCTACAGGTCAGACATGTCTACATAGCCTCCCACTTTACATCATCTGTATATTGTCTTATATTCAAATAAATTATTGCTTTACCAACCCTTGCTGTATGATTGGTGAGTTTGCAATAAGCAGAAGAACGCAACAACACCTTATATAATTTTGATTAAGATCCCTTCCCTGCCTTTCAGTATCCCTCACTTTCTTCCTTTTAAATCATATAATGGGGAAATAAACCTATGAGTGTTTTAGGTTGATGGGAGAGAAGCCCTTCATGATGCTGCAGCCTCTGTTCTGTTATCTCCTTCCCTAATAGTAACAGAACACAAAAGTAGCTCTAGACAGAAAGCTACCAGCTCCTCAGATTCTCTCTGACTGCAGGTGGGGTTTGGACTTTTTAAAAATTCATTCATGCGATGTGGGGATCACTGGCTAGGCCAGCATTTATTGCCATCCCTAATTGCCCTTGTTCAGAGAGCATTTAAAAGTCAACCACATTGCTGTGGGTCTGGAGTCACACATAGGCCAGGTAAAGAACAGCAGATTTCCTTCCCGAAAGGACATTAATGAACCAGATGTGTTTCTACAGCAACCGACAATGGTTTCATGGTCATCATCAGACTTTGTAATTCCATCTGCCATGGCAGGATTCAAACCTGGATCCCCAGAGAATTACTCTGGGTTGCTGGATCACTAGTCCAGTGACAATACCACTATGCCATCGTCTTCCCAGGATTTGAGGGTGTGGGAGGGGGGTTCAAAAAATCTTCTGTTCTGAAGAAGAGTCCTATTCGACTCTAAGTGTTAACTCTGTTTCTCTCTCGATAGATGCTGCCAAATCTGCTGAGTTTTTCAAGCCCTTTCTGTTTTTATTTCAGGTTTCCAGCATCAGCAGTACTTTGCTTTTATTAAAATGTCTGTAGGCACTGGTGTTTGTCGATTGTGAATAAAGAGAAATGTTCTTTAATGCTCAGTATGGTACAGAACCTTAGCTTTTTATCTATTTGCTGGAAGCAAATGCAGTATTAAAGCTTTACGTAAAAAAGCTAAAATAAAACAATATTATTATTAAAGGTGCTATTTAACAACAACAAAAATTTGCATTTATATAGAACCTTTAATGTGCTAACTATCCCAAGGTGCTTCACAGGAACGTTGTTGAATGAAATTTGACACCAAGCCATATAAGGAGAAATTAGGGCAGATCAACAAAAGCTTGGTCAAAGAGGTAGTTTTAAGGAGTGTCTTAAAGGAGGAAAGCGAGGTAGAGAGGTATAGGGAGGGAATTCCAGAGCTTAGGGCCCAGGCAGCTGAAGGCACGGCCACCAATGGTGGAGCAATTAAAATCAGGGATGCTTGCACACGAGTAGGGGAGAGACCTCATCCTGAGTGAGACACAGCCAGAGTGAGTGTGGGTATTGGCAATTTGGTGCACAGTGGGAATTTGGTGCATAGGGAAAGAGGTGTTCTTTGCATTTTTCTTTGCTATCCAACTTCTTAAATCTTCAGAGAGTGGTCTTGCCCTGCTGCAGCAGTAGAGGCTACAAGGGAAAAGAATCACTACTAAGTAGTGGGTAAGGTTGGGTAAGTATTTACTACTTTTATTGCTTATAGTTTCAGGTGTTTTTGTGGTTTATAATTTGTATATTCTGTAGTAACGAGGATCAGGAAAGAAGAGTAATTGATTTAAAAGGTTTAATTTAAAGGGATAAGTCATGGCAGGGTCAAAGCCGTGGTGTGCTCCTCGTGCTCCATGTGGGAAGCTGGGAACATTTCCAGTGCCTGGGACCAGCATGTGTGCAGGAAATATGTCCAGCTGCAGCTCCTGGAAGCTCGGGTTTCAGAGCTGGAACGGCGTCTGGGGACACTGGAGAGCATCCGCGAGTCTGAGAGCATTGTGCATAGCATGTTTAGAGAGGTGGTCACACCGCAGCTGAAGGGATTTGAGGAAGGAAGGGAATGGGTGACCACCAGGCAGTCCAAGAGAAACAGGCAGGTAGTTCAGGAGTCCCCTGGGGTCCCACTCGCAAATCGGTATTCCATTTTGGAGGCTGATAAGGGTGCTGGTTCCTCCAGGGAGTTCAGACAGAGCCAAGCTTCTGGCACCATAAGCAGCCTGTCTGTACAGGAGGGGAGGAAGAGAGGAAGAGCAATAGTAATAGGGGATTCTATAGTCAGGGGAACAGATAGGTGCTACTGTGCCCGTCAACATGACTCCACGATGGTGTGTTGCCTCCCTGGTGCCAGGGTCTGGGATGTCACTGAACGGCTACAGGACATCCTGAAGGGGGAGGGTGATAAGGCAGAGGTCATGGTACATGTTGGTACCAATGACATAGGTAGAAAGAGGGATGAGGTCTTGCATCAAGAATTCAGGGAATTAGGCAGTAGACTAAAAAGCAAGACCTCTCAGGTTGTAATCTCTGGATTACTCCCAGTGCCATGTGCTGGCGAGCTCTGAAATAGGAGAATAGCACAGATGAATATGTGGCTTAAGAGTTGGTGCAGGAGGGAGGGTTTTAGATTCCTGGATCACTGAGACCGTTTCTGGGGAAGGTGGGAACTGTACAAGCAGGACGGTCTACATCTGAACCAGAGCAGGACTAACATCCTTGCGGGCGGGTTTGCTAGTGCTGTTGGGGGGGTGTTTAAACTAATTCGGCAGGAGGAGGGGACACAGAATGTTAGCAGAATAGGGACACATCATAATACAGTAAAACAATCAAGTCAGAGGGAATACAGCTGCATTCAGTTTCAAGAGAGTAAGGCAAGGCTGGATGGCCTCTATTTTAATGCCAGGAGTATTACAGGTAAAAAGGATGAGTTAAGGGTGAGGATTGACACATGGAATAGTGATATAGTAGCCATCATTGAAATGTGGTTGAGGGAGGAGCAGGATTGGCAGCTCAACATTCCGAGATATAGAATCTTCAGACGAGACAGAGGAGGGGGTAAAAGAGGAGGAGGCATTGCATTATTAGTTAAGGAGTCAGTTACTGCAGTAAGGAGAGATGATATATTGGAAGGGGCATTGAATGAGGCTTTGTGGGTAGAGCTTTGGAATAAAAAAGGGGCAGCCACATTGTTAGGTGTTTATTATAGACCCCCAGATAGTCAGCGGGAAATTGAGGAGCAAATATGTGCACAATTTGCGGAGGTGTGTAAAAACAATAACAATAGGGTAATTATATTAGGTGATTTCAACTTTCCCAACATTAATTGGGATAGACATAGTGTTATGGGCTTGGATGGAGTGGATTTCTTGACATGTGTACAGGAGAACTTTTTAGGTCAATATGTAGAGGGTCCAACAAGGGACAGCGCAGTGCTGGATCTAATTCTGGGGAATGAAGCCGGACAGGTGGCTGAGGTGGTGGTGGGGGAGCATTTTAGTGATAGTGACCACAACATGGTACAATTTAAGCTTGTTATGGACAAAGAAATAGACAAGTTGCATAAAAATGTTTTGGATTGGGGGAGAGCGGATTTTAGTAAAATAAGGCAGGATCTGGCCAAGGTAGACTGGGAACAGCTACTTGTGGGGAAATCTACAGAGGAGCAGTGGGGGGTGTTCAAAAAGGAAATGGGGAGGGTACAGGCTCAACATGTTCCCTCTAGGGTGATAGGAAGGAGTAACAAGCCCAGAGAACCATGGATGAGCAGAGATATTCAGGATAAGATGAGAAGGAAAAGAGAGGCTTTTAGCAGGTACAAGGGAAGCAAATCAGCAGAGGCATTAGTGGAGTACAGAAAGTACAGGGTGGAGCTTAAGAAAGTAATTAGGAGAGCAAAGAAGGGATATGACAAAGCTCTGGCTGGTAAAAGTAGGGAAAATCCCAAGATATTCTATAAATATATCAATGGGAAGAGGATAACCAGGGAAAGAGTAGGGCCCATTAGGGACAAAGGGGGCAATCTATGGGTGGAGCCAGAGGACATCAGTAGAGTATTGAACGAATACTTCACATCCGTCTTCACCCAAGAGAACGAGGATGAAGGTATCGATCTTGGGGAGAGAGACTGCAAGGTTCTTGAGCAAATTGATAGAGGGAGTGACAAGGTATTGGAGGTGTTGGCAGGCTTAAAAGTGGATAAATCTCCAGGTCCAGATGATTTGTGTCCCAGACTGCTGAGGGAGGCGAGGGAGGAGATCGCAGGTGCTCTGAGCCAAATTTTTAATTCCTCTCTAGCCACGGGGAGGTGCCAGAGGACTGGAGAACAGCTAATGTGATTCTGCTATTTAAGAAGGGTTGTAGAGATAAGCCAGGGAACTACAGACTAGTGAGTTTCACGTCAGTGGTTGGGAAACTATTGGAGAAAATTCTGAAGGAGAGAATCTATCTTCACTTAGAGAGGCAAGGTTTGATCAGGGATAGTCAGCATGGCTTTGTCAGAGGGAGGTCATGCCTAACAAATTTGATTGAATTTTTTGAGGAGGTGACCAGGTGTGTAGATGAGGGTAGTGCAGTTGATGTAGTTTATCTGGATTTCAGCAAAGCCTTTGACAAGCTCCTACATGGGAGACTTATAAAGAAGGCAAATGCACATGGGATAGAAGGTAATTTGATAAGGTAGATTCAAAATTGGCTTAGTTGTAGGAGACAGAGGGTGATGACAGAAGGATGCTTTAGTGACTGGAAGCCAGTGTCCAGTGGTGTACTCCAGGGATCTGTGCTGGGTCCCCTATTATTCGTCATTTATATAAACGACATAGATGACTATGTTGGGGGTAGGATTAATAAGTTTGCGGATGACACAAAGATTGGCCAGGTGGTTAACAGTGAAGTTGAGTGTCTTGGACTACAGGGAGATATAGACGGGATGGTCAAATGAGCAGATAAGTGGCAGATGGAATTTAACCCTGAAAAGTGTGAGGTGATACACTTTGGAAGGAGTAATTTGACAAGGAAATATTCAATGAACGGCATGACACCAAGAAGTTCTGAGGAACAAAGGGACCTTGGCCTGTGTGTCCATAGATCTCTGAAGGCGGAGGGGCATGTTAGTGGGGTGGTGAAAAAGGCATATGGGACACTTGCCTTTATCAATCGAGGCATAGATTACAAAAGTAGGGAGGTCATGTTGGAGTTGTATAGAACCTTGGTGAGGGCACAGCTGGAGTACTGTGTGCAGTTCTGGTCACCACATTATAGGAAGGATGTGATTGCACTGGAGGGGGTGCAGAGGAGATTCACCAGGATGTTGCCTGGGATGAAACATTTAAGTTATGAAGAGAGGTTGGATAGACTTGGGTTGTTTTCGTTGGAGCAGAGAAGACTGAGGGGCGACTTGATTGAGGTGTACAAGATTATGAGGGGCATGGACAGGGTGGATAGGGAGCAGCTGTTACGCTTAGTTGAAGGGTCAGTCACGAGGGGACATAAGCTCAAGGTGATGGGCAGGAGCTTTAGGGGGGAGGTGAGGAAAAATTTTTTTACCCAGAGGGTGGTGACGGTCTGTAATGCGCTGCCTGGGAGAGTGGTGGAGGCGGGTTGCCTCACATTGTTTAAAAAGTACCTGAATGAGCACTTGGCACATCATAACATTCAAGGCTATGGGCCAAGTGCTGGTAAATGAGATTAGGTAGGTAGGTCAGGTGTTTCTCACATGTCGGTGCAGAGTTGATGGGCCGAAGGGCCTCCTGCACTGTGTGATTCTGTGATTCAAGAGGCTGGGATTAGAAGAGTGTAGATATCTCGGAGGGTTTTGGGGCTGGAGAAGGTTATATAGATGATGATGGGTGAGGCCATGGAGGGTTTTAAAAACAAGAATAAGCATTTTAAAATGGAGGGGTTGCTTAACTGGGAGCCAGTGTAGGCCAGCGAGTGCAGGGATAATTGGTGAATGGGACTCGATGCGAGTTAGGGTACAGGCAGCAACGATTCGGATAACCTCAAGTTTGTGGAAGGTGGAAGGTGGGAAGCCGGCCTGGAGTTCTTTGGAATAGTCAAGTCTAGAGGTGACAACGGCATGGATGAGAGCTTCAGCAGCATACAAGCTGAGGCATGGGTGGAGTTGAGCGATGTAATGGCGGTGGAAGTTAGTGGTCTTGGTGATGGCTTGGATATGTGACTGGAAACTCACTTTGGGGTCAAATACAACACCAATGTTGCAAACAGTATGGGTCAGCCTCAGACAGTTGCCAGGGAGAGGAACATAGTCGGTGGCAAGGGAAAAATTTTGTGATGCGGACTGAAGACAATGACTTCCTGATATTTAATTGGTGGAAATTTCTGCTCATCTAGCACTGGATGTTGGACAAGCAATTTAGAGACAATGGTGGAGTCAAGAGAGGGTGGTGCTGAGGTAAGTAGAAGTTGTGGTTGTTTTTGCTGAACTCCTGTCAAACTTACAGCAGTCAATTGGGGGGAACCCCCACATTTGTTTATAGCCCTTCAAGTCATTCATTGGTTGACACAAAATTGTTTATTATCCTCATTCTTTCAAAGAGTTGCCACAGACACAATGGACTAAATGGGCTCCTTCTGTGCAGTATCTAAGATTTTCTGTGCACAAACCTGATGATGAGTTGTTTCTCAGTACAAACCCATACATCAACTGATGAGTATCTGTCATGTGTTTCGCTGCTTTTTCTATTTGTATCCATGACAACCAGATTACCAGTTTTGCCTTTCTAGTTAGAGGCTAATAACAACACCAACAAGTGGCACTGATATAGTGCCTCTTATGAAGTAAAATGTCCAAAGGCCGGATTATTAGCAAACAAAATTTTCAAACAAGACACATTAGGAAATATTAGAGCATTCGATTAAAACCTTAATGGTCAAAGAGGTAGGTTCTGAAGAGCGTTTCAAAGAGTAGAGAGAGGTGGAGAAGTTCAGGAAGGGAATTCCAGAGCTTCGGACTTAGCCAAGCGAAGGTAGGGCCACCAATGGTAGAGCGATTGAAATCGGGAATGGTCACAAGGGCAGAACTGCCCCTAATATGTCCTCGTGTCTAGCTAGCAAATTTTGTTGATAGCACTCTTGTCTTCAGACGTTTTACTTCATTAGAGGGCAGATTTGTCATCTGCCCTAAAATCTCCGACATGGCCTGGTGTTTTGTTTTTGACAACGTTCCTGTGAAGTGGCTTGGAATGTTTTACTATGTTAAAGGTGCTGTTTAAATGCAAGTTGTTGTTATTCATTTAAAATGCACTAGGGGTAGAATTTTGCCGTTGGCGTGCGGGGGCGGGCCCGACACGCCAACGCGTAAAATGACGTGCGATGATGTCGAGTGTGTGTCCTGACGTCACCACGCACCATCGCGATATTTTGGAGGCCGAGCGCTATGACTTCCGAGGCGTGTCTGCCATTAATTAACGGGCCAGTTAAGGCCCTTGAGTAATTGACAGCATTTTCTAGCAGCCCATGTGATTTTCAGTGTGCCGCATGGGCACTACAGGCAGGCGGGTAGGCCACATTTTTAAAAACCTCATCCACGGGTGGGATAAGAGGGGTGAGTGGGCTCGCAAATGTGAGTTGTTAGTTATTTACTTTTTAAACTTACTGCTACTTGCTTGTGTGAACAGGACAACTTCAATTCTCTTCAGAGCTGCTTTGACAGAAAAAACAGGCTTCAGTTCAGGCCTCTGGAGGAAACATCATTCTTGGGGCCTTGCAGGTTCCAGGCAGCCTTCCCTTACCCTGGGAATGGGGATTGTGTTCTCCACTGGAAGCACCTCCTCTGAAGAGGAAGAGAGGGCCAGAAGGGGAAGGAGGCCAGGAGTCCATAGTCAGCCTCTAGGGGAGCTACCTTTGGGAGGAGAGTCGCAGGCACAAGGGGTGCAGGGCCAACAGGAAGTGCAAGGTGGAAGGGGCTGCAGAAGATGCCACTATCCTGCTGCCAGGGTTTACAGGCGGCGATGCAGCTATATGTCCGATGTGCAATGCCGAAGGAGGCTCTGCCTCTCAAGGGAGACATTGACCTCCATCTGTCAGATGATCGGCCATGAGATCAGCTCCGACTGTATGGGTGGACACCCCATGCCAATGGTGCTGGAGGTCATGGTTGCCCTCAACTTCTATGCCTCCGGCTCTTTTCAGAGGTCAGTGAGATATCTTTGTGGAGTCTCCCAGTCAGCTGTCCACAGTGGTGTCAAGCTGGTGACAGATGCTCTGGTCAGGCATACATTGACTTTCATTCCCAACCGCTTGGACGAGGCCAGCCAGGCTGAGCGAGCCAGAGGCTTTGCAGTGATTGCTGGGGTCCCCCGCATCCAGGGTGTAATATACTGTACACATGTGGCCATCAAGGCACCAGCGGGTGAGCCGGGTTCCTTTGTCAACAGGAAGGGCTTCCATTCCATGAACGTGCAGATAGTTTGTGACCATAGGATGCTGATTCTGCAAGTCTATGCACAGTACCCAGGCAACTCCCACGACGCTTACATCCTGAGACACTCCCTGGTGCTGAGGATTTTCAGTGCTCCAGCCTGGCTGGATGGATGGCTGCTGGGTGACAAGGGCTATCCCTTCAAACCTTCAAAAGGTGGCTCATGACGCCTCTCCACCATCCAAGAACAGGGGCTGAGCAACGGTACAATAGGAGCCACGGCACCACAAGGGCTGTGGTGGAGAGAACCATTGGTCTTCTGAGGACGTGCTTCCGATGCCTGGACTTTTCAAGGGGCGGACTGCAATACCCCCCGGATTGTGTGTCACTGATAATGGTTGCATGCTGCACTCTCCACAATCTGGTGCTGGAAAAGGGGAACGCAGTGGAGGAAGAAGATGTACACGCAGATGCTCTGGCTGCAGACCATGAGTCCAGCAGTGAGTCCGAGGACAAGCATGCTCAGGAGAGCGCTGTGGGGATAGACGCTGACCCAGGCAACCTCCAGGGAGGCAGGGACACCCGGAGGCTTTGATGCAACAACCCTTCAGCTAGCCCACCAAGGATGAACCTCCAAAACACCCAGGGCTTGCAGGCTCCATACTCGATACCTGAGAGCAACATTTGCCTGGTTAGGAACATAGCTAAGTGTCTTGTCAATAAAGCTCAATGGCAAACAAGTCACTCATAACATCATGGGTTCCCCTTCACCAGCAGAACGAATGAAGCACCCAGAGGCTTGTTGAGAGCCAAAACATTTAATGATTGCATACAGAAACGAAAGTCCATTAAAAGTTGTTGAGCAGCACACCAACTGAAAAACAATGAAACAGAGGGCAAAAGGAAACCACCAGTGATAAGCCTGTGTTGTGCCTAAGGTGATTTATGTTTACGTTTGTGGGTGCTACGTCTAGGTGCTCCCCCTTCGCTGGCACCAGCATTGGAGACAGCCTGCTCACTCAGCTGTCCTGTTGGCCTTGATGGCCTTGGCGGGTGTCCTCTGGCCTGTGGCGCCTGTGCTGGTCATGACTGGGAGGGAGCAGCCAGTGGCATGGCTGGCATCTCCCCAGTTGTCGTAACCTCATCAGATTCCACGGTCACTGGCAGAGGGGCAGAGGAGCTGCTGCCCTCATCTGGAGCACCCTGAGAGGAGCCCACAGAGATGACAGGCAGCTCGTGCACCAATGTGAGGTCGCTTAGGACCTCCCTGCTCACCATTGATGGACGGGCACCTAGATGGGATACTAGGTGCCCAATCCATCTCCCACACGGGCAATGACCACCTGAGGTTAATGCCACTGTGAGGGCTTGCAGGCCTGAGTGCATCCCCAGGAACCCCTGATTCAGCTCCTGGAGGATCCTCTCCATGAGAGTCTCCACTCTCTCCATGGAGGAGGCAGTGCGCTCGGCCATGAGGGTCATTGCATGGCTCGTGCTCCGCATGGACTCCTCCATCACGGAGACAATGGCACTCATTCCCTCATGTATCTCCGTCAGATCCTCCCACACACCCTGCTGGATTTCCAGCATCTGCCGCCTCAGGGACGGCTCCAGAGGCTCAACATCAGCCACTGACTGAGCATGTTCCTGGTCCCCAGCCGTCCTCCGACTGCCGGTGCCCTGGGCACTCTCTGCCTCTGCCTGCACCTCAAGCAAGTGTGAACTGCCCTCACCGCTGTGCACCAAGACACTAGCCGATGATCTTATCCCCATCAAGGTGCTGGTATCTGTGCTGGTGCCTGCCTGGCTGAGAGGGTGTGATGCTGGTGCATTTATATCTTCTGAGCCCTCAGGGGTCAGCGGCGGTCCCTCTGCTTCCTGAGTGTGGACTGGTGAGGCTGAAAGGAAGAACAAGGACATTTGATTAGTAGAAGTCATTACGCTGTTAATGTGTACGCCTGGCACCTGGATCAGGATGCGCTCCTCCTTCCATTATCAATGGGCAACCCATGTTGGATGCTGAAATCAATATACAGTCAACAATGGAATGTTTGCACTGACAGACATTCAGTGCATGGCACTCTTACCTCCCAGTGGCACTCCAGCCTCACCGCGGCCGGGTGACCTGGGCTCATGGCGCCTCTCCAGCTGGAGAGCCTCCTGCTTGTATCTGGTGAGTATGAGTAATTGTGCCTGCCCTCCGCCAGTCCGCAGCCTCTCAGCATTATTGTGTGAGGTCTTCTCCTGAAGGGAGAAAGGAGCATTGATTAGTCCACCCTGCATTGCCATTGCAGCCCTGCCAGCCCCACCTGAGTGAAACATTGCAGGGCTCATCCGATTCATGACCCTGGAGCTGCCATACACTCACTCCAAACAGCCAGGGCTGACCCCCTTGCCCAGATGCTGCCTCCATCACATTTGCCACTCACACTGTAAGACCTTCCAAACCAACGAACACTACCACCTAGAAGAACAAGGGCAGCAGATAGTTGGTGCACCGCCACCTGGAAGTTCCCCTCCAAGTCACTCAGTGTCCTGACTTTGAAATGACTTGGCGGTCCACCATTGCACCTAGATCCAGATCCTGGAGCTCACCCCAAAACAGCACTGTGGGTGTACGTGCACCACATGCAGCGGATACAGAAGACAGCTCACAACCACCGTCTCAGGGGCAACTAGGGATGGGCAATAAATGCTGGCCCACCCAACGAAGGCCACGTGCAGCGAATGAATGAATGCAAAAACAAAATTCTGAGTTGTGGGGGGAGGGGGAGTCAGGGGGGGCCAACCTACCTGCTGTGCTAAGTGACCCATGCCAACACGGTACTCACCCTTCCTGATCGCAAGAGGTTGTTGAAGCGCTTGTGGCACTGC
Organism: Cetorhinus maximus; assembly: GCF_964194155.1. NCBI lineage: Eukaryota > Metazoa > Chordata > Chondrichthyes > Lamniformes > Cetorhinidae > Cetorhinus > Cetorhinus maximus. Next base: position 178,619,016 of record NC_135880.1, read on the forward strand.
ACCCAGTTGCGTCTCACCACATTGTGGGAGCTGGCCCTTTCTGTCACCTCCTCCCAGGCACGTTTCGTTATGTGGGGGGGGAGAGGGCCTCCTCCTCCCGTCCCTTGGCACAAGGATCTCGCGGCGTGCTGCCGCCTCCTTGAGGAGGGTGGCGAGGCACTCATCCGAAAGTCTTGGGGCACACTGCCCCGCCGACCTGCCCTCCTGCCTGGCCTGCTTTCTGAGAGTGCTGTCGGACACCCTGCTGTGCGACATTGGTGGCAGCCTTACAACGGCTGCCTGCGCCGTTTTTGAGTAGGCCGCCGGGCCGCCGTTGGGCCTGGTGGCCATTGGACTCCCGCCACCAACCGCCCCTTCCCACTGCTCTCTGGAGCCGCGATTCACGCTGGCGTAAAATTCACGTGGGTGGCGATCGGCCCCATGCCCACTCCTGAACAGCCCGCCTGCCATAAGTAAAATCCTGCCCTAGGTGTCTGGGAGAAGCTGTGTGTGTTTGGGCTAAGCTAGAGAATGTTCATCTGGACACATATGTCTACTTAGTTTCTCTCTCTTGTAAGTTCTGAGAGTCTGATGAGGCAGCAAAATTCCATTACTACAAACAACGCATGATTCATCTATTATAACTCTCCAATTAATTTCATTGAGTGAGTGGGATAAGTAGAGTACTCTACTTCGTGAACAAACCTTCACCTGCTGTTGGAATGTTCACAACACGATCTCCATTGCCAACTTTACAACGGTGTGAAAGTGCTATTAAATTCATTCTAATGTGAACCTGGCAGCGTATAACAGGAAGATTTATTAAAGTCTATCTTCCCAGCTCTGGGTCAGAGGTCAATTTGAAATTGATACTCCGGTAGCGTAGTGAAAAGGTGAAATTGCCCTAACACCAGTGTTTCTGTTTAGTCAGACTCTATGATTACTGCAGAGGTGAGGTCCTTTTGTTTCAATTAGACGGATAGAATTTAAACAATCCCTTGCACAGTTTTAACAAGGAGGATTGGGGCAATGCACAGCAAGGTCATTGTGGACAGGCTGCTAGATTTGAGTAGCTGTTTAAGTGGATATAGCCTTTCAAGATCTTGAAAGAGAGTCTCACATTTCTACAGCGTATATTTTGACTTTGTAGCTGCTCCTCCTTTTCAACAGGATTGTGCGTTCCGTATCTTTTTAATGCAGTTTATCTGATAACAATCAAAGTTGTATACCACAACTTTATAAAGTAAAGAGGTTTTAACAACCCAAGCAAGGGAAACTTACATTTGAGGTTATAAATATATATATATATATATATACATATATATTAATGAGTTAGACTTGAGTGTGTAGGGCACAATTTCAAAGTTTACAGATGACACAACATTTGGAAATATTGTGAACTATAAGGAGGACAGTGATAAATTCCAAGAGGACAAAGAAAAATTCTGAAAGGACTGGACGAACATGTGGCAGATTAAATTTAATTTTAAGTGTGAAGTGATACATTTTGGTAGGAAGGAAGAGGAGAGGCAATATAAAATAAAGGATACAATTCTAAAGGTGGGATGGGTCGGGCAGGAGCAGAGGGACCAGGGGGTATATGTGCACAATTCATTGAAGATGGCAAGGCAGGTTCAGAAAGCTGTGAAAAAGGCTTATGGAATCTTATGGGCTTTATACGTAAAAGTATAGAATACCAAAGCAAGCAAGGAAGTAATGTTGAACATTTATGAAACACTAGTTTGGCCTCAGCTGGAGTATTGTGTGCATTTCTGGGCACCATACTTTAGGGAAGATGTGAAGGATTTAGGGAGGGTGCAGGAAATATTCACGAGAATGGTTCTAGGGATGAGGGACTTCAGTTACATGAATAGATTGGAGAAGTTGTGTTTGTTTCCTTTGGAGATGGTTGAAAGGAAATTTGATAGAGGTGTTCAAAACCATGAGGGGGTTAGACTGAGTCCATTGGTGGAAGGGTCGAGAGCTAAGGGACACCAGTTTAAGAACCAAAGGCGTAAAGGTTTTGTATGCAGCAAGTGGTTGGGATCTGGAATGCGCTAAGAGTATGGTGAAGGCAGATTCAATCTCGGTTGGGAATTGGATAATTACCTGAAGGAGAAACAACTTTGGGGCCTTGGGAAAAGGCAGGGGAATGAGACTAGCCTAAATTGATCTTGCAGAGAGCTGGCATTGACACAATGGCTCAGATGGCCTCCTTCTGTCCTGTAACCATTTTATGGGCAGGATTTTTAGCTTGGTCAGTGGGCGTGCGCCTGACCCAACCGAGTGTGAAATGATGCGCAATGACGTCGGCTGAGTGTGCTGGCGTCAACGTGCAGTCGCGCGATAGTTCAGTCGGCGAGCACGTGCCAGAGCCGGCAGTGCGCCCACCGACAATTAAAGGGCCTATTAAGGCCATTAAATTATCAATTGACTTTAATTTTTCACTGCCCATTCAACATAATGGTTGACGTGCAGGCGATAAGGCCAAGCGGCCTTTGCATCTTTTTGGAAACCTCATCCACGGTCGGGATGAGGTTTCCAAAATCAAATACAAATGAAATAAAAACTTTAATTTTTAATTAAAAACATGTCCCTGCTCGCGTGACGGAGTCACATGAGGGGACACGTTTCATTAAATTGTTGTGTTCTTTAATAATTTTTTCGATATATTCTTCATCTCCCTGAGGCAGCTCTGTGCCTCAGGGAGATTATTTGATGCTCTTTCAGGTGCATGCGCGAAGTTCACGCTAGGCCTGCTCGCCCTCCTCCCCCTGCCCGCACAGGCAGGGCTCAGCACTGCCGCTTGCGTATCACGCTGGGCGGACCTTAGTTGGCCAGCCAGCATGAAATCGCGGTGTGCTTCCCGCCCGCACCCACCAATCCTGCATACCAAGGGCAAAATTGTGCCCTATGATTCTATGAATGATTTTAAATTCAGAGCCTCGAGTTGCCAACCCTCCAGGATATGTCCTGGGCTCTCCAGGAACTGAAGACTAATCTCCAGGACACAGTGCAGTGAGTGGCACCCAGGACAAAAATCATAGGGATAATAAAAAGAAACAGAACTCCTGTTCTCCTTTGAATTCTTTTTATTAATTATAAAAACTTTAGAGATGGCAAAGAAAGGCAATTGTTTTTTAGCCAGATGGGGCATTTGAAGGCAGGAGACCATGTTGTAAAACCTGCAAGGATATATCCAACCGAAGTTGGCAACCTTAATTCAGAGAACTCAAAAGGGAAAGATGGATGTGACTGTTATAATTGCTTCTGGCCCAAGATGATGTTCAGAGGGCTCCTCAATCTTGCCAAAAGCTATGCTGCTAATTATCAATTGATTTAATGATTTAAATAGAATTAAATCGACATAAACAGACACCGTCTACAGTTTAATGGAACAGATGTTTTAATTAGAAATTGAACTAATTGTCCATTATGACTAAGTCTTATTTATCATCATCTGCTGCACAGAACTGATTGCATGAAGTTTAACAGCCCTTACTGGGTGTGAAGTGTATACCAAACATCTTAACATTCTGCCCTGACATGTATTAAAAATCCATGTGAACTAACTAATTGAAGAATTTTCTAATCACTATGTATGACTGACTTATTACTGCAGTTAAGAAAGCAAATGGTAGGTTCGCCTTCATTGCGAGAGGACTTGAGTACAGGAGCAAGGATGTCTTACTGCAGTTGTACAGGGCCTTGGTGAGATCACACATGGAGTAGTGTGTACAGTTTTGGTCTCCTTTCCTAAGAAAGGATATACTTGCCACAGAGGGAGTGCAGCGAAGGTTCACCAGACTGATTCCTGGGGTGGCAGGATTGTCGTATGAGGAGAGATTGGACTGACTAGGCCTGTAGTCACTGGAGTTTAGAAGAATGAGAAGGGATCTAATTGAAATGTGTAAAATTCTGACAGGGCTGGACAGACTGGATGCAGGGATGATGTTTCCTCTGGCTGGGATTCCAGAATAAGGGGTCATAATCTCAGGATATGGGGTAGACCACTTAGGACTGAGATGAGGAGAAACAACTTCTTTCAGAGGTTGGTGAACCTGTGGAATTCTCTATCACAGAAGGCTGTGGAGGCCAAGACGCCGAATATATTTAAGAAGGAAATAGATTTCAAGACTCTAAAGGCGTCAGGGAGTGTGGAGAGAGAGTGGGAGTATGGCGTTGAGATAGAGGATCAACAATGATCATGTTGAAAGGCGGAGCAGGCTCAAAGGGCTGAATGACCTCCTCCTGCTCCTAGTTTCTATGGACAGAATTTTGCCCTTGTCGGGCGGACTTGGCGGGGGAGGGTGGGAGCGGTCGGGAAGCTGACCACTGCCCGCGATGGGGGCTGGACCGTGATTTCACGCTGGTGGGCCAATTAAGGCCTGCTCAGCGTGAAATGCGTGGTTTGGTGCTTAGCGCTGCCTGTCTGGGGTGGGAGGAGGGCGAGTGCACACAGGAAAAGGTCCCTGAGGCCCAGGGAGACAAAGATATAAAAAAAAATAAAGAATTTTAAAGTGTTAAAAGCATATCCCCTCATGTGACACTTACGGTCAGTAGGCAGGCCAAAAGGCCAAGCAGCCTTTATGTTTTTTAGGAAACCTCATCCACGAGCGGGATGAGGTTTCCTAAAGCTTTTATGAATGAAATAAAAAGTTTTTCAGAAAAATAAAAACATGTTCCATCTCATGTGACACAGTCACATGAGGGGACATGTTTCAATAAATTTTTATTACATTTGTTGATGTTTTTCAAAAGCTCTTCAACCTCCCTGAGGCAGCTCCGTGCCCCAGGGAGATTGAAGCGCCCTCCCTCTCCCCCAACCTGCACAGATAGTGCTGAGCGCTACGGCTCATGTCTTATGCTGGGCAGGCCTTAATTGGCCCACCCGCGTAAAATGGCGGCACGGAGCCGATCGCAGGCGGAGGTCAGCTCCAGGACTGCTCCCACCTGCTCCCGTCGAGCCCACCCACTGAGAGAAAAATTCTGGCCCATGTGTAATTTGTGAGGATGAGTGTAAAATGACATGCACTGGAGAAAATTTGAGACATGGCTATATTGGGAAGGATTCTTGCTCTTCCTGGCCCTACAAAATATACCAATTTGCATTTATATAGCACCTTTAACATAGCTAAAAACATCCCAAGGCTCTTCATAAGAAAGTCATCAGTCAGCATTTGATACCAAGTCACATAAGTGGATATTAGGGCAAGTGACTAAAGGCTTGCTTATAAAGTTAAGTTTTAAGTGGTAGGTGGAGAGAGTGCCAGAGAATGGTGTGTGGGAAGTCCAGAGCTTAGGACCCAGACAGCGGAAGACACGGCTGCCAATGGTGGAACGATTAAACTCGGGGATGTTCAAGAGGCCAAAATTGGAGGTGTTTACATCTCAAGAGGGTTGTGGGACTGGAGGAGGTTACAGGGTTAAGGAGGAGAAAGGCCACGATGAGATTTGAAAACAAAGGTGAGGATTTTAAGTTTGAGGCATTACCAATGAAGGTCAGTGCACATGAAAGTGAAAAGTTCCCCGGTGAAGCCTCTTCACGGGGGAAAACCTGCAGAGATTTCCCTGCTCAGAACTGAGTTAAAATTGCAATTAGGGCCTAATGATGCCACAATCTGCATAGATAAAGAAGGACCATGACAACTTGGTGCAGGGCTTAGCTACCCATTCAGAAGCCTGAGTAAGAGTTGCAATTGGTGGGACCTAGGGATCAGGTAACCTTGGCTACTTCAACCATTTATTCACTCAGTTTTCATCAGGCCACTAGGGTTAAAATTACAATGAAACAGGCTCCCCATGGAGACCGTGGAAGCTGATACTATGGATTTATCCAAAATGCAAATGAAATATCTTTCTGGAAATGATATTTTAAAATACAATATATGATTAATGTGAGCTGTGACATCAAGAAAGTGTAGCACGTTTGGGAGGACTTTAGACTGATGGCAAAGTTCTCCAACAGTGTGAGTTTCTTCACCTCATGTCTGGGTTTTTATTTTATTTATTCATGGGATGTGGATGTTGTTGGCGAGGCCAGAATTTATTGCCCAACCCTAATTGCCATTGAGAAGATGGTGGTGAGACCAATTGTAGACTAGAAGTTTGTAGATTTGGTGCTCAAGTCTCAGAGTGGGTCTCTTGTAGATTAATTGATGAGGGTTCATTGCTGAGATTTTTTCTTATTCATTCACGGAATGTGAGCATTGCTGGCTGAGCCAGCATTTATTGCCCATCCCTAGTTGCCCTTTAGAAGGTGATGAGCTGCCTTCTTGAACCGCTGCAGTCCATGTAGTGTAGGTACACCCACAGTGCTGTTAGGAAGGGAGTTCCAGGATTTTGACTCAGCGACAGTGAAGGAGCGGCGATATATTTCCAAGTCAAGATGGTGAGTGGCTTGGAGGGGAACTTCCAGGTGGTGGAGTTCCCACCTACCTGCTGCCATTGTCCTTCTGGATGGTAGTAGTTGCGGGTTTGGAAGGTACTGTCTAAGGAGCCTTAGTGAGTTTCTGTGGTGCGGTGCATCTTGTAGATGGTACACACTGCCGCCACTGTGCATCAGTGGTGGGGGGAGTGAATGTTTGTGGATGAGGTGCCAATCACATGAATCGCTTTGTCCTGGACATTGCCAAGCTTCTTGAGTGTTGGAGCTGCGCTCATCCAGGCAAGTAGGGAGTATTCCATCACACTGCTGACTTGTGCCTTGTAGGCGGTGGACAGGCTTTGGGGAGTCAGGAGGTGAGTTACTTGTCATAGGTTTCCCAGCCTCTGACTGCTCTTGTAGCCACAGTATTTATATGGCTAGTCCAGTTCAGTTTCTGGTCAATGGTAACCCCCCCAGGATGTTGATGGAGAACAACTCAATTGGCATTGTATCATAAAGGGAAACTAGATGTATTTTAGGAATTGATAGGCAAAGAAAAGCTCAATGGCGAGTGTGGGAAATGGTATAAAAGGTATTATTGGACTGGTATAGTAGGAGTTACTCCTGTAAGGCTGGACCTAAAGCACTTTGTTGGGATAAACACAGGGAGCTTTGCATGAACTATCATAACTGACCTGGGTGCCTGAAGTGGAAAGGATCCCAACTCTTGCTGCTAAAATCACTTGCCTCGTGAAGAGAACCCTTCCTAAAAAATGGGATTCACTTTTATTTTGGTCCTCCTCTTATTATTAACTAGACATTTGTTAATCTAACAAAACCGAATATACCTTATGAGCCATAATGTCCTTTTGAAAAGCAAAGCGCAAACTTACATTTATTTAGACATTTCACTACCTCAGGAAGCACTGTACCGCCAATTTTGTGCAGTCACATCCTACAAATAGCACTACAATAATGAACAGATAATCAGTTTTTAGCAATGTTGGTCGAGGGATAAATATTGGCCAGGAGACTGGGGAGAATTCACCTGCTTCTCTTCCAAATTGTGCCATTGGATCTTTATATCCATCTGAGAGGGCAGATGGGGACTCATCTGAAAGACAGCACCTCCAACAGTGCAGCACTCCCCCAGCATTTCACTGAGAGTGTGCCAGCTTAGATTTTGTGCTCGAGTCTCTGCAGTGTGACTCGAAACCAGAACAATCCAGCTTCAAAGGTGGGAATGCTACCCATGCACCCACATCTGACACTTCTAAAAGTAAGGAAACATATTTTTGGCAAATCCACTTAAACCTTATTGGCGCCTTCAGGATGAATAATTACAAAACACAGACCCAGAATATAGAATAAAAAAAACCTTCTACAAACAAAATCCCTGTCTTTTCTGACAAATTGATATCTCAGAAACCAGTTAATTCTGTGTCAGGTTGATGAGATGGATAAAACAGTAAACAGTGAAGTAATTATCTCATTTTAACAGGAGTGTTATTCCATTTAGTTGCCTGATATGTGAATTTGGACGGTGGAATCTTTTCCCTGTATATAAAGCCCCACTTGTTAACCAAATTCATTGGGTGCAGATGCTGCTGCATGACACAGAACATATTACTTTATAAATTGTTCTTGGCAGGTGTGACTTGTGAAATGACACATACTCTACTCAACACACTGGCCTAGTATGATAAGACATATGGGTAAAGAGAAGGCAGGTTCTTCCATCTGCTCTGTCCTCATCAGCCATTCCCTGCTGCTTTCCCCATACCACCTCTGTAACCTCCTCCAGCTCTACAAGCTTCTGAGATCCCTTTTCTGGCCTCTTGTGCATCCCTGATTTTAAACATTGCTCCAGGCCATGCTTTCAGCTGCCAGGTCCCTCAGCTCTGGAACTCCCTCTCTAAACCTCTCCGCCTCTCTCTCTCTCTCTCTAAAACTAACCTCCTTGACCGAGCTTTTGGTCATCTGTCTTGATTCTGTGGCTGGGTGTCAAAAATGTCACTAACATTTTTATTGATACCATGGAATTATATTGGTCCATTCCTGTGTTGTATATCCTTTCAGCCCAACCAGTCCATGCTGATGTTTACACTCCGCTCCTACCATGTAGCTACAATCGTAACCCTCCCCTTCTTCCTCATATGCTTATCTATAGCTTTCCCTTAAATGCGTCTATACTATTCACTTCACCCATTCCATGGGGTAGTGAGTTGCATATTCTCACCACTCTTTGTTAAGTGCCTTGGGGCACCTTACTACATTAAATGCACCATATAAATGTAAGTCATTGTCTTGATAATGGTTTCCACTTTGTAGATAGTGGCCTATAAAATGGTGCCCCATTTGACGGCACTGCCCAGGCTACCAAGGCCCCAATATGGAGGTAGGAGTTTGCACGTTTCTTGGCAAAAGAGAGGGTTTTTTTTTAACCAAGCCTGAAGCCAACTTTGGCTCTTTTGCATATGCAAAGAAGAGACAATATCCAACTGAGGCGCCCATTCCCAAGATTGGTTGCCCCCCCACCCACCGAGGCAGCCAGTGTTAGTATTTGATTACATTGTGGCTCCTGGCGCTGACTGGCCAGGCGCCAGGAACAGTTGCACATGCGGACTCAGCTTGCACTGTGCACACCAGTGCACGCACGGTTTCCATCACCGCTGATATCATTGGTGCGCACCCGTCAGCTGGTGCCAGTACTGGTTTCCACCAGTACTGTCCAGCACTCCACTGACTTGAGCCCTCGCTGTCTCTCGCCCACCGCCCCAAGCCCTCACTGCGGCTACTTTCAGCGCTGGTCAGGTGCAGAGGAAACTGCCCTTACAGTGTCCCATCACACAATCTCAGGAAAGCTACAGCAGAGGTTACACACAGAGTAAAGTAGCACACTGTCCATTTTTATATAAAAAAAGGCAAGTCATATTTTTCCAGAGAAGAGCCTTAAATGCAATTTCCAGTTCAAGGTATAATTTTTTTCTGTGTTTGTTTTGCCGTCATTTTTGATGCAGGCAGCTGCCTGGGACATCACTGGTGCTGCGGCTACATGTGCAGAGAATACAGTCTCTGGCGTTGCAGATTCAGCCATTTGATTATTCCTGTGCTGGTTCCAAAATCTATTTGTACCATTTTTCTATAAACACTGCAAATATAATTGCAAGATGGATAAAACTGCTTCCCTTTTGAACTTGCCGTTTTCATTAGGATATAATCATCCATCGCTGGTCTTGATGTACAAAGAGGTGGTTGTTATAAACCGAACTAAAAGCAAAATTTTCCATCTTTAACAATGAATGCAAATTTAATCTGCCAAAAGTGTTTGCTGTTTAAGATAATTGGCAAAAATGCCAGCGGGGGAGCTGAGGAGAATTATTTTTAAGTGAACTAGAATGCGCTGCCTGAAAGGGCAGTGGAAGCAGATTCAACAGTAACTTTCAAAATGGAAATTGGATAAATACTTTAAAAGGAAACGTTTGAGCGGGCACTGGGAAAGAGCAGGGGGGGTGGGATGAATTGAAGAATTCTTTTGGCACAGGTACGATGGGCCAAATGGCCTACCTCTGTGCTGCATTGTTCTATAACAACAACTTCCATTTTGTTGCACTGCAAGATACCAACCCAAATGTGCTTCAGAGAAATCTGTATGGGAAACGGACATTGAACCAAAAAGCTAGTGTGCAAAAGCTTGATCGAGAAAATGGCTTTCGAGAGAGTCTTTGAAAGAATAGACAGACATGGAAAGCACAAAGGCTACAAATGAGGGCTGTAGGAAGGAGGGAATGCACAGGAGTCCAAAATTAGAGTGTGGGAATGTGCAGAGGCAAAGTCGAGGCATCGGAGGGAGCGCACAAACCTCCAAACAACCCATCGACCCAGCCCTTCAAACACCACCTGCCCCACATATGGCAGAGTCTGCAGATCACGCATTGGACTTATTGACCATCTCAGAACCAGAGTGGAAGCAAATCATCCTCGATCCCGAGGGACTGCCTCAAAAGGAGATATAAATGCAAGTTGTTAGCATGGAGCTTTCAGGAACACCGAGGGGGGGAGGGGGTGGGGGGGGGGGGGGGGGGGGGGGGGTGGGGTGGGGGGGTGCTAAAGAAGGGTTTGTAACAATTTTAATACCCTGGATGAGAATGGTACAGTACTGGGACCTCCGCTGCTCTATTTGGCTCAGTTTTATGTCCAAAGTTTCTAATTGGTTGACAACAGTGACTGGTGAAAATGAGGTGCTGAGATGCTGATGGGTCCATTCCTCTCCTGGTGTACGTACACATTCAGCCCGAACTGTATTAGACTGACAAAAACACAGTTGGTTTTCTTGTACAGTGTTGTTACCAGATAACAATTAAACAGCAATGCATTGAAACACCAACTACTTAGTTTTTAAATGAAAAGGTTTCACATATTACACTAGATGGCCAAAGGGCATCATTAAGTATTGAAGTATTCTCGAGAATGAGTGAGGAATATGCAGGATAGGATGGACGGTGTCAGTTTTAATGGTTGCCCTGAGCATAAAGCTTTCTGCCACTGATATTGTGAAACATAATAAGAATAATTTTCACCTGGATAAATGAACTGTGCTGTTCTGAATATAAAATACTTTGATATGAACTAGACAGCTTGTTATAAATGTCAATGCCGATTTAATGGTGGATTACACTCCTCCTCACCAACATTTAACTATTATTTTACAAAGAGTTCATGTTTGTCCATGCGCTTGGAGTAGATAGACTATCCCTCAATATTGATAAGCTCAGGCCTGATTCCCTCTCCATACTTTTTCTTTAATTAATAAAAAGGCTCGACATGGTGTCACTTTGGCTCAGTTGAGGGCACTCTCACCTCTTTGAGGTAGAAGTTTGGGGGTTCAAGTCCCACACCAGAGGCCAGAGCCCATAAACTAGATTTGCACTCCCAGTGCAGTACTGAGGGAGCACTGCACTGTCAGAGGTGCAGTACTGAGGGTCTGCAGCACTGAGGGAGTGCTGCACTCCCTTAGTACTGCACCTCTGACAGTGCAGCACTGAGGGAGTGCTGCACTGTCAGAGGTGCAGTACTAAGGGAGTGCCGCACTGTCAGAGGTGCAGTACTGAGGGAGTGCTTCACTGTCAGAGATGCAGGACTGAGGGAATGCTTCACTTTTAGAGGTGCAGGACTGAGGGAATGCCTCACTGTCAGAGATGCAGTACTGAGGGAATGCTGTGTTGTCAGAGGTGCAGTACTGAGGGAGTGCTGCATTGTCAGAGGTACTGTCTTTTGGGTGAGATGTTAAATCAAGGCCCCATCTGCCAGTTCAACATGATGTAAAGGAAGACAGACTTGCATTTATATAGCACCTTTCACATCCTCAGGACATCCCAAAGCACTTTATAGCGAATGAAGTGTAGTCACTGTTGTAATTTAGGAAGTGACATAGCCAATTTGCACACAGCAAGCTCCCAAAAATTGCAATATGATAATAACCAGGAAGTATTTTTGAATTGTAGTCACTGATGTAGGAAACCCAGTAGCCAATTTACACACAGCAAAATCCTAGGAATAGCAATGTGATAATAAAGAAAAAATATTGCAGATGCTGGAAATGGGAAAAGAAAATACTGGAAATATTCAGCAGGCCAGGCAGGATCTGTGGAGATGGATAGAGAGTTACCTTTCAATTAGTGACCCTTTGTTGGAACTTGATTCTGTGTGTGTCTCTCTCTGTCTATGCTATCAACCTCTTTAATCATGTTGAACACTTCAATTTTATCACCTCTTAATCTTCTGTCATCAAGGGAAGACAAGCCTGGTCTATGCAGCTGGTCCTTGTAACCTAACCCTAAATATTGGTTAGGAAGGTTAAACCTTAATTGTCGCAGAACCTAGAGGAATATCTTGTGCAACCCTGAAATTTGTAACAGTCACCATTGGAACATAGAAATGGGAGGAGGCCATTCAGCCCCTCGGGCCTGTTGCACCACTCAATGAGAAGATGGCTGATCTACAGCTTGACTCCATATACTCACCATTTGCCCCACACCCCTTAATACCTTTGGACAATAAAAATGGATCAATCTCAGATTTAAGGTCAGCAATTGACCCAGCATCAACTGGCACTTGTGGAAGTGGGGCCCCAAACTTCTGCCGCTCTTTGTGATTCATAATTTCTGAATTCCTGAAAGGTTTGTCTCTAACGTTTAGGCTCTGTCCTCTAGTCCAATGGAAATAGTTTCTCTCTATTTATTCCATCTGTTCCCCTTGATATCTCGAAAACTTCGATTAAAATTAGTCCTTGACCTTCTAAATTCCATGGAATACACCCCCAGTTTGTGTAATCTTTCCTTGTAATTTGACACTCAAGAGTCCAGGTGCTGTTCTGATAGCCCTACACTGCACTCTCTCCAAGGACAATATATCCTTCCTTTTGGATTGGGATATATTTTCTCATCAGATGGAAGGGGGAGTATTGAGTTGAGGAAAACCAGTGTTTATATCTCACTGGGAGAGAACAGGCAAAAAAGTGTCACCATAGCTATCAAGACCGGCTTCCTTTTTTAAAAATTCATTCATGGGATAGGGGCGTTGCTGGCTAGGCCAGCATTTATTGCCCATCCCTAATTGCCCTTGAGGAGGTGGTGGTGAGCCACTGCCTTGAACCGCTGCAGTCCATGGTACACCCACAGTGCTGTTAGGGAGGGAGTTCCAGGATTTTGACCCAGCGACAGTGAAGGAACGGCGATATATTTCCGAATCAGAATGATGTGTGGCTTGGAGGGGAACTTCCAGGTGGCGGTGTTCCCATGCGTCTGCTGCCCTTGTCCTTCTAGATGGTAGTGGTCATGGGTTTTGAAGGTGTTGTCTAAGCAGGCTGGTGAATTCCTGCAGTGCATCTTGTCGATGTACACATTGCTGCCACTGTACATCGGTGGTGGAGGGTTTGAATGTTTGTGGATGTGGTGCCAATGTAGCGGGCTGCTTTGTCCTGGATGGTGTCGAGCTTCTTGAGTGTTGTTGGAGTTGCACTCATCCAGGCAAGTGGAGAGTTTTCCATCACACTCCTGAGTTGTGCCTTGTAGATGGTGGACAGGCTTTGGGGAGTCAGGAGGTGAGTTACTCACCACAGGACTCCTAGCCTCTGACCTGCTCTTGTAGCCACAGTATTTATATGGCTAGTCCAGTTCAGTTTCTGGTCAATGATAACCTCCAGAATGTTGATAATGGGGGATTCAGCGATGGTAAAAATGCCATTGAATGTCAAGGGGTGATGGTTAGATTCTTTCTTGTTGGAGATGGTCATTGCCTGGCACTTCTGTGGCACGAGTGGTACTACAGCTACCTTGTGCATTCCATCACCACCAATGTTTTTGTGATATCCTTTTGGATATAATTTGTGTTTGTGTTATATTTGTGTTTGCTGCTTGGCTTTTATATTCTAGAACATATGGATTTTTTCTGTTACTTGTACTATCTTTATGTAAATTAGTTCAATTACTTTAAAAGCATAAAATAACACACAATTATCCAAGGGCCATGTCAAATTGAGTGAAAATTTCTTTTGCTAATCGCAAAGGATTTTCTGTCAAACTGAAAAATTGGTTTCTACTTTAATCCCCAACTGAATTAAGGAACAGTTGGATTTGCACCACGCGCAGTTCTGCTGAGATTTTACAGATAATGAGACATGAGGAGGAGTGACCAGAAGCTTGGTTGAAAAGCTGACTTTTAAGGAAGGTCTTAAGAGAGGAGAGGGAGACACAGTGACTTAGGAAGGGAATTCCAGAGTTCAAAGCCTGGAGCTTGAAAGAAGAGCCCTAGGGATGGATGTGCACGAGTCATTGGTGGCAGAGCAGGCTGAGAAAATAGTCAATAAGACAAGATCCTGAGCTTCATAAATAGAGGCATCGAGTACAAAAGCAAGGAAGTAGTGATGAACATTTATAAAACACCAGTTCAGTCACAACTGGAATATTGCGGTCTAATCCTGGACACTGCACTTTAAGAAGGATATGAAGGCTTTAGAGAGGGTGCAGAAACTATTTATGAGACTAGCTCCAGGGACGAGAGAGTTCAATCTCGTGGATAGATAGTAGAAGCTGGGGTTGTTCTCCATAGAGAAGGTTGAGGGGAGATTTGATAATAGAGGCGTTCCAAATCATGAGGGATGTAGGTAGAGTAGATAGAGAGAAACTGTTCCCAGTGGCAGAAGGGTCAATAACCAGAGGATGCGGATTAGCAAAAGAACCAAAAGCGACATGAAGAAGAACTTTTTTATGCAGCCAGTGTTTCCGATCTAGAATGCGCTGCCTGAAGTGGTGGTGGAGCAAGATTCAATCACTGTTTTCAAAAGGGAATTAGGTAAGTACTTCAAAGGAAAGAAATTGCAGGGCAAGTGGGAAAGGGCAGAGGAGTGGGACTGGCTATATTGCTCTTGAAGGGAGCTGGCAGGAACTTGATGGGCCAAATAACCTCCTTCTGTGATATAACCACTCTATGATTCCATAGGGCATGATCACTAATGGTGGGAGTGATGGGTGTTGGTGGGGGGATGTACAAGAGTTCAGAGTCAGAGCAATGAAGTGTTTTGTGGGTGAGTAGAGCTGGAGGTGGTTACAGAGATAAGAAGGGTGAGGGCATGAAAGGATTTATAAAGATGATGAGGATATTGAATTAGAGGCCTAGGGGGACGAAGAACCAATGTTATCAAACTTATCACGGTAAAGAGTGATGGGTGTGCAGCACTTGATATGGACAGCAGATGAACTGAGGTTTATGGAGGGTGGAGAATGGGAGCTGACCAAGGCTTGGATTAGCTTTTCAATGTCAAGTGGGCTGAGCCAGGGGTTGGGGGCGGGTGATGTCATGGAAATAGGAGAAATCTCTGATGGAAGGTCCACGAGGTTTGAAGCTCAGTTTGGATCTGAATAGGACACTGAAGTTCAGAACTGTTTGGTTCCACATAAGACTTGGGGCCCAATTTTAACCCATTCAAAACACATCCACTAGCACAAAGTTAAAACCAGGCCTAAAGATCAGTTTGAAGGCAGGTTCCAAAGTTTGTGGCAGACACCAAAGACAATGGCTTCAATCTTCACCGTGTTTTACTGGAGGAAGTTGCAGCTTAATCAAGAGTGGATGTTGGACAAGCAGACTGACCCCATAGAGACAGTGGAAGAATTGAGGATGGGTGTGTGGAGGTAAGACTGGATATTGTTGGCGTACATCTAGAAATTGGCCGAATGTATTTGGATCAACTGGCAGCACCTGGACGGGGAAGATGAGAGGCATTGGTTTGGGGAGGGGGGGTGGGGGGGGGGGAGGTGGACTGCGCGGGGGTGGCCAACGGTAGATTCTAGAAAGACACCAGAGGCATCAGTGCAGAGGTGGGAAGAGAAACCATTGTTGGAGATGCTGTGATTGGATAGGTAACAGTAAACAAGGGTATTCCCACTAAGCTGGACAACTGGAGGAGCGGCACTGGAGTAGGATGGTGTACTAGTGCTAAAGGCTGCAGAGAATTAAAGGAGAAGTGGAGAGAAATTGCACCACCGCACACAGGATGTTGTTTGTGATTTGGATTAGGACTATTTCAGAGTAGTAGCATGGGGAGATTGGAGAGACTCCAACAGGGAGTGGTGGGAAGGATGGGAATGGCTTTAGGAGCCAGCAACATATTGAAGGACTTTGGAGATGGGAGGGAGATTGGAGATGGGTTCGGGGCTTGCAGGGGTAGATGAGGCAAGGGTTTTTGCATTGGGTGATAAAATTTGCTGTTTTGAGACTGGGTACTTGAAGGGAAGGAGCCATTTACCAGGAAGAGTGAATTACAGTAAAGTCCCAGCGTTTGTGTGGGTTACATTCCTGCAAAACCTTGCAAATGACAAAATCACGAATGATGAACATGCTTTACAATGGGAGTCAATTAGATAGGTTCCAGGAATGTGAGGGCAGCATTGGTTTGGGCAGTCACTGCACAGCAAATTGTGGGAGCTGTATATGACAGACGTGGGGAGCCTCTAAGCAATACAAGACATGCATTGAAAATTTAAAAAAGAGACAATCCTCATTTAAGAAAACAAGGGAATCACCTCATAGCCGGCAGACAAAACCGCGAAGACTTCAAAATTGAACAGAGCCATTATTGCAGCTTTGAACTGAGAGAGTCAGACATTTTCAGCTTAATCTCTCTGTTCGGGCTGCACTTCAGCTGCAATGTGTTGAGGTCTCTGCTCCGTCATGGCTGCCGTCTCCTCAGAGAAAGAAGAGAGAGGGGAGAGAAAACATGAGTAAGCGGACAATTGCTTGCGATGGGCGATGCGGTGTACAAAGGCTTTAGTGGGGGTAAGCGAATATGTGAACAAGGAAGTCGCCAAAGGCAGGACTTTACTGTAATTGCAACGTGGGCTAAATATAAACTGACCTTTGGATTAGATAGACTTGCTTATGATTGGGATGGGCATCTTGAATGTGACACTGTTACTTTAGACTGATAAGAGAGTATTGTTATAGCTGAGAGTATGGTGAGCTGTCTCGTGAGCCTGAGTCGAAAAGAAGGTGAACTGGTTTCTTGCAACTTGTAGATAGGGTAGACAGATGGGTTTGGACAGATGACTGGCAGGGACAGATGACTGAGCAGCATGGGTTTAATTTAAAGTAAAATGCTCTGAATCCATTCCAGGATTTGCATTCCTACAAAATGCCTTTGGGAGAGCAAATCTGATTAGCACTTTTTATGCAGCAAAGCGATCAGTTTCCATGCTGTGAACACAGAATCATTTGCATGGCTAACCTTTACACCGGGAGAATTGACTGTACCATCTGTTAGAAAGCCTTCGCTTGTTTAGAGCAGTATCAGAGTGTGAGAGTGCAATGCTTTGGACACATGAGTCAAAAGATTGAAATTAGAGTGTCAATGGTCTTTATTGAAAAGATTTAGTGATGGATTTAATCGCATGTTCTTTAAAATCCATTCAACTCATTTGTATGAACCTTGTCACACATCTTGTTGTGTTTTATGCTAGACAGATTTATTGATGCATTTTATGGGTTTTCTAAATGTTTCTCTTTGCAAGAAGGACGTTTAGGAAAACTGATTAAAAAAAACTTGTATTTATATAGTGCCTTTCACGCCCTTAAGACATTCCATCGTGCTTTTTGACCATTGATGTACTTTTTTTTTACTGCAACCTCATAATGTAGAAAATGCAGCAGCCAACTTGCACACAGCAACATCCAACAAACAGCAATGTGGTAATGAGCAGATAATCTGCTCTAATGCTGTTGGTTAAGGGATAAATATTGATCAGGGCACCAGAAACAGCCTCTGATCCTCATCAAAATAGTGGCCATGTGTTCTTTTATGGCCATTTGAGAGGGCAGACAGGGCCTCCGTAAAGCATCACATCTCAGTAACAGCACTCACAACCATGCAGCACTGCTTCACTATTGCATTGGGAGTGTCAGCGTAGATTATATGCTCAAATCTTTGGAGTGGAATTTGCACCATCAACCTATGTCAGTAGAGGAGAGCATGCTTCCTGTTGAGCCCTGACTGACATTTCTGAAGCAACTTTTGAAGCACAATGCATCATTTTGTGACTTACCTGCAAGGGGGAAAAGTTAACAGCTTAAAGTAAGAAGCGTATGGTAAAAAAACAAGGGCCTGAATCCTTTGGTTGGCATGGGGGGGACAGGCCCCGCTCGCCGACACATAAAATGATGCGTGGTGATGTCAAGCGTGCGTCCCAACGTCACCACGCGTCATTCAGATCTTCAGTTCGGCAGGCGTGCACCAGAGTCGGCTGTGCGCGCGCCGAACTGTCAAAGGCCTATTAAGGCCGTTAATAATCTAATTAAGGTGGTTGTATGGGATGAGGTTTCATGAAGGCTTTATAAATGGAATAAAATTTTTTATTAAAACTCATTGACATGTCCGAGCTCATGTGGCACTGAGGGGACATGCCTGACTAATTTTATTTCTTTATTTTAAATCTTCATAATCAAACTAATCTCCCTGAGGCAGCTCTGTGTCTCAGGGAGATTTCTGCGCTCTTTCGCACACATGCGCAGAAGAGCGCAGGCCCCGCCTCAGCCTCCTCCCCCTGCCCGCACAGGGAGCGCTCGGCGCTTCTGGGCATGCCCATGGCCCAACTGGCCCACCCATGTAAAATGGCACCGCACAGCTGATTGAGGGCAGCGATTGGCTGCGCACCCAAACATGCCCGCTCCCACTCAGCACCCACTGACGGGGGGAAATTCTCCCCAAGGGCTAGGGCACTCTGAAATTTGAGGTTTGAGTCCTATCCAGAACAAAGGGGTGAAAATCTCCTCTGTTCATCAATTGTAAAGGTGGTATATGATTGTGGAGATTTGTAACTCCAGTTTCTTGAGGCCAAGAAAATAATGTCCAAACTGCTAATAACACTTTGAGGATCTTATAAGACATGGGCTCTCTGAAGATCAGTTGCCATCAGGTTTCAGTTTAAATTTAATATCCATTTTGCACTCCATTCATATGAACATACGTGTTAGGAGCAGGAGTAGGCCATTCAGCCCCTCAGGCCTGCCCCGCCATTCAATGAGATCATGGCTGATATGATTGAGGCCTCAACTCCACATTTCCCCTACCCCCAATAACCTCTGACTCCCTTGTTAGTCAAAAATCTATCTACCTCTGCCTTAAAAATATTCAATGACCCTGCCTCCGCCGCTTTCCGGGGAAGAGAATTTCAAAGATCCCCGACCCTCTGAGAGAAATGAATTCTTCTCATCCCCATCTTAAATGGAGACCCCTTATTTTTAAACTGTGTCCCCTAGTTTTATCTCTCATAACTTTTCCCCCTTGCAGGTAAGTTCTAGTCTCTCCCACAAGGGGGAACATCTTTTCAGCATCCGCCCTGTCAAGTCCCCTTAGGTTTCAGGTAAATATAACAGGGAAAAGCAAAGCTAGAGGCCACCAGTATAAGGTAGTCATTAATAAATCCAATAGGAAATTCAGGAGAAACTTCCTTACCTAGAGAAGTGGTGCAAGCGTTGAACTCAACATCACAGGGGGTAGTTGAGGTGATTACTATAGATGTATTTAAGAGGATGTTGGATAAACACAAGGGAGAAACGAAAAGAAGGATATGCTGATGGGGTGAGATGAAGAGGGGGTGGATGGTAGTTGGCGTGGGGCATAGACACTGGCATGGACCAGTTGGATTGAATGGCCAGATTCCGTGCTGGACCTGCTATGTAAAAAAAATTAATGTAACTTCAACAAAGTTTGTAATTATTTCTAATGAGTAACTCTACACTGGATGGTATTCACATTTATTACACTGAGCATTAATGTTCCATGGCTATCGCCCGATTCTGCCAAGATCACTACACAATGATTCAGACTAAAATAATACAAACATATGAACAAAGAGCAGAAGTAGGCCATTCAGCCTCTTGAGCCTGCTCTGCCATTTAATAAGATCATGGCTGATCTGATAGCAACCTGAAATCTGCATCCCGCCTACCCCCGAAAACCTATCACCCCCTTTGCTTAATGGGCTGAATCTTCCAGGTATTGAAAAGTTTTGGGCAGTGGGGCCTTTTTGGGTGTGCAGCAGCTGTGGGGCTTCAGGTGCCATCTTACCTGAGCTAGCCAATTAAGAGCCCATCTCTGGGAGTACCATCCAATTAGGAGCGGAGGGTGAGTTCAGATGGTGGACACGGGGCGGCCCATTGATGGGGCATGGGGCAGCCTTCACGGTGTCACCAGAGAGGGCACTGCTGAGGGGCCAGCAGCACGGAGAGATGGAGGCTCCATCATTATCAGAGGAGCCACTGAACTGCGGCATTGCAGTATTATTGGAGGTAACAGCCTCCAAGCTTTGGAAAGCCTTTCACATGGGAATGCACTCCATTTCTTGCTGGTAAACACGAGAAAACTCAGGCTTCTTACTGTGCAGCTGGCTTCTCTGGGTTGATGGGGTGCTGACACAGCAAGGGGGACCTGTGTAACACTGGGAACGTTACCTTCTGCTGGGAAAAATTGCTGAAACTTGATCCTTTAATTACCTTAATTCACCTCTGGCTGCAGGTTGCCAGTGTCAGAGCCTGCCTGGCCGTGGGAAAAGTGGACGGAGATGGGCACTCGTTGGCATGTCACGTTTTTTTTTCAGAAATTTGCTTGCCCCCTCCCACCATCGCCTCCAAACACCTGAGAGAACTTTGAACCATTGGGGAAAAAACAACGAAAGGTTTTGTGTGATGAGTAAGAGACTAAACCTGTGATCTCATCATGAAAGTTGGCATATGGACTTCCAATTAAAGACAGATGAGTCAGCCCCACCGTGAAATATGCCACTTGTAAACCTGGTGCACTTTCAGTTGAAACCAATTATGTCGGGCTCTGTGATTAATATCACAGTTTCTGTGTGCGCACTGAATATTGGAATATTTTTGTCTCAGCTTTATAAACAACACAAGTTGTTAAGGCATGGGTTCATAGTTAATAACGTCTGCTGTGAGACACTGAACTGAAAACAAGGTACAGTTTCGAAACTCTGTGAATATATAGAGAAAGGAGAGAGAGAGAGAGAGATAGATAGAGAGACCATCCTCTAATACTGAAACTTAGGACTGAATTTTCACCATCGAGATGGGAAGCTCGAGTTGGGAAATCTCTTGACTCGGCAGACCCTTCTCCATAGAGGCAATTCCCCCACATGCACAATTTTCGCTCCAAGGAGCAGGGGGAAGTGAGGGTTGGTCCTGCCGCCGCAGGAGGCAGCTCAGAGGCTGGTTAGAAGGCCTGTCTCAGTTCTCTGAGACTTCGGCCCAGTTTTACAGAAAGCTGTTAGGCCCTCTAGGCCTTTCTCCCACAACCATCTAAATGCCACTTCCTACCCCCATGCAATCTCATACCCCCTTGCCCCACCATGTCACCTCCATTGCCATCACCCAGTATCAACTATGGGCAGACCGCAAAAGCCATGTGGAGATGAAAAAAAATAAGCTTCTAAAAATCGAAGAGAGCTGTCAGTCTTGATACTTGATACTGAAAAAACTCTCATTCATGAAACTCATTTAAAGATTTCAAATCCCCTCAAGTGCTCATTCTGTTATAAAAACAAACAAACGTCTATTCACTAACCATACCAAATCCTTTAATAGCCATTTAAAACTGTCAATCAAAATTTGAACTCAACCCCTTGCAGAGATAAGTGCTTTTGGAGCTTTAAAAACTCAATCAAGCATTCATAATGGGCTCAACTGTAATAACAGCCCATGGGAAATGTCAGCAATGAAGTCTATTGAAACTTCAGGTACAGATGGTAATTTCTTTTCTAAGCCACACCAAATGGCCTGTCAATCAATGTACTCCAGCTGCAAGTGTTTCTTTTTTACTTTGACAGCTGCAGCCTGTTTTTTCATGTTTAAAGGGCTGTGGATTTAAATAACTTCAAATCATGGTACTTAAATAGATCTTATCTGCCCTCCACGTGCATTTATGCCTCCTCCATAAATTTGTGACTCCCATACTGTGGGTTAAGGTGCTTGGAACAGCAAAATGGGGTCTGTTTGAACTCAGCACTTTTTGCAAATAGTCCTGCTGAGTTTAGGTTTCTTGCCTGTGTGATTCATGCCCCACTCCCTTACCCCGCTGGCAAAAATGGTATCTGCTAGAAATGGTGGTGGGACCTCTGCATCTGGGTCCCACCCACCATTTTTATAGGCCTCTTGAGTTGTCCCAACTTTTGGAAAATCAAGTCCTTGGTCCTGATGCTCAAGACTCCAAGCCTGAGAGGAGTGAGCCAGCTTCTGAGGGCCAATGGCCCCTACTAGTTTATTGCAAATGGATCTGATCATCAAGCTCAGGGCCAGCGCTGCTGTTAACACCTCATTGCATAAGATTTCTACTGAAAGTCCTAACATTATCGCAGAGGTAGTTCAACAGCTACATGACATGCTGTCTGAAGAACCAAGATACTTTGTCTAACTTTATCCCTCTGTATAAAGTTGGTCTCTATGCTTTCAGCTTCCCATTCTCATGTAAGGAATTTCATCCATTGCATTATCCTGATGCATGCCTTTCCACTACAAACTGTAGAATTTCCCTGTAAGACACTTGGGCCTGAATTTTACTCTTGGCAGGCGGGCGTGATTGGCAGGCCCGGGAACGGCCGGGAAATGGACCGCTGACTGCAATCGACCCCCGACTGCAGCACATCATCAGGAGATGGTGGTCAGAGTCAAATACTCCTATGTATCCACAAAACCTGGGACCAGAAGAGGAAGATGATAACAGACCTTAAGGGAGCTGCCAGGGTAATATGATCCAACAGGGCCATTTCCAAACTGGATGGCCCAGATAATTGTTGCCTTTCAACCACTTCCACATTTACTGCAAGTCCATGCCAAGCCTTCACACAAGCTTACAGCTTTCTCCTTATGTGTTATGCAAGGCCTTATTCCAGCAGGGTATGCATTCCAACTGTAACTGACACCTTTGATGTGTATAAGCTTTCATGCATACAATTATTATAACATGACTCACCTTCATGGTGCATTGGCCACTGACTGACACGCAGGTTGGTCACAAGCTTTTTGTCAATCTCTATCTGCAGCAATACGGTGACCTAGGGCAAGCTGGTCTTGCTATTCAGTGAAGAATGAGATGAAGGTGTGCCCAATGCATCAGACATCTGGCTAAAATATTGGCTGACACTGTGGATGGTGCCCTGTGCTGATCCAGAGCTAGTTCTCCAGTCATTACTGGGTAGATGTGTTAACTAAGGGCTCAAAATGGTGGAATAATGATGGCCATGGACAGTCCAGCTCTAGTATTTGCTGATATCTGTGGCATGTTATATTTTTCTTGCCCTTATACTATTTTAGCCATGAAATCCAGCAAATCCAGTGCTCTGACAACATATGATCTATGGACCTTGAGACAAAATGCAGATAGTTGTTTGGTAGTGTAGAACTTGAGTATTGCTGGAAAAAGAGACATGTCGAAGGTTTTCATCTTGCACTCATCAGGACACTTTGCAAGAATACCAATATATGAGGGAAACAACAATTTATACTGTACGTGAAGAGAGTGCTGATTGGTTGACAAGTGGACTCTGATTGGTAGAGGTGTTGCCATTGAGAATGCACCAGTGATGGTGACTGGCAGTTAACTGTTTGAAATTTAAACTAGGTAGCTTGACCAAGCCGTCTGGTTTAATGCTTGTTAGTTAACTACCAGTCACCGTCACAGGTGCATTCTCTATGGCAATGGCTCTACCAGAGTCTACTCGCCAACTAATCATCACTCTCTTTTCATACAGTATAAATTGCTGTTTCTCCCTTATATTGGTATTCTTGCCAAGTGTCCTGATGAGTGCAAGACAAAAAACTTCAACATGTCTCTTTTTTCAGGAATACAAAATGCAGAGTGCATTAGATCTTTAATTTTGATTCTAAAAATTAAGGAGACCTGCATTTTGCAATGTATTGTAATTATTTGTATACTAAAATTTTCATAATTGTGCAATCCTTTTATTATTTATACATTATTTTATACATAATTGTCTATAACTATGCTATGAATTACGGTTACTTGTTTTATTTGTATCTTCTCCACTATTCAGTACCAACCAATATGCTAATTTCTATTATCTAGCTCTAAAACAGTGCATCACTAATTTGAACTTGACGAGACAATTGCTACTTCACCCTAATGCTTTTTGTGTTTCATTGGACATATTATATTGTAAGGGCTCCTTCTTCTTGACTCCTATCTTATTAGCTGTTCCTGTACTGGCATACATGCTGTAATTACAGGAAATTAAAGGACAATTTAGCTATTTTGTATCTCGTGTAAACATTATTCACTACTCAGGAGACAAAAAAAGTGAAAAATATTTGCATAAAAATAACATTTAAAAAGTACTAAAATACTGGAAAACAAAAATGAAATAATTTTAAATGCCTCCAAAGAACTTGGGTGCATGATGAGCTTCCCTTAAGATTGCTGCAGTTGGATGAAGGATAGTCACAGTATAGACTAACTGAAACTGATTGGATGTCTTCGTCAAGGTTTGATCATGTGACATCAGATCGTATAAGGTCCAATTGCCTGATGCAATAGAAATTTATAAATTTAGGCTACTGAAACCAAACACTTTCTTCTAGCCTTCATCTGAGAGGAAACCCTTGAACTCTTGTTTGAGTCTGGAGCTTGTGGGAACAGGAGGAGTCCATTCAGCCCTCCACCATTCTATTAGATCATGTCTGACCTGCATCTTAAGTTCACCTGTCCACCTTGGGTCCATAACCCTTAATATCCTTGTCCAGCTAAAAGCTATGAATCTCAGTTTTAATTTTTCAGTTGACCGCTGGCCTCAGCAACCTTTGTGGAGGGTTTGGGGGGTGGTTGGTGGGGTTGGAGGGATGGGGGGGGGGGAGAATTCCACATTTCTACAACCCTTTGTGTGAAGAAATGCTTCCTTACATCACCCTGAATGACCTAGCTTTAGTTTAAGGTTCTTCCCCCTTGCTCTGAGCTGGAGCAAATGGTTTCTTCCTGTGTACCCTATTGACTCTTTTAATCATCTTAAATGCCTTAGTTAGGTCACCTTTAATTTTCTAAACTCAATAAGATACAAACCTAGTCTAATCTTGCAAAATATGTTAATATACCCAGTGATGCATTACACGTTTGATGACTTGTATCTAAACAGAACATTAATTGTAAAACAAACCTATTAAAAATAATTTCCCACCTAATTATCCAACAAGTTCATCACTAGCACTCCAGATTTCAAGCATTATATATGTATTTTCCCACATTGTAAACAGTTGTGTAATCAGAGTTTCTGCTTTTAAAGACAACCAGCTTTCTAAAAACAACAAAAGGGTATCTGGACCGCCTCACTAACTGGGTGATGAGCAATTGCTCCATTTCCACACTCTATGGTGTCAGCTGTGGCTCGGTAGGTAGTGCTCTTACCTCAGAGTCATAAGGTTCTGGGTTCAAGTCCCACTTCGGGGTTTAAGCACAAAAGTCAAGGCTGATGAGACCAGTGCTGCACTGTTGGAGGTGCTGTCTTTCATATGAGAAGTTAAACTGAGGCCCCATCTACCTGCTATTTGGATGTGAAAGAAGAGCAGGGGAGTTCTCCCTGGTATCCTGGCCAATATTTATCCCTCCATCAACATCACTTTAAAAAACAGATGATCTGGTCATTATCATATTGCTGTTTGTGGAAGCTTGTTGTGCACAAATTGACTGTTGTGTTTCCTACATTACAACAGTGACTACAGTTCAAATTACCTCATTCGATGTCGTGTGTTTTGAGATGTCTGGTGGTCATGAAAGGTGCTATGTAAATGCAAGTCTTTCTTCCTTTGTTTTCTCTCAACCTAAAGCCAAATTATGTTTTTTTAAATAGAGAATGATAGATTTTTGTTAGGGAAGGGTAGTTAAATTTGCCAGTGGCAGATGAGCAGAAAGAAATTGCAGGGCTATGGGGAAAGGGCAAGGGAATGGGACCAACTGGATAGCTCTTTCCAAGAGCTGGCAACTTGCATAATGGGCTAAATGGACTCCTTCTGTGCTATGCAATTCTGTAATACTATATAAGGGTATTAAGGCTTCAGTCTTGAATATCTGAATGGTCTCCTCCTGTTCATGGCAGTCAATGTGTATGAGATTATATCTTCACAGGAAATACAAAGCGTATTCTTGACATAAAGAACTCCCAGCTGTTGGTTCAACCCATCTAACCCAGTAATGGGATCAAGGGAGAGTACAGGCAATGGGGGTCATGTAATTACCCCTTGCGTATCTGACGGCATGGATTCGCCAAGAGTTTCCATGTTCTACCTGAGAGATTGCAGTGCAGACAACAATTAACCCAGTGGACTTCACTGGTCCTCGGAAGTGTATTTTCTCAAAGACTCCATTTATTCATGAGTCTTAGGCAGAAATCTGTATTTGCAAGCCTGACCTTGGGACTGTTTCAGATGCAGGAGCCCTTGCAGGGTCTCCAGCCAGCAGGCGCCTGGCTTTCAACTGTCGTCGCCAGTTATTGCATTCTCACCTGAGCGCTCTGACTCACTTTATACTTCCTCCTTAACCTTACCATCTACGTCTCTTTGGTTGTGTGTCACTGCACTGGCGGCTGGCAAAGGCAGTAATAGTGATACAGGGTGCTTTGAGGAGCTGGCTTGCTCAGGGACAGCCGACTGTGCCAGCAGTCTGTCTTTCCCGTTTCGAAGGGGGGAAAATGTCAAAAATGCTGTCTTTAAATATAACCGCTTCTTCCATTAAAACATTTATTATACCTCAAAAGTACTTCACTGGCGATAAAAGGTTCTTGGCTCAAGTCCCACTCCAGGACTTGTAGTACTGAGGGAGTGCTGCACTGTCAGAGATGCTGTCTTTTGGATGTTAAAACCAAGGCCCCATCTGCCTGCTCGGGTAGTTGTAAAAGATCCCATGGCACTATTTCAAAGAAGATCAGGCAAGTTATCCCTGGTGTCCTGAGGCCAATAGTTATCCCTCACTCGACACCACTAAATTGGATTATCTGGGCCATTATCACATTGTTGTTTGTGGGATCTTGCTGTGCGCAAATTAGCCACCACATTTCCTGCACTACAACAGTGACTACCCTTCAAAAGTACTTAATTTATCTGTAAAGCACTTTGAGGCAACTGGTGGTCATGAAAAGCATTATATAAATGCAGGTCTTACTTTTATCGCACATCTCTTTGATGTTCTCACGTGTGTGCCTGAGTGACACACACTCTGTCCAACTGCATTACATAAGAAAGCACTTACACACTTCCTTTCACAATCTCAGGATGTCCCAAAGCTCTTTACAGCCAATGAAGTGCTTCTGAAGTATAATCACTGTGGTAATGTAGGAAATGCAGCAGCCAGTTTACACACAGTAAGATCCCACAAACAGCAGGTCATCTGTTCTTAGTGATGTTGGTTGAGGGGTAAATAGTAAGCAGGACATGGGGAACCCCGCTGCTCTTCAGTAGGGTCTTTCACATTCAGCTCTTCCTCTGCTTAATGTTTCATCTGAAAGGTGGCACTTCTGACAGTGCAGTACTCCCTCAGTAGTGCACTGGGAGCGTCAGCCTCGATTATGGGACATGGCATGAACATTATGGTAGTGCCAGTTAAGAAAGACTCCAGCTTATCGTCTTGATGCATTGATGGTCAATGATTTCAAATGTGGTCTCTTTCAAACTCAGTGGGCAGGATTTTCACCTCAGCAGGCGGGCGGGCGCCTGACCCGCTTGAGCGGGCGGGCGAGAAGGCCAAGCGGCCTTTGCATTCTTTTGGAAACGTCATCCATAGGCGGGATAAGGTTTCCAACATCAAATAAAAATAAAATAACAATTTTAAAAATTTCGCTTATAATGTGTCCCTACTCGTGCGACAGAGTCACATGAGAGGGACATGTTTCATAACATTCTTCAGACCTTTATGTTTTTTTTTGAAAACTCTTCATCTCCCTGAGGCAGCGCTGAGCGCTGCTGCTCGCGTTTCACTTGGCCCGCCAGCGTGAAATCACCTTCCAGCCTCAATTGCGGGCAGCGGGCAACTTCCCGACCACCCCCACCCGCCCCTGCCAAGCTTAAAATTCTGCCCAGTGGCTCAAATTGTTTGACTTCAATCCCCCTTGTGATGGACCTCATTGTCCTGTAAGCGGGATAACAGTGCAGAAATATTAATAAATAGGAAAGCAACCTGTAAGACTGAACAGTGAGGGGTTCTGTTCTCTAGGAAAGAAAAGGCCGAGGGGAATAACCTGATAAAGATCTTTAAAATTGTGAAGGGGTTCAACAGGGTAGGCATAGGGAAGATGTACCATCTTGTGGGGGAAGTCCAAAACGAGGGCATTGTAATTATAAATAAATCCAGTAGGGAATTCAGGAGAGACATCTTTACCCAGAGAATGGTGAGAATGTGACGACCACAGGGAATGGTCGAGGTGAATAGTATCGAGCCATTTAAGGGGAAGCTAGACAAACACATGAGGGAGAAAGGAATAGAAGGCTGTACTGATGAAGTCAGATGAAGAGGGGTGGGAGAAGGTGGAACTTAAACACCAACACAGGCTGGTTGGGCTGAATGGCCTGTTTCTGAGCTGTAAATGTCACCTATTTCTATATAATATTGAGAGTACACAAAGCAGTCACAGTGTCATCAGGTTGCAATGCTTTGAGGCACACTGCACCACTACAAATTGCAGATGTACCTTCCTCGTGTGAAGCTGCTTTCAAGGTTGCACAGATTGCAGCTTCCGGTTATTGCAGAATAGGTGGTTAACAGGGAAGGCTGATTTGTGTGTACACTTGGGGCTGGTGCCTCAGATGAAACGTTGTTGCTGGTTTCTCCCAACGAATTTCTTGAGGTCCTGTATCTTTTCTTTCCTCCAATGTCTTTTCAGCTTCGGTGCGATACCATCATTCCTCCCATAGCATGACATCGCGCAGAAGGAGGCCATTCAGTCCACCGTGCCCTTACCAGCGATCTCCTTCCATCTCCTGGTGTAGGGGAAATGGGGTAAAGAAGCAGCCATCAGTCCTGTAAATTGTAAAAGCTTTCTCCCTCTATTCCACCCAATAAGACTTTCAGTGCCCTGCCAGTAAACCAAGCTTCCCTCACCCTCTAATGTTTCAGTCTTCAGGAACACTGCACAGTAAATAGCACCTCTGCACTCAGTGCTATTTCTACTGTCTCTATGGCTCATTATTACAGCTCATACGTGATTTATCCAGCCTATTACTTCTGCTGCTTTGCTGGGGCTCTGCTCCCTGACCGAGGGCCAGCACAGGCAGAATGTCCTCTTCCTGTGCTGTCTCAATGATTGGATAGCCCACCCATTGTGTGCATGCAGATGCATAACTCCAGTAAAGTCAGATGCTAATTCACATGGTTAATAACTCGCAGGAACCTAAAGTAGTACTCAGTTAACCCCTTGTCAGTGCACTAATGGCAATTTATAGGTTAGGGTTCCCCTATGCTAATGTAGGACTAATTAGAATAACCAGTATTTTTTTTGCTCTAAAGGCATTCAGGAATTATTGATTTCAAGATGCCATCTGCATCGGCTCATACAGTATGTGTGGTTTTATAGAATTACATAGAGTGTACAGCGTGGAAACGGGCTGTTCAACCCAACCGACCCATTTATACTCCACATGAGCCAACTTCCACCCACTTCATCTCACCCAATCAACATATCTTTTTATTCCTTTCTCCCTCATGTGCTTACCTAGCTCCTCATTGAATGCATCTCGGTCAGTGGTTCTCAAACTGTTTCACCCGTGGACCACTTGAGTGGGGAAAAAAGACCCCGTGGACCACCAACCACCCCCGCCCCTCCCCCACCCCCACCCCCGCCCACCCCCAACACTCCCCCCCACCCCACCCCCTGCCACTTTCACTTGCCACTGTGAAAAAAAACTCATCAGAATTCATGGGAGGAATGGTGCAGCTTGTGATGAGATGATGTCTGCTTCCAAGCTGGAGAACTACAACCTCATGTCAGGCTCCATGTTCAGCCAGTTCCTCTGCTTTGTTAGAAGCCCCGCAAGTGTTGAAAATTCGATCTTGCAGTTGTGTGTTGCAACAGTAACATAAATCATGCTTATAAAACTGCGTGGTTGCTCCTCGCGCTTATGAAGACACGTGCCGTGCACACGGGAGCCAGTCTGGTTGTGTGTCCTCACACGAGTGGTGGGAATGGGGGCTCTGACCTGTTCGTTCATGTTGCCTCATCTGCGAGTTGGTGACTTGCATTTTGAACCAACCCCTGGACCACCTGGGGGATGCTCGCGGTTCACTAGTGGTCCACGGACAACACCTTGAGAGCCACTGATCTATGCTATTCACCTCAACCACTTCATGTAGCAAGTTCCATGCGGTTTTTTCTCTCTTTTTTTAATCGTTAGGTGTTTACGGCGAGGTATATGCTGAGCACTTGTTCCATTATAGTGTTAATGTGCTGTGGAAAACAGTGCGACAAGTGACCAGAGGAAATAGGTGGTAGGTAATTCCTTTCCATCTGCATTTTAACATCAGTCTAACTGGACAACAATTGGATGTAGTTGGATTTTCACTGTACAAAAATGACCATGAAGCAAAGGGTTAAATACCAGGCTGCCATGTTGTAGACAATTGACTGCGTCGCTACTTTGAACCCTTCCCTTCACTGACTTTTTAAGAGAGAAAATGTGAAGCAAAGGTCTCCCTTTGATGTAGGGAGAGAACAAAAAGCCGGAAACAACTCCATGTGAACCTCGGCTTCATCCAGCCAAGTGCTA
This sequence comes from Cetorhinus maximus, assembly GCF_964194155.1. Taxonomy (NCBI): domain Eukaryota; kingdom Metazoa; phylum Chordata; class Chondrichthyes; order Lamniformes; family Cetorhinidae; genus Cetorhinus; species Cetorhinus maximus. The sequence goes on from NC_135880.1 coordinate 178,649,674, forward strand.
CTCACACTAATTTGCTCAAGTCTTCCGTTTCTCTTCAATCCCATCTCAGAGACGCTCTCCGAAAGCTCTGCTCATTATTGCACCACATGAACTGACAGACTAGGGAGAGAAGGATGGTACTCGGGGAGAGGAAGCCATTAACAATGCTGCTTGGCGTGGGGAGGGGGGAGTGGGGAAGTGCTGGAAAGGTAGTCAACAGTTTTGTGGGAACGGGATTAAGGGTGTAGGAGGTGGGTCTTCACAGTTAAGATGAGCTCAGAAAGACCACGAGGGCAATTGAGAGAGAAACTAGAGGAAATGCCAGTCCAGGGTCAGGGTGAGGGTTGGGGAGGGGGGTGGGCAGTGGTGAGGCAAAACCTGAGGAGCTTTGGCCTGGTGGACATGACGAAAGGTTGTTGAAAGGACATTAAGGAGGGTTGGTGAAAAGCTTAGAGGGTCTTCAAAAGAAAGAGACAGAGGCGGAGAGATAGTGGTGGGGGGTGGTTGGGTGATGGGGGGTGTGGTTTAGGGTCTGAATTTCACAGTTTAGTGGCTAGGCAACTGATATCACTCCACCACTGGTGCCTGTGATGAAAATCGAGCGTGTGCAAGAAGCCAGAATTGGAGGAGTGCAGAGACCTTGGAGGTTTGTGGAGCTGGAGGAGGTTGCAGAGACAAGGAGGGGTGAGCCCTTGGGGGAATTTGAAAATGAGAATGAGAATTTTGAAGTTGAGGAGTTGCTTAATCAGGAATTTCAGGTGATTCAATAAGTTTTGCACACTTCTTTAAAGATCAAAGTTAACTATTCACCTGTGGATCTGAGTGCATCAGTACTGCAATGCCACTTGAAACACTCATAATTTGCCACAATACTGCACATTATCCATTGAAAGCATTGTTCTCTTCATCAGCTACTTGTTAAATGCAGAGGATCAGTCTCCTATAAATATAATGACTGGTCCTACCAGAACATTATTATACAATATAACTACATATCAAAATTCTTTGATCAATTTTGGATTTCTTGACCGTCTAAAATCACTGTTATTGTTATATGTAAAGATTAGACGGATAATCAACATAATTTACAGATAAGCACACGCAATCAGTATACCCTGCTGTATTCAGTAGAACTCCACATTCACAAACTGACATAATTTTCTCTCTACTGCGACTGCACATTCTGTAGATGAATTTAAATGTTAGTTTTGGCATTGTGGAGTATATACCCAAAGATTGATCCATGCTGCGCGGTAACTGGGGATGATTTTTTGTAAGTATCACTACAGACATTAAAGCCAAGACTTTCGATTTTGGATGCAATCGGTGATCTGGGTGCAAATTGAGCCAGTTTCAAGAAATATAGTTTTTCCCTTGGATTTCCGCTCAAACTCATTTGCATATCACCAGCCGTAAAACCTGCTGTGAACCAGCGCAATTGAGCAGCGCTATAAACATCATTAAAAAATCCTGTATTTCTACAGCACCTTCCATGACCACTGGACATCCCAAAGCACTTTGCATCCAATGAAGTACTTCTGGAGTATGGTCACTGTTGTAATGCAGGAATTAGAAAAATATTGTGCTAAAAATATGCCTTGATCTATTGAAGAGTGGTAACCTGGTACAATTTGTTTATTACAGCCGACATAGAAACATGGAAATATAAGAGCAGGAATAGGTCATTTATCTCCTCGAGCCTGCTCAGCCATTCAATATGATCATGGCTGATCCTCTATCTCAACGCCGTACTCCCGCTCTCTCCCATACCCCTTGATGCCTTTAGAGTCTACAAATTTTTTTATTTCCTTCTTAAATATATTCAGTGACTTGGCCTCCACATCCCCCTCTGCGGTAGAGAATTACACAGGTTCACCACCCTCTGAGTGAAGAAGTTTCTCCTCATCTCAGTCCTAAATAGCCTGCCTCATATCCTGAGATTGTGATCTTTGAATGTATCCTGACAGAGGGTTTATCACAAAAAAGCATTTATTAGTCCATGAGCTGTGAGTAACCCAATTTTAAATCAATAAAAATGACTTTAAACTATGCTGAACCATTGACTTGTTTAATTGGTGTAAAGTAGTCTGTTTCTTAGTAAACAATAGCAACTTGTATTTATATAGCATCTGAAACATAATAAACTGCGCCAAGGTGCTTCACAGATGCTTTATAAAATAAAATTTGACGCTGAGCCACGTGAGGAGATTTTGGCCAAGGAGGTGGTGTCTTAAGGGATGAAAGGGAAGTAGAAAGACAGGGAGGTTTAGGGAGTGAATTCCAGAGGTCTGGGCCTCAGCAACTGAAGGCAGGGCCGGCAGTGGTGGTGCAGTTGAAATGGAGGATGTACAAGAGGCCAGAATTGGAGGAGCGCAGATATCTTGGAGAGTTGTGGGGCTGGAGGAGATTAGGGGTGTGATGGTCATGATTTACAAACAAGAATGATAATTTTAAAATCTAGGCCTTGCTTGAGGTGAATGGGTGGTGGTGAAGGGTGATCGGGACCTGGTGGCGTTAGGGTACGGGCAGAGTTTTGAATGAGCTGACATTCATGGAGGGTGTAAGATGAAAAATTAAACAATAAATAAAATAACTGAACAAAAAAGCTTTGTAAAGGTGCCTACCATATCCTTTCAGCCTAAAGAAACCAGCTTCATTTGAAGAGCCTCCTCAAAGGGTTGCACATGGGCACAATTAAGCCATGGTAATCCTTTGACCTGGAGGCATAGCCAAACTGTGCCAAAATAAATGTGGAAACACCAGGCCAAATGGTTTTGTTTCTGCACTCGGGTGTCTGATGGTTTTAGCATTGGCAGGAACACACCCGCTATACACGGTGGGAACTGTACTTTAATTAGCAATGCACTTACCCACACCATCTTTATTTAACATTTACTCTGAGCCTGTCCATAGCAATCACACTTACAGAGTGAATAAAAATCACAAACAAGACTGGAGGCTAGTTTGTTATTTCCCCTAACAATGGAGAAGTGGAATAAACTCTCAGTAAAAGAAAAAAAACATATTGAGCTCCCTGCCAAGTAACAACTTCGAAAACATAGATGGTTGAATTCTGTGGTCAGGAATGAGATGATAATGAGTGTCGATAGAGATCATTGAGTGTTGTGTGGGAGCTGAGGCTCCTTCAGTTGCTTTGATTATGGAAAAGTCACGCAAGGAAGATGCAGTCTATTGAAGGTGCAGAGCATAGAGTTAAATGGGTAATTTGGATGTTTGACTGACATCGTTTAGGGATGGGAAGAAGCTTTGCAGAACCTTTTCTCAAGAGGATAAGTGACTCATATCAACAGTGGATAGAATGTTTCTGAATTGTAGAAGGGATTATAACCTTTCTTCATGGAGTGCTTTCTTCTTTTATGTTTTCACTGCATGAAGCAACAATATTTTTGCAGCATTTGATTATTGTAAAGCAATCTGTCCATGCTTTCATTTATTGTTGCTTTGCTTTAGTCATTGCACAGACCGCTTCTCTGAAGTCAAGAGGGAGCAGATCAATCACAGTCTTGATGCACTGCAAACATTAGTCAGTGTTAGAGTAAGCATAATGAGAGATGAATGTATCTGAATTTTGCACCATTTTGTCAGGTTACATACATTAAGTTAAGAACAATGAGAGACACGAAAAGATGCCATCAGTCCAGCCTGCCCCACATTATTGGAACACCTTGTGCAGCACGATATATACACTCTGTATCCCACCCAACACTATGTGATCTTCTGGGAGATTAAACAGGATATGGCACAGAAACATTCTTAAGTTATACAAGGATATATGGCATTCGGCCCACCAATCCATGCCGGTGTTTACGGTCCCTTGAGTCTCCTTCAATTTTTCTCCTAAATCCACCATTACAACCATCTATTTCCTTCTCCCTCATACGCTTATCTAGCTTCCCCTTAAATGTATCTATTCAATACTATTCACTTCAACCACACCCTGTGGTAGCGAGTTCCACATTCTCACCTCTCTCTGGGTAAGGAAGTTTCTCCTGAATTCCTGATTGGATTTCTTGGTGACTATCTTATATCGATGGTCTCTAGGTTATCCTCTTCCCCACAAGAGGAAACATTGTCTCTGAATCCACTCTATCAAAACTTTTCAGAATTTTAAAGACCTCGATTAGGTCACCCCTCAGCCTTTTTTCCAGAGAAATGAGCTCCAGCCTGTCAATCCTTTTCTGATCTGGACACCCGCACATTTCTGGTACCATCCTGGTAAATCTTCTCTGCACCCTCTCCAGTGCCTCTATATCCTTTTAAAAAGGTGACCAGAACTGCACGCAGTACTCCAAGAGTGGCCTAATCAAGGTTTGATACAGGTTTAGCATAACTTCCCTACTTTTTAATTCTATTCTAAACAACCCAGGCCAACTTGGGAAAAAAGTAAGTCTATAAAATTCCTCCCTTTAGATGATCGAAACTACCTACCCTTGTATTAGCTCTGAACTCCGCCCCAACCAGAAACAGCTCCCGCTTTCACGTGAAGGATTTCATCGAATTCGTGCCCACTGCACGAGATGGAACCTGTTCCAGAGATTGACGATTCCCTGGAGAAAGAACCACCTCCTGACATCTAAACTAGAATTTGGCCTTGTATAACTCAGCAGTGTCACACCTGGTCTTCCTTAATCTATTTAATTTGAACCAATTGTAAACTGGAACACAATCCCTTCATCCCTCAATCAGATCATCCCTAAGTTTAATCTTCTCTAGAATGTAGCATTCCAACTCTTTAGGTTTGTCTTGATAAGTTAATGATGTAATGAATAAGGGGCTCAAAAACATTTGTTTAAAGCCAGTTTTTAAAATTTATTCATTCTTAGGATGTGGGCATTGCTGGCCAAGCCAGCATTTATTGCCCATCCCTAGTTGCCCTTGAGAAGGTGGTGGTGAGCTGCCTTCTTGAACCGCTGCGGTCCATCTGGTGTAGGTACACCCACAGTGCTGTAAGGAAGGGAGTTCCAGGGTTTTGACCCAGCGACAGTGAAGGAACAACGATATATTTCCAAGTCAGGACGGTGAGTGACTTGGAGGGGAACTTGCAGGGGGGCTGTATTTCCATGTGCCTGCTGCCTTTTTACATCTAGGTGGCTGTGGCCGCAGGTTTGGAAGGTGCTGTTGAAGGAGCCTTGGTGAGTTCCTGCAGTGCATCTTGCAAGTGGTACACACTGCTGCCACTGTGCGTCGGTGGTGGAGGGAGTGAATGTTTAAGATGGTGGATGGGGTGCCAATTAAGTGGGCTGCTTTGTCCTGGATGGTGTCAAGTTTCTTTGGTGTTGTTGGAGCTGCAGATGAACAAATAGGCTTCGTTTAACATTGAGCATATTGAGCACAGTGTTCATTGTGCAAGCTTTCTCAGTCACGTGATCCAGTTCAGGTGATCTTGGAATACACTAATATCAATCTCTTAATAGCAATCAGCTCATGGTCTTATGAAAAAAGCAATTGAGTATATTTGCAGTTTTGTAAATATACTGACCAGTTTTTAACCTAAAGGAACATTGTTGGAATGTGTGAGATGTCTTTTATCTTTCTTTCAGTGCGAGGAGGCCATGCAGAACTGCAATTCCGCAAATGTGAAGATACCAGTACATTAGTGCCAACCTAGTATTGCTTTTCATTGTGTCAGCCATGGCTCAGGTTTTTACCTTGCACTGCCCAATATCCAGGCACGCAATAGTGATGGTTTGTACTGATAAAAGACCCCTGGTTGAGGAATCCTTAGAAATTTCCAGTCTCCAGTTACTGATAAAGGAGCCAGGCCAGCAAAATGTAACCTAACCTTGACTGCGGCTGCCATGTCTGAGCTCTGCCACTGAATGAAATGAGCCAAATTACTTGTCGTCGTAAGAGTTGTGGAATAAATTGTGCATTTTTTTTGGAAGGATTTACGAAGTCATGGTATTTACACTCCCTCAGGCTCTGTCAGCGTTGCAAGACTCCCCCTTACACTATGTTCACTTTACACACGTGTTTGAACCTCAGCATTTTATGATGCTGTTTTAAAAAACTGTCTCTGGCTCCTTGGCATAGGCTAAACAGACCCAGGGATCTGTCTCTGGCTCTTGTGCCAAGACTAAACTGGCACCGTAATGTATCTCTGTCTCTTTAGCACAAGCTAGGCAGGGCCCTGCCTCTGGTTTTGATTCTGTTGGGTAGGTTAAACTGACCCATGCATCTATTCTGCTTGGCTCTTGGCTTTAGGAATGTAGCCAGCTTCCCAGTTGCGAACAAAAGACTATTTGTGTTACTGAGCCAATGAATGCTTTTAGTGGGAGATGCACAAATTAACCTCATCCATTTGCCAGATCTTAAGTCAGTTGAGTGAAGTTGAAAGCTCCCTCATTGACCCTTGAACCTAGAATGGTTCAGCCTTATAAATAAAAAGAATTAACAAGAAGGTTTTACTGAGATCAGCGATGCAAGACTCCCCCCTACACTGTGTTCACTTTACACATGGATGACTTGAGCTGTCAGCTCATGGCTCAGTGGCTGTTGTCTCTCAGTCAGAAGGTGTGGGTGCAAGATCCACTCCGGGGATTGGAGCACATAATCTAGGAAGGTCAGTACTGACGGAATGCTGCAGTGTCGGAGGGTCAGCATTGAGGGAGTGCTGCACTGTCGGAGGTTCAATACTGAGGGAGTGCTGCACTGTCACAGGGTCAGTACTGAGGGAGTGTTGCACTGTCGGAGGGTCAGCACTGAGGGAGTGCTGCACTGTTGGAGGGGCAGTATTGAGGGAATGCTGCACTGTTGGAGGAACAGTACTGAGGGAGTGCTGCACTGTCAGAGGGTAGTACTGAGGGGCGCTGCACTGTGAGAGGGCTAGTGCCAAGGGAGAGCTGCACTGTCAGAGGTACAGTACTGAGGGAATAACTTACTATCGAGAGGCAGTACTAAGAGAACACTGCACTGTCAGAGGAGCAGTACTGAGAGAGCTGCAGTACTGAGGGAGCACTGAATTGTTGGAGGAGCAGTACTGCACTGTCAGAGGGGTAGTACTGAGGGAGTGCTGCACTGACAACAGGGGCAGTACTGAGAGCATGCTATATTGTCGGGAAGAGTGCCGCAACACTTGTATGTATCCCTTGTCTGGCCATTGGTGGCCATGCCTTCAGCTGCCGAGGCCTGAAGTTCTGGAATTCTCTCCTTAAGCCTCCCCATCTCTCTTCCATTACACTCTAAAACTTACCCTTTTGACCAAGATATTGACCACCCGTCCTAATATCATCCTTATGTAGCTTGGTGCCAAATTTTATTTGAAAATGTTCCTGTTTAGTTTGGGATGTTTTAAATGCGCTATATAAATGCAAGGTATTGTTGTTGTTGACAAACGCTAGAACACAGTCCACAATGACATTGAGAACCATCCACAACACGCTGCAGGGAAAGAAAGAGCTTAGTGATGGTGCAAAATATTCCTTGGTAGAGCAGTTAATGTCTCCTCAATGCTCCAGTTGCTTCTGAATACACTGCAAAATGTTGTGTTGGCAGATGTTTCAATATGGTTAAGTTTTCTCTTCAAAGTGAGTATTATCACTGATTCAGAAGTTTATCTAGTACCGTCCTTGCACCCTCTGTAATCACTTGAAGTTGTTAAGGGGTCTACTGACAGAATAAGTCAATTATAACTAATCCTGAGCAGTTGGCACTTACTGCCAACAAGGGAACCATTTATTCAGTGCTGTGTTCCAATTCAACTCATTCCCACTTAATTAATTTAAGCTTCAGTTCCCCTCGAATGGTTATCAGTTTTGATTAAATTATTAATCTCACAATATGGTGAATCTAAATGAGGCAAAACTGGTCATTCTGTATAAAACTTGTGGGTAGAAAACCCAGGAATATTTCTCTTCACGGAATAGTTTGGACAAGGATTAATGACACAAATGCAGCTCAAGAATGTGCAACCAGAATCAGTCAAGCAAACATGACAGCAATGGAATACACCCAAAACGCTGGCATCTACCCAACAATATGGAAAATTGCCCAGGTATGTCTTGCCCACAAAGGGAAGGGCAATCTGGCCAATTCCTGCCCCATCAGCCTCCTCTCAATCATCAGCAAAGTGATGGAAGGGGTCATTGGCAGTGCTGTACTCAGCAATAAGCTGCTCGCCAATGTAAATTTTGGTTCTGCCAGGGCAACTTGCCTCCAGATCTGATTACAGCGTTAGTCCAAACATGGACAAAAGAGTTGAACTCCAGAGTTGAGGTGAGAGTGACTGCCCTTGACATCGAGGTAGCACTTGACCGAGTGTGACATCAAGGATCCAAGCAAAATTGAAGCCAGTGTCAACTGGGGGAAACCTCTCCGCTGGCTGGAGTCTCATCCAGCACAAAGGAAGGCGTTTGCAGTTGTTGGAGGTCAATTATCTCATTCCCAGGGCATCGCTGGAGGAGTTCCTCAGGATAGTGTCCGAGGCTGAACTATCTTCAGCTGCTTCAATAATGACCTGCCCTCCATCAAACTGTCAGAAGTGGGGAGGCTTGCTGATGATTGCAGTATTCAGTTCCATTCGCAACTCCTCAAATACTCAAGCAGTCCGTATTCATATGCAGCAAATTCTGGACAATATCCAGGCTTAAGCTGTTAAGTGGCAAGTAACATTTATGCCACACAAGTGCCAGGCCAAGACCATCTTCAACAAGGAAAAATCTAACCATCTCCCATTGACATTTAATGTATTGCCATCGCTGAATCCTCCACCATGAACATCCTGGGAGTTACCATTGACCAGAAACTGAGCTGGACTAGCCATATAAATACTGTGTCTACAAGAGCAGGTCAGAGGCTGGGAACTCGGCGGCGAGTGACTCACCTCCTGACTCCCCAAAGCCTGTCCACCATCTACAAGGTACAAGTCAGGAGTGCGAATGGATACTTCCCACTTGCCTGGATGAGTGCAGCTCCCATAACACTCAAGAAGCTCAACACCATCCAGGACAAAGCAGTCTGCATGATTGATGGGTGACCCATCCATCACTTAAACATTGACTACCGTAGCTTTGCTATACATTTTTCTTGTGGGCCTGTTAAGGATTGCACAAACATATATTGGGAACTACTGCACCCTTTTAGAGGAGGTATCATTTAAACAATAATAATTTGCATTTATACAACACCTCCAATGTAGTAAAATGTCCAAAGATGCTTCACAGGAGCGTTATTAAACAAAATTTGATACAAGCCACATAAGGAGATATTAGATCAGATGACCAAAAGCTTGGTCAAAGGGAGAGTTTTTAAGGAATGCCTTAAAGGAGGAAAGAGAGGTGGAGAGATTTAGGGAGTGAGTTCCCAAACATAGGGCCTTGCACTTGAAGGCACAGTTGCAGTTGTGAGGTGAGTAAAATTAGAGAAGCCCAACAGACCAGAATTGGAGGAGTGCTAAGATCTTGGGGGGGTTTATAGGCTGGAGGACATTACAGAATTAGGGAGGGGTGAGGCCATAGAGGGATTTGGAAACAAGGATGAGAATATTAAAATCAAAGCATTGTTTAACTGAGGTGATGCCAGAACAAGATTCAGTGCATGTTAGAGCAAAGGCAACGGAGTTTGGATGACTTCCAAGTTTAAGATGCGTTGGTTTTAATTTTCCAAAATTCCCTAGATTTGGGGAAGGTTCCATTAGATTGGAAAATAGCAAATGCAACTCCTTTATTCAAAAAAGGGAGGGAGACAGAAGGCAGGAAACTATAGGACAGTTGGCTTAACATCTGCCATAGGGAAAATGTTAGAAGCTATTATTAAAGACATTATAACAGGGCACTTGGAAAAATTCAAGGTAATCAGGCAGAGTCAATATGGTTTTGTGAAAGGGAAATCATGTTTATCAAATTTATTGGAGTTCTTTGAAGAAGTAACATGTGTTGTGGATAAAGGGGAACCAGTGCTGTACTTGGATTTTCAGAAGGTATTTGATAAGCTGCCACGTCAAAGATTATTGCAGAAAATAAAAGCTCATGGTGTAGAGACTAGTTGACAGGAAAAAGAGAGTAGGCGTAAATGGGTCATTTTCTGGTTGGCAAGTGGTGTGCCACATGAATCAGTGCTGGGGTCTCAACTTTTTACAATTTATATAAATGACTTGGATGAAGGGACCGAAGGTATGGTTGCTAAATTTGCTGATAACACAAAGATAGGTAGGAAAGTAAATTGTGAAGAGCACATAAGGAGGCTACAAAAGATATAGATAGGTTAAGTGACTGGGCAAAGATCTGGAAAATGGAGTATAATGTGGGAAAATGTGAAATTGTCCATTTTGGCAGAAAGAATAAAAAAGCAGCTTATTATCTAAATGGTGAGAGATTGCAGAGCTCTGAAATGCAGAGGGATCTGGATGTCCTAGTGCATGAATCACAAAAGGTTAGTATGCAAGTACAGCAAGTAATTAGGAAAGCTAATAGAATGTTATTGTTTATTGTGAGGGGAATTGAATACAAAAGTAGGGAGGTTATGCTTCAGTTGTGCAGGGCACTGGTGAGACCACATCTGGACTACTGTGATAAAGAGTATTGGTCTCCTTATTTAAGCGAGGATGTAAATATGTTAGAAGCAGTTCAGAAAAGGTTTACTAGACTAATACCAGGAATGGTTGGGTTGTCTTATGAGGAAAAGTTGGATGGACTAGGGTTGTATCTGCTGGAATTTAGAAGAGTAAGAGGCGACTTAATTGAAACCTTTAAGATCCTGGGGGGTCTTGACAGGATGGATGTGGAGAGGTTGTTTCCTCTTGTGAGAGAATCTAGAACTAGGGGTCACTGTTTAAAAATAAAGGATCATTCATTTAAGAGAGAGATGAGGAGAATTTTTTTCTCTCAGAGGGTCACAAGTCTTTTGAACTCTCTTCCTCAAAAGGTGGTGGAAGCAGAGTCTTTGAATATTTTTAAGGTAGAGGTGGATAGATCCTTGATAAGCAAGGGGGTGATAGGTTATCTGGGGTAGGCAGGAATGTGGAGTTACAATCAGATCAGCCATGATCTTATTGAATGGCGGAGCAGGATCGAGGGGCCATGTGGCCTACTCCTGCTCCTAATTTGTATATTCGTATGTGTGTACGAAAGGTGATGGGGGCTCATCCAGGAGTTGCATTGGAATAGTCAGGTCTAGAGGTAACAAAAGCCTGGTTGGGGATTTTCGCAGCTGATGAGCTGGGCAGGGATGGAGTCAGGGAATGGGTGAAATGACCAGGTATCCGGATATAGAGAAAGAAAAAGTATTTAAAGGTAACCGGAACAAATTTCAAATGGGCCGACCATTGAGAAGATACCAGACATGGCAGATTGGGGAAAGGCAGTGGATGTGGTGTACATGGATTTTTGGAAATTCTTTAATAATCTCCCTTGGGGCACCTGGTCCCAGAAGATTCAGTATTTAGAGTGGGTTGGCGGTAAATTAATTGGATGAAAGGTTGTTTAAAAGGAAGAAAACAGACTCGGAGTTATGGGCGGTTTTCCCAGGGTAGTTGCACGTGGATCATTGTGTCTCACAGAAAGACGAACAGAAAATGCTGGAAAAACCTCAGCAGGTCTAGCAGTCTATGTGGACAGAGAAACAGGGCTAACGTTTTGAACCCAATATGACTCTTCTTTGGAACTGTTATTTTATTCTCTCACGCAGTTCTGTGACAATCCGGAATGGACTTGCTGAAAGGGTGGTGGAGGCAGGTTCGATCGAGGTATTCAAAAAGGAATTGGATTGTCACCTGAGAAGAGAGAATGTGCAAGGTCACGGGGATAAGGCAGGGGAGTGGGACTAGGTGGAATGCTCTTTCAGAGAGCCAGTGCAGACTTGATGGGCTGAATGGCCTCTCTCTGCACTGGAAAGACTCTGCGATTCTGTTCTGGGACTGCTTCTGTTCACTGTTTACACCTATGCATTGGATGTAGACTGGGAGAGAGGGTCACCATAAATTGCAAATGATACCAAAATAGGAAGTTTTGTCACTTCTTTAGAAGGTCAAAGGAGACTGCAATGCGACATTGTAAAAATGGATTAAGGGCTAAAAAATGGCTAAGTAGTGGGCTAATAATTCAGCTTCAGGAAGTGTTATTTAAAAAAAAGTATCATTAATTATACTCGGAATTAAAATAGGATGTGACAAGAAGTAGGACATTTGAGTGTAGCATCTCAGGGTGCTTACTACTATATTTTTAAAATAAAAATATTTTCGTTCTATGGGGGTCAGTTAGCTCAGTTGGCTAGATGGCTGGGGGGCGGGGGGGGGAGTGGCGATGCAGAATGATGCCAATGGTGCGGATTCAATCCTTATACTGGCAGTGGTAGTTCATGGGGGCCTGCCTCCTCCTCTTGCCCCACGCTTGCAGAGTGGTGCCTCCCAAGGTGTATAAAACCTATGGTCTCTCTCTATGTTGGACAGATGCCTATATTTTGTGGACTATGACTCTAGCTTCATTTGCTGACTGCAAACTGGATAGGTGCCCCTTGCTCAAAGCATTACTGTCCTGTGCGCTCAGTAACCTGGGCCTGAATTTTGCACTCCCGAGGCCGAACGCAGACAGGAGTCAGAGCCGCGCCCGCCGACAATTCAAGGACCAATTAAGGTCATTAAAAAGTCCATTGACCGTGATTTTACATGACCCATCTGCTTTTATGGTTGAATGTGCCGCATGGACACAGATTGGTGCATTTCTTTCCTCCCAATGAATCTGTCCGGGTCTATAGCTCCCTGAGGCAGCTCCGCAGCAGTTGCCTGCCTTCAGGGAGCTCGCTAGAAGTGCCCACCCGCACCCTCACTTTTCTCGGCGCCCGCCCTCTTACCGCACCCCGCTGGCAGCACCGAGCCTTACTCCGCACGCGTTTGGGGGGCCGATTGTAGCCGGAGGCAGGTTTCACGTCCACTCCCGGGCAGGTCGCTCGTGCGCACCCAACGGAGCGCGAGATTCAGGCCCTGGTAAACTTTTGCCAGTGCATTCTGTTCCTCCGCGGGACTCTTATACATTCCGAGTCTCTACGGTGTTTACCTGGAAGGAACAGGTGCTGGTCTGCCGGCTGGGGAATGTCGAGTTATTATTATGTTTTTAAAAACTTGGATGGAGAGGGGCTAACTTATAAAAACAGAAAAATGCTGGAAAATCTCAGCTTTTTGCCTTTCACCATCATCCCTTTTTGTCATTGAATCGCTCCTGCCTTCCGCTCTATCACTGACCTTCCTTTTTGTCCTCTATCCGCCCCCCCACTTTCCCTGGCTCTGTTGTTGCTTGAAACCTATGACGTTTCTAACTTTTTCCAGTTCTGACAAAATGCCATTGACCTGGAACATTAATTCTGTTTCTCTCCTCACAGACTCTGCCGGACCTTCTGAGTATTTCCAACATTTTCCATTTTTATTCTTCAAATCACTCATATGTTTACACTGCATATTGTTACTGCAATAGGTACTTTGACAGAATCCTGAGATTAGATCTTGTCTATAGTCATACATAACAGCTTGTACTGACGACTAAATTGCTTGACTGTTATTATCGAAAATGATCCACATTTCAGTGACATGAGGAACAATGTGTAGACGTCAGTAATTTTCCCTCATTATCTTTCTGGTGCAGGTTCCTTTGGGATATTGTGTGGGGAGCTGTTTTGAATTCAGGTTGGTTTCCTTTCCTGACTTGCACACCAGTCCACACACAAAGCGAAAAGGACGTGGGGGTAGCTAAAGTGACTAGAAACACCCCATTACTATCCGTGCATTGAAAGAATTTACATTTATACAGCTCTGAAGGAGAGTCATACGGACTCGAAACGTTAACTCTGTTTCTCTCTCCACAGATGCTGCCAGACCTGCTGAGTTTTTCCAGCCCATTTTCTGTTTTGATTTTGCATTTGTATAGCGCCTTTCACAGCCCTGAGGACACCCCAAGCCACCTCACAGCCGATTAAGCACTTTTGAGATGTAATCACTGTTGCAATGGAGGAAATGTAGCATCTGGTTTGTGCCCAGCAAGATCCCACAGACAGTAAATATGTTCATGACTGGGTAATCTGTCTGTGATGCTGGGTTGAGGATGCACACTTTACGGCCACCAGACGCCTCAAAGCTTTTTACAACCAATAGAGCACTTTTTGAAGCTGTTGTAATAGGAAACGCAGCAGCCAATTTGCACACAGCAAGCTCCCACAAACAGCAATGCGATAATGACGAGAAAATCTCTTTTTTTGTGATGCGGGTTGAGGGACCAGGACACTGGGGAGAAAAATCATCGTGAATTTGCACCTTTCCCATTGCAGCCACGTGAAATTTCCTCAAATGGCAAAATGACTATGAACCGTGCTCCCCCCTCTACTCTCTCTCTCTCTCCTTGTGCTCTCTATCACTGTGTTTGTCTCCAGCCTGCACTCCCAATTAGTGTCAGGTATTTTTTCATAAGCCACTTTCAAAACGGATAACCTCTTGCCTTAATCGTGCTGCTGTGGATTTGTTTCGGAGTAGCTCATTCACCCTCATTTGCATCACCCCCAGGAAACAATCTCCAGGAACGGGTCCAACTGGAGTGGGCGACCTATCCTAGCAGCACATGCTGGTATTTTGCTTGGGGTGGGAATTGATGTGTCCTGAATGGGGGTTGCTGATGTTGTGGGGGGTGGAATCAGGGCAACAGTTGTAAGGCTGCTTCAGCTGAAATGGTCACAGGTATAGTCAGTCACTTGGAGAGAATGTGTGTGGGGAGTGAGAGAGAGGAAGAGGCGGGGATGGACTTGAATGTTGAAAAGCAACAGCAAAAACAAGGACCCCTCTTGGCAGTAAGATTCAATAGCAACGGCCAAGGCCTCAGAAGTCACAGTGGAGATAATGGAGCTCTCATTAATTCATGGAATATGAGCGTCGCTGGCAAGGCCAGTATTTGTTGATCATCCCTAATTGCCCTTGAGTTGAGTGGCTTGCCACACCATTGCAGAGGGAAGTTAAACATTAACCACATTGCTGTGGGCCTGGAGTCACATGTAGGCCAGACCAGGTAAGGAAGATTTCCTTCAGTGAAACCAGATGTTCTTACAACAATTGGCAATGCTTTCCTGGTCTCTATTACTGAGACTTTTCTATTTTTTAAAAAATAATGTTCATGGGATATGGGCATCACTGGCTAGGCCAGTATTTATTGCCCATCAGAAGGTGGCAGTGAGCTGCAGTCCAAATTATTAATTGAACTCAATGCAGCAGGATTTGAACCCTTGTCCCTGAAATGTTACCTGGCCCTCCCTGACCCTCAGGGGCTCTGCGGAAAAGAAAGAACAGGGAAGTAGGATTAATTGAACAGCTCTTTCATAGAGTCGGTACAGCCACAATGGGACAAATGATCTCCTGTGTTGTATCTTTCTATGATTCTGAAAAATAAAGGCTGTATGTTTTATTTTATAGCTTCCAGGGGGTTAAGCTTCAGGAAGAAAGGATATGCAGGCAGGTGGTGCTCTATCTCAGAGAGAGTTGAATACAATTCTGTGGAAAGAGCATGCATTTGGCTCCATCCAGTGGCTGTTCAGTAGAAACAGGCTTTGCACAGAAATAAAATCGAGAATTTCAATAGCACCTTTCAAGTTCCAATATACACAAGGACCTTTAAAGCAACAGTGCAATATCTCAAAGTGGATTGTGTTAAATATTATAGAAATAAAGAAGATGATTCTGTTTCTGGGGAAGTCCAGAACTGGGAGCCATCAATACAAGATAGTTACTAATGAATGCAACAACAACAACAACAACTTACATAGCGCTCACACTGAACAATTTCTCCTTAAACTCCTCTCACTTCCTCCAAATAAAAGGTGTGGCTATGGATACCCACATGGACTTCCTCCAAATAAAAGGTGTGGCTATGGATACCCACATGGGCCCCAGTTATGCCTGTCTCTTTATGGGTATGTGGACACTGAGCACATTAGGAGATATTGGCCCGTAACTTGCTTGCTCCTGGGCATTGTAACTGGGGGTACCCAAAAGATGCACTGCGGAATCCACCCCCCCAACACCCACCTCCCCACTCCCCACACCCACACCCACCCCCTAGCCCCAGCATCCCCCCCCGCACCCACACCCACCACCACCCCACACCCATCCACCCCGCACCCACCCCCACAACCACCCCACACCCATCCACCTCACACCCACCCCCACTACCCCCCCCACACCCACCCCCACAACTACCCCACACCCACCACCCTCACCCAACCCCCACACCCACACCCACCACCCTCACCCCACCCCCCACACCCACACCCACCACCGCCCCACCCCCACCCCCCTACACCCAACCCCACTCCCCCACGCCCATTCCCGCCCCATACCCACACCTGCCACCACCCCACACCCAACCCCCCCACACCCACCCCCACCCCACACCCAACCTCCCCACCCCCACCCCACACCCAACCTCCCCACACCCACCCCCACACCCACACACACCCCCACCCCATGCCCAACCCCCCCACACCCACCCCCTCCCCACACCCAACCTCCCCACCCCCACCCCACACCCAACACCCCCCCACACCCAACCCCACCTCACACCCATCCCCACCCCCCCTACACCCTCCCCCACCCCAAACCCACACCCAACCCACCCACACCCACCCCCAACCCCATACTCACACCCACCCCCACCCCACAACCAACCCCCCCACACCCACCCCCACCCCATACCCACACCCACCCCACCCCATACCCAAATCCCCCAAACCCACCCCCACTACCACCTCACACCCAACCCCCCATACGCACACCCACCTCACATCCAACCACCTCACATCCAACCCCCACACACCCACCCCCACCTCACACCCACCCCCACCCCATACCCACACCCGCCACCACCCCACACCCAACCCCCCCACACCCACACCCACCACCACCCCCCTACACCCACCCCCACCCCCCCACACCCACCCCCACCACCACCCCACACCCACCACCCTCACGCACCCCCCACACCCACACCCACCACCGCCCCACAGCCACCCCCACCCCCCTACACCCACCCCCACTCCCCCACGCCCATTCCCGCCTCATACCCACACCTGCCATCACCCCACACCCAACCCCCCCACACCCACCCCACACCCAACCTCCCCACACCCACCCCCACCTCACACCCACCCCCACCCCATACCCACACCCTCCACCACCCCACACCCAACCCCCCCCACACCCACACCCACCACCACCCCCCTACACCCACCCCCACCCCCCCACACCCAACCTCCCCACCCCCACCCCACACCCAACCCCCCCACCCCACACCCAACCTCCCCACCCCCACCCCACACCCAACCTCCCCACACCCACCCCCACCCCATACCCACACCCACCCCCACCCCATACCCAACCCCCCCACACCCAC
The DNA here is from genome assembly GCF_964194155.1 of Cetorhinus maximus. Classification (NCBI taxonomy): domain Eukaryota; kingdom Metazoa; phylum Chordata; class Chondrichthyes; order Lamniformes; family Cetorhinidae; genus Cetorhinus; species Cetorhinus maximus. Next base: position 178,667,025 of record NC_135880.1, read on the forward strand.
CACCACCACCACCTCACACCCAACCCCCCCCACACCCACCCCCACCTCACACCCAACCCCATCCCCCTACACCCATCCCCACCCCCCTACACCGTCCGCCACCCCATACCCACACCCAACCCCACCCCATACTCACACCCGCCACCACCCCACACCCAACCTCCCCACCCCAACCCCACACCCAACCTCCCCACACCCACCCCCACCCCATACCCACACCCACCCCCACCCCATGCCCAACCCCCCCATACCCACCCCCACCACCTCACACCCAACCACCCCCACACCCAACCCCCCCACACCCACCCCCACCCCATACTCACACCCGCCCCAACCCCATACCCAACACCCCACACCCACCCCCACCCCATACCCACACCCGCCACCACCCCACAACCAAACCCCCCACACCCACCCCCACCCCATACCCACACCCACCCCACCCCATACCCAAATCCCCCACACCCACACCCACCACCACCTCACACACAACCCCCCACACCCACCCCCACCCCATACCCACACCCACCCCATACCCAAAACCCACACACCCACCCCCACCACCACCTCACACCCAACCCCCACACACCCACCCCCACCTCACACCCACCCCCACCCCATACCCACACCAGCCACCACCCACACCCACACCCACCACCACCCCCCTACACCCACCCCAACCCCGCACACCCACCCCCACCACCACCCCACACCCACCACCCTCACGTACCCCCCACACCCACACCCACCACCGCACCACAGCCACCCCCACCCCCCTACACCCACCCCCACTCCCCCACGCCCATTCCTGCCTCATACTCACACCTGCCACCACCCCACACTCAACCCCCCCACACCACACCCAACCCCCCCACCCCACACCCAACCTCCCCACCCCCACCCCATACCCACCTCCACCCCTGCCGCATACCCACACCCGCCACCACCCCACACCCAACCCCACCACACCCACCCCCACCCCATACCCACACCCGCCACCACCCCACACCCAACCCCCCCACACCCAGCCCCACCCCACACCCACCCCCACCCCCCTACACCCACCATCACCCCCCCACACCCACCCCCACCCCCCCACCCCATACCCACACCCGCCACCACCCCACACACACCCCCACCACCACCCCACATCCAACCCCCCCACACCCATCCCCACCTCACAGCCACCCTCACCACCACCTCACACCCAACCCCCTACACCCACCCCCACCCCATACCCAGCCCCACCCCCACCCCATACCCAAAACCCCCACACCCACCCCCACCACCACCTCACACCCAAACCCCACCTCACACCCACCCCAACCCCCACCCCATACCCACATCCGCCACCACCCCACACCCAACCCCCCCGCACCCACCCCCACCCCATACCCACACCCACCCCCACCCCACACCTGCCACCACCCCACACCCACCCCCACCACCCCCCCACATCCAACCCCCCACACCCACCCCCACCTCACACCCATCCCCACCACCACCTCACACCCAACCCCCACACACCCACCCCCACCTCACACCCACCCCCACCCCATACCCACACCCGCCACCATCCCACACCCAACCCCCCCACACCCACCCCCACCTCACACCCACCCCCACCTCACACCCACCCCCACCCCACACCCACCTCCACCCCCTATTCCCACCCCACCCCCCCACACCCACCCGCACCCCCCCACCCCATACCCACACCCGCCACCACTCCACACACACACCCACCACCACCCCACATCCAACCCCCCCACACCCACCCCCACCGCATACCCACACCCACCCCCACCACACACCCAACCTCACCACCACCCCACACCCAACCCCCCCACACTCACCACCACCCCACACCCAACCCCCTCACACCCACCCCCATCCGCACCCACCCCTACCCCACCCCCACACACACCCTGCAATCCCTAGAAGTCCCCAGGTAAGGGTTGCACGGCGTTTACCTGGGAAGTTCAAATTTCCGTTGGGCAGTTGTCCTGCAATTGGAACCATCCTAAAATACAATTTAAATTGCAAACTTCAGATGGTTCCGACTGTCTTTCAGCAATAGTTACCCAGGAAAAGTTAGGAGAATTAAATCCATTTCTAACTCCTGTGTAACTAAAGTACTGACCCCTACTCAACTCCCCAAAAGGACTCCCCCCACCCCCCTGACAACCCCCATGAGACTCCCCCCACCCCTCTGACCCCTGCCCCCGATCACCTTACCCCCGAACCCCCAAGGACCACCCCACCCACTGACCAACACCCCTGACCACACGGCCTCCCCACCCCCGACCACCTGAACCCCTCCCAACCAACCAACCCCCGACCTGACCACCTACCTCCCAATCCTACCCACTTAGCGTACAAACATACCCTCTCCCTGCCCTCTGAAAGTGGCTGGACCTTTAAACTTAGTTGCTTCGCAGCAGCTAGTGCCCTAAAAAAGGGGACATGGCCTCCTTACCTCTGACTCTCCGAACCTCGACTGAAGGCCTCGGGACCACACTGCACTCAACAGCTCTCACCCAGCCTGAGTCGGAAAGTCGGGCGAGAAAGGAGCGGCTGGATTTACGGGTAAGAAACTAGGAGCGGAGTAGCAATCTGACCCCGATTTCCACTGGACAGAAATTCAGGCCCATTAGGGTCAGATGACCAGAAGCTTGGTCAGAGAGGTAGGATTTAACAAGGGTCTTAAAGGAAGAAAGTGAGGGAGAGAGGCAGAGAAGTGTAGGGAGGGAATTCCAGAGCTTGGGGCCCAGGCAGCTGAAGGCCCGGCCACCAATGGTGGAGCCATTTTGATTGGGGAAGCACAAGAGGCCAGAATTCGAGGAGCGCAGAGATCTCGGAGGGTTGTGGGGCTGGTGGAGATTACAGAGATAGGGAGGGACATGGCCATGGAGGGATTTGAACGTAAGGATGAGAATTTTAAAATCAAGATGTTGCTTGATAGAGACAATCGGGAATTCAGAAGAAAATTCTTTATCCAGAGTGTGGTGAAAAATGTGAAACTCGCTACCACGGGGAGTGGTTGAGGTGAATAGTATAGATCCATTTAAGGGGAAGCTGGATAAGCACATGAGGGAGAAAGGAATAGAAGGATAGGTGATTGATGATGGCCTGAATTTTACCTTTGGTGGACACACGTGATCGGTGGCCCAGGAGTGGTCGGGAATCGGGCCCCGGCTACGATTTCATGCCAATTAACAACCAGCCAGCGTGAAACAGGCGCTGAAAAGCTCAGCACTGCCGGGGTGGGGGCGGGAAGAGGGTGGGCGATGACATTTCTGTGGGCGCGGGTGAGCGCTGTGAGAGAGTTCCCTGAAGTCAGACAGCTGCCTCAGGGAGCTGCAGACCTGCAAATCATCAACTAAAGGCTTAAAAAGCTGCAAAAAAATGTCCATACTTCACAACCAAGCACCTGAAAATATACCTCATAAAAGTGCTGTCCACAGATGCTTATTCTTATTTTATTTCAGAATGGAAATTTCATCCTGCCCCTGAATGAGGTTTGATGAAAAATGCATAGGCCGCCTGGCCGATTTGCCCGTTTCCAACCTAAGGTTGAACGGGGCACGAAAAATCAGAGACAATTGCGCTGTTAATGGGCTTAATTGCACTCTTAATTGTCAGCGGGTGAGCTTCTGAATTTTGTGCATGCCCGCTAAGTGAAATATCGCACGGGTGCGCGGTGAAGTCAGGGCGCTCGTCCGATGTCTTCTCACGTGATTTTATGCCCTATCGGGTTGGGCGCGGGATGAAATTTCCATTATGAAGTAAAATAGCCTTCCTTCTTTCTTTATATATGTTTCTCTCTCTTTGATCTGTAAATTCCATATTCCATCTGTCTTTGTAAATTTACTTTGCCCATAATATAAATATCTTTCATGTTGCCAATATGGTTAGTACCTCTGGGAAAAATAAACACACTGCTTGGCCTTGCTTACCTTGTTAGTTGTAAACATCCTATCATCCCTTTGAAACCTAAACAACCCCTTCACTTATCTAAAAATGCAAATTTCCTTCACTCCATACTTGTCCATGCTTACTCATTAGCATTTAAAATGCCTTTTACACCTAACTTCTTTTGATAATTTCGACCATGCAGTCCATCTGACTCCAATTCAATTAAATCACACAGACAGAACCACACACACTCACACTCTTAAACCTACTTTACAGTAAACCACAATGATATTATGAAAGATATGATAGGTTCATGACAAGTTGGTGGGAGGAGGCTTAAACACCAGCATATGCAAGTGGAGCCTATTGTTCTGTTTAGTCCTGAAAAATTCTGTATCACGACATCGCAACTGAATCAAATATAATGCAATGTTTGAGGGGATCGAGAGAGATGTAGGGATCCAGGGTACACAGATCAGATTTAAAATCAGAAAACAGATAGAAAAAATAATTAAAAGGGCAGAATCGGGAAGTGAAGCCATTGTAGGTGATTCTCTGGCTATGACACTGTCCTCTTAGATTTCAAAAAGGTGAGGCAGTCGCTCACAATGGTGCGAGAACAATGGAAACATAAACCCAGGAAGCTTGGCATTTCACTATATTCCTTCCTGTGTTTTTATTTTGTGTACATTACGGGAGTCGAGGTGGGGGGGGTGCTGCACTATTTTTTTGCCCCACAAGCACCAAGAGGGAGAGGATGAATCAGCATGAAGTTTGAAACAGATTCTGATTCTAATCCTATGCATTTGAAGACTGCAGGGAGGCACGTTTCTCGTCGGCCAGTCACTGGTGAGACTAAATTGCAATTGAACTGGCTTTCTTGTTTAACACTGACAGGGTGAGGGTTCTTGGGCTGGCTGTTACTTCAGACAGATCCATTATTTGCTGCAAGACTAACCATGTGCCAACAGCTGCAGGTAACGTGATGAAAATGCGAAAGCAAACTGACAGCTTCAAATTGTTTTTTTGATCGGATCTTGACAATGTGGCTTGACTGTAAATAAATGAGGAGCGCCAGATGTCGTCAGTGCCCCAATATCTATTTCAGAATAGAATCTGAAACTGAAATTGCTGCCACTCACGCATCACCCTGCCACTCAGACATTTGAAAGACGACAGCACTTCTCCTCCTGTCTCCTCACCCACCCATGACCCAATTATGCCATTGTTTAATTCCTCCTCTTTCAGTTCTTCTGCCCCCCCGTCTCACCTGTCACTGCTCCTCACTGCTACTGCCGCCCCTCTCATCCTTCCTCCCCCAGAATTGGTGGCACTGCCAAGGCCCTCAACTCTGGAATTCCTTCCCTAAACCTCACTGCCTCTCTGTCTCTCTCTGTCTCTCTCTCTCTCTCTCCTCCTTAAGATGCTCCTTAAAACCTAGCACTTTGACTAAACATTTGGTCACCTGTCCTGATATCTCCTTACGCAGCTCAGTATCAAATTTTGCTTGATATTGCCTCTATGGAGTGCCTTGGGACATTTTGCTACTTAAGGTTAAGTTATTAATACAGTCTCAGCCTGCTTCAGAGTTAGGTTAATCTTAGTATCTGCTTTGCCCAACAGATAATACATGGCAAGTGTTGGAATTGTTTCTCTGTGTGCTGAGAAATACTGAACCTGCCCTGAATCTGATAGACTCACTTTAATGAATCTCTGCATTCCTGAGGCTTTATCAATTTCAAAGGGTAGAGCATATTTAGAAAATCGCTCTTCAACCACTTGGCTTTACGAATAGAGGCTTAGAGTACCGAAGGAAGGAAGTTTTGCTAAACCTTTATAAATAACTAGTTTAGACTTCAGCTGGAGTATTGTGTCCCATTCTGGGCACTGTTGTGTTTTTATAATGATAGAAAGACGCCAACCACTCCTAAGGGACTGGGTAAACACTTTGTGGGTTCATTTATTTAGGCTAGGTCAGGGGTGGGGAACCTTTCTCTTATCACGGGCCATTCACACACCGACAAAATCAGTCGTGGGCCACACAGATAAAAACCAACTTAATTTAAATTTTCTTTCAGAGAGAATACAGAAATATTCACCTCACCCGCTGTTTTAAGGCGCTGGCTGAATCTGATAATTATACTGTTAAATATTGTTATAGTAATTTAGCTGATGCTTTTATCCAAAGCACATTTGTAACGATGATGATAAATGCTATTTTGAAGGTGCTACTGTTATAGTTCGATATTTTTAGAAATCTTGCTGCAGGCTGGATGAAATTGAGCAACAGGCTGTATCTGTCCCACGGGCCGTAGGTTCCCCACCCCTGGATTAGGCACATGAGATCAATTATACAAAGGTAGAAATCTTGAAGATGAGCAGCAGAGCTATGTTCTGCTCATAGGAAAAAAGTGAAACTAAAACTGGATCACATGACAGACTTCCCTTCTAGTGATGGTGTGCTGCTGTCCCTTAAAGGCATATCACAGCAGGCACCAACCGCACTTAAGGAACGATGTCCAGGCTTCGGAGAGGGTGCAGAGGAGGTTTGCCACAATGATACCAGGGATGAGGGACTTCAGTTATGCAGACAGACTGAAGAAGCTGGGATTGTTCTCCTCGGAGCACAGAAGGTTAAGGGGGGGATTTAATAGAGGCATTCAAAATCATGAGAGGACTTGATAGAGAAGATTGAGAGACAGTTACCAGTTACAAGGAGGTTCAATAACCAGAGAACGCAAGTTTAAGATATTTAGCCAGCAGGGGATGTTGAAGAGAATTTATTTTGCACGGAGGGTTGTTGTGATCTGGAACACACTGTCAGAAAGGGCGGTGGAAGCAGATTGAAAAGCAACTTTCAAAATGGAATTTGATAAATACTTGAAGGGTAATAATTTTTAGGGCTATGGGGAAAGAGCAACGGAGGAATGGGACTGATTGGATAGCTCTTTCAAAGAGCTGACACAGATACAATGGGCCGAATGGCCTCTGGTTATGCTGCATTGTGCTATGATTCTATATCCTTGCTCCCTCACCAACCTGCCCAGAGTAATGTATATGAAGCATCAGAAAAGGTACATGAACCATTCCAATTGAGAATAACAATGAACTTCACGTTTCCATTATTTCTGATTCATTTTTGTATTTGGAAGAATTATTGTGCTGTAGATAAGTATGATTATGTTCCATCATTACATACATAATTCAATTTTTTGCAAGATTTATTGCATTGCAAATAAAATTTTCAGGAGTACAGAGCCATGAGTCAGCACCAGTGATACATTATTTATGAATAACCAACCTCCGAAGTTGAATATATTTTGACCTGGCCATTTCTTTTTAACTTTATAGGCTTCAGACACAAGCATATTGACAGGAGAAAGAATAAAATACTGACAGTGAAATCTGTCAGAAGCGATCACTTCGGGTTGTTAGCTGAATAAAGAAAGAATCTCAAAATCAGAAAGCAATTTGTACTCTCCATAGCGGAATGGGCGGTTTGAGGAGCACACAAGAGATTTAACTAGCAGATCATTACATAACCATAGTTAACAAATGCCTACTAGTTAAATACATGCAATCACATAGCATGGACATTACAGAAACCGACCTTGCGCTCGAACTGGCTTATGCCCCACATGAGCCTCGTTCCACCCTTGTTGGGTCACCCTAACAACATATCCTTCTATTCCTCTCTCCCTCCCATGTATATCCAGCTTCCCCTTAAATGCATCTATACTGTTCACCTCGACCACTCCCTGTAGTAGCGAGTTCCATATTCTGGCCACTCTCTGGGTAAAGACGTTTCCCTTGAGTTCCCGATGGGATTTATTAGAGACCGTGGGCAGAGTTTAACGTTCCCCCACTGACGGGTTTGGAGGCAGGGGCTGGCTGTAAAATTCCTCGGACCACCTGCCCCGACCTCTCCGCAATTTTACGCTGGGACAAGTGAGGCCCCAGTTGAGGCCCTTAAGTAGCCAATTATTGACCAATTAAAGGCTGTTTCCCACCCAGCCTCAATTTTCAGGCAGCGGGGAGGTGTTCAGGGGCAGGGAGGAGACCCTGAGAGAACCTCCTCAGGCCTCAAGTGGGAAGGGGGAGAGGGGTACCTCCATCAGCCGCCCCCTTTTAACATTGGCTGCTCCCCCACCAAAAAGCCCCAGCAGGTCCCCTCCCCCCGCCCCTGTGCCTCTCCACCAACACCCTTATTCCACTCTGTTCGCCCGCTCTGGCCTCACCTCCCCGCCCCATGCTGGGACCCCCCTGGATTCCCAGGACTTCGACTGTGGAGGCTGCTTGCAGTCCCAGTCCTGCCCACTGCAGCTTCTGGCGCTGCAGGGACTAGAGAGCTGCTGGCCAATCAAATTGGCCAGCAGTTCTCTGAGGCGGGGCTTCCTCCTGAGTAAGGAAGACCCGCCTCCAGTAAATTAACACTTGATGGCTTCAGGGCAGGTGGTATTGGCGGTGATGTGTTCTCCACTGACTCCTTGGATGGCGAGAAGTGAAACCCCACAGTCCTAAAAATCCTGGCCTATATTCTTTTTACAGTATGGAGATGAGAAATGTGTATAGTACTCCAGGCGTGGTCTAACCTAGGAGGTTCTTTATAAGTCTGACATAACACTTTAAAAAAAATCCTATCCCATTATAAATTAACTTTATTTAATGATACAGGCAACTGTTAAAAAAAAATCTTCTTTGTAACTTTTCCAGGTCTTTTCTGAATTGAGTACATTTTCTCAAGAGCGTATATAGTTCATGCACAAGTTCGTCTACTAAACTCCCAGTGATGGCTTTTGAAGATAATGATTTTTGCAAAATAATCCTCTCAGATTTAATGCCAGTTCTATCCATTTCATCTTTCCACCAAAATCAGCTCTCTCATTGTTACAGCATGCTGTTTGGAGTATATTAAACATGGAAGAAGGAGTTTGGTGTGAGTCACATCTGTATTAATAAATGCACTGTCACATATCCAATCAATTCTGAATTTCTTAATTGGCTTTGTTATTTACCTCCCAAAATATCTGCCCTCCTCTCACTCTGGCTCCTTGAGTATCTCTGATGTTACCTACTTCACCATTGGTAGCAGTCGTCCAGACCCCAAACTCTGGAATTCCCTCCCTACACCTATCCACCTCTGTACCTTGCTTTCTTCCTTTTAAGCTACTCCTTAAAACTTTCCTCTTTGACCGAGCTTTTGGTCATCGAACCTAATATGTGGCTCTGTGAAATTTTGGTTTAATGCACCTGTGAAGCACCTTGCGGCTTATTATGATAAAGGCGCCATTTAAATGTAAGTTGTTGTTGTTGAACCTGTTAAAAATCTGTGTGCCGGGCTGTGGCAAAACCTGTTTGAAAAGACTGTAGCTGGGATTTTCTGTTCCCGTTTGTGGTGGGTGTCATAGCGAGCAGAAGCGAAAACATCAGGAGGTCAGGAAATCGGTTTTACATCGTGGTAAAACCAGTTTGAATTGGTCCACTCTCCCTGTCAATGGTGGGCTGCGTTTCTCATCGCCACGCATCGGGAAGCTAATTTTAATACTTCAGAATCTCATTATAAGCCCAGCTCACCAGAATCAGCCCCCCCACGCTGGATCATCTGGGAAACACGTGTTTCACAACTGTACGTAAGCGACGTGCACTTGGCGAGCTGCACTTTGCTCGGGACTTCGAGGTTTGTTTGCCTACCTTGCTTCGGGCAGCACTCGTGGTCATCAGCGCCAGGCTTCACAGGCAGCACCACATCACTTTTAGGGGGTATCAGGGGCAAGTCTCTACTTTCCAGGCCAACAGTAAGATGGGGGTGGCTTTTCAACGGCTGCAGGGCTAGGCCTTGCTTGGGGGAAGGGGGAGAAGTGCACTCAGGCAAGGGATGAGACTGCAGGGCGAGGGCTGTACTGGGGAAGGAGGGTATCCCAGGGTGTGTGTGTGGGGGCACATGTTGATCTGTGCAAATGACCACAAGAGGGTGAGGGCTGAGGAGGCAGCCTCCAGAGGAGATAAGACCAGTTGAAGATGTGAGGGTGTGTGTGAGAGGGTAAGTGGTGATGTCCCTCGAGCTGGCAGTGAGTAAGAAGCCAGTGAATGTGTGATGGACTTGTGAGTGAGTGAGTTTGGAGTGATGAGATGGTTGCCTTACCCTGGCGGCACAGATGAGATCATTCATCCTCTTTCTGCACTGGATGGCCGACCTCTTCTGTGCAACATTGGCACTGATCACCACAGCCACCGCCTCCCAAGCCGGAGAGGTGAGATTGCTGGACATCCTGCGGCCAAAGCTGGGGTGGAGGACATCACAGCGGGCCTCCAAAAGCCACTCCAGTGACGGGTCGCTGAAGTCTTCTTGGCTTTCAAGGCCATGACTTCACTGGAGCAGTCCTGAGTTGCAAGTGTTGAGAACTGTGTGCATGGCTGCGGTTTAGATATGTCACCCAGAGTGAGGAAACGGTGAGGTAACGGTGTGGTGGGCGATTCAGAGACCGTCCACCAGCGAGACAGCGTGTTTCCTGTGGCTGCATAATTAATGAGGCTGGAAGCGGGTGAAACGGCGTGAAAACCTGCCATTGCGGCGGGGATGGGAAAGACGCCTTTTTTCACGCCCGCCACCGCACTTAGTGCAATTCAGGGAAAATTCCGGCCTGTGCCAGTGTGACCAGAACCACATCTGTGAAATAGTGAATTCCAGCACTTGGGGCAAAACCCTCGGAGAGTTCTACAAAAATAGATCTCGGAGAATCCAATCTCTGCTATTCTCTGGTGACTGTGTTGCTGGTTAGCCTTCTGGAAGAGTACAGCTGTCAGAAAGAGACAATTATACTGCAGGAATGAGGTTCATGGTGAGACTCAGAAACACAGGAAATCTGCAACCAGCTTTATTGCTTTTAGAAAATGCAGACATATCCCCCCAACAATGCCTCGTACATGTCTTTAATTCTATTTCCTGATAGCATCAGGAATTCACTCAATAATTAGTTGGTTTTCTAAGATTAAAAAAAGAAAATTAAATTTTCTACATTTATTCAATTTTGATTTTTGTTTTCATTTCTAGCACTGTGCTGGGATTTTGTGTGTTCTCCTCATTCTCAGTTCGGTGAAGAAAAGGAGGGTATAATCCTAACCTAAGATAAAAGCAAAGCAAAATACGGCGGATGCTGGAAATCTGGAATAAAAACAGAAAATGCTGGAAAAGCTCAGCAGGTCTGGCAGCATCTGTGAAGAGAGAAACAGAGTTAATGTTTCGAGTCCCTCTGACTCTTCTTCAGAGCTCTGAAGAAGAGTCACACGGAGTCTTAATGTTCACTCTGTCTCTCTCTCCACAGATGCTGAGCTTTTCCAGCATTTTATATATGTCCGCAAGCTGTCCCAATCACAGTTTCCCCTTCCACAGTAGGGTGATTACATCTTTGTCTGAGAAATAGTTTTGTTTACAACCTGACCAGATACCTTTGAAGCTTACAGAATCGTAGAACGATGCAGCACAGAAAGAGGCCATTCAGCCCATTGTGCTTGTGCTGGCTCTTTTGCAGAGCTATCCAATTGGTCCCACTCCCCTGCTCTTTCCCCATAGCCCTGCAAATCTTTTTTTCCTTTTCAAGTATTAATCCAATTCCCACTTTGGAAGCTACTCTTGAATCTGCTTCCACCGCAGTTCCAGGCAGCACATTCCAGGTCGCAGCAACTCGCTGTGTTTAAAAAAAAGCTTCCTCGTTTCCTCTCTGGTTCTCATGCCAATTGCTTTCAGCCTGTGTCCTCTGGTTGCTGACGCTTCTGCTATGGAAACAGTTTCCCCTTATTATCAAAACCCTTTGTGATTTTGTGTCGAACCTCCTTCTTGTAAATCTTTGGAATTCTCTAGCCGAGATAGTTGGGGATGCTCAGTCATTGAGTAGATTCAAGAGAGCGATGGATTTTTGGGAACCAGGAGAATCAAGGAATATGAGGTTCAAGCAGAAAGTGGAGTTAAGGTAGAAGATCAGCCTTGATTGTATTGAATGGCAGAGCAGGCTCAGGGGACCATATGACCGATTCCTGTTCCTATTAGTTATGTTCTCATACTTTTTCAATCTTGAGTAATGGCACCCCTTTAAAATGTAATACCCACTTCCTCCTCCACAGTGTTTCTAGGATGGAAACTCTCTCTTACCCTACCCAATGATAAGGCATTACTTTAGATTGCGCTGTATAAGTCAACCAAGCATAAAAGACTACTCCATTTTCTCAGCCCCAAAACCATGTTTTTTTTGCATATACTAAGCATCTAAGTTGATTCCCCTTTTCAGCCAAGGCATGCTATCCTTGCGTTAGTAGTTGGCCTCAATTTTTCACCCCATAAATAGATATTTTACTTACTGGCACCTTATGACTGGCTACAAGGTGACAAAGGCTGTGTTGCGAAGATGCGTGGGAGTTTAAGATACGTTCACACGGAGCATAGCATGCGTGGCGAGTGACAAAGATGGTGACTGCCCACACCAGCGGTTCACTTTTATACTTAATGAATAAGTTGATCCCTATTTTTGCAGGCAGGTTTGAGGCTTCAAAGGTCGACTTACACGTCAACATCTACACTAATTCTGGGACAGGGGTTGATGGGATTAAACCCCCTGAGCTGCCAATGGAATGGAAGCTCCACCGCATTGCATTTCCCAACAATGGGGATAGGGCTGCCAAACTCCAAGATTGACCTGGGGTTTTCCAGGGATCACAGATTAACCTCCAGGACACGGTGTGGGTTGCACCCGGGAGGAAACTCATAGGGCCGAGTGCGGGGGCGGGGCAGTGTGAGGTCATGTGACAAAATCTCCAGAAACGCATCCAACCAGAGTGGGGAACAAGTATAGGCATTTCTGCATATATTTATTTCCACCACAACGCACGCTAATCCATTAGTGTCACATAATGGAGGTAGAAAAGTGACCTGCAGAATGTTCTAGATGAGATACAGTGCTGGACATCTCAATCAGCCTATCTTAGCTATTCCGAGACAGCACAACAGTGAATTTACAACAGCCTTTTTTATTTCCTGTTAGAAGGCAGTGACCATATGTTTACCTATGTAGGCCATTATGTGATATGTATTAGCTGATGTTGTCCCGCTATCAAAAAGTGCTGCTCCACAGTTTAAGTGCTGCGCACATCATCTAAGACTTCTCAGTTATGCATGCATTGCCTCTCAGGTGAACTTACAACAACGTTTCAAATGTTGCATCTTATCAAGCTTAATGACAGGAAAGAAAGGGATCACACACTATGCTGGATGTGACAGGAATATCCTCAGAAATCACAAGCTCAGCCTCTCCCTGGTAGCCACTGGGCAGACTTCCAACTTCGATTGACTTGGTTCAATCAAAGGAAAAGAGTTACAGCATTTATCTAGCTGAAAGGGCTAAAGACATGGAATTGGATGATTGAGAGAAGGGAGTTCCAGGATTTTGACCCAGCGACAGTGAAGGAATGGTGATATATTTCCAAGTCAGGTGGTGTGTGACCTTGGAGGGGAACTTGCAGATCGTGATGTTCCCTTGTGTCTGCTGTCCTTGTCCTTCTAGGTGGTAGAGGGCGCAGGTTTGGAAATGTTGTTGAAGGAGGCTTGGTGAGTTACTGCAGTGCATCTGCTGCCTCTATGTATCGGTGGTAGAAAGAGTGGTGGATGGAGTGCCAATCAAGTGGGCTGCTTTGTCTTGGATGGTGTCAAGGTTCTTGAGTGTTGTTGGAGCTGCCCTCATCCAGGGAAGTGGAGAGTATTCCATCACACTCCTGACTTGTGCCTTGTGGATGGTGGACAGGCTTTGGGGAGTCAGGAGGTGAGTTACTCACCGCAGGATTCCTAACCTCTGCCCTGCTCTTGTATCCAAAGTATTTATATGGCTCGCCAAGTTCAGGTTTTTGGCAATGATTCAGTGATGACAATGTTGTTGAATGTCAAGGGGAGATAGTTTAGGGAGTGGAATGGAGCAGATTGTACTTTGCACATCGATGGTTCACGGAGTGCAGCTGTCTTCAAACAGATCCAATTTTCATTAGTGGGATGTCCAAAACACAACTTGTGGGCTTTAGGCATTTCAGGAGAAGGCTGGAAGTTGTTGGAGTACTTTGGAGAGATACACTACCTTTTTGAAAAGGTGCCTGAGGGGCACATTTGGGAGTGGCCAAGTCCCCGTTGGAAGAGATCAACTACCTTTTGGGATGGTTAAAAGTGGTCATGAATATGTATAATCAGTAGATAAACTTTGGTGGAGCGAACTATAGGCATTTTGAAAATGAGGTTCCGGTGCCTTGACAGGTCCGGTGGAGACAGCAATACAGTCCCCAGGGGGTATCGCACATCATTGTTGTTTGCTGTGCGCTACACAACCCGGCACTGCAATGGGGGGAGGATCTGGCTGAGGAGGAGGTGGAGGAGCTGCCTGACTCCTCCAATGAGGAGGATGTCGAAGGGGATGCGGGTGATGAGGTCCTCGAAGGTGAGGATGGCGGTGATGAGGACATCGCACTGGTCAGATGAGGCAGGCACGCTTGGGAGGCCCTCATAGCCACAGGATACGTGGAGGATTGGTGGTGAGATGCATTGAGGACAGTCCTGACATCTTCATCTTGCATCCGTTTGACTCCTGTGTGGCTGATGGCAGCGCACATGCCCTTAGTGCTCAGGGTCATGTCATGGAGACGCAGTGGAGGTCCTAATAGTTACTAGATTCCAGGAGGATGGTGACGACATGCAGTGAGGATACTCCATAGATCTTCACATTGTCTCTGTGAATATCTGACTCCTGTCTGGCTGAGGGCAGTTCACTTGTGCTCTGTGATCAGGGTCATATCATGGAGACACAGCCACGAAACTTTAAATACACCTGATCCTTTGTCAGTCTTCAGTACCTGACCCTTTAGGAGCACAGCATCACTGGTCACAGATCCTGATGAGATGGGGGCCAGCTCCACCTTAAAGGTGCTGAGAGCACACAGAGCACATGAGGGAACTCTGTGACACCTGCCCACTACATTCTGGCAGCAATGACCAGCACCATAGAGGTGCAGGAATCAGTAATGTATCCAGTGAGTGTGAAGCCGAACAATCACTTTGCTCTGAAGGTTACACCCTGCACAGGGAAGAGGCCCTGGACTGAGACACCTGCCTTCATCTTGTGCAGAAAGGTTTCACACCTGAGTGACACGAACACTGCTCATCAGAACAAGGAGCCTTAGGCAAGGAGACATTCTTGGGAGTTTATTTACAATAGTGAACATTATGTACAGGTGATCAAAACCTGTGCCCAGGCTGTGCAACTACATCTGCTTAACAACCTGCAACTCTCAGGTGGCGCAGCGGAAGCGTGCTGGGCCCATAACCGAGAGGTCAATTGATCGAACCCATCCTCTGCTATTTAAGAGGTGTCAGCTGTAGCTCAGTTCATAGCACCCTCGCCTTTGAATCAGAGGGTTGTGGGTTCATGTCCCACTCCTGGAAAACCAAGAACTGTGAATGTACTCGAAAGAGTTACATGCGATCTGTTGATAACTCGAAAGAGTTACATCTGCTTAACCCACCTGGTGCGAAGGGAGGTGGGCAGGGAGGAGGATTTCCTTGTGAACCTGCTCCTGGGTCTGGCCAAGTTGGCCACTAACAGGTCCAGGCAGCGGGTGATTGAGGGAGTCGGCCGATCCGACTGTCTGCCCCTTTTCCTTGGCTAGGTTCACGGCCAGGTGTCCCTGGAGAGGGAGCACGTGGTGTCTGCTGGCACCGTCAAGGCCTTCAGTGCTCGTTGGGCACCACAGGGATTGGGGTGTTTTATCACATTTTGGTTTAATGTTTGTAAGTTTCCTTTAAATGTTGTCTTTGTTTTTGTAGTTTCCCTTTAAGGGGCTGCTTTTTAATTTGTCCCTGATTTTGCTAATTTAGTTTGATTGGTTTCTGACAAAAAAGTTACATTTTCTTTACTCACTCGGAACAGAAGGGGGGCCGGGAGGGAGGGGTCCTCCTCGTGAACTGGCTCCTGGGCCTGGCCAAGTTGGCCATTAACAGGCCCAGGCAGCGGGCGATTGAGGGGGGTCATCCGGCCCAACTGTCTGTCCCTCTTCCGTGACTACGTTCGCGGCCGGGTGTCCTTGAAGAAGGAGCTCGTGGTGTCTGCCAGCTGAGGCCTTCCGTGCTTGGTTGGCACCACAGGGCCTGGGGTGCTTTACCGACCCCTTTAATCACATTTTGATTTGACGTTGTAAGTTTCCTTTGTGATTTGTTTTTCTTTTGCAGCATCCCTCGAAGGGGCTGCCTCTTACTTTGTCCCTGATTTTGTTAATTAAGTTTATTTGGTTTGTAACAGAGAGAGTCACAACTTCTTCACATCCCTTATCCGCTGCCACATCTTGGTGCTCCCCCAACATCCACAGCGGAGGTGGAGGCAGCCTGCTGACTGCTATGCCCTGTCTGTGATGACCCTGATGGTTGTCCTCTGGAGGGTCAAATGGGGAGGGCCCCCCGGCTAGCTTTGGGTGTCCTGCTGTGGGCCAGCTGCACCCTCCTCGGTCTGTGGAGTAGAGCTGCGGGGAGTCACAGAAAGAGGGGCTTTGGATTGGCTAGACATTCCTGGAGTCACCTGGGTGGTGGCCCCAGAGTGTTGAGCTGCTGCTCTTCCTCTCTGTGGGCGCCCTATGGTCCCTGGCTGACTCCTTGAGGAGAAGGGGGAGCTGGAGCGAGATCAGGCTGCCCCGCACCCCTCTGGTGTTGACACTGTTGGAAGCTAAGCGTGGTGACAGTTATGGAGTTCAGCTCGCGCAGCAGTGAGGAACAATGTCCTGGACCAAGGTCTCCGTGGTGGTTGCCATCCTGCCAATGTTGACCTCGGTGTGTCGGCATGCCCGCGCTATCACCTCAGACTGAAGGCAGATGGACTTCTCCATTGTCCTCTGCAATCTGAGGAGTGCACCAGACAACCATTCCTGATGTTCCCGTGATTGTCTTTGCAGCTCCACCAACTGATTGAGGGCTGAGTCCAGAGGCTAATCATCTGACTCGGACTCAGCAGATTCCTTCCCTCCAGCAGTCCTCCGAGTGCTGGTGACAAAGGATCTCCCTGCCTCCGCCTGCTGTGGAACAGATTGTGTGCTGTGCTCAGCAGATTGTGATCCCGAGGCTGCTCTACATCTAGGTCCCACTGAGGTGTGTGTCGCTGCGCTGGTGGAGGGTGTGGGTGAGCGCTGTTACCGGTCTTCAACGATGCTGCCCTCAGGGTCCTCACCCGAGGTGCTCTCAGCCCTGGGGTCGGTGTCATGGTTGCCTGAGGGCGACGTGTCAGATATGCCTAGGACAGAAAATGTATATTATTAGTGCTTGGCAGCCGCATTGAAAACAGAACAGAGGAGTCAGAGTAGCATCGAGAGAGGGATGATGTGGTGCAGGATCCTCACATGGATGTTCCCCCCTGACCTCACCATCGCCGCAGGAATGGACAACGTCTGCTCCAGCCAGCTCTAACCCGTGACTCTCGAACGGGGTGAGGCCCTCCATATCCAGCACTCCACCCCAGGTCTGGAATGTTGACTGCACATGATCTTGTCCTGCATGAAGACAGATGGAGAGAGTGTGAGCAAGGCACGTGCCAGGCCAAATGAGAAGGATTCCAGGTGTGCTTGTGTGCTGAGTGGAGCCATGGACAGGATGAGGAGGCAGTCTCCAGAGGAGATGAGGCCGATGGAGATGTGAGGGTGTGTGAGAGAGTGAGTGGCGATGTCCCTCGAGCTGGCAGTGAGTGAGATGCCAGTGAATGTGTGATGGGCTTGTGAGTGGGTGAGTTGAGATTGGTGAGATGGTTGCCTTACTCTGGTGGCACAGATGAGATCATTCATCCGTTTTCTGCACTGGATGGCCGACCTCTTGTGTGCAGCATTGGCACTGACCACCACTGGCACCGCCTCCCAATCCAGAGTGGTGAGACTGATGGGCCTCCTGCAGCCAGAGCAGGGGTAGAGTACACCGCGGTGGGCCTCCACGGTGCCCAGAAGCTGTCGCAGGGATGCGCCACTGAACGGGGGTGGGGTGGGGGGTGGGGGGTGGCTGAACTCTTCTTGGCTTTTGTGGTTCACTGGAGCAGTTCTGCGCTGCGAGCATTGAGAAGTGTGCGTGTGGCTGCATTTTAAATATGGCGCTTGGTGTGAGGAAGTGGCGAGGTAAAGGCGTGGTGGGCCAATCGGAGGCCGGCTGCCAGTGATCCGATGTGTTTCCCGTGACTGTGTAACTTATGAGGCGGGAAGGGGATGGTACGGTGTGAAAACCCGCCATTGTGGCTGGCAGGTCAAATTTTTTTTAGGGTGTAGAGGCAAAGGATGGGGGGTGGGGGGGCATGAGTTGGCACTAAGTTGGCATAGGGACAATGAAGGGCACTGGGGTGGGTAGAGGGACATAGGCTGGAATGAAGGGTATGAGGGACCATGGGACGTGGGTGGAGGGCATACAGTGGCATGGGCTGGCATGGATATGCCATGGGGTGTGTGTGGGTTTGAGGGAGAATGAGGGGCGAGGGATGGCGGGCTGTTTTTGGTTTTATTGTTTCTTTTACAGCTGGGACCGAGGCGTGCCTCCGCACCAGGCAGCCTCTGTGGCTACCTCCAAGCTCTTTCTGGGGGCGGCAGGCCTGACTGCCGTTAACGCCCACCCACCCCGCCCTCCCCAGAATGAAAATCAGACCATCCGGGGCACTTTCTCGCGAGTCGTGTTTGCAGAGCCAGGAGTTTTCCCACCTCTGTGTTCCTGACTTGGGAGTGGAAATTCAGGCCTCAGTTTCTCCTGTGTTTCCACGTATTGAATAAACAGAACAAACGGTGAAAATGTTATGACCTGCTTTAAACTGGAGAAACATATAAACATATAAACCAGGTTTCAAACTGCTTTCATTTGTGGCACTGGGGGAAAATGGTTTGCATTTGATAATATAACTTGTACTGATATTGTGTTGTTAGTGTGGGAAAATATTCCACTGGGCTCCACATAGGGGTAAAGAAAAAAGATAGACTTCAAGGCAAAGGAGACATTAGGAGGAGCCACACAATATTTGATTAAGAGGTGGGTTTAGGAAGCTGTTAAAGCTTTGGAGTTTCTGGAAGATTAGCTGTAAAATCACTAGATGGCAGCATTCAAAAAACAGCCATACACACAGACAGAGACACACAGACAGAGACACACAGAAACAGACACACAGACACACACGCACACATGCACACAAACAAACACACGAACAGATGCGCGCACACACAAACAAACAAACAGACATATACACATACACAAACAGATGCACACGTGCACACACACACAAACAGACACACACACACACACACACAGACGCACACACAAACACAGAAACCGACACAGACATGCGCGCGCCCACACACACACACACACACACGACACAAACACACACACACATACACGGCACACACACACACACACACACACACACAAGACACACACACAAGGCACACACACATACAAGGCACATGCACAAGACACAGGACACAAACACAAACAGGCACACGTGCGCATGCACACATATACACATGCGCATGCATGCACATGCACACACATGCATACACACACGGGTGCACGCACACACATACACACACAGACACATACTCACACATATATACACACACGCATGCGCGTGCGAACGTACACACACACAGACACATATACACACACACGCACATGCACACAAACTCTCCGCTGGTTGAAGTCATACCTAGCACAAATGAAGATGGTTGTGGTACTCAGAGGTCAATCATCTCCATTCCAGGAGTTCCTCAGGGTCATGTCCTAGGCCCAACCATCTTCAGCTGCTTCATCAGTGAACTTCCTTCCATCGTAAGATCAGAAGTGGGGGTGTTCGCTGATGATTGTACAATGTTCAGCACCATTCATGACTCCTCAGATACTGGAGCAGTCCATGTCCAAGTGCAGCAAGACCTGGACAATATCCAGGCTTGGGCTGACAAGTGGCAAGTAATGTTTGCGCCACACAAGTGCCAGGTAATGACCATCTCCAACCAGAGAGAATCTAGCTATCTCCCCTTGACAATCAAAGGTATTACCATCACTGAATCATTCATTATCAACATCCTGGGGGTTACCATTGACCAGAAACTGAGCTGGACTAGCCATATAAATACTGTGGCTACAAGAGCAAGTCAGAAGCTAGGAATTTTGCAATGAGTAATTCACCTGACTCCCCAAAGCCTGCCCACCACCTACAAGGTACAAATCAGGAGTGTGATGGAATACTCCCCATTTGCCTGCAACTCCCACAGCACTCAGGAAGCTTGACACCATCCAGGACAAAGCAGCCCGCTTGATTGGCACCCCATCCACAAACATTCACTCCCTCCACCACCAACACACAGTGGCAGCAAATACTCACCAAGGCTCCTTAGACAGCACCTACCAAACCCACGACCACTACCATCTAGAAGGACAAGGGCAGCAGATACATGGGAACACCACCACCTGGAAGTTCCCCTCCAAGTCACTCACCATCCTGACTTGGAAATATATCGCCGTTCCTTCACTGTCACTGGGTCAAAATCCTGGAACTCCCTCCCTAACAGCACTGTGGGTGTACCTACACCACATGGGCTGCAGCGGTTCAAAAAGGCAGCTCACCACCATCTTCTCAAGGGCAACTAGGGATGGGCAATAAATGCTGCCTCAGCCAGCGAAGCCCACATCCCATCAATGAATAAAAAAAACATACCACGCACACACATACACACACACCTTTGCCTGCTTTGCTCATCTATTATTGGTTTACAATGGTGGCTTAGTGAAATTTTTCTCTAAGATTTCACACTTAGGAAAATACGCCTCTTTAACTTTTTAAACATTTGAGGAGGAGGTGCATTTCCGTGAGGGTTAACTGTGACTTCAGAGAAGGGCCATGGCATGCCCTGGTAAATGGCATTTATTTTCTTCCTGTCTGAGATTTGTGTAGTTCGTTCCCGCCCCCCTTCTCACTCCTACCCCATGGAGACTCAACTCTGCTGCAAAATAAATAAATGCAACCTGTATAAGCCGGAAGTCTTTTGGTTTCGTCAGTCGGTGAGAGTAGCCCTTATGATAATTCTGATGTACTCAATATTGTCTGTGTTTGCATATTTCTTGCCTGTTACCGTCTGTTTTTTGTGTGGATTCAGCCATTGCTTTTGTTAGCCCTAGGCTTAAAAATTCTAACACTCTCCTCACAGCCTCCCATCTTCCACCCTCCATAAACTTCAGCTCATCCAAAACTCTGCTGCTTGGGCCCTAACTCTCAACAAGTCCAATGCACCTGTCACCTGAACTCGATTTTCAAATTCTCACTCTTGTGTTTAAATCCTTCCTTAGACCCACCACTCCCTATCTCCTCCAGCGCAAAAGCCCTCCGAGATATCTGCGTCCCCTCAAAATCTGGCCTTTGGTGCACCTCTGTTTCCATCGTTCCACCGCTGACAGTTGTGCATTCGACTGCCAAGGCTTTAAGTTCTGGAATACCCTCCCTAAACCTCCCCACATCTCTCTCTTTTTAAGACATCCCTCAAAATCTACCTCTTTGACCAAACCTTTGGTCACCTATCCTAATATTTCTGCACATCGATGTGTGTCGAATTTGACTTGATAACCCTCCTGTGAAACATAATGGGATGTTTTACTATTGTTAAAGGGGCTATATAGAAATGCAAACTGTTGACATTGTAAAATTGTGTATGTTGACATTTCTGGTCCGTTGCATGCAGCTGTCACGTGGAAAACTGGGTTTTCGTATTTTCTGAGAATGTTAAATTGGAGATTTTCTCATTACTTTGGGGCCAAGTGGGAGATATCGGTGGAGTTTTATCTATCTTGGCATGTACCCTCTGGCTCCATCTCTCTGAGAAGATTAAATACATTGGAGGAGAGTTCACGACTGCAAATTGTTAGCGATCTGTTGGACAGGTTGTTCCAAATGGAGCAGATAGACTTTTACTCAGCTCTTATAGGTCCTAATACAATCCTACAGGACAGATTAACAAGCACTGACACTTTTTGAATAAGGGATGCTTAAGAATTGACACAACAAACTTTCATTGTTTAAAACTGAAATAAATGTGCTGTATTTCACGCATTATTTTGCATTAGACAGAATATTATTTTAAGTACACTAGTCCAATGAGTAATCATTTGATTTCTTCATCTGGCAAGTTAATTGATATCTACAGTTATTTACTTTCATTTGTTGAATGGTGGACTTTTGGTGTGAAGCATAAAAATGAAAAACTACAACATTCTACTCTTCGATTTTACTCTTGCAGGTGATAACTTTATTAACTCTTGCTGTGTGTTATTGCTGTCTTTTTGTTCCCAGATGTTGTTTACAATCACACTTTGAGTTTGCAAAGATCAGAAACTCTTTGGCCAGGATTTTACAGCCCTGCCATGGTGTGTCTCCCCACCCGGCGGATGCAGCGAGCCATTTAACTCTCCATTCAATTCGGCGGGACTGCAGTATCCCCACCGGGTGGGAGGAGCCGCAAAATCCTGACCTTTAATTTTGCTATGCTGTCTGGTTCAAAAGATGAACCAGATTGCCCTGGTTATGTGCACATCACTTCAGACTCTACTGCAGGCCTGAAATGTGGCCCCCTGGAACACCTACACAAAACACATTCCTTCCTAGCTAAGTATTTCCTAGCTATTTACAGAGATTTACAGATAATACAATAATATATAAGAACTCTGTTTTCAAGTCATCCTCAAATTGTTTTTAAATTTCTTTATTTGCTCCTGATACCTTCTAATGATTGTCCAATTTATGTCTCGGTGGTCGTGCTTGTTTCTAATTTTCCACTTGTGCTTTCGTTCACATCTTTCAGATTGTCTCAGGTAGCAAGCCCACCTCTGATCTCTGACCTCAGAGCTAGAAGGCTGTAGATTCTAACTTCCACCACAGGTATTAATGACATTAACTAGGCGTGCACTTCCATCCGATTCTGAGAGAGCACAAGAAATAGAAGCAGGAGTAGACCAAATGGCCCATTGCGCCTGCTGCACTCTTCATCGCTGATCTTGGGCTTCAACTCCATTTTCCTGTCTGCTCCCACTTATCCCTTGATTCCCTGACAGACCAAAAATCTGTCTATCCCAGCCTTAAATGTCTTCAACGATGGAGCAACCACAACCCTCTGGGGTGGGGAATTCCAGAGATTCACAACCCTTTGAGTGAAATAATTTCTCCTAATCTCAGTCCTAAATGATTGGCCCCTTATCCTGAGACTGTGCCCTCGTGTTTTAGATTCCCCGACCAGTGGAAACAATCTCTCAGCATCCACCCTGTCAAATCCTGTCAGAATCTTGTAGGTTTCAATGAGATCGCCTCCCATTATGAACAATCAGCCGCTCTCTCAGGATGTGAAAGGTCCCAAGGATCTTTGGATCCCAAAAGATCCCAAGATCCAATTTTTGAAGAAGAGCAGGAGGAGTTTCCCCTGGTGTGCTGGCCAATATTCAACCAACTACCCTAAATCAGATTATCTGGTCATTATTGCATTAATGGTTGTGGGAGCTTGCTGTGCGCAAATTGGCTGCTGTATTTCCTGCATTACAACAGTGACTATGCTTCAGAAATACTTAATTAGCTGTAAAGTGCTTTGGTATGTCCTATGGTTGTAAAAGATGCTATAGAAAGCTAAGCCTAAATGTCTTCCTAACTTTCTATCTTTCGAATAAGCTGTTAAAGACAACCCCATTTGCCCTCGAAGGTGGATGTAAAAGATCCCATGGCATGATTTGAAGAAGTCCGGAGGGTGATGGGGTTGCCGGGTATGGGGTGGTGGTGTTATTCTCCTAGCCGTCCTGGTTAACATTGAGGTCTCAACCAAGGTCACCTAAAAGGGAAGCCGAGCATCGCGGATGATGGAAATCTGAAACAGAGACAGCGAACGCTGGAAAATACTCAGCAGGTCAGGCAGCGCCTGTGGAGAAAGCGACAGAGTTCGCAATCCAGGTCGAAAAGCTGGAGGTGCAACAGGATTTGAGCAAGCGGCGAGTGGGACAAGGCCAAAAGGAAGGTGTGCGATAGGGTGGAAAACGGGAGAGATTGAATGACAGAGGAGGAAGACTTCCAGGGCCAAAGGAAATGGAGATGGAGCAAAGGAAACAAAACAAAGAAACTAAAGATGTGTCTAGAGCAGGTGTGCCGCTGACTGCAAATAAAAATAAGAGAAAAGCTGACTTACGCAAAGAAAAGGAAACAAAATAGTGGGACAGAGCTTACAGCTTGAAATTGTTGAGCCTTCTGGACTCAAAACACTGAGTTCACCCATTTTAGACACTAAAATCTCTCCCCCTATTATGTTTCCTCTTCTTTGCATATTTGAAAAATTTGGAGGGGGTTGGGGCAAGAGCAGCGGCAGTGGGACCAATTGGATGGCTCTTTCAAAAAGCCAACACAGACGCAATGGGCTGAATGGCCTCCTAATGTGTAGCATGATGATTCTATGTACATTGACACTATTTGCTGAGTAAAACGTGAGTAGATTTTTCTCTTCCTTAACCCCTTGGTTTAAGCGACAGGCAGCTTTGAATATTGGTGGAAGTAAGAGCTTCCTAAAATAATGAAATGTTCACACCCCTGGTGAAGTGCGTTATTCAATTTTCCTATTTTTCACTAATGCTGTCAAAACTATAGGAGTGAAGTGGTTTGTAGATGAAAAACCTTTTAGTAAATAAAATCTCATTTGCCAAGAAGTGAGGGCACACCTAAAATACTAATTTTTTTCAGATGCCAACCTTAGCTCAGGGGGTACCACTCTCACCTGAAAGTCAGGAGTCCAAGTCCCTTACCAGAGAAGTGAACATGTAACCTAGGCTGACCATCCCAGTACCAGTACTGAGGGAGTGCTGTATTGTCAGAGGTGCCCCCACGTTGAATGAGATGTTGACCTGAGCTCCTGTCTGCCCTCACAGGTGGACGAAAAAAGATCCTTTGACGTTATTTCAAAGAAGAGTAGGGGAGTTCTCAGCCAATATGTACCCCTCAACCAAGTTCACTTAAAGATAGATAATCTAGCCACTGTCTTATTGCTGCTTATGAGGCCTTCCTGTGTGCAAAAACAAACTACTGCAGATGCTGGAAATCTGAATTAAAAACAGAAAGTGTTGGAAATATTCAGGAGGTCTGGCAGCATCCATGGAGAGAGAAACAGAGCGAACACTTCTCTGCGACAGGGTTTCTGTTTGTTTCTTTGGCCCTGTTACAGTATAATATCATCACATTTCTACTTCTCTTTAGCTCTGAAGAAGGGTCATATGGACTCGAAACGTTAACTCTCTTTCTCTCTCCGCAGATGCTGTCAGACCTGCTGAGTTTTTCCAGCTTTTTTTGTGTTTTTATTTAACATTTCAGGTCTGTGATCTTTCTATCTGCAAGCTGTATCTCCAGCATTACAGCTTTAACTGTAAACCTCTTCAGGATGTCCTGTGGAGGTGAAAGGTGCTATATAAATGCAAGTCTTTCTTTTTTTTTAAGTACCTGTAATACAACAGATTTCTGGCCAGCACTGGGTTAATTAGCTCTAAAATTTAATATTTGAACAAATCAGCCATGTTGTTAATTAGTTCTGTAATTAGAATGGTCGGTCAGAGGTTCATGAAAAGTCATCAAGACTACAGTTAATTAACCAAATTGAAGTTCTGTAATATGTACTTTAACTTTAAACCATCATTGAGTTGGAATATAAGCTGTTTTTACCTGGTTGATTTGCTTTTGAGGTGCCACATCACAGCTGATTAGTTTTAAGTTTCAAGACTTTAAAACACAGATAAAGTGATATACAGATATACACCCCACACCCCACAGTTTAGATTGTTTGCTTAACTATGACTTTGGGCCACAAACATAAAGCATAACAACAACTTGGATCTATATAGCACCTTTAGTGTAGTAAACAATGCCAAGGTGCTTCACAGGTGCATTATCCAACAAAATTGAACATTGAGCCACAAGGAGGTATCAGGACAAGTGACCAAAAGCTTGGTCAAAGAGCTAGGTGTTAAGGAATGTCTTAAAGGAGGAGAGAGAGGTAGAGTGGTTTGGGGAAGGAATCCCAGATCTTAGGGGCTTAATAGCTAAAGGCATGGCCGCCAATGGTGGAGCGAATGAAGTCCGGGGTATGCAAGAGGTCAGAATTGGGGTAGCGAAAGATAGTGAGTCTGGAGTTAATTACAGAGCTAGGGAGGGGTGAGGCCATGCAGTGAGAGGATTTTAAAATCGAGGCATTGCCGGACCTGGAGGCAATGTAGGTCAGCAAGCATAAGCGTGATGGGGTGAATGTGCTCATGCCAAAAACATATTTTTCCCATGCACGCCTGTTCTGCCCTCACCTGCTGCAAATTTGTGAAAAGGTTCATTTGGCTGGAAGAACATGGCTAGATTCAGACCTATTGGTGTAGGAATAGGAAGAGGCCATTCAGCCCCTCAAGCCTATTCTGCCGTTCAATTATATCATGGCTAATCTGTATCTTAACTCCAGTTTACCCACTCTGTAACCCTTAATAACTCTTGCCTAACAAAAATCAATCTTAG
This sequence comes from Cetorhinus maximus, assembly GCF_964194155.1. Lineage (NCBI taxonomy): Eukaryota > Metazoa > Chordata > Chondrichthyes > Lamniformes > Cetorhinidae > Cetorhinus > Cetorhinus maximus. The sequence goes on from NC_135880.1 coordinate 178,693,523, forward strand.
TTTTGACTTATTTTTCAATTGATCCCCCAGCCTTGACCACTATTTGGGGGAGAAAGCTCTGTCACTTCACAAAGATTTTTTTTTGCCGGGTCCTGATACGAAGATTAATTTATGATAATCTCTTTGTTACTCAAGTGTAGCATGACTTGTTCCTCTTTGCACTTGAACCTTGCTGCAATTGGACATGTCATTCTCAATTCACAAAGCTCAGAAAGATTTTGCCAGTTGGTTGTCATTGACAGAACTGTTTTCTAAATCAATGTCCACATTAAACCGAAACCTAAAAGTAAATTCGTGGATGTTTCCATGACAATGATAAATGGGATAATACTAATGAGTCTCTGTGGGTACGAATATATTGATTTGTTTCTCAACCCTGGCACTGAGGAGAAATTAGAATTTAAAATTGAAGTTTATAATGAAGGGGGAGGGGGATGGGTCAGAATTTTCACTTGAGGATGATCTTTCTCAGTGAGGTGCATAAGTTAGTATCCCCTTGTTGTGTGAAATTAACCTAGCTCTCCAGAAAAATAATCATCTTAATATATAATAAAATACTAATAAGAGATATCTTGGATAATCTTCTCACTGCTTAAACTAATTCCCTTTTTAATGCAGCAACTGTTTACCAACATTTTTCATCATTCAGATGAGGCATTAAGCCAAGAACCCTTTCTGCCCTCCCAGGTAGGTACAAAAGATCCCCCGGCCACTATTTCGAAGAAGAGCCAACAGCATTCTCCCTGGTGTCCTGGGCCAATATTAATCCCTCAACCCAGCATCATTCATAAGCCAAACTTGCTGTGCTCAAATTGGCAGCCAGGTTCCTTACGTTACAACACTGGCTACCCTTCAAAAAGTACTTCATTGGTGTTTTGGGACATTTTGAGATTGTGAAAGGCATTATAGAAATATAAGCCTTCCTTTTTATGATTCATTGTACAGGAAGATGTTTGCATAACTGAATGTTAGATACTACACTTGGCATAATGCTTTATAATAGGCGTAAGTATGCAGTTGGATTGGACAGTAATTTATAGAAGTATGAGTCTCATAATGTTCCTGCTGACAGCTGATTAAAAAGTTACTGCAGGGTTCCTTAGCAGGCAATGCACTTCCTCATCCGAAATATGTTCCAAACCCATAATTGATACAAATCTCTCATTATTGGTGCTTAAGGGAAGGGAGCAAGGGGGCGGAAGAAAGAAATTGCTTTTACGCAGCAGTTTTCACAATCTCAGGACATTCTAAAGTGTTTCACAGCTTAAAGCCATAAAGTATTATAACATATTTACAGCACAGAAATAGGCCATTCAGCCCAACAGAGACATGCTCCCCAAGAGCCTCCTCCCATCCTTCTTTATCTCCCCCTTTATCGAAATAACCTTCCACTCCTTTCTCCCTCGCACGCCTGTCTGGCTTCCCATTAAATGCATCTATGCTATTCCCCTCAGCTGCTCCATGTGGTAGTGAGTTCCATATTCTCACCACTCTCTGGGTACAGATGTTTCTCCTGAATTCCCTATTGGATTTACTAGTGACTACCACGTATTGAAGGCTCCTCATTTTAGTCTCCACCCACCCCCCACTGATCCCCACCCCCCCAACAAGTGGAAACACCCTCTCTCAATCTGCCATGTCAAACCCTTTCATAATCTCAAAGACCTGTCAGGTCACCTGTCGATTGTCTACAACCTCTCCATTCTGGTATAATTCCAGTATTTTTTTCTTTGCAGCTTCTCATGTGTCTTTATATGCTTTTTTATAATATGGAAACAAGAACTGCTCACAGTGAGGTCAAGGTTCAGTAGAAATTTGACATAGCTTCTCTACTTTTCAGTTCTATCTTTCGGGAACATTACTGTCCCTGCACACTGCGCTAACATTCCAATGGACATCAGAGCTGCTCTTGCTCCTCAGGCATCTGGAAGCTGGTAACCTTGCACAGACAGAGGTGGACCACAGCTACAATGAGATCCAATCACCTGCCAGATTATTAGCATGAAAAGTTCAAATCCCACGACGCAAATCTGGAAGTTTGAATTCGGATGACAAAAGCGAATAAATTGGAAAATGAAAACTGAATGCAGCAAACAGTGACCACAAAGTTGTCAGGTCCTCACATAAACCCAACTCGTTCATTATTGCCCTGCTTTGCTTACTCGCTCTAGGCTACAGGTAATTCCAGTTCCCCATCAATGTGGTTGAATCTTAACCACCCTAGTTTTTTTTAATTCACTCATTAGCTGTGGGCGTCACTGGCTGGGCCAACATTTATTGCCCATCCCTAGTTGCCCTTGAGAAGGTAGTGGTGAGCTTCCATTTTGACCGCCGTAGTCCAGGTGGTGTAGGTACACCCACAGTGCTGTTAGGGAGGGAGTTCAAGGATTTTGACCCAGTGACAGTGAAGGAACAGCAATATATTTCCAAGTCAGCATGGTGAGTGGCTTGGAGGGGAGCTTCCAGCTGGTGGTGCTCCCATCTACCTGCTGCCTTTGTCCTTCTAGATGGTAGTGATTGTGAGTTTGGTGGGTGCAGCCTAAGGAGACTTGGTGAATTCCTGCACTGCATCTTGTAGATGGTACACACTGCTGTCACTGTGCATCAGTAGTAGAGGGAGTGAATGTTTGTGGGGCGGGTGCCAATCAAGTGGGCTGCTTGGTCCTGGATGGTGTCAAGCTTCTTGAGTGTTGTTGGAGCTGCATTCATCCAGGCAAGTGGGGAGTATCCCATCACACTCCTGACTTGTGGATGGTGGACAGGCTTTCGGGAGTCAGGAGGTGAGTTACTCATCACAGGATTTCTAGCCTCTGACCTGCTCTTGTAGAAGTAGTATTTACATGGCTAGTCCAGTTCAGTTTATGGTCAATGGTAACCTCCAGGATGTTGATAGTGGAGGATTCAGCGATGCTAATACCTTTGAATGTCAAGGAGAGATGGTTAGACTCTCTCTTGTTGGAGATGGTCATTGCCTGGCACTTGTATGGGGCAAATGTTTCTTGCCACATGTCAGCCCAAGCCTCGATATTGTCCTGGTCTTGCTGGTCTTGCTGCATTTCGACATGGACTGCTTCAGTGTCAGAGGAGTCATGAATGGTGCTGGACATTATGCAATCATCAGTGAGCATCCCCACTTCTGATGGAAGGAAGGTCATTGATGAAGCAGCTGAAGATGGCTGGGCCTAGGACACTACCCTGAGGAACTCCTGCAGTGATGTCCCTGAACTAAGATGATTGATGTCCAACAACCACAACCATCTTTCTTAGGCTTTTTAGCAGATTGATACAACTAAGTGGCTAGCTAGGCCATTTCAGAGGGCATTTGTCTAGAGTCACAAGTTGGCCAGACCAGGTAAGGACAACAGATTTCCTTTCCCAAGGGACATTAGTGAACCAGATGTGTTTTTACAACAATCATTAGATTTTTATGACAATCATTACAGATTTTTATTGAATTCAAATTCCACCATATTTGAACCTGGGTCCCCAGAGCATTATCCTGCATCTCTGGATTACTAGCCGTGACAATACCACTGCGCCACTGCCCCCCCATCCACTCAGTTTGCATAAAACTGCTATAAAGAAGAAGAAAACCTTGCATATTTGCCCACGTAGCCACACGTCTGAAATAGCTCATTGTCATCACAAGGTAACCAAATGCAAGTTGTCTCCTCTATCTATACTCCTAACTGAGCTAATGTTAAAGCTTATGGAGATTTATTTTGGGAAAGGTTAAACTCTGGGTTGATGGCCATCCATTTCAACTGCATTGATTATCAAACAGCAAGATGTCGTTCGCTGTTAGTTTCGCATCTATTCTAACAGCTGCAATGAAACCCGTGATCACAGGAAATAGGTCCAATCATTAATATTTCTTGGCTGTTGAGTTTAATCTCATGACGTACAAGATACATGAAGGAGGCTATCAAATGTTTCTCATAGGCTACGAGGAGGGAGTGAAGACAGGATAGGAGAGTGTACAACATCAGAGGTGGGAAAGTCAAATGTTTTGAACTTGTTAAGTCAAAGATACAGTGCAGCTTTTTAAGTTGAAACTGAATGACGAGATAGCATTGGGTACTTTTAATATACAGACTGCAAACTGGAGATGAATGTGCGAAAAGTTAGAAGAGGAGTTTCTTTTAACACCAAAGGTTTACGTATAGCGACATTCCTAGGAGGTGATTGGGAGAGAGAGGTGGAGAGGCAGAAATGTTTAGTGAGGGAATTCCAGAGCTTAGGGCCCCAAGAAGGAATGCCACCAATGGTGGAGCAATAAAAATCGAGGATGCCCAAGATGCCAAAATTAAAGGAGTGCAGAGTTCTTGGAGGGTTGTTGGGACGTGTGAGGCCGTGGAGGGATTTGGACAAGAAAGTGCGAACCTTGAAGTGAAAAGTGTTGCTAGACCGGGAGCTCATGTGGGTCAGAGAGCACAGGGCTGATGGATTAATGAGATTAGGATGAGTTACGACACAGGCAGCAGAGTTTTGGAAGAGCTGACATTTATGGAGGCTGGAAGGTGGAAGGCCAGCCACGATTAATAATGGGCTTGAACCACATTTCCAGGCAGCAGAATTTGAAAGCTTGCAAAGGCTTCCAGATAATCTACGCACTGACATGTTGTGCACAAATGCTTCAGGAGAATTTTGTTCTGCTTTTCTAAAGTAAGCGCGTTCTCCTGCATAGGAAATACAGTTGACATTGTTAAACAAATTAGGAATAGTTGGAATGCATTGCCTGAAAGCTGGGGGGGGAGCAGAGCCAATAGTAACTTTCAAGAGGGAATTCATTTTTTCCCCCTTATTCTTTCATGGGATGTGGGCATCTCTGGCAAAGCCATAATTTGTTGCCCATCCCTAATTGCCCTTGAACTGAACATTTCGGAGGATAGTTAAAAATCAGCCACATAACTGTGGGTCTGGAGTCACATGTAGACCAGACCAGGTAAGGATGGCAGATTTCCTTCCCTAAAGGGCATGAGTGATCCAGGGGGGGTCTTTACAAGAATCAGTGATGGTTTCATGGCCACCATTGCTGAGACTAGTTTTATATTCCAGGTTTGTTAATCAAATTTAAATTCCACCAGCTGCTGTGGTGAGATTTGAACCCATGTCCCAGAGCGTTAGCGTTAGCCTGGGCCTCTGGATTCCAATTCAGTGATATAAGATGATGTCACCATCTCCCCCTAATACTTGACACGCAAAAAATTGCAGAGACATGAGAGAAAGAGCAGGAGGCAGGGGTGGATTGGGACTACCTGGAAAGCTCTTGCAAAAAGCCGGTACCAGCACAGGCACAATGGACCGAGTGGCCTCCTCCAGTGCTGTTAGATTCTGTGATTGTAAAATGTACAGATGCTATGTTGTTCAAAGAAATTATATTTTGCAATCATTCATCTCTGGACCTCCAGACTCCTCAAAGCCTGCTCACCATCTACAAACTCAAAAAGCTTGACACCATCCAGGACAAAGCAGTCTGCTTGATTGGCACCACATCCACAAGCATTCACTCCCTCCACCACCGACGCACAGTAGCAGCAGTACGTACCATCTACAAGATGCACTGCAGGAATTCACCAAAGCTCCTTTGACAGCACCTTCCAAACTCATGACCACTGCCATCTAGAAGGACAAGGGCAGCAGATAAATGGGAACACCACTGCCTGGAAGAGACCCTCCAAGTCACATATCATCCTGACTTTGAAATATATCGCCGTTCCTTCACTGTCGCTGGGTCAAAATCCTGGAACTCCCTCCCTAACAGCACTGTGGGTGTACCTGCTCCACATGGACTGCAGCGGTTCAAGGAGACAGCTCACCACCACCTTCTCAAGGGCAACTAGTAATGGGTATTAAATGCTGGCCCAGCCAGCGAAGCCCATGTCCCATGAATTGATAAAAAAAAGGATAATGGGTTGGTGAAGTTTATGATCAAGAGGAGATATTTGGGACAGAGACAGAAATCCTATGGGGGCTACTTGTGGATTAGGTCTAATAATTAAACTGATATTGAGATGAGAATGTTACTTTTCTTGTAGCAATTCATTGTTACCTGGTTGCCTTAACCACGATGAATGATTTAAGAGGCCTTCCATTTAAATTAAATATAACATTGTCCAGTGATTTCTTTGTATAAGAGCCTGTACAAAGAAATATTCATTATTAAAGAAGAATAAAAAATTCAGTACAGTGCACCTGTACTTCTTCTGCCACCCTGTGGCATTTTCTAGTTCATCTCGTTTGATCCAGAGGTGAGATTCAGGGATAATAGGGAAAGGGTTTGTAACATTGCACAATGATTGCTATGGTGTTGATCAGAACTTTATCACTGTGGATATGTAACAAGATACAACAATCAGGAAAGGCTAAACAGGTCAGGGCTAGAAAGGAGAAGCCTGAGAGGTGGCCTGATAGATGTCTTTAAGGTGATGAAAGGGCTCATCGGGTAGATGTAACGAAGATGTTTTCCTTTGCAGCAGAGAATGAAATTGGAGGCCAACAATATAAGAGAGTCACTAGTAAATCCAATGGGGAATTCAGGAGAAACTTCTTTACCCAGAGAGCGGTGAGAATGTGGAACTCGCTACCACAGGGAGTGGTTGAGGTAAATAGTATAGATACATTTTAAGGAGAAACTGGATAAACACATGAAGGAGAAAGGAATGGAAGGTTATGTTGATAGAGTGAGATGGAATAAGGGGGAAGGAGGATAAACACCAGCACAGACCAGTTGAGCCGGATGGCCTGTTTCTGTAATCTCTGTGTAAAAATGAGAAAGTATATTTAATTAAAGATATTCCAAAGTATGGGCTCTTGTTGAAGGTTTGTTTAGAAGTGGTGATTCCACAGTGGAAATTTAAGCTAGCCATTTTCTACAACAGGCGAGCGATCTGCTCAATCACTTCACCTCCCAAGAACGGAGAAGGTGAAAGTTAACACCTCCAAATGTTTATTATTCAAAGAGAGCCACACGCAGGTGTTTTATTTGCAAAATTATGGAGGGCAGGATTTTGAACCCCTACTAGGGTCAGGAATAGAGGCAGGCGGGAGCTAAAAGTGGCCTCACCAGTCGGCGGGTCAATTTCCCAGTTCCAATTATGCAGAGGTGGGCGTGGGAGGTGGCAGGGCTACCCGCCCGCATGTGGCAGGTAGGCGACATTGCTTATGAACATATGGAATAGGAGCAGAAGTAGGCCATTCGGCCCCTCGAGCCTGTTCCGCCGTTCAATAAGATCAGTATGTGTTTTGAATTCCACATTCCCTTCTACTCCTGACGCATGCTCTAGAATGCCTAGATCCCTCTGCACCTCAGGATTCTGCAGCCGTTCTCCTTTTATGTGATACTCTGCCTTTTTATTCTTCTGGCCAGATTTTTGCTCATTCACTCCACCTATCTATATCCATCTGCAATCTCCTTGTGTCCTCTTTACAGCAAACTTTATCTTTGTGTCATCTGCAAATTTAGCTACCAGCCAGCTACGAGCCTAATTGAGGCCAATTAATGACAGGAGTTTCCACAGCTACCCAGGGCTGTGGGCATCGCTGGCAAGGTCAACATTTGTTGCCCATCTGTATTTGCACTTGACCTGTTGGGCCATTTCAGAGGGCAGTTAAGAGGCAGCCACATTGCTGTGGCTGTGGGTCTGGAATCACATGTAGACCAGACCAAGTAAGGCTGGCAGATTCCCTTCTCTAAAGGACATTAGTGAACCAGATGGGGTTTTTACAACAATCAATGATGGTGCAATATAGTGCTATAATCACCATTACTGAGACTAGTTTTCAGTTCCATATTTAGTAATCAAATTTAAATTCCACCAGCTACCATGGTGGGATTTGAACCCATGTCCCCAGAGCATAGTTTGCTAGTCCAGTGTCATGACCACCACACCATCACCTTCCCCCTGAATTTAGTTGCCAGGAGACGGCCTTCCAGCGGCAGTCTGCCTGCCTAGGTGCAGCAGCAGCAGCCACAGGGCTGCCCTGGAGAGGGATTGCCCTCCCTTTTAGCGGTGACCTGGCTGCAGGATCCATTGCTTAATTTGTTTAAAAATGTTGGAGAGAGGGCGCCTCCATTTTGCAGCACCCTCTCCCTTACTTACCCTCTGCTGCACCTTACAAGCAGGAAGGCCTCTGCAGCTTTGAGAAGCTGCCCGCCGTCCTTATTTGGATGACGAGCCTTCTCCATGCCAATTGAGGGGGCACCTCAGTGAAAATCACAAAGGGTTTCTGATCCCCCCCCCATCCCCCACCGCTTGACCCGGGGGCATGTTCAGGGTCCAGGAAAATTCCTGGCCTCTGTTTACGCCCCCGGAGGGAAAATCCTGCCCAGGGTCTTAGAACCAGATGGGGGTGTGGCCCCAGAACGCCTATTCATGAGGCTTTAACAATATGGCAGGCAGGGCGCATCTGGCCTGGAATAAATAGGCATTCTGCATCTGTCACATTGGCATGTAGGGGTCTGATTTATTCCTGGAAAGAGACTGGAGCTCAAATAATCTCTTGTGTGTATACCTTGCTGTTCATTACTGCCTAAACTGCATGAAAGGGAATAGTCTTTCAGCCTCCAATTTCTTACAGACACTGCGCCCAATCTACCTTATTCTGCACTCGATCTCTTTTAATCTCTTGAGGGAATCTGCTATCCTGACCCTCAGTGGTCATCAAGTGACCCTCCAAGCCACCTATGTAGCTCCACTATGGCACAATGGGTAGCGTTCTCACTTCTGAGTCAGAAGGTTATGAGTTCAAGTCCCACTCCAGAGACTTGATCCAGGCTGATGCTCCCAGTGCAGTTATGAGGGAGTGCAGTGCTGTCTTCTGGATCAGACCTTAAACTGAGGTCCTGTCTTCCTTCTAAGGTGCATGTAAATAATCCCAGGGCACTGTTCTGAAGAAGAGTTTGGGAGTTCTCTGTTGTGTCCTGGCCAATATTTACCCCTCAAATAGACCCTCGGTAGTATAGAACTTGAACATTGCTTAAAAGAGAGACATGTTGCCGAAGCTTTTCAGCTTGTATTCATCAGGACAAATGCAAGAATGCCAAATTTCAAACAATCACAACAGTTTATACTACAGGAGAAAAGGGTGCTGATTGGTTGGTAAGTTGACCCTGTTTGAGGCATTGCAATGGAGAAAGCTAACGGGAGCTGTAGGCTTCCTGAGCTCCTAGGTAATTCAAAAGAGACACCAGGCTTGAACATATTCCTTTTGTTTGCAGAGAACTGATTCCTGTGTATGAATGTATGTTGCTTCTAGTGAGTGTAAATGAGCCATGTTACGAGCTTGACTGATTATCTTAAATTGGTTATTAGTGTAGCTAACCAGTAGCATCCTTTCCTCCTGTAGTATAAATTGTTGTGAGCATTTGAAATTTGGCATTCTTGTGTTTGTCCTGATGAGTGCAAGATGAAGAGCTTTGGCAACACATCTCTCTTTTCAGCAATATTTATCCCTCAGTCAATATCAGAAAAATAGGTCATTATCACATTGCAGTTTGTGGGGTCTTACTATGCACAAATTAGTTGCCTCGTTTCCTACATTACAACAGTGACTACACTACAAAAATACATCATTCACTGTGTAATGCCCTTTGGGGCGTTCTGAGATCATAGAAGATGCTATATAAATTCACACAAGTCTGGCTTTGTTTCTCTCCTGTCCATCTGCACTGCTTAAATGACCCTCGACTGAGCACAACCTGGATAGTACAAGAGTCAGCACGTTCCATGGTGTGTTTGAAGCTTTCAGCCTCTACCTGTAACAAATAACCCATAAGCCATATCAGTTTAATGTTAAACGGTTGCTGACAGCTAGCTGAGAAAAGTTCTCAGTACATATTTCACCAACTGTGATTCAGCAAGCTACTTCCATGCAGATATTTAATATTTAATTCACAATAAAACCTTCCGAGCCACTGCTCCCTCGACTCTATGTATGTTTATGGTGCTGTCAGGAGCTGCCTCAAGAGGCTGACAAATGACGTGACTGCTCTTATACAGGGGGTTGGCTCTGAGGCAGCGGAGTCACTGTGAGTTCTGACAAACATCACCAGTAATCAATGCAAAACGCCAGCTGGGAGTGATGTGTTGGTGTCTGACAGAACATGAAAGGGACAATTATTAAGTTCTTCTGGGCTCTAATGGATACAACTCACGCAAAGGAAAACGAGAATTAAAGAAGAATCTAATGATGGATGTGGCCATTTGCACATTTTTCCAGGCTCAAGATCCAATATCATGCCTCTTAATTGGTTGTGGTGCTTGCTCTGTTTCAGACCTAAGGAAATGTCCTCCCTTTTACTTTTTTTATATTCTTTCACATGCTATGGGAAGCATTTGGCTGGGCCAGCATTTGTTGCCCATTCCTAATTGCCCTAGAGTAGGTGGTGGTGAGCTGCCTTTTTGAACCGCTGCAGTCCATGTGGTGTAGGTACACCCACAGTGCTGTTAGGAAGGGAATTCCAGGATTTTGACCCAGCGACAGTGAAGGAACGGCGATATATTTCCAAGTTGGGATGGTGTGTGGCTTGGAGGGGAACCTGCAGGTGGTGGTGTTCCCATCTATCTGCTGCCCTTGTCCTTCTAGATGGTAGAGGTCACAGGTTTGGAAGGTGTTGCCAAACGATCCTTGGTGAATTCCTGCAGTGCATCTTGTAGATGGTACACACTGCTACTACTGTGCGTCAGTGGTGGAGGGAATGAATGAACAGGGCATTGGTGAGACCACATCTCGAATACTGTGTGCAGTTTTGGTCTCCTTATTTAAGGAAGGGTGTAAATGGTTGGAGGTGGTTCAGAGGAGGTTTACTAGATTGATACCTGGAATGAGCGAGTTGTCTTATGAGGAAAGGTTAGAAAGGTGGGGCTTGTTTCTACCAGAGTTTAGTAGAGTGAGGGGTGACTTAATTGAAGTATATAAGATCTTGAATGCTATTGACAATGGACTTGGAAAGGATGTTTCTTCTTGTGGGTGAGTCCAGAACTAGGGGCCATTGTTTTAAAATTAGGGGTTGCCCTTCTAGGACAGAAATGAGGAGAATTTTTTTCTCTCACAGGGTTGTGCAACTTTGGAACTCTCTGCCTCAGAAAGCGGTGGAGGCAGGGTCATTGAATATTTTTAAGGCAAAGGTAGATAGATTCTTGTTAGGCAAGGGAATCAAAGGTTATTGGGGGTTGGATGGGAATGTGGAATTCGAAACACAATCAGATCAGCCATGATTTTATTGAATGGCAGAACAACCTTGAGGGGCTGAATGACCTATTTCCGCTCCTATTTCATATGTTTGTATGTATAAGGTGGTGGATGGGATGCCAATCAAGCGGTCTGCTTTGTCCTGGATGGTGTCGATCTTCTTGAGTGTTGTGGGAGCAGCACTCATCCAGGCAAGTGGACAGTATTCCATCACACTCCTGGCTTATGCCTTGTAGATGATGGGCAGGTTTTGGGAAATCAGGAGGTGAGTTATTCATCACAGGATTCCTAGCCTCTGATCTGCTCTTGTAGCCACAGTATTTATATGACTAGTCCAGTTCAGTTTATGGTCAATAGTAACCCCTAACATGTTGATAGTGATGGATTCAACAATGGTAATGTCATTGAATGTCAATGACAGATGGTTGGATTCTCTTGTTGAAAATGGCCATTGCCCTGTTCTATCCAGTGTTCTTAATGGATATGGTAATGGTCATGATGTCACAAATTGAAAATAAGCTCTTCATAACGGGCAGGCAATGCCTTGGAGAGACAACAACAACTTGCATTTATATGGCACTTTTAATGTAGTAAAACGTCCCAAGCCTCATCACAGGGGTGTTATCAAATGAAACTGGACATTGAACCATTTCATGATCAGTTATCAGGATAGACAGTCAAAAGCTTGTTCAAAGAGATATAATTTAAGGAGCATCTTAAAGGAGGGTAGAGAGCTGGAGAGGTGTAGAGAGGGAATTTAACGCCCCGGCAGCTGAAGGTACACATGCCAATGAAGGGGCAGTTAAAATCAGGAATGTGTAAAAGCCCAAAGTTAGAGGTGTTCAGAGATCTCGCAGGTTGTAGGGTGGAGGGGGTTAAAACACCACCTAGTCCATGCATGGATGCTCTACATGATAAATATGAGAGCTCTACATTCACTCTCCAGAACGTTGAACATCTTTGTCTAAGGGGTTGAAAATAAAACGGAAACATCAGATTGATATGTATGTGCATATTTATCCATTTTCTCAGGCCCTTGAGACAGTTATGCCACAGCTTTATCCATTATCATGAATTATTATGGCAAGATTGACGATTGCATTCCAAGCGAATGACCAATTATAGGAGATTTTTTTAAAAACTGAGATTCAGAGCGGTGTTGCCTGTTTGTCGTGTTTGGGATGTTTGTCAAGCAAGGTTGATACTATGGGCAATATTTCCTTTCTGTATCGATCTGAAGGGGTCTGTCACGTTCTCCTGGACGTGGAATTGTCCCAGCTCACAGAAGTCTCTAGGTCATATCCGTTTAACAATTTTGGAAACCCTGGATTTCCCTGTCTCAAACCAAGCAACAGTGACAAGTTGTATTTATATAGCACCTTTAACACATAGGGCTGAATTTTACTGGAGGTGGGGGTGCATATTGTTAGTGCCACTCCCACCCCAACAGGACAGTCGGACCCCCGCCAACCAATTTTAAAAGAAAGCGCTCCCCACAGTGATGACCTGCGACCAGCGGGCTAGACGAGCAGTTCTGCCTTCACTGGGAGCAAATCCTGCCCTCCAGAGCTGCCAGCCAATCTGATTGGCTTGCAGTTTTAGCAGTCCCAGCAGTGCCAGAGCTAAGCAGTGGACGGTGCTGGGACTGCAAGTAGGCACCGGTTGAAGACAGCCATGGTGCCTGGACCCATATAAGTCCGGGGTCTTGGATAGGGAGAGATCATGGAGCCTAAGGAGAGGGGCAAGGGGGTTAGCAGCTGGGTTTTGGAGGCCAAAGGGGAGGAACAAAGGGGGTGGAGTAACATTTTGAGGGGCGGGGGGGGTGCTCCCAATGCGCACTGGGCACCCACCAAATGATGTGCCCCCCCACCTCCCTGCCTTTTCCACAAAGTTGTTTTAAAAGTGGCCTCCTCACTCCCGTCCGCATGCACAAGCCAACCGTATTATGGCGTGGGCAACGTAATATTTGGGTTAATTGGCTTGGTAACAAGCTCAATTGCCCGTTAATTACTTCTTTAAAAATGGCAGGAGTGCTGCCAATTTTGGCACCTGCCCACTTACCGTTTTCAGAGGACTGGGTCAGGTGCGGGCGGAAAGGCTGTGGGCTAGGTCACTCGTCATATTTTACATGCTCCACCCCCTGCCAAAAACATGCTCGGCACAGTGCTGTAGAGTCCAGCTCATAGTGTCAGCTTTATATCTTCCAAAGCTCTGCTGCCCGCATGTTAACTCGCACAAAGTTCCATTCATCCATCACCCCGGGCACATTGGCTCCCAGTGTAGAAACATTTCAAGTTTAAAATTCCCATCTTTGTCTTCAAATCCCACCATTGCCTTGTTCCGCCCAATGTCTGTAATCTCTTTTGTAATATGCCTTTAAGGGTTAGCGGCATGCCATCACTTGAAGGGAAGTGTGTCATGTGATCCAGTCTCAGTTTCACTTAGGCCTGTGAGCAGAACACAGCACACACAGCTCTGCTATTAATGTTTTCAAGCTTTCTATCCATGTTTATCTGTTCTTATGTGCCTAGCTTAAATGAACCCATAATGTGTCTACACAATTTCTTATGAGTGATTGGTGCCCTTGATATCATTGTAAAAATACAACCATCTCCTCCAGCCCTCCAACCCTCTTTGTGTCTCCAATTCTGGCCCCAATTTTCATCGCTCCACCATTGGCGGTCATGTCTTCAACTGCTGCTGGCATAAGCTCTGAAATTTCCTCCCTAAACCTCTCCATCACTCTATCTCCTTTAAGACACTCTTTAAAACCTATTACTTTGACTAAGCTTTTGGTGACCTGTCCCAATATCTGCTTATGTGGCTTGGTGTCAAATTTTGATTGATAATGCTCCTGTGAAGCACCTTGGGATACTTTACTACATATAAGTTGCTACATAAATGCAAGTTGTTGGTGCAGCAAAAGCATGGATGAGTGTTTCCTCAGTAGATGAGCTGAGGCAGGAGCTGAATCAGACAACGTTAAGTTGGAGAAAGGCAAAAAGATCCTGTGCCAGAGTAGAAATGCCATTGTGGTAACTAAGGAGAAACTGTTTCCACTGACAGGAGGGTCAGTAACTATGTACCACCGCTGATCACCATGTTGTGTTATGGGTTCGTTTGATGTTTCAATGGTGAAACCTTGAGACTTGTATGTTTAAACATGAACCATGTATTGTTAATCTTTAACTATGTACAGATCCCAGTTAATGGTGCTGCTGCCATGCAGGTAGGCTGCCTCTAGACTGTTCTCTCTGAGCCCATTACCATGTGACTCTATATATCATACCGTGGGCAGTACTATTCTCCACATTAATCGTTGCTCTGTTGAGCACCTTTACATTAAAATGGCATGCAGGCACATATAACACCATACAACAGTAACCAGATGACATGGATTTAAGCTCATTAGCAAAAGAACCAAATGGGAGAGAAGGAGAATTTTTTTAGGCAGCGATCGTTGTGATCTGGAATGCGCTGCCTGAAAGGGTGGTGGAAACAGATTCAAGAATAACTTTCAAAAGCTGTTGCTGCTGTTTGTAGTTACTCCTACCAGGAGAACTGCTGTCATGGTATGTCACACTCGTTGGTCTTGCGCTATCTTCACACACCCACTGTAGTTCATCTGCAACTGTGACATCTGTCATCCCACTATGCCTAGGTTTATCCTTCTTTCTGCTGCCCTCCACTTTAACCTCTAGAAGAGGTCTCTGTAGCTTTTCTCTGCTGCCCTCCACTTTAACCTCTAGAAGAGGTCTCTGTAGCTTTTCAGCTCTGATCAAATGGCCAAAATATGGACATTTTCTTTTCTGGATGTCACTTTTTAAGAGTTCTTTTTGCTCTTGTAGTTCGAAGCATTTCTTCATTGATCTTATGGTCTGTATGTTGAATTTTTAGCATACATTTTAGCATCCACATTTCAAAGGCCTCTATTTTCTTCCACAGATCTTTAATTATTGTCCAAAAGGGACATACTTTCAAAAGGTAAATTGAATAAATACTAGAAGGGGATTTTGTTTTCTTCTATGGGATGTGGGTGTCACTGGTAAGGCCAGAATTTGTTGCCCATCCCTAATTGCCCTTGAACTGGGTGGCTTGAGGGTCTGGAGTCACATGTGGGCCAGACCAGGTAAGGATGGCAGATTTCCTTCCCTAAAGGACATTTGTAAGCTAGATAGGTTTTTACAACAATTGATGATTGTTGTCATCGTCACCATCACTGGAATAGCATTATGTTCCAGATTTATTCATTGAATTTAAAGTCCCCTAGCTGCCATGATAGGATTTAAACCTGTGTTCCCCAGGACATTAGCCTGGGTGTCTGAATTACTAGTCCAGTCACATTACCACTATGCCACCATCTTCCCCCTTCATGTTTCAGAGGGTTTCAGTGGTGCAGAGTGAAAGGGAAAGGATTGGGGTGGGGTGAGGTGGGATGCAGTGACATTAACATTGGATAGTTCTTCCAAAGAGCTGGCACAGGCATGATGGGCAGAATGGCCTCCTTCTGATTCTACATGGTACAGCCTTCTGCAAAATGGTGACCGCAGTGGGACAGAGGAGTCATAGTTTATGCAGGGAGATGAGAACTATGGGATCTACACTTTGATATTCTGCACCAGAACAATCTGCTAGGAGGAAACGCAATCAGGAAAGCATGTCTCCATCTCCATGGTAGAGTCATCACCTCCAGCTCTGTTCCTCATCAGCCGAAGTTATCAGAAGAGTAATCATCACTTGCTGCGCGTGGATTAGTGGAGCGTGTACCAGGCTGTGACAAATCTGTTACACGGCGGAAAGGAGCTAAAACCATTTCTCCAAATCTTTTCGAGCTCCTAGCTACTGCCGAGATCAGATGGGTGATTTGTGTGTTGCAGCTGTCATTGGATAGTGCCAGCTAATAATAACAGTAAACAAAACTCTCCTGCAGTGTTCTATCTTGCAAAGTTATTAGTCAGGTCAGAAATTATATCAGGTGTAAGTTGCTGTGGTTTCAGGCTGAAGGAGCATTGCTAAAAAAGCAGAGATCATAAGGGAAATAGGGAGAGAATTACAGAATTCTAGACTAACGTAATAAAATGATGTGGTGTTGGTGGCCAACCTGATAATACGCCTGTCTGAAATTCCTGTCGACTGTTCTAACAATGACATTTTCCTGCTTAGACTATTTTAAATGGTTAATTCCATCAATTGAAAAAAAAAATCACTCAAGAGGCTCGTGCCATCCAGGACAAAGCAGCCTGCTTGATTGGCACCCCATCCATCGTGTTAAATATCCTCATACTCCACCACTAGCACACAGTGGCAGCAATGTATACCATCTGCAGGATGCACTGCAGTGTTTCACCGAGGCTCCTTTGACAGCATCTTCCGAACCTGCAACCTCTACCACTTGGATGGAAAGGGCAACAGATGCATGGGAACACCACCACCTCCAAGTTGCACACCATCCTGAATTGGGATTATATCGCTGTTCCTTCACTAGCACTGGGCCAAAATCCTAGAAGTCCATTCCTAACAGCCCCATGGTGCCCCTACAACACATGGACTGCAGCAGTTCATGAAAGCAGCTCACCACCACCTTCTCAAGGACAAAATGATCAAAAAGTGCTGGCCCTGCCAGTGATGCCCATATCCCATAGAACTAAAATATGACCAAGGAATTTGATGGATTCATGTACATTTATGGCTAACATTAAACAGCATTTATGGGTGAACAAAAAATAGGCAATTCCCTCTTTACTTCCTCTGTTTCCCTGGTAGCAACATCTTTCTCTGTTTCTCATGTTTGGAGATTTTTTTAAAAATTCATTGGGTGTGGGTGTCACTGGCTAGGCAAGCATCGATTACCCATCCCAAATTGTTTAGAGAGCATTTAAGAGTCAATGTGGGTCTGGAGTCACATGTAGGCCAGACCAGGTAAGGACAACAGATTTCCTTCCCTAAAGGACATTAGTGAACCAGATGGGTTTTTACAACAATCAACAATGGTTTCATGGCTGTCATGAGACTTTTAATTCCAGATTTTTTTTTCATCGAATTCAAATTTCACCTTCTGCAGTGGTGGGATTCGTACCCAGACTATTACCCTGGGTCTCTGGATTACTAGTCCAGCGACAATATCACTCTCACTCAGCTAAAATGAATCCTTTAATTTGCGTGTAAATATTTATTACTGTGGAAATCTTCTATTATGTTGGGATTATTGGTTGCTTTGGAGATGCTGAAATCACTTACAAAGGATAAAAGGTGAATGGTCAGATTTTGTGGATTTTTCACTTTCAAGATTAAGCAATTTCTGCTGTGTGCATGTCTGTTTCACTGACCTTTAGGAAATAGATGGTTTGTTCTATTATTTTAAACTGTTGTTAAAAAATGGACCAGGGACAATTAGGTAAGTCATTTTTAAAAAGTCTTTAACCTTGGTGTCATATTTGACCCTGAGATGCGCTTCCGCCCACATATTTATGCCATCACTAAGATTGCTTATTTTCACCTCTGTAACATCACCCAATTCTCCTGCTGAAACCCCTCAGCTGTGCCTTTGTTACCACTAGGCTTCACTATTGCAATGGACTTTGGTCACCTTATTTAAGAAAGGATATAATTGCGTTAGAAGCAGTTCAGAGAAGGTTTACTCAACTGATACCTGGGATTTAAGGGTTATCCTATGAGGAAAAGCTGGACAAGCTGGCCCTGTATCCATTGGAGTTCAGAAGACTGAGAGGTGATCCTATTGAAACATCTAAAATCCTGAGGGGGCTTGACAGGGTGGATGCTGAAAGGATGTTTTCCCTTGTGGGAGAGACTAGAACTAGGGGACACTGTTTGAAAATAAGGGGTCTCCCATTTAAAATAGAGATGAGAAGACATTTTTTTCTCTCTGAGGGTCAAAAGTCTGTGGAATTCTCTTCCCTGGAGAGCGGTGCAGGCAGGGTCATTGAATATTTTTAAGGCAGAGACAGATAGATTCTTTACTAACAAGGGAGTCAAAAGTTATTAGGGGTAGGCGGAATGTGGAGTTGAGGATCAGCCATGATCTTACTGAATGTCAAAGCAGGCTTGAAGGGCCAAATGGCCTACTCCTAATTCATATGTTCGTATGTTCACTCCTGGTAAGCCTCCTATGTTCTGCCTTCTGTAAACTTGAGGTAACCCAAAATTCTGCTGGTCTTGTCCTAACTTGCATCAAGTCCCATTCTCCCATTCTCTCTGTGCTCGCTGACCTCCATTGGCTCCTGGTTAAGCAATGTCTCTTGTTGGCCGCTTGAGCACTCCCGATCTTCATCACTGCACCATTGGCAGCCTTTCAGTTGCTTTTAATGTAGTAAAATGCCCCAAGGAGCTTCACGGGAACATAATCAGATAAAATGTGACACTAAGCCACAGAAGGAGATAATTAGAACAGATTGCCAAAAGATTGGTCAAAAATATATGTTTTAAGGAGCTTCTCAAAGGACAAAAGAGAGGCAGAGAGATTTAGGGAGACAATTTCCAGAGCTTAGGGCCTAGGCAAGGCCACCAATGCTGCAGCAATTAAAATCTGGGATGCATCAGAGGCCAGGATAGGAGGAGCAGAGAGATCTCGGAGGGTTGTAAGGCTGGAGGAGGTTACAGAGATAGAGAGGGGTGAGACCATGGGCAGCAATTTGATAACAAGGATGAGAATTTTACTATCAAGAGGCTGACCAGAGCCAGTGAAGTTCAGCGAAGGCAGGCATGATGAGTGTTGGGGACTTGCAAATTAAGATGCAGGCAGCAGGGCTTTGGATAGGCTGAAGTTTATGGAAAGTGGATGATTCCACCATGCTGTCTATACCTCTGCGTTTCACTGACAGCGCAAGCTCTCTCTAGCATATCAAATCGATAGCTTTTGTTACGTGCTCAGAAATGATTTTTCATTTGGAATAAACACAGGAATATTATTCAGAGTTAGTCCCTTTCGGCTGTGTCACATTGCAGAAATGGTTGGAAATCTGCAGCAAAGCTTGCCCAATGTTTTATGTCATCCTGCCAGCTCATCATCTGTTGCCATTGCTCTTGCTGTGTTTATGGTACAATTGACAACCAATTCTCGTGTGTGGAGTGGGAAGGCACTTTGTTTTCATCAAGTCATCATTACAATTCTAAAAGTCACCCTCGCATATTGCTGCACTTGTTCCATCTTTATTTATTGTTTATTTAACATGTTTATTTAAGACCTTTCTGTCTGTTCAGCTGGAATTTATAGGTAATTATCACGAACCATATTGTTGTCATAGTTAATCACAGAATGTCTTTATTCTGTGCTCTGTTGTGGGCAATTCTTACATCCTACGGGAGAATGAATGTTTCTGAGAGGTTTGGGGTGCCTGTGGGTCCTTTAACTCTTCAGGATCTGTTTTCAGTCCAATTGCGTGCAAGCTGTGATTATTTCCAGCATATAGGCAGAATTTTACATTCCCCCACCAGTGGGGTTGCTGGCCTGTAAATTTCCTCAGATGGTCTTCCTACCACCCTCCCGCCCACCCCAACCTGTTGGCAATTTTACAGAGCAACAGGCGAGACCTAGACCAGTCAGCCCACCTTTGTCTCAATTGAGGCCCTTGAGTGGGTAATTAATGACCACATAGAGTCATGTTTCCCACCTGGCCTCAATTTTCAGGCCCAACTATATCAATGACTTGAATGAAGGGACTGGATGTATGGTAGCTAAATTTTCTGATGGCACCAAGATAGGTAGGAAAGTAAATTGTCAAGAGGAGGTAAAGAGTCTACAAAAGGGATGTGCATTGGTTAAGTGAGTGGACAAGATTTGGTGGATGGAGTTTAATATGGGAAAATGTGAACTTGTCCCCTTTGGCAGGAAGAATAGAAAAGCAGGGCACTATTTAAATGGAGAGAGATTGCATAACTCGGTGGTACAGAGGGATCTGGGTGTATGAGTACATGAATCACAAAAAGTTAATATGTAAGTACAGTAAGTGATTGGGAAGGCAAATGGAATGATGTTGTTTATTGCAAGGGGAATGGAATATAAAAATAGGGAAGTTTTACTACAGCTGTACAGGGCCTTAGTTAGACTACATCTGGAGTACTGTACAGTTTTGGTCTCCTTATTTGAAAAAGGATATAATTGCATTAGAAGCGGTTCACAGAAGGGTCATGTGACTCATTCTTGGGCTCAAAGGCTTAACTTATGAAGAAAGGTTGAAGAGGTTGGGCCTACACCCATTGGAGTTTAGAAGAATGAGAGGTGATCATATTGAAACTTATAAGATCCTGAGGGGATTTGACAGGGCGGATATTGGGAGGTTGTTTCCTCTTGTGGGGGGAGACTAGAACTAGGGGACACAATTTAAGAATAAGAACACAAGAAATGGGAGCAGGAGCAGACCATATGACCCTTCGAGTCTGCTCTGCCATTCAATATGATCATGTCTGGTCTTGGGCTCCAATTCCACTTCCCTGTCTGTTCCCCATATCCCTTGATTCCCTGAAAGACCAAAAATCTGTCTATCCCAGCCTTAAATGTATTCAATGATGGAGCATCCACAAGGAGTCTCCTTTTTCAGACGGGGATAAGGAGAATTTTTTTTTCTCAAAGGGTTGTTAGCTTATGGAATTCTCTCCCCCAGAAAGTAGTGGAGGCTGGGTCATTGAATTTATCCAAGGCTCAGTTAGACAGATTTTTGAGAGACAAGGGAGTCAAGGGCTATGGGGGGGCAGACAGGAAAGTGGAGTTGAGACCACAATCAGATCAGCTATGACCCTATTGAATGGTATGGCAAGCTCAAATGACTGAATGGCCCACTCCGATTCGTAAGTCTTATGTTTCTATGTGTGTTCTTAACTGATCCATGCTGGATCCGTTTATATATTCTATCCTTTCATCCTGTATATCCTATATTCCTATGTTACTATTTACCTATCTTTCTATTAGCAAGTCCATGGGAATACCACCACCTCCTGGGTTCCCATCACTGTGATTTGGACATATGCAACTGTGCTTTCACTGGCGCTGGGTCAAAATTTTAGAATTCCATACCTGACACCATGTGGGAGCACCAGCACCACAGGAATTGCAGTGGTTGAAGAGAAAATCCCACCACCACATTTGCAGGCCAACTAAGGATGGCTATTGAATGGGGTCTTGGCAGTGTCACCACATCCCAAAAGTTCAGCACAAACCAAAAGTTAAGTTCGAATCATCCTAGTTTGTTTGATTTTACAGCAGTGAATTCACTCACTAAGCAAATCAAAGGAGTTGCTTCTCCAACTTTTGTTAAGAAAAGACACTCTATCCTGTCACAACTTTGCGTGTTTGAAAATGTGCCCTCACTTTCAATGAGTTAGTAGTTGCTGTAATCAGATCCTGACTGGTATGGTTTGAAAGCCATATATTACAATATGAAGTACAAAAATGCTAGCTAGTACTAAAAGCTCAATAGATTTACTGCTACATACTAGGGAAGATTTATAATGGGTCAGTTACACTTGGTAAGGAGCATAGAAACAAGAGGAGGCCATTCAGCCCCTTGAGCCTGTTACACTATTCAGTGAGAGCTGATTTGTATTTAGCTCCATGTAACTGCCTCGGGTCCATATCCTTTTATGCCTTTGCATAGCAAGATTCTATTAATGTTAGATTTAAAATGATTAATTGAGCTAGCATTGACTGCTTTTTGTGGGAGAGAGCTCCACACTTATACCATCCTTTACATGAAGAGCTTCTCTCCTGAATGGCCTGCTTCTGATTTTAAGGTTATACCCACTTGTGGCATAGACTCTCCCACAAGCAACAAACGTTTCTCTCCATCCTTCCTATCATTTCCTTTCAAAATCCTAAAAACTTCAATCGAATAGACCCAGATACCAGGGAATACAAGCCTAGATTATGGCCAGAAACTTCGGGTCGGCGTGAGGGACGCACACCCGACATGTAAAATGATGCGCGGTGATGTCGGGCGTGCGTCCCGACGTCACCGCGTGTCATTCAGATCTTCAGTTCGGTGGGCGCACACCGGAGTCGGCTGCGTGCCTACCCAAGCCCGCTCCCACCCAGCCCCCACCGACGGGGAGAAAACTCTCCCCGCAATCTCTCCTCCAATTCTAACTCTTGGAGGCCTGGTGGTGCAGGATCCTCCCCCCAATGGGGGGGGGGGGGTTGCGCGGGAGCGGGCAGGTTCCCGTTCGGGGGCGTGCCGCCATTTTACATGGGCGGGCCAATTAAGGCCTGCCTAGAGTGACTTCCATCAGGAAGCGCCATGCGCTCCCTGTGCGGGCTGGTGGGGGGGATTCCCTGAACCGGAAGTTTGCTCTTTTGCACATGCGCATGAAAGAGTGCACGGATCACCCTGAGGCTAAGTGCTGCCCCAGGGAGATCGGCTCAGGTTTCGAACAGTCAATAAAGAGAGAAAAAAATTACTGACATGTCCCCTCATGTGGCACTGTCACATGGGCTGGGGCATGTGAATTTCTTTTATTTAGGCATTTAATACAAATTTTAATACCCTCACGAAACCTCATCCTGCTCACAGATGAGGCTTCATGTGTTTTCAGAAGCCCACCTGGGCTCCCGTACTTTATTAATGGCCTTAAGTGGCCGTTGACACGTCGGCCTGGAAATGTAAATGACATGGGGTGATGTCGGGACGCCCGCCCACGTCCATTTTACGCCTTGGCGAGCGAGCCCCGCCTTCCACTCGCCGACCGGAAGATGCAGCCCCTGGTCTTAAGCAGCCCCTGGGGATCGAAGATGACTTGCTTCCACTCTGATTTGATGGGTTCTGAGATGGCTGATAAGGCCAATGTGCGATCTGCAGACTCTGCCGCGTGCAGGGCCGGTGGTACTTGAAGGGCTGGGTAAATGGGTTGTTTGGAGGTTTTATGTGCACCCTCCAACACCTCAACTTTACCTCTCCATGCTCCTGATTATGCCTGTTGATGTGCTCAGTGCCTTCCTGAATGAACCTTCTCCATTTTGGGCGGTCACAAACCAGGGACTCCCATGAGTCAGCGGGTATATTTGACCTCTTCACGGATGTTTTGAGGACATCCCTAAAATGTTTCCTCTGTCCTTCTGGGAGTCTCCAGTTATGACCGAATTCCAAGTAGGAAGCAGAGAGTTGGAGCCCGGGTAACATTCTGGTGAATCCACACCGCACTAATTGCAAGGCCAGTATATCCTTTTAATGTTGTGATGCCCAGAACTATACCAGTGTCAGAAAAACAGACAATGCTGGAAAAACTCAACAGGTCCGGCAGCATCTGTGGAGAGAGAAACAGAATTAACGTTTCGAGTCCGTATGAATCTTCAGAGCTCTGAAGAGAAGTGGAAATGTGATGAAATTTATACTGTTCAAAGGGGGAGGGGCAGGTGCAGCTGGATGAAGGCCAGCGATAGGTGGGGACGAAGGAGGGATTGACAAAGCTGTCATGAACTAAAGGACAAAGGGAGTGTGAATGGTAGTGGTTAGTGCTAAAAAAGGTGCTGATAGTGGCATAAAGGTAAGAATGCAGAGTGTGATAATAGCAGAACAAGGGTAGCATTGTGTGAAAGAACATCATGGAACAAGTAACAGAAGTCCCTGTGGGGGATGAGGTGGGGAGAGGGGGCAGTAGTGGGGAAACAAAGGATAGAAAATGGGATAGAAGGGGGGATAAAACCATGAATAAATGAATTAAAATAAAATAAAAATGGACAAAAAATAAAAATGTCTACTGAATCTGCTGCTCCCAATGCAGTTTCCTCTACACTGGAGAGACCATACGCAGACTGGGTGACCGCTTTACGGAACACCTTCGGTCTGTCCGCAAGCATGACCCAGACCTCCCTGTCGCTTGCCATTTCAACACTCCACCCTGCTCTCATGCCCACATGTCTGTCCTTGGCCTGCTGCATTGTTCCAGTGAAGCTCAACGCAAACTGGAGGAACAGCACCTCATCTTCCGACTGGGCACTTTACAGCCTTCCGGACTGAATATTGAGTTCAGCAACTTCAGATCATGAACTCTCTCCACTATCCTCACCCCTTTTTAATCCCTTTTTTTCTACATTCATTTTTGTTTTTTGTCCATTTTTATTTTATTTTCATTCATTTATCCGTGGTTTTATCCCCTTTTTTATCCCCCGTTCTATCCCATTTTCTATCCTTTGTTTCCCCACCACTGCCCCCTCTCCACAGCGACCCCCCCCCCCCCCCACCACCCCCCCAACAGGGACTTCTGTTACTTGTTCCATGATGTTCTTTCACACAATGCTACCCTTGTTCTGCTATTATCACACTCTGCTTTCTTACCTTTATGCCACTATCAGCACCTTTTTTTAAGTACTGACCATTACCATTAACAATCCCTTTGTCCTTTAGTTCATGTCATCTTTGTCAATCCCTCTGGCCTTCTATCCAGCTCCACCTTCCCCGCCCCCTTAAACAGTATAAATTTCATCACATTTCCACTTCTCTTCAGAGCTCTGAAGAAGAGTCATACGGACTCGAAACGTTAACTCTGTTTCTCTCTCCACAGATGCTGTCAGACCGGCTGAGTTTTCCCAGCATTTTCTGTTTTTGTTTCAGGTTTCCAGCATCCGCTTTATTTTGCTTTTAACCATACACAGTGTTCCAGATTTGGTGTGACCAGGGCTTTAGACTGAATAAAATAGTGTCTGGTTTTGATAGTCCAGGATTCTGATTTGACAAATTGAGTTGATTTTATTTTCTTATTAAATTTCAGCATAACAGATTGCTATTGCTAACTCATGCTGAGCGAATAAATAGAGCCTTCTATCTGATTATGTATAGATATTTGAAGTGAATTCCAGCTCTCAAACTCCAACTTTTAACCTGTTGAGTACCCAATTCAATGCTTCTGATAGCTTCAAAAATGGATTAACCAGCCCTTGTATCCTGTTTGCTGTTTGTTGGGCTCAAATAGGTTGCATCACCACTTAAAGACAGTAGACTGAATTTTCAGGATCCTGGGGGCTTGACCCCCCCACCATCTGAAGAGTCGGTGGGGAACACATCACCGCCAACTCCAGCAGTCCCGATGCCATATTACGCTCTAACGACCGTTGATTGGCATAAGGTGGGTCTTCCGCCTCTCACTCGGGATGAAGTCCCGCCTTGGAGACTGATTGGCCGGCAGCTCTGCGGTCCCTCCAGGCACAGCGCTGCAGTGGCTGGAAGAGGCACTGCAGGGAGCTGCCTGAAACTAAGTCCTGGGACCCGGAGGACAAGGTAAGTGGCAGGGGTCCCAGGGCGGGGAAGGTAGGTAATGCCTGGGAGGCAGGGATCAGGAGGGGGGAGGTCGGGATCTCGGGGGATAGGCTGGGTGGGGAGGGAGATCCAGATGTCACCGGGCCTTAAAGGGAGGGCATACCCAGGCAGAATGGGTCTCCTGATGGAGGCAGCTCGCCCCCACCCATCGCTTCCCGTCCAAGGTCCAACGATCTTTATTTCCGGCCTTCCACCACCTCCCCTCCCCCCGCTTCGGTGAGCTGCCATCCACCTGCCAGCCTAAAAATTAAGGCTGGCCAGGAAATGGCCCTTGAGTGTCTATTAAGTGGCCACTTCAGGGCCTTTATTGGGGCAAGGGTGGGCTTCCTGTCTGAGGCCCTGCCCGTCCCAGCGTAAAATCGTGACCTGGTCGGGGCGGGCGAGAACCCCAAAAGGATCCTGTCCATGCAATTTCACACTTCCCCCCACCCCACCTCAGAACCCGCCAGGGGGAAGTGTACGTCAAAGTTATTGCTGAATAGAGAGACTTGTTGCTGAAGCTTTTCACCTTCTACTCCAGGACAAACACAAGAATGTCAAATTTCAAACGATCACAACAATTTATACAGAGTTAACGTTTCGAGTCCATGTGACTCTTCTTCAGAGCTAAAGAGAAGTGAAAATGTGATGAAATTTATACTGTTTAAGGGGTGTGGAGCATGTGAAGCTGGGTAGAAGGTCAGTGGTAGGTGGGGGCAAAGGAGAGATTGACAAAGATGTCATGAACAGTAGGACAAAGGGGTGTTAATGGTAGTGGTACTGGCTAAAGGAGGTGCTGATGGTGGCATTAAGGTCAGAAAGCAGAATGTGGCAATAGCAGGACAAGGGTAAGCACTCTGGAAAGACCAACATGAACAAGTGACAGATGGCCCTTGTGGGGGTGAGGGGAGGGGACGGTGGTGGGAAAAAAGATCAAAAATAGGATAAAAGGTGGGGATAAAACAATGAATAAAAATGAAAATAAATATTAAAAATAAAAATATGTAGATAAAAAATAAATATTAAAAAATAAAAATGAATATTGAAAAAGGATAAAAAAGGGGTGGGGATGGAGGAGAGAGTTAATGGTCTGAAGTTGTTGAACTCAATGTTAAGCCCAGAAGGCTGTAAAGTGCCTAGTCAGAAGATGAGGTGCTGTTCCTCCAATTTGCACTGGGCTTCACTGGAAAATTGCAGCAAGCCAAGGACAGACATGTGGGCATGAGAGCAGGGTGCAGTGTTGAAATGGCAAGCGACAGGAAGGTCTGGGTAATGCTCGCGGACAGACCGAAGGTGTTCTGCAAAGCGGTCACCCAATCTGCGTTTGGTTTCTCCAATGTAGGGGAAACCGCATTGGGAGCAGCGAATGCAGTCGACTAAATTGAAGGAGGTGCAAGTGAAGTACTGCTTCACCTGAAAGGAGTGTTTGGGCCCTTGGACAGTGAGGAGGGGGGAGGTAAAGGGGCAGGTGTTGCACCTTCTGCGGTTGCATGGGAAGGTGCCGTGGGAGGGGGTTGAGGTGTAGGGGGTGATGGAGGACTAAAAACGATTTCAAGTGGTGTACTAGGACAGCCAGTTTCACACAGCAAGATTTCGCACAGAGCAAATCAGGTCTGCTGATGCTAGCTGCAGCAGAAGTGTTGGCCTGGAGAATGAAAGAATTATTTGATATTCTGTGATTAGTATGATGGAATCTCTTAACTGCATTAGGAAAGTCAGACTCACCTGAAAGACAACATCTTCAACAATGCTGCACTCCTATGGTATTGCACCTAAATGCTAGCCTAGATTACATGCTAAAGTAGGGCTTGAACCCCCCTCCCAAACTTCTGAGTCAGAGGCAAGTGGCATATCCATTGAGTCACAGCAAACCCTTAAAGTTAAGGGAAGCTGCCTGGGCATTTTTAAAAACTAACCCTGACTGAACAATTTCCATCCCAATTGAAACTGGTCTCACATGTAACTATTAAAAACTCTCCTGGCTGGTTATATACAATATTGCTGAGAATTAGACTACCTTACATTTCTGTTTTATGAACACAGCCACGTTCACTGCCATGTGTGAGAGAGCAATGAGGTTTCTGCTCAAGGCAGCTACAGCACCCCTTCAACAATTGGCTTAAACCACAGAAACAATTTCACTGCATGCGTTTGCTATTATTGCTGTTTATTAAGTATAATGATTTTGTTTTAGAAAATAATGATCTTCCACTTCTGGGTTACTGCTCATTCTGTGAGAATGTGGGTGGTTCATAAGAGAACCTTTGTTCTATCTTTGGCCACTTATTTCACAGTTGGATTTATTTAGAGCATAAATGATCTTTGGTTGGTTTCTAACTGATTTTGCATGGCATTGCATAGAATTCGCAGCACTGAAACAGGCCATTCAGCCCAACTTTTTTTATTCTTTCATGGGATGTGAACGTCGCTGGCTAGGCCAGTATGTATTGCCCATCCCTAATTGCCCTTGAGAAGGTGGTGCTGAGCTGCCGCCTTGAATTGCTGCAGCCATGTGGTGTAGGTACACCCACAGTGCTGTTAGGAAGGGAGTTCCAGGATTTTGACCCAACGACAGTGAAGGAACGGCGATATATTTACAAGTCTGGATGGTGAATGGCTTGGAGGGGAACTTGCATCAGCTACCCTTGTCCTTCTAGGTGGTAGAGGTCACAAGTTTGGGAGGTGTTGTCGAAGGAGCCTTGGTGAATTGCTGCAGCACAACTTGTAGATGGTACACACTGCTGCCACTGTGCGTTGGTGGCAGAGGGAGTGGATGTTTAAGGTGGTGGATGGGGTGCCAAAGAAGCAGACTGCTTTGTCCTGGATGGTGTCAAGCTTCTTGAATGTTGTGGGAGCTGCGCTCGTCCAGGCAATTGGAGAGTATTCCATCACACTCCTGACTTGTGCCTTGGAGATGGTGGACAGGCTTTGAGGAGCCAGGAGGTGAGTTACTTGTTGCAGGATTCCCAGCCTCTGACCCGGTCTTGTGGCTGTAGTATTATTATGGCTGGTCAGTTAAATTTCTGGCCAATGGTAACCCTCAGGAACTCATTCATGCCGGTATTTATTCTCCATGAGCCTCCTTGCAACTCTCCCTCCCCCTTCATCTCACTCTATCAGCAAATCCTTCTCTTCCTTTCTTCCTCATATGTTTATCTAGATTCCCCTTAAATGAATCTCTGTTATTCATCTCAACCATTCCCTGTGGTAGTGAGTTCCACGTTCTGGGTAAAGAGATTTCTCCTGAATTCCTTATTGGATTTATTAGTGACTATCTTACATTTATGACTAATGGATCTTCTCTCCCCATAAGCATCTGACTCTATTTTTCAATAATTTCTGCTTACCCCCACTGGTGCTGAAGTGGTCAAGATTTATTAAAGCCTAAGAGGTAAATTAGCAGCAGCAAAAACCTTGTGGTTTTTCCAAATACAGTTGGACATTCTGATGGGAGAATTGGAATACTTGAGTGATGAATCTTAATGCGATGACTGACTTTCACTTATTTGATGAATTTGATCCCAGCTAATAAGCCTTAATAGCCTGGGTTCCCAAATGCTCGAACCAGCCAGTATCCAAATAGTGGAGAGGGGAAAGACATTCTACACCTCCATTAGACAGCACTCCACCAGAATTGATATTGTAAGATGGAGAGGTTCACTCAAAACACAGGCCAGAATTTTCCCATTGGCTTGCGGGGGCGGGGCCCAGAGGCCCGCGCATAAAACGATGCGCAGTGACGTCGGGCGAGCGTCCCAACGTCACCACACACCATCGCGATATTTCGTTGGGCGGGCGCGCATTGATGTCTGATGCACGCCCGCCATTAATTAACGGGCCACGTAAGGCCCTTGAGGCGCCAATCAACTGCGATTTTTCGGCGTCCGTGCAATCTTCGGGTCGGTGTATGGGCAGGCGGGTAGGACACATTTGTATACGCCTCATCCACGAGCGGGATAAGAGAGCTCACTGGGGTCACGAGTGTGCTCTGTCAAATATTGATGTTTCAAAGTTATTGAAACTTGCCTGTGTGACCTGCAATACTTCAAAACACATACCAGCTGCT
Source organism: Cetorhinus maximus (assembly GCF_964194155.1). NCBI lineage: Eukaryota > Metazoa > Chordata > Chondrichthyes > Lamniformes > Cetorhinidae > Cetorhinus > Cetorhinus maximus. Next base: position 178,723,019 of record NC_135880.1, read on the forward strand.
TTGTCTGGACTCACAACCTTCGGTCAGCACTCTGCAGTGAGCAATCTTTTTTGGGCCTGCAGGTTTCAGGAAGCCTTCCCTTAGCCTGGGAATGGAAGCTGAACTGTCCACTGGAGGCAGCTCCTCAGAGGAGGAAGGGGGAGGAGGCCAGGAGTGCACATTCAGCCTCCAGGGGAGCCACCTTTGGAGGGACAGGCGCAGGCACAATGGGCGCAGGGCCAAGAGGTAGTCCAAAGCGGAAGGGGCCGCAGACGACGCCACTATTCTGCTGCCAGGGTTTACAGGTGGCGAAGCAGCTACCTCGATATGTCTGAGGTGCAGTGCCGAAGGAGGCTCTGTCTCTCAAGGGAGACAGTCACCTCCATCTGTCAGATGCTGAGGCCTGAGATCTCCGCTAACTGTGTGGGTGGATACCCCATGCCCGTGTCTCTAAAGGTCGGTTGCCCTCAACTTCTATGCCTCTGGCTCCTTCCAGGGGTCGGTGGGTGATCTTTGCGATGTCTCCCAATCAGCTGTCCACACTTGTGTCAAGCAGGTTGCGCTCAGTTCAGACGTGCATTGACCTTCATCCACTTCTGTTGGGACGAGGCAAACCAGACACAGCGAGCCAGAGGCTTTGCGGCCATTGCTGGCTTTCCCCGCGTCCAGGGTGCAACAGACTGTACATATGTGGCCATCAAGGCACCAGCAGGTGAGCCCGGTGCCTTCATCAACAGGAAGGGCTTCCACTCCATGAACGTGCAGATAGTGTGTGATCACAGGATGTTGAATCTATAAGTCTGTGCAAGGTACCCAGGCAGCTCCCATGACGCCTACATCCTCAGACACTCCCAGGTGCCGGGGCTCTTCAGTGCTCCAGCCCGGCTTGATGGATGGCTGCTGGGTGACAAGAGCTATCCCCTCAGAAGGTGGCTCATGACGCCTCTCCGCCATCCAAGAACAGAGGCTGAGCAGTGGTACAATAGGAGCCACACCTCCACAAGGGCTGTGGTGGAGAGAACTCAAGATGCGTTTCCGATGCCTGGACCGCTCCAGTACCCCCCCAGATTGTGTGTTGGTGATAGTGGTTGCATGCTCTGCTCTCCACTATCTTGCGCTGGAAAGGGGGGACACGGTGGACGATGAAGACGTTGACGCAGTGGCTGTGGCTGCACACGATGACTCCAGCAGCGAGTCCGAGGATGAGCATGCACAGGGAAATGCTGAGGGGGTAGACGCTGACCCGGGCATACTCCAGGGAGGCAGGGTCATCCGGGAGGCTTTAATCCAACGAATCTTCAGTAGCACACCACAGATAGACCTCCAGGACAAGCCTGGGCTGCAGGCTCCATACTCAATACCTAAGTGCAAAATCTGCCTGGTTAGGAACATTAACTAAGGGCCTTGTTAATAAAGCTGAATGTCCCACAAAACACTCAGAACATTTTTGGAAACTATCCACCTGCAGAAGAAAAGAGGCACCCTCAGCCATGGTGACATATCTGAATTTAATATCAGGCAAAGAAACTTTAGGAAACAAAATGACAAAGGTGTTAAAGATCACACCAACTCATAAAAACCTCATTCTGGGCCAACACAAAAGCACCAGTGATAAACCCGTGGTGTGCCTAAGGTGCCTTATATTTACATTTTCGGGTGCTACATCTTGGTGCTGCCCCATCGCTAGGAGTGGCATCTGAGACAGCCTGCTGACTCTACTGTCCTGTTGGCCTCAATGACCTTGGCGGTCGTCCTCTGGCCCATTGAGCCTGTGCTGGCCCGGCCTGGGAGGGAGCTGCCAGTTCTACAGCTGGCATCTCTCCAGTTGTCGCAGTCTCACTGGATGAAGCGGTCACTGGGAGAGGGGCAGAGGAGTTGCTGCCCTCATCTGAAGCACCCTGAGAGGAGCTCACAGAGGTGACAGGCAGCTGCTGCACCGATGTGAGGTCACTTCAAACCTCCCTACTCACCGTGGATCGATGAGCACTGAGCTAGGATACTTGGTGCCCAGACCATCTCCCACACTGGCACTGACCAGCTGAGGTCAATGCCGATGTGAGGGCTTGCTGATCCGAGCGCATCCTCAGGAAGCCTTGATGGGTCTCCTGGAGGAGCCTCTCCATGAGAGTCGCCACTGTCTCCATGGAGGACGCATGGCGCTCGGACATTTGGCTCATTGCTTCGGCGATAGTCCGCGTAGACTCCTCCAGCACGGACACCAAGCCAAGCAGAGCCTCATGTATCCCCCAAGATGCTCCCACACACCCGGCCGCACTTCCAGACCCTGCTACGACTCCAGAGGCACATCATCAGGCACCGACCATGGGCACTCTCTGTCTCTGCCAGCTCCTTCAGCGACTGTGAAGTGCCCTCACCTCTGTGCCCTGGGACACTAGCCGATGTTCTAATTCCCACCGAGATGCTAGTATCTGCGCTGGTGCCTGCCTGGCAGAGATGCTGTGACGCTGGTGAGACTTCAGGGCCCTCAGGTGTGAGAGGGGGCCTCTGCTGCTCCTCCTCCCGGCCCTGCTCCACTGATGCTGAAAGGAAGAACAAGGACATTTGATTAGCTAACGTGGAGACAATGTCAATGTGCATCCCTGTCCCCTGGATCATCATGTGCTCATCCTTCCATAAGCAATGGTCAAGCCATGTCGCAAACTTCAAACACTGAACATTCAGCACTGCCATGGCTGTTGGGAGAACAATGCTAACCTCACCGCTGGGCAAACATACCTGCCCGTGGCACCCCAACCTCACCGACATCGGTGGATCTGGGTGCATGGCGCCTCTCCAAATCTAGGGCCTCCTGCTCAAAGTGGCTGAGAATCGCTAAACTGGGCCAGCCCGCCACCAGTCCTCACCTGCTTGGCGGCATTATGTGCATTCTTCTCCTGAAAAGGAGGGAAGAGCATTGATTAGTGCTACTTGTACCTGGACTCTCATCGCGCACGGCCCACCCCAACCAGAGTGGGACATTGCAGGGCTCCAGTGTCTCCTCACTCCGCTGCTGTCGAACACTCACACAAAGATGCTGGGCCTGCTCCCCACTCCCCCAGCCCCTTGGCCAAATGCTGCCTACATCACATTAGGCACCTTACGGTCTAACCTTCCATAGCAAGGAGGCACGAGCACGTGGAGTGCAGAGGGCAGCAGATCAATTGGTGCCAACGACACCTTGAAGCTCCCCTCCCAGCGTCATCACCCTGACTTTGACATGTCCTGGAGTTCCAGCACAGGGCCTGGTGCAACTCCTACTGGTTGCCCCAAAACAGTCATGTGGGTCTCCATGTACCACTTGCTGCGGGGGCAGAACCCATCTCTTCACCACCCTCTCAGGCTGACTTCGGTATGGGCAATATCTGCTGGCCCACCCAGCGAAGGACACATGCCATCAATGATCCAATGCAGTCACTACACTCAGACTTGGGGGAGCTGGCAGCAGGGGGGTAAAGCCGACCTGCTGGGTTAAGTGCCCAATGCCAACATTGTCCTCACCCTTCCCGAGCGCAACAAGTCGTTGAAGCGCTTGCGACACTGGACCCAGGTGCACCGCACCATATCGCGGGAGCTCACCACCTCCGCCACCTCCTCCCAGGCACGTTTGGTCATGTTGGGGGGGGCCTCCTGCTCCCATCCTGGGGACCAGCACCTCCCGTTGTGCTGCCACCTCCTTGAGGAGGGCAGCAAGGCAATCATGCGAAAAACAGTGCCTCCCTGCCCTACCCTCCTGTCTGGCCTGCTCACCAGCAGCGCTCTGGGGAGCCCTTCCACTGGCCGTGATTCGTAGCTTTTGAAAGGCTGCAGCAACTTTTTAAAACAGGCCGCCGGGTCGCCATGGGACCTAGTGGTCATTGAAGTCCTGCCACCGCCCACCCGCTCCAATTGTCCTTGGGAGCCGGGATCCACGCTGGGTGGGTCTTAATTGGCCCGCCCACGTAAAATGGCAGCGCGGACCTGAACGCGGGCAGCGAACGGGTCTGCGCCCGCTCCCGCTCCGCACCACCCTCCCCCACCCCCCGCCAACCAGAAAATTCTGCCCACAGAATTTTAAGCCAATAATGTTGTGACCAGGTGAGGATGAGTGCGTCCCCCCACTTCTATCTAGCTGCCTCGGTTGGTTGCAACAAAGGTTTTAAAAATTTCTTTTACCTGTAAATGCTTTCTCCAATCCAAATGTACTTACTTGATAGGAAGGAGCCAATCAAACTAGGTTTTCTTGAGTCAAAGAAAGAGTAAGTTTATTAGTTACTAAACCCAAGAAAAAATAATAAAGACTCTATATATATACGCACACACACATACACACACAGAGATATCAGAAGTAAGAAAGTTAGAGTCCAATAAAAGTTCAAAGAATATATGATTTAAGTCCATTACTTGTCTTCGAGGGGTAGATTGTTTAATGTTGTGGCCGTTTGAAGTTTTATGGTTTTCTGTAGAATTATGGAATTGACTTTGTTCAGGACTGCACTTTGTTGAAGAGACCCTTGTAGCTTCCAAAGAGCAAAGACAGAAAGGGAGAGAGATCTTTCCTGCTCTTTTCCATCTAAAAGCATGACTGATATGTTTCTTTCTCCTCCTCCTCCTTGTTCTTTCTTATTCTGCTTGGCAGAACCAGTTTTTAAAACTCCTCTTTGTATATTCCCGGAAGAGAATTTGATTAGCATGTCTTGTATTCATTGTTGTAGACCAGGTAATCCCACTTTTTGAACTTTTCATCTCTGAAACCTTTGACACACATCAAGATATAAATCAACAAAACATGGGGGTTATTTCGTCCTCCACAGGAGGCTTTGAATGTCTAATAAGTTTCTGATCAAAGTCCAGCATTTTGCATTTTTAATGCCTTCCTTTCAAGAGTGTCCCTGTTTGATTTGGACCTGGACACCCTCCAGGTGTGAAATTCCATGTAACAGGTCTGCAGTATAATTCAAGTGGTCAACTTTACAGTATCATCCATCAGGTGACTCATGGCAGCAATTTTTTGATCAGTGTCTTTTCTTGTAGTTTTTTGAGAACAGGTCTTCTTTAAACAGTTCAATACGTCTGTGGTTAGCTGGTGAAGTTGTAGGTAGCTCTCACTCTGTCACAATTTCCTGTCATCGTGACAATAACTCTGTGAATTACCTTTTAATGGACTGAATGACCTTCTCTATGTCCAGATATCCAATGTTTCCAGGATGGACTTCATTTTTGCAGATCTCCAAAACCGCAAAATCATGGCTCCTCATCTATATGCAGTAGAGGCCTGGCTAATGCTCTGGGACATGAGTTCAAATCCCACCACAGCAGATGGTGGAATTTAAATCCAATTAATAAATCTGGAATCTAATGGTAATGGTGACCATCAAGCTATCATTGATTGTTGTAAAAACCCACCTGCTTCACTAATGTCCTTACCTGGTCTGGCCTTCATATGACTTCAGGCCCACACGCTTAACTTCCCTCAGTTCAAGGGCAATCAGGGATGGGCAACAAATGCTAGCATTGCCAGCAGGAAAGAATAAATGCAGGAAAATGACATCTTGATAATCGCTTCATAGGAGCAATTATCAAAAGCAAATTTGAAATTATACCACATCAGGAGATATTAGGAGAAGTGATTAGCAGCTTGATCAAAGAACGTCTTAAAGGAGGAGACAGAGAGAGAGGCAGAGAGGTGTAGGGATGGAATTCCAGAGCATAGGACCTAGGCAACTGAAGGCACAGCCGCCAATGGTGAAGTGAATAAAATTGGGGGATGTGCAAAAGGCCAGATGTTGAGGAGTGCAGAGATCTTGGATGGTTGTGAGGCTGGAGGTGGTTACAGAGAAGGAGGGGTGAGGCTATGGAGGGGTTTGAACACAAAGATGAGAACTTTGAATGTTGAACCACAAACCTCCTCTCAATAGCTACTCCCACAGAGACATGTGCTTTTTTGTAGCACTCCTCTGTTGCTGTACAAATCACTCTCAATGTGGTCATTATCCATTGAGAAGGCTCAGGCTATGTCAGCCACATCCATCTCTTGTCTTAAAAGCAAAAAACTGCGGATGCTGGAAATCCAAAACAAAAACAAAAGTACCTGGAAAAACTCAGCAGGTCTGGCAGCATCTGCGGAGAGGAGCACAGTTAATGTTTCGAGTCCGAATGACCCTTCAACAGAACCTCATCTCTTGTCTTGACCTTCTACTTCAAAGACCCCAGGGAGGTCCAAACCTCGAGTACTGGGACTCTTTTCTCTACAAAAAAAGAAGCAGTGAGGTGATCAGATAGAGCTCTTTAAAATTATACTTTTTTTGATAAGCATTGAAATGAAGAAGATACTTCCACTGGATGGTCAGAAATATGATTGTCACTATTGGATAGTGAAGGCAGGAGAAACTTCTTTACCCAGAGAGTGGTGAGAATGTGGAACTTGCTACCACAGAGTTGAGGTGAGTAGTATTGATGGATTTAAAGGGAAGCTAGATACGTAGACGAGGGAGAAAGGAATAGAAGGATGGGATGAGATGAAGTAGAGTGGGAGGAGGCTCGTGTGCAGCATAAACACCAGCATGGACCACCTGGGCCAAATGGTCTGTTGCTGTGCTGTGGACTCTTAATTCTATGTAGCTACAAACATGGCCAATGTAAAAGCAAGGGTTTGCGGGCCCTGATCATATTTTTGTCAGCACAATCAGTGAGTGGATTGCAAGAAGGATCAAGGAAATTTGGAGAAATAGGTTTCAGAGTGGAAAACCATCATAAATGGTTTCCATTTTGCTGTCAAAATATTTACTTGTCCCAAATGGATGCTAAAGTTATTCCAACAGCAGTGTGGAAATTCTCGGTCTGTATCTGCAATGGATAAAGTACAGGAATAAATCAGTGGCTACTGTTTGTCTAATTTCACCAGAGTTTTTGCCATTCACCCATTGATGTCCACCTCGATATTAAATTTCTCATCCTTGGCTTCAAATTCATCCATGGTCTTTCCCCTCCCTATCTCAGTCATCTCCCTCGCCCCTATAACCCTCCGAGGCCATGCTCCTCTAATTCTGGTCTCTTGAGCATTCCCAATTTTAAACGCTCCACCATTGGCAGCCCGTGCCTTCAGCTGCCTAGGCCCTAAGTTTTGGAATTCCCTCCTGAACCTCTCTGCCCCTCTACCTCTCTTACCTTCTTGAAGACGGGCCTTTAAACCTACCTGTCTGGCCGGGCTTATGCCCAGCTGGTCAGTCTCCTTATGTGGCTTGGTGTCAAATTTTGTTTGATAACGCTCCTTTCGAGAACCTTGGAATGTGAAAAGTGCTCTATAAATGCAAGTTGATGCTGCTGTAGTCGATATTACAGCAGTAGATCAGCAGAACTCCTGTGGAAATGTCTCCACCCCACCCGATGCTAGTTTGTTTGCTGGTAGCCATCTCAGGAATATTGGTAGCCCAAGGCCCATTGTCCTGAGTGACCTTAGCCAACCTTTCAACTGTTCCTTCTACAGTCTTCACAACCTCAATAGTTATCTCCATTAAGTGTGAAAAATAAAGCTAAAAATAGCATTGCCATATAGAGATTAAAATTTCATTTCATTTAATTGATGCAAAACCTTTGCTCTGCTTTCTGTAGTTGGATATTAATGTAGGCTTTCAAGAGCAGAAGGAAGAATTTCTCTTTGTAGAATCAATATCTACTTGGGCTTCTCATCTGAAGCCCAGTAGCATAATTAATAATTTGACAGCTCAATGCTGCTAGGTCACTGTGAATTTCAATCCCAAACTGACCTGAGCTATTGTGAACCAGGTCATTAAAATAACTTATTAAAGTGAAATTTCTCAGATTTAATCTCTCTTTGGTAAACGTACTTAATGCAAATTATCTTCTAAATAGCATTTTCATTCATAGGATGTGGGCATTATTCATTGCCCATGTTCAGAGGGCATTTAAGAGTCAACCTGTTGTGGGTCTAGAGTCACACATAGGCCAAACCAGGTAACAATCAGCAATGGCTCTTTGTCATTGTTAGACTTTTTTAACTCCAGATTTTTATTAAATTCAAATTCCACCATCTGCTGAGGTGGGATTCAAACCATGAGCATTATCCTGGGTCTGTTGATTACTAGTCAGTGACAATACCACTATGCCACCACCTCCCCCTAATTTAACTTAGCATTCCCCGGCTCACTTGGATATTTTAAGTGCATGATATGTTTAGCTGGAAAGCTTACAACCATCAGGAAAAGCTGAAGAGGCCAGAGTTCCTTTCTATAGAAAAGGAGAGCCTGAGGGGTGACTTGCTAGAGGTCTTCGAAATTATGAAGGGGTTCAATAGCATCAACAAATTGTGTGTTTTCATTTGTGAGGGAGACCAAAAAAACTGGGGTCCATCAATATAAGAGGGTCACTAATAAATCCCATTGGGAATTCAGGAGAAACCCAGAGAGTAGTGAGAATGTGGAAGTCGCTACCACAAGGAGTGATTGAGGCGAATAGTTTTGGTACATTTTTAAGCGAAAGCTAGATAAATATATGAGCGAGAAAGGAATAGAAGGCTACACTGGTAGGGTGAGAGGAGGCTCCATGTGGAACATAAGCACCAGCATGAACCAGCCGGGTCAGATGCCCTGCTTCTGTGCTGTAAATTCAATATATCTCCATGTGATGCAGCTGCAGATCAGGTTTGATGAGGCAAAAAAAAAAACACATTTTTCAATTTTTCATCATTTTCATCTCTCTATTCACACCCGACCCCCTGCAACACACCACCGCCGCCCACCCCCCCGCCCCCATCTTGCCCACCCCTTCCTTATATTATTGGATGCAAATCCCTTTGCCACAAAAAGCCCTCCAAAAACAATGGAACTAAAATATGCAAATTAATTCTGTCAGCCAGACTCGAGTAGTGTGCAGCTTGATTTGGAGAAAGAGGATTCTGAGCAATTTCTGGAATAATTTCATCCTAAATACTGTGAGAACCTCTTATCGCTGGAAACATTTCAGAAACCATTTGTTTTTTCAAACTCAGGTCATCAGGGTGAGTTAGCAAATCATTTCCTTTGATTTATTTACCACTTGTGATCCTTGAATTCAAATCCAAAAGAGGAAAACATTTAATACGAACACACATGCGAACATACGAATTAGGAGCAGGAGTAGGCCACTCGGCCCCTCGAGCCTGCTCCGCCATTCAAAAAGGTCACGACTGATCTAAATGTAACCTCAACTCCACATTCCTGCCTACCCTTGATAACCTTTCACCTCCTTGTTAATCAATAATCTATCTAGCTCTGCCTTAAAAATATTCAAAGACTCTGGTTCTACTGCCTTTTGAGGAAGAGAGTTCCAAAGACTCACAACCCTCTGAGAGAAAAAAATTCTCCTCATCTCTGTCTTAAATGAGCGACTCCTTATTTTTAAACAGTGACCCCTAGTTCTAGATTCTCCCACAAGAGGAAACATTCTCCACATCCATCCTGTCAAGATCCCTCAAGATCCTAAAGGTTTCAACGAAGGCACCTCTTACTCTTCTAGATTCCAGTGGATACAAGCCTAACCAGTCCAACCTTTCTTCATAAGACAACCTGCCCATTCCTGGTATTAGTCTAGTAAACCTTCTCTGAACTGCTTCTAATGCATTTACATCCTTAAATAAGGAGACCAATACTGTACACAGTGCTCCAGATGTGGTCTCACCAATGTCCTGTACAACAGAAGCATAACCTCCCTACTTTTGTAATCAAAACCCCTCACAATAAATGATAACATTCTAGTTGCTTTCCTGCTGTACCTGCATACTAACCTTATATGATTCATGCACCAGAACACCCAGATCCCTCTGAATCTCAGAGCTCTGCATTTTCTCACCATTTAGATAATAAGCTTTTTTTTCATTCTTCCTGCCAAAATGAATGATTTCACATTTGTCCACATTATACTCCATTTGCCAGATCTTTGCCCACTCACTTAACCTATCTATGTCACTTTGTAGCTTCCTTCACAATTTACTTTCCTGCCTATCTTTGAGTCGTCAGCTTTTGAGGGCGCTACTTAAACTGATGCAGATTGAATTTTCAGATGACATTGTAGTGGCCTTGAGGATTTGAACAGCAGCTAGATAGTGGGAAGGTTATTGGAGCAGGAAGCAGCAATAATAGGGACTGTTGGGCTCGGCAGTAAGATGTAACCCCTGAGGATCGCGGACTCCTTTCAAACGGCAAGTGAAGTGTGAATGCAAACTCAAAAGCCAAAAAGCAGGATGCTTCCCAGAGTTCTCTGCATAGATCAAAAAGCGGAACAGAGACAATAACATAAATTAATTGGGTCAAATGTCTTGTTTTGTCCTGTAAGTTCATTGTGCCCTCTGGGGTCCTCCAAGGATCTATCCTTGGCCCCTCTTCTTCCTCAATGACATGATGTCCTTTGGCAACATCATCTGGGGCCAAGCTTCACAGATATATTGACGACACCCGACTCTGCCACTCCATCACCTGTCCATCACTGCCTCCATGTCGTCAAACTGCTTGTCTGACCACCAATCTTGGATGAGTTACAATTATCTCCGGTTTTCTCTGGGAAAGAATGAAGCCATTGCCTTTGACTCCCACCACAAACTTGTGACCCTTCCCATTGATTCCATTGTCCTACTGCAACCACCACCTGAGGCTGAACCAGTCTATTCACAATCTCAGCATCTTACCTGACCCCGCACTGAGCTCCCATATCCCCTCCATCACAAAGACATCTCTGCCCCCACCTCAGGACATCTGCTGTCAGTACCCTCAGCCATTGCTCTTGTCAGATTTAATTATTCCTATGCCCTCCTGGCCAGTCTCCATCCCTTTACCCTTTGTAAACTTCAATTCTGCTGCCCATATCCTATCCCACACCCGTCCTTGTTCACCCATCATTACTCCTGTCTTTGCTGACTTAGATTGACACTTGGTCCTCCAGTGCCTCATATTTAAAATTCTCACCCTTATCCTCTCACTCCCCTCTATCTCTGTGACCTCCTCCAGCTGCTTCAGTTCCTACCCAAATCTCCAAAATCTCTACTCCGCTGACTCCAATCTACTGTTTTATCATTTCCTCCCTTCTCTCTATTATTGCCAGCTACATCACTCCCTCCACCACAGAACACAGTAGCAGCAGTGTGTACCATCTACAAGATGCACTGCAGCAACTCACCAAGGCTCCTTCAACAGTACTTTACAAACCCATGGCCTTTACCACCGAGAAGGACAAGGGCAGCAGATAGACGGGAACACCACCACCTGGAAGTTCCCCTCCAAGTCACTCACCATCCTGACTTGGAAATATATAATCGTTCCTTCACTGTCTCTAGGTCAAAATCCTGGAACTCCCTCCCTAATAGCACTGAGGGTGTACCTACACCGCATGGGCTGCAGCGGTTCAAGAAAGTGGTTCATCACCACCTACTCGAGGGCAACCACAACTGAGTAGCAAATGCTGGCCTGGCCAGCGAAGTCCACATCTCATGAAAGAATAGATGAAACAAACACAATTGAATGCCTGGTTAAATCTTTTTACCTCCCAAACTCCCTACAGTTTATGCCTTGGCTGGCAATTACAACGCCTACATCCCTGCAATTCTTAAAGGGCTTTCTCCATTGTCTGCACTTTCTGAGGCACCGGATGTGGGGATCTCTCCATTTGGAAGTGTCTGGATTGGGAACCCCTGTACTTTTCTCTTGAATAAAAAGCAGTAAGCCTCTGGTATAAGGAATCAAAATGTTCCATATATCCACATTCCCCTTCTTTGGCAGCATTAATGTCGAGATACATTGAGCACAGTAAAGAAACCAGGACTTGAGCACAAAAACCAAGGCTGGCCCTCCCAGCGCAGCACTATGGGAGTGCTGCATTGTCCCATGTGCCGCTTTTCAGATGAGATGTGAAGCTGAGGTCCCACCTGCCCCGCAGGTGGGCGTGAAAGATCCCACGGCCACTATTTCGAAGATGGGCAGGGGAGATCCCTCCCCCCCTGGTGTCCTGGCCAATATTCCTCCCTCCATCAACATCAACAAAAACCGAGGATCTGGCCATTATCTGTGGGATCTTGCTCTGTGCAAACTGACTGCTGCTTTTCCTACATTACAACAGTGACTACACTGCAGAAATATCTCATTGGCTGTAAAGTGCTTTGGGACATCCGGCGATGGTGCAAAAGTGCTTTATAGATGCAACCCTTCCTCCTTATTTGCTGAGATCTACAGCTAGAATTCAGGACTGAAACTGTTAAAACGCATAACACTGTGCAGAAATCATTTGGTCCTTGCATTCGTCCACTTACCCCTCTGGAACAGACACACACACTTACAGAAAAAAAAACAACCCAGCTCGCAAATAAACAAACACCCACCTGGAATTTCTCACATGTGCCGCTCTCTGAGGATTCTGCTCTTAACTGGGTCTTTCCCAGATCAGCCTCGATGGAGTCGTTGGCGGATGAAACCTTCCTAGCTTTCAAGAGAGACAGAGAGAAAACCCCTCCCCTGGGCAGATGATTGCTCCTAATCTGCTGTGATCTGCAAGCTTGGAAAACTGGTATATTGGAGCTGTGCCAGCCTGGGAAGCAAGCAGCAGGGCTAAGATACCCCCACAATCTGAAGTATTGGAAGCATAAGTGTCTGCTGTGCTTTCTCTCGAGAGATCATTCCAGTTGGGCTTGCTTTGCGCGTTGGATGCTGCTGTTCCTTCCTCTAGACTGCTCCTCCAGTCGGCTCTGTGGATTGTTGTCTTTTTTTGCCCCCCCCGTCCACTCAATGCTAGGAGTAAGCTGTCATGAGCCACACTGAAACTCCCCAGCCTTTGAACTGGACCATCCGTAAGCTGTGTCATGCCGCTTTCCTACCATCAGTTAGACTCCTGAAGGTATGGCAGAGTGCTACTTCTGTGGTAGTACCTTGATCTGTGCTGTATACTAGAGGTTTATTATCCTGAGATGTGTGGAGCTGAATCTATTTTGTTTTGCTCAGCCCCGGAATGCGCCAGGGTAAAAGCTTTGCACTGTTTTGTTTCAAACGGTATCCTTTTCTCTCTCTCTCTCTCGTGCGTTACGAATTTGATTTATAGGGGTCTGCATTGTCTTAACTCTAGATTTGCTAGCCAGTGAGAGGGAAAGCGACAGTGGAGGATTCAGTGCGTCCCAGTCTAACAACACTAACCCTGTTCAGAGAGAGAGAGAGAGAGAAACAATTAAAAGCACTGCTAAAAGACAAGAAATGGATAGTTTGTCCTGTAGTTATGCAGTCAGTGCATCAGGGAATCATGCGTTAAAGTGAAGGGTTAACAATATTAGAAGCTATGGGGGTTGGAATGCTCCCTTTTAAAAAAAGAAAACCTGTAGCACATCCTGACTCCGAATTAACCCGACTCCCAAAGTGACTAAACGGATTCTCTGTCGGTTAAAAAATAAATTGGAAAAAAAAAACGTGGTTTACTGTCAGAGTTTGGCTCCTTCACGTTAGCAAACTGAGCGTTGGAATTCCCAGTGCAGGCGTGGTATATGGGCTATAGAGCAAAACATGTTCCTTATACGGCCCAGGAGTAAATCATCAGCCATTCTGCTGCACTGACTTTTAACTCCCAAGCGTGCGATATATATATATATACATATAAAATTTTTATTAGCCTTCCCAACAATGTGGGAGGACTTCTAGCCGCCGACTGCAGAAAGACCACTAAGCTCACTCGGAGGGCACCAACCTAGATTTAAGCTTTCAAAGCGGACGACATTGATGTTGCTGTGACCAGCAGTCTGGGTCAGCATCTTTCCCCCCACCACCCCCCCGCTAAAAAAAATGTGGACGTATTTTAGGAAGTGGAATTTTATTTACATTGGGGTTTTTTTTTTAAATTGAAATGCCAACCAAACATAAGCAATTATTGAATATCTGCAACGGTGTGAGGGACAGGATAAGTTCATTACCATCTGTAGATCTTTGCTCAGTCACATCGGGTCTGATGCACTGACTGATCTGAATGGGTGTGTGAGTGAGTAAAGGTGGGCTTTGCCACACTGGCATGCAAGCGGATGTTTACCTTTGCAGGATTCATGTTTGATTTCAGTTCTAAATGCGATGCAAAATTGATGTAGAATTAGCATCCTTGATGTTATCCATCGGTGCAGGAGTCAATTGCTCAGATCCAGCAATGTATACAATGTTAAAAAAAAACTTAAATATACTCCAGCAAAATAACAGCTCAAAATAATACATTGCCTGCCTTCCCTCAGGGCTAAATTGTGTTTCTGTTTGTGAAAATATCAAGCATTATCACATTTATTGGCATCAGATTTTAACAAGAGCCCTGAACAGAAGCATATAAGAATCACTCACAGCTTTTCCTGGTTTGCATGTGCCCCAGATATGATTCTTGTGCATTAATTCCAGGGATTTTGTTTCCTTTTAAATGCTCAGAGTGCAAGGGTGTGGGCTGCTGGTTAGGATTCATTAACTCTTTGTCAGTCAGCTTCTCCAATACTTTACCTGAATCAGGAGATTTCACGCAGGTGGAATTTCAGAAACAGGCTGCCTAGCAAATACAATGTTGTCTTTGTGTCACGTTAGATGCTGCACCTTGTTCATGCTGCAGCACACACTTACAAATTTACTTTATAAATAATGTAGAATTTTGCAGCACCCAAACAGGCCATTCAGTCCATCTGGTCCATGCCCATGTTTATGCCCCACATGATTCTCCTCCCATTCCTCTTCGCTTCACTCCATCAGCAGATCCTTCTATTCCTTTCACTCTTGTGTTTATCTAGCTTTCCCTTAAATACATCTGCGTTATTCACCTCAACCACTCCTTTTGCTAGTAAGTCCCGCATTCTCTGAGAATAGATTCTACTGAATTCCTTCTTGAATTATATAAAACGTACAGCACAGAAACAGGCCATTCGGCCCAACTGGTCTATCTGGTGTCTATGCTCCACACAAACCTCCTTCAATTTCTGTTGAATTTCTTGATGACTATTTTAAATTTATGATTCTAGTTTTGTACTCCCTCACAAGTGGCAACATCTTCTCTATGTCTACTCTATCGAACCACCACCACCCACCCCGCCCTTCATAATTTTAAAAGCTTATTCAGGTCACCCCTTAGCCTTCTTAATTCTAAAGAAAAGCCTGTTCAGTCTTTCCTGATATGTATAACCTCTCAATTCGGATGATTTGCATGCAGAGTGTGATGGAAAGCCTTACTTTTGAAGGGAATACTTAGGGAACCCTCCTGCCTATTCCAATCATATCCAGAGGACATCCTTTCATTAAAACACGATAATGAAGATTCCTCAGTGATGGCAATTGCATTCAGCAGTTCAGTAATGTTGTAGTGGCATCTTCCGTTTAGAAACACTGAGCAGAGTGATTGCCAACTGTATTTGTGTGGGAGGATAATAATGTGGAATAGTGATCTGGGGAACAGAACAATAGGCTTTATGAGCCAGTGGAAGGGTGACTGAATGTTTGTGGAAAGATGGATCAGAAAACTATGCTTTGGTTTAATTGCAAAACAACTGTCTCCCTCTCTGTAACCACTGGCCCTACAGCCCTTCAAGATCTCTGCATTCCTCCAATTCTGGGCCCTCAATTTTAACTGGTTCATGAGTGACAGCCGTGTCTTCAGCTACCTTGGCCCTAAGCTTCCTCCCTAAACCTCTCTGCCTCTCTTTGCTCCTTAAGGTTCTCCCTAAAACCTACCTCTTTGACCAACCTTTTGGTCACCTATCCCAATAGCCCCTCTGAAGCACCTCGAGACTTTTCACTATATGAATAGCACTGGATAAATGCAAGTTGGTGTTGATGTTTGCTAATTGGCTGTTGGCCATTTTTGCCTTACCTGAGAGGTTTAATTTCACCCCTACCATTTGAAATTCATGGTTTTACTTTTATCTCTAATTTATGACATGGGCTTGGATGCAATGAATTTTGAATTGGGATTTCTTGAGACCGGAACTTTCTGCTCCGACAAAGACTTGGTTTACATGAAAGAGCTATGTCCCCCTCTTAACCAAAATGGAGGGAATATTATTAGCTCCTGTGGAAGGTTTTGAAAGCCACACACCTTCCACCTTCTTAGCTAAAAGCATTTGCTTAATGCAGAACGCTGAAGAAAACATGGAGATTTTTTAAAGAAGGAATACTTTGCTTAATGTATTGGATTAGCAAACTGTCAGAATTAAGCTAATGAATAAAGTGAGATGTGCTATTGGACACAGACTTATACTGCAATGATATCCTACATTTCACAGGAGATCCCAAGTATTAGATTCCTACTTAATGCTCCAACTAATTCGGAGCTTTGAGATGATTCAGCGTGTAGATTTACAAACACTTTATATTAGCAGTATCTATTATTTGCTAGATCAGATGTCATGTGACTTAATCCTAAAATCTGCTTTTTAAAAATTCTTTCAAGGGATGCGAGGGCTAGCATTTATTGCCCATCCTTGTTACCTTGAGAAGGTGGTGATGAGCCACCTCCTTGACCCACTGCAGTCCATCTGGTGTAGGTACATCCATGGTGCTGTTAGAGAAGGAGTTTCAAATTTTTGACCCATTGGCAATGGTTCCAGTCAGGATGAGTATGACTTGGAGGGGAACTTGGAGGTGGTGGTGTTCCCATGTGTCTGCTGCCCTTGTCCTTCTAGGTGGGTAGAGGTCGGGTTTTGATGGTGCTGTCGAAGGAGCCTTGGTGAACCGAGCTTATATTACAGCTTCCTTATCCTAAAGGAGCATTGTGCTGTCTTTCAGGTGAGATGCTAAACTGAAGCCCTCTCTCAGGTGTAAGTAAAAGATCCTAAGGTATTATTTCGAAGAAGAGCTTGGGGGGAGGGGGGGTGCAGTGTCCTCCCCATTGTCCCGGCCAATATTGATCACTGTGCCAACAGCACTAAAACAGATTATATGGTCATTATCACATTGCTGTCTTCTGGGCTCTTGCTGTGTACAGATTGGCTGCTACATTTTCTACATTACAGCAGTGACTACACTTAAAAAAAGTGCTTCATTAACTGCAAAGTGCTTTGAGATGCCCTGAGGTTGTGGAAAGATGCTATAAAAATGCAAGGTCTATTTTTCCTTATTTTTCAAAGGGAGATTATGGTTTAGATAAGTTCATATTATTTTAGGTAGAATAACCTTTTTCAATTTAATAATGAAGTAAGGAGCAAAATATTAGATTAAATATAAGTGACTTTCACTTTTGGGAAGGGTTTTCAGCATGAACACTGCCCCATTTCAGCTCCCCTCTGCCCTCTCAGGTGAGCGTAAGAAGAGCTAGGAGTTCTTCTTGGTGTCCTGGACAATATTAATCCCACAACCAATGTCACTAAAAAAACAGTTTCTCTGGTTATAATCACATTACTGTTTGTGGGATCTTACTGTGTGGAAATTGACCGCCATGGTTCCAATATTAAGACAGTTATGACACTTCAATAGTGACTGTTAAGGGGAGACTGTGGTGTAGTGATAACATCACTGGACTAGTAATCTGGAGACCCAGGCCAGTGTTCTAGGGATATGGGTTCGTATCCCACAACAGCAGCTGGTGGAATTTAAATTCAGTTAATAAAATTTGGAATTGAAGAGCTAGTTAGTCCCAGTAATGGTGATCATGAAACCATTGTCGATTGCTGTTAAAAACCCACTTGGTTTGCAAATGTGCTTTAGAGAAGGAGTACACTACATGTGACTCCAGACCCACAGCAATGTGGCCAGAATTTTTCCGTCGGCGAATTGGGGGCGGGGCCCGCTTGCCGACACAAAATTGATGCGGGATGACGTCAGGAGGAAACCCCGACGTCATCCCGCACCATTTAAATATTCAGGAAGGCGGGGGCATAGCGCAATCAGCTGTGCGCCCGCTGACCTGTCAATGGCCAATTGAGACCATTGACAGGATAATTAAGCCAATTAAAGGACCTGCCCGTCTAACCTTAAGGCTGGCGGGCAGGCCGGGAGCCCCGGCGGGCTTCTGAAAAAACATGAAACCTCATCCACCGGTGGGAGATGTGCGCTCTTTCATGCGCATGTGCGAAAGAGCGCACTGACAGTTGGAGAATCCCTCCCCCCCTGCACAGGAAGCGCATAGCGCTTCCCGTTGGGTGGCCTGCTGGGTGGGCCTTAATTGGCCCGCCCACTCAAAATAGCGGCGGGGCCCGTTTCGGCGGCGGCGATCAGCTGCCTGCCCGCCGCCGAGCCGGTGGGGCCCGCCTACCCATCAAGGGCAAAATTCTGTCCAGTGTCTTTTTTTGTTTGCTTAAATGATGCAACAGTTGTCATTATTTTAATTTGGACTGACCAC
The DNA here is from genome assembly GCF_964194155.1 of Cetorhinus maximus. Classification (NCBI taxonomy): domain Eukaryota; kingdom Metazoa; phylum Chordata; class Chondrichthyes; order Lamniformes; family Cetorhinidae; genus Cetorhinus; species Cetorhinus maximus. The sequence goes on from NC_135880.1 coordinate 178,741,283, forward strand.
CTCTGCTTTATTTGTGGTGCCCTTGTTTTAGAAAGCTGTTCTGCTGGAATCCCAATCCCATTAGTGCGGTGTACGAAATAGGAATTAAAGAAACATCTTACGGTATTCACACCAGGAGTCATACCAGCACAAAGGAAGATAGTTGGGGTTGTTGGAGGTCAATCATCTCACTTCCAGGACATCACCACTGGAGTTCCTCAGGATAGTGTACTCGGCCCAACCATCTTCAGCTGCTTCATCAACGACCTTCCTTTCATCATAAGGTCAGAAGTGGGGATGTTCGCTGATGATTGCACAATGTTCAGCATAATTCGTGACTCCTCAGATACTGAAGCAGTCCATGTCCCAATGCAGCAAGACCTGGACAATACCCAGGCTTGGGCTGACAAGTGGCAAGTAACATTTGTGCCACACAAGTGCCAGATAATGATCAGCTCCAACAAGAGAGAATCTATTCATCACCCCTTGACATTCAATGGCATTACCATCACTGAATCCCCCACTATCAACATCCTGGGGGTTACCATTGACCAGAAAATGAACTGGACTAGCCATATAAATACTGTGGCTACAAGAGCAGTTCAGAGGCTAGGAGTCGTGCGATGAGTAACTCACCTCCTGATTCCCCAAAGCCTGTCCATCATCTACAAGGTACAAGTCAGGAGTGTGATGGAATACTCTCCACTTGCCTGGATGAGTGCAGCTCCAACAACACTCAAGAAGCTTGACACCATCCAGGACAAAGCATCCCATCCACAAACATTCACTCCCTCCACCACCAATGCACAGTGGCAGCAGTGTGTACCATCTACAAGATGCACTGCAGGAACTCACCAAGCCTCCTTTGCCAGCACCTTCCAAACCCACATCTACTACCATCTAGAAGGACAAGGGCAGCAGACACATGGGAGCACCACCACCTGAAAATTCCCCTCCAAACCACTCGCCATCCTGATTTGAAAATATATCGTCATTCCTTCACTGTTGCTGGGTCAAAATCCTGGAACTCCCTCCCTAACAGCACCATGGGTGTACCTACAATACATGGACTGTAGCAGCTCATCACCACCTTCTCAAGGTCATTTAGGGATGGGCAATAAATGCTGGCCTAACCAGTGACGCCCACATCCCATGAATGAATAAAAAAAACACTACATCATTATACCAAAATAAGGAGGCTGTCTCACCTTTGACATCAATAAAAAAGAGAGACTGTCAGAAGTGACCAAATCTAAACACCAAAATTTTAATAAAATTGACTGTTAGGTAATTTTGTCTCTTACTTATGAAAATATATTCATAATTCATTAACTCTGAATATTTAGGGATAAAATTTAATAAGCTTAAACCAAATTTTGCAAATCTGAAAACTTAAGCGAGATATATCAAAGGAAGAAAGATTTACATTTATATAGGGTCAGATGAGGGGAGATTTAGAGATTTAAATGGAAAAGTCAAGTCATTAGAGTATAGTGATTTGGATAAAGACAAGCAGAGTGGGACAGGTAGGAACAGAGAGTTTAATGGCTATATATATATAGCGAATAAAGTCCATGGAAAGAATAGTAGTAAAAAATAGAATTAAAGATTCTTTATCAATGGGTTACCATTGACCAGAAGCTGAACTGGGCTAGCCATATGAATAGTGTGTCTACAAGAGCAGGTCAGAGGCTAGGAATAGCGCAACGAGTAACTCAACTCTTGACTCCCCAAAGCCTGTCCACCATCCACAAGGCACAAGTTAGGAGTGTGATGGAATACTCCCCGCTTGCGTGGATGAGTGCAGCTCCCACATCACTCAAGTAGCTCAACACCATTCAGAATAAAGCAATCCACTTGATTGGCACCCCATCCAAAAACATTTACTCCCTCCACCACCAACGTATAGTGGCAGTGTGTACCATCTACAAGATGCACTGCAGGAACTCACCAAGCCTCCTGAGACAGCACCTTCCAAACCCATGACCACTACCACCTAGAAGGACAAGGGCAGCAGACACATGGGAACACCGCCACTTGGAGGTTCTCCTCCAAGCCACTTACCATTGGAAATGTATTGTCGTTCCTTCACTGTCGCTGGGTCAAAATCCTGGAACTCCCTCCCTGACATCATTGTGGGTGTGCCTACACTACATAGACTGCAATGGTTCAAGAAGGCAACACACCACCATCTTCTACCCGGGTAAATAAGAATGGGCAATAAATGCTGACCCAGCCAGCATGCCCACATCCCATGAATTAATGAAATACGATATCAAAATGCATGAAGCATTCATAATAAAACATGAACTAAAAGCACAAATAGAGACAAATGTTTTAGATCTAATCACCATTACTGAGACATGGTTGCAAGGTAACTGGGAAATAAATATTCCAGGGTACACAACATTTCAAAAAGACAGGCGGAATAGAAAAGGAAGAGGAGTAGCCATGATAATGAAGGATAATATTAGGACAGGAGTGAGAAAGGATCTTGGCTCAGAAGATCAAGAAGAATCAGTATGCATGGTGATTAGGAATAACAAAGGGCAGAGGACGCTGTTGTGAGTAATTAACAATAGTTACGCCTTTTGACAAAGCATTAAGCAAGAAAAAATTGGAGCCTGTAACAATGGCTTGTAACAAAGACAATGTAATAATTGTGGCGGACTTTCATTTTCATGTGGATTGGACAGATCAAATTGGAAAAGGTAATCTGGACGATGAGAGGCAGAATGTTTTTGCAACAGTTCCTGGAACAATAGACTGTTGAACCAACTAGGGATGAAGCTGTTTTCAACCTTGTGCAATTGTTAATTATTAATCTCATAGTAAAAGATCCTCTGTGAAAAGTGATCATAATGTAATTGAATTCCATATTAAGTTTGAAAGTGACATACTCCAGTCTTAAAAAGAATCTTAGACTTAAACAGAGCCTACTACATTGGTACAAGGGGAGAACTGGCCAAGACTGATTGGGTGAATAGACATGAAAGATATGACAATAAATAAACAGTGGGAAATATATAAAGGAATAATTCAAAATGTTCAACAAAATTACATTCCATTAGAAAACAAAAACTCGATAAGAAAGATTCATTCTTGGCTTACTAGGGAAGTTAAGGATCGTAACTAGAGTAAAAGAAGAGGCTTCAAATGTTGCAAAGAATAGTAGCAAGCTTGAAGATTGGGAGTGTTTTAGAAAGGGTGATCTAAAAGTGAAAAAGTACAATCTGGGAGCAAACTGGCCAGGAATATAAAAATGGATTTTAAGAGCTTTTACAAGTATATAAAATGGAGGAGATTGTTTAAAGTAAATATTGGTCCCATAGAAGCAGAGACAGGAGAAATTATCATGGGGAAATGGTGGAAATGTTGAACAAATATTTTGTTCACAGTAGAGAACACAAGTTATGTGCCAGAAATAGGGGGTAACCAAGAGGCTAGTAAGGGTGATGAATTTAAGGCAATTAATATCAGCAGAGAAAAATGTATTGGTAAAACTTAGGCTAAAACCTGACAAATCTTCAAGTTCTGATGGCCTACACCGTAGATTCTAAAAGGGAGAGCTACAGAGATAGTAGATGTGCTGGGTTTGATTTTCCAAAATCCCCCAGATCCTAGAATGGCCCCAGCAGATTGGAAGTTAGCAAGTGTAACTTCGCTATTCAAGAATGGTAGGAGAGAGAAAATAGGGAACTACAGGCCAATTAGCCTGATATAAGTTGTTGGGAAAATGCTGGAATCCATTATTAAGCACAGCTGAACAATGCACTTGGAAAATCATAGTATGCTCAAAGTCAACATGGTTTTATTAAAGGGAAATTGTGTTTGACAAATTTATTAGAGCTTTTTGAGAAAGTAGACAGTGGGGTAGATAAAGGAGAATTTTATACAACAAAGATGCTGCATACTTGGATTTTCAAAAGGCATTTGATAAGGTGCCACACAGAAGGTTAATACACAAGATAAAGGCTCATGGAGTTGGGGTTAATATATTAATATGGATAGAGGATTGTTTAATGGAGAGGATACAGTGAACCATAGACGTCTCCTCTGCAAGATCCTAGAGATGACAATAGATATTCACTTAACAGAGCTGTTAGAAAGCATGCTTCAGAATCGCCGGTTCTATGTTGAACTAGGTGGGAAGCGCAGCAGGTGGAGTATTCAGAAGAATGGTCTTCCTCAGGGAAGCGTGCTTGCACCGCTGCTGTACAACATCTACACGAATGACCAACCTATAGACGGTGTCACACGCCATGGAGAAAACGCTTTCTGAGGCCTTGGAGGGACTAACTTCCTACCATGAAGAAAACCACCTTCGTGCAAACCCATCAAAGTTTGTGCATTCTACCTCAGAAACCATGAAGCCAAACGCCAGCTTAAAGTAACCTGGTGTGGAGCAACACTGACGCATTGCGAGCACCCTATCTACTTAGGAGTCACCCTTGACAGATGCCTCACCTTCAAGAACCACATTGAAAAGACAAAGGCAAAAGTGAGCGCACGAAACAACATCCTGAATAAGCTTATTAACACAAAATGGGGAGCAAGCTCGAAAATATTGCGAACCAGTGCACTTGCTCTTTGCTATTCCACTGCCAAATACGCCTGCCCTGCATGGGAAAGATCTACTCATGCTAAGAAGATGGATGCCATTCTGAATGTAAGCTACTGACTTATCACAGGTTGTTTAAAACCAACAAACACCAACAGCCTATATATCCTGGCTGGTATCGCTCCCCCTGATATAAGAAGAACGGTAGCCAGCAAGAAAGAGCGACTCCGTCAAACATCAGATGAGAGGCACCCTCTGCATGGTCACACACCTACACCCAGCTGCCTAAAGTCAAGGAAGTGCTTCGTGAACAGTGCTGTTCCATTACAATCAACCCCATCTGAAGCCCGCATCGCCTTGTGGAAAGACCAGCTCGCCAGTCTCGAACAACCCCCAGCGATGGAAATTCTACCGGATGAAAGCCTTCCCCCAGGAGCTAATTGCAACTGGGCAACCTGGAAGTGCCTTAACAGACTTAGGACTGGTGTAGGTCGTTCAAAGGTGTCACTAAGCAAATGGGGATATACAACCTGCCCGACAACTTGTGAATGTGGAACTGAGCCACAGACTATGCAACATCTCCTGCAATGCAAATCGCTAGAGGAACCCTGCACTATTGCAGGTCTTGCTGAATTCAACAACAAGGCGCAAAAATGTGCCCAGTTCTGGCTGGGCCATGTATAGACTGTCCATGGACATGATAAGAAGAAGAATGGAGAGGAAATCTTGAAAGCCAGCTGCTTCTCTACTTTTACCCCTTGCCTTATATGGTGCCATTGCCTAAGATAGATCAAGATTCAGACATGGCTCATAGCCACCAATATATCTATTACCCTATTATGACAAGCTGCCACAGAGATGCTTCTGTTAATGTTGAATGGCATCACTGTTCTCTACATAAATTCGTCAGGTCCTGTTACATACGAACATACGAATCAGGAGCAGGAGTAGGCCATTCTGCCCCTTGAGCCTGCTCCACCATTCAATAAGATTGTGGCTGATCTGATTGTGGCTTCAACTCCACTTTCCTCCTACCCCCAATAACCTTTGACTCCCCATTAGTCAAGAATCTATCCACTTCTGCCTTAAAAATATTCAATGCCCCCACCTCTACTGCACTCCAGGGAACAGAGTTCCAAAGACACTCAACACTCTGAGAGAGAGAAAAAAAAATCTCATTTCAATCTTAAGTGGGAGATAAATTTAAATAAATTTAAACTGTATCCCTAGTTCTAGCCTCTCCCACAAGGGAGCATCCATCCTGTTAAGATGCCTCAGGAGGTGGTGACATAGTGGTATTATCACTAGTCTAGTATTCCAGTGACCCATGAAACTTAGGTTCAAATCCCACTGTAGCAGATGGTGAAATTTAAATCCAATAAAAATTTGGAATTTAAAGTCTGCTGATGACCATGAAACCATTGTTGATTGTTATAAAAACCTCACTAATGTCCTTTAGGAAAGGAAATCTGTTGTCCTTACCTTATCTGGCCCACATGTGACTCTAGACCCACAGTAGCAGTGTGGTTGACTTACCCTCTGAACAAGAGCAATTAGGGATGGGCAATAAATGCTGGGCTAGCCAGTGATGCCCACATCCCATGACCAAATATAAAAGGATTGTATATGTTTTTTAAAAGATCACCTGTCAATCTTCTAACATCCAGTGGATGGATAACCCAGCCTGTCAAACCTTAAGAAAATCCTAAAATAACCCCCCGCCCCCCACCAGGTATCAGTCCAGTGACCCTTCTCTGAACTGCTTCTAATGCATTTGTATCCTGTCTTAAATAAGGAGACCAAAACTGTACACAGTACTCCGCATGTGGTCTCACCAATGCCCTGTAGCAAAGCACCCATACTTTTTCCGTTTTTCATCCAACCCCCCCCCACCCCCCAGCTTTTCTTGTAGGCCTACATTGGTTTCTGGTTAACCAATGCCTGGATTTTTAAAATTCCTATCCTGGTGTCCAAATTCCTCCATGGCTTCACTCCTCCTTATCTCTGTAATCTCCCCCAACCCTCCGAGGTCTCTGGGCTCATCCAATTCTGGCCTCTTCAACATTCTTGATTTTAATTACTGCGCCATTGGTGCCCTGCCTTCAGCTGCCAAGGCCCTAATCTCTGAAATTCCCACCCTAAACCTCCCCCCTTCTTTCAGAATAACCATGACCACATTTTTGATTAATTGACCTAATATCTCCTTATATGGCTTGGGCTCCCATCTTGTTTGACAATGATCCTGTGAAGCACCTTGGGATGTTTTACTACATTAAAGGTGCTAAATAAATGTGAATTCCAACCAATCATTTCCTAGGGTATAACTTTTTTTAAGGTGGAAAAATTTCGACTAAAAAATGGCTATGACAGGAAGTATTTCTCTGTTCACTAACTGCAGCAACTTCTTAAATATCTCCTTTGTAACACACTTTTATGATTTTGCTACAAATGATAAGCATTTCCTTATGTAGAAGGCTGAGGTCACTGTTTTTAAAATGTCAATCTGAAAGATTTTGATCAAAATAAATGCTCTTTGCACTTTAACCTGATAAATATTTTGTAATCGTAGCCAAATCTGGGTGCATTCTAGATTTTGTTCTGTTGCAATATGTTAGATTGTTCCATTAACATGTTTCCTGGTGATGTGTAAAGTAGATGGATGTCCACACGTAAAAGTTGACATGAAATTTTAACATACGCAGGCTCCTTCGACAGCACCTTCCAAACCCCAGACCTCTACCACCTAGGACAAGGGCAGCAGACTCATGGGAACACCACCAGGAATTTCCCCTCCAAGACACAAACTATCCTGACTTGGAACTATATCACCGTTCCTTCACTGACTCTGGGTCAAAATCCTGGAGTTCCCTCCTTAAAAGCACTGTAGGTGTATATACATCACATGGATTGCAGCAGCTCAAGAAGGCGGCTCACCACCACCTTCTCATGGGCAATTAGGGAAGGGCACTAAATGCTGGTATTACCAGCAACGCCCACATCCCATGAACAAATATAGAAGTAAATCCAATTTGAAACCTGCATTTATCAAGCTATTAAATCTCACGGGTATTGTTCCCAGTGGGATTAGTTTAGTTGTACAGCTATCACACTGTGATTCCAAGTTCTTGACTGAAATCAAGTAGAACTTGGATTCAATCTTCACATTAAGATTGATGTTAATTTAGCTGTGTTTCATAATTGGATTGCATGACATAGATACTGATGGAAATGGTACCTCCGAACAGAGCTCTGATATTCTTGGGGTTAGCCGAAGATGATTTGTGTATGTAATATCTGATTTGTTACCCAGTGGAGTGAAGGGTCTTATGTCAGTTCAAGTATATATAACAAACAATCATTGCAATTATGTATCTTTAGACTAAATTCCTGTCCATCAGCTCAGTGATGATAATACTGGCTCAATGCATTCACCCCACTGAAGTCGTTTCTGGTTTCTCCTTTCAGGTGAAGCAGCACTTCATTTGCACTTCCTTCAATCTGGTCTAACAGCTTTGCGGAACACCTTCGGTCTGTCCGCAAGCATGACCCAGACCTCCCTGTCGCTTGCCATTTCAACACACCACCCTGCTCTCATGCCCACAAGTCCATCCCTGGCCTGCTGCAATGTTCCAGTGAAGCTCAACGCAAACTGGAAAATCAGCACCTCATCTTCCAACTAAGCACTTTACAGCCTTCTGGACTTAACGTTGAGTTCAACAGCTTCAGACCATGAACTCTTTCCTCCATCCCCACCCCTTTTTAATCCAAATTGTTTCCCAACACCTCCCCCCATCCCCCCTACAGGGCCATCTGTCACTTGTTCTTATGTTTTGCTTTCGCAGAGCACTGACTCTTGTTCAGCTATTGACACATTCTGCTATCTTACCTTTATGCCACTATCAGCACCTTCTTTAGTCTTTAACACTGCCACTAACACTCCCTTTGTCCTGTGTTCATGACATCTTTATCAAATATCTCCTGAGGTACTACCTACCCCGACTTTCTATTTTACTCCACCAGCCCCACCCCCTCTTAAACAGTATAAAATCCCCCATACTTCTACTTCTCTTTAGCCCTGGTGAAGAGTCACACGGACTCGAAATGTTAACTCTGTTTCTCTCTCCACAGATGCTGCCAGACCTGCTGCGTTTTTCCAGCACTTTCTGTTTTTATTTCAGATTTCCCGCATCGGCAGTATTTTGCTTTTATTATTATGTTGTCGTTTTTGAACTAGCAAGGCCACTTTAGTCACCCCTCCCAACACAACCGTGACTATACTTCAAAAATAGTTCATTGATGCTTTGCAGCATCCCGAGGTGATATATAAATGCAAGTTTTCCATTCTTTCCCCGTATCCCTTTCTGAGACAAGTCACTCTTGTATGTTATCTATCCAGTTCTTCTTTGCTACCTGTCCCTCTCTCTAAGCAGCATTATGAAAGGTGCTCCACATTTCCACTCCTAAGCATTGCCCAAAAACCATCACTGTCATCTCTCTCTCTCTTTGAGCCTTCTGTATAAGCATCATTTCTGGCCTAAGCCATGTTCTTATTGTATCGTTCTTGATTCTTCGCCTCTTGGATATCCCCAGTATTGCTCTCACTAACTCAGCTCTGCTGCTTAGTACTTCTCTCGCTCTCTGACTTTTCTCCTTTTCCAACAATCAGGCCTGTGATTCATTGACAATCAATGGCATTACCATCACTGAATCCCCCACTATCAACATCCTGGGGATTACCATTGACTAGGAACTGAACTGGACCAGCCATATAAATACTGTGGCTCCAAGAGCAAGTCAGAGGCTAGGAATCCTGTGACGAGTAACTCACCTCCTGACTCCCCAAAGCCTGTCCACCATCTACAAGTCACAAGTCAGGAGTGTGATGGAATAGTCTCCACTTGCCTGTATAAGTGCAGCTCCAACAACATTCAAGAAGCTTGACACCTTCCAGGACAAAGCAGCCCACTTGATTGGCACCACGTTCACAAACATTCACTCCCTCCACCACCAACGCACAGGAGCAGCAGTATGTACCATCTACAAGATGCATTGCAGGAATTCACCAAGGCTCCTTAGACAGCACTTTCCAAATCCATGACCACTACCATCTAGAAGGACAAGGGCAGCAGATAGATGGGAACACCACCACCTGGAAGTTCCCTCTAAGCCAGTCACCTTCCTGACTTGGAAATATATCACCGTTTCTTCACTCACTGGGTCAAAATCTGGAACTCCCTTCCTAACAGCACTGTGGGTGTACAGCGGTTCAAGAAGGCAGCTCACCACCACCTTCTCGAGGGCAACAAGGGATGGGCAATAAATGCTGGCCTAGCCAGCGAAGCCCACATCCCGTGAATGGCTATAAAAAAAACCATCACTTCATAAACTCTTATCTTCCTCTTCCTATTTTTAACCCTCCATATCTAGCATCATCTTCCAACAGTAACAAAAGCAAACCAATCTTCCTTTTGATGTCTTACCAAATCCCATCCTCTGGCCCTACTGAATTAGACAAATTTTCCCACCTCTTCAACTGCATCCACTCCCAGTATAAAGTGCACATCTTCCTGATGCTTCCCAAATGGCATGATCTTTGTCTTTTTGGTATGAATGTGCTCCAAATTTGCTACTTTCCACTCACAACATGGTATAATAAAGGGACAACACATTTTTCTTAACACACAGATACAGAAATACAAATCAAACTTAAACATTAAAGCTAAAACTCATTCCTAACATCCACAAATACCAATATATCTTATAAGATTCTGCCCAAAGAATGATTGTTGAGCGTTAGAAACATCATTAAGTTCCAATTGAATTAGACTTGCTCATGACTTACATCAAAGCTAGTGTGGATTTAAAAAAAAAATCTGACAGTTTGTGTTGTTGAATCTAGGAACTTACATCTGGAATTTCCTGAGAGCTTAATATTTGCAAGTTATGCCAATTTTCAGGGTTAAAAGATCAAGGAAATTTGGATGTGGGCCCATTTATACTTAAACACTGAATTTCCTCAATCTTTTGGGCTGAAACCCTCTTCTGTAAATTAACGTTACCTTTCTTTCCCACACCTAACCCCCAACATGACCCACCAAAAGACCAGAGAACGTGAGTTTCTTGCATTTATTCCAGTTTTGAACAGACCTGATTTTATGGCCAAAACTGTTGGTGTAGCAGCACCTGAGGTTATTTCTGAGGGGGGAATTTTCACTCGGTTTCACTGTTTTTATTTTCAGCGCAATTTGCCTGAAAATGGCCAAACCAGTTCAAAAGATGAAGTAATTTCAAGCGCAAATTACATCCAGGGCAAGTTGATTCTCTGCGACCTTTGTGTTGCTTTAATAAACATGGCGCTATAAGTTGACCCTGCTTACTGTAAAGAGAATAGCATTTTTCCTAATATTACTGTGGGATTCTGTGGGCTTGTGGGGTCTGTGTGTGTGTCTGTGGTGTGCATGTGTGTGACTAATTTAATTAAACTGAAGACAGTCAGACTGCAAGGTTTAAATCATCAAGGGGATTAGGTGTAAAAGCAGGCATTTTGAAATGGAAATGGACGAGCTAACATTTGCACTTGTAGATAAGTTGTTTGGATTTCAAAGGGGAATTGGAAGGTGGCAAGGAAAATGTTTGCATCTTGCAGGAATGCATAGGTAAACAAGTAGTGGGGATTTCATATTTTTATTGACCCGAAAGACAAGATGGAAACATGAAAGATCTTATATTTGAAGAGTTGAGTTTCAAAGAAAGTTTAGAACATTGGGTTTAGAGATGAAAGAGAGAAAATATATTTAAGGGAAGATTGAAAGCTGTACGAAGGGAGTGGCCATGTGAGATCTTGAAAGGTGGGCTATGTGAAGACAGACTTGTGAAAAGTAGCCTCTAGCCACCACAGAGAAGTGCTTATTTGTTGCAGAAAGCAAGGTTTTGGTAAAAGCCTTGGATCGCCATTGAGTGAGAGGGAGAGAGAAGCTGTGAAACACCTCCCTTACTGTAATAGTGGGTGCCTTGCGGTAACAATACTGGACGTTTTATAGATTAAAAATCTATTTGGACTGTTGCCTGAAAAAGGGTGTTTATTTGGGAGTCTAGCTAAGTAGAAATCTTTTGGGAAATGTTGTAAGACTAAATTTAACTGTGTAACTATAATCTTGTGTGTTTAAGTTTTATTTTCTTTTGTTAATAAATGTTTTAATTTAATATTTAAATCTCCAAAAGTGTTAGAGTGGAATCTTTACTTCTGACTTCAGTACACATTCCTTCTCGCAATAAAATACAAATTACAAATCGTTGTGATAACTTGGTTAAGTTTCCCTTTGGGATTTGGTCAGCCCAGTAATTACCACCTGCCATATCATAACACTAAAAACTGGCCAAGTCCCCAGATCCAATTAATCACCATGGCAGTTCCTCTAATTACAGAAGACTTTTAAATGAAGCTGTACTTTGGTAAGAAGGTCATTAAGAGGCACCTTTTGAAAGTTTTTTAATATTATTTATTAAGAAGCTGACTACATAAGTGAAGCTAGTAAATGGTTCTCTAAAAGTCTTTTTCAGTGATTCAAAATCAGGGGGAGAATTTTTGGCTCAGCGACCGGGGGCGGGGCCCGCTTGCCGAGACATAAAATGGCGCATGGTGACATCGGGCATGATTCTCGACGTCACCGCGTGTCACTTAGATTTTCAGTTCGGCGGGCGCACAGTCGAGTCGGCTGTGTACCCGCTGAACGGCCATTAATTAACTAATTAACCCTATTGAGAAAGCTGCCCGTCCAACCTTAAGGTTGTCGGGCAGGCGAACAGCCCAGGCGGCCTTTACATTTTTCATGGAACCTCATCCACAGGCGGGACGAGGTTTCATGAATGTTTTTGAAATCTCAGAAAAATTTTTAATAAAATTAATGCACATGTCCCAGCTCATGTGACAGTTCCACATGAGGGGACATGGTCTAAAGATTTTTTTCTCCTTTATTAAACTTTAGAAACTTTAAATTAATCTCCCTGAGGCACAGAGGTGCCTCAGGGAAATTTCTGTGCTCTTTCACGCGCTTGTGCAAAAGAGTGCGCTCTCAACTCAGGGAATCCCCCGCCTGCACAGGGAGCGCTCAGCGCTTCCGGGCACGTGTCATGCTGGGCGGGCCAATTAAGGCCCGCCCACGTAAAATGGCGGCGCGGACCCGATTGGGGGTGCCGATCGGGTCCGTGCACACCTGTGCCCGCCCCCACCTGTGCCCGCCCCCGCACAACCCCCCCCAACGGAGGGGGGGAAATTGTACCCCAGGTAACTCTCAGGTGGTGGACTAGACACTTTGGTCAAAAATGTTTAATTTTTTTGTGATAAACCCATTTTCAGCTGTGTTAACCAAACGCACCCAGTTACCACTCTTAAATACGCCAAGGAATAATTTTTAATGCATAAATTTTTTAAAATGTAAAACGCTGCTCACTTGAGCTGGTTCACGGCAGATTTCACATTTAGCAATTTGCAAAAGAGTTTACAAAGAAACTCGAGTAAAAAACACTTCTTGAAACTGGCACAATTTTCGGGCGCAATTTGAACCTGGATTGCTGTTTGCGGCAAAAGCAGGAACCCTTGGTTGACATAATAACCAATTGTTCTGATGAAAGGTCACCGACCTGTAACTCTGGGCAGAATCATCCCAAATTTGCACCAAGTACGGTAGTGGGAAATGGCAGCTTCTCATGCCGTATCGTCTCAAACCCGCCGAATTAACTACATATTCCCGGGAAACACGCCGTTTCCATGCCGGACGAGTGCCGATTCACCTGCCACACCATCACCTCGCCATCTCATCACGCCGGGCGCCACATTTGAAGTACAGCTGCGTGCACACCTCTCAGTGCTTCCAGCCCAGGACCGCTGCAAATAAGACATGACCCCGAAAAGCAAGAAAACTGCAGCCCCCTGGTTTAGTGACGCAGCCCCCGAGTGCCTTTTGGACACTATGGAGGCCCCCTGTGAAGTCCTTTACTCCCGCTCTGGCCACAGGAGGGGCAGCAACATTACCACTCCAGCTTGGTAGGCAATAGCAGTGGTGATCATTGCCAATGCTGCACAGAAGAGGTCAGCCATCCAATGCAGATAGAGGATGAATGATCTCATCCATGCCGCCAGGGTAAGGCAACCATCTCCTCACTCTAAACTCATACACTCATAAGGCCATCACACATTCACTGGCATCTCACTCACTGCCAGCTCAAGGAACATCACCCTCACATCTTCATCCAGCCTCATCTCCTCTGGAGACTGGCCCTCAGCCCTCACCCTCCTGAGGCCACTTGCACAGATCAACATGTGCCCCCACAATCACCCTGGGATACCCCCCCCTTCCCCAGCACAGCCCTTGCCCTGCAGCCTCTTCCCTTGCCTGAGGCCAATTCTCACCTTTCCCCAAGCAAGCCACCCCCACCTTACGGCTGGTCTGGTAGGTAGAGACCTGCCTGTGAGCACCCCTAAAAGTGATGCGGTGCTGCCTGTGAAGCCTGGCGCTGATGACCACAAGTTCTGCCCGAAGCAAGATAGGCAATCAAACCTCGAAGTCCCAAGCGAAGTGCAAGATCGCCAGGTGCCCATCACTTATGTGCAGTTGTGGAACACGTCGGCGAACAATCACATCAATCAGCGTGGGGGTGGGGGAGGGTGGATGAGTCCAGCAGGTTAGCCTTATAATGATATGCAGATATATTACAAAGAGGTTCCCAACATCTGATGGTGGGAAATGTGGCCCGCCATCAGCGGGCTGAGCGGATGATTTCACGACATCGTGAAACAGATTTTTGGCCTTCTCGCCATTTTGTCCGCTCACGCCACTGAGCACACCTGACACCAGCGGGCATGAACAGTTCTGCCCTCTGTTTCTCTCCACAGATGCTGCTGCTGCGAATGCTGCATTTGTGTTTTTATTTCAGATTCCCAGCATCTGCAGCACTTTGCTTTGTAACTCCCGGTTAACCCTGTGTTTTAACCAATTCTTTTTCCTATACCTCATCACTATATTTACTGCTCCTTTAAATGCATTTTAATAGCATTAAAATTTGTAACACTCAAAATTGGAATGGTTTCACAATAGCATTTGCTTCAACTGCTGTGTTTACTGTGCTTTAAAATTTTAATCTCCTTAGAAACACAGAACCTAAAGAACCGATGAACTCTCCTTCCAGAGACCATCATTGTTTATGCTGATTTCTATCTCTTTATATCACTTTTTACATTGGCTAATTTCGGGTGTACGTGTCTGCTGGGCAGTATTGGCATAAGAGTTGGCTTAATTTTTGCTGTTTAAAGGAGTTCTCAACCGAGGTTTTTCTCTTAATTTAAGTAAGAATGTGGTAAAATAGGTAGTCAAGACTTGCTTCAGTCACATTTCAGTGATTTATAAGGAATCATGTGATCAGCAAAATGCATGAGAGCAAATCACTGAGTAAGCTTTCATAATTCAGCACACTCATGTTGGGCATAAAACTGATTTGTATATAATTTATTCTGCTCTTTCTGAGTGTTCTGTCATATCATTAACTTATCTGGAACAGTGTCACTTAATAGCTGCAATAAATAATGTTAATGGCAGTTCTAATGTGTGGGTTATACATTTCATTTTAACAGCCCAGTAATAGACCAAAGCATCAAATGTTGTTCTCTCTCATCCTGCCCTCACCTCACTAACCTGTTTTCTTTACAATGCAAACACTTGTCTGTCATTAAAAAAAAATTGTTGCTTTCGTGGCACAGGAGGATTCCTCTCTGTTACTTTGCCATTTGTAAAGATTCCTTAAACAATCAGTGAAAAGGGTTATTATCTCTCAACAAATGGATTGCATCTTCATGTAACTCAACTCCAACCTGAGGCATATCATTAGCTTTTTTAAATGTCTTTTGGTCTAATTTGTGGTCTTAAGCTCGCTCTTTCACTACGCTAACAGCCAAAGGAACGTGCTATTTGATTCGATTAGCCAATCGCTGGGGTGTACAGCCTACGTACCCGGCATCACACTGGCATTGAAATTCATACACAACGTTGCTCAATTGTGTGGTAGGCAGAACGTCTTTATGGACTGAAGGTAGCATTATTTTGGTGGAAAATACCACTTGCGTAACCACTGCATAATAGCAGAGTGAAACTGTTAACATGAAATTACTTACTTAACCTTTGAGACCTTTTTGAGACACTTTGCCTTTCCAGGGAAATTTGAGATAGACCAGGCACTCGGGTCCAAAAGTGGCAGCCTTTGGCCCATTTGTGAGTTTGTGCGATGCACAGTGAACAAGGATCTGTTCAGGATAGCCATTGAGCCGCAGAATAGCTTTGATACAAATGTAAACCCTACGTCCCAGTGATTGGCTGATCAAATCAAACAGCATGTTCCTTTGGTTGTTCATAATTGGCAGAGTACAGATTGTATGCAACGAGCCCATGCTTGCAAAACCCAAAACAAAACGTCTACTGTTAGATGTGATTCTGCGAATGGACAGCACTTGCTGAACAATCCGGAGTTTGCCAAATATAAAACCTGCCATGAACCAGCACAATCAGCAGCATTTTATTTATTTTTTATTTATGCATTAAAAGCTACACTGACAACCAATTTAAGAAAACCAGTTAAGCTCAGGAAATGACCCATTTACGCTCACTAGAAGTGACATACATACATACATGGGGATCCATTCTCTGCAAACGAAAGGAATATGTTCAAGCCTTGCACCTTTTTTGAATTACCCAGGAGCTTGGGGAGCCTATAGTTTCCCATTGCTTTATCCATGACAACGCCTCAGCCAATCAGGGTTTACTTGCCAACCAATCGGCATGCTTTTCTCTTATAGTATAAATTGTTGTGATCATTTGAAATTTTGCATTCTTGAATTTGTCCTGATGAGTGCCAGATAAAAAGCTTCAGCGACATCTCTCTCTTTTCGGTAGTATTCAAGTTCTGTACCACTAAGCAACTTCAATGGTTGTAAAATGTTTTGGGGTGTTGCAAAAGATGCTTTATAAATGCAAACCTTTGTTTTTAGATCCATTTGGCAGAACTTCTTTTTATATGTCGGGTTAAAGAGAAATTGTTTTCACACAAGCTATCTTTTGTAAAAATATTACTTCATGATATCCATGTTTTATGGATAATCATCAGCCTGGAAAAATGAAAGCCTCCTTCAAAACTTGCTACACAGTGGACTAAAATAGGCAGAAATGGCAACATTGGCTTTTTTAAAATCATGTCCACCAGCAATAACTGGTCTAACTGGCATTTTAGTCATTTGGCAATAATGCATTCCAACTGTGTTTAAGCCAATACGGAAATACAAATTCACAGTAATTATGCCAATGATATGATTTCATCAAAATAACCACAGGTGTGATTTCCTACTACAGAAGCGGGGTAGGAATTCTCAATTATTTTTATCGGCATTCATTCGAAGTTGTGGCAAAGGTCTGGCCATTTTCTCGTCGCAACCTTTTCATTCTCACCTGAGAAATTTAGAATGCTCCTGCACCACCTGTATCCTGTTTCCCTTTTACCTAAAAAAAGAGAGTCCTGTTTTGTCCTCAGTCCAAAAACCACCTCCTCAAAAGTCTGTTTTTGTTTCATTAAAATGAAATTATGCTTCAACGCCTTGCCTACTCTGCCAATACTCCCAATTATGTACATGTAAACCAATATAGATGCAGTACCATCTGGAAACAGCAAAGTTTAAGGGGAGATTTAATAGAGGTGTTCAAAATCATGAAGAGTTTTGATTGGGTGAATAAGGAGAAGCTCCTCCCACTGTCAGGAGGGTTGGTAACCGGAGAACACAGATTGAAGTTAATCGACAGAAGGACCAGGGAGGAGATGGAGAATTTACATTCGTAGTGAGTTGTTGTGATCTGGAATGCGCCTGAGTGGACGGTGCAAGCAGATTCAATAGGAACTTTCAAAAGGGAATTTATTACATACTGAGAGAGGAAAAGATTTGCAGGATTATTGGGGAAAAGAGCAGGGGAGTGGGACTATTTGGATAGCTCTTTTGAAGAGCCAGCGTATGCATGATGGGCTGAATAGTCTCCTTCTGGGCTGTATCATTCAATGATCTCCCATCTTTGCTGTCATTCAGACAGATTGCTGCTTTTGCTGACTCACCTGTGATTACCCCATTGATTCATGTGATTACGGAATTTCAGCAATAAAATCTGACAGCCACTCCAGCAACTATTTTTACATCTACTCCTGAGAGGACTCCTACAACAACAACAACTTGTATTTGGATAACAGGTGGTGGCATCGTGGTATTGTCACTGGACTAGTATTCCAGAGACCCAGAGTAATGCTCCGGGGGACGTATGTTTGAATTCCACAATGGCAGATGGTGAAATTTGAATTTAATAAAAATCTGGAATTAAATGTCTGTTGATGACTGTGAAACCATTGCTGATAGTTGTAAAAACCCACCTGGTTCGCTAATGTCCCTTTAGGGAAGAAAATCTGTTGTCCTTACCTGGTCTGGCCTACAGGTGACTCCAGATACATAGCAGTGTGGTTGACTCTTAAGTGCCTTCTGATCAAGGGCAATAAATTCTGGCCTAGCTAGCGACACCCACCTCCCATGAACGAATAATAAAAATCATCATAAAACATCCCGAGGCACTTCACAGGAGTGAATATAATACAAAATTTGACTAAAGGAGGGCAGGTGACCAGACCAAACCTTAGACAGAGAGATAGGTTTTAAGGAGCATCTGAAGGGAGGAAAGCAACTTTGAGAACTGGAGAGATTTAGGGAGGGAAGTCCAGAGCTTAGGGCCCAGGCAGCTGAAGGTATGGCCGCCAATGGTGGAGTGATTAAAATTGGGGGTGCTCAAGAGGCTAGAATTAGAGGAGCACAGATGTATCAGAGGTTTGTGAAGCTGGAGGAATTACAGAGATAGGGAAGGGCGAGATCACGGAGAGATTTGAAAATGACGGTGAGAATTTTAAAATCGAAATGTTGCTTAACAAGAGCCAATGTAGGTCAGCACACACAATAGGGGGTTTGGGGGTGGGGGGGGGGTGGTGGTGTGGAGGTAGCTGAATGGGCAGCAGGGTTTTGGATGATGCCAAGTTCATGGAAAGTGGATTGTGAGACCAGCCAGGAATGCAATAGAATAACCAAGCCTAGGAATGGATGAGGGTTTTAGGAGAGATGAGGTGTGGCAGGGGAAAGTCAGGCAATTTATGGAGGGGGTAATAGGTGGTCTTAGTGATGGCGTGGATATGTGATCGGAAACTCATCTCAGAGTCCATTTGTAGTCCAATATATTCTGACTAATAAAAACACCGATTCTTCACCTCTGTCTTTATTGCTGCCAGTAATATGGCTCCCATGTGATCATTATCCTCTGTGATAGAACATAAAAGATATTATTTTGTCAAAGCATTGAATACAATAATTACTCCATCAATAAGTGTGACTGTATAACCTACAGGAGGTCTTGTGGCGCAGTGGGTAGCATCCCTACCTCTGGGCTGAAAGCTCTGGGTTCAAGTCCCACTTCAGGACTTGATGGTGATGAAAGATGCGTTTGTTTGAAATGCACCCACACAGGTTGATTATCAGCCTGTAAATCCTTCCAATACATCTGATGGCAGGTGGTAAGTGCAGGAGAGTTTCCTGGTCAACTGTACTGCAGAAGGCAATGGCAAACCACTGCAGTACTTTGCCAAGCATAATCATAAACCAATCCAATGGATGTCCATGGTCATCATTGCCCTATTAGGACATGGGACCTGAAGGAGGATATAATTTACAGATGATGCATTAAGTTATGGACTGATTTAGAGTAGATAGAAGATTGAAGCAATTAAAGGGATAGTGAAGGTGATTGGAACCATTGACTTGTGTGGAGGTTGAAGAGGGGGTTGGGCTGAATGGCCTGATTCCATGTTGTAACCCCTCAATGCTCAATGGATGGATTCAGTAGGTGATTGGTAAAACCCTTTACCCCACAGTTGGAATTTATCTGGTGCAATGAAATTAATAAAAGCTAACCTGTGAAGGAAGCTGTAGTGATGCTGTTTTAACAAGTATGAGGAACAAGAGAGAAATCCTGCTGTTAATAGTTCTTTCAGGACCGCATGAAATAAATCTGAATTTTATTAGCATTTAGTGTCTGAGTCACCTCTTTTTTTGAAAGCTGCTACACTGGGCTGAATTTAATTCCCCTCCCCACCAAAAGGTGAGCCCAGTCGAGTTTGCCAGCGGCCTGCTGGGGGTGGGGGAGGGGGGGGTCCCTCGTTCACAGGCATTCTGTACCAGATTGAGGGACCCAGCATCGGGAAACTACTCCTTTCCCTCGCTCCTCACCACCCCCCTACCCCCAACACACCTTGCCATGACCACCCCCCCCCACCACCATCCCACCCACACTCGCCTCCATCTGGGGATCCATCGGTGATCCTCATGGTAGACCCCAGTGTAGTACCGGCAGTGCCCACCACTCCTGGTGACGCTGTTGGTACTGGAGAGCTGCCAGCCTCTGATTGGCTGGCAACTCTCAAGGGGGCAGGATTTCCACCCTACTGGGGGCTTAAGTCGACGGGGACTTGAAGCAGCCCAGGTAAGTGCCTGATTACCTCGTAATAGTCCTGTGCCTCCCAGAAAAAGTGAAGCGGGGCTCCCACCAATTCTCCAACCCTTAAGAAACACCGCCCTTGCACTCATTAAATCCTGGCCACTGTGTGAGTAATTGAAAAGAACAAACTTGCATTTATATAGCATCTTTCATGATCTCGGGACATCCCGAGATCATGACAGCCAATGAAGTACCTTTGAAGAGTAGTCACTCTTGTACTGTAGGAAACACAGCAGCCAATTTACTCACAGCAAGTTCCCACAAACAGTAATGTGATCATGACCAGATAATTTGCTTTATAACAATGTTGGTTGAGGGATAAATCATGGCCCTGGGACACCGGGGTGAACTCCCCTACTCTTCTTCGAAATAATGGCTGTGGGATCTTTTATGTCTGCCTGACAAGGTAAATGGGGCCTTGGTTTAACATCTCATCCAAAAGACGGCACAGCACTCCATCAGTACTGCATTGGGGAAGTGCCAGCCTAGGTTTGGTGCTCAAATCCCTGGCGTGGGATGTATACTTACTATTTTCGTTGGGTTCCTCAGTGCAATCCTTGACATCACTTCAGTGGCCACACTGGGCTGGAATGCTAGGCATTATATAAGATAAAGGTCATTTATTGAAATGCAGAAAAATCACTTTCTGCTGAAGAACTAATCTGAATATCAGCATCAACCCTGTTTTATTTTTACCCCTTCATGGGATGTGGGCATCACTGGCCAGGCCAGCATTTAATACCCATTCCTAGCTCAGAAGGCATTTAAGAGTCAACCACATTGCTGTGGGTCTGGAGTCACATGTAGGCCAGACCAGCAGATTTCCTCCCCTAAAGGACATTAGTGAACCAGATGGGTTTTTACAACAATCATTTCATGGTCATCAACTTAGACTTGTAATTCCAGATTTTTATTGAATTCAAATGCCACCATCTGCTGTGGCAGGATTCAAACCCAGGTCCCCAGAGCATTACCCTGGGTCTCTCAATTACTAGTCCAGCGACAATACCACCATGCCATCACCTCCCTGTTGACTGAGGGGTAGCCGCAGAATTCTTGTGAGTTTTGCTGGGATAATTTGTTCGATAATTCCTAGATTTTTGGACTCCAAGGGAATCAGGGGACAACGGGGATCAAGCAGGAAAGTGGCGTTGAGGTCGGAGGTCTGCCATGACCTCGAGGAGTTGGATGGTCTACTCCTGCTCCTCCTACTTATGTTCTTCTTGATCGTTTTCACAGTTTTGAACAGCTAGAGATGGTAATGAGTCTGACAATTAACTCCCTTTAATATTGTTTCCAAAAATGCATCTTAAAATGTCCATACAGAGCAGGCCACATGAGCCCCATGCCTGAAATTTAAATGTACAGGATTTTTAGTGTGAAATCACAAATGTCGTGTGTCCAAGCTTTTTCACACAACCTGATCTGGAAGATAGTCAAAGGTTCCCGAGTGAGTGAGACCATGGGGAGAGTTTTCAGCATGTCGGGCGGTCTGTGCGGGAGCGGGCACGGAGCTGATCGTCGCTTGCAATCGGCTGCACGCCGCCATTTTACGTGGGCAGGCCAATAAGGCCCGCTCAGTAGCTCAGCACTACCTGTGCAACCGGGGTGGGGAGGAGGGAGAGTCCGGGCCTGCGCTCTGCGCATGTGTGCGAAAGAGCGCAGAAATCTCCCTGAGGCACAGAGCTGCCTCAGGGAGATTAAGTTCAAAATGAAAGTTTCAGATAAAGAAAGAATAAAATTATTTAGACGGTGTCACACGAGCTGGGACATGTTTATGAATTATGTGAAAAACGTTTATTAATTTAATAAAACCTTCATGAAACCTCATCCCGCCCGTGGATGAGGTTTCATGCAAAACGCGAAGGCCTCTTTGCCTGCCCCCCGCCAGCCTTAAGGTTTTACGGGCAGCCCTGTCAATTACCTAAATTGGTTTACTAATGACCTTAACAGGCCTTTGACAGTTCAGCGCGCACCTGCCGAACGAAAGATCGGAATGATGCGCAGTGACGTTGGGAAGTACGCCTGACTCACCACGCATCATTTTACGCATCGGCGTGCAGGGCCCATATCCCTGTTTGTGGAGAGTGAAACAGAGTTGACGTTTCGAGCCCATATAGGTCGTACAGACTCGAAATGTTAACTCTGTTTCTCCCTCCACGGATGCTGTCGGCTGAGTTTTTCCAGCATTTTCTGTTTCTCTTTCAGATTTCCAGCATCCGCAGTATTTTTCTTATAACTCTTTGTGTACCATTTTCTTTCAGCACCAAGTTCCTGTTGCATTCAACACTACAGGGTGCTTGTGACTTTTACATCACTGGGCAGAATACTGGACAAATATGGGGGCTGGGGGTGGGGGAAGGGTGGGGATAGGGGATTTATATCCTGTCACATTGTACTGTTGCTGCCTATCTTTGCACTTCCTGACACCATAGCCTTTGTTGTACAAGTCTTTGAAGTCATGATTGCAATCTCCCCAGTAAAAAGAATCTATTGCCTTATTTATATCACAGTCATTTCCTCCGTTTACACTTCTCCCCTTTTGCAATCAAAGGTCTGTTCTAGACCTAACCTAACAACCCTTTAAGATCCATATTATCATTAGTGCCAACTAACCTATTTATTGATTCATCTCTGTGCCTTCCATATTACAAACCCCAGTGTCATTAATCCTGAATTTCATCCATCCCCAATATCACTGTGATCCAAAGAGAGAATTGGCTAACATGCAGTTTAGACGAGCTGTATCTATTAGCTGTTCTACATTCAACTAATATAAGAATTTACCTACATTCTTACAAGGTTCTCAGAGTACTAACATTTTCTTAATGGGTATGGTTACTGGCCAACATCTCGGCCATTTTTTACTAAGTGGTTGTCTTCAGCAGATTTAACCAAGTGAAGCTCATGGATGGCGGATTACTTCACTCACCTATTTCAGGTTCTGTGAAATGTTATTATTAACAGCATAAAGGATTAAGTCAACCAGCAGTGGCAGGCAGGACTTATACCTTTCAGAAGCTGCGGCAAGTGCATCTTTTTGTGTGGGTGGGCCTTATTGAAAAGGGAGCAGAATGGCAGCACTAAAAGCAGTATGTCATCAAACAGACTGTGCAAGGGTATATGGCAGTGTCAAGAGAACCATGGAACATCTTGAGAGACAATAGCGCATCAGAAAAGATTGTAGATACAATAGTTACAGATCCATGTGGCTTCCAGCTGCTGTGTTTGAGAACAAGGGGAAACTGTGGGCTGGTTCACTTCACATATGATTACATTGGATAAGTGGCATAGAAACTGGCCCATTCTACCCAACAAGTCCATGCCAGAATTTATGCTTCACTCAAGTCTCCTTCCATCTTTTCTCGTCTAAATCTACCATTGTAACCATCTGTTCCCTTCTTGCTCATGTGCCTATCTAGCTTCCCCATAAACGTTCACCTATTCTGTTCACCTCAACCATTTCCTGTGGTAGCGAGTTCCACATTCTCACCACTCCCTGGGCAAACGAGTTTCTCCTGAATTCCCAATTGGATTTCTCGGTGACAATCTTATATTGACGGCCTCTAGTTCTGTTCTTCCCCACAAGAAGAAACATTCTCTCTGTATCCAATCGATCAAAAACTTTACTTTGTTTTGAATCGTGATTCAGGCAGGGATGGGTTTTATCCTGTTGCTGGTTCTTGATCATCGTGGATTGAATTATGAGCCCCAATCTGTCTAAAGGCACTCGAGCCACGTGAAAGCCTGGAGAAGGTGAACTAATGATATTGTGCTTATATTTTAGAATAGAATTACAGAATCTTACAACAGTGAAGGGGGCCATTCGGCCTATTGTGACTATACTGGCTCTTTGAAAAAGCTGTTCAATTTAGTCCTACACCACAACATTGTCCTAATAACTGTAATTAATGTTCTTTAACTATATGTCCTATTGCCCTTTGAAAGTTTCTATGGAATCTGATTCCATCACCCTTTCAGGTAAAACTTTCCAGATCTCTACAACCTCGGTGTGAAAACCTTTCTCCTTGTTTTCCCTCTACTCCCTTTGCCAATTATTTTAAATCTATGATCCACTGGTTACTGACCCAGCTTCGAGAGGAAACAGCCTCTCCCCAGTTGCTCTAGTAAAGTCCCTCATAATGTTGAGCACCTCTACTCAGTGTCCTCTGGAAGAACAACCCCAGCTTCTCCAGTCTCTGCACATAAATGAAGTCCCTCGTCCCTGGTACCATTCTAGTAAGTCTCCACTGCACCATCTGTAAAGTCTCGGCATCTTTCCTAAAGTGAGGCGCCCAGAATTGTACATGGTAGTCCACCATATTCGTGCTTTTACTAGGCTGAACGAACCATATCACTGAAGTGAAAGGAGCGAGAAAACTGGGGTTGGAGCACAGGATGTCACGAAAGACAGGCCAGAATTTTACTCACCCCCACCGGTGGGTTTTTAGGCAGGAGGGAGCATGAAATTGTGGGGAGGGGATTCCCTTCAAGTTCCCGCCCGCCCCAACCTCACAGCCTCGGGCGGGAAGCCTGTCCTTGCCCCAGATGAGACCCTTAAATGGCCAATTGAGACTGGGTGGGAAATGGCTGCTAAGTGGCACTCAAGGGCCATTTCCCACCCAAGCCCAATTTTTAGGCTGGTGGGAGGATTGAAGTTGCATCAGGGAAGCCCAGCCATCAATGGACTTAGCTCTCGGGTGGGAAGGGGGGGTAGAGGGTGTCGCCTCTATCAGAAGCCCCCTTCTGAAGTTAGGAGCCTCCCTTCCCTCCCCCCTTAAGCTCTGGTGGCCTCAGAATCTCACTCCGCCCCAGCCTCTCCCCCGAGACCCCTATCACCCGCTTCACGCACCCCCCCAACCACCCCCAGGGCTTCCCTACCCTCCCCACCCTGGGATCGATCCCCTTTACTGGGCCTCAAACTTAGGCTCCAATGTCCTCCTGCATTTCTCCTTATGTCCATTGCAGTGCTGTCAATGCAGGGATTGGAGAGCTGCCGGCCAATCAGACTGGCCGGAAGTTCTCTAAGGGGGGACTTCCTCCCGAGTGAGGGGCAGAAGTCCCGCCTGCACCCACTTAATGCTCAATCAAGCATGAAACGGCTGCAGGGCACTCGGAGTCGGTGGGGAAGTCTTCGGATGACAGGAAGTGAGACCCCGCTATCTGAAAATTTCAGAAAGTTAAAAGCAAGGATCTGAGCACACTCCTTATTGGGTAGGAAAAGCATGTGAGTGGCTCACTCATGATACTAACCCTTGTTGGAAGCAATCCAAAATTATACATGGGCTTACAGGTTTGTTCCCATGGCGATATTGGTGATAAACACCATGGGCAGAATTTCATGGCCCCGTTTCGTCGGGGAGGGGGCTGTAAAATGCGACGAGACATTCTAAACCCCGTTGACTTCAGCGGGAAGGTAAAATTCCGCTGCCGTAAAATTCTGCCCCTTAAATTTGACCATTCCACTCCCCGATCCTCCAGTACAGAATTCTCACCGCAACTTGCTGGAAAAGTTATTGGAATGTGATACAGCAAGCTTAATGGGGAGTCGGGAACAGTGTGGCCTGATACACTTCCAGGGTGCCAGGGAACATCAGAAGGCCATTCAGCCCCTCGAGCCTGTTTTGTACTAACCAACACAGAATAGCTGATCATTTGTCAGTGAGGTGTTTAGCCACTACGGCTCAGGTCTGATAAAATGGGTGGGTTGCTGTCCGTACAGACAGAATGTCTGTCTCAGCTTTAATTTGATTGATAAGCTTGTTCTTCAGTTCTCTTCCCAAAGGCATGTCTGACCCACCGTGCCACAACCTCCACCATGGGTAGGGCAAGGAAGCACATCCCAAATCTACCCCAGCCCAAATGCTGTGCTGTTGGCAACAATCTGATCCATGTCGGCTGCCCACACAACTGAGCCAACTGGCCCCCAAGGTGTCCGAGTTGCTGTAGCAACATACATTTTTCCATGCATGTTGTAGTCCAGAGCTTGGTAGAGGCCCTATTTCTTTCCATCATATTGCTGACCAGGAATCTCTCCCTCTTTTATCACCCACCATTGGCGTGTGCTAGAAGGATTTGCAGGTTGATAATCATCCTGTTTGGTCATGTTGTGAACACACTTTCCCTGGCCATCAAGTCCTGGGGTGGGACTTGAACCCAGAGCTTCTGGCTCAGAGGCAGGGACACGACCTACTGTGCCACCAGACCTCCTCAAGTCTGTACTGAAACAGTCTAAACATATGAATTGGTACTATGAAAGGACCCTTATGCGCAGAGTTATTTCCCAAACTACTGCCAATCTCCAGCTATATTTCATTGCCAGTTGCAATCCATGATTAGCACAAGAGTCCAAATAAATCTTAATATAAAAATACCAGTTGGGAGAAAATCAGGACATGCCTGACTGCCAAAGCACTAACTTTATTACTTAAATAAGATATAAAATAGTACAGCACAGAAGGAAGCCATGTGTTCCATCATGCCTGTGCTGGCTCTTTGAAAGAGCTGTCCAATGAGCCCCATTCCCCTGCTCTTTCTGCACAGTCCAGCAATTGTTTCCTTTCGAGTGTTTGTCCGATTCTCTTTTGGAAGTTATGACTGAATCTGCTTCCACCGTCCTTTCAGGTAGCGCATTGCAGATCACAACAACTCGCTGTGTAAAAATAATTTCTCCTAATCTCCCCTATAAATTCATGGCAGTTTGTCAGGAGAGAATTTGATGCAGCAACTCCTTTGCTATGCTGGCATCAGAACTCAGGTTGTGGCCAATGTGTCCCAGTATGAAACTCGAAATATAAATTATGCAAACTGGAAATAAGTATTCTTGTATCCATCCCGTCTTATAGGAGCTGTTTGTTCATTGGAACAGCTTGAATTAGGGAAAAGCAAAATGCAATGAGTATCAGAAATTAATATTTTTAAAAATAAATGTCCAACTACCCCAGAGCAAAACATTTATACAAAGCTGCCGCAGCCATATGTCAGAATAACTGATAGTTCCTGCAAAAAGACTCCTGTTGTTTTCCTGTGCCATTAGTGGCTGCATAATAGTAAATAATAATGTTTCCTTCAAGCAAAAAAAAAGGATGTGCGATCATTAGCCACAGTAACATTATTTTGTGTTGTGTTGTAAAGTGATGACCGAGCATAATGGCTGATCTCAAGAGGTTATGTATCCCGATTAGTGTCAGCCAAGCCTCAGTGAGCAGCCCTCTCTCCTCTGAATCAGAAGGTGAGAAGTCCCACTTCAGAGGTTTGGGTACATGATCCAGCCTGACCGTCCGAGTGCAGTACTGCAGTCCACAACCTGATTCAATGTTGTTAGTTGAAGAGCGAATATAAAGCAGGACAACTTTTGTTTTTCACATGGCTCTGTGGAATCTTTTATGTCCACCTGTGAGGACAGGTGGGGCCTCAGTTTAACTTCTCGTCCAAAAAACAGTGTCACCGACAGTGCAGCACTTCCCCCATTACTGCAGTAAGCCTGCAACTCACAACCTCTCTGAGCCATGGCTCAGACCTAAAACCTACCTGATCTCAATGGCTTATGGCCACATTGGGCATTGCATTTAAGAATTAAACCATCAGAGTATCTAAATACTGCAGTTCTGTGTGTTAAATTATTTGTCTGATGCTCCACATGGAACAACATCAGCCCTAAGGGAAAAGAAAACATAAAGATAAAGCTGACAGCAGGTACTTAGGATGGTGACTCAGATGAGATAACATTTGTTTATGTTGACTAAGATTTCCCTGGAGGCAGTATATGTGTTGTCGATAATTTTTCACTTATGCTTACTTGACTAGAACTTGAACAAAGACTTGAGCACATAAGCTAAGGTGATACTCCAGTGTAGCACTGAGGAAGTGCTGCGCTGTTGGAGGTGCAGTCTTTCAGATGAGACATCAAATGGAGGCTCCCACTAACCTCTCAAATGGATGCGAAAGATCCCACAGCACTTTTCAAAGAAGAGCAGATGAGTTCTCCCTGGCATCCTGGCCAATATTTATCCCTCAAGCAACATCATTAAAACAGATTACCTGGTCATTGTGTGGGGGCTTGCCGTGTGGAAACTGGCAGAAGTATTTCCTAATGTTATGATAGTGAGTGCACTTCAAACAGTACACCATAGGATGTTGTAAA
Source organism: Cetorhinus maximus (assembly GCF_964194155.1). NCBI lineage: Eukaryota > Metazoa > Chordata > Chondrichthyes > Lamniformes > Cetorhinidae > Cetorhinus > Cetorhinus maximus. The sequence continues at coordinate 178,769,574 of NC_135880.1, forward strand.
GTGCTTTACAGCCAGAGGTCATTAAAAGTGCTGTACAAACGTAAGTCTTTCTTAAATAAGTCATAAATGTAGATGACAGGTACAGGATATATTGTAGCATAACTCCACCAGCATGTCCCTGAAGGAATAAGAGGGACATAGGAAAAAATATTTCTCATCCCAGGGCAAAATGAATATTTGCACTGGTGCAGTTTTGATCCTCATTGATAAATATAGGGAGATTCAGTTCTCAGTAACCTGCTTCCCTCACTGATAGAGTGTTTTCCAATTTTTGTCTGAATACGTTCCTGTGAAACGCTTGGGTTTGTTTTACAACCCTATATAAATGCAAGTTGTTATTGCCTATCTTTGTGTTGTTCATCGCAGTTTCCATCCCGCACTTAAAAGCCCCACAAATGTAGAAAGGGAGTGCGATAACCGGTTGTCTCTCGTCAGATTTTTAGGTCTTACTAACCTTCCCTCTCCCGAAATTCCGAAATCAGGGGCTTTTAAAGGAATTCTCAATCTACAAAAGACTTCCCTCTCACCAAAATTTCTCTAATTAACCCGCACGTTTGCCTGATTGGATCATATTTACTGCACGGTGAGCACGTGGGTGGTGATGTTAAAGGACAGGTCATGATGAAACTAACAGCTAAACGCCACTATCATAACCCCTGATTATCTGGGAGTATTGCCACAGGAGACCAGTCCATACCAACACACGTTTGCAAGGTGGATTTTTGTGATCATTGGGATGATATGGGATATCTGTTCTGAGCAATGGGACAGTTAGTCCAATTAGTAGAAGCATCAAGCATTCCCGTGTCAGATACAATCTTTAGCAGTCAGATAACAGTCCTTCTCTGTGATCCACAACATTACTTCTCCCCAATCTTGCCTGAACCCAAGCCATTGTCTGACAGTAACACTTCCATATCTTGCAGTAGTTTCTGAGTGGAAGTGTCAATTGAAATTACATTTATATAGTGCCTTCCAATACCTTAGGATGCTTCAATGAAGTACTTTTGAAGTGTTGGAAGGTAGGAAATGCAGCAGCCAATTTGTGCACAGCAAGCTCCCCCAGACAGCGATATGATAATGACCAGATAATCTTGCTATTGCCATGTTGGTTGAGGGATAAATATCGGTATTTGCAATCCAAGGGTGGAATCTTCCATTCTCAGCGGTGCCTCGCTCGCTGTCTGGTAAAGCAGCGAGACACCCGTGCTGACTCTGAGGAGGACGGCCCACCATATCAGGCAGTTAGCTAGACAGCAGCAGGCCTTCCTCCAGACTGAGGACCCCGGAAGACAACTTCCCACCTACCAAGAGCTGCTGGCCAATCAGACACTGGCTTGCACTCGGCCGGTTCCACGGAAGAGGCTGTGGCTGCTGCTGGAACAACACTATCCCCACGCCCCCACGCTCCCCCTGGAGTCCCCAGATCACAGAGGAAAAAGGTACGTGCTGTTGTGGGAGGGGGTCCCACAGGGCGGAGGTGAGGGGGGGAGGAGCATGGGGGTCAGCAGCAAGGCCAGGGGATTGGCTATCAGTGGCCACCCTCCTGCCCCATGTCCACACCCATGATCGTGCACAGATTAGAGCAGATCAAGGGACCCCCCTCCGTCCAGCTGACCTTCAACCCGCACAGCTTTACCAGTCATGCAGGCCTTCCTGGAGCTGGGAAGATTGAAGCGGAGGCAGGAAGAGGCCCTTAAATAGTCATCAATTGGCCACTTAAGGGACTCAAGTGGAGGCAGGGTGGAAAGGTGGACCATGGGCCTTCCTGCTCAGTACTTCAAGTGGAAGCAGGAAGGTTTGGGTATCTGTCCCAATGCTAACCTGCCAAATTCTCAAGACCACCCACCTCCTTCCTCACCTCCTGCGGGGACAGACGATCCCAACCTGTAAGAGACAAAGAGTAATATTTCTAAGTTTGCTGACGATACAAAGCTAGGTGGGAATTTAAGCTGTGAGGAGGACACAAAGCGATTATGAGAGGTTAAACTAATGGGCAACAAGGTGGCGGATGGAGTGTAATGTGGGGTTATTCACATTGGTCATAAGAATAGAAAAGCAGAATATTTTTTAAAAGGTGTGAAACTTGTAAATGTTGATGTTCAGAGAGACTTGGGTGTACTCATACAAGGAACACAGGAAGTCAGCATCTAGGTACCACAAGCAATTAGGAAGGCAAATGTCATGATGGCCTTTATTGCAAGGGGATTGGAGCACAAGAATAAAGAAGTCTTGCTACAATTGTACAGTGCTTTGGTAGATCACACCTGGAATACTGTGTGCAACTTTGCTCTCCATATTTAAGGAAGGATATACTTACATTGGAGGTGGTACAGCGAAGGTTCACTAGATTGGTCCCTGGGATGAGGGGGTTGCCGTATGATGAGAGACTGAGTAAATTAGGTTTATATTCTCTGGAGTTTAGAAGAATGAGAGGCGATCTCATTGAAACATGTAAGATTCTGAAAAGGCTTGATAGGGTAGACACTGAGAGATTATTTCCTCTGGCTGGAGAATGTAGAACATGGGGACACAGTCTCAGGATAAGGGGCCAAAAATTTAGGACTGAGATGAGGAGAAATCATTTTACTCGAAGGATTATGAATCTTTGGAATTCTCTACCCCAGAGGGTTGTCGATCCTTCAACGCTGAATACATTTAGGGCTGGTATAGACAGATTTTTGTCTCTCAGGGAATCAAGGTACATAGGGAGTAGGCAGGAAAATGGAGTTGAGACAGAAGATCAACCACGATCGTATTGAATGGCGGAGCAGGCTCGATGGGCTATATGATCTACTTCTGCTCCTATTTCTTATGTTGACCCAGGACACTGGGAAGAACTCACCTGTCCTTCTTCAAAATTGTGGGACCTTTTACCTCCTCCTGCAAGTGCAGTCGGGGCCTACATTTAATGCATCATTTGGGAGGTAGGATCTCTAGTAGGGCGCAGATCTCCCTGGGTATCATACTGGCCCAGACCTTACGTGATCAACTCTCTGCAGGGAAGGCTTGAACTCGTAACCTTCCATCTCAGAGGTGTCAGTACTACCCATTGAATCGCAGCAGACTTAACTCAGTTACTAACTGGAGTTCTACTGTTCAAACCCTGTTCAACTTTGTGCCCTTGTAACGAGAAAGAAGATGACTTGTATCCTAGCAGTTTGAGCCTGATTGAAATGATAGCCCAATAATTTAGGCTTTTTATCAATACATTTTTGTTCTTGCTCCATGTAAACACCAGCTTTCATAAGCAAGCGTGGACTTCCTGTGAACCAGAACTTGACCTTGTGCATGAAGTACACAGAAAAGTGGGCCTCTGGGTGAATAATGAGCCTTTTTATCACTGAGGTATGCATTTATAATAATAACAGGACTTCATTGTTCACTACTGATCTCTTGAACTGACAGAAAAATCATACACTAGACTGTTCAAAATTGCTATTCACATCGTCTCTCCTGGACAAACACCCCCCTTCCATCCTCCGTAAACTGGGGCTCACTCAAAATCCTGCGGCCTGAATCCTAACTTGCACTAGGTCCCATCTACCCAACGCCCTGAAATTCACTGACCTACACTGGCTTCTGGTCCAACAATGCCCTCCTATATTTTTTTCAAATCCTCCCATGGCCTCCCCCCTCTCGATCTCCGCAACCCCCTGCAGCCCTACGCCCCTCTGAGAACTCTGCCGTCATCCAACCCTGGCCCCTTGCACATCCCTGATTTCCATCGCTCCACCATTGGTGGGCGTGCCTTCAGCTGTCTGGGCCCTAAGCTCTGGAATTCCCTTTCCAAACCTCTCCGCCTCTCTACCTGTCTCTGCTGCTTTAAGATGCTCATTAAAATCTACATCTCTCACCACTTGCACAAATAGCTCCATATAGGGGTCCATGGCAAACTTTGTCTGATAGCCTCCTGTGAATTGCCTTGGGATGTATCACAATATTAAATATGCTATATAATTACAAGTTTTTGTTGTTAAGATGTTTAGTATGAAGCCAACAAAATCGCAAATCAGCAGATTAGGTAGAACTTCACTTAATCCCATCCGTTCCAAAACAATAAGATTTTAAGTCTTTAGCAGTGCACTTCCATAACACAGGATTGTGTGTGGCCAAGACTAACACGTTTTGCATGAGAGACAAAGCCCATACGTTCCCTTCTCAATGTCATGATTCAGAGTTGCAGTTTGAAAATGAACTGAAGCCTTTGGTAGCAGCTGTCATTTATTCCCAAACAGAATTTTCCTCGGGTGTAGAATTGAACCATCACCAGTCAGAGCAAAGACACTGTGGCAGGAGATAGCCTGCGTACGATTTTGGCTGTCAGTGACATTCGCTGTTTCTTTCAATCAGGCACACCTCCAATTAACCTGCCGTGTGCTTGGCCTTGTTTGAGAAACACAACTTATCCCTGGCTCCCCCATTCCCTCTTGCCATGTCAACCTTAAATTAGTGCTGAAAATCTCCAAGACACCAATCCTGGCAATTACATTGGGATTGTTCCCAGCCAGGATCTTCACCATTCACCACTGCTGTGTGCTGTGTGAAGTGATTAATTTTATTAGGAAGAACACACAGAGACAATATAAAATAAAAGGTACAATTCTAAAGAGGGTGGGTGGAGGCGGGTTGCAGGAGCAGAGGGATCTGGGGATATATGTGTGTAAATCATTGAAGGTGGCTGGACAGGTTGAGAAAGCAGTTAATAACGCATATAGTATCCTAGGCTTTATTATTGGGGCATGGGGTACAAAAGCATGGAGGTTATGTTAAATTTGTATAGAACACTAGTTCGGCAAAACTGGAGTGTTGCGTCCAGTTCTGGGCACCACACTTTAGGAAGGATGTGAAGGCATTGGAGAGGGCGCAGAAAAGATTAACGAGAATGGGTCCAGGGATGAGGAACTTCAGTTACATGGAAGATTGGAGAAGTTGGAACTGTTTTCCTTGGAGAAGAGAAGGATGAGAGGAGATTTGATAGAGGTATTCAAAATCCTGAGGGGCCTAGAGAGAGTAGATAGGGAGAAATTGTTCCCACTGGTGGAAGGATCGAGAATGAGAGGGCGCAAATTTAAGATAATTGGTAAAAGAAGTAATAGCGACATGAGGAAAAGATTTTTCACGCAGTGAGTGGTTAGGATCTGGAATGCACTGCTCGAGAGTGTGGTGGAGGTAAGGTCAATCGAGTCACTTAAATGGGAATTGGAATATAATCTGCAAAGGAAGAATGTACAGGGCTAAGGCAGGAAAGCCAACGAGCGTCACTTGGTAAATTACTCCCACAGAGAGCTAGCGTGGACACGATGGGCCGAAGGGCCTTCTTCTGTGCTGAAACCATTCTCTGATTCTGTGTATTGTGCAGGGTCAATGGGAGGTCCTGTCAGTTCAATATCCATGGGAAACATTTGTGTCATAAGGAATCTGTCTTGCCTCATGCCAGCTCACAAAGGCCAGAGAGTGGGTTCCTGCCCCTGAATAGCAAGAAGATATCAAATGCTCCTTAGCTGCTTTGTATGGGATCGTATGATATGAACATGAAACATTTATACCTTTCTTCAGCTTCTGATGTTAGCTGTGGCTCATTTGGTAGCACTCTACACTCAGAGTCAGAAGGTTGTTGATTCAAGTCCCACTCCTGACAGTGCCAGTGCAGTATTGAGCGAGTGCTGCACTGTCAGAAGTGCCATCTTTTGGATGAGACATTGAACCAAGGCCTCATCTATCTTCTCAGATAAACATAAAAGATCTCATGGCGCTATTTCGAAGAAAGGCAGGGGAGTTCCCCCCACAGTCCTCGAAAAATTAGTCCCTCAATTAACATCAAAGAACAGATTGTCTAGTCATTATCTGAATGCTGTTTGTAGGAGCTTGCTATGCACAAATTGGCTGCTGAATTTCCTATATTACACTAGTGACAACAGCTCAAAAGTACTTAATTGACTGTAAAGTGCTTTGGGGTGTCCAGTGGTTCTGAAAGGTGTTATAGAAATGCAGGCCGGAATTCTCCAGCCCCTCACGCTGGTGGGATCTTCCAGTCCCACTGATGTGAACCGAGATTTCAATGGTTCGCTGTCCCTGCCGCGCTGGAAACCACCACCAGGGGGCTGGAATATTCGGCCCAAGCGTTTCTTCCCTTAATACCAGGCCTCCAAGGTGGACCCCACTTCCTCCAATCCTGAGCTTGATACATTTTGTCCTTCTCCGTCTACTGCCCTCCAAAGATGCCTTGACAATTTTCTGAGGCTGAGGACATGGGGATTTCCAGAGTCAGGGAGTTCTTGTCACAGCCCCACAGCTGTGTATGGCTGGCTTTGTGAGGGACAGATGGAGCTTCCACCCCTCACAAGGGTATTTGGGAACTCCCAGTGTGCCTGAGTTCTGGGGTCTGGAAGGGCTGGCGGTATTTTGACCCTGTGTGCTCACACCTCACAAGTGTTGGATCACACCATGTGGATTTGCTGAAGAACTGTTTCCTTCTTTGCAAAACAATTATATTTTGGAAGAACTTGGCAGATCCCCAAAAATCAAATAACGCCACAATATACATCACCATTTGTCTTTGTACAGAAGTTCAGCCATATGACTGGAAAGCAAAACATGTGCAACAGCAATTTTAATACCAAAAATATCCTCAAACTATCCACTTAGAAAGTTGAAAGTATACCTAAAGGTAAACTGTATATGCACTAAGGTCCCTTCCTGCCACATTCTGGTTGTTAATACCCGTACCCCTACGCTGCATGAATACCTTGTCCTTCCTTTTTAACTTTTCACATCTCCCCTCACGTGGAAATCTCCCCTCCTCCCCACTGTTTAGATTAAAGCCCTCTCTAAAGCCCTAGTTATATGACTTGCCAATACACTGGTCCTATCCTGGTTCAGGTGTAGACAGTCCCAACAGTACAGCTCCCACTTTCCCCTGTATCGGTACCAGTGCCCCATGAATCAAAACCCATTTCTCCCACAACAACCTTTGAGCCAAGCATTTATCTCTCTGAACTTATTTACTCAATGCCACTTTGCTCGCGGTTCAGGTAGCAATCCAGAGATTATTACCTTTGTGGTTCTGCTTTTTAATTTATCCCCTAACTGCTCAGGCTCCTTCAGCAGAACCTCTTCCTTAGTCCTACATATGTTGTTGGTACCTACGTGGACCAAGATAACTGGCTCCTTCCCCTCTCACTTCAAGTTCCTCTCCAGCCCAGAGGAGATGTCCTTAACCTTGGCACCAGGATAGCAACCGGTGGGACTCATGCTCTTGACTGCAGAGAGCAGTATCTATCTCTCTAACTATACTGCCCCCTACTGTAACTACATTCCTTTCAGCTCCCCCCACTTGAATGTCCCCCTGCACCACGGTGTTGTGGTCAGTTTGCTCATCTTTCCTGTAGCCCCTGCTCTCAACCACACAAAATGCAAAACCCTTGAGCCTCTAGGACAATTGCAAGGACTGAGGCTTCTCCACTGCTGCCTCCTGGGTCCCTATACCTGCCTTACTTGCAGTCACACCCTCCTGTCCCTGACAACAGACCAAATCTGAAGACCCTGGACTAAGGGGTGACTGCCTTCTGGAAAAAAGCCCCCTCCCCGACGCATCGCATTGTCCAAAGCTCGGACTCCAGCTATCAACTTGGAGTTGAAGTTCCTCAAGCTGCGGGTGTGGTTGCCGTGGAGCACACAAGTGCCCACCAGCTCCCACGTGTTACAAGATGGAAGGTGAAGTGTTTTGTCACTTCTTAACAATTTAGAACACAAGCACACACAACTATCTGCTTCTGAACCCCATGCTTCCTGTGTAAAAACCAGGAGGTTCCTTTATTCTTTTTTTATGCCAGAGGGCAATACACCCAGGACTTAGCATGCCATTCTGGCAGGTTTTTTTTATATAGCACTTCTTTTTAACTAAAATGTCCTTTTACAAAAAAGCACAAATGTTAAATACAAACATTACAGAGGGATATATTTGCTTTGGGGGCAGTTGAGAGAAGGTTCACTAGGCTGATTCCTGGGATGAAAGAAAGAATATGACCCAAATGTTCTAAACTCTCCAAAGAGGGGAAGCAGCCCCTCAGCATCTACCCTGTCAGGTCCCTTAAGAATTTTATATATTTCAATTAGATTGCCTTTCATTCTTCTAAACCCCAGGGAATATAGGCCTAATCCACTCAATCGAGGCGAATTCCTCTTCTCTTCTTCAAATAGTGCTATGTGATTGTTTATGCCTACATGGAGCAAGTTTAATGTCTCTTCTGAAAAACAAAACCTCTAGCCTACAGCTCTCCCTCAGTGTAGTGCTAAAATGTTAGCCTAGATTATGTGCACAATATCACTGAGCTAAGCTGGCACCTGCCCTCTCTTTACATGAATGCACATATTAACGTCTACGTAATAGATAAGTTGAGGTGCAACAGCCTGTGTTACAAGAACACTTCCCCCACCTCAAAGAATGTTTCTGCCCTGCAAATGTGTCGAACATCCTCCTCTAAATCGTGAAGTACTTAAGGAGTGATATGTTTAGATTTCCTTTCCAAAACTTAGTTCAGTTTCCAATCTGTTCTTCAACCCTATGCCAAATCTTAATGACTCAGCCATATGACACTCCTCTCATTGAAGGGAACCACATCTGATGTTTGGACAGCGCTTGATAACACTGCTGTTGCTATTTCACTTCGTGGCAAATGTGGTTCTTTTTTAATTAACTAAACAGTAAAGTTCATGAGGCAGATTTTGGCAAAATTCAATTTACTGGCCTGTAATCCACCTTCATATAAATTGCATAATTACCTCAGTTGACAGTCAGCTGTGAGTATCACCCTTGTCGGTTGACTTAATGTTGCCAACGGGATCTCGAATGCCAATGGGAGCATAACATGCTGCAGAGGTTACATCACATCAAGCTGTTTGTCGTCTATAAATGTGTGTTGTGGTCGCCACTTGAGAAAGGCATCCTAGCTAGTACATGAATTATTTATTGGCTGTTGATAACATCACTGGAGTGATAATGAACTGTGTGGAACGAAAGAAAAAGTAGAATGGCAATAGAAAAAGATAGGGGTAGTGTGGTAATCTGATATGCAATATACCTTTAAGAAGAATGTTATAATAGAAGATCACATGATCTTATTATCCAATGACAGAGTAGTGCAGGCTACCTTCGTAGTCTGTAGTCAGTAGTGAAGAGTCTAGAGTCTGTAATGTAGAGATAGGATGTTAGTTGTAAGTACACAAGTGTAGCTGCTGAGTTCCTTTGTAAATAAATAGGATGTGTTGTACATAAGAACTGTCTATTGATCTGCTATGTCTATGGTACCAACTCGGTCATCCAAAGACAAGCATACAACCTGGATCCACTAAACTAGTGACAAGGATCCAGCAGATAGATAAATAGGCATAGACTGGGATTTTCCGGTCCCATAGCCAGCAGGCATCGTCACGGGTGGGATGGGAACATTTGGACAGCCGTAGACTTTTAACGGCTCTCCAAATTTTTCCCTCCCACCCACAGTGATGCCCACTAGTGTTGGGGCTGGAAAATCCCGCCCACAGACTTTTTTTATTTACCTACAGGATGTGGGCATCACTAGGTCAGCATGTATTGCCCATCCCTAATTGCCCTTGAGAAGGTGGTGGTGAGCTGCCTTCTTGAACCGCTGCAGTCCGTGTGGTGTAGGTACACCCACAGTGCTGTTAGGGAGGGAGTCCCAGGATTTTGACCCAGTGACAGTGAAGGAATGGCGATATATTTCCAAGTCAGGATGGTGAGTGTCTTGGAGGGGAAACTGCAGGTAGTGGTTTTCTCATGTGTCTGCTGCCCTTGTCCTTCTACGTGGTAGAAGGCACAGGTTTGGAAGGTGCTGTTGAAGGAGCCTTGGTGAGTTGCTGCAGTGCATCTTGTAAATGGTACACACTGCTGCCACTATGCGTTAGTGGTGGAGGGAATGAATGTTGAAGGTGGTAGATGGAGTGGCAATCAAGCAGGCAGCTTTGTCCTGGATGGTTCAAGGTGAGGAATTGTGAGTGAACAGATCTCTGAAATGAATGCAAAACTGATATCCATCAGGGCACTCTCATTCTGTGCACAGATAGATACTTTGGATATATGTTACACCTGCACAATGACCCTCCAGAACTAATAGTTTTTGGAGTTTAGAACCACAGTGCCTGAGCTTCTTGAGTGTTGTGGGAGCTGCACTCATCCAGGCAAGTGGGGAGTATTCCATCACACTCCTGACTTGTGTTTTGTAGATGGTGGACAGGCTTTGGGGAGTCAGGAGATGAGTTACTCACTGCAGAATTCCCAGAAATACATTGCTCTTACTGATAGATAATACAGCACTGTTCACAACCTCAGGCCATCCCAAAGCACTTTACAGCCAATGAAGTACTTTTACTTGGATCGTTGTAAGTGAAGTCACTGTTATAATGTAAGAAATGCGACAGACAACTTGTTCACAGTAAGCTCCCATAAATAGCATGTGATAAAGACCAGATCATCTATTTCTTCTTGATAAAAGAAAAATACCGCGATGCTGGAAATCTGAAATAAAAACACAAAATTCTGAAAAAACTCAGCAGGTTTAACAACATCTGTGGAGAGAAAAACAGTGTTAATATTTCGAGTTCATACGACTCTTCTTCAGAGCTAAAGAGAAGTAGAAAGTGATGGAATTTATAATGTGTAAGTGGGGTGGAGCAGGTAAAGCAGGATAGAAAGTCAGCGACAGGTGGGGGCTGAAGAGAGATTGACAAAGATGTCATGGACACAAGACAAAGGGAATGTTAATGATAGTGGTAAGGGCTAAAGAAGGTGTTGATAGTGGCGTAAGGGTAAGAAAGCAGAATGTGATAATAGCAGAACAAAGGTAAGTACTCTGTGAAAGAACAACATAGAAATCCTGTTGGAGAGAAGTGCAGTACTTCTTCAAGGTAGGCGTTCCTGGAAGAGAAGTGGCAGTGAATTAAACACTAAGATAAAGGCCTGGATTTTCCGGCCCCCATCGCGGGTGGGACCCCCCCCCGTGGGTGAGGCGGCGCCCCAGCCAGAAGCCCATTGACTTGCGGCGGGACCGGAAGGTCGCAGCGGCGGGCGGGCGCGGAAAATCCCGCCAAAAAGCAAAGTACTGCGGATGCTGGAAATCTGAAATTAAACAGAAAATGCTGACAGCATCTGTGGAGAGAGAGCCCATGACATCTTTGAGCCGGGACACCCAGCAGAACTCCCCTGCCCTTCTTTGAAACAGTGCCTTCAGATCTTTTACACCTACCCAAGAGAGCATACAGGGCTTCATTATGGCATCGCATTTCTCTATTGCTCTAAAACCTGGAGTCCAAGGGAAGAGAGATTTTGTAGGTTATAATGAAAATTCTGAAAATTCTCAGAGCTCTGTTCGGTCTCAGGAGTAAAACAAATTCTAAACTCATGATGATTTAAACTTGCCAGAAAAAAAGGGTAAATGAGATTCTCAATCCATTTTTTTTAATGCAGTGTGTGCGAATGGATTACCAGTTTGTAGCCATTAACTGCATTCCCAATGGGATTTTGAACATTGCATTAAACATTTGCAGACAAGCCAGATTGGGAAATGAGGAGAAAATATTTTATGCGGTGTGTTGTTATGAGTTGGAATGTGTTGCCTGCGGTGGAAGCAGATTCAAGAGTAACTTTCAAGTGGGGAATTAGATAAAGGCTTGAAAGGCAAATGTTTACAGGGCTATGGGGAAAGAGCAGGATTGTGGCGGGGTGAGGATGGGGTTAATTGGATAGCTCTTTCAAAGAGCCGGCAGAGGCACAATGGGCTGAATGGCCTCCTGCTGTGTTGTAAGACTCTATGATTCTATATCTTCAATAGGTGACATGCCACTTCCACTTCTGAAAAGTAATTATTGTTATCTCTACTAAATGTGTTTATTCCATATTAATTGAGAAAATAAATGAGAGCAAGATTCACCAGAAAGGTCCTTCATGGGCTTAACAAAGCAAAGGACCATAGATACGTGTTTCATAGGAGAGCATTCGACTCCCGTTTTTGTGTTAGCTTTTTTTTGAAACAAACCAAAATTAATCCCATTGGATTTATATCTGGGAAGGAGAAATGTACAAGGTTACAAGGAAAGAGCAGGGGAGTAGGACCAATTGGAAAGCTCTGTCAAATAGACAGCACAGGTATGATGGGCCAAATGGCCTCCTTCTCTGTTGTAAGGTTCAAGATTTGCACACGTCTGTGCTTTGCAAGCTGGTGTCAGCGACTGGAAGAACGTGATTCACAGCAGAGGCAAGTATATATCTGCAATAACATATTTGCTGATCCTTTGGTTGAGTAAAAAGAGATTCATACATTTCTGTAGCACCTTTCATGACCTTAGGACATCCCAAAATACTTTTACAGCCTATGAAGCACTTTTTGAAGGGCGGTCACCATTTTGGAATTTTGGAAAATGTAACATCCAAATTTTTCACAGCAAGGTCTCACAAATAGCCATGTGATAAGTGAGTAGGCCCTCGTACCAAGCAAAATACACAAAGAATTGAGCATAGAGTCAAAAATAAAAACAGAAGATGCTGGAAATCTGGCTGGCCTGCTGAGTATTTCAAGCATTTTATGTTTTTATTTCTGATTTCCAGCATCCGCGGTATTCTGCTTTCTCAATGAGCATTGAGGTCAAATAGGCTCAGAATTTTGACAGGGACTTTATGGGTTCCTGATTTCACATACAGCAGAGAAATGAGCAAGATAAAATCCTCAGCGAATTTTACCAAATGTGCCTCAAATCATGTAAACACAGCCAAGTACCGCTTTCAGCACAGTAGATCTAATCCCTGAATATGAATAGCTGATTGTGCAGGTACAAGTATCAATCTGTGCACATGGAGACGGAGAATCTCCTGATGAAGATCAGCCTTGCATTCTTTTCAGAGATTCACTCACTCACAATTCCTTGCATTGAGGCAGCTGCAACCACTCGCCACTGAAGATTAAGCTTCCTTCTGCCCTGGCACAAGTGGGCTAAGTGGGCATCATGAACTTTGGGCCCTTTTGTGCCTGAAGAATTTTAAACAACCAACAAGGAGGCTAATTTTCATATGGAAGCAGGGCTGTGATGAAAGAGCAGGGGAGTAGGGCTAATTGGATAGCTCTTTCAGTGTTGGCACAGGCACAATGGGCTGAATGGCCTCCTGTTCTGTATCATTCTATGGTTTGGACACTTCAGTTATGTCTTGGATTTCAAAGTATCAGATGGACATATTGTGGACTCATTTACATGTCCCATCTCAAAGTTACAAAAGGATCCAGCCTTCCCACTGGCTGGACTTAGCAGTGCCATACAGTAGCACCTCATCATGTAGGCCATGACTCCGTGCCTCTGAGTCAGAAGGTAATGGGTTCAAGGCCCCCTCTAGAGACTTGAGCACTTAATCTAAGCTGGCATTCTTGGTATAATACTGAGGGAGTGCTGAACTGTTGGAGGTGCCGCCCATTAATAAAGTAAATCTGGAATATAAAGCTAGCCTCAGTAATGCTGACTATGAAACTGTCATTGATTATCATAAAAATGCACCTGGTTTGCTAATGTCCCCTTTAGGGAAGAAAATCTGCCACCCTTACCTGGCCTGGCCTACATGTGACTCCAGACCCGCAGTAATGTGGCTGACTCTTACCTGCCCTCTGCAATGGCCTAGCAAGTCACTCAGTTCAAGGGCAATTAGGATTGGGCAACAAATGCTGGCTTTGCCAGCGATACCCCATGAGGAAAATAAAGAAGAACAAATTTGACTACACTTCAAGAGTATCTCATTAGAGTGTTTTGGGATGACTTAAGGTTGTGAAAGAAATGGAAAGGAAGTCTTTCTTACTCATTTGGAAGGAAGGAGATCTTCAGTGAATCTAGCTACAAAATTGCCACCAAGCGCCGTGATGTTATCAGGTTGTAACCATAACATTGAGTCCAGCTGCATTGAATAGCTGAGTAATGAATTGCTGCCAAATGCTGGTAAATAATTAAATTACTTCAAAAGTGGATAAACAGTTGGCCTACACAGCAAGGTGCAACAAACATTGGGTTATCTATTTGATTAATCTTGCATCTTCTAATACCTGATCAATTTTAACTTGGCCAAGGGTTGTAAAACGTAGTAAATCCAGCCTGATTACTGTACGGCCAGTAATTTGTCCCGTTAAATGGGAATTGATATTACGTGACACTCTGGAAATTTTCCAATCGTCTGCCCATGTTCAAAATGATCACTTGTGTAGAAAATTCTGTGGAGATCAGTTGGGTTAGAGTGGAATCAGGTGGCAGCCAGAGCGCACCTTTGCAGAGAAGGGTTTATGACAGAAATGTCTCTATACTATAGTACAACCTTTAAGAATGGGAAAGTCACAAGAGAATTTATTCATGTTTCTTCTGCAAAACAGCATTTTTTTTTTTGTTTACGCGAATGTTCAGGCAGGAAGTCTCTTTTTGTCTGAGTATTTCCTTATCTAAGTGTTCTCAACAGCTGGTGTTTATTGTATTAATCTTCGCTTATACTTTGCGGTGGTTTAATAATATCTATGGTTTTTCATATCTCTTGCTGAGTGTTACAGCAGAAGAATTTTCTATTTCTAGTGTACAGCACTCTTGAGTTAGAACATAGGAAATAGGAGCAGGAGTAGGCCATTCAGCCCCTCAAGCCTGCTGTGCCATTCAACTAGATCATGGCAGATCTTCCACCTCAACGCCATTTTCCTGCACCAGCCCCATATCCCTTGCTATCTTTCAGTTATATTATATTTGATATTAAAAGAATAATATAATTTAATACCTAATTTAATAACATCATGCTTTCAAATCCCACTGTAGGATCAGAGTCCAGGCTGACACTCCTAGTGCGGTACTGAGGGATGGCTGCTCTGTCAGAGGACCTCCAGCTGATGGTCCATTTGTCCACTCAGGTAGATGTAAAAGATCTCACCGCACCATTTTGAAGAAGAGCAGGAATGTTCTCCCAGCTGATATTTATCCTGTCCTGGCTGATATTTACCCCTCAATCAACACATAAGACAGGTTATCTGGTCATTCTGACATTGCAATTTCTGGGAGCTTGCTGTGTGCAAATTGGCTGCTGCATTGCCTACATTACAACAGTGGCTACTTTTAAAGTATTCATTTGATTGTACAATGCCCTGAGGCTGTGAAAAGGTACTACAGAAGTGCAAAGTTTATCTTTCTTTACTACTGGAAGCTCAGACATCAGCAAAGGGAGTAAAGAATTATCATTTATTCTGTTTTGTAAATCCAGAGTTGACCAATTCCAGAAACAATTTCAATTGATATTACTGAGCAATTAATCCAAATCCCAACAGCTCCACCATAGTCCTACATTACAAAATGCATTTAGATATTAGTTGTACATTCACTTTTGTTACATAGAATTACATAGAATAGATGGCGCAGAAACAGGCCATTCAGCCCACCCAGTCAATGTTGGCATAAAAACACGAAAATGCTGGTAATGCAGGTCAGGCAGCATCAGGAAGCCAACGGGCTTCAGGATGCGACTGTCAGGCTCAAATGGAGGTCAGAAACCCACATTGTGTGGTGAACAGTCCCTGAATTGGTCAGAGGATGGCGCTAGAAAAAGAACAAAAGGGAAGGTCTGTGATAGGGTGGAAGACAGGAGAGACTAAATGACAAAGAAGGTTGATGGTGCAGGGCCAAAGCGCTCCCAGTCAATGCTGATGTCAATACTCCACTCGAACCTCCTCCCATCTTGTGGGAGAGAGTTCCACACTTCTCCCACCCTTTGTGTGACAGAGTGTTTCCTAACTTCTCTCCTGAAAGGCCTGACTCTGAGTTTAAGGTTATGCCCCCTTGTCCTGGACTCCCCTCTACCAGTGGGAACAGTTTCTTTCTGTCTATTCTCTTAAAATCCTAAAACCTCAATCAAATCAACCATTAACCTTCTGTATTCTAAGGGATACAAGCCTGGTTTGTGTATTCTCTTCTCATTATCTGATGCCTGGTGCCTGGCAGTATAGTAGTGAATTTGTGCTCATTCTTTCCAGGTTCAATATTACAAATTACAATGTATTTTTACATCACAGAAACAGACCAACTATTGGGTCCAACTGGTCTATGCTGGTGTTTATGCCCTACATGAACCTTCACCCACCCCTCTTCTTACATCACCATCGAGGGGAGATTGTGGCATAGTGCTAATGTCACTGGGCTAGTAATCCAGAGGCCCAGGCTAACGCTCTGGAGACAAGGGTTCAAATGGCAACTGGTGGAATATGATTTTAATTAATAAATCTGGAATATAAAGGATGACGTGACGCTATTGTCATTGAACCCATCTGGTTCATGAATGCCCTTTTGGGAAGGCCATCCTTACCCTGTCTGGCTTACGTGTGACTCCAGACCCACAGCAATGTGGTTGACTTTTAACTGCCCTCTGAAATGGCCGAGCAAACCATTCAGTTCAAGGGCAGTTGAGGGTGGGCCAGAAACACTGGCCTTGTCAACGATGTGCATCAAAGAATTAAAGAAAAAATCCTTCTATTTCTTTCCCCTTCATGTGTTTACCTAGTGACTCCTTAAATGCATCTATACTTTACACCACAACCAATCCCTGTGGTAGCGCTTTCCACGTTCTCATCACTCTCAGGGTAAAGAAGTTATCCTTACTAAGTTGCAGTGCCCAGAACTGTACACAATCCTCCAGATGTGATTAAACAGCACTTTGTGCAGTTTTAGATAAAACTGCCTCCCCTTTATATTCTAGCCCTCTACTTATAAAGGCCAACGTTTTCATTTGTTCGCAAGCTATTAGGCCAGATCAGAAAAGATTGAATTCAAATTGTTATTGCAAGGATCTCAAATTCTGTTGCTAAATGTTAACTGAATACAGGATTGTATCAAAATGAATAGAATAATCCTGAGATGTGTAATGCCCCAGTGTGAACATTGACAATACTCACCAGGGCCCTTCACTATGAAATGAGCAGATTCTTTTAATACTTTATCCTCATGGCCATTATTATATTTTATTGCATTCACTGTCATGCAGTTGACATTCAAAAGAACAGCTGAATATAATATAAGTAACATGTCACTTCTCAAAATAGGTAGCACCAAAATCTTGTTATTTATGTGACTATTCAACTCATAAGAAGATGTAAAATGAATATTTAATCCAACAGCAAAAGTTCAATTTCCTTCCATGAAGGAAGCAATGGGCCAGAATTTGCTGGCAAAATAACGGGAAGTTCAATGCCGCTCACAGTTACTAATGTGTAAATCATCCAGCGACTTGTGGCGATTCTTAATTCACGGGGAATCTTTCCCTCACTACAAGTTCTGGATGATTTGCACCGCTCGGCCATTAGCCTTGCACAAACGGCATCTTGCACTTACCCTCCTCATGAGTTTCCTGAACTTGCTGCACTTGTGCACAAATTATCCATTAAAGCCACCGTATAAAGTTAAGGCTGGTACTTAACAGTGTAAGGACCCTTTTAATGAGATTCATGTTCCTGCAATTGCATTCAACCCATCTGTCCCAAAAAGGGAACAATTTGAATTGTGGGGTCTCCTTCCTGCAGGTAGTAAATTGTTGCTAGAGATTTTTAAATTAAAGTATTTAAAGTTTTTTCTCGCTTTCCCTCTCTTTTTTCTCTCTTTCTTAATCCAATCTTTTTCTCTCTCTCTATTTTTCTGTCTGGGCCTGATTTGACTCTGATTCACCCAATTTCCTTCTCTATTGTTCCTCTGTTTCTTTCTCAATTCTTAAATCTCATTGATTAAGGAGGTAGAATTTTGGTCCTGTCATTCACTGAGGTTTCAATGGCTGTGTTGCTCTCACTCGCATTCACAGCAACTAATGGCATAAAGAATTTTCAAGCTGAAGGGCGCAGGAAAAATTCTAACTAATGGGGAAGACCAGAGATGCTCCACCCCAGCAAGATCTTGTCCCTTATTATTACAATCAGTTTAGCGCTTCTCAGCAACAGTTTTACCAAATGTTGTTCAGGATGATAACGTTTGGTTTTTGTTCATCTTTAGCAATGAGCATTCAGGGGTTTCCAAGCCTAAAATGTTTTGGCTTTTTGTGCAAGTCTAAAGCAAAGGATACAATGTCTGACCTTCCCTGTAATGGTTAAAGGTTTAAGGATGTAATGCAGGGGATGATCCCTGTCCCTGTCTGGAGGGGTCCGGGAAGCACCTATAATTGTGCCTCAGACCTCATTATCATTGAACTGGGGGGCTGTGAACACTTAATGAGCTGTGCCTAGGTAGCTCGTCAAGGAAGAGGCTTCAAAATGGCCTTCGGATAAGCCCTCTAAAGGCGATCGAGAGGCTGGGGGTGACCATGTGGGATAATCGAGAGGGGTAGGGGCAAACACGAGTGGGGAGATTATGATTGGGAAAGGGAGCAGTGATACCCGGGAATGGAGAAATTAATGGCAGCAATTTTTGGAGGGGGGTGGGAGTGGGGTTCGAGGTCATAATTCATGGAAACAATGGCGACAGTGGACCACAAGATCCTCTCCCTCCATCCACCTGATTGGGTTGCACAAAGCCGATGCAACCGCTAGACAAACTAGGTAATCACCTACAGCAGCAACATTTTGGGGTGCAGCAAAAAACTGAACGATCTATTCATGAAACTACACAAATGAACAAACAGCCTTCCGAAGTTGGAATGAAAGGTCTAGATCAACTGATTTACATCCACATATCCTGAAATACATATAGATTTCCATGTATTTACATTGCAGCCTTTTCCAAAAATTCATCATATTCCTCATCCTATTTATGTGACAGTTTTACAAATTTGTACATGACTTTTCTAAAACAGCGAACCAGTAAACAATATCAAAGAACATAATTTAATCTAGTCCACTCTATTGTAATAATTATTGATTGTGTAAATTGCACATAAAATCATCTAGTAACTGTTGCAGGAACACATAGTATTACATCATGTGACATATTATACATTATAATGTACATTTCTTGTAGTACATATCCTGTGAAAAGTGTAGAACAATAGGAAAATACAATCAGTATCATAATTTTCTCCTTTTTCATGTAAAATAAATCTGTAATTATAAATGCAGAACTTTTACTCATACCAATATTTATTTTCGAAAGTTAATTGTGAGGGGATGGGGGCACAAGGCTGACAGTTCACCTAGGGTACGTAACACTCTCACAGCGGCCCTGAGTTGCACGTGGACCTGACTGTCTAATACTAGCTGCCTCAAGCAAAGCAATGTGGCAGAGAGGGGCTCAAACAAGCAATAGGCTCATTAAGTGGATATTGCAAAGGGCCTGATGCCCCTCTCAGGCGTGGAGTCTGGATGCCTTTTCTTTTGCTTTTACCAAATATAGGGTGGGAGTTCACTTCCTGTCCATCATACCAGGAATTTAGGCGCCCTTTTAGTGCCTGAGAAACTGGTACGGTGCCATCGTGTTTCTAGGCCATCAACTTTATTGCAACCACTGATTTATTCCAATTCTGACACACTTGGAATAAAACCTGAAACCCAGTTGATTTCGCTTTTCCAAAGGAGTCACTTTATTCCAATAGGTTGCTGAGGCCCACGCAGATCTACGCCAATGGTCACTGAGTCACTGGGATGGAAGTGGGAATATTTCTGTCTTGTCATCCAGTGCTCTGGGGCTCCCCAGACCTCTTGTGCATGGCTTAATTGTCTTATTTCAAAAAGGTACACGTCCCTTTGAGTTGAAGCACTGGCCAAATATTTCATGAGGTGAAATAATTGAGGGGTAAACTGTAGGCTCCAACATTGCTGGGTGAGCATATTCAATCAGCAGTTATATTGAATTTACAGCACAGAAACAGACCATTCATTCCAACTAGTCTATCCTGTTGTTTGTGCTCCAATCAAACATCCTTTCATCTAACTCTATCAGCACATCCCCCATTCCTTTTTTTCTAATGTCCTTATCCAGCTTCTCCTTAAGTGCATCTATACTATTCGCTTCAACCACTTCCTGGGGTAGGGAGTGATAGATTCTACTGCTGGTACCATGATATATTCTGTTGTTGCTACACTTGAAGGATATTGCTTGGACACCATGAAGCAGTCTTGTATAAGTTACAAGGGGGTCTTTATTAACAATACTGAACTATTTACAGTAGGTATGTAGAGGATTCCACACTAGGTGCTTACACATTGCTACTCATCTCTAGACTGGCCCTAGCCCTAGGTCATGTGCCTTCTTATATCATGAGTGGGCAATACTGTACTCAGTCTCATGTTAATCCTTTATGTCCCAGATCCTCCTACTACAGCAAGTTTCACATTCATGCCCAAGAGGTTTCTCCTGAATTCCCTATTGGATTTATGGGTGACTATCTTATATTGATGGCCTCTAGTTTGCTCTTCCCCACCAAGTGGAAACATTCTTTCTGTGACAGCTCTCTTCAAACTTATCATTATTTTGAAGACCTCAATGTTAAGGCTGTAGAGCACCTGGTGAACTCGGTGAGGAACAGCAAAATAGAGGCAAACAAAATAAGATAGTCACCCATAAACCCAATAGGGAATTCAGGCTGTAGAGTGCCTGGTGAGAAGATGAGGTACTGTTGCTAGAGCTTGTGTTGAACCTCAATTCATTGTTACTGTTGGTTCTTTGTGGAAGTGCAACTATGTGGTCATTCGGCACAGGCTGGGCTGCTGATGCCCTCTACCCTTGTCTTCATAGTGGATGAATCTGCAAACGCTCGCTGTCAAAGTGCAACATAGGAACATAGGAAATAGGAGCAGGAGCAGGCCATTTGGCCCCTCGAGCCTGCTCCACCATTCAATTAGATCATTGCTGACATTCCACCTCAACACCATTTTCCTGCACTATTCCAATATCCCTTGATATCTTTAATACCTAGAAATCTAATGATCTCTGCCTTGAACATAATGACTGAGCCTCCACAGCCCCCTGGGCTAGAGAATTCCAAAGATTCACTACTCTCTGATTAAAGAAATTCCTCCTCATCTCATTCCTAAATGGGCTTCATGAGTAATACCCATCCAGGTAAAAACTAGAAGGAGTTAACTTTCATGATCACTGGAACTGTACCCAGCAAGGAGTCAACACCTTCGGGAAGAGCAGGAAAAAGAAGAAAAGTGATCTTTAAAAAGGCAAAGTCAAAAGCAAAGCTAACAACATGAGAGAAACCTCTGGATTGATTGATAGGAGTGGCAAAGCTTTCAACTCACCTAACCCTACGGAACCATATTTATTAACTTTTTAAAGTGGCATGCATTTAAAATGGTCCACCTTTATGAAGAAGAAACCAGACAGCAATTTGGAGCATTATGTGCTAAATATAAACTAAATCTAAACTGCGTGGTCATCTTACTTTATAAAACTCTGTGAAGCTCGATGATTTGCACTGATTGGAGTTTTGTTTCGGTTGATTTAATGCAGGACATTACTAGCTTGGCATTGTTAATTTAAGAATCCACCTCACTTCCTCCGATGCACACTAGAAGGAAGTGAACCCTTGAAGTGCAGTTATCTGTGTCTCGGCTGTATGCTGGGTAGAATGGTGCCTGCACACTGTTGAGCTCAAAGTAGGGGACTGGCTGTGGTGGACGAGGAGCTTCATGATTTTGATCAGGAATATGTTGAACATGTTGCAATTGCCAGTCAATAAAGGGCCATGGTGAGCTATGCTAGAGGATATGCATTTAATGTTAAAAAAAAACACTTGTGAAAGAACATTGTTTTTATCCTGGCTGTAAAAATCCAATACGGCTTAATTCCCACTGCTTTATATTTCAAGCTTCTCTTATGTTTCTTGCGCCAGTGCTTTCAAAGTAATTCCAGGATAGTTTAAATTGGGTTGGAGTGAACCAAAGGCTAGAACTTTGACTCAATTCCACAACAGTCACTGCAGAGCAACACGACAAGTGAACAGGGATTGACTAGAATGTGAGGAGGTATCACAAGAATGGATGGTATATGCCTGATAACTTGTCATGTAGCCTAGGAGTAGAGAAGTGTGTTGAACATTGTGCAAGGTTCAGATAGAGTAAATCAAGAAGGGCTGATAACCAGAGGACACAGGTTTAAGGTGATTGGCAAAAGAACCGGAGACAACAAGAGGAAAATCCATTGTTACGCAGCTGGTGTTTAGGGTTTGGAGTGCACTGACTGTAGGGTGTCAGACACATTCAATGGTAACTTTCAAAAATTAGATTAATACTCAAAGGAGAAAAAGTTGCAGGAATATTGGAAAGATTAGGAAGTGGGACTAAATGGAACAAAAACAGAAAATGCTGGAAAAACTCAGTAGGTCTAACAGCATCTGTGGAGAGAAAAAAAACAGTTAACATTTCGAGTCCATATGACTCTTCTTCAGAGCTAAAGGGAAGTAAAAATGTGGGATTGGAAGTAAAAAATGGGATTGAATAGATTGTTTTATGAAAGAGCTAGCAGAGACTCAGTGCGCCGCGTGGCCTTCTGTACATGTAGTATTCTATATTTCTATGTATTATTCTGGAATATTCTAGACTGAGATCCAAACTACACCACAGCTTGTGTCAGGAAATAGATGTGCTGGGTAAGGCTGTTGCATAGTGGTACTGTCATTGGCCTAGTATTCTAGAGACCCAGAGTTGCGCTCTGGGGATTTGGCTTCACAATCCCACCATAGCAGATGGTAAAATTTGAATTCAATAAAAAAGTGTGGAATTTGATTGTTGTTAAAAACCCATCTGGTTCACTAATGTCCTTTAGGGAAGGAAATCTGCTGTCCTTGCATGTGACTCCAGTCCCACAGCAATGTGGTTGACTCTAAACAAGGACTACTAGGGATAAATAAATCCTGGCCTAGTCAGTGATGCCCGCATCCCATGAACGAATAAATAAAAAAACAAACACCCACATCAAATTCAAGGTTGCAAAAATAACATTTGAGTAGTTTTACAAAATCAACCCTCATCCCAAAACCTGTCCATGAAAGCTTGTTCCATTGATATTGTCTGGGAATGTAGTTATTATTAATTATTGCAATTAATAATAACTACAAGTATTCAATTCTCAAAGTATTCAAGTATTCAATTCTCAAAACAGGCTGTTGTGGATATTATCAAACCAAATTTGTCACAAGCCATACAAGGAGATATTAAGACAGATGACCAAAAGCTTGGTCAAAGAGAGGGTTTTTTTAGGAGTGTTTTAAAAGAAGTTTAGAGGCAGGAATCGAAAGGCAGCTGAAGACTTGGCTGCTAACGGTGGGACGATTCAAACCGAGGACTCAAAGGAAGCCGGAATTGAGGGGCGCAGAGATCTTGAAGGGTTGTAGGGATGGAGGAGGTTACACAGGTAGGGAGGAGCGAAGCCATGGGGTGTAATTTTACGGCCCCATCGCGGCGATGAGCCGTTCAAAAGTCCTTTGACTTCGGCGGGACCTTAAAATGCTGCCGGTTTAAAATTCTGCCTGTGGAGGGATTTGAAGGATGAGTATTTTATGTTTGATATTGGGTTATTTTGTAAACTTAACGCTGTCGCGTGCTAAGGTAGGCGAGAAGGAGGAACAGAGAATCCTTTTGTAAGACAGCAAAATTCAACATTTGGAAGGGTAGTGTGTAACCATTTGAATGAGAAAAGGGAAAGCACATGGGCGTTGAAATTATGCTGTGGGTTATAAATCCTAATGCATTAATTTAAATCTCCTCACTCAGCTATTTCAGTAGAGATGTTAAACTGTTTAAAATAAATGTGTTGACACCTTCGCTAAAATGATATGGTGATGAATCTCTGATGACACTAGTATCCTGGGGTCATTAATACTCCTGTAAACTATTTATTTGTTAAAAGGTGCAACATTTTGCTTTGATCTCCCCCAGCTTAATTTCCCTTTTCATTACTCATGGACTTCAATAACTTAATAGGACAGAATGAGATTCGAGAAGATGCTGGAACTCAACCAACCTCATCCAATTTCCATAAAATCACTCAGTACAAAGCGCACGTAGTACACTAAATAAGGATTTGTTCCCACTCTAGTTTGGACACTAAGGGAATCGAGGGATATGGAGAATATGGGAAAGTGGAGTGAGGTAGAAGATAAGCCAAGATATTGTTGAATGGCAGAGCAGGCTTGAGGGGCTAAATGGCCTATCCCTGCACTTATTTCTTGTATTTTTACATCCCATAGCTTCTTTGGTCATATGAGTGGCAGTTTGGCTCACATTGTTGTATTTCTGTCTACGCATTAGAAGGCTTGGAGTTCAATCTTCAATGATTTGCGCACATAACCTGGATGGTACTCTAGCGCTGTACTAAGGGAGTGTGAATTTGCCAGAAATGCTGTTCTTGGAAGGCGTTGAGACCCATCTATTTGCTCTGGTGGGTTTCTGAGGATACTAACGATCCCATTGAACTATCTGAAGAGGAGCAGGATTCTCCCATTGTGTCTCACTGAACGAGCAACTGGAGGCTCTTCCCATCACTTTATGTGGGTGGGGACGAAATATACCCAAAATTGGCGGCTGCAATATTGCCAACAGTTACCGCTCTTCAAGCAATTCATTAAGTGATTTAAGATCAACAATTGTAAATTTACAGTACCTGTAAAATAGTTAAATGTCCGAAGGCACTTCACAAGAGTATTATCAAGCAAAACTTGACGCCGAGCCAGATCAGGCAACATTAGTGCCGATGATCAAAAAGGAGATTTTATGGAGCCTCTTAAAGGGGAGGGGAAGAGAGAAAGGCAGAGATCTTCTAGGAGGGAATTTCAGAGCTCAGGGCCTTGGCATCTGAAAGCATGGCCACCAATGGTGGGGCAAATGGAATTGGGGTGCTGAAGAGCCTAGAATTTGAGGAGCGGAGAAGTCTCGGAGGTGATATGACAGGAGGAAATTACAGACATAGGATGGATCTTGTACTTTGTCCACACAGCTGATCACTCGACAGAGGGTGGTCACACTATTACTCTATTCAATAGATCAGGGACTGGGATTTCCCAGCTCCCCATCGGCAGGTTCTCCCACGGCGGAGCCGCCAAGCCATTGAAATCTCCGTTCACATCGGCAGGATCTTCCAACCCAGCCGGTGTGAGGGCTAGAAAATTCCAGCCAGGGTCTCTGGTGCCTGGACAAGTGCAGTCCATTAGAAAAACGTCTCATTTAACTACATCTGCAGTTTCAGGACACAACTTGTATAAATGTCATGGAACATGATGGAGGGGATTGGAAACTGAGTGTGTCAAGTCATTGTTAGAATAGGAAAAGCTACATAAAGAAGTCAAAGATGCTCTCAATTGCACTGCCACATCAATTGAGGGATTTGGCTTGATCGAGGACTTCAAAATCATGAAGATGTTCAACAGGGTAACACAGAGAAGGGGCTTCCACTTGTGGAGAGAGTTCAGAACAAGAGACCATCAATATAGAATAACATAAGACTTCAGGAGAAACTTCTTTACCCAGAGAGCAGTGAGAGTGTGGAACTTGTTACCATAGGGCATATTTGGGGTGAATAGTATTAGATGCATTTAAGGGCAAACTAGATAAACACATGAAAGAGAAAGAAATAAGGAGGATATGCAGATAGGGTAGATGAAGATGGTGGGGGGCTCTTGCGGAGTGAAGACCAAATCACCTGTTTCTGGGCTGCGTGTTCTATGTAATTACCTGTCTTGACAATTTAAAGGTGTTCCTTTTAGGTAAGCATTGTTCAAACAAATTGCTGGACCAGCTTATCTGCAGCAAAGCCAATAAACTTTTCCACTGTTGATGTTGACGATGAACATTAAAATGCATCGAGGCATCCCAAACACTGCAATTTACCCTGCATCAGTTTCAATGTGACCTGCCTGTTGATGGTAGCAGGAGGCTGCTTAGCAAGACAAGTGAGGCATTCGCAGTGACCCTAACTTATCTTTCAGTAATTCTCAAAACTGTACTTTATAGAATACAATAGCTCCAACCCTTTGGGGCAATGAGGCACTTGCTATTGCTGGATAAGTGGATTGGACGGATCACACTGGGAAGCTAACAGTGTGTTCATGGCACAGGCCATGTCAATGCACAAATCGGCCAATCCACTCAGGAGATGAAGCGATATGTCATCAATTATGAATCTCCAGAACTTGCTGGTTGATTTAGGCCAACTGTGCGTAGTCATTTGGATCACTGAGATCCCTGTGTTTTTCTGCTTACTGAAAGGCCAACATATTGCAGAGCTTGGAGCTTGAGTCTTTTTTTGATTTCTTTACCTTCCAGCTTAATGCCCAAATAAGGTATTATCCATTCAATCTAATCTCCTGGGGAGCTTTATTGGTTTTAGCTCATCAATGTAGAGATGAAAGAAGGATATCTGTAATTTAATTTGGAATTATGACATTAATAAGCTAGCAACATGGGTGCAGCTGTGACTCAGTGAGCAACATTCCTACCTCTGACTCAAAAGACTGTGGGTTTGAGTCGCACTCCAGAGACTTGAGCACAAGGGCTAGGCTGACAAATCCAGTGAAGGACTGAGGGAGTGCTGAAAGGTTGGAGAACCGTGAAACCCCTCTTTGAGTCCCTGACACACTGGTGGGAAGCGATCAAGGGAAACATCAAGAGGTTTTTCATCCTCAAAGGCACCCAGAAAGCTAGAAAGGAACAGAGGGAAATGTCCCGACTCCAGAAAAACATGCAGAATCTGCTCCGGCTGCAGTCGATGGGGGTCGATGTCAAGGAAGAGCTCCAAGAGGTGAAGAGCCAGCAAGCCTCGCACTTTGCCTCGGAGGCCTCCAAGATCATCTTCCGTTCCAGAGTCCGCTCCGTGGAGCAGGATGAGACGTGCTCACGTTTCTTCTTCCAAAAGGTACACAGAGAGAGCTCTGTGATCAGCAGCCTGAAGGAAGAAGACGGCTCAGTAAAGTCATCACGGTCCGACATTTTGAGGATCAGCAAATCCTTTTATGCCGGATTGTATGACGTGAAGCCCACGGACAGCACGGCCTCCCAGTCCTTCCTGTCCTCTATCACGGAGGTCTTAGACAACAGTACGCGGGAGAGCCTGGACAAACCGCTAACTCCTGATGAACTGACTAAGGCCCTTGAGTCCTTCAAGAAGAGTAAAACTCCCGGAAGCGACAGCTTGCCGGTGGAGTTGTATTCGGCTCTGTGGGACTTGATCGGCCCAGACCTGCTAGGAGTGTACGAGAGTATGCTCCTGGCCGGTAGTATGTCAGAATCCATGAGGAAAGGCATCATCACCCTCATCTACAAGCACAAGGGGGAAAGGGAGGAAATTAGAAATTGGCGACCCATTTCACTGTTGAATGTGGACTATAAGATTCTGTCCAAGGTCATCGCCAATCGGGTCAAATCCGCTCTGGAATTGGTGATTCACCCTGACCAGACCTGCACTGTGCCAGGCAGGAAGATCTCTGACAGCCTCGCGCTGCTCAGGGATACGATTGCCTATGTACAGGACAGGGGTGTGGATACCTGCCTCATCAGCTTGGATCAGGAGAAGGCCTTTGACAGAATATCGCACACCTACATGGGGGATGTGCTCTCCAAAATGGGGTTTGGGGAGGGAATTCGAAATTGGATCCAACTGCTCTACACTAACATCAGTAGCGCAGTCTCAATCAATGGGTGGGAAACAGATAGCTTTCCGATTAAATCTGGAGTCAGGCAGGGCTGTCCTCTCTCGCCTGTTCTTTTCGTGTGTTGCATAGAACCCTTTGCCGAGTCCATCAGGAAAGATCCGGGCATAAGAGGAGTGACGATCCCAGGAAGTGGAGGCACTCAGGTAAAAGCCTCCCTGTACATGGACGACGTCGCCGTCTTCTGCTCGGATCCGCTGTCGTTGCGCAGACTGATGCACATCTGCGACCAGTTCGAACTGGCCTCGGGAGCCAAGGTAAATCGTGGGAAGAGCGAGGCCATGTTCTTTGGGAACTGGGCTGACCGATCCTTTGTCCCCTTCACTGTCAGGGCTGACGGCCTGAAGGTGCTGGGGATATGGTTCGGTGGGACCAGGGCATGCGTTAGAAACTGGAAGGAGCGAGTGGCTATGGTGAAAAGGAAACTGGGCATGTGGGAGCGACGCTCCCTCTCCATTGCGGGTAAGAACCTGGTCATCAGGTGTGAGGCACTCTCGCTGTTGCTGTACGTGGCGCAGGTCTGGCCCATTCCAGACTCCTGCGCGACGGCGATCACTCGAGCCATCTTCCGCTTTATCTGGAGGTCGAAAATGGATCGTGTCCGCAGGGACGCGATGTACAAGCCTCTAGATAAAGGGGGAAAAAACGTGCCCAACATCGCCCTCATACTGATGGCCACCTTTGTGTGTGGCTGCATCAAGCGGTGCGTAGACCCTCAGTACGCAAACACCAAGTGTCACTACGTGCTGAGGTTCTACCTGTCCCCAGTGTTGCGAAGGATGGGTCTGGCCACGCTGCCGCGGAACGCTCCAAGTAGTTGGACCGTGCCGTACCACCTGTCCCTTGTGGAAAAATTTATGCAGAAAAACACCTTTGACCACAAGTCCATCAGGCAGTGGTCAGCACGTAACGTCCTAGAGGCCCTGAGGGAAAAGGAGAGGGTGGACCCTGTGGGATGGTTCCCCGAGCAGACTGTCAAAGTCATTTGGCAGAATGCCTCATCGCCAGAACTTTCCAACAAGCACCAAGACGTAGCTTGGCTGGTGGTGAGAAAGGCCCTCCCCGTCAGATCCTTCCTACACGCCAGGAGTCTCACCCCCTCTGCACGTTGCCCTCGAGGTGGCTGTGGTGGGGAAGAGACCGTTGTTCACCTCCTTGTGGATTGTGCCTTTGCAAAGAAAGTCTGGAGAGAGATGCAGTGGTTGCTGTCGAGGTTCATCCCGAGCAGTTCTGTGACACAGGACTCTGTGCTCTACGGGCTGTTCCCAGGGACACACACCGAGACAAACGTCAACTGCAGCTGGAGGATCATCAACTCGGTGAAAGACGCGCTTTGGTCTGCCCGAAACTTGTTGGTCTTCCAGCACAAAGAGTTGTCCCCGACCGATTGTTGCGGACTGGCACAATCCAAAGTCCAGGACTACGTGCTGAGGGACGCACTAAAGCTTGGGGCAGCTGCCGCAAAGGCGCAATGGGGAAGGGTCGCTGTCTAAGACCTTTCTGCCACAGCGCACCGAGAGACTGGGAACTGTTTAGAGCCCCTCGGGCTGTACAGCTCAAAATGAAAGGCTGTAAACGATTGTAATATTGTTTGTACTGATGCACCTGGTGATACATTTTGTAAAAGTCTAACCTGGATTGTACCCTTGTAATGGTGTTTTTGAAATGGTTTGGAATGTGATTGAAGATATTTTATGAATAAAGTATATTTTTGCAAAAAAAAAACTGTCTAAGGCACCACCTTTCAGCTGAGGTGTTAAACCAGTGGCTCCCAAACTACGGGTTGTGACCCCTAGTGGAGTTGTGGGACGAATAATTGGGGTCGCTAGCTCTGAGGCAGCTATAGCTACTGTGGAGCGGAGACTCAGATTTGACAACCCTGGGATCAGCTGCAGGGTCCCTTCAGATGCACGCGCACAATTTTTTTTCGGTGTGTGTGTGGCCTAATGAAATGAACTCTGAGGCCTGCTCTCTGTCACCAACAGAGCCTGCAAAATAATAGGTGGCTGAGTTTGTTTTTCTGTGCCCTCGCTGTTTGAACTCTCCACCTCCACCCTGCTCACCAACTACACCTCCCAACCCTGCTCATCAACTACACCTCGCTCAACCAGGATATTCTCCAATTCTTACCACCTGCCATCAGAGGGATTTATAGGCTGATAATCAACCTGTTTGGCTATGTTATGAACACCCCTTCTGTGGCTATCAAGTCCTGAAGTGGGTCTTGAACCCAGAGCTTCTGGGTGAGAGGTAGGAATGCTACCCATTATGCCACAAACCCTTCATCACTGCAGTAGATACATTTCAAAAAGTACTTAATTGGCTGTAGAGTGCTTTGAGGCAATGAAAGGCTCCATAGAAATATAGATTTCTTTTACTCCTCCTTATTTTTGTTATCTTATTTCTTTCCTTTTACATTTAATTGTCCTTCAGCCAAGTGATCTTGTTGAACATTATTTTCACTTTGAATCTTTGTCCCTCAGCACTAGCTTGGGACTCCCACACCACATAAACTCGAATTATGGAGTAATAGTTTAGCTTACACAGATGTTTACTTCTCCATGGCTAACTCTGCTGTCCTGGTTATATCAGCCGATGAATTCACATGAGCAAATTAAAATTTTAGTGGAAGTAACCTACCAAAGGAATTGGATGGATATCGGGAGAGTGAGATGAAGTAGGGGTATAATATAGGAAGTATAAGCATCAGCAGAGCGCAGTTGGGTTAAACGACCTGATGCTGTAAATTCTATGTAAAACAAAAAGCAAACCTGCTAGTGCTATAAGCTCAATCACAGTTCAAAAGATCAGTGGCCAGGACCTTAGAATCACTGCGCAGTTTTAGAATCAATTAGTTACTTTAAATTTAAGAATCACATTACCTTACTTAACAAGCAAACTAAGGTTACAAATTAACATTAGTACAATGTCAAATCATTCCACATCAGCAGTAGAATTCTTTCCTTACTGTTTAAGCACATTGGTTCTGTTGAAATGGATGCCATTGGAGATTCAGGTAAGAAATCTGAAAATACCTTTACAAGAAACAGTACAGAGGGAAGCATCACAATATCAAAGAGTCATACAAATGTTAGTGACATGCACCTTGAAGACCTACAGCACAGAAGGAGGCCATTGGGCCCATCATGTCTTTGCCAGTTGATAGCATTCACATCTCTCAGTCATGAGGTTCAGGGTTCGTCCCACTTGAGCACAACAATCATGGCTGTTACTCTAGTGCAGTACTGAGGGACTACTGCACTATCAGAGATGCTGTGTTTCAGATGAGAAGTTAAGTTGAGGTCCTGTTTGCCGTCCAAGATGGCAATAAAAGTTTCTTTGGCACTATTTTAAAGAAGAGCTTGGAGTTTCTCTGGTGTCTTGGCAAATGATTATCCCTCAATCTGCATCACAAAACTAAAGGTTATTTGGTAGTGATCACATTGTTGTTTGTGAGAGCTTGCTGTGCACAAATTGACTGCCACGTTTCCTACCTTACAACAGTGACTACACTTCAAAAGTACCTCATTGGCTGCTCAGCTACACTCTCCCCTGTTCTTTTCCCAAAACCTTGCTAATGGTTCCTTCCCAAGTTTATATCCAGTTTCCTTTTGAAAGTCACTGTTGAATCTGTTTCCACCGTCCTTTCAAGCAGCACATTTCTGATCATGCGTAAAAGAAATTCTCCACATCTCCCTTCTAGTTTGTTTGCTGATTATCTTAAATCTGTCCCGCCAATCCTCCTGCCCCAGGAAATATTAATTCGCCTCATTTAATCTATCAAAACCTTTCATATGGTAAGGTTGTTCACTAACCTCACACACTATTTATAACTGGCTGTCTAAACAATTTAACCAGGGAGACTGTCTCATCATACACATTGTATAACATCTCAGGGTATCTTTCATATTTAATTGAATATAAACAAAATGGATTAAAGTAAATGGATTGTACTCATGGAAAATACCCTGTGCAACTTTTTCATCAATTCTTCCAGTTCAAGAGACTGCATAAAGCTCGTTAAATAACTAATGAAGAAATATTTATAAATCATAGCAATAGAATGATACAGCACAGAATTAGGCCATTTGACCCATTGCACCTGTGCTGGCTCTTTGAAAGATATACCCTGTTATCATTCCCCAGGCCTGTGCATTTTATTTTCCTGTCAAGTGTTTATCCAATTCTCTCTTGAAAGTTACTATTCAATCTGTTTCCACCATCGTTTCAGGCAGCACATTCCAGAACACAACAACTCGATGTGTAAAAAAACAAATTCTCCTCATTTCCCCTCAGGTTCTTTTGCCAATTATCTTAAATCTGTGCCCTCTGGTTACCAACCCTGTCACTGGAAACAGTTCCTGCCATCTACTCGATCAAAACCCTTCATCATTTTGAACATCTCTACCTTCTATTTTAATCTCATGTTTTTACACTCAACACCTTCCACAAACCATTATATGAAATGGGATTGGACAATCACTTTATTCCTATGATTGATATATTAAAAAAAACTTTTACATCTTTGGGCTAATGATCTTTAAATTGACAACAGCAGCTTGCAATTATATAACACCTTTAATGTAAGTAAAATGTCCCAACATGCGTCAGAGAAGCATTATCAGACAAACTTTGACACTAAGCCACATAAGGAGATATTAGGACTGGTGACCAAAACCTTGATCAAAGAGACAGCTACTTAGGAGTTTCTTAAAGGAAGAGAGAAAAGGGGTGAGGCGGAAAGAATTGGAAAGGGAATTCCAGAGCTTAGGGTGTAGGAAGCTGCAGGCATGGTGGTGGATGGTAGAGCAATTAAAATCTGGGAAGCACAAGAGGCAGGGATCTAGGTTACGGAGATAGGGAGGGGAGAAGCCGTGTGGAATTTGAAAATAAGGATCTAAATGGAATCTCATCTGTGTCATATATATTCCACATTCAGTCAAGTAAGTAAGAAACTCAAAGGATTGCTGAAATAACGCAAGAACATAATAAAAATAATGGTGACATGGAATCTGCAAGTGAAGTTGTACACCAACCTGTCATTGAAGGTGACAATTCCAAACTCTGTATGTGCTGCATTCCAAGTAACAATAGGTATGGATGTTGCCTTAATATGAGTAAAGAAGACTTGCATTTATATAGCGCCTTTTATGACCTCAGGTCACCCAAAAGAGTTTTACAGTCAATGAAGTAATTTTAAAGTGTAGTCACCATCTTAATGTAGCAACACAACAACCAATTCACATACACTCAGATCCCACAAACAACAATGAGATAATGACCAAATAATCTGATTTTGTGATGTTGATTTGAGGATCCAGAACACCAGGGTGAACTCCTCAGCTTTTCTTTGAAACAGTGACATGAGATCTTTTACAGCCATCTGAGAGCAGATGGGGCCTCAGTTTGAAGTGAAGGCAGGACCTCCGACAATGCAGCACTCCTTCAGTACTGGTACTGGAGTATCAGCTGAGATTTTTCTGCTCAAGTTTCTGGAGTGGGATATAAGCCCAGGACCTTTTGACTTAGAGGAGAGAGCATTACCTACTGAGCCACTGCACAGAAGGAGGCTATTCTGCCTATTGTTTCCCATGCTGGCTCTTTGAAAGAGCTATCCAATTAGCCCCACTCCTCCCTGCTCTGTCCCCTAACACTGCAAATTGGATATTGGATACTCATTCCAGGCTGGTCTGACAGAATAAATACTGAGATTTCTTTACAAAAGAAGCTTTCTTTCTCCCAAGCTTTCATATCCGAGACTGCTCCTGTTGCTGATTACTGAAGTTAAACTGATGGCAGAATTCAACAGTGCAC
This sequence comes from Cetorhinus maximus, assembly GCF_964194155.1. Lineage (NCBI taxonomy): Eukaryota > Metazoa > Chordata > Chondrichthyes > Lamniformes > Cetorhinidae > Cetorhinus > Cetorhinus maximus. Next base: position 178,803,019 of record NC_135880.1, read on the forward strand.
AATGATCCTCTCTCTCAGGTCTCTACTTCAATTAGTGAGCATCCTGTAACAAACCCTAACAACAGCTCACAAAGGGAATGTAGCCAATAACATCTGACACTAACAACAGAAGCACCAATTGAACAAATATCATATTTTCTTTCTGAATTTGTAGAGAGACTAATTTCTAAATGATGCTCTCTTGGAAGAGCCGTAGGAAATTATACCACAGCAATCACTGTCTTTTTGGAAAATGCTACAGTACATCGATACGAGCTAAACAATTATGTTACCCAACCAAGGGATTGCTGCTTATATGTCTGAAAAATGATAGAATCATAAAATGACACAACACAGAAGGATGCCATTTGACCCATTTTTGCCAATGTCAGCCCTTTGCAAGAGCTATCCAATTAGTCCCACAGCCCTGCTTTTTCCATATAACCCTGCAAATGAATCCTCTTCCATTACATGTCCAATTTGCCTTTTGGAAGTTCCTATGGAATCCAATTCCACCACCCTTTCAGGCAGCACATCCCAAATGTAAACCACCCTCTGGGTGGTAGAGATTATCCTCATTTTCACTGTAGTTCATTTGCCAATTATTTTAAATCTATGACCTCTGGTGACTGCCCCACTTGCTAGAGGATTTGAACTAAGTACAGCCCTTTATAATTTTGAATACCTCTATTAAATGTTCCATTAACCTTCTCTGCTCTAAGGAGAACAATTACAGCTTGTAAGAACATAAGAAATAAGAGGAGTAGGCCATTTGGTCCGTCCAGCTGTTCCGCCATTCAATAAGATAATGCTGATCTGGGTCTTTACTTCACTTTCCTGCCTGCCCCCTATGACACATGACTTCCTTGTAGGTCCAAAGTATAACTCAGGCTTCAAATATAATCAATGACCCAACCTCCACTCCTCTCTGGAGAAGAGAATTCCAAACACTAGTGACCCTTTGAGAAATGAAATTCCTCCTCATCTCCGTCTTAAATGAGAGACCTCTTAGTTTGAAATGGTGCTGCCTAGCTCTACGCTCACCCATGAGGGTAAACATTCAGTCAGCATTTACCCTGTCTAGCTTCTCCAGTCTCTCTACATAACTGAAGTCCCTCATCCCTAGTATCACCCTGGTAGTCCTCCTGTGTCCCCTGTCTTAAAGTGTGGTGCCCATAATGATGCCCACTGCAGGCTCACTACTCTGTTAGAAATGAACTTTCTATTTATCCCCAGTTTCACTCGAAGCTTACTCCTGTCAAGCCACTGCCAGGCCAGAATAAGATCCTCCGCAGCCAGGATTTAGCTACCAGTGGCCCTGTGCACATTAACTGTCATGGGCAAGTCCTGCCATATAAATCATGTTCGTGTTATACTCAGTCAGGGTGACAAGAAAATAACAACAGTCTTTCAACATCTAACAAAAAATAATGAGAACTCTGAAACCTATTTTCTTCTGTACACATCATAAAAATTCTTCATATTAATAGTCTTGCTGTGTGCAAATAATCTGCCACATTTCCTACATTATGTCAGTGACCACTCTTCCAAAAGATTTCATTGCCTTTCAGTGCACTTTGGAACATCCCGAGGTTACGAAAGGGGCTATATAAATGCAGGTCTTTCTTTCCTTTCTGAAGGGATCGGCTATTGTTCAGCTCCCAGAAGCTCTGTTCAGGAACAGAGGGGCTGAGGTCTGTTATGCCAGATACTGCTCCTCCATCATATTGCCTCAGGCACAGAGAGACCTCAGGTACAGTGTTCTTTGGGTGTCTTGTTTCTGCCAATTCCTCTTTACAGTAAAGGAGTTTCTGTAACTATCTTTGGTAGTTGTGTGCGATCAGAATATTTATCCTTCAACTTAAATCATTAAAACAGATTATCTAGTCAGTTATCTCATTATTGCTTTTGCGATCTTGCCGTGTGTACATTGGCTTTTTTTGTTCTTTCATGGGATGTGGGGTATCGCTGGCGAGGCCATCAATTGTTGTTGATCCCCTAACTGCCATTGAACTGAGTGGCTTGCTAGGCCATTTCAGAGGGCAGTTAAAAGTCAACCACATTGCTGTGGGTCTGGAGTCACATGTAGGCCAGGCCAGGTAAGGACGGCAGATTTCCTTCCCTAAAAGGCATTGGTGAACCAGATGGGTTTTTAACAACAATAATGATGGTTTCATGGTCACCATTACTGGGACTTGCTTTCAATTCCAGATTTACAAGTTGAATTTAAAGAGCACCAGCTGCTGTGGTGAGATATGCATCCATGTCCCCAGTGCATTAGCCTGGGTCTCTGGATGACTAATCCAGTGATGTTATCACCACCACGTGGCTGGTTGCCACGTTTCCTACATTATAACAGTGACTACACTTTGAAAGGTACCATGTTGGCTGTAAGGGGCGTTGGTACTTCTTGTAGTTGTGAATGGTGCTTTATAAATGCAAGTTCATTCTTTCTATAGTGGTATAATGCAAGACAGGATGGTGCATGTAACTTGCATGAGAACTCAGAGGTTGTGTGGCCCCATGCATCTGCCACCTCTGTCCTTCTAGGTGATGGAGGCTGTGGGTTTGGGAGGGGTTGTCGAAGGAGCCTTGACGCGCTGTAAGGTGTCATTACAGAAGCCAGCGCCATGAAAGGCTCATAAAAAAAGTCACAGGGCTATGAGGGGGAAAACACAGAAATGCAAAAACATGGAGGCCCTCCCATCAAAGCCAAGCCTGTTTGCGGCTGTTAATCTGGTGATTAATGCATGAATGCAAAATTAATATTGGGAGCCTTGAAATGCCAGTGGCAATTCAGTGCTTCACTGGCAATAGTTATCACGAGGAACATAGAGCAGAGATTCAGTTCGAATATGCAGCTTTGTCAGGGGGTCAAGGGGTTTGCCAGTTTTCTCAGAAGTGGCGTGGTGTTAATGGAACAAGAACATTGTCAGAGATGCCATACACCTGGGAGAAATTCTGATGAAATATTGATGGACCAACAAGGAAATCTTTTTGCTAACCTGCCCTGTCCTCTTTTTTCAATGTTGGATATTCCATGGGGTGGCGGGGAGGGAATAGGGGCATTAGATTGGGATGCCAGGTTGTCCCATTTATGTTCGTAAGAGGCCCTGCCTTGACATTTGACAATGTAAATGTACTGTTGTGAGTGACGAGCTACAATGATGAAGTACTGATTGAGTGGAGCATACTCCTGCCAACTTTGCAATCTGAGATCCACTTTGGAGAAACGAGCTTGAGAAGCCAGATCCTGATGGGCTCTACAAAGCTTACATAACTCAAGGAATCCACAATGATGGTTCAAATAGAAACATCTTATGATACAAATGAAGGTGCCCTTTCTATCCCTCAACAACTTCCATGCTTTAGGGCTATAAAATTATATGCCCTCCCATTTTTTTTTTTGACTTGGGCTATGTACCTCTGCTTCAAAACTAAGAATTGACCCAATATCTCTAGTGACTCTTTATTCTAATTCCCTCCCTAAATCTGTCTACCTCTCTTTCCTCCTTTAAGACTGTCCTTAAAACCAACCTCTTTGACCAAGTTTTGTGGCTCCAAAAATCTCTTTATGTGGCTCCAAGTCATATTTTGCCTGATAACTCTCGTGTGAAGTGCCTTGGGATGTTTTACTATGGTAAAGGTGCTATATAAATGCAAGTTGTTGCTGTTGTTGTTATGTGCTTGTGCCTTTTCTTGGAAGTAAGCCATCACACTATACCAGTGTGGCAGTTCCACTTTCTATTCTAGTTGCTCTTTCTTTTTATACTTTATTCAACAATAAATATAATTTGATAGTCATGCAAGCTCAGATTTTGGTCTTGCAGCTCTATGATAGGCTGGTACCAGTGGTAAATCTGCCTGCTGTGAGTGTTTTCCACTGAGAAAGTAAGTTGTGTTGTATATGGGTATCTGGCATAACAAGGTTTAAACAAAAACAAAAATAGCTGGAAAAACTCAGCAGGTCTGACAGCATCTGCGGAGAGGAAGACAGTTAAGGTTTCGAGTCCGTATGACTCTTCATTGAGTCATACGGACTCGAAACGTTAACTGTGTTCCTCTCCGCAGATGCTGTCAGACCTGCTGAGTTTTTCCAGCTATTTTTGTTTTTGGTTCAGATTTCCAGCATCCGCAGTATTTTGCTTTTATCATTGCAAGGATTAATATGGGACAGGGAAACAGTACCACCCACAGTGTGATGTAAACAGACATATGACCTAAGACTAGTGTCAGTTGTGGACTGGACAGAGACCTGTGTAGAAGCAAACGTGGAATTAGCTTATTGCTTGGGCTATGCCCTGTATATATGTACATAACTATGTGTTATCAATAAACAGTTAATGTTCAACCACACAAGACTCAGAATCTCTTCGTGAGACCCGCTGAACAGACATACAAGTGGGACCTTAAAGCATTCAGATGACGTCACATGGTGTTTAAGCTACAAAATGTGGGAATCTTTAATAGTAATATTAGGATAGAAAACCCACCTAAGTGATAAGTATAGAGTAAAAGGTTAACATCAGAAACATGCACGGTGTAATAATGATGTTGAATCACATGACTGAGAAGTTAGAGAGATCTGGAAGGAGGAGAAGCTTCAAACTCGTGTAGAGATCCAAATGTGTAAATACTTGCTGGAAATGAAGAATAGTGGTTTTAAGGAACTATAGGGCAGAATTTTTCAGTTGGCGTGTAGGGGCGTAAATTGACGTGCGATGATGTCGGGCGTGCGTCCCGATGTCATCATGCAGTCGTGCGATATTTCGTTCGTCGGCTGCGCACCCACTGACATGTAAACAGCCTATTAAGGTCATTAAGAAAGCAATTCATGTCATTGTTAACGCTGCCTGTCCAATCTTAAGGTTGACGGGCGGGCGAAAAGCCCAAGCGGCCTTTGCGTTTTTAGAAAACCTCATCCACGAGCAGGATGAGGTTTCCTAAAGCTTTTATTAAATAAATAAAAAAGTTTTCATAAAAATAAAAACCTGTCCCATCTCATGTGACACAGTCACACAAGGGGACATGTTTAAATACATTTTTAAATAACTTATTTAATTATTTTAATATCCATTCAATCTGCCTCAGGGAGATTGAAGCGCTCTTTCATGCGCATGCGCGAAAGAGTGCTGGCCCCAACTCTCCCTCCTCCCCCCCGCTCGCACAGGTAGTGCTGCGTTACCGGTCGCGTATTACAGTGGGTGGACCTTAATTGGCCCGCCTGCATAAAATGGCAGCACGGAGCCAATCGCGGGTAGTGATCTGCTCCTGCCCAGCCCGCCCGCCACATGAAAAATTCTGCACATAGACTCAAGCAGCACACTTTGAAAGACTAGACAATCCCCCAAACCCCGTCTAGCACACAATGAAACAGTAAGTACAGAGACAGCACAGCATTTCTTGACTGCAGCATTCCATTCCTCAGTACCAGTTGGATAACTGACTGAAATCTTGTTACACTGAAGCTAATTAAATAAATAAGAATATGCTGGACCATTACAATAATATCCCCATCAGTGACATTGAGAAAACAATTCACACAGGACAACCACATCCAACACAGTGTGCAATTTATTGTCCATCAATACAGGCTTAATTTAAATTCTGTTCTACATCAAATGGATTAATCCAAGTTATAAAGGTGACTGAGATAAATCAACTTGTTAGATCTGGCAACATCTCTCACCATTGTTCTCAAAATCCTCCGTGGCCTTATCCCCTCTCTATATCTGTAATCTCCTTTAGCCCTACAAACGTCTGAGCTCTCTGCACCCCTCCAAGTCTGGCCTCTTGCACATTCCCAATTTTAATTGTTCCACCATTGGTAGCTATGCTTTCAGCTGCCAGGGTCCTAAGCATTGGAATTCTTTCCCTAAACCTTACGCCCATCACCTCTCTGTCTTCTCATTTAAGACACTTCTTAAAACTACCCCTTTAACCAAGTCTGGCTTAATATCTCCTTTTGTGGGTTTGTGTCAAATTTTGCTTGGTAATGGCCCTTGAGACAGTTTCCTGAATTAAAAAGGCTGTATAAATGTAAGTTGTTGTTATTATTAATATCTATATACTTACAAGTAGGATATCCACTGAGGTCTGCATAGAGCTAACCAATCCAGGTGAGTTCTCAGTACAGAATATCAAAGAATAATTGAAAGTGACCCTATTTATTCAGCTTCAAGGCAGTTTGTAAGCAATGTCAAATGACTTGCTCTAACATCTATTCTGACATTATTGTCATAGGATCCTTGTGTGTCATATAATGCTGCATGAATAGATGCATTGTATCAACTTCAATTGAGCAGGAAGATAAAGAACTTGGTTGTTTATTGCTGGAAGATAAGATAATCTTGCATGGTTATAAAGATTCCCATTCTTTCCAGGTTAATAACAAGGCTCTAGAATTGACTATAATTCTTTACACAGGTTCTTTGATGCTTCTTAAATTAGTCTTAAACTGACACCATAAGAAATTATTTCATTCAAAGGGTAGTGAATCTTTGGAATTCTCTACCCCAAAGGGTTGTGGATGCTCCATCGTTGAAGACATTTAAGGCTGAGATATATGGATTTTTGGTGTCTCAGGGAATCAAGGGATATGGAGTGGGTGGGAAAGCAGAGTTGACATCCAAGATCAGCCATGATCATATTAAACGGCGGAGCAGGCCCGATGGGCTGTATGGTCTACTCCTGCTCCTATTTCTTACCTTCTTATGGTCTTGTAATATACCCTGGTTCTTTAGGTTTGTCTTGGAGACCCAATCTAAGCCACGTGAAAAGATAAAAGAAAGACTTGCATTTATATTGCACTTTTCACGACTACTGGATGTCTCACTTTACAGCCAATGAAGTACCTTTGAAGTGTGGTCACTGTTGTAATGTTTTAGCCTTTAACACACAGTACGTTTGTTATATACCAGTATTAATGTTGAGCTATTTTGCCTTATTTTTCATCAGTTGTTCTAAATCTTCCACCAAATTACACCCAATGTACATCTGTGGTTTCTACCTGTCCCCCTTTACTGTAACCTTCTCTGCTACATATTATTATTTAAATGTTATCATTTACTTATGTCATACTGTTAATCTGTTATGTTGTACACTATCCTACACATCCTACTGTGAAAATGTTCTTCCATACTAACTCTGTCAAAAACCCTAAATGCAAAACGATATAGACCAAGACTACTCAAGTCTGAAACCTTAAAATACTCTCATTACCAAATTTCATGCTGTTTTACCCAATCTAATATGTATATCTATATATATAAACTGTGACGGAAAATACTTTCAAATAGTCCCCAGCCCTCACAGACCTGCTGTTCAAAGTGACAGTTTAAGAATTCACTAATGCTGAATGGTGCCTATACATACACTGTAATTTACACCTGACATTCGGTAGTATGCTGTGGACACTAAGGTATAAAATTGCAAACACTCTCTCAGTCATAACTGCAGCCCTGATGCATTCAACACAGTGTTTGAGCTGCTATAACATCACACTTGGAATTTACCTCTAGGGTCTTGCTGTTGTCCTGGAAACTACATTACAAAGCTTTCACTGCATTTTCTTTCCATTCTGACTCTTAAAATACAAAATTCTGGGATCTGGATTGCTCTTCTGATGAAAAGTGGGATCATCCTTGCCTTTCACCATAGTTGACCCAAGAATGAAATCATGGAGGTGTGTCACATTGAAACGAGCAATCTCTGCAACATCATTATAATTTATGGGTGATTAGTGACAGGGACAATTGGCTTTCTCCAACCTTGTTGAAAGAGGAATTTTACACCATCATTTCTCATAAAGGATGAAAGAAAGACTTGCATTTATTTGGCACCATTCACAACCTCAGGACATCCAAAGGCGCTTCACAGCCAATAGTGAAGTGCAGTAGTAGTAATGTAGGAAATGTGGCAGTCAATTTTGTGCACAGCAAGCCCCCACAATATGTTTGATATAGTTTGGCTGAATGAAGGATAAATATTGGCCAGGACGCTGGGGAGAACTCCTCTGCTTTTCTTCAAAATAGTGCAATGGGATCTGTTACGTCCGCCTCAAAGGGCAGGCAGGGCCTTAGTTTAACATCTCATCTGAAAGACTGTGCAGCACTCCCTCAGTACTGCGCTGGCCCAGGAGTTAAACACACAACCTTCTAAAATCATTCCTAGGAATGTAACAGTCGTATTAAGATCATTCTCACCACTCAACCTTTGTTTTGACTGAATCATTTTGCAGAAACGTGTACAAATAATTGTCATCACTCATTTTGCATTTCTATGCTAACTCAAGTCATAATACAAGGACAAGGGGGTCTTTCTATGGTAAAGATAGATTTTAAAACATCATTTTTTTTTAGGTGCATACATGTCAACTGCCTTTGGGATTGTTGGACTGGAATTAGCAACTGATGGTAATTTATTGGGTTGTACATCAGAATCAGTTTTAACAGCCAGCACTGGTTTATGACAGGAACACGTTCTGTGAAAGCTTTGAAATATTTACTGAATATGGGCTTCGAATTGACTACCATGTTCCAATGCAAATAAGTTACAGCAGTTTTCATCCCCATTGACCCAGATTTCTCTATAATATACGTACATCTTGTCTACGTTATTTCTGTCACACACTTTGCCTTTACTTTGGTAAAAAAGACACCTATGTGAACTCATAGGTACAGACGGAGGCCATTCAGCACCCCCCCCCAATCCTATTCCACCAGTAAGGTCATGACTGACCTGTAACTTAGCTCCATTTACCCATCTTGGTTCTGCAATCCTTAACACCCTGGTCCAACAAAAATCTATCAATCTTGGTTTTGAAATTTTCAATTAACCCCCAACCTCAATAGCTTTTTGGGGGAGGAAGTTCCAGACTTCCACCATCCTTTGTGTAAAGAGGTGATTTCTGACATCTCCCCTGAATGGCGAGTTCTAATTTTAAGGCTCTGCCCCATTGTTCTGGACACCCCCCCCCCCCCACCCCCACCGCCACCAGAGGAAATAGTTTCTGTTGAATTACCCAGCAACTCCTTTAATCATCATAAACCGTTCCTGTCCAATGAGAGAAGGAGTTTAGAAGGAAGGGAAACAAAGGTCGGAACCCATGATTTGCCAATCTGATTGGTGAGCCCAATATGACTGTACACAACACCTGTAGACTGCCTTACAACACATACCATGAAGAAAAAGGATTGTTGCTAAAGCCCAACACTGCTATCAGTGCAGCTGAATCCCATCATCGTGCTGTCTCTGCTGCACAACAGTGTGTACCATCTACAAGATGCACTGCAGCAACTCGCCAAGGTTCCTTCGACAGCACCTTCCAAACCCGCAACTTCTACCACCTAGGACAAGGGCAGTAGACAGACTATCTGGAAGTTGCCCTTCAAGGCACATGCCATCCTGAGCTGGTACTATATCACTGTTTCTTCACTATTTTGGGTCAAAATGCTGGAACTCCCTAATAGCACTGTGGGTTTACCTACACCAGATAGCCTGTAAAATGAAAGCAAAATACTGTGGATGCTGGAAGCCTGAAATAAAAACAGAAAACACTGGAAAAACTCAGCAGGTCTGGCAACATTTGTGGAGAGAGAAACAGAGTTAATGTTTCAAGTTCGTATGACTATCTGAAGAAAATTCATACGGACTCAAAACGTTAACTCTGTTTCTCTCTCCACAGATTCTGCCAGACCTGCTGAGTTTTTCCAGCATTTTCTGTTTCTATTCCAGATAGATTCTTGCAGTTCAAGAAGGCAGTTCACTATCGCCTTCTCAAGAGCAATTTGGGTTGAACAACAAATGCTGCGCTTTCCAGAAATGCTCACATCTCATGAAAGAATTTAAAAAAACACTTTCTTACCTCAATCTGATACCTCCTGAATGCTTGTTGTCAACATAATCTTTAGTTTTAAAATAGTGAGGCTCAGAGTTGAATATGTAAGGAGATGGATATATGTATGACACCATTTATAGCTCTTACTCAATGGGCAGACTTTCAGCCATGGCTTAATGAGTAATCCTTTCACCTCAAAGCATTGTGGGTTCAAGTCCCACTCTGAAGACTTAAGTGCATAACCTAGGCTGACACTCCCTGCGCAGTACTAAGGGAGTGCTGCACTGTCTGGGGTGCTGATTTTCAGATGAGATGTTAAACCAAATCTCCTCCTGCCCTCTCGCATGAATGTAAGAGATCCCAAGGCAGTATTTTGAAGAGTAGGGGAGTGTCTTGGCCAATATTTATCCATCACCCAACATCACAAGGAAAACAGATTATCTGTTCGTTATCACGTTGTTGTTTGTGGGAACTTGCTATGTGCAAATTGGGTTCTCCTACATTGCAACAGCAACTACATGTCAATAAGTAGATCATTGGCTGTAAAGCATCTGGGATGTCTTACTGTTGTGAGAAGTGCTGTAAAATTACAAGCTTTTTTTTTTCCTTCTCACAAATCACTATTAAGAACATTGGAATACCACGTTATAAATTTTCAGGTAGAATTTTCAGCCATAATAAAGAAATGACCCTGTGGTTACTCACAACAGTCCAATTGTTAAAAAAAAACAGCACATCCTCCAACTCACTGATAGGCTGATCTGATTATGATCAAATACAGATTTATCAAAGAACTGTTTGTCTTAAGATTGCACCTAGGGTCAACCACAACAGTCTGATACGGCAGAATAATTACACACTCATACCAGCTTTACGACCGTTGTGTCTCTACCTAATAACTTTATTCAATTCCACCCTCTGAGTGTTTAGTCCTCTCCTACAAAAAACACATATGAAGATCAGAACTAATGTAATGATGTGTTACATAATATCGCTGAAGCTTTGTAGTTGACATCAAACAGCATAGGAGCATTCCCGCTAGGCAATTGCGAATCATCTAAACAACAGTGTTTTTAAATCTTTCAAATTCTCCTGTCTGAGCCTTGAGCTGAAGATATCAAACACATTTCTTTCTTAGCAACACCAAAGACAATTATGGTTCCTTGCCTTACGGTCACAATAGGTGTTAGCCATGGCTCAGTGGTAAAGAAAGATTTGGATTTATATAACATGGTTTACTATGGCTCAACTTTACAGCCAATTAAGTATTTTATAAACCGTAATCACTGTTGGAATGTAGGAAGTGAGGAAACCAATTTGCACACAGCAAGCTCCCACAAACAGCAATGAGATAATGATCAGATCATTTGTTTTTTAGTTATCTTGGTGGGGGTGATGATGAGGGGGGCTGGTGTAAATATTGTCCAGGGAACTGGGGAGAACTCCACTGCACTTTGAAATAGTGGGCATCCACCTGAGAGGAAGGACGGAGCCTCAGTTTAGCACCTTAGCTGAAAGGCAGCAGCTCCGACAGTGCAGCACTCCTTCAGTGCTACACTGGGAGTGTCGGCTTGGATTTTGTGTTCAGGTCTCTGGAGAGCATTTTGAACCCACAACCTCTGACTCAGAGTTGAGAGTGCTACCCACTGAGACATGATTGTGGAGTAATTTTAACCTCAATAACTGGGTGGATTGGTTCAGGTGGAATTTGAAAGTTTCAAAACTCTCAAGGCCATCCCCAAATTGCACACTTGCAGTTTTAACAGAGGCAGCATGGCAGGTGGGCAACGAACCCACTCACCAGGAGGTCATTGCAATATTGTAATGAGGCTGCATGCCTCAGGTCAAACCTGCTTTCCAGGTTTAATCTGGCTGGTCAGGTCTCCCAAGTCTCAGGAAACCTGACAGATAAAGGGAAGAGAAAACTGCGCAATGGAAAAGGTAAGTGCATTTTACAGCACTGCTTGTGGGCCAAGAGAGGAAGGAGTGCTCCCAAAAGGCCCCCAAGCTAACCAGCTTCCCTGCTCACCACACCCTCACCACACCACCACCCCCGCCACAATCAGATACCCCAGATCGGGTTTGGCACCCACCAACCCCCAGGGAGCAGCAAACACCCCCACCCTTTTTAGGATTGGGGATTGGACCCCCAGGAGTCTGTGACAATCCCCTTCCTCAGATCCAGACCCCCAGTCCCATGGTCCCGCTAGCCAAGCTTCCTGTTCCTGGTCTGTGGCCTTCTCCCAAGTGTTCCCCACCCAACAGGGAGTCCAGACTACCAATTACTCTACCTTCTGGGCAGAGATTTGCTGGGGAAGTAAACGTGCAAATTGTAGAGTCAAAACTTCTACCCCCCCAACAATTCCACTCCCTCCCCCCACTCTTAAAACCCACCCCAGTCAAAAGTGGGGATGTTTGTTCTTAGAAGAATGATCTTAAAAAAAGCTCAGCTCTTTGTGCCCCATAGCTGCTGTCATGTATCCCTACGTGCCTTTTCTCTGATGAATATCTTACAATGGCATAAGTGACAACCTTTCTATGTGCTTTTGTACTTGAACCCACCTATTAGCATTCGCTGCAGAGAATGGCCAGAAAAATGGCTGCCAAATAAAAAAACCATGATTTGAATTTTAGCTTAATGCTAACGATTCTCCCTCTGTTTTCTCCTGTTAACCCATAACCTCCTGACTCAGAAATGAGGGAGGTAAACCCACTGAGCCACAGCTGACACTCTCATCTCTGAGTTAGAAGGTTGTGGGTTCTAAAGAGTTGCTCACCTAATCCAGGTCGGCCCTCCAAGTGAAGTCCTGAGGGACTGCTGCACTGTGGGAGGTGCTGTCCTTTGGATGAGACATTAAACCGAGGCCTTGTCTGTCTTTTTGGGTGGGCAAAGGAGGTCCCCTGGCACTATTTTGAAGAAGAATAGGGGAGTTATCCCCAGTGTCCTGGCCAGTATTTATCCCTCACCCAATATCACAGATTATCTCTTTCTTATGGGAGCTTGCTGTGCACAAATTGGCTGCCATGTTTCCTACATTACAACAGTGACTGCACCTCAACAAATAGTTAATTGACTAAAAAACAAAAAATGCTGGAAAAACTCAACAGGTCTGACAGTGTCTGTGGAGAGAAAGACAGTAAAACGTTTCGAGTCCATATGACTCTTCTTCAAAACTAAAGGGAAGTAGAAATGTGATGAAAAATATACTGTTTAAGGGGCCGGAACAGGTGAAGCTGGATAGAAGGCCAGCGATAGGTGGAGGCAAAGGAGAGATTGCGAAAGATGTCATAAACAAAAGGTCAAAGAGTTGTTAATAGTGGTGGTGCTGGCTAAAGGAGGTGCAAATGGTTCTTATCTCAAATCTGTCCATGCCCCCATTTTAATTTTATTTTCCGTCTCATCCAACGCCTTAACAAGAAACTTAGTCTCTTTCTTTTAGGTGCTAAGGAACGCAAGCTCCAACAACTCATCGGCACCAATGCCCATCCAGGACCTTCCACCCCTTCCCGTCCTTCTGACCCCATCCCGTCTTCTAATCCCGGCCCTGGCCGTGTATTCACCATGCCCCCTGACCTTCCCCTCTCTGAAGCTGAACATTCAGTACTCAGCAAAGGATTCAGTTTCATACCCTTACGCCCTCACCTCAATGAATTTCAGGCTCGGCACGATGCTGAACTCTTCTGCCGCTGCCTTCATGTCCATGCTCACTTCTTTGGGCAGGAGTCCTCCCCCCATTCCATGGATCTTTTCACCCTCCTCCAATATTCTCCCTCCACCTGGACCCCTCCCTCTGGCCTCTTACCTGCTCTTGATCTTTTCATTGAGAACTGTCGTCGTGACATCAGCTGTCTCAATTCCTCTGCTCCTCTCACCCACTCTAACCTGTCTCTTTCTAAACTTGCCGCACTCTATTATCTCAGGTCCAACCCTGACTTTGTCATCAAACCTGTTGACAAGGGTGGTGCTGTTGTTGTCTGGCGCACTGACCTCTGCCTCGCAGAGGCTGAGCACCAACTCTCAGACACTTCCTTCTATCTCCCCCTGGACCATGACCCCACCACTGAACATCAAGCCATTGTTTCCAGGACTGTCACTGACCTCATCTCCTCTGGAGATCTTCCCTCCACAGCTTCCAACCTCATAGTTTTCCAACCTCAGACTGCCTGCTTCTACCTCCTCCCCAAAATCCACAAACAGGACTGCCCCAGTAGACCAATCGTGTCAGCCTGTTCCTACCCAATGGAACTCATTTCTTCCTATCTTGACTCCATTCTCTCTCCCCTTGTCCAGTCTCTTTCCATCTACATCCACGATTCATCTGATGCCCTACATCATATCAACAATTTCCAGTTCCCTGACCCTTACCGCCTCCTCTTCACCATGGACGTCCAATCCTTCTACACCTCCATCCCCCACCAGGATGGTCTGAGGGCTCTCTGCTTCTTCCTCGAACAGAGGCCCGAACAATCCCCATCCACCACCACTCTCCTCCGTCTGGCTGAACTTGTTCTCTCACTGAACAATTTCTTCTTAAATTTGTCTCACTTCCTCCAAATAAAAGGTGTGGCTATGGGTACCCACATGGGCCCCAGTTATGCCCGTCTCTTTATGGGGTATGTGGAACATTCCTTGTTCCAGTCCTACTCAGGCCCCCTCCCCCAACTCTTTTCTCGGTACACCCATGACTGTTTCGGTGCCGCTTCATGCTCCCATCTGGACCTGGAAAAATTTATCAATTTTGCTTCCAATTTCCACCCCTCCATCACTTTCACATGGTCCATCTCTGACACTTCCCCTCCCTTCCCTTCCTCGACCTCTCTGTCTCAATTTCTGGTGATAGACTGTCCACCAGTATTCATTACAAGCCCACCAACTCCCACAGCTACCTCGACTACAGTTTCTCACACCCTGCTTCCTGTGAGGACTCCATCCCATTCTCTCAGTTCCTTCGCCTCCGTTGCATCTGCTTTGATGATGCCACTTTCCAAAACAGTGCTTCTGACATGTCTTCCTTCTTCCTTAACCAAGGTTTCCTGCCCACGGTGGTTGACAGGGCCCTCAACCGTGTCCAGCCCATCTCCCGCACCTCTGCCCTCACACCTTCCTCTCCCTCCCAGAACCATGATAGGGTCGCCCTTGTTCTCACTTTTCACCCCACCAGCCTCCGCATTCAAAGGATCATCCTCCGCCATTTCTGCCAACTCCAGCATGATGCCACCACCAAACACATCTTCCCTTCATCCTCCCTGTTGGCATTCCATAGGGACCATTCCCTCCGGGACACCCTGGTCCACTCCTCCATCATCCCCTACACCTCAACCCCTTCCCATGGCACCTTCCCATGCAATCGCAGAAGTTACAACACCTGGTCCTTTACTTCCCCCCCTCCTCACTGTCCAAGGGCCCAAACACTCCTTTCAGGTGAAGCAGTACTTCACTTGCATCTCCTTCAATTTGGTCTACTGCATTTGCTGCTCCCAATGTGGTCTCCTCTACATTGGAGAGACCAAACGCAGACTGGGTGACCGCTTTGCAGAACATCTTTGGTCTGTCCGCAAGCATGACCCAGACCTCCCTGTCGCTTGCCATTTCAACACTCCACCCTGCTCTCATGCCCACATGTCCGTCCTTGGCCTGCTGCAATGTTCCAGTTAAGCTCAGCACAAACTGGAGGATCAGCACCTCATCTTCTGACTAGGCACTTTACAGCCTTCTGGACTTAACATTGAGCTCAACAACTTCAGACCATGAACTCCCTCCTCCATCCCCACCCCCCTTTTTGATCTCCCCTTTTTCTTATTCATCCATTCATTCATTCATTTACCTACTTATTTTCATTATCATTATTTTAAAAATTTATTTCCATTTTTATTCATTGTTTTATCCCCATCTTTTAGCCTTTTCGATTTTTTTCCCCACCACCGTCCCTTCCCCCCACCCCACCCCCACTAGGGCCATCTGTCACTTTCCAGAGTGCTTACCCTGGTCCGGTCATTATCACATTCTGCTTTCCACTCTTAATGTCACCATTAGCACCTCTTTAGCCAGTACCACCACTATAAACAACCCTTTGACCTTTTGTTTATGACATCTTTCGCAATCTCTCCTTTGCCTCCACCTATCACTGGCCTTCTATCCAGCTTCACCTGTTTCACCCTGCTTAAACAGTATATATTTCACCGCATTTCTACTTCCCTTTAGCTCTGAAGAAGAGTCACATGGACTCGAAACGTTA
This sequence comes from Cetorhinus maximus, assembly GCF_964194155.1. Lineage (NCBI taxonomy): Eukaryota > Metazoa > Chordata > Chondrichthyes > Lamniformes > Cetorhinidae > Cetorhinus > Cetorhinus maximus. Next base: position 178,819,072 of record NC_135880.1, read on the forward strand.
ACTCTGTTTCCCTTTCCACAGATGCTGTCAGACCTGTTGTGTTTTTTCAGCATTTTTTGTTTTTGTTTCAGATTTCCAGCATCCGCAGTATTTTGCCTTAGTTCATTGACTAAAGTGCTTGGGATGTCCTGAGGTCTTGAAAGGTGCTATAGAAATGCAAGTTATTTCCTTTTTATTGAATAGATTCCTGGGTTACACCCACCAGCGCTCTACAGAGGGGTCTGAAGATGGTCACTGTTATGTATATTAATATACATTATGTATATTAGGTCTTGCTTGGGAAATATTGGCCAAAACACCAGGGAGAACTCCCCTGCTCTTCTTCAGAATAGTGCCACAGGATCTCTTATGTCTACCTGAGAAGGCTGATGTGGCCCATAGTTTAATGTCTCATCTGAAAGATGGCACCTCAGACAGTGCGGCACTTGAAAGAGCGTTAGCCTGGATTTTGTGCTGTAGTCACTTGGAGTAGGATTATGAACCCACACCCTCCCGATTTAGAAACATGTGCAACTGACCGACCATAGCTGATACCAATGGGATATGTGCAGATGAACCACACAAATGTCTCCTTCCAGCTGCACAGTGGAAGCGAGTATCAATAACCCTTGCTGCCTTCTTAATTCGGGGGAAGGTTTAGATCAAACCATTTGTTGGCAGAGCCTGCTCTTAAAAACACCAGTTTGACTTGACATGCTAATTCTCAATACAGCAAATGCTGGACATTTGTTGGAGCATGCATTCTAATTAATTTTATTTGAAGTTGTTAAACCCTAGTTTAGATCAAATTAATGTGCAGCAGCAGATACAATCAATGATATGATGATGTCAGTGAGCAGCCTAACCCCATCAGCACAGTCTCCCTGGTTATTAACGCAGTTTCCATTGGGAAATGAAACAATAATGTTTGCTTGCTGAAATGGGCTTAATGCACATGGAGAGCATAGGACTTAATTTATTTCCAACTGGAAATGAAGACAGAATGTTAACGTTAGTTGGCAATTGCTGTGTTTTAAGCTGACACATAGAGTTAGGTACCCAAAGAAGATCCTTAGCTTAGAGTGAAAATATGATCATTTAACTAGTTATAACACACCTGTCCCTTAACCTGCATCTCCATTATCCACCACTAAAAGCTATGATTTATGTTAATGTTCTTTATATAAAAAGTTATGCGGTAGTTTTGACTGATTAAAGTAGTCCAGGGCTTCTGTCTATTTTGTGTTTGCATATATCATATTAAAAAATCGATTGTGGCTCAGTCGGTAGCACTCTCTTGCCTCTAAGTCTGAGGGTTGTGGGGTCATAATCCCACTCGAGGCTTGAGTACAAAATTCAAAGTTGTCATTCCCAGTGCTGTACTGAGAGAGTGCTGCCTTGTTGGAGGTGTTGTTTCTGGATGAGATGTTAAACCAAGGCCCCGTCAAATGGTTGTGAGAGATCCCGTGGCAACGTTTTGAAGAGCAGGGGGTAGTTCTCTCCAGTGACCAGGCCAATACTTATCTCCCAATCAACAACACTAAAACAGATTATCTGGTCATTATCACATTGCTGTTTTTTGGAGCTTGCTGTGAGCATGATTGGTTGCCATGTCCCAATAGCGATTTTAAAAGTATATTATTGTCTGCAAAGTGTTTCGGGATGTCCTGTGGTCATGAATAGAGCTATAGAAACACAAGTCTTGCTTTTTATTATAACACCGTCAAGTGCTAGACCCATTTTGGAAGCCTTGGGGGAATGCTAAGCACCGGCTTGTCATCATACTGACAGACTAAGACATTCACTTTCCTTGAAATGCAGCTTGCACATTCTAAAAGCATATTTTAAATTGAAGAGCTTCTCTTCTCCGAAGTCCTGCTTTAATGAGAGTCCAGGTGATGTGCAGCATCATGCAGCAAAGTCAACACAGTTACTGAAAGTAATGAGATGTGACGGCAGAAGACACTCTCGAGCCTCTGAGTCAGAAGGTTATGGGTTCAAGCCCCCACTTCCGAGACTTGAGCACACAATCCGAAACTCCAATGCAGCACTGAGGGGGAGCGTCACTGTCAGAATGTGTTGTCTTTCTAATGTAATGTTATGCCAAATCCCTGTCTCCCCCTCATTTGGGCATAAAGGATGCCACGACCTGATTTTGAAGAAGAGCGAGGGAATGCTCCTGGTGCCTAGGGCCAATATTTATCCCTCAACCAAGGCCACTAAATCAGATGATGTGGTCTTTATCACTTTACTGCTTGTGGGAGCTTGCTGCTTGCTGTGTTTCCTGCACTACAACAGGAGTACGTTTCAAAAATTATACGGTGGTTTTGACTGATTAAAGAAGTCCAGGACTTCTGTCTATTTTGTGTTTGTATATATCATATTAAAAAATAGATTGTGGCTCAGTTGGTAGCACTCTCATTGGCTGAGAAGCAGTTTGGACATCCTGAGTTGGTGAAAGGTTTATAGAAATAAATGCAAGCCATTGTTTGACCTGCGCACACTCAACACTGATACGGATGAAATTAATAAAAAAACACCCTATCCCTCACCTTCAGGAACACAAAACATAACTTGGTATCACTGTGATTAAAAATATATTGCAGTTATCTTACACATATCCAATTCTATTGTGGAGGGGAGTTCAGCACTGTTAAGCTCAAGAAATGATGATACGTAGAATAGGCTTTCACTGACAGCCATCCTCGCACACTATTTGACTGAAAGCTTGTCAGGCATGTATGATGCATTGGTCTCTACACCCAGTCACCAGATACACATAAAAAAGAAGCAACAACAGTACTGAGTGGGTAGGTCATTATGTTTAATTGCATGGAGCATTGAGCAGTGGATGTGGCGGGAGTTGTGTGGGAAGGGGGAGAGGGATGGACAAGATACACCTACTCATTGTGGTGACGTCCTTCTTCATAACCTAAACATTGATGTGGAGTACCGCGCCTTTTTACAAATTTGTCATGTGCTTGGCAAAATAGGAATAAAAAGAAAATAGGTCATTGATAACTTTTGAAGGGACCAAAAACGAAGGAAATTACTGATGGAGATCTCTTATTTGGGTGGCACAATGGCACAGTGGTTACAGCTGCTGCCTCACAGACCCAGGTTCAATTCTGACCTTGGCTGTCTGTCTGTGTGGAGTTTGCATGTTGTCTGTGTGGGTTTCTGCTGGGTGCTCGGGTTTCCTCCCACTGTCCAAAGACATGCTGGTTGGGTGTTTTGGTGTGGTAAAGTGAGGTACCCTCTCCCTTTAAGAAAGTGCAAGTGTACTAATCATGTGACAGCACTGACAAATCACTGTACAGCACGGGGAACTGTGAGCCTAGTTCTGGAGGTTTCTGAGTGAGCACGTATGATCTGGTGCTCTGCCCTGTGTCTCAATAAACCATCACTGTTTATTCTTACATCAGTCTCTCCCCATTATTGATTGCAAGCAGCAATTGATGAGAATATAGGATGGCGTGCAGTTAGAGCTTGGTTGGTCATTTACCCAGGACATAAAAGTGGCGATGAGAATAAAGAACAAAAGAAAATAAATTTCAAGATGGGTGAGCAAAGCACTGGAAGAAACATCCGTACTTATCTTGTAAAATAGGTGACAGCCAGCAATCAGAGCAGAAGGCAGGTTAAAAGTTTAAAAATCCCTGCAGAATTGCGATCAAAGAGATCCCGCCAAAACTCAAAAAGAGCATGAAACCCAACAGAGAAAAGCTGACAGCTGCAGAGACAGTGAAAAAAATGGTGACTGCTCTTAAAGCAGCAATGTATTTAAAAGGGTAAATACATGAAAAATGGCTATGGACAGAAAATTATAAGAGATCCCAGAGAGAGGGTGACTGCGGTAAGCCAAACACCTAAACTCATCATTACCTGGAAAGCCTATCGGAAGTGCAGTCCCCTTGCAGTCGTTCGTGATACCGCAGTTCGGGTGTGGCGAACCATTCGACCTCATTTCAGATGACTGGTCAGTATGTCAAATGCATAGTGTTCTTTTTTACCACTAATGACATCACGGGGGAGGAGAAGAAGAGGGTGATTCTTTTGTCCTCATGTGGGAGCAAAACATATGGGCTGATCCGCAGCCTTACGTCACCTAGCGCTCCAGACTCGAAGGCTTTCGACAAGTTAATAAAAATTCTACAGAGCCACCTGAGACCAAAGCCCTCAGTCAAGTTCAATTCAAGGAACAGGCTTCCAGAGGAGACAATAGCTGACTATGTGGCCATTTTAAAGGCATTAACTGAGCATTGTGAATTCGGAACGTCCGTTAGTGATGTGTCGAGACTGGCTGATATGCAGGATTGGAGATCATACTATCCAAAGGCGTTTGCTAGCTGAACCTAGCCTAGACTTCAATAAGGCATTAGAATTAGTTACCACAGTGGAAAGTGCTGTTAGAAATTCCAAAGCTATAAAATATATATAAAATGGCACAGTCCATCTGGTCGCGCGGGACAATCCGGCAACAAAAGGCGCGAAAGCTTCAGACTCCATGGAAAGGCGGGAAACGCTCTCTAGCTCCAGACCATTGATAAACAACAGTACTGCAATGAAAACCCACAACATGAATGAGAGAAATACATCCAGGCCTCCAGTGAGCGAACGACAACTCAAACAAGTCGAGTGCTTTTTCTGCCACAGCTATGTCCACATAATGTGGCACCGCAGAGAAAGGCTAAAGCAGCACTATAAAGGCAGAAGGAAAAATTGTGCAATATGCCTCACGAAAGAGCCAGAAGAAATAGAATCAGACATAAATTCATTATATAACCTCAAAGTGGGTAGAACCAAGTCAATCCAGGTAACCATAATGATCAATGGACAACCCTTTAAGATGGAAGTTGATATGGGAGTGTCGGTGTCCATCATTGAAGATTTAGATATCTGAGCAAAGGAACCCATCCTTTGAAGTTAGAAGTTTCGGACGCAAAGCTGAGGACATACACGGATGAAGGAATAAGAGTGGAAGGGTTATGTCAAGTCTTGGCAACGTATGGAGATCAATCTAAAAGGTTGCCCTTGTTAGTGGTGGCTGGAGAGGGCCCCAGCTTAATAGGCCGCAACCGACTCAAAAAGATTAAATTGAAATGGGCCGAAATTTTTCAAATTACAACAAAAGGCTTACAGGAATTGTTGCAAAATTATGCTTCCGTTTTCAATAGCGAGTTAGGAAGGATTCGAGGGCTACAGGCCAGGATCCATGTTGACCCAAACGCAACCCCAGATTTATAAGAGCCAGACCAGCCCCTTATTGCTCTATGGGACAAAGTTGAAACCAAACTGGACAGACTGGAAAAATTGGGCACCCTACAACCAGATCAATTTTCTGAGTGGGCGGCACCCATCGTACCTGCACTGAAGCCGGACCAAAGTGTGCGTTTATGCGATGACTATGAGCTAACTGTCAATAAGGTGGCCAAACTTGATAGACACCCGATACCCAAAATTGAGGAATTATATTCGAAGTGGGCAGGGGGCACCACATATTCAAAATTAGACATGAGCCAGGTCCACCGGCAGGTAGAGTTGGAAAAGGACTCTAGGGAATTCGTCACCATTAATACGCACCGAGGATTGTATCAATACACACGTCTACCCTTTGGGGTCTCCTCGGCGTGTGCTATTTTCCAAAGAACGATGGAAAACTTGCTCCAAGGATTGCCCCATGTTGTCGTTTACTTGGATGACGTGTTGGTCACAGGACTGACCGACGATGAACACTTAGCAAATTTAAAAGAGGTGCTCAAGCGCTTCGCACAAGTGGGGATATGTTTAAAACGAAAGAAGTGTCTGTTCCAAGCTAAGGAGGTAGTTTACTTGGGCCACAAGGTTGATGTGCAGGACCTGCATCCTGTGGAAGAAAAAGTCCAGGCCATTCGCGAGGCACTTGCCCCAAGAAATACCACAGAGCTTAAGGCCTTCTTAGGCCTGGTAAACTACTACGGCCAATTCCTCCCAAACCCCTTCGACTGTGCTGGCCCCATTGTACGGCCTGCTTAAGAAGAACCAGAAATGGAGTTGGCAAGCCCTGCACCAGGATGCCTTCCTGAAAGTGAAGCGATTGTTGAGATTGTCAGCTTTGATGGTCCACTTGGACCCCAAGAAGGAATTAATTTTAGCACGCGATGTGTCCCCTTATGGAAAAGGGGCCACCCTTTCACAACGGATAGCAGATGGCTCTGAACGACCCATTGGTTATACATTTCGCACACTCAGTGCCGCAGAGCGACGATATTCCCAAATTGAAAAGGAGGGTTATCTATTGTGTTCGGCATCCGGAAGTTTCATCAATATCTCCACGGTCGCAATTTCCATATTATAACTGACCACAAGCCCCTACTGGGATTATTTGGAGAAGATGAAGCGATACCACCTATCCCATCGGCTCGCTCCCAGAGATGGGCACTAATATTATCCGCCTACGAATACACTTTTGATCACCATTCGGAAACTGAAATCGCACATGTCGACGCACTGAGTAACCTTCTCCTACCAACTAATAACAGGGAGGCTCCGATTCCCCAGGGACTAGTCTTAGTGCTAAAGTTTCTGGACTCCTCCCCTGTTCAGACCAGACAAATCCGTGAGAGGACAAGCCGGGACTCACTAATGTCCAGGAGCAGGTCTTGAACGGTTGGTCAAGTGGATCTAAATCCAAGGAGATGCAGCCCCTTTCTGATCGCAAAGTATGAACTCTCCTGCCAGAACAGCATATTACTCTGGGGAGCAAGGGTTATCATGTCCCCGAGGGGGCGAAGGCTGTTATTAGCCGAGCTATATAGCGCTCACCAGGACATTAGCAGAATGAAGATGCTCGCATGCAGCTATATGTGGTGGCCAGGCATGGACTTGGATATCAAAACCCTGGTCAAAAGCTGTCCTCAATGCCAGCAGGTACAAAAGCTCCCCCACCACCCCTAACCCCCTTAGCTCCGTTGTACCCGTGGGAATGGCCAGGGCTGCCATGCGTGCGCTTCTATGTTGATTACGTGGGACCCTTCTTGGGCACAACGTTCCTTTTACTGATTGACTCCCACTTCAAATGGATGGGCGTCTATGAAGTCCGTTCGCCCACTATGCCTGCCACCATAGACCGTTTGCGGCAGAGTTTTGCAGTGCATGAGTTGCTGGAGGTCCTCGTGTCCGACAACAGGACAGCTTTTACCAGCGGGGAGTTCCACAGGCTCACAACCCTTCACTTCATTACCCATATCAAAACCTCACCCTACCACCCAGCATCGAACGGCATGGCTGAGCGGGCAGTCCAAACCTTTAAATCTGGGATGAAAAAGATGGAAGGGGATTCCATCAGCACGAGATTGTCCCGGTTCTTGTTCGCAAACTGGACCATGCCACACACAATGACTGACATTGCCCCTGCAGGACTGCTGATGAAGAGACATATCCGCACCCGCCTGACCCTTATCTAGCTGAATTTAGAGGGGAGGGTGGAGAAAAGCCAAGAGGCGCAGAAGACCAGGCACGACGGGTCATGGTCGTGAAAGAACTTTCACGGTGGGAGATGCGATCCTCGTGTAGAACTTTGGAGATGGGCCCAATTGGCTGTTAGGCAAGGTGAGTGCAGTAACTGAACCCCTCTCCTATAATGTATTGGTAAACGGCCAAATAATTAGACAACACGTGGGTCATCTCCGCAGAACCTTTATGCCTTGAGTAAATTAGTTAATTGGCCATCTGAACTCTAACTGCACACCTTCCTATGTTCTCATCAATTGCTGCTTGTAATCAACAACAGGGAGAGATTGATGTAAGTTTAAACAGTGATGATTTATTGAGACATAGGGCAGAGCACCAGATCATACATGTTCACTCAGAAACCTCCAGAACTCGACTTACAGCTCCCAGTTGCCTGCGCTGTACAGTAATTCATCAGTGCTGTCACATGATCAGTACACTTGCATTCTCTTAAAGGGACAAGGTACCTCACTTTACCACAATTGGCTATAGTAAATTGCCCCCCCCAGTGTGTGTGTGTGTGTGTGTGTGTGCATGCCCTGTGATGGACTGGTGGCCTATCCTGGGTGTACCCCGCCTAGCACCCATTGCCTGTCAGGATAGACTCCAACTCCCTGCGACCCTGAATTGAATAAAGCGGTTCTGGAGAAGTGAGTGAGTGAGCGATATCTTAGTCTTTATCCCCTGGGAGGTAACAGGCTGAGTTTCAGGGTTGAAATGCCTTTAAGCCCATTTCCCGAGACTGAACTGTGTGCCATCCTTGGAGTACGCACACCTTGGATTGCCGGTTCTGGTTGGACATATTCCTGAAGGTGGCACCACTTTGCCTCCAGACCTGGAAATGTCCTCCCCCCACCCCTCCGCTCTCATGCTATTGGTTCCCCAATCATTCGTCCTTGTCGTGTCCTCCTCCCCTCATGAGAGATGAGCACTGTTACCCCATTGGATAATTCCTGATTGTCAATCAAACAGCCTTTTCCTCCATCTCTAATCATTTTAGAACTAATAAATGAAAGGAAAAATGAAAGAAAAAAGAACAATGTTTTTAACACTTCTAAGATTTTTGTCCCAGGGTGTCACTTACTGCTTTCGGATGAGACTTTAAACCGAGTCTGAGGTCTCAGGTGGACATAAAAGATCCCATGGCACAATTCTGAAAAGGAGCTTCCCTCTTCACTGGGAGTTCTCCCCAGTTTCTTAGTTAATATTTATCCCTCAATCAGCATCACTAAAACAGATTAACTGGTCATTGTCCTATTACTGTTTGTGGGAGCTTGCTGTGTGCACATTGGCTGCCATGTTTCCCAGGGTGACCAACCGTCCTGGATTTTCTGGGGCTATCCCCTGATTCAGCTTTTTACCCTGCCAGGCCTTCCCAGGATTGGTTTTACCCCGGATTTCTTCCATCGCTGCAAGCTTAGTTTCTGCGCATGCATCAGCTACAAATAGGTTGGTGTTTTGAGTTTTGGATTGTCCAGTGGGTGCCCCACCCCACCCCACCGGTCTTGCCGAACCCTCCCCTTGGTTCCCACAGTCTCGCCAACACTCCTCCATTGGTGAAGCGCCCCTTATTTATTTCACCCAGAGTTAGCCACTCTGGTGATTCCTATATCACAATAGTGACTACATTTCAAAAATACTTCATTGGCTGTAAAGCACTTTGGGACATCCTGAGGTAATGAAAGCTGCTATGTAAATGTAAGTATTTCTTTAACTGTGTTCAGTTCTGGGCACTGGGCCTCAGGAAGGATATATCGGCCTCGGAGGAGGTATAGCGCAGATTCACCAGAGTGATATCAGAACTAAAAGGGTTAAATTACAAAGATGGTTTTCATTGAGTGGGCTTCTATTCCTTTGAGTATAGAAGATTAAGGGGTGATCTAATTGAGGTGTTTAAGATGATTAAAGGGTTTGATAAGGTAGATAGAGAGAAACTATTTCCTCCTGTAGGAGGAGGGACATAACACTATAGTAAGAGCCAGGCCGTTCAGGGGGTGATATCAGGAAGCACTTCTTCACACAAAAGGCAGTGGAAATCTGGAACTCTCTCCCCCAAAAAGCTGTTGAGGCTGGGGGGAGGGGTTCAATTGAAAATTTCAAAACTAAGATTGATAGATTTTAAATTTTTACTTATTCTTTCATGGGATGTGGGCTTGTGTTTGTTGCCCATCTGTAATTGCCCTTGAACTGAGTGGCTTGCTGGGCCATTTCTGAGGGCAGTTAAGAATCAACCACATTGCTGTGGGTCTGGAGTCACATGTAGGCCAGACCAGGTAAGGACAGCAGATTTCCTTCCCTAAAGGGCATTAGTGAACCAGATGGGTTTTATGGCAATTGATGATAGTTGTCATGGTCACCCTTACTGAGACTAGCTTTCAATTCCAGATTGATTAATTGAATTTAAATTCCACCAGCTGCCTCAGGCAGTGCAGCACTCCCTCAGCACCGTCCTGTCATGTCAGCCTAGATTTTAGACTCAGAGGTGAGAGTGCGACTCACTGAGCCATGGCCCCCATCACCAGTTGGTGGGGGGAGAGCTGGGGTGAGGGGGAAGGGGGGCTCTAACCAGAGTTTTATATAACTATAACATGACTTCTTTATATTCCAGGCCTCTTGAGGTAAAAGCCCTTTTTGGGCACAGGACATCGGCCGTCAAAATTGATCCTCACTGTATGCCTGTATATCCATCAAACACAGGAAAAGATTGAGGCCCCATTCTACATTGACATTTATCCATTTCCAAAGGCAAACCCTTCCCATTCACTGAATGCTCCTCATTTCCCACCAGAGCTGCTGACTGTCCACATATGCATGCCTAGAGGTAATAGCTCTTGTTCTTAATACCAAGGTTGGCTGCTTCTAGCTAGCAAGTTGCCCTGTTACAGGAGATAAAGAGAGAGCTAAATTAGAATCTAATTTTGGTGCAATATTGCCGAGAGGGTAGTCTGAAATCTGCAAAAAAAGACAGCCTGATATCAATTAGGCACAACAATGACACTGATATTAATGCAACTGCTGCCTTCAATTAACACTACTCCTTCTTTAAAACCCCAGAAATTGAGTAGCCTCTGACAAAGTCATTCTATTACAGATGACTGTCTCACCCACTCCGTCTGTTGGTAATATTGACTGGCAGTTGGCTGCTGGTAGGAGACACTGTGTGTATCTGTCTGATTGTACGTGTGCTGGGTTTCACCATCTGTAGCACTCCGCTCCCTCCTCGCGTTCCTCCACGAGGGCCAGCATTGTGTACATTGAAAAATCAAACCCAAATGGCCTCTTTGGATTCACCTTCTCATTTTGGGATTGGTCCAGTTCTCTATATCTGAAACGGAAGGTGAGTGGGGTTTGCGAGCTGCTGAATTTCCTTTCATTTTTATCTTCAGCACGGTAGTGGAATGTAAACAGCACGGGAAGTTTATTTTTTAAGTGAGGGCGTCTGGGTGAAAGTCATTTCTGCTGCTTGCACCATGGAACAGCTGAAACATGAGACGTTGGATTATGAGGCTGTTAAAAAGGAGGAAGGGGTTTTAAAAGAAAGACTTGCATTTATATATTCATGAACGCTAGATGTCCCAAACCGCTTTATAGCCAATTAAGTACTTTTGAAGTGCAGCCACTCTGGTCATGCAGGAAGTGCAGCAGCCAATTTGCACACAGCAAGATCCCAAAAAAACAACAATGTGATCATGACTGGATAATCTGTGGTTTTTTTTTGTGAAGCTTTTAGCGAGATACCTGTAAATATTGGCCAGGACGCCAAGGAGGTCTCCCTATGCAGCTATTTGAAATAGTATCAAGGAACTACACCCAAGGAAAGCCCAGAAAGTTTAACATCTCATTTGAAACGTGGCACCTCTGACAGTGCAGCACTCCCTCGGTTCTGCACTGTGCGGGTCAGCCTAGATTTTTGTGCTCAGTTCTGTGGGGGTGACAGCCCACAAGCTTCTGACTTGAATATGAGAGTGTTACCTACAGAGCCAAGGCTGCATGTTTAGGTTTTTGTTGTGGGGGGAGCTGGGTAGCCATAATGCCAGATGCCAAGTTAGATCCCTTCCCCCGCCTTAACCAGCGAGCACTCCGAAGGGTTAGATAGACAGGTGTTGCTTTCAGAAGGTGAAGACTTGTGCTTAAGATGGGCAAGGAACAAAAGAAGAGAATGTCCAACTATGTTACCTTTTGTGACATTGTCCTGTGGTGGGTCAGGGAGGTGACAATTAGTTCCTGTGCCACCTCCCTAATTGCAACCTCCTTCTGGGCAGTGCTAGTTACATATCTACGTGAGTTGGTAGCATGTTCATCCAGGAACTGTGGCCCTTCTAGTGTTAGCTGCAGCCCAGTGGGTGGCATTACCATAACCTCTGAGTCAGAAGGTTGCAGGTTTGTGACCTCCTCTAGAGACTTGAATATAAAAATCTAGGCTGATGCTCCATTCCAGTACTGAGGGAGCGCTGCAGTGTCAGAGGTGCTCTCTTTCAGATGAGACATTAAACCAATGCCCAATCCACTCTCTGGGGTGAAAGTTAACGAATTGTCCTGGCCAATATTTATCCCTCAATCAACATCTCAAAATAAAAACAAAGGGCTGGATTTCACCAGGTGTTGGGGGGTGGGGGAGCAGCGTATTTCTCACCATCCCCCATACTCAGCCATCGAAAGAGTGGGTGAGCAGCCGACGCACCTAAAAAAAAAAGCCCACCCTGCAGCTATAAGACGCCGCCAGTGGGCTGAACAGGCAGAGAGTGGGACTTCCGCCTCTCAATGGGAGGGAGTCGGCTCTCGAGGGCTGCTGATTGGCCGGCAGCTCTAGCGTTCCCAGAACTCTGTAGGCGGGACTACAAGTAGGCCCACGAGGAAGAGCGACGGCATCCAAACTGAGGTAAGGGCAGGAAGGGATCAGGCAACCTAGGGAAGGGAGAAAGTTGGTGGGGTGGGGGGGTGGTGGGAGAGCGGGAGGGTGGATTTTGGAGGCCAGGTGGGGCAGAACAAAGCGGAGGGGGTGGGGGGTGGGATGTTGATATCTTGGAGGTTGGTGCCCCGAGGTACACAGGAAACCCCCCAAAGGATGTCGCTCCTTCCTGCCTTTTAAACATTTGTGTATAAAAAATGGCCTGTCCACTCTCACACGGCCGCCCACGCCAACTGTACTATGGTGTGGGCAGTGTGATATACAGGTTAGCTGGCTTGGCAACAATTGACCATTAACTATTTATTTAACAATGGCGGGCGGGCTGCTGGTTTCGGTGCCTGCCCACCTACAGGTGTTATGGGGGGGCAGCCCGAGGGTGTGCTTGCCACCCTTTGTATTTGACGTGCCCCTACCCTGTCGAAAACAAACCCGGTGGTTGCTGCTTGGTCGAGCTTGCTGTGGGCAAATTGACTGCCGCATCTCCTACGTCACAGCAGCGACTACTCTTCTAAAGTGTCGTAAAGTGCTTTGGGAATTTGTAAAAGAAGCTGCAGAAATCAAAGTCTTTCTTTTTCCTGCCCCTTGGTTTTCTTCAGGAGAGCTTGGTAGTTCTGATTGAATGAATGTGGTGCATTCCTCCCTGTCCTGGCAGCATGCCCTTCTGCCCCCTGGGCACAGATGGTGCTCAGGTGCTTGTAATCCTGTGTAAGTATAATAACAGTGTTGTTAAGACGTGCAGGCAAGTCGTTACAGCGTGAAATGAAAGAGCCAAACACCATCTCTCTTATCAAAATCCTGCGAATCTGAAATAAAGACAGAAAATGCTGGAAATACTCAGCAGGTCAAACAGGTCAACATTTAACATTTCAGGTCAATGACCTTTCATCAGAACTGGGAAAAGTTAGAGATGGAGTAGGTTTTGAGCAAGGGGTGGGTGGAACCTCTCCTGTCTTCCACCCTATCACAGACCTTCCCTTTGTCCATGTCCCACCCACCCCTTGCTCAAAACCTTTTACATCTCTAATTTGTCCCATGAATGGTCATAAGCCTGAAACATTCACTTTGTTTCTCCCTCCACAGATATTGCTGCTCTTATATCTATTTCACCTGCTACAGTCTGTTGCTGAACTTTGCACAGAAGTTTCCAAATAGTGCAGCTGCTTATACCCATTGTGCACCAATGACTGCACCAGTGAGCAGACACCGGAAAATCACATGTTTCTTCCTCTGTGAGTTCCCAATGGACACGTTCCTATAAAAGGGGATAGCATCAGTATAATTCATAGATCCCTCCCAGCCGGGGCTCAGTGCATGCTGCTGTCACCTTGGATTCAGAAGGCTGTACATTCATAGCCCCATTCCAGAGACTTCAGCATAAAATCTAGGCTGACATTCCCAGTGAGGGCGGGCTGCACTGTCAGAAGTGCTGTCTACTGGACGAAACATTAAACCGAGGCCCCAACTCTCAGATGAATGTAAGAGGTCCGATGATGCTATTTCGAAGAGCAGAGGAGTCTCCCCAGTGCCTTGGCCAATATTTATCCTTCAACCAACATCAGTGATAAAGATTATCTGATCATTATCATAGTGCTATTTGTGAGATCTTGCTGTGTGCAAATTGGCTGCTGTGTTTCCGGTGTTACAACAGTGACTACACTTCAAATACTTCATTGGCTGTAAAGTGCTTTGGGACATCCCCAATGATAAATGTAAATTCTTTCTTCCTTTATTTCTTTCTCTCTTTCGTTTCAAGAACAGGTTAGACCTGAACCGTTGCAGGCTATATTTTCATGGCCCACATTACTCCAAAGTCTGCTCCTGTTCTCAATTGACACTGAACCAGGGAAAAAGATATTAGGGCAGTGGGGAAAAGAGCTTGGCCAAAGATGTAGGGCAGAATTACCCCCTCATCGGGCGGGGGCGGCGGGCTGGCCTGGAAGCGGCCGCGAAACCGGCCGCTGCCCGCGATCAGCCTCCAACCGCGATTTCAGGCTGCTGGCCAGTTAACGGCCAGCCAATGTGAAACACGTGCCGGGAGCCTCAGCGCTGCCGGGGTGTGGGCAGGGGGAGCATGAGCACTGAGGTGTGCCCCACACGCGTTGACAGCTCCCTGAGGGCACAGGGCTGCCTCAGGGAGCTGACGGATTTTAAATACAAAAATAAGCTTTTGACATGTGAGATAAACATGTCTCCACAACGTGACTCAGCCCCATGCAGAGGGACGTGTGAAAAAGGGTGTTTAAAATTTTTAATTTTTTTTTTTAGTAAGCGTTGGAAATCTCATCCCGCCCGTGGATGGGGTTTCGTTAAAAATGCAAAGGCCGCCTGGCCTATTCTGCCCTCCCGCCAACCGAACGTTTGAGCGGGCAGCAAAAAAAAATGCAGCTTAATTAATTACTTAAGGGCCTTAATAAGCCTCTTAATTGTCAGTGGGAGCGCTGCTACCTCTCGCGAGCACCCGCCGACCAAAAGATCACGAAAGTGTGCGATGACATCGGAATGCTTGCCTGACGAAAAATTCTGCCCATAGAGTGGGATATCCTGGCCCTGCTGGGATCATCCAGTCCCGTTGAATATCAATGGACTTTTGGCTGGGCCGCCGCGTCCCCCCCCTCCCCGTGGGAGGTCCCACCACGGTGGACCAGAGAATTCCGGCTCCAGGCGTAAGGAGCGTCTTAAAAGAGGAGAGAGAGGTAGAGAGGTGTAGGGAGGAAATTCTAGAGTTTAGGGCCCAAACAACTGAAGGCATGACTGTCATTGGCGGAGCGATGAAATTTGGGGTTGCACAAGAAGCCAGAATTGAGGGGAATGCGGAGACCTCAAAGGGCTGGAGGAGATTACAAAGGCTGTGGAAGGATTTGAAAACAACGATGAGAATATTTTAATATTGAGGTGTTGCTGGTCTGGGAGCCAGTGTAGGTCAGGGAGGCGATGGGTGAACAGGAGTTGGTGCGAGTTAAGACGTAGGTGGCAAGAGTTTTGGATGAGCTGAGTGTAAATTGGGAGGCCGGCCAGGAGGGCATTAGAATATTCAAGCCTTGAGAGAATTTAGGCACAGAGAAGGGTTGCAGCAGCAGATGTACTGAGGCAGGGGCGGAGATGGGTGATGTTACCGAGACTGCCTACATCCACCTCCGGAACATCGACTAACTCAGCACAGCCAGTGATGCACACTGCTACTGACAATTTGTTTTGTTGAATACGAACATCACATAATTTCCTGAAAAGTTTCACAACCGGCAAGGAAATCATGCCGTAGCAAGATCGCCACTTAAATAGTCAGGAGAACTATAAGATGGGTGCAATGGAGAATTCTCTTCCACAAAAGGGTTCATGTTACAAATTGGGTGTAGGGTAACACATCGGATTTCTTGGCCCCATCTGCCTTCAGTGAGATCCTGTGTCACCAGCAAAGCTTCACACAATTGCTTCTTTTGTTACTAGAAACAGGGTTTGCTCTGTCCCATCTCAGGCTAATGAGGAGCTCATGATGCACTGACTGCTGAAACTCTAGAAGGTGTGAGTCATGAAGGCATGTGAGCCAAAGGCAATGCATGAATCTACATTCATCAATCCATTGATGTGTCAGCCATGCCTCACTGGGTAGTCAGAGCTTGTGAGCTCAAATCTCACTTCAGCGACTTGCGTTCATAGGCTAGGCTAACACTCACAGTGCCAGCTCTGAGCGAGTACTGTGCAGTCTTTCGATGAGATGTTAAACCTGAGGACCCATCTGGCTTCCCTGGTGGACATGAAAGATCCCGTGGCACATGCCTGAAAAAGGGCAGCGGTGTTTTCCCCTGGTGTCCTGACAAATGTACATCGCAAAATCAGATTATCCAGTCATGATCACTTTGCAGTTTGTGGGAACTTGCTGTGTCCAAATATCCAGATAAAAGCAAAATATTGCAGGTGCTGGAAATCTGAAATAAAAACAGAAAATGCTGGAAAAACTCAGCAAGTCTGGCAGCATCTGTGGAGAGAGAAACAGAGTTAATATTTTGAGTCTGTGTGTCCAAATACCTACTGGATTCCTTACATTACAACAGTGACTGCACTTCAGAAATGACTTCATTGGTCATAAAATGCTTTGGGATGTCCTGAGGATGTGAAAGGTGGTATACAAATGCATTGATGTTAAGGAAGGCCTGAGAGAGAAAAGAGAACTTGGGATAACACAAGAACACAAAAATAGGAGCAGGAGTAGACTACATGGCTGGTCAAGCCTGCTTCGCCATGCAGCTCCCACTGATCTTGGGTTTCAACTCCACTTTCCCGCCTGCTTCCCACATCCCTTGATTCCCTGAGAAACCAAAACTCTGTCTATCGCAGCCTTAAATGTATTCAGTGATGGAGCATCCATCTGAATTGTGCAACGTCTGAATTGAGACACTGCCTGCCAGTGTGGAAAAGGGAAAGGTAGAATTACATCTCTCACAAACGTTTTAATGTAATTCACATATAAGTGTGAAGTACAGCCACTCTAATGTTGGCTAATGAGGCAGCCATTTTATAAACACCACAACGCCAAAACAACGTAGGAACAGGAGTAGGCCATTCAGCTCCTCAAGCATGTCCCACCAATGAGTTAAAAACAGAAAACCTCAGCAGCTCTGACAACATCTGTAGAGAGAGAAACAGAGTTAATGTTTCGAGTCCTTATGACTCTTCTTCAGAGCTGAAGAGAGATAGAAATATGATGGGTTTTTGTCTTTTGTTTAAGAGAGGAGGTAGAGCAGGAGGAGCAAAATAGTCAGGGAATGGTGGGGGCGATCTTTGCTCTTAGCCCTGCAAATTTATCTCCTTCGAGTATTTATCCAATTCCTGCAGACTTCAGGCCAATCCTGGAGACTTTGTCTATCTGTATAAACCCTTGGTGTTGTATTTCACCCTAAGCTGAGCTTCCAATCACATATTCACTCCATCACCATGACTGCCTACTTTCACCTCTGTAACATCATCCTTTCCACCTCTGCCTTAGCTTATCAGCTGCCAAAACCCTCATTCATGCCTTTGTTATCTCTAAACACAACCATTCTAATGCTCTCCCGGGCGACCTCCAATAAAACCTAACCCTCTGAGCGTGCTTTGGGGCACTCTTGTGTTTTACGCCTCAGAGATAGGCGGAGATGACACACCAGCTTTGATAAACATATTTAAAGCATTAAAATGTCTGCTCCCTCATGCTTACAGAAGCTTTCCTACAATTTAGTTTCTTTTTCTAAGTGACTGCACCCAGGCTTAACTAATCATACATAGTGAGCAGAAAACAGACATATAACAGCGATAATGAAACATTGAACATTTGAACACTACAGGCATCAGTACTTTTATCTCCTTATGTGGCTCAGTGTCGAATTGTGTTTGATAACCATTCCTGTGAAATATCTTGGGACATTTTACTATGTTAAATGTGCTATCTAAATGCGAGTAGTTGTTGTATGGACTCAGCCAGTCTTTGCATTCCACACATTACAGCTGTGACAAGGCAACAGAATCAGGATAGATGAATGCTGTCATCTGCTAATGAAGATATGTGGAAAGAGCTGCAAACATAATGAGAGTATACACTGTGACTGAACACAGCTGTTGCGGTGAACAGCCTGCAATGTTGAGCTCCCTCTTTATAATTTCGATTCGTTGCTGATTAAGTATTGGGTGAAGAAGATTCAGGAAATTCTTACGAGGAAAAACATTCATTATTAATTACAATGCTGAATGGATCGAAACATCAGAACAATTATCGGCATGGGAAGGATTTGGATTGATTCGCAACTCAAATGTTGAGCAGAAGGATTAACAAATTTGTTCCAGAGATGCTTTTATTTTCTTTTTGCTTTTGACTTTTATTTTCACCCTTCATATTCTGCCCTTCCATTTGCCAACTTACATTGTGAACAGTGTCAAATTACAATTATGTGCTTTCTAGATACAAAAAATCATAGAATATTATAGCATAGAAGGAGGCCATTTGACCGATCATGTCTGTGCTGGTTCTTTTAAAGAGCACTCCAATTAATCACCCTCCCCTACCCCTGCTATTTCCCCATGTCCATTATATTCCAGGAAGCCAGTTGGTGAAGAATGACAGTGGAGCCAATTTTTACTCACTGTTATAAGCATTTATTTACGGAGTTGCACATTACAAGCATGCACCTCCGATCCCCACAACTAGAGTTTCAGTCTGTGTCATTTATAGGGGCATAAGTGAATCCCCAGTTAATGCATACAATTCAACACATTACCACATAATTAACAATACGCTTGCAATATTTTCCACTTTGTGTATTTATCCAGTTCCTTTGTGAAAGTTATTACTGAATCTGCTCCCACCAGCCTTTCAGGCAGTGCATTCCAGATCGGAACATCTTCCTGCGTAAAAAAAAAAATCCTCATCCCTGCCTCTGATTCTTTTTTCAATTATCTTAAACCTGTATCCTCTGGTTACAGACCCTCCTTCCACTTGAAACAGTTTCTCATTTACTCTGTCAGAATCCTTCATGGATTAAATATGCTTATCACAGTGTTTCTTGTAAATTATAAGAAAAAAACCATCCTGGTAAATCTTATTCAGGATAACTTTCTGCAGCTTTTCTGTGGTTTTCAGCAGTAATTTGTCCACAGCCTCACACAAGGTGTGAGTGGTGACACTAGCAGGGCATGACAAATGATTTTCTTTAGCACTATAGACAGGTTTACATGAATTGGCTTGAACCTAGGCCCAAAGGTGTAACAATGGTTTGAGGTGATACTGAAACCTCTAGTGACAGGAATTAATCAAGTTAGGGGTCGGCCATTTAGGGCTGAGACGAAGAGAAATTTCTTCCCTTCGGAGGGTTGTGAATCTTTGGCACACTCTATCCCAGAGAGCTGTGGATGCTCAGGCCTGAATGTTTACAGAGTCATGGAGACTCTGGGGACCTTTAAAAATGGCGAGCGGAACCTGGAACCGAAAATCTCATCCCCCATTTCTTACAGATCCTATTTTCGCCAGGGGTGGGGGGGGGAGAGGGAGGCGGGAACAGGATGTTCTCCCACATGTGGGAAACCTGGACTCAGCAGGACAATTTGAACTCAGTGCTGAGTTCAAACTGAGCCCATTTTCGCTCAAGCATAGGCCTTACCCCGCAGTGTATGAGTTATGAATTTTTAGAGTAGTCATAAGCGCTCATGAAGGATGTATAAGGTCTGTAGAACTGTCAAGTTGTCAAGTTATTCAAATAGCCTGCCCTTTAAAAATTGGAAAAAAACTTCCTGTCTATGTCCATGAGTTGAAAAAAGATCTGTTCAATCAGTTTCAATAGTTGTTTGTTGACATAGCCCTAAATGTTACCATTATAGCATTATTAATACTTGACTGCTGTTTTGAATTCACTGTATGATCAACAGATTAAAGAGGCTATTAAAGGATTCGCTCTCTTTGATGTGGGGTTATAAATGCACATTTTTTTTGTATAAAGGATTGAGTACTTGAAGGGGTTTAAATGTATTGAATGGGCTTTCATGACTCAGTGTTTTTTATATATAGTGAAGCCTGAAATAGATATTTAGAATTTTATTTTATTTCACCTCACCATGACTCCTGAGGTCTGCCCATGGTGGTTAATGTGTGAGTTGCCATAGAGAGTGTAAGGGCAAAGAATGGTGGGTAGGGATCATGAGTTGGTACTAAATCAGCATAGGGGCTATAAGGGGCCATGGAGGTTAGTGGAGGTCATAAGTTAGCATGCGTGGGCATGTATGGGCATGAGGTGTGGGTGTGTGGGTGGGTGTGTGAGAGGTGTGAGGGGTGAGGCCTAGAGAGCCTAATATTTCACAAAACAACTGGGATGAAGCCCCAGAGAACTGAAGCATTTCTTTTAACCAGCCCGCCTCAGCACTCGGCAGCGTCTGTGGCTGCCTCCAATCTGTGTCCGGGGGCAGTGGACCAGACTCCATCCTGCATCTGCGCCCCCACCCCCCCCCACCCCCCCACCCAGAACGAAGATCTCACCATTTGGGGCACTGTTTCCCAAGCCAGGTTCGGGTAGCTGGGAGATTTCCCTACTCTGCGCACCCTCCTTACCAGTGAAAATCCAGGCCTCGGTCATTGAGTATGTTCAAGACACATTGATTTTTGGACACTGAGGGACATGTAGGTAGCGAGGGAAAGTGGAGTTGAGGTGGATGATCTCACTCAATGGTTCAAAGGGCCAAATAGCCAACCTCTGTCTTAGGTTCTTAAATCCGGTCTTGATCCTTTGCTGACTTTGAATTTTCTTTACTGGTGGCTGTCATACACAGAGTATGGTCTGTCTTTGTAACACACAGTGAAATGGGGCCACCACAGTTCCACAGGCACAGCCCATTAGTGTTTCACTTTACATCGCTTGATTTAATTGGAGGATTTTGGTGTTTGCCGTTGACACCCACCGCATAGAGAAAGCAAAATTCCCTCAACATATGACAGAAACAGCACAGCAACAACCATCATTTCTATTATAAAGAATAATGACTGCTATAATGCATTTTATTAACACAATATTGTGAGGAAGGCTTTGACTTTTTAAGACTTACCCTTAGGCCTCTCCTCCTTCATCTCCCACTGACCTGATTGAAGGCTATGCTGAGCAGATCCCAAACAGTTGCAGCCTAAAATGATGGGTCAAAGCTTTGTCAAAGAGGTAGGTTTTCAGGAGCACTTTCAAGGAGGAGAGAGAGAGAGCTGGACAGGTAGAAAGGCTCAGCAAAAAGAATTGCAGTGTTTAGGGCCTCGGCAGCTGAAGGCACAGCCACCAGTAGTGGAGTGATAGAAATCGGGGCTGCAGAAGAGGCCAGAGTTAGTGGAGCGCAGATATCTCGGTGGGTTGTAGGGCTGGAGGTTACCGAGATAAAGGAGGGTTGGGGCCATGGACGGATCTGAAATGAAGGATTTTTAAATGGAGGTGTTGCTGGACTGGGTGCCAGTGTAGGTCAGACAGTATGTAATGGGTGAACTGGACTTGGTGGGAGTCAGGATACAAGCAGCAGAGTATTGGTTGAGCTCAAGTCTGTGGAGGGGGCCATTTTGAATTATATAGGAAGTGAAGCACAGAAACAGGCCATCAGGCCCAAATGGTCTATACTGGTTTTTATGCTTCGCCCAAGTCTTTCCCAACCCCTCTTCATCTCCCCCTATCACCATATCCTTCTAATCTTTTTTTCCTTCATGTATTTATCTAGCTTCCCCTTAAATGTATCTATGCTGTTTGCCTCAACTACTTCCTGTGGTAACGAGTTCCACACTCTCACCACTCTCTGGGTAAAGATGTTTCCTCTGAATTCCTATTTATTAGTGACCATCTTGCTTTTATGCTCCCTCGTTCTGATCTCGTCCACAAGTGAAACCATCGGGTGGATTTTAATTCCACTCTTGGAAGAAGGCTAGGAGGTGGGGGTCTTTAGAATCACGAGGGAAGGCGCCGGGGGAGTGGGGAAAGCCTGTCATCTTCCTGATTCCCTGAGATTCAGTCAGCGGAGAGGAATGTCGAGGATGACCTTCCTGCCCAGAGCCAATTGAGACCCTCAAGTGGCCAATTAAGGGCCTCATTCCTCTGCTGCTGGTATTTTACCAGCAGTGACGGGGGGTGCTGTATGCCACATGGATAAAGTTAAAGCTAGAGGCCTCCTTGTGGGTTCAGAGAGCGGGTCCTCCTAATTGTGAACCCTGTGACCTGCAGAAGGGCTACCTTTCCACCCCCCTCCCCACAGCCGCAAGAGCTACCCGCTGAAAGAGCCCCAACTGCCCCCCGTAATGACTCTCCACCACCCTTCGCCAGGCCCTGCCTGAGCTGCAGTCCCGGGCAAAGCCCGATGCACTTATGTCCACCCCGGGGGCCACCTCCATCGCCGCTGCTCCAGGCCTGGTGCATTACCAGCAGTGGCCACCATTCCCGGTGGCACCGCTAATGACTGAAGAGCGATTGGCCAGCAGCACCTGGGAGGTGGGGTCTTACTGGGGCAGGAGCCGAGATGGCAGGCAGGCAGCAGACTGCCTGATGGGCATGCAATTGCCCCGAGGTTCCTGAAAGTGACTGCAGTGTTTTTGCCCACTCGAACCCTTTCATGATTTCAAAGACCTTCAGGTCACCCCTCAGCCTTCTCTATAACAGATGCCCAGCTTGTTCAGTCTTTGTGGCCGCTCTCACTGAAAGTACAACCCTTTTTCGGGGTGGGGGTATAATTTTTCTGTCCTGAGCTGCTGGACAGAATGAGTGAGGTTGTGTCATACCTTACAACGGTCTCAGGAGGTCAAAACCCATGAGAGAGATTGGAGGCTTACCATGCACATGCACAATCGAGTAGCTCACTTGCCAAAATGTAAATTTAAAAAGACCATTCTAATTATACTTTCGCTGAAATTTAAAAACAGATCCGTCATAAAGTGAGAGTCTGAAGTGGCAGCTTATCTGGTGCAGATCACAGCAATTACTTCAGCAATCCAGCCTGACACTGGGAAAAATTGTGTTAAACCCTCCCCCAGTTAATGAGAGCTTCTGACAAGTTTATGTAAATGATCAGATTATAGGGTTCAAAACGTAATCCATCTCCGAATACTCTGGAGAAATTATTTTCCAATTTAGAGCTTGCACTATTATTACAAGTGTGAACACCAGAGTTGTAAAGCCCCATCACTTTCCCCATCGTGCCTGTACTGGGTCTTTGAGAGAGCTATCCAATTAGTTCCCTCCTATTGATCTTCCCCCATAGCCCTGAAAATTATTCCCCATCAAGTATTCCCCTCTGAGAGTTCCTGTTGAATCTGCTTCCACTGCCCTTCCAGGCAGCGCATTCCAGATCACGACAACTCGCTGCATTAAAAAAATTACAAACATATGAAATAGGAGCAGAAGTAGGCCATTCGGCCCCTCGAGCCTGCTCCGCCATTGGCTCTTTTGCCAATTTACTTAAGTCAGTGTCCTCTGGTCACTGACCCTTCTGCCGGTGGAAACAGTTTCTCCTTATTTACTCTTAACAAAATTCTTCATAGGGCGGGATTTTTACCTCGATGGATGGGCACGGCGGGCAGGCCATGAAACCGACTGCCAATGGCCAATTAACGGCCAGCCAGCTGCCTTGGTGGGGGGAGGTGGGGGGGGAAGAGGGCGAGCGGGGAAGTCAGCGTGTGCGCGGAGGGTGCGCTCACAGAAATCTCCCTGAAGGCACAGAACTGCCTCAGGGAGCTGAAGATTTTTCACATGAAAGGTAAAGAATGGAAAAATAAGGAAAAGATGTCCCCTCACGTGACTCTGTCACATGAGCAGGGACATGTTAAAAATGAGTTTTAAAAGTTTTTTTTTTAAATCGCTGGTCGAAACCTCGTCCCGCCCGTGGATGAGGTCTTGCAAAAAATGTAAAGGCCGCTTGGCCTATTCGCCTGCCCTCCCGCCAACCGAACGGTTGGATGGGCAGGGAAAAATTCGATTTAACTAATTGATTAAGGACCTTAGTTGGCCTCTTAATTGTCGGCAGGTGCGCTGCCACCTTTCGGCACGCCCGCTGAGTGAAATATCGCGAGAGTGCGCGATGACATCGGGATGCTCGCCCAACGTCATCGCGCGCTATATTACTCCCATTCAGGTCGGGCATGCGCCCACCCCATGAGGGAAAAATTCTGCCCATGGTTCTTAACACTTCAGTTAAATCTGCCGTTATCCTTCTCTGTTCTAAGGAGAACAGTCCCAGCTTCTCCATTCTTTCCGCATTAACTGAAGCTCCCCACCCCTGGTGCAATTCTAGTAAATCCCTGCATCCTCCCCAAGACCTCGACATGCTTCCTATAGTGTGGTGCCCAGAATTGGACCTGATACTCCAGCTGAAGCCTAACCAGTGGTTTATAAAAGTTTAACATTGTTTCCTTGCGGGATTATCTAGTCCCGCCCACCACGGGGTTGAAGATTCCTGCCCGAAGTCAACGGACCTTTTGCTGGTCCATCAAACATTCCGTACTGATGACCCCCGTGGTGGGCAGGACTGGAAAATCCCGCCCGACACCTCTTTAAAGCCCAGGGCCCCGTATGTTTATTTTTAACAGCCTCATCCACTTGTCCTGACACATTCAATATCTAAATTCCCCAACTCTCTTTGTTCCTGCACCCCATTTAGGCTTGCCAACCCTCCAGGATTGGCCAGGAGGCTCCAGGAATTGGAGATCAAACTCCAGGACACTGCTGTGTGCAACCCTGGAGATATATCATCGGGACATTGGCTTTTTTTGTCATTTTCTTTGAACATTTCTCTTTTACCAGATATAAAAATATTGAAAATGGGGGTAAAAAGGCTGTTTGATTAACAGTCAACCCATCATCCAACTGGGTAATGAGTCTTTTTGCTTTCCAATTGGCGAAGGAAGGCAGTACGCCACAAGGATGGATGTGTTGGTCGACTAATGGCTGGATCGTGGGGGCAAGTCATGTGATGGAACCTCCAGGAATACATTTAATTGCAGCTGGCAACCCTAGCCCTGTTTCATCCTTCATCCCAAAATGCACCACCTCACACTTCTCTGCATTCTCTGCTATCTGCCCATTTCACCAGCCTATCCATGACTGTCCACAAGCTTAAACATTTGAACATAAACATTTACCAACTTTTTTGAGTGTTGTGTCATCTGCAAACTTTGAAATGATCTGTTTACCCAAGTCCAGGCCATCAATAGTGGGGAGATGGTGGCATAGTGGTAATGTCACTGAACTGGTAGTTCAGAGGCCTCAGGCTGATTCTCTGGGGGCTGTGTGTTCAAATCCCACCATGGCAGCTGGTGGGATTTAAATTCAATTAATAAAATCTGGAATTATAAAGATTGTTATTAGTGATTTTGAGTACAAAAGTAAGGAGGTCATGTTGAACAGTATAAGATATTAGTTAGGCCTCCTGTGGAGTACTGTGTGTTCTGGGTGCCATACTTGAGGAAGGATGTGAAGGCATTGGAAAGTATAAAGGAGATTTACATGAATGATTCCTGGGATGAAGAACTGTAGCTATGAGGAGAGGTTGGCACTGTTTTCATTGGAGGAATGAAGGCTGAGAGGAGACTTGACAGAGGTATTCAAGATCCTGAGGGGTATGGACAGGGTAAATAGTGACAAACTGTTCCCATTCAAGAGAGCATCAAGAACTTGAGGGCACAGATTCAAAATAATTGGCAAAAGGAGTTGATGTGAGGAAAAACATTTTTCACCCAGAGTGCAGTTGGCGCCTGGAACAAACTTCTTGAAAGGGTAGTGGAGGCAGGTTCGATCGAGATATTCAAAAGGGATTTGGATTGCTATCTGAAAAGAGAGAATGTGCAAGGTTATGAGGATAAGGCAGGGGAGTAGGAGTAGGTAGAATGCTGTTTCAGAGAGCTAGTACAGACTCGATGGACCGAATGACCTCTTTCTGCACTGTAAAGATTCTGTGATTCTGTGATAGTGACCATGAAACTATCATCCATTGTTGTAAAAACCCATCTGGTTCACTAATGTCCTTTAGGGAAGGAAATCTTCCATCCCTATTTGGTCTGGCCGACATGTGACTCCAGACCCACAGCATGTGGTTGACTCTTAATTGTCCTCTGAAATGGATTAGCAGGTTACTCAGTTCAAGGGCAATTAGGGATGGGCAACAAATGCTGGCTCTGCCAGTGACACCGGCATCCCGTAAAAGAATAAAAAAAAGAGATATATATATCAATAAGAACAGTGGTCCTATTTTCCACCCCTGGGGAACACCACTGTATACCAGTCCTAAAAACAACCATTCACCACTATTCTCTGCTGCATAGAAATACCGATAGTGTACAGGAGTGAAGGAGGCCATTCAGCCCACTGCGCCTGTGCCAGCCAAGAGAGAACTATGCAGCCTAACCCCACTTTCCAGCTCTTGATCTGTAGCCTTGTAGAGGCTATTCAAATATATATACCTAGGTGTTTTTTTCAATGTGATGCGGGTGTCTGCCTCCACAGCCCTTTTGAGCAGTGAGTTCCAGACTCTCACCACCCCCTGCTTTCTATCCCTTAGCTAATTTTGTGTCTATGCTGCCATCCCCAGCCCCCCCGCCCTGTCCCTTTAATCCCACAGGCTTGAATTTTGCTAACAAGTCTATTATACAGTACTTAGCAAACACCTCTTACAAGTCCAGTTACACAACATCAATCACATTATCTTCATCAACCCTCTCCATTGTTTCAATCAAGTTAGTCAAACAGAATTTGCCTTTAACAAATCCCTCCTGGCTGTTATTAATTAACCTTTGTGCTTTCACAGAGTCACAGAATTGTTACAGTGCAGAAGGAGGCCATTCAGCCCATCATGTTTGCACCGGCTCTCCAAATGAGCAATTCACTTAGTGCCATCCTCCCACCTTCACCCCGTAACCCTGCACATTCTTCCTTCTCCGGTAACCGTCTAATTCCCTTTTGAATGCTTCGACTAAACCTGCCTCCACCACACTCTCCGGCAGCATTTTTTTGCAAGTGGCTATGAGATTTGCCCCAGATTGTTGTTTCTTTTAAGTTTCTCCGCCACTGATATTAGTTATTCTGACTTGACCTGAGATTGTTGAGTTTAACCCTCTCCCCCTTTTTTGAACAGGGGTGTAACATTTACAATCCTCCACTCCCACATTGAGACAGGATTGAAAGAATGTGGCCAGAGCCTCCTACAATCCCCACCTGTGCTTCCCTCAGTGACTGAGGAGGCATCTCATTCAGTCCAGGTGACTTTTATACTTTGAGAGCTGTGACCTTATGAATATCCCCTCCTAACCTAATTATGTCCTGCCAAATTTCTCTACCACCCCATCCTTTACTGTGATGTTGGCATGATCCTGTTCTTTCATGAAGGCAGCTGAAAAATACTCATTCAGTACCTCAGCCTTTGCCTCCATTGGAAGATCTCCTTTTTAGGCCCCTAGTTGACCACACCCCTTCCTTTGACAGCATATATGATGATAATGGGAAGATGGCAGCACAGTGCTAATGTCACTGGACTAGAAACACAGAGGCCCAGGCTAATCTTGTGGGAACATGGGTTCAAATCCCACCACAGCAGCTGGTGGAATTTAAATTCACTCAATAAACCTAGGATTATAAAACGTGCCTCAGTAATGTTGATCATGACAATTGTCGATTGTTGTAAAAACCCACCTGGTTCACTAATGCCCTTTAGGGAAGGAAATCTGCCGTCCTTACCTGGTCTGGCCAACATGTGACTCCAGACCCACAGCAATGTGGCTCACTCTTAACCGCCCTCTGAAATGGCCTAGCAAGTTGCTCAGGGTAACTAATTCTGGCCTTGCCGGTGACACCCACATCCTATGAAAGAATAAAAAAAAAAATCCTAGAATGACTTTGGAAGATTTGATTCCAATATTTCCTCCTTTACATTGAGCGAATGATAAAATGAAAATTTGCATTTATATAGCACCTTTCCCAACAATCTCAAAGTGCTTTACAGCCAATGAAGTATTTCTGAAGTGTAGTTGCTGGTGTAGAAAGTGCAGCACCTAATGACCACACAGCAAGATCCCACAACAGCAAAGTGACCAGATATTCTGGTTTTTTTTGTGTGATGTTGTTTGAGGGATACATATTGGCCAGGATTCCAGGGAGGACCCTCCTGCTCTTCTTCAAAGTAATGCTAGGGGAGCTTTTACATCCATCCAAGAGAGCAGACAACTCCTCAGTTTCACATCTCATTCAAATGTCAGCATCTCTGACAGGGCAGTGCTCCATCATGAGTGCACTAGGGTGGTCAACACTGATTTTTTTTATGCTCAAGTCCTGAAGTGGGCATTGAACTCACAACCTTTTGCCTCAGAGGCATGAGTGCAACCAACCAAGCCACAATTGACACTTAACAATTTGTACAATTAAGCATGTCGTACATTACTGTATCCTTCTTCAAAAGCAAGTTTATCTTGGTAAAGATAAGATTCTTTCTCATTTCTAGCGGCTCAGCCTTAAATTTGTGGCTCTTCGTCCTTAATGCAATGCTTCAGATGGAAGAGGTATTGAGGAGAGCATCCAATTCAGCCAAAAGAACTTGAGACAAAAACAGAAAACGCTGGAAAAACTCAGCAGGCCTAACAGCAACTGTGGAGAGAAAAAAAAGCAGTTAACATTTCAAGTCCGTATGACCTTCTTCAGAGCTTGAGAATGATTTTACAGAGCACCTAGGGGTAAAAATATACAAATCACTAAAAGTAGCAACAAAGCCATAAGAAAGCAAACAAATCATTGCAGTTCATTTATAGAGGAATAGAATTGGAAATTTTTAACTTGTCTTGAACGTTGGTTAGATCACACTTAAAACACTGCACACGATTCTGGGCTCCCAGCTTACAATAAGGATACAGAGGCACCGGAGAAAGTGCAGAAGAAAAGATTTACTAGAATGATACCAGATCTGAGAGGTTATATCCATCAGGAAAAGCTGAACAGGCTGGAGCTCCTTCCTCTAATAAAGAGAAGGCTGAGGGGTGACCTGATGGAGGTCTTTAGGATTACAAAAGCAGTTGTTAGGGTAGGAATAGGAAAAAAATGACTCTACTTGTTGGAGAGATCAGAACTAGGAGCAGTAAATGTAAGGTAACCACTAATAAATCCAATAGGGAATTCAGGAGAAACTTCTTGACCCAGAGAATGGTGAGAATGTGGTTGAGGTGAATACAAAGGGAAACTCGATAATCCCGATGAAGAAAAGAAGAGAAGGATATGTTGTTAGGGTGAGATGAAGAGGGTTAGAAGGAGGCTTGTGTGGTCATAAACAGCAGCATGGAGCAGTTGGACTGAATGCTTTGTCTCTACGCTTGTAAGAGTTCTTCTTAGGCAGTCCCTTGGGATCGAGGGTGACTTGCTTCTACTCCGGTTCAGTGAGTTCTGAGATGACTGATAAGTCCAATGAGCGATCTGCAGGCTCAGCCACAAGTGGGGCAGATGGTGCTTGAAGGGTAGATGGGTTGTTTGGAGGTCTGTGCGCTCCCTTTGATGCTGCAACTTAGCCTCTGCACGTTTCTGATTGAGTGTCTCAATGTGCTCGGTGCCTTTCCGAATGAACCTTCTCCATTTTGGTCAGTCACAAACCAGGGACTCCCCTGAGTCAGCGGGGATGTTTGACCTCTTCAGGGATATTTTGAGGACATCCCTAAATCATTTCTGCTGTCCTCCTGAGAGTCTCCTGCCGTGACCAAGTTCCAAGTAGTTGCTTCGGGAGTCTGGTGTCAGGCATATGAGTGACATGTCCCGCCCAGCGGAGCTGGTTTTGAATGATTAGCACCTCTCAGCTTGGGAGAGGACACTGCTGTTGGACCACCTTTCTTGCCCCTGGACTTGGAGGATCTTGTGAAGGAACCATTGGTGGTACTTCTCCAGTGCTTTGAGGTGCCTGCTGTAGGTCGTCCAAGTCTCTGAAGCATATGGGAGCACGGGGATCACTGCTGCCTGGTAAACCATGACCTTAGTCTCAGATTTGAGATCTTGATCCTCAAATACTCTTTTCCTCAGTTGGCTGAAGGCTGAGCGGCCGCATTGGAAATTATGATGAATATCTTCATCTATGTAAGAGAATAAATAGAACTGCAGCCAGCTAAAGTTCCCAGTTAAGACGCCAACTGACTTGGCTGCTTAAACTTCAATCAATGATTTTTATTTGTGAGAACCATGCAGATAGGATCGCCGCTCCAACGTCCTTGTCTTAACACTTCACTACTTTTCTTGGTTTGTTTGGTTTCTTTTTATTTTTAATTAAACGTGATCAAGTTTTTGATTTTTTTTGTTTTCATTTCATTGTTGCCAACACACACACCTAGGACACGTACATGGAAATCTACAGTTTGCATTTTGTACCAACATAGCAATAGGTGGAGGCCATTCAGCCCCTCAAGCCTGTTCCACCACTCAGTTAGATCATGGCTGAGCTGTACCTCAAAACCATTTAGTTGCCTTAGCTCTATATCCCCCAATACATTTACCTTTGGAAAGTGGATCAATCTCAGTCTTGAATTGACCTCCAGCACTCACAAACTTTTGAGAGAGTTGGGGGAGAGAGCTTTGCTCTCCCCCAACACTGCTCCCTCCTTTCCCCATGGAGAGAATAGATTCTCTTTATCCACCCTATCAAAACCTTACTCTCATGATTCTAGACCTTCCCCATTCATTGATAGATATGTCTATTGACTCCATGTGCAATGGCTCCCAGTCCATCAAGGCCTAGAATTTACAATTCTCATCCTTGGGTTCAAATTCCTCCAAGGAATCATCCCTCCCTATCTTTGTAATCTCCTCTGGCCCTACAATCCTCCAAGATACCTGCATTTATCCAGTTCTGGCATTCCCGATTTCCATCGCTCCACCACTGGCAGCCGTGCCTTCAGCGGCAAGGCCGTCAGCCCTGGAATTCCCTCCCTTGACCTGTCCACCTCTCCCTTCTTCTTAAAACCAACTCGCCTGTCCAAATAGCTCCTGATGAAACTCAGTGTCAAAAGGTCACCCGATCCTGATTCTGTGAAGTGCAGTAAGACGTTTTTAACCACTTTGAAGGTGCCAGATGAATGTAAGTTGCTGTTGTCGAGAAAGAGTTTAGCGGGAAGGGAAAGGGAAAGTGGGAACCCAGAATGACTGATCTGCCTTGCTGGCACCAGTATGACCATACAGTGTACCAGCAGACTGCCTGGGGACGTGCATCATGGAGAAAGAAGAATGCTGCTTATACCACTCAGTAAAATTATTTCTGTATTGTGCCTCCACCTGGGTCACTAGATAGAATCCTATGACTGCCAAATCAATTAGGTTTTATCGATCTTCAGTCAAAACAGCATGTCTGGGATATAGCTGAGGATATTGAGCTGTTCACTTACACCCTGATTGAGCTTCACCTCTGTTAATAGATACTACAGATCTTGATTTTTCACTAGGCCATGTCTGACATTTCGACGCTCACATTAAAAGCTTTCAGAACATCGTCTGAGGCGGGCGAGCAGGTGTCACCTTGGTGATGGATCCCCAGGCATGGGCGGTGGGGTTTCACGAAGAAGAAGTTTCAAAATTTGTGCTCTATTGGTCAACCCATCCAATACTTGAGGTCTTTCTTTAAGTAAAGGATAAATCTATTTGAAATAAAAAGGAAAAAAAAACCTTGTGTTTCTGTAGCATCTCTCACGACCTCAGGACATCCCAAAGCACTTTCCAGCCAACGTTTTTAAGTGTAGTCACTGTTGTAATGTAGAAAATGCAGCAGCCAGTTATGCGCACAGCAAGATCCCACAAACAGCAACATGATAATTGCAGTATTAAGGTGTTCAGGGCTGAAAGGGTGAATGTGGGACTGGGGACACCTCACTGCCCACATAACGATGTAAAGGGAGTCACATAACTAGTAGGAGTCTGGTAACAGCCTGAATGGAGATAGCTCATGGCTTGGACTGAAGAGGCCTACAATCTTGTATCTCTGCACGTAGTTATGTTCTACAATAAGTAGTTACTGTTCAGACTCCTCTTGGCCTCTTCCAGAGGTCACCAGCATCACAGATGCCAGTCTTTAGCCAATCCGATTCACTCCACATGATATCAAGAAACGGCTGAAGGCACTGGATACTGCAAAGGCTATGGGCCCTGACAACATTTTGGCAATAGTACTGAAGACTTGTTCTCCAGAACTTGTTGCATACCTAGTCAAGCTGTTCCAGTACAGCTACAACACTGGCATCTACCCGGCCATGTGGAAAATTGCCCAGGTATGTCCTGTACACAAAAAACAGGACAAATCCAACTGGACCAATTAATACCCCATCAGTCTACTCTCGATCATCAATAAAGTGATGGAAGGAGTCATCAACATTGCTATCAAGTAGCACTTGCTTAGCAATAACCTGCTCACTGACGCCCAGTTTGGGCTCTGCCAGGGCTACTCGGCTCCTGACCTCATTACAGCCTTGGTTCAAACATGGACAAAAGAGCTGAACTCCCAAGGTGAGATGAGAGTGACTGCCCTTTACATCAAGGCAGCCTTTGACCAAGTGTGGCATTAATGAGCCCTAGCAAAAATGGAGTCAATGGGAACCAGGGGGAAAATTCTCTGCTGGTTGGAGTCATACCTATCACAGTGGAAGATGGTTGTGGTTGTTGGAGGTCAGTCATCTCAGTTCCAGGACATCACTGCAGGAGTTCCTCAGGGTAGTGTCCTAGGCCCAAGCATCTTCAGCTGCTTCATCAATGACCTTCCTTCCAACATAAGGTCAGAAGTGGGGATATCCGCTGATGATTACACAATGTTCAGCATCATTCACGATTCCTCAGATACTGAAGCAGTCCATGTCCAAATGCAGCAAGACCTGGACAATATCCAGGCTTGAGCTGGCAAGTGGCAAATAACATTCTCACCACACAATTGCCAGGCAATGACCATCTCCAACAAGAGAGAATCTAACCATCTCCCCTTGACATTCAGTGGCATTACCATCAGTGAATCACCCAGTATCAACATCCTGGGGGTTACCATTGACCAGAAACTTAACTGACCAGCCATATAAATACTGTGGCTACAAAAACAGGTCAGAGGCTAGGAATCCTGTGACAAGTAACTCACCTCCTGACTCTCCAAAGCCTGTCCACCACCTACAAGTCCCAAGTCAGGAGCGTAATGGAATACTCTCTGCTTGCCTGGATGAGTGCAGCTCCAACAACACTCAGGAAACTTGACACCATCCAGGACAAGCAGCCCGCTTGACTGACACCACATCCACAAACATTCACTCCCTCCAACACTGACGCACAGTGGCAGCAGTGTGTGCCATCTACAAGATGCACTGCAGGAATTCACCAAGGCTCCTTAGGCAGCACCTTCCAAACCCACGACCACTACCATCTGGAAGGACAAGGGTATCAAATACATGGGAACACCACCACCTGGAAGCTCCCCTCCAAGCCACTCACCATCATGACTTGGAAATATATCGGCCGTTCCTTCACTGTCACTGGGTCAAAATCCTGGAACTTCCTCCCTAACAGCACTGTGGGTGTACCTCCACCACACAGACTGCAGCGGTTCAAGAAGGCAAGATGTTGACTGAGGGATAAATAGTAGCCCAGGACACCAGTGAGAACTCTCCTACTCATCTTCGAAGTAGTGTGATGGCATCTTTTGCATCCACCCCAGAAGACATATGAAGCCTTAGCTTACAGTCCCATCCAAAAAGTAGGACTTCAGACAATGCAGAGCTCCCTTGGTACAGCATTAGGTGTGGTGTGCTAGATTGCATGTTCTGGAGTGAGACTTGAACACACAACCTGCTAACTGAGAAGCAAGAGTACTACCTGAGTCACCTACCAGGGACTCTCACATAGTGTTGCTTGGGGATCACAGGTACAGTAGATATTTTGTGTACAGTGGCCTGTCCCTTTAATTCTACAGGTTCCTGCACTCCCACTATGGAAGCTTTCTAGATTGACAATTGTTAATTGTAGCTACCTGTAAACAGGTGGGATCAACAGGGGACAGTTGTAACCGCTGAGAAATTTCTTGTCATTTGGTCAGGAGACCCATCCTGAAGTAATTGGCTTCACCTCTGTGACCTCGGCCAGCCATGTAATCCTCCAACATCTCTATACTTATTGTATAAACCCTCACCTCTCACAATATCAGCCTAACCTTGCCAATAGAAGGCTGCACTGATTGGGTTAGATGAAGCAGGGTGGTGGAGGCTAGTGTGGAGCATAAACAGCATGGACCAGTGAGCCGAATAGCCTGTTTCTGTGCTGTAAAATTCAAGGAAATTCTATGTAGTTGCTGGTTTCCCGCCACTAGATGGTGGTGTAGAGCACCTCCTGCTCCATCGAGCTTTTAGCCTTTTACTAACATACCAGACAGAAAGAAAGTGAGTCTCGGCCGCATTCCATGACCTTGGGACATTTGAAGGCATTTTACAGCCAGTGAAGTATGTTTGATGTGCAATCACTGTCATAATGTAGGAAAAGCAGTACCTAATTTGTGCAAAACTCTGCCTCAGTCAGTAGCATTCTTACCTTTGAGTTAGGTTGTAGGTTCATCTCCCACTCTGGGATTTATAGGATAGTGTCGGCACAAAATGAGGCCACTGGGTCCACGCCAGCTCTCTGCAAGAGTAAGTTGGCTAGTCCCTTTCCTCAAAGTCTTGTAATTCTTTTCTGTCCTGGTGCTTAACTAATTCCCTTTTGAAAGCCACGAGGGAACCTGCCTCCACCAACAGAGAGCTGGCACGGACCCAAATGCCTCATTTCGTGCCATCGCTATCCTATAAATCCCAAAGTGAGATATGAACCCACAACCTTCTAACTCAGAGGCTACGTCGGGCAGTGCATTCCCGATCCCAACCACTCGCTGCGTAAAAAAAGTCTCTCCTCATTTCACCATTGATCCTTTTCACCTTATATTGAGAACAAAAAATCAAGTTTACCACGCCAGTGCAGTGCTAAGGGAGCGCTGCACAGTTGGAGGTACCATCTTTTGGATTAGATGTTAAACCGAGATTCTGTCCGCCCTCTCAAGCGGAAGTAGACAATCTGATGTCACTATTGAAAAGAAAAGAGTAAGAGAGTTCTCCCCAGTCTCCCGGCTAACATTTATCCCTCAATTAACATTTTTCTAAAAATCTGGTCATTATTGCATTGCAGTTTGCGGGAGCTTGCTGTGCACAATTTGGCTGGTCTATTTCCTACATTACAACAGCCGCTGTCTTTCAAAAACACTTCATCAGCTTTAAGGCATTTTGGGACATCTTGAGGTTGGGAAAGGTGCTATATAAATGCAAGTCTTTCTTTTCTTTGTAAGAGCATAGGCTGCAGGGAATAACCAGAATAATGACCTATAGCAAAAAGAAATCCTGTTGAAGCGTAGCTACTGTTGTAATGTAGGAAATGCAGCTACCAGTTTGCACACTGGAAGCTCCCACAAGAGCAACGTGATAATGACCAGATAATCTTTTGGAGCCGTTGGCTGTGGGGTAAGTAATGGCCCCAGGACACCAGGGAGAACTGCCCCTGCTCATCTTCAAAGTAACATCAAGTGATCTTTTACATCCAACCAAGAGGACAGGCAGGGCCTCAGTTTAATGTTTCGTACATAAAACAGCACCTGCAACAGGACAGCACTCCCTCAGTACTGCAGTGGGGATGTCCACCTAGATTCCGTGTTGAAGTCTCTGGAGTCGGACTTGAGCTCGCAACCTTCTGACTCCAAGGTAAGGGCCTTAACTGACACTGAGAGCAGCTGTTCACCTTCTCACTGCTACCCTTCTTTTCACCACCTCTCATAGCCAACAGTTTCTCTTACCTGGTTAATGAAGATTGATGCTTGCTGCCATTGCCTGTTAGGACTTGGAGCAATTTGTTTGCCATTGAAGAAGAGTCTCCATTAAGCAACACACATAAATCAACCTCACAGGATAAGATCCAGATCTAATGCAAACCATATTCCAAACAATTGCTTCAGGAGTTGAATGCTGAATGTGTTGTATGTACTCCCCATCAAATGTCCTAGGAGTGTCCAAAAGGGCATTCTTTTTATAGGTTTCCTAAGACAAAAGCACCTTTTTAAAAAATTAAGACAAAGGACAAAGCTGACAAAATTCACACTGCAACCCAACAAAGCTGCAATAAAACAGTAAGCTTATTGAAACAGATACTGAAGGTGGCAGGGGTGGTTTTTAACTCCCTTTTTTCGATAGAAGCTAGGAAATAGTAGAGTTAAGATTGAAGTGATCCCACTTAACATTCTTTTCCAGCCATTGGGACCTCTGGTGGAATTATACAAATTGTGGCCTGTTTATGCTGCTAAGACCATGGGAGAACAGAAGAGGCGGTGGTGTAGTGACATTGTTACTGGTTTCAGAGACCTAGGGTAATGCAGATGGTGAAATTTGAATTCAATAAAAAAAAATCTGGAATTAAAAGTCTGATGATGACCACAAAACCATTGCAGATTGTTGTAAAAACCCATCTGGTTCACTAATGTCCTTTAGGGAAGGAATTCTGCCGTCCTTACCTAGTCTTACACGTGACTCCAGACCCACAGCAATGTGGTTGACTCTTAAATGCCCTCTGAACAAGGGCAATTAGGGATGGGCAATAAACGCTGGTCTAGCCTATCCCATGAATGAATAAAAATAGACCAAGTGGCACCAGAACCAAGAAGCTCATTTATTGAGATAAATTAGTCTTGGGCCTGACTGGATTATTGGGATATAGTGGATATTATATAGTATGGTATGATATGGTGGGTATTATTGGGATATGGTGGAAATTATATAGTATGGTATGATATGGTGGGTATTATTGGGATATGGTGGATATTATATAGTATGGTATGATATGGTGAGTATTATTGGGATATAGTGGATATTATATAGTATGGTATGATATGGTGGGTATTATTGGGATATGGTGGATATTATATAGTATGGTATGATATGGTGGGTATTATTGGGATATAGTGGATATTATATAGTATGGTATGATATGGTGGGTATTATTGGGATATGGTGGATATCATGGTTATGTTACTACATTAGTAATTCAGAGGCAGGAAATGCTGGCCTAGCCAGAGAGGCCCACATCTCGTGAAAGAATTAATAAAAACAAACTAATGATCTGGGGGCATGAGATCAAATCCCAGCATGACAGCTAGGGAATTTAATTTCAATTAATTAAATAAATTGGGAATTTATAAGTTAGTCTCAGTAGAGGTGACCATGATACTAAAATATTTAACTAAAAACCCATTTGGTTCACTAATGCCCTGAAGGGAAGGAAATCTGCCATCGTTACCTTGTCTGATCTACATGTGACTTCAGATCCACAGCAGTGTGGTTGACTGTTAACTGCCCT
Organism: Cetorhinus maximus; assembly: GCF_964194155.1. Lineage (NCBI taxonomy): Eukaryota > Metazoa > Chordata > Chondrichthyes > Lamniformes > Cetorhinidae > Cetorhinus > Cetorhinus maximus. The sequence continues at coordinate 178,856,308 of NC_135880.1, forward strand.
CTGAAATGGCCTAGCAAACCACTCATTGTTGTGATATTGTAGCACATGTAACTTAACATACTGGCCGACATGGTGCTGAATAAGTAAATGGTTTGGTATACATACAGGAGGTGATGCAAGTGATATAGTAGTTGGAACAGTTTTGATCAGGGGGTAACACGTGTTTGAAGAGTTTTCCTGGGATTCTGTCATTCATTCATAAAGAACCCTTCATTTGGATTACTGATCATTGTCGTAGTACTGGTATGTTTGTGTTAAGAGCTAATAACACAACACACGGCTGCTGAAAAACTACAGTGTAAACCTCATGGACTGCAGCAGTTCAAGGAGTTGGCTCACCATTACCTTCTCAAGGACAATTAGGGATGGGCAATAAATGCTGGCCCAGCCAGAGAGGCCCACATCCCATCAATGAAGAAAAAAAATTGGGGTCTGTTGTTGGCACCAGTCATTCCAGCTCAAGTTGAGGACAATTTCAGACTGCCTACCGCACCGTCGTTGGCACTTTGATTAGTGTTCCAAATAGAACTGTTGGAATGGACAATGGGCTGAGGCTGAGGTAGGTTTCCAGGCCTGTGCAGTCATCAGAGGGTGGGGAATTTGCTGCTCCTCCTCCTGGCTCCACAGGAAGGGAATGAAATTAAATCTCTGCCTTTAGTGTGCACCCACAGGACCAATGAAGAATCTGAACTGGGCATAGTCCAAAGTGGGTCACGGGCAACAAATTTTACACGGGTTCGTTCAACAGATGCTAATTAATCTATTCAAGGATATCACCTGCTTTAGGCCATCGACGTGTCCATGTATCAGTAAATACGTTGTCAAGGTCCAATAACAATCTTCTTGTTGATTGGCAATTACATTGAATAGCAATTACGTTCTTAAGACAACTGCATTGATAAAATAGGCGATGGGCATTGGTTCACCTGCTCCTACAGCCAAATAACGTGGTGAAATTCTTCACCTAAACCCATACTTGGGAGTGCCCATGCATCCTAGAAAGATGTATGAATGGGTACACTTCCGTGTCCGGCCAGCACTGCAGGGGCTGGGGTGCTTTGTTGACCCCCTTAATCACCTTTTATTTTGAATTTTGTAAGTTTCCTTTAAGGTTTGTCTTTGTTTTTGCAGTATCCCTTTAAGGGGCTGCCCTTTACTTTGTCCCTTGTTTTCTTAATTTAGTTTAAATGGTTCTATCGAAAGAGTATAAATGGGCAGAGCGTTAACACTCCAGTGTGGAAGGGACTGGGAGAGTTTGTTGCACTACAGAGCTGCATTGAGAATAAACCTGCTTGGGGTAAAAGGCTAGCTTTGGGCTCATTCTTCCATGACAAATGTATATTGTGAGTAACACGGGGAGGTCTAAACAAATAGACCAATGTCTTTGCAGATTGGTTGCAGGCTATCCCATTGCCAAATTGACCTATTGCGCACCTATTTTACACCTTAAATTTGGGAAGAACACATGCTAATTTCCTACACTGCTATCTGCAGGATGGGTGTCAGTGCTGGCTCAGTGGCGAGCCCTCTTGGCTCTGGGTCAGAACGTCGTCTGTTTGAACCCCATGCTCCAGAGACTCAATCCCCATAATCTAGGCTGACAGTCCGAGTGCAGTGCTGGGGGAGTGCCGCACTCCTGGAGGTGCCGTCTTTCAGCAGCAGATGCTAAACTGAGGTCCTGTCTGCCTTCTGAAGCAGAGCAAGGAATTTATCCCTGGCGCCTTAGTCAATGTGTATCCCTCAATCAAAATAAAGACAGATTATCACTTTGTCGTTTCTAGGGCCCTGCTGCGTGCAAATTGACAATCTGTATTACTACAACAACAGCAACACTTCAAAAATAACTTCAGTGGGTGTAAAGTGCTTTGGGATGTCATAAATGATGCTTTTTAAATGCAAAGTGGAGGGCACCTTAACAAACAAGTACTCTGGCCGACAGCGATGAAAGGATTCAGAGACAGTAATTAGAAAGGTCACTGCCAATCCGACAGTGAGGCTTTTCTCAGCAATCGCCGTGGTGATTCGGCACTTTGAATTCTTTCTCTGGTAGTGGTTAGGGAAGCAGGGCTGGCTTCTGCTTCAGTGGAGCTAGGCCTTGTTGATATTGGCAATGAACTGAAGCGAGATAACTTGTTCATCCTAAATAAACAGGCAAAGGTCTCCCAACCTTTGTGCTATGCTGTGCTAAAACTGACATTTTTTACTAATCACAGGCCAGAGCTCAGAATTTTCAGTTCAGTGCGTCCGTCTAACCCTTCTACTTTAAGCTAGTAACTGGTAAAATTCAAAGTCTAGAATAATCACACATCTACGAATCGCTGACAATCCTGTGAATATTAAACATGTGCATGTGTAATGTGCTTCCACATTAGAGCCTGCAATAATTATTTTACATTGGAATTTATCTAGCTAGTCTTTGGGGGTGATTGCATTTCACACTCTGGTGCTTCACTCGCTTTTGCTGTTGCCTAGAGACTTCAAGAAGCTCCGGTATCACGGAAGAACTCCATATGTCTTTATTCTAGATTAGGGTAAAATAACAATTGGAATTTAGTTTAGAAACATTCTTGTGAGCGTGAGCCTCAGTGATACAGGTGCCCGTGTTGCCCTATCTGTTTCTGGACTTGCGCCTAACCCAGTGGGTCAGTAGGTAGCACTCTCAAGACTGTGGGATGTAGGTTCAAGTCCCATAATCAGGCTTACACTCGCAGTGCAGTGCTGGAGGAGTACTGCACTGTTGGAGGTGCTGTCTTTCAGGTGAGATGTTAAACCAAGACCCCTTCACCTAGTTGGCCATAAAGAATCCCACGGTGTTTCAAAATCTTTTCCCTGGTTCCTGGGCCAGTGTCTGCCTCTCAACTAATATCATTTAAAAATGAACAGATTGGCAATTATCACATTGCTGTTTGTGGGAGCTTGCTGTGCACCAACTGGCTGCTGCATCTCCTACATTACAACAGTGACTGTATTTTGAAAATACTTCATTGGCTGCAAAGCTCTTTGAGACGTAACAAAGTCAAGAAAGGCGCTATAAAAATGTAAGTTATTTCTCTTCTTTCTACCAGCAGAAACTGCAGTGAATGACTAAAAAAGTTGTGTAGGGCTTTGGTGAGACCACACCTGGAGTACTGTGTACAGTTTTAGTCTTCTTATTTAAATGCGTTAGAAAAGGTTCAGAAAAGGTTCACTTGACTGATACGTGGGTTGGGGGGGAATTATCTTACGAGGAAAGGTTGGACAGGTTGGGCCTGTATCCATTGGAATTTAGGAGACTGAGAAGTGATCTTTTTGAAACATATAAGATCCTGAGGCAGATGCTGGGAGGATGTTTCCCCTTGTGAGAGATAGTAGAACTAGGGAACACAATTTTTAAAAATAAGGGGTATCCCATTTAAGACAGGGATGAGGAGAAATTATTTTCTGTCAGAGGGTCGTGAATCTTTGGAACGCTCTTCCCTAGAGAGCAGTGGAGGCAGGGTCAATGAATATTTTTAAGGCAGAGGTAGATAACCTTTGACTCCCTTGTTAGTCAAAAATCTATTGGAGGTAGGCGAAATGTGGAGTTGAGGCCACAATCAGATCAGCCATGATCTTACTGAATGGTGAGGCAGGCTCGAGGGGCCGAATGGCCTACTCCTGATCCTAATTCGTACGTTCATATGTTTGTCTGTGCTAGAATAATGAGCAGTACCAAAAAGGCTTTAATTTTTACCTTGAATTTTGACATTCTCTCTCTATTTCCATTTCCAGCATTTATTCCACAGCAGGGTCCTTAACCAGGAAAGTAGACATTGCAATGACAGACATCCATAATTACTGTTCAAATTGTGTTACAACTGAGACATGACAGGTGAAGGACAGGAGTGCAGGACAATAGCACAGTCATAAGAGTAGAGGAGAATACCAGTTCAATCAGGAAGTAATGGGTGAGGTAGGGTTTTACTGGGCTAACCTGAGGGTTTAACTACATCCTCCCGGCAGTGAAACTTCCTTTTTACTCACCAGACGTTGACTATTCCAATGCTCTCCTTGCAACCTCACACATTCTACCCCCATAAACGTGGCGTCATCCAAAACTCAGCTGGCCATGTCCGAACTCACACCACCAAGTCCTGTTCACCCATCACCCTGTGCTCACTGACCTTCACTGTCCAACGGTCAGGCAATGCCTTGATTTTAGAATTCTCATCATTACTCTTCATGACCTTGCCTTTCCCTATCTCCGTAATCTCCTCAAGCTCCACAACCCTCCCAGGCCTCGGTTCTCCTTGAATCTTGTCCTCTTGAGCATTCCCGATTTTAATCGCTCCGCCATTGGCGGACGTGTCTTCAGCTGCCTGGGCCCTAAGCTCTAGAACTCCCTCTCTACACCTCACTGCCTCTCTCTTTCCTCCTCTAAGAGGCTTCTTACAAACTACCTCTTTGACCAAGCTGTTGGTCACCTGTCCTAGTATCTCCTTATGTGGCGCAAGTGTCAAATTATGTTGGTCCCTGGTAGTTTCGCTACATTAAGGTGCTATATAAATGCAAGTTGTTGTTGTAGCATTAACGTTATAAATGTTTGGAGGAATTTCTGCCAGATGATTATCGCTAGAGGGCGCAGTTGCAACAATTCTTTCACCGCTGGCACTAGAATAGTCAAGTCCGTTCAGCAATAATCCCTTCAAAGCAGTGAGTCTGCAGCAGCAGTTGTCAGTCACTGTATTTGAGGTTTTGTATCTGCAGTGGCCTATCTGGGTGTGTAGGTGGGGCTTGAGCATCTGGGCTGGAGTCAGCGTCAGGTAGTCCATTTGCCACTCGCCAGGAAGCGTCCATTCACATTGAACGAATTTAAACACATTAGAATCTACAGCCCACTACACAGGAACACAGGAGCAGGAGTAGGCCATTCAGCCCATCAAGCCTGCTCCACCATCCATTATGATCACAGCTGATCAACATTTTGATGCCTTTTTCCCACTCTATCCCCATTTCCCTTTATGTCATTGATAATTAGAAATCTGTCAATATCTGCTTTAAACATACTCAATGAGTGAGCTTCCACAGCCCTCTGAGGTAGAGAATTCCAAAGATTCACAACCCTCTGAGTAAAAAAAAACTTCTGCTTACCTCGATCCTAAGTGCTTTCCCCCTTATTTTGAAATTGTGTCCCCTGGTTCTAGACTCCCCAACCCGGGGAAACACCTTGCCTGCCTTTCAGCCCGTCTAGTTTATGCCTGGTGTTTATACTCCACAAGCGCCTCTTCCCACATTACTTTGTCTCACCTCCTTTCACCTAACCCTACAGCATATCCTTCTATTCCTTTCTCCCTCTTGTACTTATCCAGCTTCCCCTTAAATGCATCTGTGCAATTTGTCTCAACCACTCCCTGTGATAGAGAGTTCCACGTTTTGACTACTGGGAGAGAACTAATCCCACTGTCAGTAACCAAAGGATACAGATTTAGGATAATTGACAAAAGCAAGCAGAGGGGAAATGAGGTCTTTTTGTGTAGCGAGATCTGGAGCGCGCTGCCTGAAAGGGCGGAGGAAGCAGATTTAATAATAACTTTCAAAATGGGAATTGGATAAATACTTGAACAGGTAAAATTTTCAGGGCCATGGGGAAAGAGCAGGGGAAATGGAATAAATTGGAATGTCACCAACCAAGAAATATACCCTAGTTCCTCTTGTTGGCTTCCCCAAACTGCGCAAATTCCAACTAATCCACACATCTGTGACCCATAGATTTGACAGGGGTATTAAACTCATGAAGGGTCTGGACAGAGTAGATAGGGTGAAACTGTTCCCATTGGTGGAAGGATCGAGAACCAGAGGGCACAGATTTAAAGTAATTAGCAAAAGAAGCAATGGTAACATGAGGAGGAACTTTTTCACGCAGTGAGTGGTTAGGATCTGGAATGTACTGCCTGAGAGTGTGCTGGAGGCAGGGTCAATCGAGGCGTTCAAGGGGAAATTGGATTATTATATGAATCGTAGGAAGAATATGTAGGGGTACGGGGAGAAGACCAGGGAGTGGCATTAGATAAGTTTATCTTTTGGAGAGCCGGCAGAGACACGATGGACCAAATGGCCTCCTTCTGTGCTGTAACAAATCTGAGATTCTGTGATATGCTGTTTGACACAATGTCCCACGCACCTCATCATCTACCTTTTCACAGATTTCCTGCGCTCCCTCACATCACCCTTAAGATGTTTTTGCTCTTGCAGCCTCTTCTGGGGAGTGAGAGGTCTTTCCTTTGTTCTAAAAGAAATCAGACTCATCAATCAAAGCTGAGATCTCTCTGCCATTCTGGCCTCTTGCACATCCCCCAGATTTTCATTACCTCACCATTGGTCACCCTGCCTCTAATATGCAGCTCAGTTTTTTTTCGTTCAAGGGATGTGGGCTTATTGCCATCCTTAATTGTCCTTGTTCAGAAGGCATTTTTAAGAGTCAACCACATTGCTGTGGGTCTGGACTGGAGTCACATGTAGGCCAGATGAGGTAAAGATTAAGGGCCATTAGTGAACCAGATGGGTTGCAACAATTGGCAATGGTCACCATCAGACTTTAATAACTCCAATTTTTGTTGGATTCACATTCCACCATCTACTATCTGTGGTGGGATTTGAACCAGCTCCCCAGAGGATTACCCTGGGTTTGTGGATTACTAGTCCAATAATAATACCACCACCGCCACCTCCCTCAGTGTGCATATTTGTTTGCTAATGCCTCAGTGGAATGCCTTTGAACATTTTACAATGTTAACAGTGCTATATAAATACAAATTATTGCTTTTTGTGATTCCTATGGTCAAACAGTACAGAGCGTGAATGGTTGAGGAACTGAATGGATCCTTAGTGCAGCAAGCAAAGGTCCTCTAGTTGTGTTGTAAAGTGTTTTGATGGGGTTACAGGGCCCAGAAAATCACAAGCTCACAGATGCACCGGAGTGAAAAACGCCCTTCAGCCCATCTGATTTCATATAGTTAGTTTTTAATCTAGTTTATGCACTTCAGACTGACAACCCATCATTTCCCATGAATGAAATAACCTCTCTTCTTGGCTGAACTATGAAGGAGAGCTGATTTAAACACACAGGGAAAGCTTTCTCAATTGCATTCCATTGCATGATAAAGCTATTCTGCAAGTCACGGAGAGTCGTTGGATTTATAATTTATAAACCAATCAGTATGCCCTTTTACTGTACTTGATGTTGTAAGGACTGAAGGTTCTGCAAAAGATTGCCATGCTTAATGTTAAGGAACAAAAGAAGCTCATATTTAATTTAAATTCTCAGAAGCCTGAGCAATTTCTGTTTTAAAAAGCCTTATGTTAAAAAGCAGCTCAGTGACCATTTTGAGACATGTTGGGGCCTGTTCATGATATTCCCACTGGATATTTTCTTTTTATTATAAGTGCCTGGCTATTGTGCTCCTTTTGAGGAGGGAAGGTTAAGGGGAGAATTCATAGAGGTGTTCAAACTTATGAAGGGTTTCAATAGGGTAAATAAGGAGAGTTGGTAACCAGAGAAGACAGACATAAGACATAAGAACCAGAGTGAGATGAGGAGAACTTTTTTTTTACACAGCGAGCTGTTATGATCTGGAATGTACTTTCTGAATGGGTGGTTGAAGCAGATTTGATAGTAATTTTCAGAAGGGAATTGGATGGACACTTGAAAAGGAGACATTGGCGGGGTTGTGCTGAACGATCAGGGGAGTTGAAGAATTGGATAGCTCTTTCAAAGAGCCAGCACAGCCATGATGGGCCACATGGCCTCCCCCTGTATTGTAGGACTATCGGATTTGTGAATCACGGGTAGATGGTGGTGCAGCAGTAATGTCACGGGGATTAGCATTCCAGAGACCCAGACTGGGGACATGGGTTCACATCCCACCATGCTCGTTGGTGAAATTTTAAATTCAAGTAATAAAATCTGGAATTGAAAGCTAGTCTCAAGATTGGTGACAACGAAACTAACATTGTCATAAAAACCTATCTGATTCACTAGGTCCTTTAGGGAAGGGAATTTGCCATCCTTACCTGGTCTGGCCTACATGTGACTCCAGATCCACAGCAGTGTGGTTGGACTCTTAAATGCCCCCTGAAATATCCTGAGCCACTAAGTTCAAGGGAAATTAGGGATGGGCAACAAATGCTGGCCTTGCCAGTGACACCCAAATCCCATAAAATAAAAAATACCTCAGTTCTCCATGGCCTCACCCCATTCCTGTCTCATCTAGCTCTACAGCCTCCTGAGATCATAGCACCCCTCCAGGCCTGGCCCCCTATGCATTTCCAACCCTTTTCCCCAACATTGGAGGCTGTGCCTTCATCTGCCAGGTCCCTAAGCTCTGAAATTCTCTCTCTCTCTTCCTTTAAAACCCATCTCTTTAACCAAGTATTTAGTCGCCCGTCATTAATTTCTCCTTCCATTGCTTTTGCATTCCATTTCATCTTTTTTGCACTTCTGTGAAGTTCCCTGGGATATTTATCTATGATAAAGGCACTATATAAATGCAAAATTTGTTGTTGATGGATTTCAACCTATTCATGTATTAAAGAGCTATTTTAATGATTATAAAACTGTCATGCTTTCCATTTCCAGACAGGATCATTAAGGCAATGTACGATACAAATTATGTTCTCATTCATCGTGGCCCAATGCTGGGGACACTTGCTCATAGAGACATTTACTCTATTAACTATTTTAGCTAAGATACTAACCCAGTTATGTAAACAGGTTAACGTTTCTAACCGGTTTGCCACCTTGCACCCACCATAAACTTGACCTTATCCAAAACTCTACTGGCTGTAGCCTGATTCACACCAAGTCCTGTTCACCTATCACCTCTCCCTGTGCTCCCTGACCCAAATTGGCTCCTGGTCCAGCAACATATCAATTTTAAAATTTCCTACACTTGCTTTCAATCCCCTCATTGCCTCGCCCCTTTCTATCTCTGTAACCTCCTCTAGTCCTACAACCCCCCAAGACCACTGCACTCCTCAAATTCTGGCTTCCTGCACATTACCCGCCCCCCCGCTCCAGTTTTCATAGCTCCACCATTGGCAGCCATCCTTTCAGCTGCCTCAACCCTAAGCTCTGGAGTTCGCCCCCTGTTCTGCTCTGTCTCTCTACCTCTCTCTCCTCCTTTAAGATGTTCCTTAAACCTGCCTCTTGACCAAGCTTTTGATTACCTGTCCTAATATTTCCTTGGGTGACTCAGTGTCAAATTTTGTCTGATAATGCTTCTGTGAAGCGCCTTGGGACGTTTCACCATGTTAAAGGTGCTATATAAATGCAAGTCAGTCTTGTTAAAATAGCAGACAGAGAGAGATAGTGTATGAACATGTTAAGCATTTCCTTAAAATAGTTAAATCAGGGTCCTACACAATATACATAGTGCCATAAGGCACAGCTGGACTTCCACAGTGAAACTAGGCACAGTGTGACTGAACAAATGCTCTTCAAAGGGAGAAATTGCAGTCTACTTGCAAGAATGTTCAGCCATTTTGCATCAAATCTAAAAATTTCCAAAGTAGCCCTTTAATAACTGACAGCTTTTCTTATTGGTAAAATCTTTTGGATAGTTTTCTATATTCTTCATCACTCAGCCACAATTAGATAGAAAGAACTTGCATTTCTATAGCACCTCAGGATGAATGAATACAAGATCAATTGTTAATTTTAAATCAAAGATTGTTAGATTTTTGTAATCCAAAAGTGTTAAGGGATATGGGGCAAAGTTGGGTATATGGAATTAGGTTGCAGATCAGCCATGATCTCACTGAATTGTGGAACAGACTCGAGGGGCTGAATGGCCTCCTCCTGTTCCTATATTCCTTGCAGTGAAGGGTAGAACAGAGTTAAGCAACCACTTTGTTGTAGGTGATGAGCAGATAGCCCAACAGAGAAAGGGTTAGAGAGAGTGGCGGGGAATAAGAGATTGCAGGAAGGGGAAATAACAGACATAGAAAGAAAATCAGACAAAATTTGCTTAGCAGTATACGTATATTGGGACAGAATTTGCATAGCCATATCTTTTTCAAACATTACGAGTATTGAGGAGGAATCACAGTTGAGAAATATCTTGCATTAAATTTGGTTTGATGGTTCTTGAGGGGAGAATGAAGCAAAATTTGTATATTCTGTACTTGAAAGCTTCTGTTCACTCTGACTGTATCCACCATTCTGATCATTGATATAAAGCTGGTCGCACTGATCTGAGCCAGCAACACAAACAGCCTACAGCAGAAGACAGATCAGGTATATTACAACTGACAGCCACAGCTACAAAGACACTGCAACTCAATTAGACTGACTGAGCACCTTGCTGCCATGTACGAAATCAACTCGTCAGCGTTAAATGTGCATCAAACAAGCCCGGCCACACCAGAAATATTGGCAGCAAGGTGATTAATCAAACGTTAATTGTTACTAGGAGAGATGCTGGATCCTGCAGAGGCATCATTAGCAATGGCAGCTTCGTGCTTAGGACTGTGGAATGAGTAGCAGATTCAATTCTGGTTCCAAGTAAGCCTCCTACTGGCTTCAGTCAGAGCGTGGAGTGTTAAAATATTCGTGCTGATCTAGATAGGAGGAATGCTGGTGGGTTTTTCCCATCATGTGAACATTTTCTTCCAAGAGAAAATGAAAGATTCCTATTTTGTTGGTGGTATTTGCACGCAATTGATTGGTGAATTTTAGAAGTGGCAAACTTTATGGGTAGTTGTAAACCTTGGATACTGTGGAGTTTTATCTGCCACAGATTGCTCTTTCACTTGCACCATCCATATTTATGGCGATTGATTAGGGGCTGACTGGGAGGACAGACATCCTGCTTCACAGGACAATGGATGGATTTTTAGATAGAACACTGGCCATCTATTTTATTACAGTTAAAAGAATCTTGTACACAATACGGGTTTGCCTGCATAGCAGTAGTGAATAAGCTTCAAGCTGTAAATGACGGAGAAAGCAAGTTGAAATATATAAGTGAGTCTTTCCTTTTTAGGTAAGTGAAAAGTTTTGAACATTAGTAAAGGAAATATGATACAGATGTACATATCATATTCATTCTTATTGAGTAACTCTGATCAGGTTTTGTGGTTCTCCCCATAGTTAATTAAATGCACTGCCCGGCTCATCCTTGTTTTCAAATTGCTCCCTGGCCTCCCTATCCCTGTAACCTCCTCCAGCCCTAGATAAATGCACTCCTCCAATTCTGGCCTCTTCAGTATGCCCAATTTCCATCACACCCCAATGGGTGTTCTACCTCCAACTGCCTGAACCCTAAAAGCTCAGGACTCCCCCCTCTAAGCCACTCTGCCTTACTCCCGTTGTTTAAGACGCTCCTTAAAATTTACCTCTTTGACCAATCTTTTGGATACATGTTCTATTATCTCATTATTGTGAATGGATTAAAAAAACTTGTTTGATAATGCTTCTGCAAAGGGCCTCGGGAATGTTTTACTATTCTAAAGGTGCTATGTAAATGCAAGGCTCAATCAGGATGGAGTTGGAAGCCACAACTGGCTAACGTCTGCAGCTTTGGGAGACAAGAAAGAAATCACAAAGGTTGCTGCTCCTGATTTCCATCCTAACGCGTCCTCCCTGAACTGTACCTATATAGATAACCAGTAGAGATGGAATCACGTCCAGTTGAGAGGCCTCAATAGTTAAAAGGTTCGACACTTTGAGTAGTTTTGCACATGAAAAATGGTCATTCGATGAGATAGCACAAAGTTATGATGGTCCACTCAAGTTCGAGAAAGTGAAAGTCAAATTGAGGAGGGAGAATGTTTTCATGGGGAGAAGGTGGTTCTTGAAACTTTACACTGAAGGAGAGGACATCGATGCTAACGTGCAAAACGTGATTTGTTCTGGTTTATACTCAATGATCAGAGCTTACCAGAGTTGGCCCATTCAGCAACTCTCACGCCCTAGTTAGTTAGCATTTCCTCTGAGGACTGTATATTCCAAACTCTATATTCTGAATGTAATATGTACCTGTAAATTTATACCTGGATGTTGCTGTGCCAATTCAGACATTAAAGATCTTGCAATGCTTCCTACATTGTGGTATCATCATGAATTGAATTTTGAGAGGGCCAGGTCTTCATTTGATTTCAAATCAGGGCCTATGCAAATATAATAGGAAGAAGCCATTCAGCCCCTTGAACCTGTGCTCCACATTCATTTAGATTATGGCTGATCTGTACCTTAACTCCTCTATTCTCCTTGGTTTCATACCCTTTGACACCCTTGTCTAACAAAAATCTATCAATCTCAGTTTTGAGATTGCTAATTGCATTCCATCCTCAACAGCTTTTTGGGGAGAGAGTTCCAGTCCCCTTTATGTGAAAAAGCGCTTCCTGATATCACTCCTGAATGGCTTACATCATCCCTGAATCTTCTATATTCAAGAAAGTACAAGTTTGTTGTAAGCAATCTACTCTCATTATTTAACACTTCTGTTGTTGGCCAGGACAGGATTGATTGCCCATCCCTAGTTGCCCTTAAAAACATGGAGGTGCATTCTTGAACCACTGCTGTCCATCTAACAAGATACTCTCACTGTCAGGTAGGGTGTTCCAAGATTTTGGCCCAGCACTGAGGAAGGATTGTATCCAAATCCAAAATGGTGTGTGATTTGGAGGTGTTCCCTTGGGGTCAGTGCACAGGTTTGGGAGGTGCTGTCAAAGAAGCCTTGGTGAGTTGCTGCTGGGGAGGTCATGAGTTTGGGATCGATGTATGTAACAGTAAATACAGTCCGATGTAACTTGGAATGTAGCAGAATCCAAGATATTGCATGCATTTTGCCTACATTAGTCAAAGGTTTTAAAAATGTTCCGACGCAAGCAGTTTCCAAAGTTATGTCAATAATTCAAATATATTGAAATTGTGCATTGGTGCATAGATTACCCAGTCCAATTAGAAATCCTATGATCTTTGTACCAAAACAACTCATGATTGAAAAAGTCAAATCCTTTTGTAATCCTGTGAACCTTCTTATAATCCTTGCACAGTTTGTTTAACATTGGGACAGATTTAATTGAAACAACATCATTGAGCAGGTAACATAGCCCTAATCAAAATGTACATCTCCTAAAGGGACCATTGGGGCTGCTATATGAGAGTCCTTCTTAGAGTCAATGGCATCAAAGTCAGTTTGGAAGCAGGGAGGGAGCTGGTGGAGGGAAAGGGTGGAGGTAGGAAGGAAAGCGCAGTTTTGAGCCCAGAAACACGGGGTTCCTTGGGTCCTGCTGAATCAGCAGGACCTGATGGCCATTTTCTTTTGCCAAACGCAGCCATTAGGGTAAGAGGCAGCTAGGCCTGCCGAGCCAGGTAGTTTGGGTGGGGGTGCAATTGGAAACCTTAGGGGAGATTTGGAAGGGTGTTGGGGGAGTGATATGTGTTCTTCTTGTCACACTTTAAGCTAAGAAAGATAAGAGCTCTTTATGTTTAATAGTTGTCATTGCTGCCTTGTACAAATGAAGGGGATTGGGTTGGTGGTGGAGGTGCTTTGGAGGTAAGAGTGGTGATTGGAAGGGCTGGGGACAATGGGGTTTCCTTTAAAATTTAGTTGTTCCATGTGGTCCATTTTTTTGCTAGTGCACTGCACCTTTAAATATTTCTATGCTGTTGCGCACATACATTAATTATCACAGAACAAAGCCTACACGGTGTCTGAAATTAAAATAGAAAGTGGCGGAAAAACTGAGCAGACCTGGCAGCATCTGAGGAGATAAAAAAAACAGGTTTAATGTTTCAAGTCCAATATGACTCTTCTTCTTTTTGTGTGGTATCTCTCAGGCTGCTGCACCAATGTGGACCAACGCAATTTGGCAGGGATGTTGATGGAGGGGGAAATTACAAGGATTGGTGTTGGGAGGTCTGAAGTTCGGGTGGTGGGGGGAGTTAGTTTGAAAGGGTCAGGGGAAGGTTAGAAAGGTTGTGGGGGAGGGGTGAAATCGGAAGGAGCGGAAGGGAGATCAGAAAGATTGTCAGAGGGTGGGTGTCCAATTGAGAGAGTTTTGGTGAAGCAGGTAAACTGGATCCAACATTTAAGGCACCTCGTTCTAGGATCCAGAAACCAGGTCCCTTTAACTGCCAAGCTTCTTGAAGCCAAGCGCAGCCAGCCAGAGTTCAACTGAAAATTGCAGCTAATTCTGAGGCTCGCAGTCTTATTATAATAGTTAAATGACTAGCCTGCTTCCTTCAAGTAGGTTGGTCGTCCACTCCCCCCATCCCGCCTCTGTAGGTGGTTTCAGATTTTTTTACATTTTTGCATGCCATTTAGCCCAAACTGACCTAAATCCCGGATAGCCTTTTATCATGTCACAGCCACTCCCCATGTTATCCAGCAGGCTTTTCATTGAAGCAGACATTTTGTGAGCTTTCTGCCTCTATCCCAGCACAAAAACCCACCACAAAAAAAATGAGTTTTTCCTACCATTCACTCCACGTAAGGAGGGTTGCACAGTGTTCAATTCCTTTTGCCACTCCTCAGATACTGAAGCAGTCCGTGCCCACGTGCAGCAAGACCTGGACAATATCCAGGCTTGGGCTGACAAGTGGTAAGTAACATTCTCACCACACAAGTGCCAGGTAATGACCATTCCCACAAGAGAGAATCTAAGTATCGCCTCCTGACATTCAATGGCATTACCATCACTGAATCCCCTACTATCAACATCCTGGGGGTTACCATTGACCAGAAACTGAATTAGACTAGCCATAGAAATACTATGGCTACAAGAGCAGGTCAGAGGCTAGGAATCCTGTGGTGAGTAACTCACCTCCTGACTCACCAAAGCCTGTTCACCATCTACAAGGCACAGGTCAGGAGTGGATGGAATACTCTCCACTTGCCTGGATGAGTGCAGCTCCAACAACACTCAAGAAGCTCGACACCATCCAGGACAAAGCGGCCCTGCTTGACTGGCACCCCATCCATCGCCTTAAACATTCACTCCCTCAACCACTGGCGCACAGTGGCAGCAGTGTGTACCATCTACAAGATGCACTGTAGCAACTCAACAAGGCTCCTTTGACAGCATCTTCCAAACCCACAACCTTTACCACCTAGAAGAACAAGGGTAGCAGATGCATGGGAACACCACCACTTGCAAGATCACCTCCAAGCCACTCACCATCCTGACTTGGAAATATATCGCCGTTCCTTCACTGTCACTGGGTTAAAATCCTGGAACTCCCTCCCTAACAGCACTGTGGGTGTACCTACACCACATGGACTGCAGCGGTTCAAGAAGGCGGCTCACCACCACCTTCTCAAGGGTTGACACGATGCAATGAGTGTAGTGCCAAAGGGATCAATGCTGTGGCCTCAACTATTTACAATCTATATCAATGACTTGGATGAAAGGGTCAAATGTATTGTTGCTAAATTTGCTGATGACACAAAGATAGGAGTGTAATTCGTGAAGAAGACATAAGTCTGCAAAGGGATACAAATAAGTTGAGTGGGCAAAAATGTGGACTATAATGTGGTAAAATGTGAACTTCTCCACTTTGGCAGGAAGAATATAAAGCAGCATATTATTTAAATGGAGAGAGATGGTAGAACTCTGCAGTACAGAAGGATCTGGTGTCCTGGTAGATGAATCACTATAAGTTAATATGCTGGTATGGCAAGTGATTAGGAAGGCAAATTGAAAGTTGCCATTTATTGCAAGGGGAATGAAATATAAAAGTAGGGAAGTTTTGCTACAGTTATACAGGGCACTGGTGAGACCACATCTAGGGTACTGTGTACAGCTTTGGTCTTCTTATTTAAGAAAGGTTAAAAATGCTTTAGAAGCAGCTCAGAGAAGGTTCACTCGACTGATACCCGGGATAAAGGGGTTATCCTATGAGGAAAGGTTGGACAGGCTGGGCCTGTATCCACTGGAATCTAGAAGAATGAGAGGTGATCTTATTGAAACATATAAGGTTCTGAAGGGACTTGACAGGGTGGATGCTGAAAGGATGTTACCCCGTGTGGGAGAGACTAGAACTAGGGGACACAGTTTAAAAATAAGGGGTCTCCCACTTAAGGCCGAGTTGAGGGAAAAGTGTTTTCTCTCAGAGGGTCATGAGCATGTGGAATTCTCTTCCCCAGAATGCGATGGAGGCAGGGTCATTCAATATTTTTAAGTCTGAGGTAGGTTGGTTCTTGGCTAACAAGGGAGTCGAGGGTTATGGGAGGTAGACAGGAAAGTAGAGTCGAGACCACAATCAGATCAGCCATGATTTGATCTAATGGTGGAGCAAAGCTCAAGGAGCCAAATGGCCCACTGCTGCACCTAATTCATATGTTCGTATGTAATTCAGGATGGACAATAAATACTGGCCTTGCCAGTGACACTCACATCCAGGAATGAATAAAAAATATTATGATGATGATAAGGGTTGCGTTTTTTTGATGGGTTTTCTCTGCTGGGAGAAATCCTAAGGCGAAAGGTCAACTCATAGGATTGTTTCCTTAAGGTTGATCCACCAGGGTAGGCATTTCCTGTAAATGGGGTGACATTGTGAC
Source organism: Cetorhinus maximus (assembly GCF_964194155.1). NCBI lineage: Eukaryota > Metazoa > Chordata > Chondrichthyes > Lamniformes > Cetorhinidae > Cetorhinus > Cetorhinus maximus. Next base: position 178,872,834 of record NC_135880.1, read on the forward strand.
AAATATCTAGCTTTCTTAACAGAGTGGGAAAAACTATGGGATGTGCAAGAATTCACATCTATTCAGATTCAAAATTCCCAACTTGTGCAGGATTTGAAAAAGAGTAATGAAAACAGTCCCTTAACCTGATTAAAATTTTAAATGTTCATGTCGCTAATCATTAAGGAATGGGTTGGTTGATGCTCTTTAATGCTTTAGAAAGATTTATGGGAACCAGGCAGTTGGCTTGTTCTTTCTCCCTGTTATATATTGGATGTGACATGGTTGAACAAAGGCTGACTTTCTGGTCCAGTGGACCAATTAAGTGCATTCACATTTGTCATCCCAACGATTATGGACCTGCAAACCAGATCTCATCACCCATCATAAACTGCTGAGGGCAGTGATCCGCAGCAAGATCCATCTGCAAACATGGCGCCCTGGAGTCAGGAGGTCAGGAGTGACGGGATGTTTCAAATCCACAATCCAGTCTGGAAAAGTCAAATCGGGAAAACACGAGAAAGCAAACTTTGTAGTCGCTGTCATACCCCTTTCTCATCGTGCGTCTTCATCTGGGTGAATGACTTCATTATTGATATTATTAACCATTGCAGCCTGACATTATAGATCTTAAAGCCTGTTTGTGTTGATCTCATAATGCTAGCCCTTCAAAGTTCAATGTTTCAGCGAAATGTTGACAGTAAACAGTAAAATGTTGAGGCTTGATAGGATAGAGGCTGAGAGATTGTTTCTTCTGGTTGGGGAATCTAAAAAACGAAATAAGGAGGCAATCATTTAGGACTGAGATGAGGAGAAGTTACTTCACTCAAAGGGTTGTGAATCTTTGGAATTCTCAGTATGGTCAGCCATGATCATATTGAATGGTGGAGTAGGCCCATTTGGCCATATGGTCTATTCCTGCTCCTAGTTCTTGTGTTCTTGTGTTGATTCAGTATAAGACAGAGCGTTCACGCCATGTGAAGAGCTGAGAGGCATATTAGGGGCAAATTCAGGGTTTGGAGTGAGGGAAAAGGAGGATATAAACAATACCAGAGAAAATAAGGGCAGCAGAGGTGACAGATCCTCCTTTCCACCACACCAACCCCAGTGGTTGCACCTACTGGGTAAGGAAAGAATTCTTTAGCTATGGTACCAACCATAGTTTGAGTATCCAGGGATTGAAGATTAACCTCCAGGATGCTGCTGGGAGAGACACCCACACCATCCCGCCCCCTCTTGTGCCCCCAAAGGAGAAAAACCAAAGGAACATTAAAAAAGGATTCATTTTCTTTCAACATTTTTATTCGTTAGTTATAAACATGTTGGGGATGGGAAAGAATAGAACGTTTCATTGGCAATCAAAAATCATTCACTCATATAATAAAGAGTCTGATTGCTTAGGAGATGGGACGCCGATGATCAGTGACCAATGGCGGGGGCTTGTGGCGGGAAGGTTGGTATATGGAGGTCATGTGATCAAGCCTCCAGAAACACTTTCAACCAAAGTTGGCAACCCTAGGTACCAGCCAACATTTCTCAGGCTTTGGAGATCTCGTTCATTGTTGCTCATTCCCAACCAATCAGAGGTATCTTTCTGCTTGGTTAGATTTAACACATTGTGGGGAAAGCCGGGCAGCATTTTGGATCATCATCAGTCTTTTAACCCTGAATTCACAAAAATACAAACAAGCCGCCAAGTGTTTTTATTTCATGTCATTGAATAAGTCAAGGATGTATGCTCTCAGTTTTTAAACACGCATACATTCCAAACCAATGAGAGTTACTATGTACAGTCCCAGTCTCCATGTTACAAAACAAATGTGCAGTCACTGGAGAAGGTGCAAAAACAGACTTACAGGGCTACAGGGATAACAGAACTGAGAGGTTATAATTGGCAGGAAAGGCTGAACGGGCTTTTCTCTAGAAAAGAGAAGGCTGAGGGAGAACCTAATAATGGTCTTTAAAATTATGAAGGGGTTTATTAAGGTGGAGTTAGAAAAGATGTTTTCACTTGTGGGAGAGTCCAAAACTAGAGGCCATCAATACTTGGACTGATGATTCTGAGGCCTGAGTTCAAATCTCACCTCAGCAACTGGAGAATTTAAAATTTAGCTAATCAATAACTCTGGAGTGGCCATGAAACTAACATATTGGCACCAAAAACCCATCCAGTTCACTGATATCCTGCAGGGAATCACACGTAGGCCAGGCCTACATGTGACTCCAGACCCATGGTAATGTGGTTGACTCTTAACTGCCCACTGAAATGACCGAGCAAGTTTCTCAGTGCTGGGTAATAAATGCTGACCTTACCAATGACACCCATATCCGTGTGAAGGCATAAAGGTGAAAAAAAAACAACCTTTCTGGCTCAGCACTGCAGATTCTGACAACCATTTGAGTGGAAACATTTCTCCTCATTTCCCCACTAGATGATTCAGAGACCCAGTCTTTAAAAGAAAGCTGCTACGGGTGTGGTCCCACAATCGCTCAATGCTTTGGGGCTCACTAGCAGAGAGCTTTCAGAACGTGTTGGAGAGTGTGGGAGTCCATTACGGATTTGCATGGGGCTTTAGCACATGGCATTGACACTCTACTGTCAATAATGGAGCATGTGCTCATCTTCGTAACTGGGATTTCTCCCTGTGGGAGCCTCTGTCACCAGCCATACAGTCTCCCAAGTATGTTGTCTTATGAGGAAAGGCTGGACAGGTCAGGCTTGTACCTGCTGCAATTTAGAAGAGTAAGAGGTAACTTAGTTGAAGCCTTTAAGATCCTGAGGGGTCTTGACGTGGATGTGGAGAGGATGTTTCCTCTTGTGGGAGAATCTAGAACTAGGAGTCACTCATTTAAGACAGAGATGAGGATAATTTATTTTCTCTCCGAGGGTTGTAAATCTTTGGAAATTTTCCTGAAAAGGCGGTTGAAGCAGAGTCTTTGAATATTTTTAAGGCAGAGCTAGATAGGCTCTTGATTAGCAAGGCGGTGAAAGGTTATCGGGAATCAGCAGGAATGTGGGGTTGAGGTTACATTCAGATCAGCCATGATCTTACTGAATGGCGGAGCAGGCTTGAGGGGCTGAGTGGCCTACTCCTGCTCCTAATTCGTATGTTCATATATTCATATTAGGACCTCTGGGCACAGCCACCTCTTCGGCCTTGGGTAGACTGGGAGAGTGATCAGATAGGAGCTTCTGTATCATAATTGTCCTTGAGTCTGCTGGCCCCCAGGTCATTGGGAGTACTGACAGTGCTGGGCAGGACCGGAACATGTGCCACCTTTCGGGAGGACAGTACATTAGGACTATTACAATTTCTGCCCGCTCTGATAACAGCAAATTAGCAGACCATGCCAGATTGCCCTAGCAGCCACTGCTGCAGCTGGTAATCAGATCCGTTCAGACCCCAGTTCTGAGAGATCACCAACCAGAACGATCTCGAGAGTTCTTGTTTGAACTTCAGGAGCCTTCCACCTCCCATGTTGCAGTCACTGGGGAAAAGCGCTTTGGCAGGGCACTAAACTAGTGAAACAGGCATTAGTGTCACACACCAGAGTGATAATTAGCATTAGGCCTTTGAATGAGCCTCTGTTTGAAATCTTTGTGTTCAGAGCTGGTTTCCCTGCGATATTAGTTAATGTGGATATTGCTGTTGGTCTCTGGACAGTCGAAGTTTATTGGAGGATGGAAGGACTTGGGGCAGGATTTTTAGTCGGCGTGCGGGCATGATTGGCAGGCCCAGGAGCAACCAGGGAATGGACCGCCGCCTGCGATTGGCCCCCCGACCACAATTTCACACTGGCTAGCCAACTAATGGCCAGCCAGTTTGAAGCAGGCACTGAAATACTCAGCGTTGTCAGGGTGGGGGGCGGGAGGAGGGTGGGCACTGAGGTAAGTGTGGGCGCGGGCAAGGGCTGAACGAAAGCTCCCTGAAGGCAGAGAGCTGCCTCAGGGAGCTGAAGACTTCAAACGTAGTTTTTAAAATCAGAACAAAAACGTCCATGCATCACAAACAGTCACCTGAACATATACATTATAAAAATTCTGTCCATAGGTTTTTATTATTTTTTTACTTAATAATGGAAACTTCATCCCGCCTTTGGATGAGGTTTCATGAAAAATGCAACGGCCGCCTGGCCAATTCGCCTGTCCGCCAACCGTGAGGTTGGATGGACCATGAATAATTGGGGATTATTACAACTCTAAAGGATTTAATTGTCCTCTTAATTGTCAGCGGGCACACCTCCGAGTTTGGCGCACAACCACCGACCGGAATATCGCGCGAGCACAGGATTACGTTGGAATGCTCGCCTGACACCATCACGCGCTATTTTACACTTGAGCAAGTTGGGCGCGTGCCCGCACGCTGACCTGAAAACTCTGCCCCTTGGAGTAATATTGGACGTGATTTGTTAACCCAGGGGAGCAGTGCTTGTTTCAGCTGAAAGGTTCTTCAGTGAGATGCTACCAGTGAGTGCCGGGAAGTGTTGGAGCCCTACCCACTTCTACACCATGCTCTAGGTCACCAGTGTCATTTCCCTCATCTTGTTGAAGACCCTCATCCTGTGGTGGCTTCCTGTGTCATCCCCATTGCAGAGCTAAGATACACAATGTACAGTAAAACCCACTATCCTCTGGGACACCCTTTATGGGCCCCAATTCTGGCCTCTTGCACGTTTCCAAATTTTCATTGCCCCACCATGGCTTCAGCTGGCTAGGACCTGGACCCTAAACCACTCCACCTTTCTACATCTGTCTCCCCTGCTTTAAGACGCCCCTTAAAATAAACCTGCCTGACAAAGCTTTTGACCACCTGTCCTAATATGTGACTTGGTGCCAAATTTTGTTTGGTCATAGGAACATGGGAGCAGGGAGTAGACCATTCGGCCCATCGAGCCAACTCCCCCATTCAACACGATCATGGCTGATCATCCGCTTCAATGCCTTTCTCTCCCACACTATCCCCATATCCGTTTGTGCCATTGAGTATTTACTAATTAATTATTTACTTTATTTATTTATTGCTCCTAAAAATACACCTTGGGTGGAATCGTCCCAGATTTGCACTAAGCGCAGTAACAAAAGGGAAGAAGAATGCTTTGCCCGCCGGCCGCAACAGCAACTTTTCATCCCTCGTTGGGCGAGCGTGGTGGGTGGGCGGGCAGGCCCGAGAGAGGCTGCACAATGGCCCGGTGCCCATGACCGGGCCCCGACTGCAATTTCGTGCTGGATGGCCAATTAATGCCTGCCGACCGAAATATCGCGCGATGAATGTTGGGACGTCATTGTGGGCTATTTCACGCTCGTGTGTGTTGGGTGCGCACCCGCACGCTGGACAAAAAACTCAGCCCTCAGTGTTAATCAATAAGATTACAGATGGGTCAAGTGTAGAGATTGACATTAATCTCATGGGAATTCTAAATGTTAGGAAGTTCTTGGAAGCCAAGGGAAACTAGAATTTGGAGCAAATAAAATCTGATCAATCGATGCGAACAGGGGGCAATTTCTGTCTCGCTAACTGCTCCACTTGTAACTAAAAATAGGGTGGTAAAAATCATTGTAGAGGATTGAGCTGCTAATGTGACACTGGTTGTGCACCTAGTTTTTATTTCTGGGTGATAGCTTGGAAGAGGTGACCAGGGCTCTAGCCAAAAAGAGGTGGGGTATCTGCATTAATAAATTAAAACCCCAACAGCACAATGTTCATTTTGGACTTCATTGCTACCACTAATTTCTCAACCCTCTTACAAAATATGGATGGTACTTGATAGGAGGTGAGCATTTTCAGTTGAATTTAATAACATCAACTTGTATTTATAAAGCACTTCTAATATAGTAAAATACCCAAAGTTTTTGGTGGTGTGAGCGGACAATATGGTGAGAAGGCTAAATATCAGTTTGACAAAGTCGTGAAAACAGTTCGCAATCATCCGCTTTGCCTGTCTATGGTGGGCCGTGTTTCCTGCTGCGGAACATCGGGAACTTCCTTGTGCTACATCTGCATATCATGATAAGCCCAGCTTACCGGAATCATCCCCACACATGGGATCATCCAAGCACATCAGCGTGATTGCATGTCGACATGTTTCACAACTGATCATAAGTGACATACACTTGGCAGGCTGCACTTTGCTCGGACTTCGAGGTTTGTTTGCCAACCTTGCTTCGGGCAGCACTCGCGATCATCAGTGCCAGGCTTCACAGACAGCACCACATCACTTTTAGGGGGGCTCACGGGCAGGTCTCTACCTACCAGATAAGGCGGGGGTGGCTGTTCAACAGCTGCTGGGCTAGGGTTTGCTTTGGGAAGGGGGAGAATTGGCCTCAGGTAAGGGAAGAGGCTGCAGGATGGGAGCTGTACTGGGGAAGGGGGTATCCCAGGATGTGTGTGGAGGCACATGTTGATCTGTACAAGTGGCCTCAGGAGGGTGAGGGCTGAGGAAGCAGTCTCCAGAGGAGATGAGGCCAGATGGAGATGTGAGGGTGTGTGTGAGAGGGTGAGTGGTAACATTCCTTGAGCTGGCAGTGAGTGAGATGCCAGTGAATGTGTGATGGTCTTGTGAGTATGAGATTTTACAGTGATGGGATGGTTGCCTTACCCTGGCTGCATGGATGAGATCATTCATCCTCTTTCTGCACTGGATGGCCGACCTCTTGTGTGCAGCATTGACACTGACCACCACTGTCACTGTCTTCCAAGCCTGAGTGGTGACACGATGGGCCTCTTGTGGCCAGAGCAGGGGGGTAGAGGACATTGTGGCGTGCTCCAACAGTGTCCAGAAGGTGGTCCCAGGAAGAGCATCCCTGAATCAGGGAGCTGCTGTCTTATTGCCTTTTGGAGCCATGTCTTCTGTGTGGCAGTCTTGGACTGGAAGCACTCAGAAGTGTGTGCGTAGCTGCACTTTACATATGGCGCCCAGCGTGAGGAAGTGGCGAGGTGACAGCTGAATCTGAGGTTGCCCTCCAGCGAAATGGCATGTTTCCCTGGAATGCATAATTATTAAGGCAGGATTGGGATAATTCTTCCCCTGAACATTTGCACATCAGCAGAAAGATCGTGTGTCGCATTTGCCATCGGGTAGACTGCTACGGATAGAATTATACAATTGCATTTATATAGCACCTTTCATGACCTCAAAACATTCCAAAAATAATTTTCAAAAGGTACTTCATTGATTACAGTGTGGCCACAGTTGTAATCTAAGAAACATGGCTGACATTTTTGTGCACAGCAAGCCCCCACAGATGTGATAATGACCAGCTAGATAATCTGTTTTTAGTGATGCTGGGTGAGCGATAAATATTGGCCAGGACATCAGGGAGAACTTCCTTGCCCTCCTTCGAAATAGTGGGGTGGGATCTTTCACAGAAGAGGACAAGCAGGGCTTCAGTTTAATGTCGCACCTGAAAGACAGCACCTCGGACAAAGCAGCACTCCCTCAGTACTGCACTGGGAGTGTCAGCCCAGATTTTGTCCTCCAGTCTCTAAGGGGATCGTGAATCCATGATCTCTTGACTCACCTGCTGAACTACAACTGACAATGCGCCATTGTTGCTTTTGTTCAGTAAGCCATGGGGAGAGATGTTTGATATTCCAGACAAACATGTTGAAAGTCAAGCACTCTTTTTTTCCCCCCAAGTATCTGTCCTGTTGGTTAAAATTAATCACTATTTTTTGTGCTTAGGGAAATTGATTTTTTAATACTTAACCTGCATTCAAATTTCAGTGAGCTGGATTAGAATGGCCGAACTCCTCAGAGAAAGGAAGGCTTTAAATTAAATCAAATGCCCTTTTGTTTTGTCATGTGTTTAAGAAACTGGTCACCTTGGAGATCTCATGTAACGCTTGCCACATACTGATCGCCCTCTCACAATTTTAAAAAGCAAAGTTATTCTCTTGCACCATGCTCTGCAGAAATACACCTCAAGTTTGGAAAAGGGAGATGAAGCTTTTGGGGCGTTACTGTATAGATATATGAATCTAAAAGGAACGACCATTCAATATTTCTGATGTGTACTCTTCCATCAGATCGTGAATCTGAGACTTTATGTGCTTGCAAAGCACTCAGTCAATAGATGATTTCACCCGCTTGTTAGTAGCCATTTGATTTTGTAGGTGGGAACAGTGTTAGTGAAACAGCGCACGATGAAAGCATACTGTCTTAAAAGTGACACAATGAAGAAAGTTCCCTTTAGCTTGAAGCAAGACATATTGCTGAAAGCATTGACCTAGATTTTGCAGCGCCAGTAACAGCAAAATTGTCAACACCCGCCTTCGCCACTCCTCTGAAACTGACAGAAACTTCTCAGGAGTCTGCACATGCACAGCTAAACGCAGAGATCTAGAAGTTTCTGTCTATGATCCAACACTTCTCTACAATGTGCATATTGAGGTAACCCAGACTGCAATCAATTAGAAATCACTGAACTGATGAGTGTTCCCACTCTTCTGCTCTTAGCCTCACTATAAAAACCCTTGAGAAAGTTAGATCCGGTAAATGAGGTGTAACTGGGTTTTTAATGGTGTACTACATTCATAATTATTGCTGAACAGCCTCCCTGGCCCTGAAAGAGTAACTTTATATTGTGGAATGTCAGATAACTGAAGCCCCACATCCCTGGTATGATTCCAGTCAATCTCCCCTGCACTACCATTATCTTTCGGTATTCTTCCTGAAGTATAATGCACAGAATTGGCCACAGTGCTCCAGCTGGGGGTCTAACCAGTGATTTATAAAGGTTTCCTCATATTTGTACTTCAAAATCATTTTTATTTTACTCTGCTGAAATTGTACAAGAGATGTAGAATTAAGCCTTTTAGTCACATGAATGACCCACAGAATCACTTGCGCTTTGGAATTCTAAGCAAATAAAATTCTAAAGGCCTAAATTCCAAAGTAAGTTCCTCCTCCAATTTACTCATAATAAGAGAGGCAAGCCCCTGACACTCATAGAGTGTTTTGGGTAAGGTTACCAAGGGAGCTAAACGGTAAATGGTGTTGAGGTACAGTCCAGCCATGATCTAACTGGGTGACAGAACAGACTCCAGGCACTGAATGGCCTGCTCATTCTATATTCCAAGGCCCCCGAGTGAATACAAAAAAAGGGCCTGGTCCTCTCAAACTTCAAGTTCATGACATAGTGAGTGTTGTGAGACCCTTAATGCCTGAAAGGTCACAGCTACATCAAGGCACAGATGTAAAGGTACACATTTGTATCACCTTCGGCACATATACACTGGAAGATATGGTTCTCAAAGGAAACACTAACTAACTCTAGGGAGGTGAAAGCAGCCAGGTAGAAAAGCTTCCCAGGTAAGCTCAGGTACAGCTAGGCTGAGTACAGACCAGAGCAAAACCTTTGTTTGTGCATTAGACAGTCTCCTTCAGTTCCTACGTTGCAGTGGCCCACTCTTGTTCCTATGCACTGGTGTCTCTTGGACACTACCACTGAGCAAGAAAAGTGTGGTAAAGTGAGGTGCCCTGTCCCTTTAAGAGAATGCAAGTGTACTGATCATGTGACAGCACTGATGAATCGCTGTACAGAGTGGGCAACTGGGAACTGTAAGTCTAGTTCTGGAGGTTTCTGAGTGATGATCTGGTGCTCTGCCCTGTGTCTCAATAAGCCATCACTGTTTATTCTTACATCAGCCTCTCCCCGTTATTGATTGCAAGCAGCAATTGATGAGAACATAAGAAGGTGTGCAGTTAGAGTTTGGTTGGCCAATGAATTCACTTACCCAAGATGTAAAAAAAGGAAGACCATTCACTTCAGAAATACATTTGGTTTTACCTGGTTGAAAATAGTTATTGTAAATTAATTGTGGCAAGTAGATAAAAGCTAAAGAAAAAGATTTGCATTTAGATACCACCATTCACAAACTCAGGAGATCCCAACGTGCTTTACAGCTAATCAAGTACTCTTGAAGTAAAATCACAGGCGTAACATAGGAAACATAGCAGCCAATTTGCACCCAGCAAGGTCCCACAAATAACAATATGATAATGTCCAGATAATCTCTTTCAGTGATAATTGTTCAGGGACCAAGATTGGACCCAGGACATCTAGAAGTCTTTGTTGAAACAGTGGCCATGGGATTTTTTTACACCCACCTGAGAGGGCAGATAGGGGCTTGGTTTAATATCTCACCTGAAGGGTAGAACACCTAGGAGTTGCGACTGGAACATAATTAGGTTGATGCAAAGAGGCCACAGTATTTGGACACATCTAAAAGTAAATTAAATGGATGCAATATTGTACAAGGTGTATTCTACCTGGTCCTGTGGGTCTCCTACACAGCTAATGAGGTTCAGTTGACTCTGTCTGTCTCTACGAAAAATGGCAATACCATTTGTTTGCCCCACCAATAAAATGAAAGTAATTGTGATACCGGATGGACCAAACACTTCCCAGATTCCCGGAGTGGAATCACGAACAGTTTGGTCTATCAGTTTTATCTTGCCATGCTGCACTGTGTATATTGTAATGAAGCAAATGGTATGAACCAGTTATTCCATGTTTTATATGGCACTCTAATTGCTATCCCATTTGTATCCTATTCTTAACTTCTTTCAAAACTTAACACACAAATTACATAGATTTCATCGAATTTGTAACACAGAAACTGGCCATTCAGCCCAACTGGTCCGTGCTGGTGTTTATACTCCACATGAGCCTCCTCCCACCCCTTTTCATCTCGACCTCTCAGCACATCCTTCTATTTCTTTCTCCCTCAAGCCCTTATCTAGCTTCCCCTTAAACGCCTCTATACTATTCACCTCCACGACTCCTCCCTGTGGTAGCAAGTTCCACATTCTCACCACTCTCTGGCGAAAGAAGTTTCTCCTGAAATCTCCATTGGATTTGTTAGTGACTATTTTGTATTGATGGCCCCTAACTTTGGACTCATCCGATGAGTGAGAACATCTTCTCCACATACACCCTCTCGAACCCCTGTGTCATTTCAAAGACCTCTATCAGGTCACCCTCCAGCCTTCAGTTTTCTAGAGAAAAGTGGTCTAGCTTGTTCAGAACAGATTAGCACAAATTTCAAAAAGAATAACTTGAAACAAAAGAAACAGTGTGTAAAAAAAAAGCTTGTTTAATACATACAAAAGGAAATTCATTTGTCCGGAAAGACTGTTGATAAGTCTTAAGCCTCCACCGTCTGAAATGCTAAAGGAATTTAATTACACAGCGCATTCCTGTCATGTCACAGTGGGTACTTGCAACATGACTTGTTGCTTATTACTTTAACTTTGTTTCAGTAAGAATTCCTGTCAAGATTCTTGTGGGATTTAACCTAATACGGATTAAGCCCTTCATTAAGCCTGTGTTAATTAGTGCTTCAGTGCACTGTTAACTGGTACAAGGGATTAATCCATTCGATTGGTAATGGTACAGCCATCATTGCCCAGTTTGTGAGCATGGCATTGACAAGCTGGACATATGTAGCACCCCTCCATCTCCCTCTATGTATTATACCGTACTTCAGATCAACATTCAAACCGATAAAAAATAAGCATTCTTCCATTTGCTCTGCAATTACTTTCAAAGATAATAATATCCTGACCACAATAATGATGAAGGAATGGGCTGAGTAATTTAATATTTTATCGACTTATTCTCCAGTGATAGCTCCTGTTAGAGTTTGGCCCTATCTGTTTCAAGTGTTCATCGCAGAAACCAGACATGGAGGTACAATAAAAAAATAACTTAGAAGGTAGGGATGACATTTTCTGATGTATGGCAGGTGTTTGTTTATTAAAGAGAATGGCAGGTTATTCAATTTTTTCTGAATACGGTATCTCTGAAGGAATTCCTGCCTCACCCACTCTGTACTATTGCTCCCAGTGTAGTGGAAAACTGTTAAATGGATAATGATTTTACCGAGTCATTTTATTCACTTAACTCTTCCATTATATTGTCCGTTTTAACTGGAGAAGGTGCAAAAAGAATCACAAGAAGGATAAGGGAATTTAGGATCTGCGACTGGGAAGAAAGATTGAAAAGGCTGGGGTCCTTTTCTCTAGAAAAGAGAAAGCTGAGGGGTGACCTGGTAGAAGCCTTTAAAATGAAAGGGTAGATGCAGAAAAGATGTTTCCACTTGTGGGAGAAGTACAAAACTAGAGGCTGTAAATCTAAGATAGTTACTAATAAATCCAATCGTGAATTCAGGAGACACTCCTTTAGCCAGAGAGTGGTGAGAATGTGGAACTCGCTACCACAGGGAGTGATTGAGATGGATAGTATAGATGCGTTTAATGGGAAGCTGAATAAGCTTAGTGAAGAAGGCCACAGTTTAGACAAGTTCAAAATACTCACCACTGGTGTGATGTTCCATTTAAGATTCAGAAAGATATCACAGTTATTTTTCTTTTAACCCGGCCCCGTGGTATAGGAATAATGACGTGCGCGGGCTCCATCCTATAATGATACCGGGTAAACGTTTTCATTCAGCACTCAGGGAGAAACATCAAAACATAGGGGATAATTTTCCCCTTGTCGGGTGGCACATGGCGGGCAGGCCGGGGAGTGGCTGAGAAACAGTCCGCCACCCGCCATCGGGCCCCAACCACGATGTCACGCTGGCTGGCCAATTAACGGGCGGCCAACATGAAAGACGCAGTGAAAAGCTCAGCGCTGCCGGGGTGGGGGGCATTAGGAGCGTGAGTGCTGAAGTCTGTGCACGCATGGGGGGTGGAGCGTGGTACTGACAGCTCCCTGAGGGCACAGAGCTGCATCAGGGAGCTGAAGAATTTTAAATACAGAAATAAAAAATTTACAAATGGCATAAACATGCCCCCACATGTGACTCAGCCACATGAAGAGGGACATGTAAAGAAATGACGTTAAAAATTTTTTATTTTTTTTTTTTAGTAATCGTCGGAAACCTTATCCCACCCGTGGATGAGGTTTTGTAAAAAATGTAAATTCGCCCGCCTGCCAACCTAACAGTTGAGTGGGCAGCGAAAAATACAAATCTGTTAATTGCTTAAGGGCCTTAATAGGCCTCTTAATTGTCGGCGGGTGTGCTGCCACCTCTCACACGCGCCCGCTGACTGAAAGATCGCGAGAGTGCACGATGACGTCGGGACGCTCACCTGAAGCCATCGTGCACTATTTTACTCCCAATCAGGTCAGGCACACGCCCGCCTGCAGGACCAAAAATTCTGCCCATAGAAAATTTATAGCACAGAAGAAGACCATTTGGCCCATCATGTTTGTGCTGATCTGAAAAGACATATCCTGCCTAATCTGACTTTCCAGCTCTCAGTAGGTTACGGCACCTTTTGTGCATATCCAAGTATTTTATAAATACAACGAAGGTTTCTGCCTCTACCTTTTCAGGCAGTGCATTCCAGATCCCGTCACTCTCTGGGTGAAAACATTTCTCTTCAACTCCCCTCTAATCCTCCTATCAGTTACTTTAAATCTATGTCCCCTGGTTATTGACCTCTCTGCTAAGGGAAATAGCTCCTTCCTATCCACTCTATCTCAGCTCCTCTTAACTCTATACATCTCAATGACACCTCTCTTCAGCTTCCTCTGTTCCAAAGAAGCCAACCCCAGCATATCCAATCTTTCCTCATAGCTAAAATTCTCCATTCCTGGCAACAAAATCATGAGATGTTGATTTGAAGCCTCATCTAGCCCTCTCAGTTGGATGTAAAGTCCCCATGGCACTATTTGAAGAAGAGCTGGCAAGGTTCTCCCTCGACTCCTGGGCCAATATTTATCCTTCAAACAACATCACTAAACGACCAGATGATCTGGTCGTTTCTTTTGCTCCACCATTGGCGGCCGTGCCTTCTGCTGCCTGGGCCCCAAGCTCTAGAATTTCCTTCCTAAGCATCCCCTGTTTACCCCTCATCCCCTGTTTAAGATGCTCCTTAAAACCGACCACCAAGGTCAACCAAGCTTTTGGTGCCTGTCCTAATATCTTCTTATGTGACTTGATGTCAAATTGTGTTTGATAACCCTCTGGCGAAGCGATTTGGGACATTTTGCTGTAATAAAAACGCAATATATAAGCAAGTTGGTGGTGTTATAAAGTTGCAGCAATCGCTTTAGAAGACTTCCCTGATCCTTTTGCTTAGGAAAAGATTAGGCTCAACATAGACTGTACGTGGACTCCCAGGCGCAGCCTGCTGCTACCCTTCCTCTTCCCCAACGTGACCTGACTGTGCCCCTTGGCAATGTTTCAGGAGATTTGTTGCCTCCCTCACTAATCAGTAATTAAACTGTGGGCGCATCTCACGTGAGAGACCTTCAGCTGAATAAAGTCAAAGGCCACCGCCAAATGGATCTTGTCATCACGATCACCCTGGGCGCAGCAGTCTCAACTCGAGCTGAAATGTAGCCGTCTTCCTCACCATACAAACCTTCCACTTGAAAGTCATTCTTCACCACCATGCCCCAAATCATTGTTCTCAAATCTTTACATCAGTGCTGTGCATGGGATCCTGCTGTGTACAAATCCCATATTCCCTACATTACAACAGTGGCTATACTTCAAAAGCACTTCACTCACTGTAAAACGCTTTGGGACACCCTGAGGTCATAAAAGGCACAGCGGATAAAGGCAAGTTCTGTCTTTCTCAAAACAATTTTCAAACCAGTGAAATAAGATCTATGTGATTGAAATGAGAAGCATTGAAGAAGGCAGCTGTCACTGAGGATATTTCTTTGTTGCCTTCTCTGCAGAGGTAGATTGGTTGTGATGATGTAGAATTTCAATCAACGGCCTCATCAGAAGGTCAGGGGAGGCTCAGGAACAGGTGCAGGAGGCATTCAGACATTTGGTCAATCGCTCCAGAAGAGTCTTCCAGCCGTCCCATGCACAAATTAAGTCTCAAGAGTAAGATCAAACACTGGTGAGGGAAAAAAAAACAAGAGGAGCGATTTTAAAAGGATTTGTTTCAAGTGGGATTAATTAATCAACGATAAGCAAAAAAGTCCAGTACCCAGAAAGCAACCTAGGAACAGGAGGAAACTATTTAGCCCCTTGACCCAATTCCACCATTCAATGAGATCATGGCCGATCTGCAAGCGAACTCCATATACCCAACTTGGCTCCACATCCCTTAATACCTTCGGTTAACAAAAATCCATCAATCTCAGATTTAAAAGGGACAATTGATCGAGCATCAATTGGCCTTTGCGGAAGAGAGTTCCAAACTTCTACCACCCTCTCATGTAGGAGGTAAACTGTTGGACTCCAAACTTGGAGACTTAATTTGCATCCCAGGGGTTAAAATTCACAAATGATAAATTTAGTGCTGAAAACCCAATTAGCTCAGTTTCCCAGCTAAAAATCGGGCAGGGTTTTCTGGCCCCGTGTGGCGGGATCCGTTGTGGGGGATGCACCGGTCAAGCCAAAAGTCCATTGGCTTTCGGTAGGACCCGAAAATCCCAGCCATGGTAGGGTCTTTTTCATGTAGTGGCCACTGAGGCCGCCTGAAATGATCTCATGGCTCATTTCGATTATTGAAATGAAGTCCCTTGTGCCCACTTCCAGACCTGAAATATGTCAGAGCAGCAGATGTTTACATTGTCAGAAACCCCAACTACCTTTACAGGCTGTCTTACAGCCTAATCAGTGATCGATCACTGGAAGCCGTGGAATAAACCTTCAGGTCTTTTTTTTTCTCCCTGTCATCTTATCTCAATGTGAAGCCAGGAAAAGCAGGCTTGCTCCTACTGCTTCCATATTAATATACCAGTCCGTGTTAGCCCAGCCCTGCCCCGCAATTGTCTCACCTCCCTCCCAGACTCACAGGAACTGAACTGGCAAGCTGCCAATGGTGAGACCCGAGGACAAGAGTAGATGGCCACGTGCCTCTGACGGTTTTAGGTGGCAATGTTTGCCGTGACTCAGTAGGTAGCACTGTGTTGCCTTGAAGCCAGAAGGGGGTTCCAGCACCACTCCAGAGACTTCAGCCGGTAATCCAGACTTCCATTGCAGCACTGTCTGAGGTGCCATCTTTCAGATGAGACATTGAACTGAGACCCTGTTTGCTTTCTTGGGTGGATGTGAGATTCCATGGTAGTATTGTGAAGAAAGGCAAGGAAGTTACATCTTGTGTCAGGGGCTAATACTTTGGTTCAACCAACAACTAAAATCAGGTTGGGTCATTATCCCATTGCTGTTTGTGGGATCTTGCTGTGTATGAATTAGCTGCCATGTTTCCTACATTACAACAGTGCCTTCACTTCAAAATTACTTCATTGGCTGTAAAGCACTTTGGGATGTCCATGAAAGGCGCTATATAAATGCAGGTTCTTTCTTGATGAACTTAGGGCCCTAATTGTAGTTTCTAAATCGCCTCACCCACTGGAGGTGTAGGAAGATATGAGCTGCCCTTTCAACTCTGGGTTACACAAGGGTTGCAGTGAGGAGGCTTCCCTCTCAGTGGTTTTGTACAAGAAATGGGATTGCCGCCATGTGTCAGCATCAGCCATGATCTCGTTGAATGGCAGAACAGACTCAAGGGGCTGAATGGCCTCCTCTAATTCCTGCGTTCATCCACTGCAAACTGGGTTAACTTAGTGGAGAATGGTCTGTAAAAAAAAAAATGAAACCCTAAAGATAAGCCAATGACTTTCTTCTTGTGTTTGTTTTTTGGGTGTTGGTGCGGGGGAGGTGGGTTTGTTGTCAGGTTTGTTGTCACGCCTTCTGTCAGACCGCCACAGTTAAAAATGACAGTGGCCACTTTACACGCCTGGAGACATCCAGGGCTAAGATGGTTCTAGTTTCCGGATGGAGGGTCAAATTGAGTGCCATCCACTGAAATATAGGAAAATGAGGAGGCCATTCAACCCTTCCAGCTCATTCCTCCATTCAATGAGACCAGGGCTGATCTCTATTCTAACTCCATCCCCCCCACCTGGCTCCATATCCCTGAACACCCTTGTCAAACAAAAGTTGATCGATCTCTGCTTTAAAACGATTAATTGAGGTAGCATCTGCTGCTCATGGTGGGAGAGTTTCACACTGCAGCCAGCCTTTGCATGAAGGAATGTTTCCTAATTTCACTCCTGGAGAAAGTGAGAAGCAGAGGAGAGGAATAAACGACATAAATAAAACTTGAAGCAAATACCATGCTGTGAGGCACAAACGGCACATTTATTGATGGCTTTCCTAAAAAAAAAATGCCTTTTTGATTAATTAGCTTTTAATTGGCATGGGTTATACAACCTAACAATCCGAATGAAGCTGGCAAAACATATTCAAGACTAGGTGAAAATCCACGTAAAAATATCGAATGTGGCTCTGAACAAACCCAATCTTCTGACTGCCTCGATAAATGGATTATAATCATGGGACTGGTCAGGGCATTAACTATCACGAGATTTGGAGGCTAAATCAAAGGATTTTTTTGTCGTCTCACATGCTTATCCTATGAATGCCAGTTCTTAAATAAGATTAAGCATTGGTGTAAAGGGGGGAAAGAAAAACATCTGATTAACTCAGAGAAGAAAACTTGGGACAAGGGGTCCCACGCGAATGGATAAAATGAACTAGATCCAGATGTTAGCAGTCCAAGCCTCTCCCAGTTTTGCAGGAAGATGTTAAGGAGGAAGCCAGCTTTCCCCACTGGTTTCACTCTTCAGCACCAGGGAAAAGCAGGAAAAATGCCTCGCAGCATGGACATCATCCAACTAGAAAGTAGGTATCCGTGACAACGCAAGAACTGTCTGAAGAAAAGTTCCTTTGTTTGCTCGTGTACCTCATTCAATGTTTGCTCATTCATCGGCAATCTAGGTGCCCCCTCGGAAAGAATTAGAATTCCTCGATAAGTATCCCAGGAGCTATTGTGCTGACAGATAGAGAAAATGGGACTTTTACTCAAAACCTAATTAAAGCGAAGCCATTGTTAGCTGACAATTTATAAAGCTTGAAGTAGTTGCACAGAGATTTCATTTTTTCTTCTCTCAGGCCATTATGATTGTTAACCAATATTTTGCTCTTGATATTCTAATCTGGCTCAGGTACTTGAGTATATGTGTGTAGTTGCTGTTGGGGTACAGTTCTGTGTGATTTCATTCTTCCCAAGATTAATAATATTTGGCTTGAATGCAGATTAATGTTGAGGTATTAGCATGCTGTTTCTCCAGGGATTAGCTGCCTCAGTCGAATTATAAGGTGCCTAAACAATCCCTGAGCAGTGTTTTCATGTGCATGCATTTAAAAAAAAATACCTGGTTTGAGTCAAGGGGAAATCCAAAATTTTGAGCCTTTTGTTCTTGGATTAAAAGCTCAAACCCAGATTTGCTTTTTAAGGGGAAATAAGTGTGGACAGATCTAGCAAAAGGCAACTATAGTCCGTGTGGCACATACCGAGTACCTAATGGACCCAGACCCTAATGCTGTATGGGTGTGTGTATGTGTGTGTGTTTTGAAATGAATACAAGCCTGAGGTTGAGTGGGCTGTCTATCACCAGCGCAGACACAGCACACAGCAAGAAACAAGACAATGATGTGTGAGCAGCTCTTAAACAGTGCAAGTACACTCGACAAAGGAGCACTCTGTTATTCCGCAAAGACCTTCAGCAGGTACTGGTGCACTTAGAAATATATTTGGTAGGTGAATTGCATTTATGTGTGTCTGGGACTGTATGAAGTCGGAGTCCACAGGTTTAAAGTAATCAATTTTTCTAATGAGCAACTTTTATCTCGGGCATTCAGTCACTGTGTACGTTGTGAAAGTTATTCGATGGTCTCGCTAGCTGAGAAGCAATTATGCTTGCTCTCCTGTTTGACTTGAGCTTTAAGAGACAGAACACACCCCAGTGCAATGGCATTGAACAGTTACAGATACTGCACGAAGTTTTGTCTACAATTGATTTGCTGAAACTTTTTCAATAGTTTTGCAACAATTGAGGCTCTTCATGTTCAGCATCAAAGTAGAATAAGCTCAAAATAAGAATCAAACTAGGAAAGAACTTGTGGCTGACTAGTTTGTAAAGCGTTCAGAATTAATGGTATTTCAACGAGACACCCTGGGGGTCAGTGCTTGAAGAAATATTACGGTTATTAATTTGATTAATTCTCTCCAGTTCACTCAACAGATAAAGGGGGATAGAACTTATCTGGTAATGTATTGCAGATGATTTTCAATTCTCTTGCTTGCCCTCATGAAATATGCTGTCGTTAAAAGGGATATCGGAGAAGCAGCTTACCTATTAAAGACTACATAAAAATGCTAATTATGATATTTCTTTCAGCTATTTCTAATCAACAGATTGACATTTTTGAGAATGTGGGCATGAAGTGCCAACAATATAGTCGCAAATAAATAACCTTTTCTCTAAAAGCCAGTGAAATAAAAAGGAGAATTTACATGTTTTGCAAACTGCTCATTTCAACTGGGTTAAGATTTTTATGAAGATGATTGCAAAGTGTAGA
The DNA here is from genome assembly GCF_964194155.1 of Cetorhinus maximus. Taxonomy (NCBI): domain Eukaryota; kingdom Metazoa; phylum Chordata; class Chondrichthyes; order Lamniformes; family Cetorhinidae; genus Cetorhinus; species Cetorhinus maximus. The sequence goes on from NC_135880.1 coordinate 178,892,222, forward strand.
GAGAGCTCAATCTCAATTTTATTGAGTACGTTCCAATTAATTAAAGGCATTTGGTACTTAAGATTGTTTCATAATTCAAATTTTATTTTGTTCTTCTGTTCTTGGAGGTATAGCTGGTACTCTGCTAAATTATGGAAATCTGATTTGCAGATTCTAAATACATTAAAAAGCAACCAAGAAATCACCTGTTGGACATTATGTAAAATTGATCAGCTGAAAATGCCGGGGAGAAATCTCTGTAGCAACAATCTTTTCAATCCCCCGATGGCGCAGTAACTTTATATGTTGAGGGTCAATCCTGGATCTGTGCTGTAATTAGCCTCAGCATCCTTAAATTAGCGAGTGGAAAATTCAACATGGTTCTACTTCTGATTGTTACCCAGAATCTGTGGTAACCAATTTTCAGAACTTGAACAAGCGACACTTGATTATCACAGGTAATAATAACCAGGGGAGTTCTCCCCTGTGTACTGGGCAATACTTATCCCTCAGCAAAACGTCACTAAAAACAGATGTGATCTCTTCATGAGCGCATTGCTGTTTGTGGAACCTTGCTGTGCGCAAATTGATTGCTGCGTTACCTATATTACAATATTTCAATAAGTTCTTCATTGGCGGTAAAGCGTTTGACGCATCCTGACATTTTGAAGGGCACTTTAGAAATGCAAGTTCTTTCTTTCAACTGGGATGTCAGTACTCGTTGTCAAGTCTCCACTTGTTCATTCTCAATGGTACTAGGTAGTGATCACTGTGTATGAGTACTTGGAGTACTCTGCACAACTCTGATCTCCATGTAATAAAAAAACATATATAAAGGCACTGATGAAGGTTCAAAAATGATTCACAAGGATGATACCAAAACTGAGAAGCCGTACCCATCGGGAAAGATTTGAACAGGTGGGGGCTATTTTCTCTAAAAAACAGAGAAGATTGATAGGTGACCTAGAATCATAAGATGGTTACAGAAAAGCAGGAGGCCATTTGGCCCATCGTGTCTGCGTCAGCCCTCTGTAGGAGCAATTTACCTAGTGCCACTCCCCTGCCTTCTCCCCGTAAGTCTGCACATTCTTCCTTTTCAGATAATAACCTAATTGCCTCTTGAAAGCCACGATTGAACTTGCCTCCATCACACTTTCAGGCAGCGCATTCCAGATGCTAACCGCTCGCTGCATGAAAAAGTTTTTCCATATGTCACCATTGCTTCTTTTGCCAATTACCTTAAATCTGTGGCCTCTGGTCCCTTGATTCTCCCACCAGTGTGAACAGTTTCTTCCTACCTGCTCTGTCTAGACCCCTCATGATTTTGAACGCCTCTATCAAATCTCCCCTCAACCTTGTATAATAAAAGCAAAATACTGCGGATGCTGGAAATCTGAAATAAAACCTGAAAATGCTGGAAAAACTCAGCAGGTCTGGCAGCATCTGTGGAGAGAGAAACAGTTAATGTTTCGAGTCCGTATGACTCTTCTTCAGAGCTAAAGATAGATAGAAATGTGGTAGATCTCAGCCTTCTCTTTGCCAAGGAAAACAGTCCCAACTTCTCCCGAAGTTCCCCATCCTGGAACCATTCTCGTGAGTCTTTTCTGCACTCTCCCTAACACCTTCACATCCTTGCTAAAGTGTGGTGACTAGGACTGGATGCAATACTCCAGCTGAGACTGAACCAGTGTCTTATAGAAGTTTAACATAATTTCCTTGCTCCTGTACTCTGTGCCCCTATTGATAAAGCCTAGAATGCTGTATGCTTTATTAATACCTGTCTTAACTTGCCCTGCCACCTTCAATGGTTTATGCACATGTACACCTAGGTCCCTCCACTCCTGCACCTCCTTTAGAATTGCACCTTTTATTTTATACTGCCTCTCCGCGTTCTTTCTACCAAAATGGATCATTTCACATTTCTCTGCATTAAATTCAACCTGTCATGCCACCAACCTGTTTTTGAAGTTCTACACTATCCTCCTCACGGTTCACAATACTTCCAAGTTTTGTATCATCCGCACATTTTGAAATTGTGCCCCTGTATACCCAGGTCTAGGTCATTAATATATATCAAGAAGAGCAAGGGTCCCAACATTGACCCCTCGGAAACTCCACTACAAACCTACCTCCAGTCTGAAAAATAACCATTAACCACTACTCTCTGCTTCCTGTCGCACAGTTTATTTTGAGTCCATGTTGCTACTGTCCCTTTTAATCCATGAGCTCTAACTTTGCTCAGAAGTCTGTTGTGCGGCACTTTATCAAATGCCTTTTGAAAGTCCATGTACGCCACATTAGCAGCATTACCCTCATCAATCCTCTCTGTTACCTCTTCAAAAAACTCCAGCAAGTTAGTTAAACATGAATTGCCTTTAACAAATCCATGCTGACTTTCCTTAATTAACTCGCATTTGCCCAAGTAACTTGTTCAATTTTATACTGAATTATGATTTCTAGAAGCTTCCCCACCACCCAAGTTACTGGTGAAGAGCCTGTAGTTGCTGGACTTATCTTTACATCCTTTTTTGAACAAAAGTGTAACATGTTCAATTCTCCAGTCCTCTTGCAACAGCCCTGAGTCTAAGGAAGACTGAAAAATTATGGCTGGTGTCTCTGCAATTTCCACTCTCTCACTTCCTTCAATATCCTTGGATACATCTCATCCAGTCCTGGTGCCTTATCGACATTAAATACAGACAGTCTATCCAATACCTCTTCCTTATTAATTTTAAACCCTTCAAGTGTCTGAATTGCCTCCTCTTTCACCATGGCCTGGGTAGCATCATCTTCCTTGGTAAAGACAGATGCAAAGTATTCATTTAATACCTCAGCTATTCCCTCTGCCTCCAAGTGTAAATCCCCTTTTTAGTCCCTAATTGTTCCTACTCCTCTTTAAACCACGTTTTTACTACTTATATGTCTATGGAATACTTTTGGATTCACTTTTATGTTAACCACCAGTCCCTTCTCATTCTTTCTCTTTGCTTCTTCTATTTACTTGTCCAATTCTCCTCTGAATCTTTTATATTCAGCCTGGTTTCTGGTTGTATTATCCACCTGACATCTGTCATAAGCATGCTTTTTCTCCTTCGTCTTAATCTCTACCTCTTTTGTCATCAAGAAGTTCTGGTTTTGTTTGTCCTACCTTTCCCCTTCTTGGGACAATACCTTGACTGTGCCCAAACTATCTCTTTTTTAAAGGCAGCCCGGTGATCTGTTACACATCTGCCTGTCAACATTTGATCCCAATTGATCTGGGTCAGATCCATTCTTACCCCATTGAAGTTGGCTTTCCCCCAGTTAATTATCTTCCTCTGGATTGTTCCTTGTCCTTTTCCATAGCCAACCTAAACCTTATGATACAATGAACACTGGGCCCTAAATGGTCCTAATACTTGACCCACTTGGCCCACCTCAGTCCCAAGAACCAGGTCTAGCAATGCCTCCTTTCTCATTGGACTGGAAACATACCACTGTAGAAAATTCTCCTGAACACACTGTAAAAATTCATGCCCCTCTCTGTCTTTCACTCTCCTACTTTCCCAGTCCATATTTGGTTAATTAAAGTCTCCCATTATAACGACTCTATAATTCTTGCATCTCTCTCTAATTTCCTTGCAAATTTGTTCATTTACATCTTCCCCACTAGTTGGTGGCCTATAGACTACACTGAGCAATATAATTGCATCTTTTTTGTTCCTTAGCTCTAGCCAGATAGATTCTGTGTTGACTCCTCTGAGACATCTTCTCTCTCCAGCACTGCAATGCTCTCATTAATCAATATTGCCAGACCTCCCCCTTTTCTTCCTTCCCTATCTTCCCTGAACACCTTGTATCCAGGAATATTTAATACCCAGCCCTGTCCTTCTTTGAGCCAGGTCTCTGTTATAAACACAACATCATATTTCCATGTAGCTATCTATACCTGCAACTCACTAATCCTATTTACCACACTCTGTGCATTCACATACATTCACATACCTCTAGTGCTGTCTCTCCCAGTATTCTATGTATCCCAGTATTCTATGTATCTTGGTATTCCTCTCTAGTATTACCTCTTGGATCCCACACTCATGTCAAGTTAGATTCAACCCTCCCTAGTAGCACTGGCAAATTGCCCAACAAGGAAATCGGTCCCAGTTCTGTTTAGGTGCAACCCGTCCGGCCTGTACGGGCCCCAACTTCCTCCAGAGCTGGTCAAAACGCCCCAGAAATTTAAACACTCCCACCTGCACCATTCCAGCCACGCATTCATCTGCTTTATCCTCCTACCTCTAAACTCACATGTGTGGTACAGGGAGTAACCTGGAGATGACTGATTTTGAGGTCCTGCTTGCTAATTTCCTACCCAACTCCCTAAATTCTGACTATAGGACCACATCCCTCTTTCCGCCAATGTCATTGGCACAGATGTAGACCATGACTGCTGGCTGTACACGCTTACCCTTCAGAGTGCACTGCAGCCATTTAGTGACATCCTTGGCCCTGGGACCAGGGAGGAAACACACCCTGCTGGGTTCATGTCAGCGGCCACAGAAATGCCTGTCTGCTCCCCTAACTATGTCACTATTACTCTTCCAGCCTTCATCGGCCTCCCCTGTACAGTTGGGCCACCTGTGGTTCCATGGACTTCCTCTGGCTGCATTCCCCAAAAGAACCATCAGTCTCATCAGTGTCCAGAACTGGACAAGGTTTGGAGGATGAGATGCATTGGGGATTCCTGCACTTCCTATCTATTTCTTCTTGTCAGCCTGGTGGTCGCCCATTCCCTTTCTCCCTGCGTGCTGTTAAGCTACGGGGTGACCACACGCTATAAACATGCTACCACAAGGCTCTCAACCTCACGGATTCACCGCAGTGACGGCAGCTCCTACGCATGTTCTGAAACACGGAACTCAAGCTGCTGCAACTGACAGCGCTTGCTGCACATTTGGAGCAGAATCTCTCACTCGGCGTGCAGGCGCACGCCCGAAACACTCGAGCGCAAAATAGCGCGCGATGACATCAGCTGAGCATCCCGATGTTATCACACACTCGCGCGATATTTTGGTCGGCAGGCGCGTGCCAAACTCGGAAGCGCGCCCGCCGACAATTAGGAGGGCTACTAAGCCCATTAACGGCGCAATTAACTGGGATTTCTCGCTGCCCGTCCAATGTTACGGTTGGCAGGCGGGCGAATCGGCCAGGCAGCCTTTGCATTTTTCAGGAAACCTCATCCAAGGACAGGATGAGGTTTTCATCATTAAATTTAAAAAAAAATCTATGCACAGAATTTTTGTAATGTCTACACTCAGATGGCTGCTTATGTTGCGTGGATATTTACTACTGGATTTTAAAATCTTTATATGATACCTTTGCAGCTCTCTGCCTTCAGGGAGCCTTCTGCGAGTGCTCCCCCTGCCCCCAACCCAGGTAGCGCTGATCATATCAGAGCACGCTTTATGCTGGCTGGTCATTAATTGGCCTGCCAACATGAAATCGCGGTCAGGGGCCGATTGCGGGCGACAGGCCGTTTCCTGGCCGCCCCCAGGCCCGCCAACCGTATCCGCCCACCGAACTCAAAATTCTGGCCATGGTTACCCAGGACACAGGAAGTGTCTCAGAGTTCCCACACAGCACAGGATGTGCACTCAATAGGTCCATAGTTTGCTGCCCTGCCATTACACTATCTATTGGATAATAATGGAGTACTGCGTCCAGTTCTGGGTGGCATACTTGAGGAATGATGTGAAGAAATGGAGAGAATACAGCAGAGATTCACAAGAATGATTCCCGGGGTGAAGAACTGTAGCTATGAGGATAGATTGGAGGGGTTGGGTCTGTTTTTCTTGGAGAAAAAAAGGCTGAGAGGAGAGTTGATAAGAGGTATTCAAGATCCTGAGGCGTATGGACAGGGTAAATAGTGAGAAACTGTTCCCACTCAAGAGAACATCAAGAACTAGGGGGCACAAATTCAAAATAATTGGCAAAAGGAGTGAATGTGATGTGAGGAAAATTTTTTTCACCCAGATTGTGGTTGGAGTCTGGAATGAACTTCCTGAAAGGGTGGTGGAGGCAGATTCGATCGAGATATTCCAAAGGGAATTGGATTGCTACCTGAAAAGAGAGAATGTACAAGGTTATGGGGATAAGACAGGGGAGTGGGATTAGGTAGAATGCAGTTTTAGAGAGCCAGTGCACACTCGATGGGCCAAATGACCTCTTTCTGCACTGTAAAGATTCTGTAAAAATGAGCCTTTCTACTTTAAAGAAAGAAACACATGCCAGCTACTCAATCCTCTTCTGATGTGACTTAAATACAGAGGAATTAACTGAATGTTTTACCTAACCCTCTTTTGTTTAAATGAATTTTTAATTTCCCTGCTCCTTAGACTAATTCCCTAACTTTGGAGAAAGGGAAGCAAAGCAAAAAAACTCTCCAGCCAATCAGCTCATGTCCTTCCTGTGATTTCAGCTTGATTTTTTTCTCACTCTTTCAAACTCGGGTATGCTCAAGTCCACTCCAGCTCCCGACTGTCTCTCCTCCGATAAGTGATAGGCCCCGAGCCTGTGCCTCAACTTATCCTCTCCCAGGTGCTCCTGATTTCTTCCAGGTCTGCTCCAGCTCCTGACTCTCTGCACAGGTGATAGAGTTCTTTAGAACTGTGAAAAGGCTTGATAGGGTAGACATAGATATATTTCCACTTGGTTGGGATCCAAAACTATGGACCATTAGTGTAAGATAGTCGCTAATAAATCCAATAGGGAATTCAGGAGAAACTTCTTTACCCAGAGAATGGTGAGAATGTACAACTCATTACCACAGGGAGTGGTTGAGGTAAATAGTATTTAAGGGGGAGCTGGATAAACACTTGAGGCTGAAAACACATGGGGGTGAAAGGAATAGAAGGATATGTTGATAGGGTGCGATGAAGCGGGCTGGGAGGAGGCTTATATGGAGCATAAACACTGTCGTGGATCAGATAGGCCAAATTGCCTGTTTCTGTGCTGTAAATTCTAAGTAATTCTCTTTGATGATGAAGTGGATAGGAAAAGTAATAATAAGAATAAAAATAAACTCGGCATCGGAGGCACGCTTCATTGTAAACTAACACTCAGACCACATTTTGTCCATGCCCCCGTGTGTTTGAGGTGCCCTGCCATCTGCAGCTCAGTTCTGTAACCTAATTGGACAGGTTTTCCATTACAGGGTGTCTAATGTTTTGTGCCATTAGTTAAACTTGCCCCGCACAATGCAGCTCAACATGTTATTGTCCACCAAATTGAAGAAAGCGCGAGCTGATAATGTCTCAGTGAGGGTGAACCAGGTAACCAACTGGCTATCTCCTTAGCCAATCAGAATGAAGAATTAGAAAGTAAACAGCACTGTGCCTGAACAAGGAAGTATAAATGAGATTTGGGTGAATTCAATGCCTGATCAGTTTCAGAAGGAGAAATAAAGGGCTGAATTTGACGGCTCCCATCCCACAACCCCCCCCACACACACACACACACACACAGCCCCTGCCCCCCTCCCCCACCATACCGCCTAAAAAACCGATGGAAGCCCACCCACAATCCCGATGGTTGCATGGCAGCTATTTAACGCTGGGGGCAGCACTAATTAAGGTAGGACCCGTGTCTCCATAAAACATCCCACCTTAGAGAACTGCTGGCCAATTGGAGGCTCTGTAGAACCAGCAGCACCAGCTGGGAGCGGTGGCCACTGCTGGGACAATGGACAGCTCCACCATGCCAAGGAGCCCAGGTAAGTCAGGGTTCTTGGTGAAGGGGTGGGGATGAGGCGGGGGGGAGTTCAGGTTCAAGAGACCAGGGGGAGGGTTAAAGGTGGGGATGACCCTGTGGGAGGGTGCCTGCGATAGACCCAGGGAGCCCCCAAAGGAGGCTGCCCCCAGCTGTCCAACACCAGTCCACACAGTTAAAGCTGCCGGGCTTCCCCCCATGGCGTGGGCTTCCTCCTCCATGGGCAAACCATCAGTGGCAGCGGGATGAGGTCACTAAGCGGCCATTAATTGACCACATAAGGGCTTCAATATGTCTAAAGGTGCAGGCTGCCTGATGCCTCCCCTGCCCCCTGCAAAATTACAGACAGGTCAGGGCTGGGTGGGTAGGCAGCAGGAGGGTCACCCACTAAATTTTACATGCCACCAGTGGGGGAGTGTAAAATCCAACCCAAAGAGAGGGAAAGAAAAGCTGGATTTAGAGATAGCGAAAAGAGAAACAGAAAGGAAATATTAAAACAATGTTTGTCATTTTAAATTTGCCATTGTTAAAATCTTCAACAACAATTAATACTTACAGGAATGAAACCCCACATTTGTAATAGCTGATTTTCACTGCCAGATCCATTGCATACATGTCAATCCCAGATCATGGAACCTCAAAATATTTTCCTGATTTGCAGAGATGTAAAAAGTAGCCTTTTATAATTGTTTCAATCACAGATTATTGGTCATCAGTTTCCTTACAAATTGGAGCTGATTTTAACCTTCAATTTCAGTAGCTTTTAAAAAGGTATTGGATTAATACTTCAAAAGAAAAAATGTGCAGAGGAGAACAGGGGGATTGGGACTAATTGGACAATATTTTCAAAGAGCCAGCATGAACAGGATGGGTCGAATGGCCTCCTTCTGCGCTGCATCATTGTATGATTCTCGTTTTAGTAATGGAAATACATTTTTAATGAGAAACTAAAGTGGCTGAATGCTCCTGCTGTGGAGTGGACAAAAAACTTGGAAGCATTGTAAACTGTGAGGAAAACAGTGGGCAGAATGAGCTCGATGGGCGGGCACGCACCCAACCCGGCTGAGCGTAAAATGACACGCGATGACGTCGGGCAAGCATCCCAACGTTATTGCGTAGTTCCACGATATTTTGTTTGGCGGGCGCGCTTCCGACTCCGGCGCACGCCCGCTGACAATTAAAAGGCCTATTAAGGCCATTAAAAAGGTAATTCAATTCAGATTTACCCTGCCCATCCAACCTTACGGTTGGCGGGCAAGCAAAACACCAAGCAGCCTTTGCGCTTTTTAGGAAACCTCATCCAAGGGCCGGTTGAGGTTTCCTAAAGCAAATAAAAATCAAATAAAAATGTTACACTTGAATTAAAAACATGTCCCTGCTCATGTGACAGAGTCATCTGAGGGGACATGCTTTATGACATTTTTATTTTGTTCATTAGTTTTTTTTAAACAGCGCGTCATCTCCCTGAGGCAGCTCAGTGCCTCAGGGAGATTGAAGCGCTTTTCCACGCTAGGCCCGCTCGCCCTCCTCCCCCAGCCCGTACAGGCCACGCTGACCATTGCTGCTCGCGTTCCACACTGGGCGGGCCTTAATTGGCTCGCCTGCGTAAAATCACGGTGCGGTGCCAATCACAGCCAGCGGTCAACTTCCCAACCGCCCCCGCCAATGGCAAAATCCTGCCCAGTGTATAACTTCAAAAGGACATAGACAAGTTGGTAGAGTGGGCAGATAGGTGGCAGATGAAGTTCAATGCGGAGAAGTGTGAGGTGATGCATTTTGGTGAGAAGAACACAGGGGACAATGTAAAATAAGGGGTACAACTCCAAAGGGTGTTCAGGAGCAGAAGGGCTTGTTCTTAACTCATTAAAGGTGGCAGTACAGGTGGAGCGAGCAGTTAATGAAGCACACAGTATCCTAGGCTTTATTAATAGGGGCATGGAATACAAGAGCAAGGAGGTTATGCTGAACTTGTATAGGACTGTAGTTTGACCTCACTCAGCTGGAGTATTGTGTACAGTTCTGGGTGCCACACTTTCAGAAGGATGTAAACGCATTGGAGCGAGTGCAGAAGAGGTTTACAAAAAATGGTTCCAGGGATGAGAAACTTCAGTTACGAAGATAGATTGGAGAAGTTGGGACTGTTCGCCATGGAGCAAAGAAGGCCAGGAGGAGATTTGATAGAGATGTTCAAAAGCATGAGGGGGCTGGACATAGTAGACAGGGAGAAACAGTTCCTGCTTGTAAAAGGATTGAGAATGAGAGGGCACAGATTTAAAGTGATTTGCAAAAGAAGCAAATGCAATGTGAGAAAGAAATTTTTTCACACAGCGAGTAGCTAGGGTTTGAAATGCACAGCCTGGGAGTGTGGTGGAGGCAGGCTCAATCGAGGCATTCAAGAGGGCATTCAATGATTTTTTAAATAGAAACAATGTGCGGGTTAAGGGGAAAAGGTAGGAGAATGATACTAGGTCATAATGCTCATTTGGAGAGCTGGTGCAGACATGATGGGCCGAATGGCCTCCTTCTGCATTGTAAAAATTCTGTGCTTCTGTGTTTATGGTATTCCTCTGTTTGCGATGCCTCGATTTCAAAATTCTTAATCCTGTTTTCAAATCCATCCGTGGTCTCACCCTTCCCTATCTCTATACCCTCCTCCAGCCCAACAACCATCCCAGATTTCTACACTCCCACAATTCTGACTTTGTATATCCTTCATTTTAGTCGCTCCACTGTTGACAGCTGCACATTCAGCTCCTTGGGCCCCCAAACTCTGAATTCCCTTCCTAAACCGCTCTGCCTCTCTAGCTCCCTATCTTCCCCATTTAAGATGTGCTTTAAACCTACTTCTTTGACCAAGCTTTTGGTCAAGCTTTGTCCTAATATTTCCTTATGTGGCTCGGTGTCTGATTTAGTTTGATAATCACTCATGTGAAGTGTGCTGGGATGCTTTACCATTCTAAAGGTGCTACACAAATGCACGTTGTAAAAGCGAGTGGAAACAGGGTGATGTGAGTAACGGAGATGGGACTGTCAGGTAAAAGGTGAAGGGGAAGGCCTAAAGCCAGATGGAATGATGCATTGGCGGGATTGGAAGAGGAGTGGGTCACTGACAGGACATTATGGAGATGGGTGATCAACCAGCATGGTGACGACCCCAAGTAAAATGGGAGAGACCGAAAGAGGAAGAAGAAGATACAAATGCAAATTGTTGGTATTTTAACACAGAGATTAACCCATCTGATTTTAATGGGCTAATGCCCCTGTTAAAATGGTGGACAGAGAAACATCATACCAACCAGGTAAGCATAATCCACTGATATCACCGACAGGAATTCTGAGATGGTATTTTTGCAGGGGATTCTCCCGCTCTCCTGTCATAACCTTTGGAGAAAAGAAAGGCAAAAGGACATTGGTTTCTATTTATGTTTTCCCTCCTTCCTTCCCTCCATAATTCCCCATCAGCCTTCCGGGAATATTCCAGTGCAGAATGGGGAGAAAATGGCCCACTGGCCCCCATTTCAATTCTATCCTGCGGTATCCTCTCACACATGAGGGAATTCATCCAAATAAAAAAAAAAGGTTATATTGAAAACTCAGATGACAAGGAAGGTCTGGCATTCTGGATTTTGGAACAGGGTTTCCTATGTTTGACCCTCCTCACATTGACTTCAAAATCACTTTATAGCGTCGAGTCATGACGATCTTGGGAAGGATTTTTTTTTTTTAAGTTCATTAACGTCCTGCAAGAGTTTCTCTTCAAAAGAGCTTTTCCATGATGCAAAACAATCCTCTGAACTGTTCCACTGACTTGCAAAAGATCAAGGGTTTTCCTTTTCATCCCATTCACTTCTTTATCATTAAATACGGCTCCGATACTGGCAGTTTTCTTCATCTTAGTCTTAAGCCCAGAGAGACCCAGCCATACAGAACAAAGCAAACATTTTTTTTTCAAAGTTTGTAGTTTGCTTTACTTTCCCTCATCTCATTAAAGTTGAAGTAAATTAGCACAATATGGGCTTGCTGGCGAGATGAATTCAGAATGGTCTGTAATAATGAGGACTGCTGGGCATTGTAAAATGAATCAATGACGTTTTAATAAAGGGAGAAAGAAAAGAATTGTCAGCTCAATGTGAACTATTTTCCAGAACGGTGATAAACTTGTTCGTCTTTCCATGGGTGAGTTCAGCTTTGACAATTGGCTTTGATGCCCCAGTTATAATGGAGTTAATGACGTCCTTAATGGCCTCATGAGAAACGGGCAAGTAACCAACGTCTGGTGCCCGTCTGCAGGCGGTGAGTGTAAAGGTCATTAGCACTTGTTACTGTTTGTGGGATCTTGCTGTGTGCAAATTGGCTATTACATTTTCCCATCATTATCACAGTGACTACACTTCACTGGCCGTGAAGCACTTTGGGGGCATCCTTGAAGTGGTGAAAGACGCAGTGGAAAAACATGTATTTTGTTTTCCGTTTTACCCAATGTGGCGATTCCTGCTTTTCTGTTTCTTTCTCTAATTTTCTTTTTTTGAGGATTTTCTCCCCTTTTCTGCACTGACTAGATCACCCAGCAGCACCCAATCTCTCATCCCCTGGGCTGGCAGGGTCGATAGACACCAATCTGCCCCCTGGCACCTGCCAGTGCTACTCTGAGCCTCAGAGAGTGGTGGATAGGTAGAACTTGTTGTCATAGGGGGTGGCTGAGGTGAAGAGTAAAGATACATTTAAGGGGAAGCTGGATAATCACATACGGGGGAAGGGAATATAAGGATATGATGATCGGGTGAGATGGAAAGGGGTGGGAGAAGGCTTATGTGGACCATTAACACTGGGAGAGATCCGTACTTCTCCAGCTTTCCCTTTTATGAATCTATACTATTCACCTCAACCACTCATTGTTGTAGCGAATTCCACATTCTCACCATTCTCTGGATAAAAAGGTTTCTCCTGAATCCCTTACTGCATTTATTAATGACTACTATATATTTATGGCCCCTAGTTTGTGATTCCCCTCACAAATGGAAACATTTTCTCTCTCCCGACCCTATCAAACCCTTTTGTAATTGTAATAATCTCTATCACGTCATCAGCAACCTTCTCTTTTCTAGAGCAAAGAGCCCCTGAGCCTCTTTAGTGTTTTTTGAAGAGTTGTAATGACAGAGGACAGTTTAAAGCAAGAAGCAACAAAAGGGTTAAACAGCTAAAAGCAATGGAACATAAATGGTTAAACAGCTGAAAATAAACAAAAGGGTTAAACAGCTAAAAGCAATGGAGCATAAGAACATAAGGAATAGGAACAGGAGTAGGCCATACGGCCCCTCAGGCCCTGCTGTGCCATTCCTTAAGATCATACATCTGTTTTCCCACATTCGCCCCATATTCTTTGATTCCCTTAGAGACCACAAATCTATTGCTCTCCGTCTTGAACATACTCAATGGCTGAGCATCCACAGCCCTCTGGGGTACAGAATTCCAAAGATTCACAACCCTCTGGCCGAAGAAATTTCTCCTCGTCTCAGTCCTAAGTGGCCGACCCTGAACACACTAAGAAAATAAGCATATAGGATTGATACAAGTTAATCAAACTCAATTCATTTGCTGCATAAGACTTGCTTGTGTTTGAAGAGCTATGGTCAATGTTTACAATACACAAACCAGACTTTTAAAGAGTGTACGAGGGATGCTGAACGTAGGGAAGAATTACAATGTTGGTTATCATGAGGTTTCTCTTGTGTTGACAGATTGGCACTATTAAAGTTAATAAATGGCAGCTTGTAGCATATTTAGTCACTGAAAAGTACTCAGAAGTTAATTATGGTGCAGGACACATTGACAAACGGGGAATGCAAAATCCTTCTGGAAAGGAGATGGAAAATCCTGTAAAAGGTCACTCTTTTATTAAAAAATAAAATTTCCATGTTATTTTACTCTCTGCAAGGGTTTTAATATCACAGTCCAATATCATGGGGATCAGTAAGCAAAAAATACTAAACTGGATTTAATTAAGGATCAGTTGGATGTTGATCCATTATTGTGGCATGTAATAATATTTACCCATAAAATTCTTGTGGTGCACTTCCCATCGGGAATAATAGGATGCAAATCTAGTTAATCACACTCTGAAGTGAGTGGTTTAATGTTACGTCTAAAGTCTTGTTTAGTCTTATAACCAAGGTTTTGTGGAAATGATAATAGTGAAGTAAAAAAATATTGTATTTATTCACCAATAGGACACCCTTACCTATAATCCCCAACCCAAACTTGAGGCCCTAATACATAATAACTTGTATGTAAGCTGCTCCTATGATTAAAACCTTTTTTTAAAAAAAGCACAGTCTTTATTGGCATAAATGCTCCATTTAGATACTTAAAATTACACAAACATATAAAATATGTTCTCATACTATTACTACTTACCTTTACTGATAGTGTTGGACTCATTGCCTTGTCCCAGGTTTGTTCACCCAGTACAACTTCAATCAAATATTTGTGTTCCAAAATAATCTTATATAGTAAAGTGACTCCCATAATAAACTTGAGTTTGCACTCAGAAACTTACCTGTTCAGCAATATAAACACTGTGGCTACAAGAGCAGGTCAGAGGCTGGGAATCCTGCAGCAAGTAACTCATCTCCTGACTCCCCAAAGCCTGTCCACTATCTACAAGGCACAAGTCAGGAGTGTGATGAAATACTAAAACCAAAACAAAAATACCTGGAAAAACTCAGCAAGTCTGACAGCATCTGCGGAGAGGAACACAGTTAACGTTTCAGTCCGTATGACTCTTCGACAGAACTAAATAAAAATAGAAAAGAGGTGAAATATAAGCTGGTTTAAGGGGGGTGGGACAGGTAGAGCTGGATAGAGGGCCACTGATAAACCAGCTTATATTTCACCTCTTTTCTATTTTTCCTTAGTTCTGTTGAAGAGTCATACGGACTCGAAACGTTAACTGTGTTCCTCTCCGCAGATGCTGTCAGACCTGCTGAGTTTTTCCAGGTATTTTTGTTTTTGTTTTGGATTTCCAGCATCCACAGTTTTTTGCTTTTATCTTAGTGTGATGAAATACTCTCCGTTTGCCTGGATGCGTGCAGCTCCAACAACACTCAAGTACCTCAACACCATCCAAGACAAGGCACCCCTCTTGATTGGCACCCCATCCACTACCTTCAATATTCACAGTCTCCACCACAATGCATAGTGACAGCAGTGTGCACCATCTACAAGGTGCACTGCAGCAACTTTGTATTTACAAAGATTCCTTTGTAAGCATCTTCCAAACCTACGACCGCTACCATCTAGACAAGCAAGGGCAGCAGACACATGGGAATACCACCACCTGCAAGTTCCCCTCCAAGCCACACACGACCCTGACTTGGAAATATATCACCGTTCCTTCACTATCACTGGGGCAAAATCCTGGAACTCCCTTCCTAACAGTACAGTGGGTGTACCTGTACCACACGGACTACAGCGGTTCACCATCACCTTCTCAAGGGCAATTAGGGATGAGCAACAAATGCTGGCCCAGCCAGTAGCGCCCACATCCCAAGAACAAATAAGAAGTGTGATAGCAAACATGAACCGATAGTTTTTCGACTTGCTCCCCAAGTCTAAAACTGGCATTGCGGCCAGGCTGCCTGGTATAGGCATCCCCTGATAATCATTGTCCATTTTTAACACAAAAATCAGCTGGTGTCTATGATAAACTTCCAATGTGCAACATCAGTTTTACATTTTGGCAGCAAGTTCACAATCCAGCCCTCTGGATTGTGGGAGGTATCCTTTGTTTACAGATATGTGGACTATTTAGTCAAATATTTGACATGTTTTATTCAATATCTCAGCTACTATAGCATCTGCATTACTTACGTTGACATAGACCCCTTAATGTAAGAGGAGTGGGAATCTGGAACTCTCTCGTCGAAAAAATACTGTAATGGTTTACAGTCAGCTGAAAATTTCTCAAGACTGTAATTGATGCCTAGACTAATACTAATGGGAGAGTTGTCTTATGAGAAAAGGTTGGACAGGCTAGGCTTGTATCTGCTGGAGTTTAGAAGAGTAAAAGGTGACTTGATTGAAACATATAAGATCCTGAGCAGCCTTGACAGGATGGCTTGTGGAAAGAATTGTTTTCTCTTGTGGGAGAATCTAGAACTAGGAGTCACTGTTTAAAAATAAGGGGTCACTCATTTAGGACAGAGATGAGGAGAAATATTTTCTCTGAGGGTCGTGAGTCTTTGGAACTCTCTTCCTCAAAATGCAGTGGAAGTAGAGTCTTTGAATATTTTTAAGGCAGAAGTAGATAGATTCTTGATAAGCAGGGAGGTGAAAGGTTATTGGGGGTGGGAAGGAAATGGAGTTGAGGTTACAATCAGATCAGCCATGATCTTACTGAACGGCAGAGCAAGTTCAAGGGACCGAGTGGCCTGCTCCTGCTCCAAGTTCATATGTTTATATTTTTTGTTAGGTATGGGTATTAAGGGTAAGAAATGTAGGAACATAGGAACAGGAAGAGGGCATTTAGTGTCTTAACCTTGTTCTGCACAGCTTAATACCTTAATATGGCCCTTACTTCTTAATACCTTAACAAAATTCCATCAAGGGTTAAAAATCTAAGGCAGGTAAATGAAGTTAAGAGGTTAACCATGGCGTATAGTTGATTATGGAAGCAGTTAGTGGTGCTAAATGGCCTCCTCCTAGTGAAACATAACGTGGGCCAGGTATAGGGATACTCATTAATATCTTGTGAGGGCTGTTTGTTTTCTTTTTCTCCCTCTTCATCTTTCAATATCGAAGAACAACAATCCCAACTGGGACCAAGTCAACAGAATTCACCCTCAGTTTGCTACTCGACTAAAGGGTCAATTTTTTTTGAGTGGGTCATTCATTATTAAACAACAGTGAATGTAAAGATATGAATTAATAGATCACCAAACATTTTTAGCCAACCATGTTCCACTTATCTGTTTCTTTGTTATTGCCAATTTACATTCCAGGTCCCATGAAAGCCTGGAATCCAGTAATATTTAATCTGCAAATGTAACCCCACTAGTCAGTGGTGCCCACATCATGTAAATGAATAATTTTAAAAAAATTTAAGAAGGGAGGAAGAGGGAGAATGGCGAACTAACGACCTGTTAGTCTGACATCAGTAGTGGGGAAAATTTTAGGATCTATTATAAAGGATGTGATAACTGGACATTTAGAAAGGAATGGTAAAATTGGGCGGAGTCAACATGGATTTATTTGACAAACTTGTTGGAGTTTTTTGAGGATGTTACTTGTAGCATCGATAAAGGAGAACTAGTGAATGTGGTGTATTTGGATTTTCAGACGGCTTTTGATAAGGTCCCACCTAGGAGGTTAGTAAATAAAATTAGAGTGCATGGGATTGCGGGAAATATACTCGTATGGATTGAGAATTGGCTAACAGGCAGAAAGCAGAGAATAGGAATAAATCATTCTCAGGACGGCAGGCTGTTATTAGTGGAGTACTGCAGGGATCGGTGCTAGGTCCACAGCTGTTCACAATCTATATAAATGATTTAGATGTGGGGACCAATTGTAATTTACGGACGACACTAAACTGGGTGGGAATGTACGTTGTGAGGAAGGTGCAAGGAGGCTTCAAGAGGACCTGGACAGGCTAAGTAAGTGGGCTGGAACATGGCAGATGGAATATAATGTGAATAAGTGTGAAGCTATTCACTTTGGTAGAAAAAACAGAAAGGCAGAATATTTCTTAAATGGTGAGAAGCTGGGAAGTGGGGGTGTGCACAGGGACCTGAGGGTCCTTGTTCATGCTAGCAGGCAGATGCAGCAAGCAGTTAGGTAGGCAAATGGCATGTTGCCCTTCATCACGAGGGGATTTGAGTACAAGAGTGAGGATGTTTTGCTGTAGTGGAGGGGAGGCAGTGGCATGGTGGTATTTTCATTAACTAGTATTCCAGTGACCCAGGTTAATGCTCTGGGGACCCAGGTTTGAATCCAACCATGGCAGATGGTGAAATTTGAATTTAATAAAAATCTGGAATTAAAAGTTTGATTATGACTATGAAAGCATTGTAAAAACCCATCTGGTTCACTAATGTCCTTTAGGGAAGGAAATCTGCTGTCCTCACCTGGTCTGGCCGACATGTGACTCCAGACCCATTGCAATGTGGTTGATGAGGGATGGGCAATAAATGTTGGCCCAGCCAGTGACGCCCAGACCCCATGAATGAATAAACAAAAAGCCTCCTTGGTGAGACTTCACCTGGAGTATTGTGCACAGCTTTGGTCCCCTTATCTAAGGAAGGACATACTTAGCATGGAGAGTGCAACGGAGATTCGCCAGATCAATCCCTGGGATAGTGGGATTGTTGTATGAGGAGAAATTGCGTAGACTAGGTCTCTACTCCCTAGAATTTCAAAGAATGAGGGGTGACCTCATTGAAACTTACAAAATTCTTACAGGGTGTTACAAGTTGAATGTAGATAAGATGTTTTCCCTGGCTGGTGAATCTAGAACCAGGGGACACAATCTCAGGATAAGGGGCAGGCCACTTAAGACTGAGATGAGGAGAAATTTCTTCACTCAGAGGGTGGTGAATCTTTAGAATTCTCTACTCCGGAGGACTGTGGAAGCTCAATTATTGAGCATGTTCAAGAGAGAAATCAATAGATTTCTGGAGACTAATGACATCAAGGGATATGGGGATAGTGCAGGAGGGTGGCATTGGGTAGATGATCAGCCATGATCTAATTGAATGGCGGAGCAGGCTCGATGGGCCGAATGGTCTACTCCTGCTCCTATGCTGTATACGTCATTGACAATTTCTTTGCTTTTTTTGAATGTTGGCTGCACAAGGATAAAAAGATTGTGACTCTGACTGAAGGCTATGGCATCAATAAACCAGCATAACCTTCCTTTGATTAGCCAAGATCTAGTGTGATATAATCTTTGGAGCATGATGAAACAGTGCATACACCAGCGTTCAAACTGTGCTTGAAATAGCTCCCATTTTAAATCTTTCTTTCTCTCAAGTTTCACTTGCATATCTGCAAAAGTAGAACCTGCCAGCACAATGTTTTAAAAGGTAATTATTTTTGAAAAACTTGCCTTAGAAAATATTTCTTGATATATTTAAGAGTGGTAACTTGGTGCAGTTTGATTAATTTGACTGATAATGAGAATATCGTAAAATATATTAATTTTAAGTCACAATGCCAATCCAGTAGTCGTGAGTTACCTGATTTTAAATTACTGAAAATAACTTTTTAAAAACGTACATAAGTGTCTGCTAATTAAATTGGGGCCATTTTCTTATCCAGTTCCAAGTAAACTAAGAAAAGATTACATTCAAAAGATTTAGAAAGGTGCCTATTAATGTTCTCATGCGCAAAAGAACCAACTTAAATTTTTGGAGCCTCGTCAAAGGCCAGGAAATGGGCACAATTAGCGGAAATTCACCGGGCCGATTACTTCACCCTGTCCAGGTATGTGGGCGGTGTCTGTCTCCAATGCAATGTTTTTAAAACTAATGCAGGACTTCATGGAAACTTGAATTGTGCTGAACCTAAGTTCAAAATTCTGTTTTTTTTTGGCAATTATGGACAAATCGCAACAGAAAAATATCCCAGCGTGCCTGAGAGGAAACTCTCTCCCTATGTTCGCAGTTTCTTCCAAGTTTACAGCCTCCTCTGCAGCTCCACGTGAAGCCAGGCAAAGTAATCATGATGATGCATTTGTTTTTGAAATAAATCTAAAATTCATCATCTTTTCGAAGGCAGTGGCCGGAATTTCCCAGCCCTTCCCGCCGGCCGGATTTTCCGGTCCACAGGGCGGCTGAAAAATTCCGGCCAGTGTTTCTTCCATTAGCTTCTGTAGCTACCGTTACATCTGATGTTTTTGAGTTTTGAAAAGCCGAGTTAGTATTGTCCTGATGAGTGCAAGACAGAAAACTTTGACAGCATATCTCTTTTCAGCAATACTCGAGCTAATTTTCCTCTTGAATTTTACATCAGTAGATGATTGCACTAAAATATTACTCTTTCTATGTTTCTCAGGCTCAGAAATCATGGATAGAGAGAGCATTTTGCAAGAGAGAATGTGTCCATATAATACCAAGCACCAAAGACCACCATAGGTAATAAATTTGTTGGTACAGTATATTGAATACAGCTTGCTGTTGAGAACAGAACCAGCGGCAATAAATGACTTTAACTCCTCCATTTTTTCATTGTTAAAATCCTCCTTCTTGTCCCCTCTCCTGTGTTGTACGGTGTTTGTATGTGCCTGCATGCCATTGTAATGTAAAGTAAAGGTGCTCGGCAGAGCAAGGGTTAACGTGACTAGAGAATAGCACCACCTTTGGTATGCTGTATAGAGTCACATGGTAACAGTCTAGAAGGAACACCCTGGAAACACCTTCATGGCAGTAGCACCATGAATGACAGTAACCTGTGGTCTGTACATTAAAGATTAACAATAAATAGTTCATGTTTAAATATACGAGTCTCAAGATCTCATAATTGAGACTCCACAGCAATGGCGCCATAACATAACATGGTGATCAGCAGTGATAATACAACACCTGATATCTCCTATGGCTCAAAGCTGAATTTTGGTTGATAACGCTCCTATGAAATGCCTTGGGACATTTTTTACTATATTAAAGGTTACTATATAAATGCAAGTTGTGGTTATTGTTGTTGTATAACTGGTCTCAGCATCCCTGTCTCCTCCTGTTCACTAACTCCAGTGAAGGTAGGATTGAGATCTGCTTTAATAGTTCCACAGTGAACGGTGGGAGGGCTGAAATATCCACCTCCTGCCCCCACAGGGTCAAGCCAGGAGACAGGCCTTCCGCCTCTACCCCACCATCACCTCAGCTCATTCCCCTGGATCAGAGATCATTAACACTGCGTGGTGGATTCTCAATGGGACTCATGGCCAGCAGGTTGAAGCCTGCCAATTTCCCCACCTTCCGGGGGTAATTGTGACAGCAGTGTAATGTGATCTAATGTAAAGAATTATAGAATCATTATCATGCAGCACAAAAAGAGTCCATTCTATTTATCACAACAGTGCCAGCACTTTGAAAGTGTGATTCAATTAAGCTCACTCCCCCTGTTCTTACCCCACAGCCCTGCAAAATTTCCCTTTTTCACGTATTTGTCCAGTTCCCTTTTGAAGTATCTCCCTGATAGATTTCCTGATGAATCTGCCCTTTCAGGTATTCCAAATCAGAACAAATTGCTGTCTAATAAAAAGGCTCCTCTTGCCACCTAAATTGGTTCTTTTGTCAGTTATCTTAAAACTGTGGCCTATCATTACCAACTAGCCGGTGGAAAGCGTTTCTCCTTATATACACTATCAAACCCCTGTGTAATTTTGAATTAGATCTCCCCTTAACCTTCTCTGCTCTAAGGAGAACAACCCCAGCTTCTCTCCACTCTTCATAGAACTGTATTCGTTCAATCTCTGTTACCATTATAGGAAATCTTTTCCGATCTCTGCCAGTAGCACTGTTTAACACCAGTGTGATCCCCTGGGTTGGAGGTCATTAGCAACCCCGGGTGAGCTCAGCGGGAGTGGGGTGGGGGAGGGGGCAGGAACCTGCCAGAGCTCGGAAGCCTACCAGTTGTCCATCCCCTCAACACCCCCTGGGGAAATTCTGGCCGCGTTGCACTGGGACCACTATAGCTATAGTTGGAAGGTGCAATGACGGAGTAGGGGCTGTGGGACATTAAGGCCTGAGTGGAGAGGACTCACAACCTGATACCTCTATTGCTTTGGCACTCAATTTGTGGTGTGATGGGAGCTCAAAGTAAAATCGAGGCCAGACCATTTAGATTCGTCACTGTAAGGGGTTAAAGGGCATAAGGCTGCATTTTACATCCCCAAATGAGGCAGGCCACGCCCCTCCCCCCCCCAACCCCAGTGGAGCGTGGTGATATTGGGTCAGCAATCCTTCGTCACCAGGCCAGTCTCTGATATTACAGAAGTCAAACAGGTGCAGAATTCGGAAGCCCTTCCGCCATTTTGAAATAACTAATTAAAGAGCTAGCGAGCTCGCTAAACGCCCAACCGTGTGCAATCCTTTTGTTACCTGCTCCATTTTTCAGGTATCGGACAGGAAGAGGTCTGGGAGATCTTTAGGGCATGAGGAGGTGACACTAGGGCGGAGGAATAGGCTTTCCTTTGTGACAGTGGCTGAACGTAGTAGCAGAGCCTGGTGATGAAGGTGGCAACTTCTGTCTGATTTTTGGCTTCATTCATTCATAGTTTTGAACCTGACATAAGAAGTAAGGAGAGGGTGAGGGGGAGGTGGGGGGCCTTCTTTCTTGAAATTGGTGGCCATGACTGAACTCCTGTTCACGGTATCACCCCTCTCCCACATCGCCCCTCTCCTGCCTAGGCGCCGATTGGGCGTGGAGCACCCCCCCCCAACTCTTCACACTGCTAGTTGGCCGCTGTTCTGCCGGGCGGCTGCTAATTGGTCCTCTGACACTTGATTCACCGGGTCTGAGACAGCGGGAGTGAGCAGACCGCTCTCTTTCCACCTCGCCCCACACTGCTGAAAATGGTCAAATCCAACCCATCAAATTGTACAGCTGAGCCTCTCAAATGGAGCCTAGTCAGATTTTGATTTTGTTTAAAGAAAAGGAAATCTAAGACATAGTTGGGCTTTGTTTTTTTCCTATGGCAGGTGTTGCTGCGGACGACTAATGGGTCAACATGTTGGATTGCCTCCCGTTATTTCCATCAGTCAGAATGAAAGTATTGAAAGCAGAATCGTGAAGAATGACTTGCACTCGGAGAAGTGGTCCATCAGCAAACACACACAGCTCAGCCCAACAGATGCCTTTGGGACGATTGAATTCCAGGGAGGAGGGCACTCCAACAAAGCCATGGTAACAAGCACCATTTTGATGTTCTCTAAAGATCCTGCTATATTAGTGCTGAGGGGCGTCAGTCGCTGGATGTAATGCAAGCGTTAATTCTTGGCATTGGTTAACTGGACTTTTTTTTATTCATTCACGGGATGTGGGCTTCGCTGGCTGAGGCAGCATTTATTGCCCATCCCTAATTGCCCTTGAGAAGGTGGTGGTGAGCTGCCTTCTTGAACCGCTGCAGGACTGCAACGAGAGGGTCTGTTCTAGCTCCGTGGGTAGCACCCTCCTGCCTCTCGGTCAGGGCATTGGTGGGTTTAAGTCCGATGCCAGAGATTTCAACATAAAGCTCAGACTGACGCTCTTGGTGCAGTATTGAGAGAATGCAGCACCCTTAGAGGTGCTGTCTTTCAAATGAGACGTTAAACCAAATCCCTGTCTGCCCTCCCAGGTGAATGTCAAACATCCCATAGTGCTATTTCAAATAAGAGCAGGGGACTTAACCCCCCTGTGTACTGGTCAATGTTTATCCCACAATTAACATCACAAGAACAGACTATCACGTTGCTGGTTGTGTTTGCAAATAGGAATTTCCTATATCACAACAGTGACTACACTTCAAAAGTACTTCTTTGGCTGTTATGCACTTTAGGACATTCTGCGGTTGTGAAAGAAGTTTTATAAACGCAAGTCTTTCTTTTCCCAAAGAGAACAGGAGCAGAACACCCTTAATAAATTGAGATGAAGCTCCCCTGAAGACTATGGATGGAATCTTGTGCCCTCCGCCACAGTGGGTTTGGTGGCAGGGGGCACTGCCACCTTCCCTCCTCCACTCCAGTTAAGTCCATGGCAGGAAGACACATAGCCTTCCAGCCTCAGTGTCAACTGAGGCCCTTAAGTAGCCAATTAATGGTCACTAAAAGGGTCTCATTCTGCCGCTGCTGGTATTAACCCAGTGGCAGGCGAGAGGCTCACCATACGGCACAACAAGCCAAACCCGAGGTGGGGTTTGGGGGTGGTGGGGAGTCCCTCACTCAAAGGCACTCAGTGCCTGATTAAGGGCCCTGACATTGGGAAAGGGGGTGCCCACTGAGGGCAAAGCCCTTGCCCTTGCTGCTGACCAGGGTTGCCAACCCTCCAGGATTGGCCTGGAGTCCCCAGGATCAATCTCCAAGACGTTGTAGTGTGCAACCTTGGAGAAAAAAATCATTGGGACACTAAAAAATATAGCTGATTTTAAATTTTCTTTGAACATTTCACTTTACCAGATATGAAAATATTGAAAATGGGGAGAAAAGGCTGATGATTAGCAGTCAAGGATCATCCTATTGGGGAATGAGTCTTTTTGGTTTTCAATTGGCATAGGAAGGCAGTACGTCACAAGGATGGATGTGTTGGCCGACTAATGGCTGGAGCGTGGGGGCAAGTCATGTGATGAAACCTCCAGGATTGCATTTAATCACAGTTGGCAACCCTACACCCCTGACCCCCGCCTGTGAACCCCCTTCTGCCATTCCTCACCTGTGGGCTGGGTCCTAGGTCCTGGGTGGGTGTTGTTCCAACAGAAGCCACCAGCTTTCCGGTGGCACTGCCATCCAAAAGAGCTGCCAGCCTCTTGATTGGCAACTCTGGGTGGGCGGGACTTCTGCCCCTGGGATCCTGATCCCGGGGAAAGACCTGCTGCTGGCCTGTCAGCTGCCTGATTGGCATGTATTACAGGCAGGCCTTCCCAGAAGGATGCAAAGTGGGTGTCGCCGGCTCTCCAGCTGTCGGCCAAGACCCTCGTCACCTGCACAAGACTCTGCCGAATATGTGGGGGAGCTGCAACTTGTAGACCTAAGAATTATTTTCTCATTCCATTAGCTTCTAATGTTCTTAATAAACTCAGCATTAGTCACAAGAAAAATGTGACAGCTGCCAGGACATCAGTCAGTGTTCATGTAGGGCATTGGTGACACCACACCTGGAGTACTGAGTGCTGTTTTGGTCTCCCTACTTAAGGAAGGACATACTTACCCTAGAGGGAGTGCAGTGAAGATCCACTAGACGGGCTCCTGTGATTGTCCAACGATTGTCCTAGGATGTCCTGATTAAAAGATGTGAAATTCTTAAGGTATTTGACAGGGTAGATGCTGAGAAGTTGTTTCCCTGGCTGGGGAATCTAGAACATGGGGTCACAGTCACAGGATAAGGGGTCGGCCATTTTGGGCAGAGATGAAGAGAAATTTCTTCACTCAGAGGGTTGTGAGTCTTTGGAATCCTCTACCACAGAGAGCTGTGAATTCTCCATCATTGAGTATATTTAAGACAGAGATCGATTGATTGTTGCGCATTAAGGGCATTGAGGGAAGACAGTGTGGGAAGGTAAAGTTGAAGTAGAAGATCAGCCATGATCATGTTGAATGGTGAAGCAGGCTCGAAGGGCCAAATGGCCCACTCCTACTCCTATTTCTTTAAGCAATTCACCTCAGCCACCCAATAAGGACACCAAGGAAGAAAGAGCTTGCGTTTATATAGTACCTTTCACATCCTGAGGACATCCCAGTGAATTGCGTCCGCGATGTAGCCATGGTTGTTTGATTAGTAACATTGCAGACCAATGCCTGACAAACAACAATGAAATGAGTGAATAGGGGGTTATTTTTTGGAGGTGGTGATTGATAAGGGTAAATATTAGCCAGGATACCTGGTGATCTTAAAAGCAAAATACTGCAGATGCAGGAAATCTGAAATAAAAACAGAAAATGCTGGAAGAACTCAGCAGGTCGGGCAGCATCTGTGGAGAGAGAGACAGAGTTAACATTCCAAGTCTGTATGACTCTTCTTCAGAGTTCTTCAGTTTTTCCAGTATTTTCCGTTTTTATAACTGGAGAACTTTCCTAGTTTTCCTCAAATTTTGCCCACCTTAACACGTGGATGATTTAGTATCACACCTGAACACCTCTTCAAGGCAGTGCCCCCTCAATACTTCGGTAAAGCCACAGCCTCGACAATGTGCTCTGTCAAGAGCTGCATCTCATAACCTTCTGACTCAGAGATGTGAATTGTCCCACTGGGCCATCTTGATACTAGAGCCTCATACCTAACTACACAAACTATGAAACTGTACCACAACTCAAAGCTATTAAAGTTCTGTTTCCAAGTTTTCAGCCCCTGAAAACTATCACCTTGACTATATCATTAAGGGTAGGTGTTGCCAATCTGTTCTCAGTACTTCAATAAACGCTCAGTAAAGTCAGAAAGCAGTGAAGATGGGAAAGGTAACAATTTTGTAATAACTTTCTCTTCTTCTTCCCATTTCTGGTATAGTATGTGCGTGTTTCATTTGACACAAAGCCTGATCTCCTCTTACATCTAATGACAAAGGAATGGCAACTGGACCTCCCGAAGCTACTGATCTCCATTCATGGGGGGCTCCAAAACTTTGAGCTCCAACCTAAACTCAAGCAAGTATTTGGAAAGGGTCTGATTAAAGCAGCAATGACAACAGGGGCTTGGATATTCACTGGAGGTGTGAACACAGGTAAAGAATCCTTTTGATTCTCTTTCTCAATATTTAACAATGAGTTTTGTTTCAAATTTCCACTGCACAAGTTTCAATGCAGCCTTGTTAAAAGTAGATTATTGCCTCAACCATTAACAGTGCCCTTCTGCCTGTGATAGAAGCTAAACCCTGCTGCTAAATGTCTTTAATTCCCTCTGTCTTTCTCCTTCACTCTCTACCTCTGCTGTTGGTTTTGTCTCTGGGTCTTTGCACTCTCTCCAACCCCAATTTTTCTTTCTCTTGACTCTTCATTTTGCAGCTATTCCATTTCCCTCTTTGCATTCATGGGATTGCTGGCTGGACCAGCACATACATTGCCCATCCCTAATTGCCCTTGAGAATGTGATGGTGAGCCATCTTTTTGAACCACTGCAGTTCACGTGGTGTAGGTACACCCACAGTGCTGCTAGGAAACAAGTATTTTGCAACTGTCTTAAGAACATAAGAACATAAGAAATAGGAGCAGGGATAGTCCACATGGCCCATTAAACCTGCTCTGCCATTCAATACGATCATGCTGGGCTTCAGCTCCACTTTCCTGCCTACTTCCGATATCCCTTTATTCCCTGAGAGACAAAAATCTGTCTATCCCAGCCATAAATGTATTCATCAACAGAGCAACCACAACCCTCTGAGCTAGAGAGTTCCAAAGATTCACAACCCTTTGAATGAAGTGATTTCTCCTCATCTCAGTCCCAAATGAACTGCCCCTTATCCTGAGACTGTGGCCCCGTGTTTTAGATTCTCTGACCAGTGGAAATAACCTCTCAGTGTCCGCCCTATCAAACCCCTTCAGAATCTTGTAGGTTTCAGTGAGATCACCTCTCATTCTTCTAAACTCCAGAGAATATAAACCCAATTTACTCAGCCTTTCATCTTAGGACAACCCCCTCACCCCAGGGACCAATCTAGTGAACCTTCGATGTACTGCCTCCAATGTAAATATATCCTTTCTTAAATGTAGAGACCAA
This sequence comes from Cetorhinus maximus, assembly GCF_964194155.1. Lineage (NCBI taxonomy): Eukaryota > Metazoa > Chordata > Chondrichthyes > Lamniformes > Cetorhinidae > Cetorhinus > Cetorhinus maximus. The sequence continues at coordinate 178,919,342 of NC_135880.1, forward strand.
AACTGTACACAGTATTCCAGATGTGATCTCACCAAAACCCTGTATAACTGTAGCAAGACTTCTTTGTTCCTGCACTCTTAGCCCCCTTACAATAAAGGGGAACATGCCATTTGCTTTCCTAATTGTTTGCTGCTCCTGCATGCTAACCTTCTGCATTCCTTGCACCAGCACACCAAGTCTCTTTGAGCGTCAACACTTACAGGTTTCACACCTTATAAAAAATATTTGGCTTTGTTATTCTCATGACCAAAGTGAATAACTTCACATTTCCCTATATCATACTCTACCTTGTTGCCCACTCACCTAACCTGTCTATATCTAGAAGACACAAAAACCTCCCAAGGATAGTGGAAAATCAAGGGGCAAAAGGGAGGGAGGAACCTAAAACAATCACAATCACTAGAGAAAAAGCAATGGGAAAACTAATGGAACTTCAGGCTGACAAGTCCCCCGGGCCTGATAGCTGCTTAGACAGCATCACTGCTGCGGGTGTGGGCTGCAAAGTGAGGACAGCACAATGGGGGCCACTGCCAGGGGCAGATGACTGGGCGCACATGTTGCTGTCATTATACAATCAGCACACCTGGACTATCTGCTGCTTCTCACAGTCATCAGACTTCAATCTTCAGGCGCTAAGAGAATGGCATTTGAGCTTAGATTCCAAGTTGGCTCAAGAAAGAGTCTGCGTATAACCTGCACGCAGGCACCTAGCACATTTCGATAATCAGCACATCGGCAAGGGTACAAATGCTGTCCAGTCTGATAGTTGACACACAGGAATGGGAAAATACGATAGCTGCGGCATGCGTCAGCCATTTCATAGAAACGTAGAGAGTAGGAGCAGGAGTAGGTCATTCGACCTCAACTGTTTACGATATATATTACTGACTTGGATGAAGGGACTGACTGTTGACGGTATGAAGATATGTCGGAAAGCAAGTTGTGAGGAGGATACACAGTACACAAGCTGTGAGAAACTAGGGGCACGGTTTAAAAATAATGGGTCTCCCATTTAAGAAGGAGATGAGCAGTGATCCCTCCTCTCAGAGGGTAGTTTGTGTTTGGAATTCTCTTTCATTCCGAGCACTGGATGTTGTATCATTGAATATATTCAAGGCTGAGTTAGACAGTTTTTGATAGACAAGGAAGTCAAAGGTTATGCGGCCTCGGGAATGTGGAGTTAAGGTCACAATCAGATCAGCCATGATCTTATTGAATGGCAGAGCAGACTTGAAGGGCTGAATGGCCTACTCCTGCTCCTAATTCTTATGTTCTTATGGGAAGGAATTCCAGGCTTTTGACCCAGTGACAATGAAGGAATTGCAATATAATTCCAAGTTGAAACGGTGTGTGACTTGGAGCTGTCAGTGTTCCCATACACCTTCCGCCCTTATCCTTCTAAGTGGTAGCAGTCGTGGGTTTGGAAGGTGAGTTGCTGCAATTGCATCTTGTAAATGGCGCACCCTGTTGCTGCTATGCATTGGTGGTAGAGTGTGAATGGTTAAGGTGGTGGTTTGTGCGCCGATCAAGTGGGCTGTTTTGTCCTGGACAGTGTCGAGCTTCTTGAGTGTTTGTTGGAGCAGCATTCCTTTTCCTGCTTATCTTTTCCTGATATTCTTTGTTTTCTGTCCTTCATTCATTTCATCAAAACTTTATCTTTCAATCTATCACTATCCATCTATCCAATTATCTATCTGTGCATCTATCCTTTCTGTCCCTTGTTGATACATCAGCAGTTTCCTTGTTACTGAAGTATAATGAAATTGTACAGAAACGACTAGTTTGGGATTAAGTCGATGGCCTAGAATTTCCTGAAAAGTTTTCACATAACGATGCCAAAAGTGCAAAGTTGAGCTTTTTTTTTGCCAGAAAGCAATTCACGTGTAACCACATGCAAAACATCAATAATGGGTAATGTCTCCTCAAACACATTAGACACTTCCCCTGCCGCCCCACCACCTAGCAAAAGATCAAAAAATGCAAACTTCCTGCATTTACACACTAAAATCCTAGGCTCAGCAGAACCCATTGTCACTCTTTCTGACATCTTATAGCAGGCTTGTTTCATATTTCACCCTTACTGAGACACTCACAGTAATTTCTAGTCCTTTCCATCAGCATCAGGATCTGTTATGCTAGAAAGATAAAAACTTCCAGATTTGCATTTGTTAAACATACTGTGCTGAGCGTACATGAATGGTGCTTTGATTCAAACTTTAATTTCCATATTATTAAGATAAAGAAGGCAGATGTTGCACACTTGATTGTTTATCCTTCTTTCCACTCACTTTATGCCAGTTTTTAATGTTCTGGCTGGTGCATTTCTCAGGAAATTTGGGCGTAAATTCCTGTGGGCAAGATCAGCGTGGAAATCGGCATAAATGTCAGTGTCATTTCTGCCTTAGTGCGACTCAGGAAATAATATAACCAAGTGAAAGTGCCATTTAGAACACTTGATGTCTATAGCTGATATCTAAGGTGCTGGTCCTGGGAGGAGAGATGAAGGGAGAAAGATTCAGGCAGTGAAAAAAGAATGGGATTCCAGCAAATGAATCCCAACATGAGATGCACAGAGCTAATGGGAAATATATTGAATAATTACAAATGGATTTTTAGTAAAGAGGTACATTCAAACATTTGCACACCAAAATTTTGAGTGTCAACTTTGACCAAGCTTTTGATTACCTCTCCTATCTAAGTGGCTCGATGCTGAATTTTGTCAGACAACAATCCTGTAAAAGTGCCTTGGGATGTTTTACTATGTTAAGGGTGCTATATAAGTGCAAGTTGCGGTTGCAATTGGTACAAGAGAAAATTGTCAATACGAGGACTCCATTGTGCCATTGAGCTGAAATGGTGCTGCAGTCACATTTGATTGGTTCATCTTTAGGGGTCATTCGCCATGTAGGAGATGCACTGAAGGACCATGCTTCAAAGTCCAGAGGAAGGATCTGCATTATAGGCATCGCTCCATGGGGGATCGTAGAGAATCAAGAAGATCTGATTGGGAAGGATGTGGGTATCATGTCTTACCTCCTCATTAGTATAACTGAAAGTATTACAATGAGAAAATGCTTGTCTTAATCAGTCCCAGTTGTTAATGGCATGTCAATTACATAGTTAAGGTTAAGGGTAAACAGGTGATGGGTGTTAATTGATTAATAGTCTTTGAGCACATATAAATAGGGGATAGCTGGGACACTGGGGTGTGAGGAGAGCTGAGACTGAACAAGTCAATAAACTCTCTCAATAAAGAAAAGCTCTGTGTCTTGGTTCCAGCTTCACCAACCGGCTTGGATCCTGTTAACCTGAGTACTGAAAGCCCATACTGGGAAATGCTATTGTATATAAAGAGAACCTTAGCCTATTCTGGAAGTATTCTAGACCAGTTTTATCATATATTTAAAACAGCTATAAAATGCATGAAGTAATAAAACACTTGAGAAAATTATATCCCTTTGGGTTTAAAATCAGCAAAAAATAAATTGGATTTTGTATAATCTTTTTGAAATACTTCCAGTCAAGAATTTTTGCCTTGAAGAAAGCGAAATTGAATTAGTTTTTTAACATAATCCCAGGATCACAGTGCTCTGCATTGAAATTACCTTGAAGATTTTATGAAATATACCCACATTTCCAAAAATCCAATTGGTGGAGATTTGTTTTATGCTGTTGAACTCTTATCATGAATCAACTAGCAAAATGTATATGGACAGATAAAATGATGTGTTTCTGTTCTGTTGGTGGAAGATTACTAATGTAAGTAAATTTGGCATACACAAAATCACAGTTCACCTTGCTACAATAAAATGACTGTAACCCTGATTCATATTGAGATATGGAGGAGATGCATGCCTTCGATACTGATTGTCTGGACTGTAATCCTAGATACGGTCCAGAATTCTGAAAACCCTACCTGAACTTGAACTTGGCGCTATGACTAAGTTTTCTATTAATGACTATAGAATAGTGACCAGCAGTTGCTGGAATACATAAAATTAAACTGATGCATTAAACTGATCTTTATTCTAACATACTAACTGCTGAAGACTGTATTGTACAGGATAGTTCTTTGCTTTGATGCAAACTATATTAATTTATTTCCACTTGTCATTATAACCAACAGCCCTGGTTTGCTTTGTCCTCGTTGTATCAATGAAAAAGTAACAGGTGTTAGAAATCAGGATACCCTACCTCTGTAATCTCCCCCAAAAGGACAGCCCTCTGAGATATCTGTGTTCCTCTGATTCTGGCCTCTTGAGCATCTCCCATTTTAATCACACCACCAATGTTGGCTGTGCCCTCAGCTGCCTGAGCCTTAAACTCTGGAATTTCCTCCCTAAATCTCTCTGCCTCACTATTTATAAGACTCATAGACATTTACAGCACAGAAGGAGGCCATTCGGCCTATTGTGTCTGCGCTGGTCAACAAAGATCTGACAACACTAATCCCATTTTCCAGAGCTTGGCCCATAGCCCTAGAAGCTATGGCAATGCAAGTGAATGTCTAAATATTTCTTAAATGTTATGAGAGTTTCTGACTCAACCACCTTTTCAGGCAGTGAGTTCCAGACTCCCACGACCCTCTAGGTGAAAAAAATTCTCCTCAACTCCCCTCTTAGCCTTCTACCTCTTACCTTAAACCTAGGCTCCCTGGTTATTGACCCCTCTACTAATGGAAAAAGTGCTTTCCTATCTACCTTATCTATGCCCCTCATAATCTTATACACCTCTATCAAGTCCCCTCTCAACCTTTGCTACTCCAAGGAAAACAACCCCAGCCTATCCAATCTTGCCTCATAGCTCAGAGCCTCCAGCCCAGGCAGCACCCTGGTAAATCTCCTCTGCACCCTCTCCAGTGCAATCACATCTTTCCTGTAACGTGGTGACCAGAACTGCACACAGTACTCCAGTTGTGGCCCAACCAGCATTTTATACACTTCTCTCTTCTCCTTAAAACCTACCTCTCTGACCAAGTCTTTGCTCACCTGAACTGATATCTCCTCATGCAGTTCAGTGTAAAATTATGTTTGGTAAGGCTCTTGTGAAAAACTTTGCTTATGTTACTATGTTAGAGGCACTGAGTAACCGCAAGTTGTTGTTGTTGCTAAACTTGTCTTCACACAGGTGGTCCGACCATATCAAACAATGTCTAACCCCTTGAGCAAGCTGACTGTGTTGAACAGCATGCATTCACATTTCATACTGGCTGACAATGGCACAACTGGAAAATATGGAGCGGAGGTGAAGTTGCGGAGGCAACTGGAGAAGCACATCTCCCTGCAGAAGATTAACACCAGTGAGTACTTCAAAAAGGAGACAGATTTTTAGAAATCGCTCGAGCAGAGGCTGCAAGTGTTCAGGGCTAACAGTTCTCTTCACAGGGCATGGCTACTGCCTTCATCCTTGTTTGCAAACCCCGCCATGGCTTCACCTCCCTCCCTATCTCTGTAATGTTCTTCAGCCCGATAACCCTCCAAGATCTCTGCCACCCTCCAATCCTGACTTTTTATCACCCACAATTGGCAGACATGCCTTCAACTGCCTTGGTCCTAAGCTCTGGAATGCCTTTCTGATATCTTTCTGCCTCTCTCTCCTCCTTTCGATGTCCCTAAAGCCTACTTCTTTTACCAAGTGAAAGACACTTTGTGATGTTTTACAACACTAAATGCAAGTTGTAGTTAGTGTATTTTTTCTCTGAACCTCACATGGGAAGATTTCTTTTGTACATTGTGATATAAAATTGTTTGCCACTTTCTTTGTAACCCAAATTTTAAATTCTCTACAAGTGCGCACAGGGCAAATCAAAGTTATACTTCACTCGTCCCTGGCTGGCATCAATACTGCCAAGTATTTCCTTGCATAGGCTCATGCAATTTAAGACAAAGATGAGGAGAAATTTCTTCTCTTAGAGGGCTGTTAGTGGTTGGAATTCTCTTCCACAGAGAGCAGTGGAGGCTGGTTCATTGAATATTTTCATGAATATTTTTAGACAGATTTTTGATCTACAAGGGAACCGAGGGCTAAGTGGGGGACAGGCAGGAAAGTGGAGTTAAGGCCACAATCAGATCAGCCATGACCTTATCAAATGGTAAGGCTCAAGGGGCCATATGGTCTGTTTCTGCTCCAATTCCTATGTTCTTATGTCTTGTACATAACACACAGAAAAAAATCAGAAGATAAACCACTCTTTCCTTCTCACAATGTCTTAAAGTCATCCTATTTCTCTTGTAAAGTCTGTTGCTCCAAGGTACAAAGAAAATAGACTGTTCACTCCCCGTGCTGTACAACACATAACTCTCCAGAAGCATACTGGTTACTTGGGCGCATAATAGAGGAATAGAAGATAGAAACAAAGAGATCATTCTATAACCTTGTAAATCATTGGTTAGGCCTCAACTGGAGGACTGTGAAAAATTCTGGGCAATACATTTCAGGAAAGATGTTAACGCCTTAGAAAGGGAGCAAAGGAGGTTTACCAAGACATTAATGAGTAATGAGGAACTTCAGTTATGAGGGGAGGTTGTAAAGGTTAAGACTCTTCTCGTGGGAAGAGAGAATGTTAAGTGGGGACCTAATAGAGGTTTTCACAATGATGATAGGGTTTGATAGAGGGGTGAGTGAATCAATAATGAGGGGTCATAGATTTACAATCATTGGCCAAAGATCTCAAGGGGAGATGCTGAGAAACTCTTTCACACAGAGGATTGTTAGGATCTGAACACTCGAACTGAAAAGCTGGTGGAAGCTGATTGCATATATCACTTTAAAAGGGAGTTGGACAGGCACTCAAAGATGAAGAACTTGCAGGAATACAGACAAAAAGTGGGGATATGTGACACTAGCGCTTTCAAAGAGCTAGCACAGCCACTGTGGGCTGAATGGCCTCCTTCTGTGCTATAAGTTTCTAGGCTGTGCAACAGTGGACATAAAAGATCCCATGGCTCCATTTAATGAAGAGCATGGGAGTTCTCTCACAAGAACACAAGAGTTAGGAGCAGGAGTAGGCCATAGTCATTCCCTTGAGCCTGCTGTGCCAGTCAATAAGATCTGATCTGATATAGCCTTAACTCCACCTTTATGCCTGTTTCCCATAACCCTTGACTCATTTGTCAATCAAAGGTCTATCTAACTCAGCCTTGAATATATTCAATGACCCAGCCTCCACTGCTCACTGGGGAAGGAACTCCAAACACTAATGACCCTATGGGAGAAGAAATTTCTCCTTATCTCCGCCTTAAATGGGAGATCCCCTATTTTTAAATTTTGCCCCGAGTTCTCACTGTGTGGGATCTAGCAACTTAGCTGCTCTGTTTCCCTACAATACAACAGTGACTACACTTCAGAAGGCAATTAATTTGCTGTAAAGCACTTTGGGATGTCCTAAGATTGTGAAAAGTGCTACGTAAATGCAAGTTCTTCCTTTCTTCTGGTTTGTGGTGCTGTAGCCATTAACCCATGTGACCTGTGGGCTTCCCTTTGTCATCCTATGCCTGGGAGTATATGAAGGGGCTGGGAATGCAAAGGGATGTTCAACAGTCATCAACGGCATCCCACTGACTGTTCCACTGGAATTAAATCTACCATTTGTCAGCCACTGATCCGTGTGTGACTCCTGACTCCACCTGCGGCGTGACTGTAATGTGTTTACATAGCTTTTCATTCAAACGGAGGTGGCACCCTAGATTTGGTGGTCCAATGGAGCCTCGATGTCTCATTCCATTAAGCAGTTCACCCGCTTTCTGTCTTTGAATAAGACGGCTGGTAGTTTTATTTCCTCTCTCTCTCTCTCTCTTCCTGCAGTTTATCTTTGGTTCCGAAAGACTGGCATGAAGCCGAGTATGTGTCTAAGCAGGAAGAAATGCTTAGTCAGCTACACTATTATATTTAAACAAAAGTGTGAAGCAAATGACATTTTTCTGTGAATTTAATTTCTTCTCATTGTAGTGTCGTCAAAATAATAGAAATGTGCTGCTATACAACCCTGCAATTAATAGGATCTGGAACACATAACACATGATTAATAAGGCCAGGCACTGGGGTAGAACTGAAAGTAGATAAAATAAATTAGGTTAGACTTTTATCGATCTTAGTTTAGAGCACACTTCGAATACTGTCCACAATCCTGGGTTTTATGTCATAAATAGGATTTTTAAAGGCGCTGGAGAAGATCCAAGAAAGATTTGCAAGTATGATACCCAGTCTGAGAGGTTATACTGCTTGGGAAAAATTGAATAGGCCGGAGATCTTTTCTTTAGAAAAGAGAAAACTGGGGGTTGACCTGATAGGAGTTTTTGAAATAATGAAGGGGTTTGATAAGATAATTGAAGGGGTGATATTTACACTTTTGGACTAGACTAGAGTGAGGGTCCATAAGATGGTGACTAATAAATCCAAATCAGAATTTCAGGAGACACTTCTTTACCCAGAGAGTGGTGAGAATGTGGAACTCACTATCACACATGGAATAGTTGAGACAAATAGTATAGATACATTTAAGGGGAAGCTAAATAAGCATATGAGGGGAAAAAAAGATTAGAAGGATGGGGCGATAGGCTGAGTTGAAGAGGGGTGGGAGAAGACTCGTATGCAGCATAAACACTAGCATAGACCAGCTGGGCCGAGTGGCCTGTTCGGTTCTGTAAATTCCATGTAATGGAATTCGCACCCAATCAGTAATTTGATGTACCTAGGCTATGAACTATGTATATTGTAAATTGTTTATTGAATGCTCTGCAGACAGTACCCTAACTCACCACAAAGTCCAGTGCACACATTACCCCTTTGCCTCCAGTGCCTCAATTTTAAAATTCTCATCCTTGTTATCAAATTCCACCATGGCCTCGCCCGTTCCCTATCTCTGTAACCACCCCTGGCCCTACATCCTTCAGAGACACCTAGGCTCCTACAATTTTGTGCACCCCCAATTTTCTTTGCTCCAGCTTTGTCTTCGGCCGCGTGGAGCCCAAGCTCTGAAACTGCGCCTCTGAATCTCTCCACCTCTCTTCCCCTCCTCTTCTTTGAGACACACCTTTTTGACCAAACCTTTGGTGGCCTGTCTCCTTATCTCTCCTGGTGTGGCTCAGTGTCAACTTTTATTTGATAATGCTCCTGTGAAGCATCTTGGGATATTTTATTATGTTAAAGGTGCTATATAAATGCAGGTTATTGTTGCAAACACTACAACACAAGAAGAAGACACATCAGAGATTCAGGTGAAGCTACAGACTCTTCTGATGAAAGGTGTCCACCGAGAAAGTTAATCTGCCTACATTCTTCAGATGTACTTGGACATATTGTAGATTTCAGGCAGTTTTACTTTAGATTTACAGCACTCATAATTTTAGCTCATAAATTTAAATGATAATACTTTGAGGAGAAATGCATTTTTTTACTATTTTTAAGGATGGGAATTATTGAACATGCTTTTCAATTCGAGCCTGTTGCTCTGTGCGATATGAGGAAGCGTTTTAATGCAATGGTCTGCTGTTAGTGACAAGTTATCGCAACATAATATCTCCATTGACCTTAGTTTGCATTTGACAGCCCTGGTTGTATAATTCATTTGTTAGTTCCTGAAATCTGTCTGTAAAACATAACACACTGCATTGTATTTCAATTGTACCCAAAATTAAGGGCTTAATCTATGAATGGAAGTATTTGCACGGTTTCTCTGGCATCCAAGAAGAAGCAAAATTTATTCTAATGTCTTTGTTAATTATCCCTCAACCAATGTTACTAAAACACATCATCTGGTCATTACTGCATTGCTATTTGTGGGATCTTGCTGTACACATATTCACTACTATTCTTCCCACATTACAACTGCAGCTACACATCAAAAGTACTTCATTGGCTGTAAAGTGCTTTGAATGTCCTGAGGCTGTTAAAGGCGCTATTTAAATGCAAGTCATTCTTTCCTCATCTCTCACAATTAAGGACCATGCCTTTCAAAATGGTCAGAAGTGATATGTAAATATTTAAACGTGCTTTCGAGATTTCTCTGAAGTTAGACACATTCCTAGTTCAATTCAAAGATAAATATAAGCACTTCATGGGCAACTGGGTCAAGCGAGTCACACTATTAGAGTGAAACCCAAAGACAACGATAATGGGCATAGGAAGAGAAGGAGGCCTTTCAGCCCCTTGAGACTGTTCCACCATTCAATTACATCATGGCTGATCTGTAGCTCTACTCTATTAACCTACCTCAATTCGCAGTAACCCTTAATACCCTTGTCAAATAAATATGTAAATTCAAAACTCAGGATGCAAAACGTTTATTACCAGTATTCTTCATTCTGTACTCCCTGCAAGTGCAGCTTCCCAGTGGAAGCACATAATCATCCCATTAAAGGGCTGATTTTCTGAGTGCCCAGAGACACAGTGTGTGCTCGGAAAGTTGGCCCCCCGGTTCCTGAGCTAGAATGTCAAGCTGCTTGAAATTCAGCCTCCTGTGTAAAGAGGCTGCAACATTACATTTGCTCTGCTTGAGCAGATCATACATGTTATTAATGAGCCAGTTACAGTACACTCAGGCGTTTATCCTATTAGGATATCATCAGTTAACCTAATGATAAATATTGTATCATTACATAGAATGATATGATATGACCCTAAAGCCCACAACTAATGAAGTGAAGTAATTGTTGTAAAGTAGAAAGCGTGTTGGCCAATTTGCACAAAGCAAGATCCCACAAACAGCAATGTGAGAAAGTGTAATCTGTTGGCTGAGGGATACATATTGGCTAAGACACCAGGGAAAGCTCCACCTCTCTGCTTTGAAAGAATGCTTCAGAATAGTTTACATCCACCTAAAAGGGTAAACAAGATCTCAATTCAAATAGCTCATCTGAAAAACAGCACCCCGATCACTGCAGCACTCACTCAGTAATGCTCTAGGAGTGTCAGCCTGGAGGTTTGTGCTCAAGTCTCTGGGGTGGGACTTGAACCTACACCCTGCTGACTCAAAGGCAAGCATGCTAGCTACTGAGCCACAGCTGGCATTCCAGATTTGACTTAACTATGTGATAGGCAGGTTGATGCACTTTGGCTCCTTGACCTTGCCTCTCGACCTGGTGTCTTTCTCCAGGGATTGGACAGGGCGTTCCAGTGGTGGCGCTCATTGTGGAAGGTGGGCCCAACGTAATCTCCATTGTATTGGAATACCTGCGAGACACCCCTCCCGTGCCTGTGGTAGTCTGCGATGGCAGCGGGCGGGCTTCAGATATCCTCGCCTTCGCTCACAAGTATTCCGAGGATGGAGGGTAAGTGCCAGGAAAGAAATAGCTTTCAACTTAAACTATCAATTCGGAGGATTATATAGCTGCTTGAAGGAAAAGAGGTATAGTCACTTAGTGACATAGAACTTAAATATTGCTGAAAGGAGACATGTTGCTGAAGCTTTTTGTCTTGCACTCATCAGGACAAATGCAAGAATGCCAAATTTCAAACGATCACAACAATTTATACTACAGGAGTAAAGGTGCTGATTGGTTGACATGTAAACTTCGATTGGCCGAGGTGTTGCCATGGAGAAAGCAATGGGAAATTGATGAAATGAGAAAGCAAATATAGGCTCCCCAAGTGCCCGGGTAATCCAAAAAAGGTGCAAGGCTTGAACATATTCCTTTTATTTGCAGAGAATGGGTTCCTGTGCATGAAAAGAGGGATGTTAAAGGAAACAGGGAATGAACACTATGAGACGTGATGGCTGGTATAGGGGAGAAACAAATGACAAAGACTTTGATGGGTTGAATAGAATGCTCTTGTAATTCTTGGCAACCATTCGACACAGCATTTAGTGTGCAGAAATGGTGCCTGTACTACAACAGAGCTCAGGGCCCAGATATTTATTGGGTTGGAATGGGGGTGTGTTTGCAGCAAGATAGAACTGGGAAATCTTGTGTACGTGGATGCATTCCCAAATTTTTTTGAACCCACTTTCCTGCCGAGAGCCAGCCTTTTCGACAGTCTCTCTCGTTGTCAGATGGGGAAGCTTAGAGCCAAAGGCTGCATTGCTGGGGGCCCTCAGGGGAAGCGTCCAGCAATCAAAGAAAGGGCAATTAGGGATTGGGCAATAAAAAAAATGCTGGCCTAGCCTAGCAACGCCCACGTCCCAATAAAGAGTAATAAAAAAAGAAAATCAGGGTTTGGTGGGTGGTGACAGAGTGGGGAAGAGGTCAGAGTTCAGTAAGACATAGAAGCAGACGTAGGACATTCAGCCCATCGAGTCTGCTCCACCATTAAATGAGATCATGGCTAATCTGATAATCCTCAACTCCACGTTCCTGCCTTTTCCCCCACAACCCTTGATTACCTGACTGATTAAAAACTCTGTCCATCTCAGCCTTAAATATACTTAATGACCCAGCCTCTACAGCCCTCTGCGGTAAAGAATTCCACAGATTAACTACCCTCTGAGAGAAGAAATACCTCCTCATCTCTGTTTTAAATGGGCAACCCCTTACTCTGAGATTATACCTTCTGGTCCTAGACTTTCCCACAAGGGGAAACAACCTCTCAGCATCTACCCTGTCAAGCCCCCTAAGAATCTTATATGTTTCAATAAGGTCACCTCTCATTCTTCTAAACTCCAGTGAGTACAGGTCCAACCTACTCAACCTCTCCTCATAAGAAGATCCCTCCATACCTGGAATCAACCTAGTGAACATTCTCTGGACTGCCTCCAATGCCATATATCTTTCCTTAGATAAGGGGACCAAAACTGTTCACAGTATTCTAGGTGTGGTCTAACTAGTGCCTTGTATAGCTTTAGCAAGACTTCCCTATTTTTATACTCAATTCCCTTTGAAATAAAGGCCAACATTGCATTTGCCTTCCCTATTACCTGCTGAACTTGTATGTTAGCACTTTGGGATTCATGCACATAGACCCCCAAATCCCTCTGTGCTGTAGCCTTCTGCAGTCTTTCACCATTTAAATAATATTCAGCTCCTCTATTCTTCCTGCCAAAGTGCATAACCTCACATTTTCCCACATTATACTCCATCTGCCACTTTTTTGCCCACTCATTTAACCTGTCTATATCCCTCTGTAGACTCTTTGTGTCATCCTCACCATTTGCCTTCCCATCTATTTTTGTATCATCCGCAAATTTGGTGATGGTACATTCACTTCCCTTCATCTAAGCCATTAATATATATTGTAAATAATTGTGGCCCCAGCACTGATCCCTGTGGCACTCCACTGGTTACAGGTTGCCATCCTGAAAATGCCCCCCTTATCCCAACTCTCTGTCTTCTATTTGTTAGCTAATCCTCTATCCATGCTAAGATACTACCCCCAACACCATGGGCTCTTATCTTATTAAGTAGCCTTACATGCAGTACCTTATCAAACGCCTTTTAGAAATCCAAATATATTACATCTACTGGTTCCCCTTTACTTATCCTGCTAGTTACCTCCTCAAAGAATTCTAATAAATTTGTCAGGCATGATTTCCCCTTCATGAAGCTATGCTGACTCTGCTTGATTAGATTATGTAATTCTAATTGCTCTGCTATTATCCTTTATAATAGTCTAACATTTTCCCAATGACAGATGTTAAGCTAACTGGCCTATAGTTACCTGTTTTTTGTCTCCCTCCCTTTTTGTGAAAGAGTGTTACATTGGCACTTTTCCAATCTTCTAAGGATTCTTGGAAGGTTACTACCAGTGCATCCACTGTCTCTATAGCTACTTCTTTTAATATCCTAGGATGCAACCCATCACGTCCAGGGGACTTAATGGCCTTTAGCCCCATAAGTCTCCCTAGTACTTTTTCTCTAGTGATAGTTATTGTATTTATTTCCTCCCCCTATTTTTCCCCTTGGTTATTTAGTATTTTTGGAATGCTATTAGCATTTTCTACCATGAAGACTGAAGCAAAGTATTTTTTCAACTCCTCTGCCATTTCCTGGTTCCCCATTACTATTTCCCCAACCTCATTCCTCAAAGGGCCTATGTTCACTTTGATCTCTCTGCCTTTTAATATATTTAAAGAAGCTCTTATTGTCCATTTTTATATTACTTGCTAGTTCATCCTCAAAGTTTATTTTCTTCCTCTTTATTATTTTTTTGGCCATCTTTTGTCGGTTTTTAAAACTTTCCCTATCCTCTGGCTTACCACTAACCTTTGCCACATTTCATGTCTTTTCTTTTAATTTGATACTATCCTTAACTTCCTTGGTAAACCATGGTTGGTTTATCCCCTTGAATCATTCTTCCTCACTGGGATATATCTTTGTTGTGAGTCATGAACTATTTTCTTAAATGTCTGCCATTGTTCAACAGCCATTTTTTCTGCTAAAATCCTATCTCAGTCCACTCCAGCCAACTCTGCCCTCATTCCTTTGTAATTACCCTTATTTAAGTTTAGCACAGTTGTTTCTGACCCAAGTTTCTCACTCTCAAACTGAATGCTAAATTCTACCATATTGTGGTCACTGTTTCCTCGGGTACCTTTTACACTGAGATCATTTATTAAACCTGCCACATTATTAGATCCAAAATAGCCTTATCCTTGGGTGGATCTGCAACATATTGTTCTAGGAAACTGTCCCAAATACACTCTATGAATTCTTGCTCATGGCTACCTCTGCCAATTTGATTTTCAGTAATCAGAAGGGAAATATCAAGGTTCGGAATGCTTAGGCATTCACAGCGGCAAACAGAAGCTGTGATGGACAGAAGATTCACTTGAGGGGCTGAGGGTACTCCTGCTGCTCCTAGCACACAGATTGTCTTATAAATTTACTTACCTGCTGAATCCAACTGCTCCTGTCTCTCTTTTGCTGCTGGGTTCCCTAAATCTACTGGCTGCAGGACACTTTGGGATGTCCTGAGGTCATAAAAGATGCTATAGAAATGCAAGTCTTCTTTTTCCCCTCGCTGAAAAACACGGCTGGCTGCTGTTAAATTTAAAGCAGGTAACACTATGGGATGCTGATTTAAATATTACATAGGATTACATAGGATATATAGCACCAGCTCATGCAGGTGTTTAAGTTCCACTCATGCCTCCTCCCATCTTTTCTCATCTAAATCTACCGGCATAACCTTCTACTCCCTCCTCCCTCATATGCTTGTCCACTTTCCCCTTAAATGTGTCTATACTATTCGCTACAGCTACTCCCTGTGATGGTAGATTACCCACTCTCTGGGGAAACGAGTTTCTCCTGAATTCCCGATTGGATTTCTTGGCGACTATCTTTTATTGATGGCCTCCCCATGGGAGGAAACATTCTCTCTGTATCCACTCGATCAAAGCCTTACATAATTTGAAAGATCAAGTCGCCACTCAACCTTCTTTTTTCGAGAGAAAAGAGGCCCAGCTTGTCAACCTATTGATCTCAGTCTTGAATACACTCAACAACTGAGCATCCTCAGCAATCTGGAGTAGAGAATTCCATAGATCCATAACTGCACAAGACAGCCTGTCAATTTACCACCAATTAGTGTCAAATTATAGCATGCCTTCTGTTCTACAATCACATCATTAACATGGGATCCTTGCAGCTGTCAAAGACTTTCATCTCACTATTCTGACTGGATTTAAATGCAGGTTTTGAAGTGAAAGGATTAACCTACCAGGCTGTCTATTGAAGCCCGTGCAGAATAATATTAGATGGGGTGTAAAGTTGGTGTTACACCTGGTCCCATGGGAGCAGGTACAGATAACGTTACTCCCGATAAGCCTGGCCCCAATTTTTACTGAAGCCAGGTGGGGAGAGGGGGCATTTAGAAATAAGGTTCATCTCCTTTGGCCCTGTTGCCTTCCTGCCCTCTTCCAGCCCTACAACCTTCTGAGATCTCAGCGCTCCTCCAATTCTGATTTTCATCGTTCCACCATTGGCGACCATGTCTTCAGCTGCCTCAGCCTATCGAGCCCTCCTCTGCATTAACTATACTCCCCCAATTTGTTTCTGTCTTCAAACTTTGAAATTTCACTTCCAATTCTTGTGTCTTTTATGTAAATAATGAAGGTTAGTGGTCCCAGGACTGATAGTTCTGGAGTAACCTCTTCACACTATGTTGTTCATGGATAAATTGTAAAAGGTTTAACACAAGGGTTTTGCACCTTCTCATGCATTTCTTTCTGAACTTGTAATTCAGTCAATACATTGCCAAGCTCTGGAATTGGTCCTGCTGCTTGATCTTGCTGGGAATGTCAATACTTGTCCATTACAGAAATATAATCAAACTGAATATATAGGGGAAGAGGTTTTGCTGCGGCTGTACAAAGCTCTGGTTAGACCACATGTGAAGTATTGTGCACAGTTCTGGACACCGCACTTTAGAAAGGATTTTTTTTTTCCCCCTTTACAGGATGTGGGCTTCACTGGCTGGGCCAGCATTTATTGCCCATCCCTAATTGCCCTTGAGAAGGTGGTGGTGAGCTGCCTTCTTGAATCGCTGCAGTCCATGTGGTATAGATACACCCACAGTGCTGCAAGGGAGGGAGTTTGAGGATTTTGACCCAGTGACAGTGAAGGAACGGCGATATATTTCCAAGTCAGGATGGTAAGTGGCTTGGAAGGAAATTGCCAGATGGTGATGTTCCAAAAGCCTGTGGCCCTTGTCCTTCTAGATTATAGCGGTCATGGGTTTGGAATGTGCTACCTAAGGAGCCCTGGTGAGTTCCTGCAATGCATCTTACAGATGGTACACACTGCTGCCACTATGTGTCGGTGGTGGAGGGAGTGAATGTTTGTGGGTGGAGCCTTGGAAGGATTGCAGTACAGAATGCCACCAGAATGCACCAGGGCTCCAAAGGTTAGATTATTTGGGGATATTACGTAAACCATACTCGTACTTCCTGAAATATATAAGGTTAAGGGGTGATTTGATTGAAAATTTTAGGATTTTTGAAAGGAATTGAAAGGGTGGATAGAGAGAGACATTTCCCACTGGTGGATGGGAGTCTAGGACATGAGGACATAACCTTAAATTCAGAGCCAGGCCATTCAGGAGAGAAGTTAGGAAACACTTCGTCACATGCAACAAGTGGTAAAAGTGTGGAACTCCTTAGTAATTGCTAGCTCAATTATTAACTTTAAAACTGATGTTGATAGATTTTTGCTAACTAAGGGATATGGAGCCAATGCGGGTAAATGGAATTAAGATACAGATCAGCCATGATCTCATTGAATGGCAGAACAGGCTCGAGGGGCTGAATGGTCTCCTCCTGTTCTTATGTTTCTATGCCTTGTGAAATCTTACAAAAGAGCATTGTACTGATCAATTTCCCGTCCAAGATCAGCATGTGGCAGTTTGACGATCTGTTTTAGGTGTGACAGGGTAGGGAGTGGATGAACAGGGGGGATTAGTCGGGGGAATAGCTACTAATGTTAACCTGGGGTGTTTGGGAGTGGAAGTTGTGCTGCCTGAGCACTTTGGCTTGTGCTGGAGCCAGGGAATAACTGAAGGAAGAAAAGCTAGGATACTGAGGATGCTGGAAATCTGAAACAAAAGCTGAAAATGCTGGAGGGGCTTAGCAGGTCAGGAGGTATCTGTGGAGAGAGAAAAACGGAGCTGAATTTAAGGGGGGAGGGCGTACTGCTCATCTCCCCCACATCCCCATAAGAATTGTTGGATGCCAGCCAACCTGCATTAAACAAGGCACTCCACACCCTACAGCAATAACTCACTGCAGGCGGTATGAAAGAGGTGAGAGTGGGACTTCTGCCCCTCAGAGGGAGGAAGCCCCGCCCTCGAGAGCTGCTCTAGTAGTCTCAGCAGTGCCAGAACTCTGTGGTGGACGCTGCTGGAATTGCAAGGGATCCTCAGTTGAAGACAGTCAAGACATCCAGGCCCAGGTGAGTCCCAGGTTTTGAATGGGGAAAGATTGGGAGTCTAGGGAGGGGCGGAGGGTGGGTTTTGCTGGCCAGCTGGGAAGTGACAAAGGGTGGTAACATCTTGGGGGGTGGGGCGAATACCCCCAACACATACAAAGCACGTTCCCACCCCCCCACCAAAGAATGCCCAGCGGGGGTCATAAAATTTAGCCCATGAAGTTAACATTTCAGGTTGATGACTTTCCAACAGAACATCTATGAGAGCCAAGTCCTGGAAGGACTTCTGGCAATGGTTTTTGGAGTCCAACAGTTGTAGTTAGGTTCCTGGGAGCACTAAAATGGTGCAGTTGGCAAGACTGTGGGTCTAATAATGAAGCCTGCTAAAGGGTTAAGAGGAGGATGGTTGGATTTGAATACACTAGAGCAATGGCTATATTTTTGCGAATGATGACTGGGACCTCAGGAATATCAGCAAAAGGTTAGTTTAGAACCAATTTTTCAGCCCTCATTGGCTGTACTTTATTAGCTCTTTTTTCATTAGCTTTGCATCACTGTTGAATGTTTGTGAAACAACATGATTAATCGATTAAGTCAGTCAGATCATTTTTCATGTTATATGTATATGATAAACTAGGCATAATGCACACTTTTGTTTTGATGTGTACACTCACGTGTAAGCTTTAATCACACAGATCAATGGTTATATTTTCCACCACAGTGTCTAGATAATGGATATCTGTCAGCTACATTTTAAAATACATGTTGTTTGATTTAAGCCTAATTGGACATATCTTAAAAACGCCTTACTTCAATTAGTAAACCCTTTCCAGTTTTGTTCTCATTTCAGAGTTCTCATGTTGGAATCATTGCCTAAATCTTTTATAGATACGGCCAGGGCTTCTTGACTGCTTTCTAATAACCAACTCACCAGGACAGAAACAAACCTAACTTGATTTTACCTGGTAGCCCCTGACACCACCAGCCCCACCCCCTCGCATCGTGCTGGAAGAAGCAACATTCCATTTTAAAATGTTAACTCCAATACTTTGGCTAAAGGTTAGACAAAAAGCTGTTGAGGCTGGGGGTTTGTCACCAGGGTGGGGGAGGGCAGGGGTGGGGGAGGGGTGTGGGGTGTAAGCGGGCAGGGGGAGGTGTCAAATGAAAATTTTAGAACTGAGATTGGTAAATTTTTGTTATGGGTCACAAATCAGAGGCAGGTAAGATGGAGTTTAAGATCAACCATGATTCTTGAGCCTAAACTCATTTATTTTTCACCCTAACAAGTGGTTGGGATTTGGAATGCACGGCCTGATAAGGTGATGGATACAGATTCAACAGTAGCTGTCAAAATGGAATTGGGGTTAAATTTGAAGGAGATATGTTTTCAGGAATATGGGGGAGTGGGACTAACTGGATTGCTCTTTGAAAAAGCCAGCACAGACTCAATGACCCGAATGGCCTCTTGTTCTGTACTGCTCCATGATCTAATTGCAAGACAGAACAGGTTTGAGGGGCTGAATGGCCTGTTCCTGTTCCGAGGCGTCATGCCTCAGTCTATCCCTTGTCACTGTGTATTTCTAAAGGCTTCATTCTTTTTCTCTTGTCCGCTCCAGGGTAATTAATGAATCTTTGAGAGACCAACTGCTTGTCACCATCCAGAAGACCTTCAACTATAGTCGCACGCAGGCCCAGCACCTCTTTATAATTCTAATGGAGTGTATGAAAAAGAAGGAACTGGTGAGTGAAGGAACTCGGCTGGGAGTCCCAGATCGGGTGCAGTCTACGGAGACGCGGAGAGACACAGGCTGCAGACACTACCCAGCTAGTCAGAGTTTTTACCGAAACCCAGTCACTAGTAACATTTTGCTCTCCACAGAGTGGAGCTGCTTGTGACAGGTGGAGAGAGGAGAGTTATTCAGCCTCGTGAGCCATGTTATGAAGCGCAGTAAATTGCACAATATTGTAATCTTTCAGGAATTTTGAAAAACAAATAGCCAGTTTTTGTGAAAGGGGTTAGTTATATCAAGGACCCTCTGCCATATGTGGGAAAAGATAATTGCCAGAAAGATCCAGGGGGAAATGAGGAGAATGTATTTTACACAGCAAGTTGTTGTGATCTGGAAAGTGCTGCCTGAAGCAGGTTCAAAAGCAACTTTCAAAAGGGGAATTGCATAAATACTCAATGGGGGGAACTCTGCAGGGCTCTGGGGAAAGAGCAGGAGTGATGTGGGACTAATGGTTTCAAAGAGCTGGTGCAGGTGTGATGGGCTGAATGGCCTCCTGTGCTGTAAGGTTCTATGATATTGAAGTAACTCCTCAACCTAAGCTAATTTACTAATGCTTTATGAGTCCTGACACATAGTAGCCTATCCCTTTAAAATATTAGCTGTTATATAAACAATTTTACTGTTAGTTTTATGTTGTTCGTCTACTGTCAGGGGAGCTTCAGTCATGTGCCTCCTATTATCTGCTCAACTCATTTCATCATTCAATGGAATTTTTATACAAAAGATGGGAATGAAGTCATTATTTTAATCTTGCAGATACTAAGCAGCTGTAAGAATTTTAAGAAGATGCAAAACTTGGAGCTATAACGCCTGCCAATCCATTTACTATATGAAAACCAGAAAGTTAACTTTTATTCTTTCCAGACGGTGATTTAAATGTACATATGCTTCAAGAGGGTCTCATTGAGGCGACATAATCTCAAACAAATGTAAAGTCCAGTCTAACTGAAACAGCAAACAGCTGAAGGTAGAAAAGACAGACTTGCATTTTTGTAACAGAACAATCCTGGAACCTTTGCAACCCCTATCATGGACTCAACTCACTGAATATCCTCAGGAAGGCAAATAAACACAAGTAAATCGATATATTCTTCCCTCCCCTCAACACATTAAACCTCCAAAATAAAAACAGAAAATGCTGGAAATACTCAGCAGGTCTGGCAGCATCTGTGGAGAGAGAAACAGAGTTTGTTTCCAGTCCAATATGACTCTTCATCAGATGTGAAGAGTCATATTAGACTCGAAATGTTAACTCTGCTTCTTTCTCCACAGATGCTGCCAGACCTGCTGAATGTTTCCAGCATTTTCTGTATTTATTTCAGATATCCAGCATCCACATTATTTTTCTTTTACAATAAACCTCCAACATGTCAGCCAAACCTTATTTCAACTGTCACACAAGACGTGTTGATCTCACTAAATACTATGTTGGAGATCTTGTTCCTATATTACTGAAGCAAAAGTGTATCTTTTCTCGGGCTTACTCACTTTCATGTTTTTTTCTGTTTCTCTCGATTTTTTGGGCCCCTTTGACTTTACTTAATCCCGGTCGCAGTGAGAAAACTGCAGAGAGAGGCCTGGGTGAAATGTCACTGATGTCAAAGGTCTTTGTGAAAAGGTGCTCGATAGGAAATCCTTTGAGGATTTTTATTTATAATTCCGTGAAATTGGTGAAGGTTCTACACCATCTTGAAGCAGTCAAGTAATTTTTCAAGCTAGCCGTTAGTCTTAATATCCATTCCATCAGTAGTTTGACAAGGAAAATAGACAGTATATGAACCTTTGCTTTGCACTCATTTGGTAAGACCAGCAATATGCCTGGGTATGTTTTTTTAAATTGCCAAGTTTGTCTAAGAAAATTGCATTCATTTTATAAAATCTGAAACTATGATTTTTTTCCCACTGTTTTGAAGTTTATATTTATGGTAAATAGGCAGCTTTCTTCCTGCATGCAGACAAATATCCAAGTACAACAATGTTCAGGATAAAACTACACCTGTCTCCTAACTTGGTCATCATTGATAGTCCCACACAATGCCTTTAAGGGAGTCAATCTAACTATGCCAGTCACTCTCTCATTGCTAGGTTTTATGTTTTCCAAAATAGTTAAAAATAAAAGAACATAAGAAATAGGATCAAGAAGTAGGCCATTCATTCCTTTAAGTCTGCTCCACCATTCAATAGGATCAAGGCTGATCTTCTACCACACTCCACTTTCCCACCCTCTCCCTATAGCGCTTGTTTCCCTTAATGTCCAAAAATCTATCAATCCCTGCCTTGAATATACTCAATGGCTGGGCATCCACACCTTCCTGGGATAGGGAATTCCAAAGAATCACAGCCCCCATAAGGGAAGAAATTTCTCCTCATCTCAGCCCTAAATGGTTGACCTCTTATATTGGGTCTACATTCCCTTGTTCTAGATTCTCCGGCTATCTAAAGCAACCTCTCAGCATCTGTGTGTTCAACCTTTTTATTCTTAAGCTAAACACTTGCTTGTTTTCACAAGTGCTCTGCGTCTTCTCCTTCTATGCCTTGCAAATTGGATTTCTCAAACATTCAGTCGTCATGTCAGCACCTTTTAGACTTCATCATTGAGTGGGTTAATTGGACTTCACCTGCAGCACTGGGAAGGGGAGGGGAGGGGGGCTTGTGAGGAGGGAGATGGATTTGTGAAGGGGAGGCTGGTCATGGGAGGGTAAGGGGTGGGATGTGAGGGGATGATGAGGGGGATGTGACTTGTGAGAGGGGAAGAGGGAGGCTGTTGACATGCATTAACAACGAAGAAACCTTCTAAAGTGGAGCAACATTGACAGACATAGAACTGAGCTGGCCTAGTTTCTGGGGAAGAGGCTATTGATAGAACACCAGTTATATAGAGAAATGTCACTCAAATCAATCCTGAAAGCAGTTTTGTTCCATCAATCTCCCCAAAATGGCAATTTATAATACAATTAACTCTTCATCTCAAAATCAATGCTTTATGTTCCAGACTTGGCAATTTGCATTCAAAGTACAGAACAAAATTATTATTAAAATGCGTTTTAATAACATTTTTCCATGAGTTTCTCACACTACGCGCATCCCCGTGCCCGCCTCCCACATCCATCACCCCTCCCCTAAACAAAATATTGACAATAATTTTGAATTTGTTAAAGATAATCACCTTTAGTCGAAATCTTTACAGAACCTGGGGCACTTACAAGGTGAGATGAAGGGATGATATGTTAGTGGTTGAAGGGCCATGTTTTATATTTGGTTCTTTCAACGCAAGTTAGAATTATATATTGTATTAGTCCAAGCACCCAATCACATAAGGAGATATTAGGAGAGATGACCAAAAGCTTGGGCAAAGAGGTATGTTTTAAGAGTGTTCTAAAGGATGAAAGAGAAGTAGTGAGATTAACGCAGGGAACTGCAGAGCTTAGGATGCAGGCAGCTGAAGGCATGGCCACCAATAGTGTGGCAAGGGAAATCAGGGGTGCACAAGGGGTCAAATTGTCATATTCACTTTACTCTGTAATTTTGTCTAAAAGCCTGGTGTTTACGTCTCTATTTGTATCTTATAAATTATTTATTAGAATAATTTACCTTTTTATAAGTTACCATGTTTTGTTTCTGTTCTTCACTGTATTTTATGATTTCAATGCTATGTTGTATTATTTGCTGTGATTTTGTGGGAGGTGAACATCATATTTTTAATGTTTTTATTATTTAACCATAATTATTGGCATGCATCATTTCTTCATAAAAAATCATTACAAATCCTGTCTTTGTATGTTTTGTTAATACCCACCTCAAGTACGCAGGGCAGAACCTTCTGCCTGTTGGGCTGGTCAGTCGGGAACTGGCGCGGGCCCCGGGTGGGTGCGGAGCCAATTGCTGCCCGCGATCGACTGCGTGCCGCCATTTTATATGGGCGGGCCAATTGCATGCGCGCAAAAGAGCACAGAAATCTCCCTGAGGCACAGACGGAGCTGCCTCAGGGAGATTAAGTTCAGTTTTAAAGTTTGAAAAAAGGAAAGATTAAAATTATTCAGGCATGTCACCTCATGTGACACATGAGCTGGGACATGTTTATGAATTGTCAAAAATTTATTTATTTATTTAATAAAACCTTCAGGAAGCCTCATCCCGCCTGTGGATGAGGTTTCCTGAAAAACGCGAAGGCCACTTGGGCTCTTCGCCTGCCCGCCAACGGGCAGCCCTGTCAAGTACCTAAATTGGTTTATTAATGGCCTTAACAGGCCTTTGACAGTTCAGCGGGCAGGCAGCCGACTCCGGTGTGCACCCGCCGATCGAAAGATCAGAATGGCGCATGGTGACATCGGGACGCACGCCCGACGTCACCACGCATCATTTTACACATCGGTGTGTGGGGCCTGCCCCCACATGCCGATGTGAAAATTCTCCCCTTAAACTCTATGTAAATAGGAAATAAGTTACTATCAGTGGGATTGTTTTCAACTATCATGAACTTCAGTGGTTCACCACCATCTTCTCAAGGGCAATTATGGATGGGCAATAAATGTTGAATTTGGAAAGTTAAGAGTTGATTTGATCGAAGTTTTAAAAATATTAAGGGAAACTAACAAGGTAGATTTGGAGAAACTATTTCCATTAGTTGGGGAGACTAGGACTAGGAGATATAGTCTAAATATTAGAGCCAGCCCTTTCAGGGGTACAATTAGGAAACACTTCTAGACACAAAGGTAGAAGTTTGGAACCCTCTTCCACAAATGGCAATTGATGTCAAATCAATTGTTAATTTTGAATCTGAGATTGATAGATTTTTGTTAACCAAAGATATTAAGGCATATGTGGCAAAGGCGGCTATATGGAATTAGATAACAAATCAGCCATGATCTCATCGAATGGCAGAACAAGCTAGAGGGGCTAAGTGGCCTCATCTTGTTCCTGTGTTACTAAGTTGCCAGTGGTTCTCACATCCTATGAACGAATTAAAGAGAGAACTAAATCAAATCTCAACAAGATCGAACACAACTTATCCACTGATAGTTTATTACCCTTTCACTCAAGGGAGGAGGGGAAGGATTGTCCAGTTGTCATGATTCCATAAACTGGTTTGTGATAATTTACTCTTCTCCATAATTCTAGAGAAATCATGGACCAGTTTTTCTTGAGCACAAAGACATACCTACCAGGGGAGTTCTTGCTGAAGGCCTTTTCTTTGACATTTTCATTCTCTAGAGAAGTGAAGGCAGAGGGGTAGCTTGATAGCTTGTTTGTTCTTTCATTATCACTATAGCCTTAGTGGGGCCATTGACATCGTCTTATTACTTTGCCTTTCTTCGAGCCTCCCTCAGTTCACATCCCAATGTTAGCCACCCATCCCATTTTTCCTCTTCCTCTTCTGTTTTTACTCTCAATTTCTCCTTCAGTTGTTGCCAGGACAAGGCTGTCAGTACTTTGTTTCCAATGTCCGTACTTGGCTACCTTTATCTCTCTAACTGTACTTAGCAACCCTTTTGATTCTTGAACTTCTACTCTTGATCTAACCCACTCATTTGTCTTTCTGTCCGTCCAGCTGATTCTGATAGACCTCTTTAGAATTATGAAGTGATTCTATTGGGAAGACAGAGAGATGTTTCTGTGGGTGGGAGACCAAAACTTGGGGCCATAAATATAAGATAATCACTAACAAATCCAATCGTAAATTTAGGAAAAACTTTTTTACTTAGAAAGTGGTGAAAATGTGGAGGTTGCTATAAGCGTGTGGGGGAAAGGAATAGAAGGACTGGCTGTTGGAGTGGGAGGAGACTTGTGTGGAACACACACACCAGAATGGACCTGTTGAGTCGAATGACCCGTTTTTGTGCTGTATAGTTATAACATATATAACAACCAGAACCGTTCTCTGCTGGGTGAGTTCTGTCTCTCTCACACTCAATTTGCCTTGCACCAAGCAGTGTGGGATCCCAGAATAATTCCTGTTTTTGTTCTAAAGTAAGCTTTTTGGAAAATCTCCTTAATTCTCAGTCATAAGCTTCAGTTGCCATTTGGACAAACCAACCTTTAATTTGAAACTGGATCACTTGTGAAAGATCCACTTGAGATTAATTTGATAAATTACCAGTTGAAGCGACGGTTTATATTTGTGATATCAAAGGAGATAAGTCTGAGGCTAACATACTTTGTGGTAAACTTGAGCTCATCCAAATCTCACAGTGGGGATCTCGGACATAATTCCTGATATACACATGCACGCACATGGGCCTCAAAACTCAATTAGACCACTGGACAACTTCAAAATATCCTGTTCATGAATAACATTTTAACTTAAACTTTCAACGACAGTCATTCAAAAGGTAGTCAGACAAGATGCACCCTAAGAGACCATTGTAACTATAAATGAATGCTCTGAGTGAGCTTAGTGAGCACATTACCATGGGAATAGTGCTGTGGTATAATTGTTTCATCTTTGTTTCAAATACAATATGGTAGATAATGCCATTTGAGCCTTAATACTACGAATGACGCTTTGACACTTCCTATTTAATTGGGAAAACAACTCAATTAGATAACTTCTAAAAGAGCGAGTTAAAACGGATCCCTGGTCTTAATCTTAATAGAAGGTAATTAGTAAAAGAGCCAGAAATGAAATGAGGAGAACATTTTTTTACATTGTGAGTTATTGTGATCTGGAACGCAATGCCTGAAAGGGTGGTCGAAGCAGATTCAATAGCAACTTTGCAAAAATGAATTGGATAAATAATTGAAGGAGAGAAAATCTACAGGGCTATGGGGAAAGCGCAGGGAGACTGGGACTAATTGGATAGCTCTTTCAAAGAGCCAGCACAGACACAATGGGCTGAATGGCCTCTTTCTATGCTGTAAGATTCTAATGTTTGGAGAAAGAATAATGAAGAGCTGGGAGTGATTCTGAAGCGGGGATCTCAAGATGTTCCTCAGAGGAAAAAAATAAACCCCCAGCATATTTTATCCATCATTAAACTCCCAGGAAGAGAGAACAGGCTTGAAATCACTCCAGGATATCTATTATCATCGGCAGGAATCAGCTGAAGTACCGATGCACTTCACATAGTTGAAGCAGTGATGAATTATGCACACTGAAGGTTTATGATCATGATGCGCTCAATGCAAGTTTATAGAGAGGCTGACAGCTGATTTATGATAATAACAAAAATAGATTTAAATCATTCATGCCCTTGGCTTGCTCGAAACATGTCCATATGAACAGACAATCCTGTGAGACATGTTCACCAGCCCTGAATTCCCAATGCACTCCACACTTAGGGAGTGAATTGGAAAATCAGTTCCAGAATATGATTTGAATTTGGATAGTCATGTTAATGACTGAGAGTTATTAACGCATCCAGACATTTTCAGAAAACATAGCTTCCGCTATTTTTTTTACAATCGTAATTTATCAATTTTTTTAAAAAAAATAAGTTAAGCTTGTACAAAACGTTAGCTAATGTAAGAAAGGAAGAAGTACAATTCTATAGCGCCTTTCACAACCCCAGGGTGACCCAAAGTGCTTTGCAGCCACTGCAGCACTGTACAAGTATCGTCACTGTTGTAATGCGGGATATGTGGCAGCCAGTTTTGTACACAGCAAGCTCCCACAAATAGCAATGAAAAGATGAGCAGATAACCTGTTTTCAAAGATCTTGGTTGAAGGATAAATATTGGCCAGGGCACCAGGGAGAACCCCCCACCCCCGCTCTTCTTCGAAATAGTGCCATGGGATCTTTTTACATCCATCTGAGGGACAGAAAGGGCCTCACTTTAATATCTCATCCAAAAGAAGGCTGAGGTTTGTGTTTTGTTACATTTTCGGCAGCCCCATTATAGGAAGGACATAAAAGCCGTGTAAAGTTCGAGTTTAAGTTCAGTGGGGTGTTACGAAGGGTACAGTTATACAACAACACTAAGTTGCATTTATATAGCGCTTTTAACATCATAAACATCCCAAGGCCCTTGACAGGCACGTTATCAAGCAGAATTACACGGAGAACCTTGATCAATGCAGGACCTTTTCACCAGAGCTGAGAAGGTTTGGTGTTGCCTGATAATTCCTGCAAGCTTTTTTTATTCGTTCTTGAGATGTGGGCTTCGCTGGCTGGGCCAGCATTTATTGCCCATCCCTAATTGCCCTTGAGAAGATGGTGGTGAGCTGCCTTCTTGAACCGCTGCAGTCCATGTGGTGTAGGTACATCCACAGTGCTATTAGGAAGGGAGTTCCAGGATTTTTACCCAGCGAGTGAAGGAACGATTATGTATTTCCAAGTGAGGATGGTGATTCACTTGGAGGGGATCTTCCAGGGGGTGGTATTCCCATCTATCTGCTGCCCTTGTCCTTCTAGATGGCAGTGGTCATGGGTTTGGAAGGTGCTGTCTAAGGAGCCTTGGTGAATTCCTGCAGTGCATCTTGTAGATGGTACACCCTGCTGTTACTATGCATCGGTGGTGGAGGGAGTAAATGTTTGTGGATGTGGTGCCAATCAATTGGGCTGCTTTGCCCAGGATGGTGTCAAGCTTCTTGAGTGCTGTGGGAGCTGCACTCATCCAGGTAAGTGAGGAGTATTCCATCACACTCCTAACTTGTACCTTGTAAATGGTGGTCAGGCTTTTGGGGAGTCAGGAGGTAAGTTACTCGAAACACGACTCCTAGCCTCTGACCTGCTCTTGTAGACACGGTATTTAGTCCAGTTCTGGTCAATGGTAACCCCCAGGATGTTTATAGTGGGGGATTCAGTGATGGTAATGCTATTGAATGCCAAGGGGAGATGAAGATTAGAATTGGATAAATAGAGATCAATCATTTCTACAGCTTCACATAGAGGGCACCAATTAAACACAGACATTAAAAAGAGGCTATTTGAAAAAAAGAATCCTTTTCAACTCAGATGGTTGGAATGAGAAATTGCATGGCATCACTTTTCTTTGAAGCAGAGGCTGTAAATTCTTTTAAATGAGAATTTTTTTAAAAAGAGGAATATTAACATTGCTGTTATAGAATCATAGAATAGCACAACAGAAGGAGGCCAGTCACCCCATCAATTCTGGATGAGCTTTTTTCAAAGAGTAACCGGTCCCATCCCCCAGCTCTTTCCCGCATCCCTGCATTTCTTTTCTCTTTCGATTAATTATCCAACTCCCTTACTGTTGAATCTATGTCCACCACCCTATCAGGCAGTGATTTGCAAATCCTAACCACTCATAGAGTAAAAAAGGTTCTCTGCCGCCTCTGATTCTTTTGCCAATCGCCTGGCTGTCACTCTTTTGGCCATTGGAATCAGTTTCCCTTTATTTACTCTATCCAAACACTTCATGATTTTGGCAGCCAACAGCTCAGTCACACATTGAATTGCACCTAGGGCAAAACTTTTAGCTCGGCGGGCAGGGGCGCCCTGACCCGCTCAAGCGTAAAATGACGCACGTTGACATCGGGCGAGCATCCTGAGGTCAACGCACAGTTGCACGATATTCCAGGTGGCGGAGTTGGCAGCACGCTTGCTGACAATTAAAAGGCCTGTTAAGGCCATTAACAAGATCATTAAAAGAAATTTTTCGCTGCCCATCCAACCTTACGGTTGGCGGGGCAGGTAAAAAGGCCAAGCGGCCTTTGCACTTTTTAGGAAACCTCATCCACGGCGGTATAAGATTTCCCAAAGCAAATACAAATAAAATAAAAGTTTTAAAATTCAATTAATAACATGTCCCTGCTCATGTGACAGAGCCACATAAAGGGAGGTGTTTTATTATATTTTTCAATTCTTTATTTTTTTTTCACAGCTCTTCATCTCCCTGAGGCAGCTCTGTGCCTCTGGGAGATTCTGAAGCACGCATGCACGAAGTTCCCGCTCATCCCCGGTTGCACTCCACCCCTCCTGCCCGCCCAGGCAGCGCTGGGCGGGTCTTAATTGGCCCGCCCAGCGTGACATCGCCTTCCGGCCTCGATCACGGGCGACAGTCGGCTTCCCGGCTGCCTCCCCACCGAGCCCGCCCGAAAAGGGCTAAAATCTGCCCCCAATGTTCTTTTGAGCTCACTTCTCAGAGTTAATGCCATAAATGTTTCAGGAATTCTGTGATAATTTATTAACAAGCTGTCAGAATATCGCAGGGGGAAATGGAGAGAAAAAGATTACTGTAGGTGCTTTGAAATTGGAATTAGGAGCAGTGGGTGTTGGAAGTATTTAATAGGGCATGACAGCACCTGGGCAGGGTAAGGATAGATAATTTTAGTTATTAGACAAGGTTAACATCTCAGAAACATACAGATGTTAAACCTATCTCCTTGCTGTATTCCCAGCAAGTTTTCTTTCATACAGGCACACTGCTTCCAGCTTCTTAAACTTACACTGGCTTCAGAAAGGCAGGGACAAAATAAAAACCTTTCTCTTTCCAAGACATTCTATGAAACGGCAGCATTAAATCAACCAATGAAATATTCAATAAAATACGTAATTAAATGTCAACTGTTTTTACAGCATTTGTAGCTCCAGCAAGCTGCTCAATGCAAAATTATTCTCCTCAAGGATTTTAGGCATTAATATTTTATATGTAAATAAATAAAATTATTCTAGAAATAGATCAGACAAAAATTAAAACAATGTTTATTAATAATTCCTTAGGATTGGGACTGTTAATGTTTAATTAATTTAGTGCCCGTTATTAGTAATGCATTTAGAAACGACTAATATATTCTTTAGCTTAATCTCAAATATGTTTATTAAAGAGCTCAGCTACTTGAGCCCTAATCTCTGGAATACCCTCCCTAAACCTCATTATCTCTCTCTCTCTCCTTTTTCTGGGAGCTCCTTAAAGACCTTTGACTAAATTTTCCATCCCGATTGATTCCCTTGTGTAGCCCGCTATTAGATTTTGTCTGATAATGCTCCTGTATAGCACCTTGGGATGGTTTAAAATGTTAAAGGCACTATATAAATACAAGTTGTTGTTGTCAGAACATACATTGGAATGCCTGGTTCCAATTGCAGTCAATTTACACCCCACTCCATGGAATTCTGGTTCACCAAGCATTTGACATGTACCACATCATGCTTTATAATGATGGGGAGGTGGTGGTATAGTGGTGCTGTTACTGAGTTAGTAATCTGGAGACTGAGACTGAGGCTGATGCTATGGGACCATGGGATCAAATCCCATCAAGGCAGCTTGATAATTTAAATAAATCTGGAATTAAAATGTACTCTGAGCACTGCAAATCAATTGTTGTTAAAAACCCATCTGGTTCATTTAATGTCCTTTAGGGAAGGAAATCTGCTGTCATGGCCCAGTCTGGCCTACATGTGACTCCAGACGCACAACAATGTGGTTGACTCTTAACTGCTGCCAGGGTTCAGTTAGGGATGGAAACAAATGCTGGCCTTCATGAAAGAGTAGAAAATATTTGGCTGATTCTATTAATAAATATTTCATGGAGTGATTCTTCACAAGTGTCAAGAAGTGGTTCCAGGAGAGGTGTTTTATACTTGGTACATGTAGCTGCAAGCCAAACAAGGGAAAATGAAAGTGGTCTGTTCATTGTTTGCTAATAAATTATTAAGATGTTCCCTTTCCTTGGAGATGCAACCGATCAACCTGCTTTAATTGGCAGAAAAGCAAAATACTGTAGATGCTGCAAATCTGAAATGAAAGCAGGAAATTCTGGAACCCCTCAACAGGTCAGGCAACATCTGTGGAGAGAGAATCAAAGTTAATGTTTAGGTTGGTGGACTTTCAGTGGAACTGGAAAAGGTTAGAGTTGTGACAAGTTTTAAGAAAGCACAGAAACAGGGAATGAGGGAGAAGGGTGGAAGGTTGGAGAGATCAAATGACAAAGGGGGATGGAAATGGGGCAAGTAAATAAACAAAAAGATGGGTCTTGAGGAGGTGTAAATGGCCTTTGTCACACACCCATATTTAACGCCTCAAATCAGTTTGAGCAGTCACTTGATGAACAGTCTTTGCCTGAAGAACTGCTAAATGTTTATCCACACATAAAGGTCTTTTCACCAAACAACAGTGGTACCCCCTGCCTTTGTCAACGGGTTTAATGACAACATTAGGGTTGGACTTGAAGTTGTGAAAGGCACTATAGAAATGTAAGTTTTCTTTTCTTAGAATGGTACATTTAAGGTCACACTGTATGAACTTGGAATCTGGGGTCTCTCTGATTACTATTGACAATGTATGTACCAATGCCCTTTAGAGTTGCCCCAGCCATTCATTTTTAATCTACTTTATATTGATAACAGAAGTAAAAGCTTTTAGCATTGCATTTATACTGAGAATTGGTGGCATAAAATTTTACAGCACAGAAACAGGCCATTTGGCCCAACTGGTCTATTCTAGTGTTTATGCCCCACACAAGCCTCCTCCCACCCCTCTTCATCTCACCCTATTAGCATTTCTTTCTATTCCTTTCTCCCTCATGTGTTTGTCCAGCTTCCTATTTGTTACAATCCCCATAGAGACTGATAACTTTAAAAAATAAATTCAAATTTCCAGTTAATAGCTGAAAGAATAACACATCAAGATTTCACATTTTAAGACATTTACTATAACAAATGATTAAAAACACTCTTGACTAAACAGTATCTTTGTAGGCAACTTATATTTTAAACCACAGAACAGAATACTCATCTTCTTATTCTTAGCCCAACCAAAAAAAAAACACACTTCACAGGTACACTTTACACTGT
The DNA here is from genome assembly GCF_964194155.1 of Cetorhinus maximus. Taxonomy (NCBI): domain Eukaryota; kingdom Metazoa; phylum Chordata; class Chondrichthyes; order Lamniformes; family Cetorhinidae; genus Cetorhinus; species Cetorhinus maximus. The sequence continues at coordinate 178,951,622 of NC_135880.1, forward strand.
CCTTTACATACACATTCAATTTTCCCAGAATCACCCCAAAGTGATTCTTAGCTTCAAAGGGTTTATTCCTATTATTTTCTTTTCTCAGCCTGGTAACTTGCACTTTTAAAACTGTCTTTCACAGTGAGGTGTTCTTTTCCCAGAGACTCACTCTCTAGCCCAAGTTATGTGGCTCCTCCAACCAGTCCCACTAATTTGGTCTTTCCAATCCAAACAGGAGCTCCCAGCTGCATTCCTGCATGGTGAACCACAGGGACTTTTCTGACCTCTAGCTTCTCCCAGTCCAGGCAGACTCCAAACATTGTGATATTCAGTGATATTCTAGGAAAGCCTGTAACCTGATCTTTACAATGACTCCCTTTGTATCCTTCCTCGTGGCAATGTGAATCATACGGGACTTGTATCTAGTTAGAAATACTAATTATCTATCCTTGAGAGCTCAACTCTCTTTCATCTTGGAATTAAATGGACAGTTTCAAACACAACTGTTTACAACCCAACATTCTCAAGCGTTTCTGGGACTTTGGAGACTGAGACTCACAGCCTCCACAGTTAACACACAGGCTGCTGCCATTGTCTCTGAGCATAAATAACTTGCACCTTCTTCCCAGTAAAACAATCTGGGCCCCCTTTAATCTCTGACAATCAAACCCACCCAGGATTACTGTAGGCAGGCTTTATAATAGGTCACATGACCCCCTCCATTTTATCTTATATTAAAGGCACAGTCCCAAAACATAACAATCTTAGAAACCTCCTAACTGTAACACTATGAATGCATCCATGCTATTCATGTCAACTGTTTCATGTAGTGATGAATTCCACATTCTCAGCACTCTCTGGTTAAAGAGCTTTCTCCTGAATTCCCTATTAGATTTATTAGTGACTCCCTTATATTGATGGGCCCTAGTTATGGACTCCACCCCACAAGTGAAAACACATCTTCTCTATGTCTACCCTATCAAACCTATTCAGAATTTTAAAGACATTTATCAGGCCACCCATCAGCCTCCTATTTGCTAGAGAAAAGAGCCTCAGCCTGTCCTGCCCATCCTGATAGACATAACCTCTCTGTACTGGTAGCATTCTAGTAAATCATAGGGACAACTCCTCCTGTGCCCCCCACCTTCTATTATCATCACATCCTCAATCAACACAGTGACGTGTTAAAGTTACTTGAAAGTACCGAGTGTCATTAATTAGCACTAATAATGAAAGTAGAGATCTTGCTGGCATTTGCATCTCAAGTTATTAATACAGTTGGCATTTCCCAAGTCACCCTTCAAAGCACTATGATTCATCTTGTCCTTTGTATCAAATGCCAGGGGTTCAAACTCTTGAAGTATTCCTCCTGAATACAGTGAAAGTAAATCATATGACGAGTCTGTTTAACTAAACGGATATGTTCACATCGTGGATTTTCATCGTGACAAATTTGTTGGCTGGTGAGGCAAAGATTTGTCTTTTGCACAAAGAGGATTTTGGGCCTCCAGCTCCTAAAAATAAAAAGGATGGAGTCTAAGAAGGAAGGAGGTCACACTCTGCATTGAGTCTAAAGGGTAGGTAGTAAAAATATCTTCAATCTCACTAGAGAAATGGTTATCAACTGGTCGAAGTGTTTAGGAAAGTCAAGCCTTATTTTTCAGAACCTCCAATAGGCATTAATGAAAACTTAAGATAAAGGCACTACTTGGGAATAATTCCATGGATTGATACAGCACTGACAGAGGCGATTCGGCCTATCGTGCCTATGCCAGCTCTTTCAAAGAGCTGTCTAATACGTCCCATTCTCCCCTTGCTCTTTTCCCATTGCCCTGCAATTTTTTTTCCATTTCAAATATTTGTCCAATTCCTCTTTATTCCTGAAGGCACCATTAAACCTGCTTCTTGGTAATGCATTCCACATTAACGGGAACGTCGATCTGAGGAACAGGAGGTCTCCCAGTGTTCTGGCTGGCATTTCGTCTCCCGACACAACCACCCACCCACCCCGCCCCCCTCCGCCCGGGTCCCCTGCCCCACCCCCACCACCCCAAATCAACGCTGACAAAACAAGTTTGAATTGTGGCTTCAGTTCATTGCGTGTGTGGGAATGGTCGCTGCTGCTGCCTACATAACTTCAAAGCCTTTGGTTGCAAAAGGTGCGATAAATGCGCTATACAAATGCAAGTCTTGTTCATTCATCTTGCCCTTGTACAATCGCACAAGACGGGACATCTTCCTAATTGGTTTATTCTTCGTGCGCAGCCCAGGAAGTGGGCGCTGGTTGGCTATTCAGCTGCGCAGGCTTCACTGCCAGGCCTGACCGTGTCGTTGCATTCACCCATATTGCAATTTCCAATCAGGAACGAGGAAGCTTGGCTTATTTTTCCCCTCACTGGCAAAGAGGCGATGAGGCTGAATATAGTGCCTCTTCCACTGAGATCAGCTGGCTTACCATGGGCCAGGAATGGAACCTGGGATCTTTCTGAGCAGTCTAGCTCACCTCCACACTTGGGCAGTGTACTCATCAGCACGGCCAATAAAGTTGTCCCAGCTGTGCCTTTTTAGATTGGCTGTGAAAAGGAGAGCTTTCGGCATAGCATTTGTACTGAAAAGCTAAGAACCTTACAACCCAGAAACACGCCATTCAGCCCAACTGGTCTGTGCCAGCCATCATGTTCCACACATGAAAGATTTGCATTTCTATAGCAACTTTCATAGTGTCTCAAAGTGCTTTACAGCCAATGAAATACTTTATGAAATGTGGTTAGTGTTATAGTGTAGGAAAGACAGCACAGCAACCTCCCACAAGCTGCAATGTGATATTGACCAGATAATGTGGGCCGGATTCTCATTTCCCTATGGAGGTTCGAATCTGCTTGCGGAACCCTGAACTTAGTTCTTTTTTTTTTGCTGGGAGACAGTTTTCCCCTGTCTTCACACAGGCCTACACCATCTCCCTGTGGCCGTTTGGCAGGTTGGGAAGGCCTTAGCTGCAAAACGCACACACGCCTCTTCTGAGGTCGGGGTGGCCATTGTGAGGAGAATTGTATTTCCTCCCTTACGCTATTTTCATGTGCTGGTGTTGGGTTTTGTGAGCCCTAAAAAAACACACCCCCCTTGAGAGCTTATGACCACTGGAGGAAGCCCGCTGAGGAGCCGGGAATTTTCCAAAAGATAAGTGACACTTTCAAATGTGACTATTTGATCATATATTGTAATGTAGATGTATTATAATGCAATGATATTATAGGGATTGATCTTTACGTTGACCAACATTGAGTAATTGTTGTCATGTATTACAGTACTTTTCCAATTGTCAAAAGTACCTTAATGCACAGTCTCTGCTGTCGTATTTTGTACTGTGGTTTAAATCAATTAAAATCTCTGGCTGTTAAAAAAACACCCTGCTTTTGAAAGTTGGAAAAAGCCTGCACCAGCTCCTCTCCATTGATTGGCAGGCATTGATTTGAAATGGAAATGGGGCACCATCTGATCTGTCAGGTTCCAGCAATGTAGCTGGAAGATTTTGTTGTGACAGCTGTATCCATTATGAATGCTGGGCTGGATAATGGCTTCAGCTCAACAGGTGGCCTATTGATCCAAGAACAATTGATAATTTCAAGAGGCTGTAATTACAGAATATGCCTTTGGCATGGTTACTTTTAATTGGCGTCTAACCTATTAGACACTTTTAAAAATTACAATTTTTTTGCAATAGAATTTTTTTTCAGTGTCAGTGATTGTATGTTTGAATTCAGGGCTTTAATGGGTTTAATATTTTCTAATGATTTTAAAATAATTCCCACTGTTGTTGCCTGAGGGCTGTACATCCTACATATTGGGTGAGTGGTTATGGAGGATACATAGGGACATGGAGGTGGCATGGGCAATCTGAGGGGGGCATGGGGGGTGAGTGTTGAGGTTTAGGTAGCCTTTAAGCAGTGATGGGAGTTGGGTTGCTGCATTGGAGAACCAAGGTGAGCCTTCAAGCCAGCCTGCGTATCTACCCACACTCCTCACTCACCACATCACGGCTTGCAAAATGCACAGTAAACTCGAGCCCTGTGTGAAAAGTCAAAAATCTTGAGCAAAATCACACTTGGGTCAAGTGTGCAATTCGGAAGGCACGTAAGTGCACAGGCCAAGTCTTCCCAAGCCCACACCAAAATCCAGGCCTCTGTCTTTTTTTGCTATGTTGATAGGGGGAGAGATATTGGCCAGGGCTGCTCCTGTTTGAAACAGTGCCACAGAATCTTTTAAAGCCCACTCAGCGGACAGATGGACCTTGTCTAATTGTCTTCTCCGGAAGATGGATCTTCTCACAGCATGGCATTTCCTCAGTACTACACCGAGAGGGTCAGCTTAGATTTTGCATTGAAATCACTAGGGTTGAGTTTGAACCCACAACCGTCTGGCTCAGAGTTAAGAGTGCTACCCACTGAGCCACTGCAGAGCGATGAACTGCAGGGTTCAAGTTCTTCCTGGCATTCTGGTGAATATTTCTTCCCTCAACCAACATCACTAAAAATAGATTGCCTGCTCATTACCACGTTGCTTTCTATGGGAGCTCACTGTGCAGAAACTGGCTGCTGAGTTTCGTACACTACAACATTTCATAAAGTACATCATTGGCTTTCCTATATCCTAAATGACATTATATAAGTGCAAGTAATTTTTCTCTCTTTTTCTTATTTTCTCTTTCTTATTTTTTTGCCTCTTTTCCTCTTTCTTCCTTTTGAATAAGTAATTATTCTCCCCCCGCCCGGCCACCCCACCCCACCCCACCACCACCACAGAGATGCTGATATCTGGAATAAGAACACAAGAACATAAGAAATAGGGGCAGGAGTAGACAATATGGCTTGTCAAGCCTTCTCTGTCATTCAATACGATCACGGCTGATCTTGGATTTTAACTTTACTTTCCTGCCTGTCCCCCATATCCCTTGATTCCCTGAGCGACCAAAAATCTATCCATCCCTGCCTTAAATGTATTCAATATGGAGCATCCACAACCCTCTAGGGTAGAGAATTCCAAAGATTCACAACCCTTTGAGTGAAGTAATTTCTTCTCATCTCAGTCCCAAATGATCGGCCCCTTATCCTGAGATTGTGCTCCCATGTTTTAGATTCCCCGACCAGGGGAAACAACCTCCCAGTGTCTGCCGTTAAACCCCTTCAGGATCTTGCATGTTTCAGTGAGATCGCCTCTCATTCTTCTAAATGCCAGAGAATATAGAGCCAATTCACTCAGCCTCTCATCCTGAAGCAATTAATGTTGTTGACCAACTTCTTCAAGGACAAAGAACAAAGAACAAAGAAAAGTACAGCACAGGAACAGGCCCTTCGGCCCTCCAAGCCTGTGTCGATCATATTGCCTGTCAAACTAAAACATTTTGCACTTCCGGGGTCCGTATCCCTCTATTCCCATCCTATTCATGTATTTGTCAAGCTGCCTCTTAAACACCAATATCGTACCTGCTCCCACCACCTCCTCTGGCAGCGAATTTCAGATACTCACTACCCTCTGCGTAAAAAACTTGCCCTGCACATCTCCTCTAAAGTTTTCTCCTCTCACCTTAAATCTATGTCCCCTAGTAATTGACTCTTCCACCCTGGAAAAAAGCTTCTATCTACTCTGTCCGTGCCACTCATAATTTTGTAAACTTCTATCAGTCGCCCCTCAATCTCCGTTGCTCAAGTGGGAACAATCCGAGTTTCTCCAACCTCTCCTCATAGCTAATAACCTCCAGACCAGGCAGCGTCCTGGTAAATCTCCTCTGCACCCTCTCCAACGCCTCCATATCCTTCTGGTAATGTGGCGACCAGAATTGCACACAATATTCCAAGTGTGGCCTAACCAAGGTTCTATACAGCTGCACATGCCTTCCCAGCTTTTATACTCAATACTCCTGCCGATGAAGGCAAGCATGCCATATGCCTTCCTGACTACCTTATCCACCTGTATTGCCACTTTCAGTGAACTGTGGACCAGATCCCTCTGCCCGTCGATGCACTTAAGGGTTCTGCCATTTATTGTATAATTCCTACCTGTAATAGACCTTCCAAAATGCATTACCTCGCATTTGTCCAGATTAAACTCCATCTGCCATTTCTCCGCCCAAGTCTCCAACCGATCTATATCCCGTTGTATCCTTTGACAATCCTCTTCACTATCTGCAACTCCTCCAACCTTCGTGTCGTCTGCAAACATACTAATTAGCTCAGATACATTTTCCTCCAAATCATTTACGTAAGAGTTGGCTTAGTATCTGCAAGTGATGGGAATATAAGTGTAGGTGTATACCCAATGCAGCATGGATGATGATGGTTGCAGAGATAAACAGGGAGCAAAGTACTGATCTGTAGACGCGGCAGATCATTGGTGTCAATGTGTAAACTAGGGTTGCCAACTCTCCAGGATTGCCCTGGAGTCTCCAGGAATTGAAGATTAATCTCATGGACGAGGGGGCCAAAAACCCAAGAGACAAATCATAGAAAAATCATTTTTAAAAAACATCTTCCAATGCCTTTGTTTATTAGGCAGAAAGATGTTGGAGATGGGGAAAACAGGCTGCTTAACAGTCACGAATCAACCAATCAGATAACAAGAGCCTGTTCATTTTCCCATTGGCTACGGGACAATGGGATACTACAACAATCAACGCATTGGCCAACCATTGGCGGGAGTGCAGGAGGTCATGTGATGAAACATCCACAAATCCGCCCAACCTGAGTTGGCAGCCCTGATGTAAATGGATAGATGATCCAGCCTTTCAGTTGTCAATCATGTTGCGCATATACGTGTTCTGTGAAAGGGATCGAATCAGATTATTACTGATGCTCTTGGTTCATGCCTGGTTTTGTGAGTTCATCAATACCTTCCCATTGAAAACCCTGAGTTTGACCAGCAAAGTTTAGTGTAGATAATTTAGCTTTACTCTTCTATCATTTTTTTCAGATTACTGTCTTCAGAATGGGATCAGAGGGACATCAGGATATTGACCTAGCCATTCTAACAGCACTCCTGAAAGGTAAGGCAGTTTCCTCCACTAGTCTGAATAGGTTTGCTGCTGATGTGCTTCTGCTTCCTGATCTCTGTGACCACCTCTGGCCCTACAACCCATCGAGACCTCTGCACTTCCTCCGAGTCAGGCCCCTTGCGCACCCCCAATTTCCATCACTCCCTCGCTGGCGGCCATGCCTACAGGTGCCTGGGCCATAAACTCTGGAATTTTCTACCTAAACTTTTTTGCCTCTTCACCTACCTCCTTAAAACCTACCTCTTTTACCAACCCTTTGGTCACCTGTTGTAGTACCTCCTTATGTGGTTTGATGTCATATTTTGTTTGATACTCACTCCTGCGAAGCACCTAGGGACGTTAAAAGTGCTATATAAATGTAAGTTGTTGTTATCACTGTGTGGTTCCCTGATGTTTACCTCTCTATGCCGCAGAGGGGGAGAGAACAGTTAAAGGGAACAAATTAATCTATTGATACTTTCCACAAGTCGCTTCTTTCATCCTATAGCCCTTCAGTTATGTTTACAGCTGTTGTAAATGCGTTGGAAGAAGTTCAGAGACGGTTTACCAGACTAATGCCTGGAATGGGGGCATTGTCTTATGGGGAAAGGGTGGACAGATTAGGCTTATATCTGCTGGAGTTTAGAAGAGTAAAAGGCGACTTGATTTAAACATATAAAGATCCTGAGAGGTCTTGATAGGGTGGATGTGGAGAGGATGTTTCGTCTTGTGGAAGAATCTAGAACTAGGGGTTACTGTTTCAAAATAAGGGGTCACCCATTTAAAACAGAGATGAGGTGAAATTTTTCTCTCAGAGCGTCGTGGGTCTTTGGAACTCTCTCCCTGAAAAGGTGGTGGAAGCAAAGTCTTTGAATATTTTTAAGGCAGAGGGGGCGAATAATTCTTGGCAAGCCAGGGGGTGATAAGTTATCGGCGGTAGGTGGGATGCAGATTTCAGGTTACTATCAGATCAACCATGATCTTATTAATGGCAGAGCAGGCTTGAGGGGCCGAATGGCCTACTCCTTGTTCGTATGTTCATTATTCTATTGCCATCAAAAAGATTGTTCTTGCTAAAAATACAATCAATTCGGTGCAGTAAATGAATCTTTCACCACCATAGACTTCCCTATTATCTGTAAAATGTTAGCAAATCAGACATTTAATCAGACATAGTAAGCCTTTTACCTGATCACCATATACTGTATATTGTATAATATTCATCAGAAGGATTTCTGTGAGACGATGTGGTATTAGATTAGCTGAGATGTTCCACTGTTCCCTCAGGCACATCCAAAAATTATTTGTAGATGGTCAGCTGGATGAGATTGAAATCACGTTGTGCTATTTAAGCATTAAACACCATCAATAAAGTTACGCACATCCCATACGAGAGTGTAAAGGTGTTCACTACTGTTATACCCAATACAGACATGAAGATATTATAAAATTTAAAGCTCAATTTTTAAAAGTGGACACCAGAAACTGTTTAAGATGGCTGAAGGGTATCATATGACTTGGCAGTATTCAGCTCCTGACAGTCCTGAAACTCAAACAAATACCTAATTAAAATATGGACAATCGCAGCCACTTGTGAGATTCACTGATCCCTTTGTTAAGGATGGACCATCAACCGAAATGATTGTAACATATCAGCCAACTTATCTTTCTGCTTGGACAATAGAGACGTTGAAACGCAATAGAAATGGTTCCCATCGATCTTTCATTGTATTGTGTTGGCACCTCATCACAAACACAAAGACCTGGGCTGTCTGAAACTCGGACTTGACTGTCTGAGTGTGAAAAGCTACAATGCAGAATGTTTACTAGTCTAAAACACCACTCCATTTGGAAAAGGGCTTTGGGCTAGAAACAGGCCACAGGGATAAGGCAGCCATGTCTGTTCCCTGCTTCTAAAAATAACAGCAGAAGCTGTTCTGAAACATCTCATGGGGAGATGGGAACATAGCGGTAATGCCACTGGACCAGTAATCTAGAGGCCAGACTAATGCTCCGGGGGCAAGAGGGGGTCGGAGGACATGGGTTCAAATCCCACCATGGCAGCTGGTGGAATTTAAATTCAATTAATAAATCTGGAATATAATGTTAACCATGACAGCCATCATCAATTGTTGTAAAAACCCATCTGGTTCACTAATGCCCCTTTAGGGAAGGAAATCTGCTGTCTTTACCTAGTTTGGCCTACATGTGACGATTCTTAAGTGCCCTCTGAAATGGCCTAGCAGGACACTCAGTTCACAGGCAATTAGGGATGGGCAACAAATGCTGACCTTGCCAGCGATGCACTCATCTCGAGAAAGAATTTTTAAAATCAGGAGTGTCATCAACTAGCTGCAAGACGACTTTGCAGCCAAGGTAATATACAGCTATACCTTGAAAGTGGGAGAAGGACACTCTCCCTAACCTGTTCCAACTCCAAGTTCACCTGAGAGCTGACCTCCTGACAATTCAACTACAAAAAGTCTCACAGCTTACTGAGAATCCTGGGTTTTTACAAAATCCCCACTCCAGCCAAAGCATCAATTCATCTAAGAAACTGCAGGCTATGAAAGAGACTGAAATAATTCCAGATTGTAACCATATCATTCGCTTTTTGGATGTGCCTGAGGGAACTTTGAAACATCTCAGCTAATCTAATACCACATCGTCTCACAGAAATCCTTCTGATGAATATTATACAATGTACAGTATACGGTGACCAGGTAAAAGGCTTACTGAATCTGGTAGGGAGTTCCACATCGTTTTCTTCATCTGTATTTAGTCTTTGTGTGTGAGGGGCGTTGTGTATTATACCTCCAGGACAAGTGTATGATAAATAATCTTTATTTTTAAATCCAAAAAAGCTTGCTGCTGAAGTCATTTAAATTAGGACAAATCATTCATAGAGTAAGATAACACACGAACTTCACACATAAAAACACATTGATTATGGACAATTAATAAAAAAACCTAAATTTTGTCTGTGACAACTTATTATATCACGCAGTTTCAACTTGTCTTAGAGGTTAACTTTAAAACTTGGTGAGATGCAACTTCAGTTTTCACTCCAGCTCTAGCATCAGAGGCTCTAAAGATCAAAGTTCAATCCTAATAATATAATTATTAGGTATGGTAGACATAGAGAAAGTCTTTTTGTTGGAGAGTTAAAAACTAGAGGCCTTCAATATAAGATAGTCACTAATAAATCGAGTAAGGAATTCAGTGGAAACTTCTTTACCCAGAGAAAGTGGTGAGAATGTGGAACTCCCTACCACAGGGAGTGGTTGAGGTGAATAGTATAGATACATAAGGGGAAGCTGGATAAACACATAAGGGAGAAAGAAGCTAGAAGGATCTGCTGATTGGGGGAGATGACGTCGAGGTGGGAGAAAGCTTGTGTTGAGCATAAACACCGGCATGACCTGTTTGGCCTGTTTCTCTGCTTAAATCCTATGTAACTGATGTAAGGCTGCATGAAGGCCCCGGGCCTGAATTTCATGCTTGGCGTGCGCGCCAAGTCAGCAGGCCCAGAGCGGACAAATAATCCGCTCCCGGGTGGGATCGCGATTCCAACGCGATTTCAGGCAAGTCGGCCGATTAAGGTTCCGTCCAGCGTGAAACGTGCCTTCTCAATGGTCGGAAGGTCCGGGTGGGGTGGGAGCCAGTCAGGCGCTGGGTGACCTGGTGGTGGAATACAAGCAGCAGAGGCAGCTCCCTGAAGACTGCCAGGGGACACGTTGTAGCTTTGGGGTTGTTTGAGGATATGCTTTTTATTTGAGCAGTAATGGCACCTGCAGCTGCTGGGCACGCACCAGGCACGAGGGCAAGTCCTGTGGGCACTCGGCTGCCCCCAGTTCTCGGATGAGTGCCTGGGAATCCTCGTGGAGGAGGTCAGTGCCAGGCGAGACACCCTCATCTCCAGGGATGGCAAGGGGAGGCCACCGCGCCTGACCAAGGAAACATGGGCAGAGGTGGCAGCCCAGGTCAGCGGCCATGATGTTGTGCAGTGCACATGGGTGCAGTGCCGCAAAAGGTTTAATGATCTGCTGCGCTCGGCAAGGGTGAGTACCGAGTTGGCATGGATCAGTGTGGAGAACTGTTAAGGGCTGTCAAGCCCCTTGTGGAGTTCAGGGGTGTTAGAGTTTGAGTGCCAACTGTCAAAGACATCGGCGCTAGACAAGGCGGTGAGCTCTGGCTGCTTGGCCTGATGGCTTTGTGGCTTGAGGGCCACGACTCGGATGTGCCTTTCAAGTTGTTCCTCAGGTGGGGTTGGCCAGGCTGCAATGGCGCTGCAGGTAGAGAGTGGACTAATCAATGCTCCTCTGTCCTTTCAGGGGAAGAGAAGCCATAACAACATCGAGAGGTCAAGGACAGGTGGAGGGCCCCCAAATCTGCTCATATTGATGAGGAACGAGACGGGTGCCTTAGAGATGGAGTGCCAATGCCCAGCTTGGTCCACTGGTCATGGAGAGGCAGGGGTCGCTTTCAAAGGTAAGAGTGCAGTGCACAGATGTGAGTGTGTCGGAGTGTGTAAACATTGTTGTGCTGTCTCACCTGTAATGGAAACCTCAAATCTGGAGTCCCCATTGTTCATTGAAAGATGATGGCACCATGTTGCAGATCTCCATTGTCTCACCAGCCAGGCTGGCATGCACAGTGTCAGTGTGATGACTAATACTAATGACATGTCGTTTTCTCCCTAGAGACACCATCCAGCCAATGAGTGCAGCACCCCGAGGAGCTACCCTTGATGCTGGAGGACCAGTGCCTGTCAGATGCACCTGCATCACACCCCCTCTCTGCACCAGGCACCAGTGTAGATACAAGCACCTCAGTGGGCATTAGATCGTCGGCTAGAATGTCGGTGCACAGTGGTGAGGGCACTTCACACTCGCACGAGGAGCAGGTGGAAGCAAATAGTCCCCAGGGAGCTGGCAGTCGGAGGACTTCTGGAGACTAGGACCACGCTGAGTCCGAGGCAGATGACGAGCCTCTGGAGGCATCCATTCGGTGGCAGGTGCTGGATGCCCAGCGGGATGCGCAGGAGGATCTGATGGAGATTCCTGAGGGTATGCGTGCCATGTCTCTGTCAAGGAGGCGTCCATGCAGAGCATGAGTACTGTTTTGACCCTCAGCAGCAAGCGCTCTGCCTCCTCCATTGAGAGGGCGGCGACTCTCATGGAGAGGCAGCTCCAGGAGCAGAATGGGGGTTCCTGGGGTTGCGCTTGGGCCTGTAAGCCCTCACATGGGCACTTGACCTCAGGAGATCACTGCCAGTGTGAGAGGTGGTTGAGGCACCAAGTATCTCTGCTAGGCGCCCGTTTTGCATGTGTGATGAGCGCAAAATCACACAGGCCATGTAAAATCGTGGACAATAGACTTTTTAATGGCCTTAATTGGCCCTTTAATTGTTGGCGGGCGCGCGCAGGGTTGGAGCCTGGCCCGCTGACCTCAATATTGCTCGCGTGCGCAATGACGTCAGGACACACGTCCAATGTCATTCCGCACAATTTCACATGCGGCTGGGTTGGCCGCACGCCTGACCTCAGAACGTAAAATTCATGCTCCGGTTTCCTTGAGCGCAAACAGTCAGGCACTCCAGGCAACCCGAGTATGGCAGCGTGGGGCTCAAACAATCATCCATTCCCCTTATTGGAACACGGGCCCATGCAGCTGGTGTCAGGTTTTTGAGCAGGATCCTAAAACAGGCACTCGGGGCCCTCATGTGTGCATCCAAGGCACCTGACGCATTGTGGAGGGAACCACGGCCCGAAACCATTTCCCCGTGACGCAAATTCTCCACCCAAAACAAAGAAGATGGGCACGAGGCGAAGCAATTTCATCCCAGGCACAAGTCAGTACAGCACTTGTGAAAATACTTGTTTGAACAATTCCCACTGAACACCATTATTTGATTTAAAGCTGCACTGGGCGATTTCGAAAGACATGCTAGTCACGGTGTGTCATCTTGTGTCTTATTTACACTGTAGCAATTGTGTCTTATTTACACTGTAGTAATTGTGTCTTATTTACACTGTAGTAATTGTGTCTTATTTACACTGTAGTAATTGCTGATTTCAGAAAGAAGCACATTCTCTACAGAGCTGTTAACTGACTTGTCAGCTTCGTAAATAAGCCTGTAGGGAATTAAAATGCAAGAAAATCTAAATAATTTTGCAATGGGCTTTCAAGTGTTTACAATGCAAAATTAGGAGCCAACGGGTTACACTGAATAGTTACCCTTTGTCAGTAATGCACATTGAACAAGACTATTGAGCACGTCTCACCTGATTAATGTCCTCCTCTGGTATCATTACACTATAGAATTACACACTCAGAAATAAGCACGAGGGAAATAAACAGGTTAAAACGCTGAGGGGAGAGTCCTTAACTTGGCGGGCGCACGTCCAACCCGACCAAGCGTAAAATGACGCGTGATATTTCGGTGGGTGGGCGCCCGCCGGAGTTGGCAGCATGCCCGCCGACAATTAGAAGGCCTGTTAAGGCCATTAAAAAGGTAACTGAAAGAAATTTTTCACTGTCCGTCCAACCTTATGGTCGGCGGGGCAGGCGAAAAGACCGAGCGGCCTCTGCATTTTTTTTAGGAAACCTCATCCATGGGCGGGATGAGGTTTCCAACAGCGAATAAAAAACAAAATAAAAACTTTAAAATTTAATTAATAACGAGTCCTTGCTCATGTGACAGAATCACACAAGGGGACATGTTTTATAGCATTTTAGAAACACTTATTTTTTTATTTTGAAAAATGTTCATCTCCCCGAGGCAGCTCTGTGCCTCAGGGAGCTTTTCCTGCGCGCACCCACGCTCTTGCCCTCCTCCCCCCACCCCCCCCAACATAGACAGCGCTGAGCGGTCCAGCCCTGATTGCAGACAGCGGTCGGCCTGCCCGAAGAGGGCAAAATCCTCACCTTAATATGTGCACGGGACTGAAATTTCAAAAACATTCAGGCAGCTGTAATGGACAGGAGTGGACCACAAGTCACTGTGTGATTATTCGCAACCCTGATCTTCATTCACGCTCTCCTACGTGGGAGGCTCCCCTGCAAATATTGTCAGATTTCGAGAATGTCCGCCCCTCCCCCTCCTAGTTTCTGAAGGACAGGGCAAAACAGTTGTGTTACAGATAATGGGGTGGAGTTTCCACACTGGCTGCCAGCCTGGTTTCAGTGGGTAGCTGGTCTCACCTCTCAGTCAGGAGGTTGGGGGTTAAAGTCCCATTGCAGGAAAGCTCATCCACAACTCTGCAGCCCATGCCCCAATCCACAGCCAATCCCATTCTCCCATCACCCTTGCGCTAGCTGACTTACATTGGCTCCTGGTCCAGCAATGCCTCAATTTTAAAATTTCCATCAAAATAAAAGCAAAATGCTACAGATGCTGGAAATCTGCAATAAAAACAGAAAATGCTGGAAAAACTCAGCAGGTCTGGCAGCATCTGTGGAGAGAGAAACAGAGTTAACGTTTCAAGAGAGAAGCAGACTGAAGAAGAGTCATACGGACTCGAAACGTTAACTCTGTTTCTCTCTCCACAGATGCTGCCAGACCTGCTGAGCTTTTCCAGCATTTTCTTTTTTTATTTAAAATTTTCATCCAAATCCCCTCCATGGCTTGGCTGCTCCCTAGCTCTGTCAACTCCTCCACCCTTATAACCCTCCAAGATCTCTGCCTTCCTCCAATTCTGGTCTCTTAAATATCCTCAATTTCCATCACTCCACCATTGGTGATGGTGCCTTCAGCTACCTAGGCCCTAAGCCCTGGAATTCCTTCCCTAAACATCTCTGCCTCTCTCTCTCCACCTTCAAGATGTTCCTTAAAAAAATACTTCTGCTCATCCCAATATCTCTTTTTTTATTCATTTATGGGATGTGGTCATCGCTGGCTGGGCCAGCATTTATTGCCCATCCCTAATTGCCCTTGAGAATTTGGTGGTGAGCTGCCTTCTTGAACCACTACAGTCCATGTGGTGTAGGTACACCCGCAGTGCTGTTAGGGAGGGAGCCCCAGGATTTTGACCCAGCGACAGTGAAGGAACGGTGATATATTTCCAAGTCAGGGTGGTGAGTGGCTTGGAGGGGAACTTCCAGGTGGTGGTGTTCTCATCTATCTGCTGCCATTGTTCTTCTAGGTGGTAGCAGTTGTGGGTTTGAGAGACACTGTCTAAGGAGGCTTGGTGCAGTGCATCTTGTAGATGGTACACACTTTTGCCACTGTTTGTCTGTGGTGAAGGGACTGAATGCTTGTGGATTTGGTGCCAATCAAGCAGGCTGCTTTGTCCTGGGTGGTGTCAAGCTTCTTGAGTGTTGTGGGAGCTGCACTCATCCAGACAAGTGGAGAGTATCCCATCACACTCCTGACTTGTGCTTTGTAGCTGGTGGACAGGCTTTGGGGAGTCAGGAGATGAGTTACTCTGCAGGATTCCCAGCCTCTGACCTGCTCTTGTAGCCACAGTATTTATATGGCTAGTCCAGTTCAGTTTCTGGTCAATGGTAACCCCCAGGATATGGCCCAGTGTCAACTTCTTGACTAATTACACTTCCGTGAAGTGCCTTGGGACATTTCATTACATTAAAGGTGCTAAATATGGCAGCTGATTAGAAGAAATACTGAGGAAGTTTGCAGTGTTTGTGTAGAACTAATTACAAGGTGCTGTTAACCCTCTTTTTAATTTTCCCTTTATCTTTGTAAACAGGAGCCAATGCCTCAGCACCAGACCAGCTCAGTTTAGCTCTGGCCTGGAACAGAGTGGACATAGCTCGGAGCCAAATCTTTATCTATGGACAACAGTGGCCGGTACAGTAAATGACTGTTGTTTCACATTTTGTTTTCTAAACAGAAGATCCATTGCAAGTATTACATTTTCATCGTGTTACGATTTATTAAATATTGCATATTTTCAACTTCCTTTTCCTACAAGTTAGACATTTTGAAATCTTTCTTAATTATTAAATTATGCACATTTTCCAATTTTCTCTTCCACTCTCTTTAAGCTTCAGACATTTTCAATTGCAAGTTTTTCAGGTGTTCATGCTTTGCAATTGAATCTATACTGTGTGCAACACTTGAGTCAGTAAGGAACACTTTCCACTGCATCCACAAATATTCTAGAAATACTCTAGGCCCGAGTAAGTAATGGTTGTGAGTGAGCTTAACTCTAACTGGAGTGTAGCTAAAGGGAGGAACTGGAGGTTGGTCTGCTGTGAAGAGTTGGGAGTGAGTGTTTTAGTGATTCAAACCCAGCAGCTGGGGAGGTGGGGCGGTGACAATTGGTGAGATGTTTCTTGATGCATTGAAGATACAATGAAGAGCAGGAGAGCGTTGAAAACCTGAGACAACCAAGCAAAGGGCCAGCATGGAACAGATTGGGGCTACTGAATATGAAGGTGACAAGAGTATGGAGTTCACTTCAGGGTTAAACATGAACGATGAGGTTGTACACAGGGGTGTTTTTCAACCTAACCAAGTGGTCAGAGAGGTGGGATCAATGTCAACGATGCAAAGCTCACCAAAAATGATGGCTTCAGTTTTCAGCTGAAGAAATTTTGACTGATCCAAAACTTGATGCCAGTTTGACAGAAGTTTTGACTGATCCACTCATACCTCTATTGCCAGCTTGACCATGGAGGTATGAATTGGGTTGACAGAAGTGATGGAGGGTTAAGCTCCAATTTTAATTTGAGTTGCCCATCAGGAAAGAGGCAGGCTTTGTTTGAAAGCCTGTTTTACACACCAACCTATTTTACTGCGCTTGTGTGTAGAAATATTCAAATATATAGGAGTGGAGAGGGACTGAGAAAGTCCAGAGGACCATTGCTAGACACTTGCTGCCTGCAATTAGAGAAGTAGACACACAAGGGAATTCGAGTATTGCTGAAAATAGAGACATATTGCTGAAGCTTTCTGTCTTGCACCCATCAGGACAGATGCATGAATGCCAAATTTCAAAGGAAGCAACAATTTATATTGCATGAGAAAAGGATGTTGATTGGTTGGCAAAGTGACTCTGATTGGTTGAGGCATTGTCATGGAGAATGCTCCAGGGTGCAAAAGCTGCAATGTCTGGACATGTTCTTTTTGCCTGCAGAGGACAGGTCCTGCATATGAAGCTTCTAGCAAGTGTAAGTGTGCGGCTTTTTGTCAGCAATACTCAAGTTCTGCACTACCAAGTGACAAGAGACTTCCTAAGGATCTTGTCAACAGGGAGGAAGAAATGGAAGATGATGGCATGGTCAACATTGGCAAGTTTTGTGGAGGGGGCAGGAGGTCAAAGAGGGATGGTATGCCAATATCATGGTTACAGAGAACTCCATTCATGTCCAGGGCATTGAAGTTGTCAGGGCAGGTTGAGAAAGTGTCTGTTAAAGCACAATGGGATCCTGGGCTTTAAAAATAGGGGCATAGAGTACAAAAACAAGGAAGTTAGAGTGAACTTTCATAAAGCACTAACTTGGCCTCGACAGGAGCATTGTTTCTGGTTCTGGCCACTACACTTTAGGAAGGATATGAAGGCATTGGAGAGGATTCAGAAAAGATTTACAAGAATGGTTCCAGGGCTAAGGGACTTCCAATATGAGGATAGATTGGAGCAGGTGGGGCTGGTCTCCTTAGAGAAAAGGAGGTTGAGAGGAGATTTGATAGATGGCGTTCAAAATCATGAGGAGTCTGGATAACCAAAGGATTTAAGTTGTTTGGCAAATGAACCAGAGCTGACATGAGGAAAAACATTGTTTTTAACCAACGAGTAGCTGGGATCTGGAATGCACTGCCTGAGAGTGCAGTGGAGGCAGATTCAATTGTTGCTTTCAAAAAGGTAATTGGATAATTATCTGAAGGGAAGAAAATTGCAAGGTTATGGGGAAAAGGCAGGGGAGTGAAACTAGCCAAATAGCTCTTGCAGAGGGCTGGCACAGCCGCGACAGACTGAATGGCCTCCTTCGGTGCTGTAACCTTTCTAGGATTCTATAGAAGGCCCTCAGGAAAAAGGGAGAAAGAGACCAGTGATTATTAGACAGGATCAGTTCTTACTGGGGTTGCCAACCTTCCAGACTCCAGGGATCGAACCTGATCTCCAAGACAAACATCCAGTTGAGAAATATCATTGGGGAACCAAAGAAAATTGTGTGATTTGTTTCATCCTGGCTAAACAACTTGATAAAAATATTTACAATTGAGGAAAAAGGTCATTTGATTGACATTGAAGAATCAGCCACCAATTAGCCTATTCGCTTTCCAATTGGCTATGGGAAGGCAGGGTGCCACAGGATTGGATGCGTTGGGTGACCAATGACAGGAGCGTGAGGCAAGTCACATGATGAAACCTCCAGCGATCATTCCAACCAGAGTTGGCAATCCTAATTCTCTTGTAGAACCGGCAGTCATCAATGCACCATCTTACTCTTACTGCCCTTGGATCCAATAGAATCATTTTATTCTGATTTATTCCAATTCAGTTTCTCCAATATAATTTTAATAAACGTACATAGGAGATTTTGTGTGTTTTATTTTCAGCTGTTGTGGGGACAACTCTTTTTTTAAAAATTATATTCCAGTCAGTCTTTCAGCAGAATTTTACAGTCCCACCAAAGTCAGTGGGCTTTTGCATGGGTCACCGCATCTTACAGCCCCACCCCCACCGCAACAGTAAAATTCCACCCTTATGGAAAGAACATTTTTATAATACTCCCCCTGGTTAAATGATGAACCTTTTAAAGCCTGTTATTTTACCCATTTCTTTAACATCCAATAACATCAAATCTTACTCAAGTCAGGAATCATAGAATGTTACAGCACCACAGGCCATTCAGCCCATCCTGCTTGTGTCGGCTCTTTTGAAAGAGTTATCAAAATAATCTCACTCCCACCCGCCCTTTCCCCATAGCTCAGCAATTCTTTCCTCTTCGAGTATTTATCCGATTCCCTTTTTGAAGGTTACTATCGAATCTGCTTCCATCCCCTTTTCAGGCTGCGCATTCCAAATCACAACAATTTGCAGGGTAAAAACATTTCTCCTCATCTCAACCTGTTTTTCTTTTGCCAATTATCTTAAACGTCTGGGTTACTGACCCTCCTGATAGTGGAAACAGTTTTCCCTTATTTACTCTAGCAAAACCCCCTCCCTATTTCTGTCTCTTTCTCTCTCTCTCTCTCTAGTCTAACAATGATTTGGTGGTATCTTAGGAAACACCACCCTCTACAGCCTGATTTGGATTCTCAATGCATCAAAGAGTGGAAACTCTGCACTGAGTGCTTCATGGATGCTTTTAGCACCTGTTCTGTTTGTTCAAGTCTGTCACAATTTGATAATAATCTGACTCAGAACTGTTAGAGATTCCTAATATGCTTTGACACAAGAATTATAGGAACAATTCAGAAACAGGCAATTCAACCCAGCTGGCCTACACTGGAGTTTATACTCCACACAAGCTTCTACAACTCACCCATCGACATATCATTCTATTCCTTTCTCCCTCATGTGTTTATCCAGCTTTAAATGTATCTATGCTATTCACCTCAGCCACTCCCTGTGGTGGTGATCTCCAGATTCTCACCACTCTCTGGGTAAAGAAGTTTCTCCTGAATTCCCTATTGGATTTCTTGGTGACTGTCTTGTGTTGATGACCCCCAAGTTGTAGTCTCCAGTATAAGTGGAAACATCTTCTCTTCAGTTACCCTTTTAAACCCTTTCATAATTTTAACAACCTCTAGCAGGTCACCCCTCAGCCTTACATTTCCCAAAGAAAAGAGCCTCAGCCTGTTCATTCTTTCCTGATAGGTCAGTTTGCATTGCAATTAACATTGTTTTCCTGCATCCTTTGCTTCCAATCCAAGTTTGAAGACTGGAGACCCTTGAAATATCCGATTAATACTCTTTATTGAATCAATTCAGTGAGTTAATGAAGCACAGCCCCTTACATCCAGTCTATGAGGTATAGGTATCAACTATAACATTACACTCATAGAACATAGACTCTTCAGTCATCGTGAATGCTTATAACAGTCTCACCAGGGTCAACTCCAAAAGTACACCCAATGCCACTTCATTTATCTATTTAACTGCATCGTCCTGAAGTAACAGCATTAAGTCAACACCTTGTAACTCTCTTTGGTTAATCGCTTTTCAATCAGTGTGTGTAATATCATCTGTTTACTCATTAATTAGATAGTTTGGAGATCAGTTCTGGCCTTCCTCTTGACTCTTCATAACACAAGCCTATTGATACCAGGTTCCTCCCCATAGTCACTTAATAAATGTATAGCGTTATGTTTCTCTATCGTTTCTCATGGACAATTAAAGATGTAATGTTTCCATTGCTCAAGGATTAGAATCATAGAATGGTTCCAGCACCAGAGGCCATTCAGCCTGTAGTGTCTGTGCTTGTTCTCTGCAAGAACAATTCACCTAGTGCCACTTTTTCTCCACAGCCCTGCAAAACTTTCCTCTTCTGATAATGATCCAATTCTCTTTTCGAAAACAGCAGTTGAATCTGCCTCCACCACACTTTCAGGCAGTGCAGTCCGGAACCACTTGCTATATAAAAAGATATTTTCTCATGTCGTCATTGCTTCTTTTGTCAATCACCAGAAATCTGTGCCCTCTGGTTCTGGATCCTTCCCCCAATGAGAACAGTTTCTCCCTGTCTCTGTCCAGACCATCATGATTTTGAATACGTGCAGCCTCAGGGAGATCGGCTCAACTTTTAAAAATATTAAAAATAGAGAAAAGAAAAATCCCTTA
The DNA here is from genome assembly GCF_964194155.1 of Cetorhinus maximus. NCBI lineage: Eukaryota > Metazoa > Chordata > Chondrichthyes > Lamniformes > Cetorhinidae > Cetorhinus > Cetorhinus maximus. Next base: position 178,972,382 of record NC_135880.1, read on the forward strand.
CATGTCCCCTCATGTGACAATGTCACATGAGTTGGGACATGTTCATAATTTTCATAATAACTTTATTACAATTTTTAAAACCCTCCATGAAACCTTATCCCACCCGTGGATGAGGTTTCATGTTTTTTCTAGTTGCCGCCGGGGCTCCTGGCCTGCCCGCCAACCTTAAGGTTGGACGGGCAGGTCCTTTAATTGCTTAATTGATCCTGTCAATGGCCTCAATTGGTCATTGACAGGTCGGCGGGCCCACAGCTGATTTTGCTGCGCCCCCGCCTTCCTGAAAATTTAAATGGGGCGGGGTGACATCGGGGGTTCCGCCTGATGTCATCCCGCATCATTTTACGCATCGGCGAGCGGGCCCTGCCCCCTGCTCGCCGATGGTAAAATTCTGCCCAAGGTGTAGTTTTACGTGTGACACGGTTATCATGGTCAGTAGTGCAGTGCGTGCTTGTACCCGAGTGATCGGTAGCTGAGACGCTGCTGGTACTCCTTTTCACACACGCGCTCAGGGGCCCAGACATCAGAGGAAAGTTGTGTAAAAATGTTACGGGGGACCCATAGAGTGTGATTTCCCCCCCACACCCACATCCCCCTAGGACCAGCCCAGACCTAACCTCCTATGACAGTTTTATTTAATCTCCCCTGCCCTCTAACCTATCGCTGCCTTCTCTTTTGCTCCACCTGCCCCTTCCCTGTTTTTCAACAGCATAAAACCCATCACATTCCTGCCTTTCTCCAGTTCCGAAGAAGAGTCATATTGGACTCGAAACGTTAACTCTGTTTCTCTCTCCACAGATGCTGCTGAGTTTTTCCAGCGCTTTCTGTTTTTATATCATTTCCTTGGCCTTGTACAGACTAACACATGGTCACATATGTTTTAAAATTTATTGCGGCAATTCTACCTGGTACGCCTATACTTACAGGTGCCATTTTGCAAAATTCAGGCCCCCAAAATGTTAGATGTTAGAGTGGGTGCCATCGTTCTGTGAAATAGATTGGCGAAAAGTTTACTTTAGTTGCAAACTGACACTGATTCCTTTGTGTGCATAGTCACTGTGATTCGATCTAATTGCTGTTGATATTTAGGTGGGCTCCCTTGAGCAGGCCATGCTTGATGCTCTAGTCCTGGACCGTGTGGACTTTGTGAAGTTGCTGATTGAGAATGGGGTGAGCATGCATCGCTTCCTCACTATCTCCAGGCTCGAGGAGCTCTACAACACCGTGAGTAATTCATTAAAACAGCCTGCTATTCCCAATCCAGTTTATACAGCACAAAAACAATGACTGTGTCCACTCTGAAGAAAGACTTGCATTTATATAGCACCTTTCACAACCTCAGCAACATCCCAAAGAGTTTCAAAGCCGATGAAGCACTTTTTGAAGTGTTATCACTGTTGTAATGTGGGGAACACAGCAGCCAAATTTCCAGGGTTTTATTTAATCTTCACATTGTTTAAGATGAAACCTCCCTCTCATGATGCACACAGTAAGATCCCACAAAGAGCAAAGTGATAATGACCCAGACAATCCCTTTTTTTGTGTGATATTGATTGAGGGATAAATATTAACCAGGACACCAGGACTCCTCTGCTCTTCTTCAAAACAGCACCATGGAATTTTTGCTTCCACTCAAGAGGGAAGATGGGGCCTAGTTTAACGTCCCCTCCAAAGGATGAGACATTTCCCCCAGTACTTACTGGAGTATCAGCCTGTACCTAGTGCCTGGAGTGGGACTTCAACCCATTTACTCCGAGGCACTAATGCCACCTGTAGAACCACAGCTGAGTCTGTAAATAGATTGCTAATTGTCTAATTGAAGATCATGGTACAGGCCTCCTGAGGGCTATTGTCATGGGCTGCCTCACCCAGTTCCATCGCACTGCCACCCAACATTACTTGGAGACCCTACAGGATGCCTCACTCAAGGATCCTGTGTTCCAGATAATAACCTTATTGTTTTGCAAAGTGCATGTGATGTTTCTGTTACTGCGCTCTCACTGGAGCACCAGCGAAGCTGACTGATTCTCTCTGTGATCTCTGCTGATTTCAGTGCCGTCTCTATTCTGTTTCAGAGACACGGTCCGCCAAACACTTTGTACCAGCTGGTCAGGGATGTTAAAAAGGTAGGCTGTGGCATAAGGTAGGTCAGAAAATTAATGCCGTTCATAAAAACGTCCACTACCATTCATGCATTGTGTCCATTTTCTCGTTTATTTTCCAGGGAGGATGTTTATCAGGTTAAGGGTGGTCAGTGATGGAGTACGATTGGCTTATTTTCACTACTGTCACCCAGTGTCATCAGTAACCAACCCTCGCACTGTTATAGTGAAGTATAGCTCCCTCTGTACTTGCTCCCACAATACGTCATAACCACAGACTCAAAATCTGACACTTCGAGCTCCACTACTAGTCATTCTGTGGACTCTTTAGTGGGTAAAAGTATCAAAGGATATGGAACAAAAGGATGCAAATGTAGTTGGATGCAGATCAGCCATAATCTAATTGAATGGCAGTGGAACAGGCTGAACAGCTAACACATTTGAATTATCATCTCTTCTGGCTTTTGCCCCCATGTTGATGATCTCCTGAGTGTTTTCAGCACTTTCTGTATTTTATATTGGTCATTAACCTGTTTCACTTTAAATGGGTTAACAGCTGTGTTAAAATAGCCAGAGACAGGAACTTTGTGCAATGCATTTATCCATGTGTATGGAGAGAGTTAAGGTTTCTCAGTGTGCTGAGCTCTTTAACCAGATGGGGGTAGATTTTCAGTTTGCCTGCTCATTAGAAACCGTCTGACTTTATTTTTTAAATCAATGAAAATCAAGCCATCTCGGTATTGATCCATGTCACCATTTGGGCATCAGGTCAAAAAGTTGAAAATTCTATTGCCCTTTCTCATTCCACCCCCTATCTCCCCCATGGAATTCTCTGCCTGGCCCACCTGTATAACTCTCATAATATCTCACAGCTGGTTACATATTGAGAGGAGGTTTGCTAGAGGTGTTCAAAGTCACGAGAGGCCCGGACAGAGTAGATGGGGAGAAGTTATTGTCTTTGTCAGAGGAAACGAGAGCCAGAGGGCACGGGTTTAAGGTGAATGGCAAAAGAACCAATGACAACATGAGGAAAGCCTTTGTCCCACAGCGAGTGGTTAAGATCTGGAACGCACTGCCTGAAAGTGCGTCCATTGCCCACTCCATTTCTTGGTAGTCGGACTGGAATAGGTTTTGGGGGTGACTTATGCCAGGTCTGAGGAGGTGGCACAAGAGCAGATGGAAAGGCCTGTCAATAGGAGCATGGCTGCATGTAGCAGCCGGGTCTGCTGGTGATGGTGGAAAGTTGGGATGTTATTAGACTTCATTTATTCACTGTTCTCAAGGCCGACATAACAAATGAGGATAGCTTGGGAGGAAAAGAGGCCTTTAAACAGGTGGCTGTGACCAACTCCCTGTTAAAGGCCTAACCCCTCTCTCGCTTCATGCACAGATGCACAGGCCCCCTTCACAACACCAGTTGACCGTCTTCACACCAGGCGGCCACTAATTGGCCATCCAATGCCTGAGCGAGCAGAGCACTTACTTTCCATTCCATCTCCTTCACCCTGCCAGAAACTGTAAAATCCAGCCCACTGTTACGATAGATATATCTTCCAGTAGGGTCTCCTTTACCTCAATTCGGTTCTATGGATATATATAAATCACTCAGCATGGGAATATTCTAAACCCGATTTTGAATAGAAAAGCGTCGCTGGATTTCTGGTAGGTATTCAGATCACAGGACGGAGGGTTGCTGCCTACGTGTAGAAGCAGCGTTGTTTTATATTCATCTTCCATCATTTCTTTTCATGTTGTTCCTTTAACAATGTTGCTGTGGCTACCGTTGATGATACTGGTGTCAATTTGATGGATTTGTTAGGAAGTGTGTCCTTCCCATGAACCTGTAAGTGCGTTGGAAGCAGTTCAGAGAAGGTTCACCAGACTAATCCTGGAATGGGTGGGTTGTCTTAAGAGGAAAGGCTGGACAGGTTAGGCTCGTATCCGTTGGAGTTTAGAAGAGTAAGAGGCGACTTGATTGAAACATATGTGATCCTGAGGGATCTTGACAGGATGGATGTGGAAAGGATGTTTCCTTGTGTGGGAGAATCTAGAACTAGGGGTCACTGTTTAAAAATAAGGGGTCACCCAATTAAAATGGAAATGAGGTGAAATTTTATGACTCACAGGGTCGTGAGTCTTTGGAACTCTCTTCCTGAAAGGGCAGTGGAAGCAGAGTCTGAATATTTTTAAGGCAGAGGTGGATAGATTATTGGTAAGCAAGGGGGTGATAGGTTATCGGCGGTAGGTGGGATGCAGATTTGAGGTTACTATCAGATCAGCCATGATCTTATTAAATGTCAGAGCAGACTCGAGGGGCCAAATCCTTGTTCGTATGTTCGTATTCCTGTTGGCAAGGAGCAACAAGAAATATCAAAAAGCAGCAAGCTATTGTATAAATAGTTTCTTTAAATGTTGTGCCTTTGCTTGTTGCTATGATACAAGTGCCAAATTACAAATATTGGATGGATAAAGTGTGGGGGCACAGATGTTTATAAATTTCCAGGGTTTTATTTAATCTTCACATTGTTTAAGATGCAAACTCTATCTCGTGATAAAAGTTTTGCATTTGTATAGCAGCTTTCACAACCTCAGGGCATCCCAAAGTGCATAACAGCCAATGATGTACGTTTTGAAGTGTGATCACTGTTGGAATGTAGGAAACACAGCGGCCTATTTGCACACAGCAAGATCCCACAAACAACAATAGTTGTCAGATAATCTGTTTTTTAATGTTGTTGGCTGAGAGATAAATATCAGCCAGGACACTGGGGAGAACACCCTTGCCCTTCTTTGAAATAGTGGCCATGGGATCTTTTATGTCCCCCAAAGGGGGCAGACAGCATCTCGGCTTACCATCTCATTTTAAATTCTGCAGCTCCTACAGTGCAGCACTCAGGAATGTCAGTCTGTATTTTCTGTTCATTTCTCTGGACAGGGAATTGAACCCACAGCCTTCTGACTCAGAGGTGATATTGCTACCAAACCGAACAACCATGTTTATCTATTTAACCTCAGCAGTCCTAGCCTGCCCAAAAAATAAACTTCCCAACATGTGCCATTTAAGATAGATTCCAGTTAGGCTGAGCCTAGAGCGATGGCCTCAGTAACTTAGCAGGTGATGCATCTCCAAATTCTCAACTGTGCTGGAAGATCCAGGGTTTACTCCCTGGCTTGTGCACAGTTAGCACCTCAGGTGGCAACGTGAGACCTGGCCTTGGCCCCAGCACCTTTGGAGGAGAAGATCCCACCTTTAGTGATGCTTCTTCACACAGCCCATTCTCCTGTGCCTGATCAACGTCCACCGAGGAGAAGAAATGGCTGACGGGCAATGCATGTTAGAACCACAACATCAATAAGGTCCGGCTGACAGCAGAAAAGAACATTTTAACACACCATTAAATCAACGAGTAGGACTAAGCAAAAAATAAACAAGAAACGACGCTCCAACTCCAACAAAAAATATTTAAACCAGAATTACCATCATACAGAAGTGCACGACAAAGGTTTTCTCAGTGGCTCAGCTGCTATTTAACTTTCCCATTCATTAAGTTTTCTTCTCAATCCAATTAGTTTGAAGATAAAAGAGCAAAGCTCATCCTGGCACGTGAAATTATTGTCCATAAGTCACTCTGATTTCCTGGCAATTAAAGCAGATAAGACATAATGAACCTTCAGACCTGCCCCAATGATATAATTGAATGGCAGAGCAGGCTCGATGGGCCGAATGGCATACTCCTGCTACTATTTCCTATGATCTTGTGAAATGCTTGCTCTACTGTAGTGGAAGTCATGTCACATCTGTACAGAGCTCTGGTTAGACCCACCCTGTGGAGTACTGCATTCAAATTCCGGGTCACACACCTTAGGAAGGATATATTGGCTTTTGAGATTGGGGCTGCATTGCAGATTCACCAGAAAGGTACTGAGGCCAAATGGATTAAATTATGAAGACAGGGTCGCATAGACTAAGTTTGTATTCCCTCAAGTAGAGAAGGTTAAGGGGTGATGTTATTGGGGTGTTTAAGATGATTAAAGGATTTAAATGGAAATTAGAGAAAGGAGGTCGTATGGCACAGTGGGTAGTGTCCCTGCCTCTGAGCCATGAGCTCCATGTTCAAGTCCCGCTCCAGGACTTGATGGCCACGGAAGGTGTGTTCATAATGTGGCCAAACTGGTCATTTTTCAACCTGCAAATCCTTCCAACACACCTATAGCAGGTGGTAAAAGTGGGCAAGTCTCCTGGTCAGCCAGAATCTGCAGAAGGCATTGGCAAACCACTGTAGTACTGTCCCAAGCATAACCATGGACCAACACATGGGAGTCTGTGGTTGCCAGTGCCCTCTTATGGCATTTTTTAAATTCATCACGGGACGTGGGCTTCGCTGGCTGGGCCAGCATTTATTGCCCATCTCTAGTTGCCCTTGAGAAGGTGGTGGTGAGCTGCCTTCTTGAACCGCTGCAGTCCGTATGATTTAGGTACACCCACAGTGCTGTTAGGGAGGGAGTTCCAGGATTTTGACCCAGCGACAGTGAAGGAACAACAATATATTTCCAAGTCAGGATGGCTTGTGACTTGGAGGGGAATTTCCAGGTGGTGGTGTCCCCATGTGTCTGCTGCCTTTGTTCTTCTAGATGGTAGTGGTCGTGGGTTTGGAAGGTGCTGTCTAAGAAGGTTTGGTGAGTTCCTGCAGTGCATCTTGTAAATGGTACACACTGCTGCTACTGTGCATCAGTGGTGGAGGGAGTGAATGTTTGCGGATGTGGTGCCAATCAAGCAGGTTGCTTTGTCCTAGATGATGGTACCTGAAGAGGAAGTTAGAGAGGAAAGTATTTCTTCTGGTGGGTGAGAGCAGAACAAGGGAGCATAACCTTAAAATTGGAGCTGGGGTATTCAGGAGTGATATCAGGAAGCACTTCTTCACATAAAGGTAGTGGAAATATGGAACTCTCTCCCCCCAAAAAGAACAGTTGAGTCTGGGGATCACTTGAACATTTCAAACTTGAGATTGCTAGATTTTTATTAGACAAGGGTGTTAAGAGTTATGGAACCAAGGTGAGTAAATGGAGTTAAAATGTAAATCGACCATGATCTAACTGAATAGCGGAACAGGCCTGAGGGGCTGAATGGTCTCTTGTTCCTATGTAGTTGTTTTAGATAGCTAACAATGCAATGCAACCAATGCATTTTTTTACATGGTTATTTTCAGTTGTATTTGTTGCAGATTCAATCACACTCAGTGGGTTAGAATTGAATGGATCAACACATTTGTAGGATACCTCTTTGGCTGTTACTTTAAGAATGAGAAATTTTGTATAGCAATGAATGGGGCCCATTAAGGTTTATTTTCACCAGAAATCTGATTACTTCTGTAGCTATCTGTGGACTTCACTGAACATAATCTTGCAGTTCCAGCTTTTCACAAGAATAACCCATGTGCTACATCGAAATGATTTTATGAAACAGCACAGTACATGGAGAAGAGGGTGAAGGGTCTCCTGGTTGATCTGTTAAACCATTCGCTCACAAGTTGAGAATGCCTGTAGCGGTGGGAAATGAACAACACTCTCTTCAAAATATTTATAGATTTGTTGTACATTCAGGAAAGGGCTATAGGCAAAAATATGGTTTTATTCTTTATTCTTGGGACATGGAGGGCTTTAAGGAGCGCTGTAAATGGGGGAGAGGGAGGTAGAGAGGTGCAGAGGTTTAGAGAGAGAATTCTAGAAGTTGGAACTAGGCCACTGAAGGCTCAGCCGCCAATGGTGAAGCAATTAAAATCTGGGATGCTCAAGAGGCCACAATTAGAAGAGCACAGAGATCTCAGAGGGTTGTAGGCCGGAGGAGGTAACAGGGGTAGGGAGGAGCGAGGGCATAATGAAGGGATTTGAAAACAAGGATAAGAATTTTAAAATGGAGGCATTGCTGGACTGGGAGCCAATGTAGGTCAGTGAGCACAGGAGTGATTAGTGCAAGTTAGGATTTGGTAATGCACCCTCATCGTAAGTGCCTTCATTAAGCTTTGGATTAGAGCCAAGAGCAATGTGACAATACTCTTCAGCAAGTTTCCTGCAACGTGTTGCACAGGGCACTTCACAAAAGCTGTAAGAAACATTGCAGACAAGTTTGCCGTAATTGAATATGGAGATAAATGAACAATAGAATCAAAAACTCTGCCGCTGGAAATGGACTTAATATTTTAGCATAAAAGCTATTCCATCTTTTCTAATTAATCATCAGAAGTTGCTGCTTAAAATCAGCAAGCTGTCAATGATGTGTGCACATAAATCACAGAATAAATATGTTTTTAAACCCACTGCAATACTATTTTACTAAACAGTAGCAATCCACAGACCAGTACTGCTGCAGAAAGATATTTTTATGAAATGGCTAGGATTACTGCTCCATTGCCTGAGGAGGATTGCTTATCAAACACTTGTACTAATTCAACCTTCTAACACCATCATCATTGAAGGCAGATTTTCAGAATGACTTTATGCTGTAAAATATTCCAGTTACTTATTCAAACTTATCTCTTCTCTCCAAGCGGGAATATCAAGCTTTCAGCTGGATCTATTTTCAGGTGAATGGATTAAAACCTGCTTAGCATATAAAATACATCTTTTATTAAACTTAAGTTTACGCAACAGAGAATATGAAAATCCATTGCATGCATTTCAAATGACGCAGCTGAAAATTATTCATTCACTTTAAACTCAACAATTAAGATCCAGCAATAATGGGGGAGGTGGTACCGTAGTGGTAATAACACTGGACTATTAACTCAGAGCCCCAGACTAATTCCCTGGAGATATGGGTTCAAATCCCACCATAGCAACTTCAATTAATGTTAATTATATTCCAATGATCAATTCCAGATTTATTAATTGAATTTAAAGCTGGTCAGTAATGGTAACCATGAAATTATCATCGATTGTCATAAAAGCCCATCTGGTTCAATAATGTCCTTTAGGGAAGAAATCTGCCATCCTTACTTGGTCTGGCCTACCTGTGACTCCAGGTCCACAACAATGTGGTTGATTCTAAACTGCCCTCTGAAATGGCCTAGCAAGCTACTGAGATCAAGGGCAATTAGGGATGGGCAACAAGTGCTGGCCTTGCCAGTGATGCCTAAATCACATAAAAGAATATTCAAAAAGTATTTTGTTTGCTGTCCTAATGGTGTCTTGTAAATATAAAAGTTCTCTATCTGTCTTGTGTATTTGGTGTTCTGTAGGGTAACCTCCCTCCCGATTACAGGATCAGTTTAATAGACATTGGACTAGTGATTGAGAACCTGATGGGAGGAGCATATCGCTGTAATTACACTCGGAAAAGATTCCGAACACTGTACCACAACCTGTTTGGTCCAAAAAGGGTGAGTACTTTACGAAAAACAACCAAGAAGCTAAAACTATACGCAGCAACAAGGAGACTGTGATGTTATTTTAATTTTTTGTTTACTTATCCTTGCACATAGGATTCGCTGGCCGGGCCAGCATTTATTGCCCATCTCTAATTGCCCCTTGAGAAGGTGGTGGTGAGCCGCCATCTTGAACCGATGCAATCCATGTGGTGTGGGTACACCCACAGTGCTGTTAGGGAGGGAGTTCCAGGATTTTGACCCAGTGACAGTGAGGGAACAGCGATATAGTTCCAATCCATGATGGTGTGTGGTATAGAGGGGAACTTCCAGGTGGTGGTGTTCCCATGCGTTTGCTGCCCTTGTCCTTCTAGGTGGTAGTAGTCATGGGTTTGGAAGGTGCTGTCTAAGGACCCTGGATGAGTTGCTGCAGTGCATCTTGTAGATGGTACACACTGCTGCCACTGTGCGTCGGTGCTGAGGGAATGAATGTTGGAGGTGGTGGATGGGATGCCAATCATGTGGTCCGCTTTGTCCTGGATGGTGTTAAGCTTCTTGAGTGTTGTTGGAGCTGTACTCATCCAGGCAAGTGGGGAGTATTCCAGCACACTCCTGACTTGTGCCTTGTAGATGGCGGACAGGATTTGGGGAGTCAGGAGGTGAGTTACTCACCACAGAATTCCCAGACCCTGACCTGCTCTTAGAGCCACAGTATTTCAATGGCTGGACCAGTTCAGTTTCTGGTCAATGGTAATCCCGGGATGTTGATGGTGGGGGATTCAGCGATGGTAATGTCATTGAATATCAGAAGGAGATGTTAGATTCTCTCTTGTTGGAGATGGTCATTGCCTGGCAGTTGGGTGGCGTGAATATTACTTCAGACTTATCAGCTTATGCTTAAATATTGTCATTCCCATGAATGAATAAAGGAAAGTTATAAAGTGGCATTAAAACAATGTTCTTCCAGTGTACCTCTCTAATAGACGTTTAAAATATTGTCAACGTGAAAACTCGATTCACAAGTCTCAGCGTGCAGTGTATGTTACTGCTGTTGGTGTATTTGTGATTGAATATTATAAATGTCACTGATCTCTTTATCCCAGAACAGCTTTTCATCAAGATTGTCTAAGTATGTATGACTGTTAATTACTCACTGGGTGACACAGCAGAATAGATCTTGTTATAGAGCCTGTTGCAGCCTATTGAGTGAACACTCCAAGTAACGAGGTGTCATTCTGCTGCTAAACTGTGACCCAGGCATTTTGTCTGCTGTTTCTTTAAGATGCCATTGACTATTTTCCCCGCTGCATTCCCAGTTGGCAGAACTGTCCCATCTCCATATACACAATCCCTTTTCACAGCATTGACTAAGCATTTTGTGTTGTATAACCCGCACACCTCCCTCTGCCTCTTCCCCATCCCCTCAACACCTCCCCCTGCCCCTCCCCTGTCCCCATCTCATCTCCCCTGCCCCTCCCCCATCCCCATCTCCCATTGCCCTCCCCCATTCCCTCCACACCTCCACCTGCCCATCCCACATCCCCTCCATACCTGTGCCTCCCCATCCCCTATCCCCTCCATACCTACCCCTGCCCCTGCCTCTTCCCCATCCCCTCAACACCTCCCCAGACCCCTCCCCCATCGGCTCCACACCTCCGTTGCCCCTTCCCCATCCCCTCAACACCTCCCCCTGCCTCTTCCCCTCCCCACCACACCTCCCCCTGCCTCTTCCCCATCCCCTCAACACCTCCCCTGCCTCTTCCCCACCTCCTCAACTCCTCCCCCCTGCCTCTTCCCCATCCCCTCAACACCTCCCCCTGCCCCTCCCTATCCCCTCCACATCCCCCATGCCCCTCCCCTATCGGCTCCACACCTCCGCTGCCCCTTCCCCCTCCCCTCCACACCTCCCCCTGCCTCTTCCCCATCCCCTCAACACCCCCTGCCCCTCCCCCATCGCCTCAACACCTCCCCTGGCTCTTCCCTATCCCCTCCACAACTCCCCCGCCTCTTCCCCATCCCCATAACACCTCCACCTGCCTCTTCCCCATCACCTAAACTGCTCCCCCTACCTCATCCCCATCCCCTCCACATTTCCCCCTGCCCCTCCCCATTCCCTCCACACCTCCACCTGCTCCTCCCACATCCCCTCCACACCTCCATCTGCCTCTTCCCCATCCCCTCAAAACCTCCCCTACCTCTTCCCCATCCCCTCAACATCTCCCCCTGCCCCTCCCCCATCCCCTCCTCATCTCCCCTGCCCCTCCCCCATCCCCACCTCCTGTTGCCCCTCCCCCATTCCCTCCACACCTCCACCTGCCCATCTCACATCCCCGCCACACCTGTGCCTCCCCATCCCCTATCCCCTCCATACCTACCCCTGCACCTCCCCATCCCCTCCACACTTCCCCCTGCCCCTCCCCATTCCCTCCACACCTCCACCTGCCCCTCCCACAACCCCTCCACACGTGCGCTTCCCTATCCCCTATCCCCTCCATATCTACCCCTGCCCCTCCCCATCCCCATCCCCTCCACACTTCCCCTGCTCTTCCCCATTCCCTCCACACCTACCCCTGCCCCTCTGCCATCCCCTCCACACCTACCCCTACCTCTTCCCAACCCCCTCCACACCTACCCCTACCTCTTCCCCATCCCCTCTACACTCCCCTGCCTCTTCCCCATCCGCTCCACAACCTCCTCCTCTTCCCAATGCCTTCCACATGTCCTGTTGCCCCTCCCCCTCCCCATCCCCAACACACACCTCCACCACTCTCCCTGACTTTCCCCCACACACTCCACACATTCCCCCTTTCCCTTCCCTTCCCCCACTTCCTCTACACATCTCCCCTGCCCCTCCTTCACCACACTACACCTCTCCCCTATCCCTCCCCCAACCCCTTCCTTTTTCCTCCCCCACCACTCCACATATCACCCCATGCCCCTCACCCTCCCTCTCCCCTCCTCTCCCTACCCCTGTATCTCTCTCTCTCTTTCCTCCTCCTCATTTCCTACCCTCCCTCTCTTCTTTCCACTTCCTTCCCCCTCAAAGCATCTCTCCATCTGCCTCCCTCCCCTCTTCCCTTCTCTCTACCTCTCCATCTGTTTCCCCATTCCAACTCCTCCTTCGTCTTCCCCTCCCATTTCCCTCTCTCCCACATTCTCCCCCTCATACTTCTCCTCCATCTCTCAACCTTCTCCATCTCCCCTTCCCTTCTCCCCTCACCCCTGGCTCCACCTCCCTCTTTGATCCCTTCCCCTCCCACCACCTCCCTCTACCGTTCCAGCTCCTTCTCCCTCTCCCCCTCCATCTCGCTCTCTCTCTCTCTCCAACCTTTCCCTCTCCATTCCCCTCCCGCTGCTCCTCTCCCTCCCTCCCTGGCTCTGTCTAGCTCTCCCACTCCCTCTCCCCTCCCTCACTCACTCTCCTCCCCTCCGTGTCTTCCCATTACCACTCCCCATCCCCTTCTATCTCCCTCTCCTGGTCCAGTTGTCCTGTAACTCCACTGGCCTCAGTATTATGATTGTCTAGGATATGCAGCATGGGCGCTGCTGGTTCATATCAGAAGATGAAAGGGGGGATTCCCTCTTTCAATACATTTCCAAGAGGTTTTTGTTTTGACAAGCAATGTCCCATACACCTACAGACATCTTGGATTTTATGTTAGGATCAACCGCGTGCCAGATGACAATCTGGGTTCCTTGCCCAGAGTGTCCTCCTCGGCAATTTGATGAGACCATTGCATCTTCTCATTCCGTGCAGGTTTTATCATTCCACAAGCATCCTTTGATTATTCCATATGACTGCATTATCCATTATTCTGTGTCGAGCAATCTAAAACCTTGCACAGGATCATAAATAGGTGAGGGAGTGTTAGACGGTCTAGAAATCAGATAATCACCAGAATACTGAGATGGTTCTGTCCTCAGCTTCCATTTCCCTACATCTGATTGACATAGGGTGGAACCCTGCGGAGGTGATGGGAGTCTTGCCTGCCAGCTGTACAGCAAGTGAGGGACCTGTGTTGCCTCCTCTGGGGAGGGCCCACCGAACCACAAACCAATCAGGCAGCTGAAAGGCCAGCGGCAGGCCTTATCCCAGGATCAGGACCCCGGGGGCAGAGGTCCCGCCTACCAAGAGCTGCCAGCCAATGAGAGGGCAGCAGCTCTTTTGCTCAGCAGCGCCATGAGGGAGGCGGTGCCTGCTGCAGGGAATACACACGCCAGAGACCTAGGATGGAGGAGCAATCCAGGCCACAGGTGGAGGGCAATCGCAGATTTTTATAAATTCATTCACAGGGTGTGTGCGTCACTGGCTGGGCCAGCATTTATTGCCCAACTCTAATTATGCTTGAGAAGGTGATGACCTGCCTTCTTGAACCACTGCTGTCCATGTGGTGTAGGTACACCCACAGTGCTGTTAGCGAGGGAGTCAGGTTGGATTTGTGCTGCTTTTTTGTGTACGGGACATACCTGGGCAATTTTCCACATAGTCGGGTAGATGCCAGTGTTGTAGCTGTACTGGGATAGCTTGGCTAGGGGCGCAGGCAAGTTCTGGAGCACAAGTCTTCAGTACTTTTGCTGGAATATTGTTAGGGCCCATAGCCTTTGTAGTATCCAGTCCTTCGGCTGTTTCTTGACATCACATGGAGTGAATCGAATTGGCTAGACTAGGGACCTCCGGAGGTGGCTGAGATGGATCATCCACTCAGCACTTCTGGCTGAAGATTGTTGTAAATGCTTCAGCCTTATATTTTGCACTGATGTGCTGGGCTCCTCCATCACTGAGGATGGGAATATTTGAGGAGCCTCCTCCTCCAGTGAGTTATTTAATTGTCCACCACCATTCACGACTGGATGTGGCAGGATTGCAGAGCTTAGATCTGATCCGTTGGGTTGTGGGATCGCTTAGCTCTGTCTATCACTTGCTGTTAATTCGAATTAAGTCTTCACTCTGACACCATCCTTAATCTGACAGATTTTCCGGTGGTTTTCTCCAGACTCACGGTGATAGTTTTGAAACTGTCAAAAGCCAAGTTCATTTTTACGAAACAATGAAACTGAAACAAACCAGAACTCCCGAAAAGGATGCTCTCCATAGTATGACTCACACCTGCAGGTGGCAGCATAACGGCAGGTTTTAATGTTAAAGCTCTCTCCTTCCCTGTCACACAATCACCTGACCTAGCGTCACACACAGCAGGTGGAATTTTGTGGCGAGATTGTATTGTGGAAAAAAATTGACCATTTAAATTTTTAGCAACTTATGCAGGATTTTAAATTACACATATTACATAGGATTGCATAGAAATTACAACATAGAAACAGGGCATTCGGCTCAACTGGTCTGTGCTGGTGTTTATGCTCCACACGAGCCTCCTCCCACCCCTCTTCATCTCACCCCATCACTACGTCCTTCAATATCCTTCTATCCTTCTATACCTTTCTCCCTCCTGTTTATCCAGCTTCCCTTTGAATATATCTATACTATTCAAATAGTCACTTAGTAGTACAGAACTTGAGTATTACTGAAAAGAGAAACATGCTGTCAAAGCTTTTCATCTTGTACTCATCAGGACAAATGCAAGAATGCCAAATTTCAAAGGAAGCAACAATTAATACAGTGTGAGAATCAGAAGTGACTTGCTAACCAATCAGCACCCTTTTCAATGCAGTATAAATTGTTTCTCCCTTTGAAATTTGGTATTCTTGCGTCTGCCCTGATGAGTGCAAGATGAAAAGCTTTAACAGCATGTCTCTTTTTCAGCAATACTGTACTATTCACCTCAACCACTCCCTGTGGTAGCGAGTTCCACATTCTCACCACCCTCTGGATAAAGAAGTTTCTTTGGATTTATTAGTGACCGTCTTATATTTATGACCCCTAGTTTTGGACTCCCCCACAAGTGGAAACATCTTCTCTATGTCTAACCTATAAAAGCCTTCTGTAACTTTAAAGACTTCCATCAGCTCACCCCTCATTTCCCTCTTTTCTAGAAAAAAGGGCCTACTCAAACTTTCCTGATATATAAAACCTCTCCATTCTGATATCAGTCTATTAAATCTCTTTTGAGCCTTCTCCAGTGCCTTTACATCCATTTTGTAATATGGAGACCAGAACTGAGCACAGTACTCCAAGTATGGTCTAACAAAGGTTCCATAGAAGTTTAACCTAACTTCAAGATTTTCAATTCTATTCTTCCAGAAATGAAAGCTAGCGATTTGTTTATATAAAATCTCACAGAATATTGTCAAGGCCTTCATGTAATTATAAGAGATATGAAGAGAGATTGCTAAAAATCCTTCAAAATCTGAACTGTTGTCTTCGAAGCAATTTGGTACCATTCTTTCTGTGTTCAGTGTGAAGTTATGAATGTATTTTGTGGTAAGATTGTCCTGCAGCTCATTAGGATAGAACATTAGGAGAGAGATCGGCAATAGCCAGTGTCATACACCCCATCCTAATTTATATCGGGGCTCCCAAAACAAATTGTCCCTTCCCAATTTGCATTGTCAGAAACTTCCGGAATTAGAAGCCATTCATGGCTTGGGGGTTTCTGACATGTACCTGGTTCATTTTATTTATGCTTAAACCTGATTCTGATCCAAAAGTGCAGCAGCCAGACAAGAAATTGAAGAAATCCGTAAAACACAGCGTTATATTACACAGTAAGAACCAATGGAGGAGATGAGGAAACCTTTTTATTTCAATACGGTGATATGTTGTGATCTGGAATGCGTTGCCTGAAAGGGTGGAAGAAGCAGGTTCAATAGTAACTTTAAAAAGGGGAATTGGATAAACACTTGAAAAGGGGAAATTCGTGGGGCTGTGGGGAAGTGGAACTAACTGGATAGCTTGTTTAAAGAGAGGGCATATGCACGATGGGCCAATGGGCCTCCTTCTGTGCAGCCTTAACTAAAGCTTATTCTTATCAAGCTGGTGCAAGTGCCAATTTACTGCCATTAACTACTGGGTTGTGAATACTTCAACATGTGGTCAATAGGTTTGTACAAGAAGATAAAAATGCTTAGAGTTTATTTTAAACCTTCACTTTTCTTATTGATTTCTTTCAGCCCAAGGCTCTGAAACTGCTGGGAATGGAGGTACATTAACACCATTTCTTTATTCAAGGAGGTCAACTCGGTTTATAGAACAGGGGTTCAGATACTCAACAGCGGACAAAACATTGTGTCGCACTCCAGCATGATCTCGACCAGAACTGTAAATGCATTACATATGGCACACGCTACAACCGTACTAATATAAAATATGACCAACTGTCTGGAACTTGAGGCAAAAACCCTCATTTATTTCCATCCAATTAGCATCGGCAACTTTGAGATGAAAATGATTTTTCCCTCTTTGCATTGCGTTATTGGGTTAAATGATCGGTCTCGGCTCCGTGACTCACCCTTTAAAGCAACCGAGACAGGCTCATACATTAAATGTTTAATCCCATTTAGTAGATTTTTAAGACATCGGCCAATTCAGTTTACAACAATGCATATTCAGGGATATTAACACGTACTTTTGCACTTGCAATAATCCCACTAGGACCAAATTTAGAAAATGATTTAATTCCAATTTTTTTATTATTAATTATCCCAACCCCTGTTCTATAAACAAATCACACATTAGAGATTAGTGGAATATTCAGCCTGTGAAAGAAGTTTATAACTCACAACTCAAGTTACTAGTGAGTTATGAGTGTTTTCTTTCTGTGTGATGGGACAGACTAGGTATAGCATCGCTTCCTTCTGGGTTCCCTTGTGTCTCTGAAACCTCCCTCTCTTATTCATTGTTAATTTATGTTTTGCATCCATTTTAAGGCTGCGCTATTGATGTTTCCCTCCCTTTGGTTCCTTGTGCCTGTCGTTAATTGTTTTATTTTTCTTTGTCAGTTCATTCTCTAGTCTTGCCAATTGTGTTCTGTTTTGATAACTCCATTGCCTAGAAGAATGCTTTGGTCATCAGCTTTAAGTTCACTGTATTGTTGATGTTCAAGAGTTTTCACCCAAGTGTTTAGAATCAGTCTGTACTTAACATTTCTTAAACATTACCTTACTACCAAACTGTAATGTGTTATGACCGCAGCTGATGTTATTCGCTGAGCAAGCCAAATCCCAGAGGAAATCTTGTCTTATTGATCACAACTTTTTTTTTTGTATTTTGAAAATGAGGGGGAAACTACTGATCCCAGAAGCATAGAATCCCAGTAACACTTTTAGGATTTTAACATTAAAAGATTTATTAACAAGAAAAAAACAACTTTAACACACAAGAGTAAAATTATGAAACAATTTTACAAAACGTTCCCCAAAAAACCCACTTGGTCAGGACACCCAAGTAAACTACTTGGCAACAGCTCCCTTATAGATTTTAACCATAAAAATCCGATATTATTAACCAAGGCAAAAACTGCTGCCACTTTAATAAAGTATACCACATGACTTCTCACTCTCTTCCACTCTGCTGTGGTAATCCGAAGGAAGTTCAGAAACAGACTGCTCTCACAAGGACTTTTCTGGCTTGAAACTGGGTGGCTGCTTCAAATTCTCAACTTTGCTCAGCACAGAGCTGGTCTCAGGACATCGCCTCCACACAGTCACCTCAACTTAACTAAACATCCTTCTTAAATATATTTTTTTCTTTCATCCTAGACTCCATTGTCCTAAGCAGCTTTTTGAACTCAGCATTTCCAAAATATAAAAATCTTTCATGTCTTCCTATTCCCTCCACTTTCAGATCAAATAAAATTTAATAACCTTCCCTTATTTAGACCTTGTAAGTTGTAAAAGTCCCTTGACAGCTCTACTACCCTTTGAAATTTAATAGCTGAAAAGTCAAGTTCCTACCTATCACCTAATGCAAATTTAAAAACCCAACCTATTTGCTCATGTATTTAACTTCAAAATAGCCTTTCATTACAAATGCATGCATCTAGCTAGCGCCTTTACCATTCATCTTTCAGTTCCCACAGACAAGCTGTCTCTATGAACCTTGCCCCAGTTTAATTAATCATGGACACAAACACACACACACACACAGACTTCTTTACAGAATATCACCATTTTCCCAAAAATATTAAAATAATAATATCCATCTTCACAAATGAATGATAAAAGTGGTCACATATGACTATCCAATTGGCCCTGAATATCCCATTAGCTCTTTCTAAAACTGGCGCAAAAATTGTTTTGGACGAGAAAATTGTGGACTGTCAGAGAACTGTTTTCAGATTATATGAATGCTTGCAGTGTCATGTCAAGGAATGTGTCTGTCCATATATTCAGCCAATAGATATTGCATCATAATGGATAACCTTTTAAAGTATATTATAAACTCATTATGATACGGGTTGGTTAGCTCAGTTGGCTCGATAGCTAGTGTGTGGTTCCAAATAACACTGGCAGCATGGGTTTGATTCCTGTTCTGGCTGAGGTAGACTTTGGGACCTGCCTCCTTGCCCTGCCCCTGAAAGTGGAAGGTGATGGCAAACCACCATCGACAAAAAACTGCCAAGATAAACAGCCCAGGATGAAGTAACAGCAGACAATGAGCTAAGGACCTGCCTTCAGGCAGAGCACACACGACAATGACGCATTCTTAATTGTGAATTAATATTTCTCCAAATATCACAAGTGCTGAGTTTAAGAAATAATAGTTAAATTGTATAATTCAGCACAGTTGGAGCTCCTTGGTCCTCAGATACTCTGCTAGGTGGAGCTCCTGCAATGCGCAGCAATATATTCTGCAGCACATTTCATCAATAGTACAGCATCTCTGCTTATGCCACATGACATTCAAAAATGTATCAAATCAAACCTTGAAAACTGGGGTTGCCAAGTCTGGCTGCAAGTTTTCCTGGATTACATAATTGCCTGCCTTCAACTGGTGCCTCGCACAATCTTGCTATTGGGCACCTGACACATCAGTCCTCATGAAGTCCCACCTTCCCACACCCATTGGGAGATGCACAGACTCTTCCTTACCCTGATTGGATGAATTTTGACTGTCAGCCTTTTTTGATCCTCCCCTCCTCTCTTGCTTCAGATTCCTCCCTCTTGCTGAGGGTTGGGTGCAACCTTGCACCAGTCACTTCTACTGGAAGCAGCAGCATTTTTACGACTAGGTTCCATTGCTAACTCTGAGGCGATACTCGGTAAGGTCCCAATCTTCTCCAAGGTGACTGGTCACACAAGCCCACTTGGTCAGGGGTCTGCCCTGGGTGTGTCACACATCTTGCTAGTGTTCGCCTTCAGAGCCATGTTCTCTTGCTGGGGTCATCTGCCTCATCCCTCATTCCAGACTTCATGCACTTGGAGGGGTGATGTCCCTTATCGACACCACATGAAGTTGATGATACCCTCATTTAGTTTAGCTCATCAGCCAAGATGAGGCACCATGGTATGCCTGCTGGTGTGCATTACCAGCTATTTGGGGCCATAGATGAGAGCTGAGGACACCGTGGGATGCCAAAGAACCATATTCAAAACCCAGAATGTGTGGCTGACAATGACTCGAAGGATACTAGTCCAGTCACACAAATCCCCCATATACCCCTCTACCTCAAATATTTTTAGAACTGAAAAGTGTTCAGAGAAAGCGACAAAAGAACAGTTTTTTGATGTCCCTATGATTTTTCTCCTTGGTGTGTCTCCCAGGAGTGTCCCAGGGATTAATCTTCAATTTCTGGAGACTCCAGAGCAATCCTGGAGGGTTGGCAACCCCGACCGGCAATGTGTGTAAACTCAAGCACAGTGAAGGGGGTCTGTGAAGCCATTTTTGCTGATGAATGTTCTCTCGCCAATTATACAGGAAGAGCCTCCCATGCGAAGAGGCAGGAAGACGACTAAGAAGAGGGAGGAAGACATAGACATTGACTTGGATGACCCAGAGATCAATCACTTCCCCTACCCCTTTCATGAGCTGATGCTGTGGGCTGTCCTGATGAAGCGACAGAAGATGGCATTATTTTTTTGGCAGCATGGTGAGGAGGCTATGGCCAAGGCACTCGTCGCCTGCAAGCTCTGCAAAGCCATGGCCCATGAGGCCTCTGAAAATGACATGGTGGATGACATCTCACAGGAATTAAACCATAACTCCAGGTTCGTTTACAGTTGCTTTACAGAGCTACAACACATAATAATGTTGGCCGTGTGCACAAAGCTTCACCTTGATGTTGACTCAATTGTTCTTCTGAGCGAATGAGGGAAAGGGAAGAAAAAGAAAGAGAGAGGGGCTGGGTTGACAGATAATGATTTCTTTAACCATCCACATTCCCCTTAGCTTACCCCAACTGCACTGGCCTCAACAACATCACAGGGAGGAAATAAGTCTCCTGCTGACAGCTCTCTGGTTCACTTTAACACCCAGCTCCCCATCTTCTGGTCCTCAGTGTTAAGCTGGAAGAAGTATTGGCTCATCCTGCTCTTAGTGGCAATAGATTTGGGGCCAATGGTGGAAGCTGAGAGGCAGAGGTAGAGCTGAAGAGAAATCGCACCATCCTTAAAGATGATGTTGGCAAAGCTATTTTGCAAATGGTGTAAGTGCTGTGGTTGGTGATATTGAGGCTGAGGAAAGGGTACAGATGAGGACCATATAAGATTCTTAGGGGGCTTGACAGGGTAGATAGTGAAAGGTTGTTTCTCCTTGTGGGAGAGTCTAGGGCCAAAGGACATAATCTGAAAGTAAGGGGTCACCCATTTAAGACAGAGAAGAGGAATTTCTTCTCTCAGAGGGTAGTTAATCTGTGGAATTCTTTGTCGCAGAGGGCTGTAGAGACTGGGTCATTAAGTATATTCAAGGCTGAGATAGACAACTTTTTAATCAGCAAGCGATCAAAGGTTATAGGGAAAAGACAGGAAAGTGGAGTTGAGGATTATCAGATCAGCCATGATCTCATTGAATGGCGGAGCAGACTCGATGGGCCGAATGGCCTACTTCTGCTCCTACGTCTTATGGTCTTATGGTCTTACTAAAGCTATTCTCAGTTTAATGCATCGTAGTTACCCAGACAGGTTAAAAGAACTGGGACTTTATACTTTAGAGAAACTTAGGCTTAGTGGTGATCTGATTTTGTTCCAATAAATGGGTTAGAGAGGACCAGGAGCTGCAATTTTAAGGTCAGATTCTAAGCTAGATTGTAGGAGATGGTTCCTTTCCTCAGAGGATAGTAAATCTCTGTAGCAGGCTGTCGTCTTGTGCAGCCGTCATCAATTCGCTGAACTCCTTCTAGCAAATGCAATGTTGGCCTTTGGCTCAAGGGGGCTGGAATACAAAGGGTGAAAGTTTTATTCATTATACCAAACTTTGATCAGACCCCATTTAGAGTACTACACTCAGCTCTGGGCATCACACCTCAGAAAGGATATTGGAAAGGGTTGCAGCTTCGTTGGAATGATGCCAGACTAAATTACAAGGACTGGTTGCATAGACCCAGCTTGTATTCTGTTGAATTTAGAAGATTAAAGATTGAGGTGTTTAAGATGATTAAAGGATTTGATTAGGTCGATAAAGAGAAACTATTTCCTCTGGTGGGGGAAGAGTCCAGTACAAGGGGAAAGAACCTTAAAATGAGAGCCAGGCCATTCAGGGGTGATGTCAGGAAGCACTTCTTCACACAAAGCGTAGTGGAAATCTGGAACTCTCTCCCCCAAAAAGATATTGAGGCCAGGGGTCAACTGAAAATTTCAAAACTGAGATATTTAGATTCTTGTTGGGTAAGGGAATTAAGGGTTACAGAACCAATGCAGGTAGATGGAGTTAAGATACAGGTCAGGCATGATCTCATTGAATGGCAGAGCAGGAACTTGAGGGGCTGATTGGCCTGCTATGTCAATGCAGATGGATGGAGCATTACTCTGTAGCTGTGTTTGCTACGCCTGAGGTGGGAGTCATTGATACTCGAGGTGATGAACATGAAAGCAAAAGGGAAGACATTGGAAAGTAACTTTGCGCTAAGTGGATTTTAATCAGTTCTCAGAGTGGACCTGACTGAACGTCATTACTTTGCATAGGGAGTTTGCTCAGCTTGCTGTCGAGCTCCTGGACCAGTCATACAAGCAGGAGGAGCAGATGGCCATGAAGTTGCTGACATATGAGCTGAAGAACTGGAGTAATTCGACCTGCCTGCAGCTGGCTGTGGCAGCAAAACACAGGGACTTCATCGCTCACACCTGCAGTCAAATGCTCCTCACTGACATGTGGATGGGAAGGCTCCGAATCCGGAAGAACTCCAGTCTGAAGGTTAGTGCAAGGCAATGTAGCACAGAGTGGGAATGTTTTACATAGAGGATAACGCAGAATTTTACAGCATAGAAATAGACCAGGAGAGCATTGGAATAGTCAAGTCCAAAATTCTGCTGCCTGTGTCCTGACTCGCAACATCGACCTTTATCCTCACTAGCCTACATTGGTTCCTGCTCCAGCAAAGCCTCAATTTTAACATTTTCATTCTTGCTTTCAAATCCCTCCATGGCCTTGTCCCTCCCTATTTCTGTAATCTCCACCAGGTTTACAGCCCTCTGAGATCTCTGCACTCCTCCTATTCTGGCATTGCATATTCCCCAGTTTTTCATCACTCCGTCATTGGCAGCCATGCCTTCAGTTGCCTGGGGCCCTGAGATCTTGAATTCCCTCCCCCACTCTCTACCTCTCTCTCCCCCTTTGAGACACTCCTTAAAACCTATATCTTTGACCAAGCTTTTGGTTGCCTGTCCTAATATCTCCTTAGGTGTCTCAGTATCAAATCTTGTTTGATTGTACTCCTGTGAAGTGCCTGGAGACATTTTACTAGATTAGAGCTGCTATATAAATGTAGTTGCTATTGAGTTTTGAGGTAACAAAAGCATGGGTGAGGGCTCCAGCAGATGAGCTGAGGCAGTTGACCAGCTGGGCAATGTTATGATGTCCAATGATGTCCTGGAGCTGAGGTGTCTGACCTCCAGCAACCACAGCCATCATACCTGGCACAAAGGCAGATGCTTGTGGTGGTTGGAGGTCAATCGTCTCAGCTCCAGGACATCACTGCAGGAGTTCTTCAGGGTAGTGTCCTTTGCCCAACCATCTTCAGCTACTTCATCAATGACCTTCCTTTCATCATAAGGTCAAAAGTGGGGATGTTCACTGATGATTGCACAGTGTTCAGCACCATTCACAACTTCTCAGATACTGAAGCAGTCCATGTCCAAATGCAGCGAGACCTGGACAATATCCAGGCCTGGGCTGACAAGTGGCAAGTAACATTCACACCACACAAGTGCCAGGCAATGGCCATCTCCAAAAATAGAGAATCTAACCACCTCCCCTTGACATTCAAAGGTATTTCCATCACTGAATCCCCCACTATCAACATCCTGGGGATTACCATTGACTGGAAACTGAACTGGACTAGCCATATAAATACTGTGGCTACAAGAGCAGGTCAGATGCTAGGAATCATGCAATGAGTAACTCACCTCCTAACTCCCCAAAGCCTGTCCACCATCGACAAGGCATAAGTGCAGCTTATGAGTGCAGCTCCCACAACACTCAAGAAACTTGACACCATCCAGGACAAAGCAGCCCACTTGATTGGCATCACATCCACAAACATTCACTCCCTCCACCACCGACGCACAGTAGCAGCAGTGTGTACCACCTACAAGATGCACTGCAGGAATTCACCAAGGCTCCTTAGACAGCACCTTCCAAACCCATGACTACTACCATCTAAAAGGACAAGGGCAGCAGATGTATAGGAACACCACCCCCTGGAAGATCCCCTCCAAGTCACTCACCATCCTGACTTGGAAATATATCAGCCATTCCTTCACTGTCGATGGGTCAAAATCCTGGAACTCCCTCCCTAACAGCACTGTGGGTGTACCTACACCACATGGACTGCAGCAGTTCAAGAAGGCAGCTCATCACCACCTTCTCAAGGGCAACTAGGGATGGGCAATAAATGCTGGCTGAGCCAACGAAGCCCACATCCCGAGAATGAATAAAAAACAAATGATATAAATCATTGGATTGAAGCCCATCCTGATCTCGGTTGGAGGCTAATAGTTTCTGGGGAGATCCTGAGTTGGGTTGGAGAGTATGTTGCTGGGTAGTTTTTCCATTGATGTTTGCAAGCCCCTCACAATTTCCAGCATGAAACAATTTGCTTCCTTTCTCTTTTTTTTTTGAAGTGTACATGAGACAAGGGGCGTAAGCGTGAGAGACATGTGTTAAAATCTTAGAAAGAAAGGTTTGCAGTTATATAATGCCTTTCATGAACTCAGGAAGTCCTAAAGCAATTTTACAGCCAATAAAGTACTTTTCAAGTGTGGTCCATATGTTAGGAGAGAGAGAGACAATTACATGAGCAATACATTCCCTCATCTACACTCAGCCAATATTTTCAGACAAGTCAGAATAACAGATGTTATAGTTGTAGGACTATTATTTCATTGTAAATTTAATGGTAAAATATATTTTAACTGAACATGATAGATGATACTCTATTACCAATGCCAGCAATTAAAGGGTCATTATGTTTTCTGTTTTCTTTGGCTAGATCAGCCAGGAGAGCCATGTGCTAGGTCCATCATGTTGAAATTCATGTCTCTGCATACAAATATTCCCCAGTCAAATGGCAGAGAAAATCAGATAGGGACTTCTTCTCCAGGAAACTCATACATCACTCCTGGCAGCCGTCCAAGAGTTGGATTTACAGTGGAGACTTGCACACACAGCTGTCTCTGCCACAGGAGATGTGTTGCCTAAGGGAGGGCTAATTGGGGTGAAAATTAAAGGAAAATAGAGTCATACATTATATCGTGCACACAGATTGGGAACAGGCTATTCAGCCCTGCAGATCAGTGCTGACGTTATGTGTACATGCTCATTAGGATGAAGCGTGTCACTGTTGGGGTGTAGAGCATTTCTTCATGTTCACCGTGTCATGTGAGTATCAAGCAATCACTCCTAGGCTGTAGCACAACTTAAGGTAACACTGCACCCATCTGCACTAACATCGGAACAGGAAGAGGCCATTCAGCCCCTCAAGGCATTTCCATCATTCAATTAGATCATTGCTAATCTGTATCTTAAGTCCATCTACCAGACTTTGCCTCCATATCCCTTAATATCCCTTAGCTAACAAAAATCTATTCATCTCAGTTTTGAAATTTTCCAAGACCCCCGGCCTCAACAGCTTTCTGGGGGCGAGAGCTCCAGATTTCCACACCACTTATGTGAAGAAGTACTTTAACCCCAGAACTCAAAGTGATCCCTACCACCTCAGTGTAAATGTTTAGCACCATTTAGATCCAGCAATGCATCGCCTTTTGGCTTCACCGTAATGCAATCCCACCAAGCTTCTCATTCTATTCCTCGCCATCTCCCAAATGCATCTTGAACCTATTTATACCATTCACTTCTCTTGTCTAACCCAATGACCTGTTTGGCAGTTCGTACAGTGGATAAAATGGCCCATTTAACATTGCTTCAATCCATATCTTTCCCATTTTAACTTGTCTGAATCCTTCTTCACAATGAGTAACACATAAAGCCATTAGTTAACATTGTCAGTCACCTTTACGTAAAGACGTAAGAAACAGGAGCAGAAGTAGGCCATTCGGCCCCTCAAGCCTGCTCTATGATGTACCCTCGATCTAACAAATCTAATTCTAGTCACCTTGAGGTGTCCCTTTGTGTTGGGATTGTTTAATTCAGCTCATTTCCTGCACATTCTTAGCCCACTGGCTCTTGAAGCATTACTGTCTGACGTTACAAGTCTTTCTCTCGATTGTTCCCAAGGTTATTCTGGGCATCTTGTTGCCTCCATCGATCCTGAGCCTGGAATTTAAGAACAAGAATGAGATGTCGTACATGCCACACAGCCAAGAGTCGGCCTTACTGGGGAAGGAAGTGGAGGAGCCTGAGAAACCTGTCAAAGAGAAGGAGGAGGAGGATATGGAGTTCACAGTAAGCAAGCACCAGAGATTCTTAAGCTGTGTAGTTTACAAAGTTAACTCTTAAAGATTCTCTAATTCAGCATGAAACAAATTAAAGAAAGAACTTGCATTTATATAGCACCTTTTACATCCTCAGGACCTCCCAAAACATTTTACAGCCAATGAAGTACTTTTGAAGTGTAGTCACTGTTGTAATGTAGGAAATGCGGCAACCAATTTGCACACAGCAAGATCCCACAAAGAGAAATGTGATAATAACCAGGTTAGTGATGTTGATTGAGGGATAAATATTATCCAGGAGAGCTCCCCTGTTCTTCTTCATAGTAGTGCCCTGGGACCTTTCACGTCCACCTGAGAGGGCAGAACATTAATGTCTCATCCGAAAGACAGCACCTCCAACAGTGCAGCGCTCCCTCGGTACTGCACTGGGAGTGTCAGCTGAGATTATGGGCAGGATCTTCTGGTTGGCGAGCGGGAAGCGGGCCCCGCTCGCTGATGTGTAAAATGATGCGGGATAATGTCGGGTGGAACTCCCGACGTCACCTCGCATCATTTCCATTTTCAGGTCGGCAGGGGTGCAGCTGAATCAGCTGTGCACCCGCCGACCTGTCAACAGCCTATTGAGGCCATTGAAAAACTAATCAAGGTCATTAATGGACCTGCCCGTCCAACCTTAAGGTTGGCGGGCAAGCCAGGAGCCCTGAAACCTCATCCAAGGGCGGGATGAGGTTTCATGAGGGTATTTAAATTTTTAAGAAAGGTTTGAATTAAACTTATGGACATGCCCCAACTCACGTGACGGTGTCACATGAGGGGACATGGCAGGGAAAAATTTTAAACATGTATATTAAAAGTTTTAAATCGGAGTTAATGTCCCTGAGGCAGCACTTAGCCTCAGGAAGATCTGTGCACTCTTTCGTGCGTATGTGCGAAAGAGAGCATTCCCAGCTGAGGGAATACCACCTCCCCCCCCCCGCCTGCACAGGGAGTGCACAGCACTTCCTGGCGGGCGTCACGCTGGGCGGGCCTTAATTGGCCCACCCATGTAAAATGGCAGCATGCCCCCAATTGGGGGTACGCCCACCCGTGCCAGCTCCCGCACTTCCCTCCCGACGGGGGGAAAATTTTTCCCTCTGGAGGGGGTTTAAACACACAACCGTCTGAGCCATGGCTGACACAGCTAAGAGGCTTGTTTCTGGAACAATAAAGAGGTGGGGAAGTTTGTATATGTGAAGACTGAGCTGACCCAATAACTGAGAAATGAGAAAGCAGTCAGCAAAATCAGTGAACACCACAAGAGGGATAGAGTCTTTGCAATGCATTCTCCTTATATCATGTGTCAAAGTTGAATCTAGTGAAGGACCAGAAAGGATGTGAGATAAAATGGTACTAAAATGGATTTAAGGAGAAAATGGGTTTATGTTTCCTTTACAACTAACCCCAGCCCCCACACCATCACCCCCAACTAAACTATCATAACATTCCATAGAATAATACAGCACAGAAGGAGGCCATTTGGCTCATTCTGCATTTGCTGTCTCCTTGAACCAGCTATCCAATTAGTCCCATTTCCCTGCCTGTCGCCCTGGTACTGCATATTTATCCAGTCGGTAACTAAACCAAACATTCCAGGAGGGTCTCAGGCTTAATCCAGTTGGCTCCAAACCTTGAATCACCTTGATTTTTGAATTCTCATCCTTGTTCTCAAATACCTCCATGGCCTCGCCCCTCTCTACCTCAGTAAGCTCCTTCAACTTGAGATCTCTGCACTCCTCCATTCTAGTTGTCTGGCTGTTTCATTTCTCCACCACTGGCATCCATACCTTCACCTGCTAAGGCCCTAAGCTCTGGAATTTCCTCCCTAAACCTCTCTGCCTCTTTTTCCCCCTATAAGACGCTCCTTAAGTCCTATCTCTTTGACCAAGCCTTTGGTCATCTGTCCTAATATCTGCTTATGTGGCTCAACGTCAAATCTTTGCCTGGTAACGCTCCTTTGGAGCATCTTGGGACATTTTACTAGGTTAAAGGCACTCTATAAATGCAAGCTGACAATGACTGGGGTGGGGGAAAAAAGAATACTGGCCAGAGTTTCCATTTCTGATCCTATACGGTACCTGGGTTTTGAGACTGGGATCCAATGATCTGTTAAATTGTTCAGCTGAAGCTTCTCCATGAATAATAGTGAAAGAGTGGCTACATTTCATTCCCATTCAACTTTTTCTGACATGATAAATTCATCAGGATGCCTCCCCCAGCGTGTGCCGTTCCTCTAAGAGGTTGTCTTCTGCTGAAGTTCTAGTAGGAGGTGGAGAGGAGACAAACCCCTTGTGGAAATTCAGAGGTTGTTGCAATGACTTGCTATTGGTTGTAAGACGGGGCTATCAAAGGTCAAGTCTCAGAGCTGTGAAATTCTGTTACTTTCAGGCAATGCTGGATGGGGTAAATGGAGAATCCGTTCGAAAGAAAAATGACGAGGAAGTACCGACTGTACATAGAATGATTCCCTTTGGGAGAAAAATTTATGAATTCTACAATGCTCCGATTGTTAAGTTCTGGTTTCACACGGTAAGGGATAGAGTGAAGACTTGATTGCACACAGTATAATAATGGTGCAATTCTCACATTGCTAGTTATTGGTAATTCCTTAGTCAAGATTGAAGGACAAGTGTCAGTGCCCTGGGTACATGGACTTTTCTCAATGGACTATTAATCCAAAATAATATGAGATGGCCAACTGAAATCAAATCCAGTAGGTAGTGGTTTATGCAGAAGGTGTGACTGACTGTTATCTGCTAGGCTGTATTTTTAAGTACCATAACTTAAACGTGTTCAAATCCAACTACATCAGTTGGGTATTTTCAGTCAGTTATTAATTAAATCACCAGATTTTATTTTAAAAATCTGGATGGTAAGGCCAGCATATATTTCCCATCCTAGTTGCCTTTGAAAAGCTGGTGCCTTCTTGAACCGCTGCAATCCATGTGGTGCAGATATACCCACAGTGCTGTTAGGGAGGGAGCTGCAGGATTTTCCAGAAAACCATAATGAATATTGGAGCTACAATGATTATATTCAAGCCTTATGTCTTCTTGAATTACAAGGGGACTTTGGAAGCCTATAGCTCCCTGTTGCTTTCTCCATGGCAACATAGCAGCCATTGATTTGCCAACCAATCAGCACCCTTTTCTCCTGTAGTATAAATTGTTGTGACCGTTTGAAATTTGACATTCTTGCATTTGTCCTGATGAGTGCAAGACGAAAAGCTTCAGCAACATGTCTCTCTTCTAAGCTACATTTAATTAGTTTTTTAATATACCAAACATGCCAAGGGAAATTGCAGAGGAGAAGCAGATGCTCCGATGCAGTGGAAGAGTTAGGAGAGGTGAAGTAAAGCAGGTTTGAAAAGGTAACTTCCATAGACATGGTGAAGGGTAACAGCAGTGGAGGTCTCTCTAGAGAGAGTCCCAGAGATTTGACCCAATTTAGTAAAAGGTTCTGCCATTAATGGCAGAGGAGAGAAAAAAAGGAATTAGGGGGTAAGAGTCAGGGGACCAAAGGGTGCGAGCTCCAACATGTACCTTGGGGGAAAGTTGGAGAGATAGATTACCAATTCGCCATCAGCTAATTGAATGGCAGAACCGATTTGATGGGCTAAATAGTCTCCTTCGGTTCCTATATTTCATTTTTTTGCACCTTTGGGAGGTGGGGGTGGGGGACTGCAAATTTTACCACAAACCATCAGAGAAATGTTTCTCATGGGGCTGCCCCTGACCCCGGACCCTGCAGCCTCCAGCCAATGGCAGTCAAGAGCTTTGCTGGACTTAAATCGGGATGTGCCCCCTTTCCTCCAAATTACCAAGACCTCAATGCCATCAGATGCCCAAGATGTCAGCCAAGCTCTTGCCATTCATATCATGCTATGTTTTCTATCAAACAGCTGGCGTACTTTGGCTATCTGATGCTTTTTAACTACATTGTTTTGGTGAAGATGGAACGATGGCCATCAGTGCAGGAGTGGATTGTCATCTCTTATATCTTCACGCTTGGCATAGAGAAGATGCGAGAGGTAAGCTATTCCTAACAGAAAATAAAATATGTTCTGGTTGTCACTGAGTTTCTCATGAACCTGTGCCTACTGCTATTAGGGTGTAACGTTTGCAATTCTCCAGTCCTCTGGCACCACCCCAAGTCTGAGGAAAATTGAAAAATTATGGCCAATTTCCACTCTCACTTCCCTCAATATTCTTGGATGCATCTCATCCGGTCCTCGTGCCTTATCAACTTTAAATACACTCTATCCAATACATCTTCCTCATTAATTTTAAACCAGTCAGGTGTCTGAATTTCCTGCTCCTTCACCATTACCTGTGCAGTATCTTATTCCTTGGTGCAAAGTATTAATTTAATACCTCAGTTATGCCCTCTGCCTCCATGTGTAAATTCCCTTTGCGGCCCCTAAGTGGCTCTACTCCTCCGTTTACCGCCTTTTTACTAATTATATGCCTGTAGAAGACATTGGGATTTCCTTTTAATGTTAGCTACCAGTCGTTTTTCACACTCACTCTTTGCTTCTCTAATTTGCTTTTTCATCTCCCCTCTGAACCTTCTGTGTTCAGCCTGGTTCTCAGTCATATTGTCCACCTGACATCTGTCTTAAACACACTTTTTTTTTGCTTTATCTTAATTTCTAACTCTTTTGTTGTTCAGGGAGCTCTGGATTTGTTTGCTCTATCTTTCTCTTTTGAGGGGATACACCTTGACTGTGTCTGAACTCTCTCCTCTTCAAAGGTAGCCCACTGTTCAGCTATCATTTTTCCTGCCAACCTTTGACTCCATTTTATTTGCCTCAGATCCATTCTTATCCCATGGAAGTTGGCTTTCCACAATTAATTATTCTTACTCAAGATTGTTTTTGGCCCTTTTCCATAATCAGTCTAAACCTTATGATACAGTGATCACTAAATGTTCTCCTACTGACACCTGACCCACTTGGCCCACCTCATTCCCAAGAACTAGGTCCAGTAGTGCCACCGTTCTTATTGGACTGGAAACATACCGCTGTCGAAAATTCCCCTGAGCACAATCTAGGAACTCTTGTCCCTCTCTGCACTTTACAATCCTACTACTATCCCAGTATATACTTGGATAATTAAAGTCCCCCATTACAAGTATAAAATGTTTGCACCTCTCTGTAATTTCCTTGCAAATTTGTTCCTCTACATCCTTCCCGCTAGTTGGTGGCCTATAGACTACAACGAGCAATGTAATTACACCTTTTTTGTTCCTTAGCTCTAGCCCAAATCGATTCTGTTCTTGAACCCTTTGGGACATCTTCTCTCTCCAGCACTGCAATGCTCTCCTCAGTCAATACTGCCACCGCTCCCCCTTTCCTTCCTTTCCTACGTTTCCTGAACAAGTTGTATTCAGAAGTATTTAACAGCTAGTACTGCCCTTCTTTGAGCCAGGTCTTTGTTATAGCCGCAATATTGTAATACCACATGGCAATCTGCGCCAATAACTCACCAGCCATATTAACCACACTCCCTGCATTCACGTACATTCACAGTAACACTGATTTAGACTTTTAGACTTTATTACAATTCTTCATGCTTAGTTACAGCTCATTTCAATGGGAATGGGTAATGGAAGCTTAGGAAGTGTGGCAGGTGAAACGTTGTGAAGAGGACATAAGGAGCTTGCATACGGATATAGATAGATTGAGTGAGTGGGCAAAAATCTGGCAGGTGAAGTATAATGTGGGAAAATGTGAAGCTGTTCACTTTGGCAGGAAGAATAAAAAAGCAGAGTATTACTTAAACGGAGAACGGCTGCAGAATTCCAAGGTGCAGAGGGATCTATGCGTTCTGATACATGAGTCTCAAAAAGTTAATGTGCAGGTTCAGCATGTAATTAAGAAGGCTAATAGAATGTTATCCTTTATTACCAGAGGAATTGAACATAAAAGTAAGGACGTTATGCTTCAGTTATACAGGGCATTGGTGAGATTGCATCTCGAATACCGTGTGCAGTTTTGGTCTTTTTATTTAAGGAAGGATGTAAATGCGCTGGACACGGTTCAGAGGAGGTTTGCTAGATTGATACCGGAATGAGTGGGTTGTCTTATGAGGAAAGGTTATGCAGACTGGGCTTATACAGACTGGAGTTTAGAAAAGTGAGTGACTTGATTGAAGATCCTGAATGGTATTGACAAGGTGGACATGGAAAGAATATTTCCTCTTGTGGGTGAGTCCAGAACTAGGAGCCAATGTTTTAAAATTAAGAGTCGCCCTTTTAGGACAGGGATGAGGAGAATTTTTTCCCTCAGAGGGTTGTGCGACTTTGGAACTCTCTGCCTCAGAAGGCGGTGGAGGCGGGGTCATTTAATATTTTTAAGTCAAAGGTAGATAGATTCTTGTTAGACAAGAGAATCAAAGGTTATTGGGGTTAGATTGGAATGTGGAATTTGAAACACAAAGAGATCAGCCATGATCTTAATGAATGGTGGAGCAGGCTCGAGGGGCCGAATGGCCTACTTCTGCTCCTATTTCGTATGTTCGTATGTAAACGAGCTAAGTGTGGCGCATAAGGCAAGGGCAACTCATCTGAATGCAGAGACAGACACAAACTGTGTTCCTAGCAGTTTGACATTGTTAATTATATATTAATTCTGTTCATGCAAGTGGTAGGCATTAACTGGAAATTCACTTGTACTCCTATCAATAGGAACAGACTAAAACTGTAGTGGCCAGGCACAAGTTTGCAATTTGTGTATGTTAATGTTATGTTAATTGTATTGTTAAGGTTAGGGATAAACAGGTGGGAGGTAGACCATAAGACATAAGACATAGGAGCAGAAATTAGGCCATTCGGCCCATCGAGTCTGCTCCGGTATTGATCGATTAAGCATCTTGAGCACATATAAAAAGGGACTGTCTGCTGCAACTGGTGGGCACTGCAGGGGCTGGAATGCATCATCAGCACTGGGAATTTTATTTTAATTTAACAGAAATTTAGCAAAACTTTTGATTTATGTTACAGCACCCCTTTAAGGGGCTGTCAATTAGTTCATTTGTTCATCTGTTTAATTGTCGTACTCAAAAGAGTATAAAAGGGAACTGTTCCTTTAAAGTTATGTTTTTTGTTACGGTGCCCCTTTAAGGGGTGGTTCATTAGTTAATTAATTTATTTGTTTATCTGATACTCAAAAGAGTACAAAAGGAGCTGCGGGGACACTGGGTTGGTTGATAATGCTTTATTCTGTAAATAGACTAACAAGAAAATATTTCTGTCTGGATTCACACCTCATGATCTGGCTTGGGATCTGTTTAATAGTTTGTCTGTAAATAAAAGCTTATAAACATGTGTGAAGGTTTTGTTCCAGTTCTATCCTTCACTACTTGGCTTTCTAGAATAAAACAGACAATTTTGGCCCTCTGCAGGCTTGTCCCACACAGACTGCAGCAACTCAGGAAGCTGAGTTTCTAAGTGATGGTAAACATGGGGCTGGCTTCTGCCTGCTTTCAATGCAAACTGAATTGAAGGGGGCTAGTGTGGAAGGTCATGTTATTTCATTGACACCACCTTTACTAGCCTGTTAGGGCTGAACCCTTAACGATAGCTCCGTGTCACCAAGAGTGAGTGACTTGCTAGGCCGTTTCAGAGGGCAGTTATAAGTGAACCCACATTGCTGTGGGTCTGGAGTCACATTTAGGCCAGGCTGGATAAGGACAGCAGATTTCCTTCCCAAGGGCATTAGTGAACCAGATGGGTTTTTACCACAATTGATGATAGTTGTTTGAGACTAGTTTTATAATTCCAGATTTTATTAATTGGATTTAAAGCCCACCAGCTGCTGTCCCCCGAGCATTAGCCTGGGTCTCTGTATCACTAGTCCGGTGAAATACCGCTACGCCATCACCTCTCCCCACTTGCATCCTGTTACTCTTTAGAGTCATGCAACTAAATGCTGTCCAGACAGAATCGCCATTATTTACTCCTTATGGTCTTTACCACTGAGTTGATTCAATAATTTGACTTGATCAGATCCTGATGTCAGAGCCTGGGAAATTGTTGCAGAAGGTGAAGGTCTGGCTGCAGGAATACTGGAATATCACGGATCTCATGGCTATCCTGCTTTTTTCTGTTGGGATGGTGCTACGCCTGCAGGAGCAGCCGTACATGAGCTATGGCCGAGTTATCTACTGCGTCGACATCATTTACTGGTACATTCGCCTATTAGACATCTTCGGAGTCAACAAGTACCTGGGGCCTTATGTCATGATGATTGGAAAAATGGTAAGACGAGTAAGCTACTTAATCAAAAGCAAAATACTGCAGATGCAAGAAATCCGAAATAAAGACAGAAAATGCTGGAAATACCCAGCGGGACAGGCAGCATCTGTGGAGAGAGAAAGGTTTCAGGTTGATGATCTTTCATCAGAACTGGCAAAAATGCGACAGGTTTTAAGCAAGTACGGAAGCAGGTACCGAGGGGTAGGGGGAAAGTACTAAAGGGCAGGCCTGAGAAACTGAATGACAAAATGAATGATGGTGCCAGGCAAAAGGAGATGGTAATTGACAAGTAAAGAAGTAAAAGGTTGGCCCAGACGAGGTGTGAATGGCAACAACAGAATCATTACCAGCAGCTGCCGCCCAAAAAGAGAATGGGGGCAAATGTTACGATCCAAAATGATTGAACTCGATGCTAATTCCGGAAGGCTGTTGCTCCTCGAGTTTACATTGAGCTTCATTGGAACAGTGCAGGAGGCCGAGGACAGAGAGGTCAGAGTGGCAGTGGGGCAGGGAATTACTCAGCCATGGCTGTGTTCAAATTCGGCTCAAGACAAAAAGAATGATATCAAAACGGAGAGATTATAATTATCAGAAAAGGCCAAAAAGGCTGGGGCTCTTCTCCCTAGAAAAGAGGGGTGACCTGATCAAAGTGTTTAAAATTATGGGGGAGTTTGGTAGGGTAGACATAGAAAAGATGTTTCTACTTCCGGGGGAGTCCAGGATGAGGGGCTGCAAGTACAAGTTAGTCACTAATAAATCCAATCGGGAATTTGGGAGAAACTCCTTTTCCCAGAGAGTGGTGAGGATATGGAACTCACTATCACAGGGAGTGGTTGAGGTGAATAGTATAGATACATTTAAGCTGAAGTTAGATAAACACATGAGGGAGGGAGGAATTGAATGTTACGCTGATGGGGTGAGTTGAAGGTAGGGTGGGAGGAAGATTGCGTGGAGCATAAAAACCAACATGCAGCAGTTGGGCCGAGTGGCCTGTATCTGTTCTG
This sequence comes from Cetorhinus maximus, assembly GCF_964194155.1. Classification (NCBI taxonomy): domain Eukaryota; kingdom Metazoa; phylum Chordata; class Chondrichthyes; order Lamniformes; family Cetorhinidae; genus Cetorhinus; species Cetorhinus maximus. The sequence continues at coordinate 179,008,079 of NC_135880.1, forward strand.
TACCTTCTACGTAACTCTATGTAAATGCATGACACTTGAAAACACTTAAGTTTCTTATAAATAGAAAGCCATTGTGTCCTTCCCTCAAGGAACACCAATATAAAATTAAGCCATTTTAATAAGACTTTTTGACTGTTTTAACTATTTAAGCATCTCAGGAAGGATATATTGACATTGGAGTGAGCGCACTGCTAATTGACCAGAATTATACCAGAGTTAAAAGGGTTAAATTACGATGACAGGCTGCATAGTCTAGGGTTATATTCCTTTGAGTTTAGAAAATTAAGGGGTGATCTAATTAAGGTTTTTAAGATAATTAAAGGAGTTAATAGGAGAGAGAGAGAGAAAGTATTTCCTATGGTTGGGGAATCAGAACAAGGAGACACAACTTTAAAATTAGAGTTCGTCCATTCAGGAGTGATGTCAGGAAGCATCTCTTCACACAAAGCATAACGGAAATCTGGAACAATACTCCCCTGAAAAATCTGTGGATGCTGGAGGTCAGCTGAAAATTTCAAAATTGCCTGATTGATAGATTGTTAGTGTGCTGGGTACTAAGGGTTAGGGAGAAAAGGCAGGTAAATGGAGTTAAGATGCAGGTTGACCCTGATCCCACTGACTGGTGGAACAGGTTCAAGGGGCTGAATGGCCCCCTCCTGTTCCTATATTCCTATCTGGCTTTGAAAGTGATTTCATTGGGACAGACTCTTGGGGGGAAATAGTTTTTGATTCAATGCTCTGGCTTTGCCTGAGCGCTGCACTTCACTTCTGTAAATTAAATTCTGGATTCCAAATCTGAGTTCAGTAGTTCAATTGAATGGGTTATCTTGCAAATAAAGCAGTCGTGAAAAAGAGGGACATTTTGTCTGGAATGTTTTCATTCTATAGAAGATTAAGGGATGATTTAATTGACGTGTTTGAGATGATTGAAGGATTTGTTAGGGTAGAGAGAGAGAAACTATTTCCTCTGGTGTTGGGGTGGTGGGAGGCCAGACAAAGGGGGAAGGACCTTAAAACTAGAGCCAGGCTGTTCAGGGATGATGTCAGGAAGCACTTCTTCACACAATGGGGAGTGGAAATCTGGAACACTCTCCCACAAAAAGCTGCTGAGGCTGGAGGGGTCAATTGAAAATTTCAAAACTAAGATTGAAAAATTTTTGTTACACACAAATGTTAAAGGGTTATGGAACCAAGGTGAGTAGACAGAGCTAAGACACGGATCAGCCATGATTTTACTGAATGGTGAAACGGGAAGGGTGGGAGGGAGCTGAATGTCCCCCTGTTGTTCCTGTATTACTCACCTTACCTTTTTACTCGCAGATGATCGACATGATGTATTTTGTGATCATCATGCTGGTGATTTTAATGAGCTTTGGAGTGGCACGACAAGCAATTCTTCACCCCAACGAGGACCCTTCCTGGCGGCTGGCGAGAAACATTTTCTACATGCCTTACTGGATGATTTACGGAGAAGTGTTTGCCGACCAAATTGACCGTGAGCGTACACGCGGTTGGGCGGGGGAGGGTGGTGTGCTTTACAACGTTAACTCATTCCTGAAGTCACGGACGTAGGCCCGAATTTTTTTTTTAAAAGCTTCCTTTTAATCTGTTGCAACGTATCATTCTGTAACCCAACAGCAACAAGTAAATCAGAAATCTTAATCTACACTTGAAAAAAATTACTGCCCGAATTTGCCAGATTTTTTTGCGAGCTGATCCACTGCCAGATACCTGCAATGGGTCAGATTAACAGTTAAAATTAACTAGCGGCATCAGTGAATGACACAGCGAGCCCTCTGAGAACAACAACCACTTGCATTTATATCGCACTTTCGACATAGTAAAATGCCCCAAGGCGCCTTACAGGAGCCACCTAGTCACAGAGGGAGATCTTAGGGCAGGTGGTCAAAAGTTTGGTCAAAGAGGTAGGTTTTGAGGAGCGTCTTAGAGAAGGAGAGAGAGGCAGAGAAATTTGTGAAAGGAATTCCAGAGCTTTGGGCCTAGAGCTGCTGAAGACACCACCACCAATAGTGGAGCCACCAAAATCAAGGACGCACAAGAGACTGGAATTGGAGGAGCGCAGATAATTCAGAGAGTCGTCGGGCTGGAGGAGATTAGAGCTGGGGACGGGCGAAAGGATTTAGAGGATGAAGGCAATAAATAGTATTCTTTGTTTTATCCTCAATGACCTAGTGAATATTCCACCAGCGTACATTGTTCAAGAATGGCATAGTACGATCCCAAACCCAATTTTAACCCAACCCCCAAAATCTGTTCTCTCAGAGAATGATACCGAGGCTATGAGGGTTAAGTTAGGAGAACAGGTTGTATAGGCTAAGCTTGCATTCCTTCCAGTATAGAAGATTAGGCAGTGTCTAATAAAGATGTGTCAGATGATTAAAGGATTAGATAGGGTAGATATATATATTTTTTGTTCATTCATGGGATGTGGGCTTCATTGGCTGGGTTAGCATTTATTGCCCATCCCTAATTGCCCTTGAGAAGGTGGTGGTGAGCTGCCTTCTCAAACCGCTGCAGTCCATGTGGTGTCGGTACACCCACAGTGCTGTTAGGGAGGGAGTTCCAGGATTTAGAGAAACTATTTCCTCTGGTGGGGAGGGAGTCCAAAACAAGGGGGCACTTCTTCACACAAAGGGCAGTGGAAATCTGAATTATCTCCCCCACAAAACGTTATGGAGGCTGGGGGGTCAATTCAAGGGTTCATAACAGAGATTGATACATTTTTGTTGGACAAGGGTGTTAAGAATTATAGAATCAAGGTGGATAAAATGGAGTTAAGATACAGGTCAGCCATGATCTAATTGAATGACAGAACAGCACAGCACAGAGACGGAAGGACTGAATGGTCTCCTTCTGTGCTGTAACCATTCTATGGGCAGAATTTTTACGGCCGCTTCCACCAGTGGGATTTTCCAGCCCCACTGAAGTCAAGGGACTTTTGATTGGATCACCGCATTTTCCAGTCCCGCCCCTGCCGCGATGCGGTCGTAAAATTCCGCCCTATGATTCTATGAATAGCCTCAAGGGGCTAACTAGCCCATGGATGGGGCACGATCAAAATTATTGCTTATGTTGCTAACCAACAAACAGTTGGTTTCAGGGAACAGGATAAAGAGAGGAAATGCAAATTTTTCATTTCTTGTTGGAATTTCTCTTATTCATTTATGGGGGGATGTGGGCTTCGCTGGCTGGGCCAGCATTTATTACCCATCCCCAGTTGCCCTTGAGAAGGTGGTGGTGAGCTGCCTTCTTGAACCGCTGCAGTCCATGTGGTGTAGGTACACCCACAGTGCTGTTAGGGAGGGAGTCCCAGGATTTTGACCCAGCAACAGTAAAGGAATGGTGATATATTTCCAAATCAGGATGGTGAGTGACTTGGAGGGGAACTTTCAGGTGGTTGTGTTCCCATGTGTCTGCTGCCCTTGCCCTTCTAGATGATAGTGGTCATGGGTTTGAAAGGTGCATTTTGACATTTATTCACGTTGAGTCATATCTTTTTCTTTTGGCTTTCTCGTATAGTTTGAAGTTACCTACTCCAATTTAATTTTTGATCTTTTCCCCCTTTTTATTATTTTGCACCCTCCTTGCACTGTGAAAAGTCAGCATGTTGGACTCCATATTCATCCAGTGAAAAGCTCATCTTTATTTAGGTTGGTTGAATCACTTGTATGTTTCTCCATGCTTAATATCCTACTTCATGAAACACTTTTGGGATAAGATTTTGAATTTGAATCCATAGACTCTGCTGGGCGACAAGACTAGGAAACATACTGAACTAATTGCGAGCTATCCGGGTTCCTGAATAACTCATTGCAAATGTGACACGTTTTACTACTTAAACACGTTAGCCCAGCTCAGTGGTAGTATTCTTGCATCTCTCCAGCACTTTCTACAGCTGTGGCGCATCCCAAAGCACTTTATAGCCAATGGAGTACTTCTGAAGTGAGGTTATCGTTTTGAAAAAGGAAACGGGGCAGCCAATTTATGCACAGCAACGACTGGATAATCTCTTGTTTTTTAAGTGATTTCTTTTGTATCCATTCATGGGATGTGCACATCGCTAGCAAGGCCAGCATATGTTGTCCATTGCTCTTGAACTGAGTGGCTTGCTAGACCATTTCAGATTCAACCACACTGCTGTGGGTCTGGGCTTGGAGTCACATGTAGGCCAGACTAGGTAAGGTTAGAAGATTTCCCTTCTTCTATAGGCATTAGTATTTACTACAATTGATAGTTGTCATGGTCACCATGACTGAGACCAGCTTTCATCACAGAACTTAAATTCCACCAGCTGCTATGGTGGGATTTGAGCCCACTTTTCCCCAAGGTATTAGTTTGGCCCTCGGGATTACTAGTCCAGTGTTATTACCACTAGGCCACCATCCCGGTTAGGGTACCAAGGAGGATTCCCCTGATCTTCTTCAAACCAGTGGCCGTGGGATCTTTTACATTCACCTGAGAGGGCCTCAGTTTTAAGGGCTCATTTGAAAGGATGCAGAAGTCACGGAGCCAGAGAAACACTATCTCCCACCTCTCCCGCTCCTGTTCGCCCAAACGTCAGCATGAAAATGAATTTCAGTTTACTGGTAAATCTTACAACTCCTAAAGCAGATGGACTACCTGCAGCCAAAACCTGCAGCTTTTCTGTCAGGTTCCCACCATGACAGGATGGCTGAAAATTGGGCCCGGACCTGGACTTGGTCATGACATTTTCAGGACAGCCTCGTGTTGACTGAGGCCTCAATGAAGGAAGAGGTGGGAAAGAGTGTGTAGGAGAACTGGATGCAAGAGAATGGAAGTTCTGCCTCCAGCCGGCTCCCGCCATTGAGAAGGTGCAGCTGGGGTTTCCAACCCTGGTTGTGCACGTTCCCAAAGCTTTCATCATGTGACTTCCCACCACTCTCCTGCCATTGGTCACCTGACATGTCCATCCTCACAATATCCCCGTCTACCCACTCTCATTGGAAGACAAACTGGCACTTCAGCATCAGATTGGATGTCACCTGGAGATGAATCTTCAATTCCTGGAAACTACAGGGCAATGCTGGAGGCTTGGTGACCCTAATGCCAACAGGAAATGGGGCCCACCTTGGGGAGCTCTGGCTGTGACCAGGGCCTGAATCTCCATGGGTGAGAATTCTTTTTAAATGTTAGAAGGTGGTGGCTGCCTCTTACTGACTCACACAGGTCCTGTCCCTGTGGCCCTCAACCCTTTGACCCCATGAACCTCAGCAGGATCCAGTGATGGAGATCACTGTGTAGCTCTCAGTCCTCACACTGGAATACAGCACTCAATCCCTTGCCCATGGAAAGGCAGGGCCCTGCTTCTACACGTCTTTTCTACGAAGGTGCACTGCAGCAACTCACCAAGGCTCCTTCGACAGCACCTTCCAAACCCACGACCATTACCACTTAAAAGGACAAGGGCAGCAGACGCATAGGAACACCGCCACCTGGAAGCTCCATTCCATGTCTCACACCATCCTGACTTGGAACTATATCACTGTCCCCGGATCAAAATCCTAGAACTCCCACCCCAACAGCACTGTGTGCATACCTACATCAGATAGGCTGGCTCATCACCACCTTCCCAAGGGCAGCTGGGGATGGGCAGCAAATGCTGGCCTTGCCCGTGATACTCACATCCCAAGAGTTATTTATTTTTAAACTCTGCTGACTTAGTTCATAACTGACTGAACATACTGAGCTCGTTGGATTTGAGCATGTTTTAGTGTAATTGACAGCCACCTACTTGAAGGCCCAGCCTATCAGTTAGCAGTCTGTTACACCTTCTGCATATACCACTCCTTCTCCTTTAGGTACCACACCCTAAGAGGGTGTTGGCGACCATGGACTTCCATTGGATTGGCCCATGATTATGCTTGGTAAAGTAGTGCAGTGGTTTCTGTTGCCATCTGCAGTATGGCTGACCAGGAAACTCTCCTGCTCTTACCACCTACCATCAGGTGCATTGGAAGGATTTACAGGCTGGTAATGAACCAGTTTAGCCACGTTATGAACACACTTTCCATGGCCATCAAGTCCTGAAGTTTCTGGCCCAGAGGTAGGGACACTACCCACTGCACCACAAGAACTCCCCCATATAGACCACTCCCTATTATATTTGATTTGTGTTGACCATCTGATATTATGGACTAATGTTGCCTTGTTTCACAATGCTGTGTCAATGCTGTACAGCATCCAGCAATTCAGCTACAAGGCTGCTATTAGTTTCACTTCATTAGTGAACTGGTGTATATATGGGAAGGAATTTCATTTCAACCATAAATTATATTTAAAGGTGCCAAGATTACGACACCAGAAAGCACTCCAACAAACCTTGTGAGTTGCTTGAGAAACATTTAGCGAGCCCATGCATCGTTATCATCAGAGTAATGCCAGCTGCAAGCTATATCATGTTGCATTTCATTGCAATTTCCATCAGTCATTGATGGGAACATTTGTTTCATGAAGTTTAATTTTGCATGCAATCCCCTTGACTGGTTTCAGTTGCCAGAGGTGGTGGGGTGGGTGGTTGGAGAGGAATTCCAGAGTATTTTTTACCCCTGATAGGCCCTACGTTTTGGTTCTGGTTATTTATTTGCCCCACCCTTGCATTGGAGGCAGTTGCATTGGAGGCGGTACAACAAATGTTCAGTACATTAGTCCCTGGGATGAGAGGGTTGTCCTGGGATGAGAGGCTGAGTAAATTGGGTTTATATTCTCCGGTGTTTAGAAGAATGAGAGAGGATCTGATTGAAACCTACAAGATTCTGAAGGGGTTTGACAGGGTGGACGCTGAGAGATTGTTTCCAATGGTCGGGGAATCTAAAACTTGGGGGCACAGTCTCAGGATAAGGGGCAGTTCATTTGGGATTGAGATGAGGAGAAATCACTTCATTCAAAGGGTTGTGAATCTTTGGAATTCTCTACCCCAGTGGGTTGTGGATTCTCCATTGTTGATTATATTTAAGGCTGGGATAGACAGATTTTTGCTCTTTCAGGGGATTAAGGATATGGGGAGCAGGCAGGAAAGTGGAGTTGAAGCCCAAGATCAGCCATGATCATATTGAATGGCAGAGCAGCCTCAACGGGCCGAATGGCTCCCTATTTCTTGTGGATTTGTGTTCTCCCATGAGGTAAGGGGTGGTTGCAGGAGAGGGGAGGGTTGGAGAGGATGATAGGGGAGAAGTATTTATTGTTGAAATGCAGCAGGGAATAGTTAACTGCCAAGCTATTCTCCATGGCAGCACCTTTACCAATCAGAGTCCACTTACCAACCAATCAGAACTGTCTTCTCGTGCAGTGTAAATTGTTGTTCCCTTTACTGTTGGTAATCTTGCGATCTGTCCTGATGAGTGCAGGATGAAAAGCTTCGATAGCACGGCCAGAATTTTACATCCCACAGGCAGGCACACGCCTGACATGTCCAGCCGCGAAATAGTGCGAGATGACGTTGGGCAAGCGTCCCAACGTCATTGTGCGCTCGTGCAATATCCCACTCGGCGGGCGCACACAGCAGTCGGAAACACACCCACCAACAATTAAGTGGGCAATTAAAGCCCATTAAGGAGGCAATTGAAAGTGACGTTTCGTGGCCCGTCCGCTTTTACGGTTAGCAGATGGGCAATTGCCCAGGCGATCTTTACGTTTTTGTTCAAACCTTGACCAGGGCAGGATGAAATCTCCGCGTGGGAATAAAAATAGGAGGAGATACCTGGGGATGGGTTTTTTTATGAGGTACGCTTTCAGGTGCTTGGTCGTGCTGCTTGAACAAACTTTGCAGCAATTTTGTGGTCTTGTTTATTCTGTGAGGGGTCTGCAGCTCCACCCGGGGCACCTGTCTGCCTTCAGGGAGCTCACTGACGCGGTGACGTCTGCACCCGCCCTCTTCCCGCCCCCGCCAGCAGCGCTGAGCCCCTCTCATTGAGCCCCGTCAATTGGCCAGCCAGCGTGAAATCGCAGTCAGGGGCCGATCATGGTTGGGGGGGAGGGGGGTGTTGGGTGGGCAGCCCCTTCCTTTTCCCACCTGCTCCCGAGCTCCCGCCGATTGCGCACGCCCAACGAGCAAAATATCCTGGCCCGTGTCTCTTTTTTCAGAAACGCTCAAGAAGTGTCTAAATATGATGCTCTAGCCATTCTGGTGTGGGGCAGCCTCAAATGAACCAGTGACCTTTTCCCGAATCGTTATTATCATATGTTCAGAAATGCAGCGAACACCTTTTCCTGTCCTCTTAACAGTGAAACCCACATTATATGCAAATTAACGCATTTTCCAACTTGTACAAAAAAAACAAACAGCGGAGTAATATCCCACCTCTTGCTTTTTACCGTTTAACTTCAAGTTTTATTTTTCTATTTAAATATTCTTTCAGGCGACACTTTGGAAATTTAGCTTTCCTTCAAACTTGTACTCGAAATGAATGTGTTGAGGGAGAGATTTAACTGAGGTGTTCGAAACCAAGATTTTGAGTAAGTAAATGAGGAGGAACTGTTTCCACTGGCAGGATGGTCAGTATCCAGAGCAGACAGATTTAAGGTAATTGGCAAAAGAACCTGAGAGGAGAAGAGGAATTTTTTTTTTTAAATGCAGCGAGTTGCGATCTGGAATGCGCTGTCTGAAAGGCGCTGGAAGCAGGTTCAATTGTAACTTTCAAAAGGGAATTGCTTTAGAGTAGAAAAGGGAAAAAAAAACAACTACAAGGTTGTGGGGAGAGAACAGGGGGAGTGGGACTAACTGGATAACACATCCAGAGAGCTGTCACGAGCACGATGGGTTGAATAGCCTCCTTCTGAAGTGTACAATCCTATGAAAGTTGAATGACCGCAGTGATAAAAGCAAATGGCTGAGGATGTGGAAGTGATTTACTAGAATGGTTCCAGGGACGAGTGATTACAGGAGAAACTGGAATAAAAACAGATAATGCTGGAAATACTCAGCAGGTCAAGCAGCATCTTTTAAAAAAAATTTTATTAATGGGATGTGGGCATCGCTGGCAAGCGTCAGCATTTATTGCCCATCCCTAATTGCCCTTGGGAAGAGAGTGAGACAGAGAGAGAGAAAAACAGAGTTAACATTTCAGGTCGATGACTTCATCAGAACTGAACTGGAGAAGCTGAGGTTGTTCTCCTTAGAGCAGAGAAGGTTAAGAGAATTATTTCCAGTGGCTGAAAGGTTGATAACCAGAGGGCATATGTTTAAGGTGATCAGCAAGTGAACCAGAGGCCCCATGAGGAAAAAGTTTCTTACGCTATGAGTGGTTAGGATTTGGAATGCACTTTATGATCTCAGGGATATGGGAGAGATCCAGGAAGTGCGAGTAACTGGACTGCTTTTTGAAAGAACCTGTGCAGTAATGATGGGCTGTACTGTTTTATAATTTTATGAGTCACTGCTGGAATAATTGTTAGAAGAAGAACAGGGGAGGAAATTTATAACCATACACTCAACCATTGTTAAATCTGGGTTCCTGCTGGTGAACACAACCAGTGAACTTAATGATATTACATGAGATTCCTTAATGGTTAACCTCCCTCTTCTGCTTACCCCCTGCTCTGTGTGTGTAGTGGGGCCTCCTATTTACACATTGCTGAAAAAAGCGATGCGCTGTCAAAGCTTCATCTTGCACTCATCAGCACAGATGCAGGAAAGCCAAATCTCAAATTATACTATCCTTTTCCCCCCTCCCCGCTCCTTTCCCCCTTTCCTCATGCAGTATGAAGCGGTGCTCCCTTTGAAATTTGGCATTCTTGTATTTTTCCTGATGAGCGCAAGGTGAAAAGTTTCGACAACATGGCCCCTCCCCCCCAGAGGGATATATGGTCCCGCCGAACTGAATGGAGATTTAAATAGCTCGCCACATCCGCCGGGTGGGAGACAGCCGGAAAATCCCGGCCAGTGTCTCTTTATTCTTTTCAGTAATACTCAAGTTTTGTACCACTCTGTGACTATTTCTACCTATGCCTTCCTCACACAAGTTAAGCTATCAGCGGCAATCCACTTTGGTCACAGGTTGTATCAATGCACGAAAGCCCTGGCGATGATCGTCGCTTTGTTACTATGTCCTTTCTATTTCTTTTAGCTCCCTGTGGGGCTGGTTTGACGGAAGATGGCAGACCCTTGCCCCCCTGCATAACTGGAGCATGGATCATTCCAGCTATAATGGCCTGTTACCTCTTAGTTGCAAATATTCTGCTGGTGAATCTCCTGATAGCAGTGTTCAAGTGAGTATTGGGCTACAATGCTTGCGTGAGGTACGCAAAAAAAAAAATAACATTTAGATGCAGGAAATAAGATTAGACTATGAGTAATATAAAGGAATGCTTGTATTTACAGCCTCAAAAATTCTTTAGCAATAATTACACAGTTCCCTTTCTCTTTGCCTGCTATCGTTTCATTGTGAAAACCACCTCATTTATCCGAGGCCAGATTTTAGCCGCATGAGAAAGATCTGGAGGTGACTGAGATAGGGAATTCAGAGCAGTAGGGGCATAAAAGCCCCCATCACACCTCTCTCTAAAACGCCAAGCTTGGTGAGCCATTTGAAGCTTTTATTTGACAAGTTGATGTTACGTTACTTGGCCTTATCTGAATGTTCCTAGCCCTGTGGGTCAGGAGGCAGGACTGGGAGCAAAGTTGGAAAGTAGCGTATCGGGTCGACTACTCAATGTGTTCCTGCCTCCGAGTGCCCTTGCCGGAGGCAGGATCCATTGGGCAGAGGCTACCTGCCCAGCAGCAACTGGTGGCCAGTAAGAGCCATTAATGTGGGAAAGCTGATGCCACCACCAGGATCTTCTACAAGGCGGCTGGGCCCCTGCTGAGTTCGGAGTTCAGTAAGTAACTGGAGGTTGTTTCCCAGTGGCAGACTGTGGATCGATCAGTGCCTCCTCTCCACCACCCTAGCACAGAGCCTCGGGGATGCAATGACAGCCACAAGCCGCCACAATGATTCCCTGACAGCTGGGGTCATGAAGGATTTTTTAATTTTTCACAATACTGCAAAGAGCGCCTCCATTTTGAAGTGCCTTCATGGTCTCCTGCCTGCCTCAGCAGCGGTCACCTCTCCTGATGCGGCTGTTGGCCCTCCTTATTGACCTTCAAATTCCCTTTTCCACCCACTGTCCTTAATTGGACGGAGCTCCCAAGGCAGCTTTTTAATTTCCCCCCCCCCCCCCACCGGGAGGATCACAACTGACCTCCTGCCGTGGCTGCTTCCATGTTCCTGACCCAGAATTGAGGTCAATTGAGGCAATCCAATCGGACATATTCAGCCCAATTTAGCACCTTTCCTTTCATGACTACAGGATGTCCCACAGCATTTCACAGCAAAATGTGATCACTGTTGAAATGTCAGTTTGCACACAGCAAGATCCCACAGAAAGCAATGTGAGAATGACCAGGTAATCTGTTTTTTTTTGTAATGTTGGTGGTGGGATAAATATTGGCCGGAACACTGGAAATAACCCCCCTGAAATTCTTCAAAGAATGCCATGGGTCCACATTAATAAGGCAGATGGGGCCTCAGTTTAACATTGCATCCGAAGGCAACATGTCCGACTGTGCAACACTCCTTCAGTAGTGCACTATGAGTGCCAGCTAGATTACGTGCTCAAATTGCTGGAGTGGGACTGGGACTCTCAGACTTCAGATTCAGAGGAGAGAGTATACCACCAGCTTTCTGTTTATAATAAGGAACAGTTTTCCTTCATAGTCTGTGCCTGTGCTCTTTTACAGAAAGCAGAACAATTATAAAACCTATAATTGACCTTTTCCACCTTTGTATAGTTTTGGCCACCATATAGTTCAGGCCTGCACTCATTAAGATCTAGATTGAAGATGTAGGAATCTCACAGCTAGCTGAGGGAGGAGACCATCACCCTTTCAGGATGCATTGAACTTGCACTCTGGCCCCAGAGGTGAAAGCACAGTGTGCTGGCCCATTGTACCAGCTAGGCCTCCTCTTCCCTAAGTTCATTCTTCTTTTGTACCACCTTGAACATAGAAGATTAAAGGGTGATCTCATTGAGGTGTTTAGGTAATTGAAAGAGTTGACAAGGTAGATAGAGAGAGAGAGAGAAACTATTTCCTCTGGTGGGGCGGGGAGTTCTGGGGGCAATGGGGGAAGTCCAGGATAAGGGAGGCAAAACCTTAAAATTAGAACCAGGTCATTCAGGGTCAGGAATAGAGTTGCTAACCCTCCAGGGGTTTCCAGATATAAAAATATTGAAAATGGGGGGGGGAAAAAGGCTGTTTACCTGACAGTCAAGCATCATCCAATTGGGTAATGACTCTTTTTTGATTTCCAATTAGCGTAGGAAGGCAGTACGTCACAAGGATGGATGCGTTGGCCGACTAATGGCTGGAGTGTGGGGGGAAAGTCATGTGATGAAACCTCCAGGAATACATTTAATCACAGTTGGCAACCCTATTCAGGAAGTACTTTTACACGCAAAGAGCAGTGGAAATCTGGAACTCTCTCCATCAAAAAGCTGTTGAGGCTGGGAGTTAATTGAAAATTTCTGAATTGATATGGATGGATTTTTTGTTAGGTGAGGGGATTAAGGGTTACGAAGCCAAGGTGGGTAGATGGAGTTAAGATTCACATCGGCCATGATCTAATTCAATGGTGAAATAAGCTCGATCCTCCTGTTCCCATGTTCTGATTCTTCCTTTCCTTCATTTTTTTTAATCTTACTTTTTCTCCGCCCTCTCCTCCCTTCTACATTTTTTTTTTTGCAACCTTGGGGTAGTTGATTCGCTGTCACCACATTCGCAGTAAATCACAATCCAGTTCTTCTTGAACTTTATTTAGGGTTTTCTTTTTTAAGAACCTAGCTCCTCGAAAAGATGCTCAGTGAAATAAAGCTGTTTTTCTTGGCACAATGAAAGAGGGAGAGCCCCCGCTTCGTTTTACGTTGCGGCTCATTTCTGCTTTCCACCTCTTTCTCTCTTCGCAGCAACACGTTTTTTGAAGTCAAATCGATATCGAACCAAGTTTGGAAGTTTCAGAGATACCAGCTTATTATGACCTTCCACGAGAGACCCGTCCTGCCTCCTCCGCTAATCACCTTCAGTCACATGACCATGGTCTGCCAACTCATTTGTTGCCGCTGGCGGAAGCAGGAGACTGACCAGGAAGACAAAGATTATGGACTCAGTAAGTTGCTTCTGCGGCTGTTCTATTGCAAGGCTGCTGTTGGTTTCCTTAACTAATCCGCCTCGGTAATAACTAACCCATTTATAAAGATGGTAACTCAGATATCATTCAAGGCGGACTTAGAAAATTCCTTGGGGTGAACAAGCCTCCGCCCCAACAGAGCATCTTGGAGACTTCAACGGAAGGTCGTGACCTTGAATGAAAAGACCCCAGTCTGGTTTCCAGCCATTCTGGTGTGCTCTCACTGCAGTTACAGCCAGGCGGGTGCATAGGAAAGAGAAGGTTGTGGGGTGACCTGATAGACAGAGGTCTTTAAAATTGCAAAGTGGTTTGATAAGGTAAAGGTAGAGAAGATGTTTCCACTGGTAGGATGAGAACAGAACTAAGGGCCATGAATATGGTCACTAGTAAATCCAATAAAGAATTCAGAGAAAAAAGGCTTGCATTTATATCATGGCCACCCAACGTCTCAGTGCTTTACAGCCAATGAAATACTTTTGAAGTGCTGTTACTGTTGTAATGTAGGAAAAGCAGCAGCCAATTTGCACACAGCAAGCTCCCACAAGCAGCAAAGTAGGAATCACCAGGTAGTCTGTGTTTTTGTGATGTTGATTGAGGGCTAAATATCGGCCAGGCCACCGGGGAGAACTCCCACGCTCTCCTTTGAAAGAGTGTCATGGGATCTTTTATATCCACCTGAGAAGGCAGTTGGAGTTTCATCTAAAAGACAGCACATCCAACTGTAAAGCACTCCCTCTACTGCACTGGGGGTGCCAGCCTAGAGTTTGTGCTCAAGTCTCTGGAGTAGGGATTTGAACCCATAACCTCCTGATTCAGAGGTGGAAGTGCTACTAACTGAGCTACAGCAGAATTTTTTTACAGCAATAGTTTGCATTTATATAGCACCTTTTACATAGTAAAATGTTCCAAGGCACTTCACAGCAGTGCTCTCAAAACAATTTTGAAGCTAAGCCATATAAGGAGATATTAGGACACATAACCCCTTACGCACTTGTGGAAAGACACAAACATTTCTGCATATGCCAAGGAATGTCCGCTCTACAGACTAAGAGGCGGATAAATCACCTGAAACTCAACAAATGAGGAGGCTCTCGCTTGGCTTCGGGGATTTGCATTCGCTAAATAAATAAAAGACACGTAATCAAAAACTTGGACAAAGAGGTAGGGTTTAAGGAGCATCTTAAAGGAGGAAAGAGAGATAGAGATCAGAGAAGTTTTGGGTGAGAATTCCAGAGTTCAGGACCCGGGTAACAGAAAACTTGACTGCCAATGGTGAGACGATTAAAATCGGGATGCACGTGAGGGCAGAGTTGGAGGAACGAAGAGATCTTAATAGCTGGAGAATGCTACAGGGATAGGGAGGGGTGAGGCCATGAAGGGATTTGAAAACCTGAATGATAGTTTTAGGAGGTGGAACTCGATACCACATTGGGTAGTTGAGGTGAATAGCTTAGATGCATTTAATGGGAAGCTAGATAAACACATGTATTGTGTTTATGAGGCCACATCTGGAGTACTGTGTACAGTTTTGGTCCCCGTATTTAAGAAAGGATATACAGGCATTGGAGGCAGTTCAAAAGAGATTCACTAGGCTGATTCCTGGGATGAAGAGGTTGACTTATCAAGAACGGCTAAACAGGTTAGGCCTTTATTCATCAGAGTTTAGAAGAATGAGGGGTGATCTTATTGAAACGTACAAGATTCTGAGGGGACTGGACAGGGTAGATGTTGAGAAGATGTTTCCACTAGTGGGGGAATCTCGAGCTAGGGGACATAGTTAGAGAATAAGGGGACACTCATTTAAAACTGAGATGTGAAGGAATTTCTTCTCTCAGAGGGTAGTGAATGTCTGGAATTCTCTACCCCAGGGAGTTGTGGAGACTAGGTCACTGAAAGTATTTAAAGAGGAGGTAGATAGATTTTTGAAATATCGGAGGGGTTGAGGGCTATGAGGAGCTGGCACAAAAGAGGAGTTGAGGCCTGGGGCAGATCAGCCATGATCTTATTGAATGGCGGGGCAGGCTTGAGGGGCCAAATGGCCTACTCCTGCTCCTATTTCTTATGTTCTTATGTAGGAGAAAGGAGTGGAAAGATATGCTGATAGGGTGAGGTGAAAAGGGGTGGAATTAGGCTCATGTGGAACATAAATACTGGCATAGCCTGCTTCTATGCTACAAAATTCTATGATGTCCTAGGAGCGGCAATGGAATCTTCATTCCTAGTCCGATGGCTTGTTTCAAGATGCTCCTAGAGCGAAAAAGGATTTTGAACATTTTCCAGCAGGATACCTGATACAATAAAGGGGACCAGGTTAAAAATTGTGCGTAACCAAAGTAATATATTTAAATTAGTCTACATATAGTAATGCCCACAAGACCCGAACAGCATGGCAATGATTGGGTAAATTAGCTTGTCAATCACTGATGTAAGTGACTGTGATTGATTTTACACACATGATTTGTATTATGTAACAATCCTTTTATGCACTTCACTGAAAAAATAATCCTGCTTTTATTGGGAGACTTTGCTGTAGTTTCAGTCATGACTCCTGTTTGCTACGGAGTTTGTAGTGACTCTGTTTAAATAAACTCCATTTGCAGAGTGGAAAGATGCTGTTTGCTGTAGCGCACTGTTTAAATAGACATAGTTTGCCGTTAAATAGATTGTTTGCTATGTGTTCTGTCTTAATTACTGCCCTGGCGCCAATTCATTGGGTGATGCAATGGTGTTACTAGACACTTGGTTTAAATTAAACTTGTATTACACCATGTAACATTTTGGTGAGTGTATGTATTTTTGCAATAAAACCTATTAATTGCTCCCCTTATTCCCTATCCTTTTTGATTAGAGCTCTTCATTACTGAAGATGAACTAAAGAAGCTGCATGATTTTGAGGAGCAGTGCATAGAGGAGTATTTTCGAGAAAAGGATGATATGTTCAACTCTTCAAATGATGAAAGAATCAGAGTCACCGCTGAACGGTGGGTGATCACCATTTTCTTATTTTTTTTAAATGCTATTTTCAGTTCAGACTTGGTGATATCTCAAGGCTGTGCTTGGAATGTTTATTCAGGATGTCTGAGCTGGGGAGGGGTTAAACCGAGCTCTTCATCCTTAACCTGCTCCTGATCCTGATCTAGCTCCTTTTGCTGCCCTTGCTCCTGTTCCTGATCCTGATCCTGTTCCTGTTATTCAATTAGCCCTACTCCCCTGCTCTTTCTCACAGCCCTGCAAACATTTCCCCTTCAAGTATTTATCCAATCCCCTTTTTGAAAGTTGTTGTTGAATCTGCTTCCACTGCCCTTTCTGGCAGTGCGTTCCAGATCTGAACAGTTCACTTGTTCTTCTGTCAATTATCAACCCTTCAATTCTGATTCATATGCTTTTACTTTGCAGAAAGGCTGTTGATTTGAAATGCTTCTAATGGGACTTGGGTAGAGGATTCATTGTCAGAAATGTGTTCCAGGAAAGAGAGGCACATTGTCAAAGCTTTTCGTATTGCATTCATTAGGACAAACACAAGAATGCTAAATTTCAAACAATCACAATTTATGCTACAGGAGAAAAGGGTGTCGATTGGTTGGCAAGTCAACTCTGATTGGGCAAGGCATTGCCATGGAGAAAGCAATGGGAAACTATAGGCTCCCCAGGCTCCCAGGTAATTCAAAAAAGATGCAAGGCTTGCACACATTCCTTTTGTCTTCAGAGAATGGGTCCCTGTAGTATAAATTGTTGTGATGGTTTGTTTGAGATTTGCCATTCTTGCATTTGTCCTGAAGAGTGCAAGACAGAAAGCTTCAGCAACTTCTCTCTTTTCAGCAATATAGAAATATGTTCAGTTTCTGCCCCATTTTCTTTTGAGTAGGGTCGATAACATGTCGATGAGGCTTGAGGAAGTGAATGAGAGGGAACATTTCATGAAGGCTTCCCTTCAGACCATGGACGTCAGGTTGGCGCAGCTGGAGGAGGTGACGGGACGCATGGCATCCGCCTTGGAAAAGCTGGCTGGCATGGACAAGGGAGAAGTGGGCAAGGTGAGATCCAGGACGTCCTCAGACTGCACGGACACGGCCTACATTCTGAGACAGAGCAGCTTCAACAGCCAGGAAGGGAACAGTTACAAACTCCCAGAGTGTGGGGAGCAGGCAGGAGAGGAGTCCATCTCTCCCACATCTCCCATCATAACGCCAAGGATGAGGAGCCACTCCTTTTATGCGGTGAGCCCAAAGCAAAGGGCAGGAATGGACCGGACTGAGTTTAGCTTCAAGGAAAGGTCCCTGAGTTTGCAGAGGACAAGCAGCTCGCAAATGGTGGCTATGGCAAAGGAATTAAAGCCTGGGCCTCCTCCTGCACCCACTCCTGCTCCGCCAGATGAGAAAAGGCCATCCTCTTGCATTGACATCAATATCTCAGCGATGGAGAAGGAGGAGGAGGAGACAGTTGAGAGCACCTTGAAAGTTCCCACCAGCGTTGGCCCATCTGAAATGATGGTGGTCATGCTGGGCAGTCAAGGGTCAACTCTGGCTCCTGGTCAGTGGCCAGAGGGGAATGGGACATATGAGGAGATGCTCATCTCCAATGGGCTAATGACAGCCCCAGAGACTTTGATGACAGCCCCAGAGACTGTGCAGACAGCTGAATGCCTCCAGCAATGGATCACTGACCCTCCCATGTATCACACCTTGGAGCGCTCGAAGAGTAGCCGCTACCTGGCTGCCTCCAGCCTTTACACAGACGAGTGTCCGATAGTCAAATCACACAGTTTTGTCTTCCCATCTCGGGGTTATTATGGCTGCCTGGGGGTTCCTGTGAAATCAGCTGAGTACACCAGCATCACTGACTGTATTGACACCCGTTGTGTCTCTGCCCCTCCGCTCAACGTTGAGCACTCGCCCTTGTCCAGTGGCTCGCATGGCGAGCACTCGAGTGGCCTGGACGAGGTTTCCACCTCTCACCCAGAGAGGGAGGCTGAACTGAGCCATCCCAGCTCGGACAACGACGAGAACGAAGGCGACGGCCAGCCGGACAAGGGGCCGGAGGTGGTCAGCACCCTCCTCGGTGGCCCGAACCATGCGCCTCCCCTCTCCCGACTGGAGAGAGCAAACAGCTACACAGCCTCGGAGTCTAATGCACTGGGCTCAGACGCCAGGAAGAGCTGCTCCATCAGCGACAAACTGGACAGGCAGCGGAACTCCCCTGCGATTCAAACTCCTTTCCAGCGCAGCCGCTCATCCAAGCCGGACGGCATATCCGAGGGCATCTCCCTGAAAACTTTGGCAAGAACGACAGCTTTTAAAAGCTTTGACAGCAGCAAACACAGCTTCACATAATACCGCTGCCTCCTCAGTCCCTTATTGTGGAACAAAACGTGTGCTTGTTTCTTTTTTTGTGTGTGATTTATTGGCACCAGTTTGGTGTCGCGTGGTCACCGCCGTAATCTTTGTCTAGCCACTGTCTTTAAAACACTATCCAAGTGTCTGTATGCCTTGGCACAGTTTACTTCCTTGTCCAGATATTAAAGGGTCCACGTCATCGCATGGCTGCAGTGGGTTAGTAGAATAATGTCTCTAAACATCCAATAACCCCAGGTGATAGCAGGGTGTCAGTTCCTGAGGAATGTCCTCTGCGTTACCATCATGTCAAAATGCTTCCAATAAGCAAATTCAGGAGGGATCGAGGATGTCTTGCTTCCACTCCAGTCGATGGGTTCTGAGATGGCTGATAAGTCCAATGCATGATCTGCAGACTCTGCCACATGCGGGGCAGGTGGTGGTTGAAGGGTTGGGTAGGTAGGTTGTTGAGAGGTTTATGTGTTCCCTCCGACTTCACCTCTACACATTCCCAATGAAGCCTCTTGGTGTGTTCGAGGCTTTCCCGAATGAGTCTTCTCCATGTAGGTCAGTCACAAGCCAGGGACCCCAAAGAGCCAGTGGGGATGTTTGACCTTTTTTGGGGTTGCTTTAAGAACATCCATAAAGCGTCTTCGCTGTCCTCCTGGGAATCTCCTGCCACAAAGGAGTTCAGAGTAGAACAATTACTTAAGGTGTACAAATGACATGTCCTGCCCAGCGGAGCTGGTTTTGAATGATTGGTTCCTTGATGCTGGGCAAGTTTGTAAGCCAACATGTGGGAGTCCTTCGGTTTCACAGATGCCTGGGATTATGCCATCGACAGTGGCAATAATTAGAAAAACAGATTGTTTGAAGGTTTCAGAAGGAAGGACAGAATCGTTGAATTATTGAATCATACAACACAGAAGGAGGCCATTTGACCCATCATATCTGTGCCGTCTCTTTGAAAGAGCTATCCAATTAGTTCCACTCCCCTGCTCTTTTCCACGTAACCCTGCAAATTTTTATTCTTTTCAACTATTTATCCAATTTCCCTTTGGAAAGTTAATATTGAGTCTGCTTCCACCGTCCTTTCAGGCGGCACATTCCAACAAATCAACAATTCGCTGCAGCAAACAAAGAGAAATTCTCCTCATGCTTCCTCTGGTTCTTTACTATTACCTGAAAATTTGCTGATCCTTCAGCCACTGGGAACAGTTTTTCCTGACTTACGCCAACAAAGTCCTTCATTATTTTGAATTTCCCCTTAACCATTTCTGTTCTAAGGAGGGCAACTTCAGCTTCTCTCATCTTCTAAACAAAATAAAATGATATCAGCGAGGTCAAATGAAAATTTCAAACCTGAGACGCTGGAGGTGGATAGATTTTTGTTGGGCAAAGAGTATTAAAGGTTATGGAACCAAGGTGAGTGGGTGGAGGTAAGATGCAGATCTGCCGTGATCAAATTGAATGACAGAACAGGCTTGAGGGGCCGGATGGCCTCCTCCTGTTCCTATGATTCCACTTGTGAAACTAGTTTTAGGAAAACTAGGGTAAACGTTTTGGCAAACACGATAATCTTTGGCTCTGTTGAATTGGCTCATGCTCCAAACAGCAGCAACCATTGGTAGGATGATGGTAGGGCCTTCTTAGAATTTATCACAAGCAGACACTAAAAGAGGAAGCGCTCCAAGCCTAGAACTCCAGATGACGTGGCCCCCTTAATTCGTTTCTCAAAGAATAGAATGAAAGAATAGTAAACATGATCACGACGCAGTGAGATCAACAGCACAAAGGGAGAAATAATTTTGATACCAAGCACTGGTGAATTTTGTCTTAACTGCTGTTTGTTAATATTTGATAGCCTTTTGGGGAAGGATTGTACAGTATTTTTAAAAATAATTTGCAAGTATCTGTAGTTTTGTGATTCCGAGTCCAATTCTTCATCAAGTGAGTAACGTTTATATTGTTGCTGGAAATCTATTTGCTAGCTCTTATTTTTAAAGCGTGTGTGCTGTTGCAATAAGGATGTAAATAATGATGTCCATCCCTTGGTCCAGACTTAAGTTTAACACTCTAGCATTGCATGCATTTAAAAAGAGGCTGGATTTCACCAAAATGTTTTGGGCATAATAGGTAAAAGTCAATGGTCACCTTGGACCAGTGCAACAGGTAATAAATGCAAATGGCTGGTAGCCATAGCAACAAGTTTTGGTTCTTTTAGACTTTTACGTCCAAGTTAGTTGGATCTTAAGGGTTGAGCCCATGATCCTTGCAAGGCAGAGTTTAAAAGCTAACAAGCAGATTGCTTTTCAAAGGCCAAGTTCTGAGTTTCATTAAATCATACAGCACAGAAGGAAGCCATTCAGCCCATTATTCCAGTGCTGGCTCTTTGAAAGAGCTATCCAATTAGTGCCACTCACCTGCTCTTTCCCCATCACCCTTCGAATGGCTTCCCTTCAACTATTTACCCAATTCCCTTTTTGAAAGTTACTATTAAATCTGCTTCCATCACCCTTTCAGGCGGCACATTCCAGATCCCAACAACTCACTGAGTTTAAAAAAAATTCCCCCCTTGGTTATTTTTGGCAATTATATTAAATCTGCATCCTCATCTTACCGACCAGCCTGTCACTGGATACTGACAGATTGCAAACAAGTCCAGGCAGGTACAGTATTAAATCTACTGATGTCACAGAGTCTTGGCAAAAAGGATCTGAGTTAATTATCTCCGATTATAATGCACTGTATTTCACACAGACAGTTATTCAAACCACTGGCAGAAGAGAACACATAGCACGGATGGAAAGTAAATTATTTTCCAATTTAAAAAAGCTTAGGGCTTCACTTTTCTCTCCTACAAGCATGTGCAGGAAGTGGGTTAGAAAGTTGAGCAAAGCTTGGAAAAACCAACACTCTTCCCCTGCTAGAAAAAGCCAAGTGAGTGAACATGTGTTTGACAGCCTTGAGTTGCACATTCACTCACCCTTTGATGATCATTTTGCAATCTCCACACAGGTGGAATAGATGTAAGTGGTAGTTGCCATTCTCCCTGAAGCCCCCTCAAATTCACCTACTGACCTTGCATCTTACCAGGACACACACACACGAGAAAAGAGGTTTTAAATCACCTACCGTCCATCGCTACGAGGCGACTGAACAGAGTGAAAAGTCTACCTTGTCATCGGACCAAGAATTAGAGCTAGATATATAACGACACAGCCAGTCTCTTCCAGCTGGTCCTCTCAGGTTCCTGCCTAATTTATAATTTGACTATTGCTGAAAAAAAGAGACATGTCTAAGCTTTTTGTCTTGCACTCATCAGGACACTTCGCAAGAATACCAATATAAGGGAAAACAATAATTTATACTGTATGTGAAGAGAATGCTGATTGGTTGGCAGGTAGACTCAGATTGGTAGTGGCATTGCCATGGAGAATGCACCAATTCATGGTGACTGACAGTTAACTGCCGAGCATTGTTTGACATTTAAACCAGGCAGCTTGACCCTGGTTGGTCAAGGCATTACCCTGAAGAATGAGTCAACGAATGGCTGTCACTTATTTTGTTTAGCTGAAACAGGTGCAATATGTGTGCATGTTCTTTGTGTCTGCAAAGAACGGGGCCCTCTGTATTCATATATGTAGCTTCCAGTACACACACATGCGCCACACAACGAGCCCGACTGACAATCTTAAAAAGCTTCAACGTGTCTGTTTTTTTCAACAATACTCAAGTTCTGTACTACCAAATGACTAATTTATGATTATTCATGAGCCTTGACTGTTCAAAACTACTGATAGAAACAGTAAGTTTGAAACACAGCATCCCCTCCTCCTTCAAAATGCCAATAGATTAAAGGTTACCAATCATATCTTCAACACTCTGCTGACTTACGCATCAGGATCAACAGACTTGGATTGCCTGTACCTAGTCAAGTAGATTTGTTAAAGCCTGAATATGATCCCCACTTATACAGTCATTTGATTTAAATAAAATGTTTGTACAGTGTTCTCTTACTGATAGTGAATATGTTAATCGAAGGTTATAAAGATGCTGTATTCTTAGAGTGCAATATTTCCCTACTGTAATGCCAAAACCCACAGGTTAATTGATCGTGTTGACACAACAGTGCAAATGCAATGGGTACTTTTGCCCAAATGGTGGATCTAGTATTTGTCGCTAAATTTTCCCCAGCCTTTGCTTACATCAGGAGCCTTGGATGTTCCCACAGCACTGGGTAAAAGCAAAAGGGGAGTGTCTATTTCAAAAACAGTAGATCCTTTAGTACTGTTACCCTTGGGGAAATCATTGAGTTTAACATTAATGTAATAATGCAAAGTTTGAAAATGGCTTCTTTAAGCTCTTGATCATGGGGCAGAAGAGTTATCAATGTGTGTCCTGATTGTATGATCAATTTAAAAACTTACGTATGAGACATAGGCATGAACTTTATGTGAGATTTCCCCTGTTCACCAACAACAAAATGGTCGCTTCGACTGAGAAAACCTCTCCTTCTGTGCAGCCGATTGATTGTAAACACTGCGGGAACAAATCCAATATTTTTTTTCCTCCACAATATATACTTTAAAACAATGCTATGTCGTATTAGCGCACTAGATAATATTAATGCCAATTAAAGGGAAAGATTTTACATCCAATGTTTTGTCTCTAATTTGTCTTTTTGTAATACCGTTGAAATTGTTTGTTTTAGAATTCCTTGATAAAGTAGGAATTCCAGATGTAGAATTTCCTCTTTGGATGCAATTGAGAAATTGCACCCAAAATGTGGTGGTTTTGGTTACATTTCAAGTTTCCACTAGAATTTACTTGCCTACTCACATCCCTAAAATCTTCCATAAACCAGCACAACTGGGCATAAAAGACAATAAAACATAAATGTAATAAAACATTTTTATTTTATTTTATTGCCATTAAAAACCATTCCTTGGTGTGTTTCAGAGTAGCAACCTGGTGCAGTTTGATTCATACAGCTGAGCATGGGGGTTTGTTTATCATAAAAATAACCATTTTTAACAAACGCGTCCAGCCCTCCAGCTGTCAGTAACCCCACTTAAAATCGCTGAAAAAAACTTCTTAAAACTATACTGAACCATTTCATAGTTTAATCGGTGTACACTTGTCAGTTTCTTAACAAATTAAATATTTTTTGATATGAAAAAGGCTTTTCAGTTGTGCCTCCCGGCACCTGTAAGAAGCTGAATACAATGGGAAGAACCGTCCCAAACTAGCGGAATCAGTGGAATTTTGTGGTGTCGAGCTGGGTGGTGTGGCCAGATTTGTTCATGGGGTGTGGGTGTCGCTGGCAAGGCCAGCATTTGCTGTCTATCCCTGACTGCGAGGATACTGATCAGGGTGCATAGGGGTACCAGAGTAAAAGATCAGGGAAAACACACACTTAAGTGGTTTTGTCATAGCCTGGCTATTTAAGCTTTCTCGATCTTTTATGCTGATTTGACCAACAGCACTGGGATCTGGGGGGAAAAGCTAGTGGAAATCTGCAAGTTAGACTGGCGTAATAAAATTTGGTTTATGCACGATGGTTTTTACGGTAAATCCTTCCATTTAAAATGGGATTACTAAAGCTCTCTGCTACAAGTTAACAATGGCAGACTAAAGGAGCACATTGGACACTATGCTAATCAAGAGATGTGCTTATTGAATTGTATTCAGTTAAGCATGTTGGTTCAGATTTGGATACCATTATGTAGCACAGTGTGAGCAGGACTGTGCTACATGAGTTGGTTGACTGAGAGAGATGGTGGTCTAGTGGTAATGTCACTAGATTAGTAACTAGTGACATAGGCTGATGGGTTCAAATCCTGCCATGGTAGTTGGTGGAATTTAAATTTGATTAATAAAATCTGGTGTATAAAGCTGGAACATGTCATAAATTGTTGTAGAAATCAATCTGCCATCCTTACCAAGTCTGGCTTATGTGTAATTCCAGACCTTTAGCAATGTGGTTGACTCCTAACTGCTTTCTGAAATGGCCTAGCAGGTGCAAATGGACATCACATGCTGGCCTTTCTCGTGATTCCCTCCTTTCCCATGAAAGGATCATTTTTTTAAAAAATTAATTTTTTGTAACAGGACTTGATTTACTGCAACATTTTTAGAATACAATAATCAGTGTGTGTGCGTGTCTGCCTGTGTCTGCATACTTATGCACATGGATGTGATGGAGAGGTCAGGGGGGGCATTCCAAAGTTTAGGGCCTAGGCAGCTGAAGGTGCAGTCGCCAATAGTGGAGCGATTAAAATTGGAGATGCGCAAGAGGCCAGAATTAGAGAATCGTGGAGGGGTTGTAGGACTGGAGGAGGTTACTGAGATAGTTTTACCAAACAGAACATCACAGGAAGAGGCCTTCAGCCCGTGGAGGGGCAAAGCCATGGAGGGATCTGAACACAAGAATTAGAATTTTAAAAGCATTTGCTTAAAGAATACTTCTCACAAATCTGTGGCAGCAAGCACGTTGGAAAAAAGATATACATTTGTTCAGTTGCTGTGAATATGGTAAAGTGTGTATACGTGTAGATGTTCATGTCCTCAGGAGATTCTTTCATTCTCAGTATTCATACAAATTTCAACATGTATTACATTTTATTTTAGTATAAAGATATCAAATTTTTTAAATGATTATTTCGAAAATACAATTGTACACTGTGCTCTTCCTATTCTGCCCTCTTGAGCATTCCCTGGTTTTAATCACTCCACCACTGGTGGCTGTGCCTTCAGCTGCCTGGGCCCTATCTCTGGAATTCCCTCCCTAAACCTCTCCATCTCTCTCTTCTCGTTTAAGATGTTGCTAAAACCTAACTCTTTGACTGAGCTTTTAGTCACCTGTTCCAGGATGTCCATATGTGACTTGGTGTCAAAGATTTTGTTTGGTAAAATTCTCCGAAACACCTTGGAACGTTTTACATTAAAGGTGCTGTATAAATGCAAGTTGTTGGTGTTGTACATTGAGCCATGCCCAACACCTGACGCACTAACTTCTGCCAAAAATCCAGAACGTGGTAGTTCTCAGAATGAATTTACTGGGCAAAAAATAAAACCGTATCTAACAGAAATCTATCAATCGTGGACAATGCTTCTGATGAAAAATAGAAATCTTGTAATTAATCATCGTCATTATCTCTGAACTTAATTTTCTAAATTCTTTGATGTTTCACATAATAAAGGGGTTTGCCCCATTCGTTGTAATCTGAAGCAGTTTACAACACTGTCTCCCTGCTGGAAGGTTTCAGTTCAAATCTAGTTCTCATTTGAACTTAATTCACCTCAATGGTCAAGCTTCATTCATTCATGCTGATCCCTCAGTAGATTGTTTCTATTGTGAGAGTAATAGGGTGGAAGTGAGTATCACAGAATCATATAGCACAGGCAAAGGCCATTCAGCCCATCGTGCTTGTGCTGACTCTTTGAAAGAGCTATCCAATCAGGCCCACTTCCCCCTGCTCTTTCCCCGCCTTCACATATTCATACAATTCCCCTCTTGAAGGTTACCGTTGAATCTGCTTCCACTGCCCTCTCAGGCAGTGGGTTCCAGATCACAACAACCCGCTGCATGAAAATGATCATCTTCCTTGTGGTTCTTGTGCCAATGACCTTTAATCTATGTGCTCCAGTTATGGACCCTCCTGCCACTGAAAACAATTTCACCTCATTTAGAATCAATTTCTTCAGAAATTGCTCCACCAATAGTTTGATTGCTGAATGACAACCACCAACATGTCTGTCAATCCTAAACATTGTGTTAACACCAGATGGGACATAATAAGGAATTCTAGGAATTATAAAACAATGATCCCTTTTATTTCAATGCTCCATCCTGGGTGACTTATTTGCAATTAATATTTTAAAACCTTTTCTCTAAGGATAAACTGGAATAAACTATAAACTGTCATGGTATAAAACTTTACCTCCATGTTTAGTTCAATGATCTATATGGGACTAATTGGATAGCTCTTTCAAAGAGCTGGCACAGGCATGATGGGCCTAATATGAACATACAAAGGCCATTCAGCCCCTCAAGCCTGCTCCATCATTCAATAAGATCATGGCTGATCTGTTTGTGTTTCAAATTCCACATTCCCATCTACCCCTGATAACCTTTGATTCCCTTGCCCAACAAGAATCTATCTACCTAATACAAACATACAAAATAGGAGCAGAAGTAGGCCATTTGGCCCCTCGAGCCAGCCCAGCTCCTTTGTATGTTTGAATGACCTCCTTCTGTGGTGTAAGATTTTGTGATTCAAGGCAGCGTCCCTAACGGCAATACTACAATAATTCTGAAACCCTACGTGATATTCTAAAATCAGTGGGACTATTTTTGTATACTATTGCAATGGTTGGTTCAAGAGAATATTTCTGCAGAGCAAACATTTTTAAAAAGTTGCATTTTGATCTAAATTGAATGTGTTTTTCTAATTTATTAATTGCTATGCTGAACTTCAAGAAAACAATAAGAGTCATGACTATACTTGCTGAGTGAATGTGTGTATTTTCTTTTTTTATTTGTTTACGGGATGTGGGCCTAGTCTTCTCCTAATTCATATGTTTGTATGGGTGTTGCTGGCAAGCCCAGCATTTGCTGCCCATCCCTAATTGCCCTCAAGAAGGTGGCGGTTCACCACCTTCTTGGATCGCTGCAGTCTATGTGGTGTAGGTACACCCACAGTACTGCTAGAGAGGGAGTTCCAGGATTTTAATGCAGTGATGTTGAAGGAACAGCGATATATCTACAAGTCAGGATGATATGTGGCTTGGGGGGAACTTGCAGGTGGTTGTGTTCCCATGTGTCCGCTGCCCTTGTCCTTCCAGATGGTAGAGGTTGTGGTTTTGGAAGGTGCTGTCGAAGGAGCCCTGGTGAGTTGCTGCAGCGCATTTTGTAGGTGGTACACACTGCTGCAACTGTGTGTCAGTGATGCTATGAATGCTTAAAGTCGTGGATGGGGTGCTGATCTAGTGGGTTGCTTTGCCCTCGATAATGTTGAGCTTCCTGAGTGTTGTCGGAGCTGCACTCATCCAGACAAGTACAGGTTATTCCATCATGTTTGCTTCTTTATACGTGTAGAGAAATCTAAGCGAAGACCCAAAGCACTGGACACAATGAATACAAATAGCTGTAATATGATGAATATCAATTAACTCATCGACATGCTAGATAGACAAATAGGGAAAGGTTTTCATCTCACTTACCCCAGATATTAACCTAATGAGGCAAATCATTCACTCGATAAAGAGTATGCCTAATTGTTACTCAATAATGAGAAGTAGGTCAGACATATTATAAAGGGTATGTGCTGCAGCCCATTAGAGTAACACCAGGCAATGAAGATGAAAACCTGCTTCACAGGTGGTCCTTAATAATCAGCAAAAAAAAAACATTGGGCATAAAATGACGCACGGTGAGGTCGGGCGTGCATCCCGACGTCACCGCACATCATTCCGATCTTTCGTTTGGTGGGCGCACACTGGAGTCGGCTGCACACCCGCAGAACTGTCATAGGCCTGTTAAGGCCATTAATAAACCAATTAACCAAATTGACAGGGCTGCCCATTCAACCTTAAGGCTGGCGGGCAGGTGAAGAGCCCAAGCGGCCTTCATGTTTTGCATGAAACCTCATCCACGGGTGGGATGATGTTTCATGAAGATTTTATTGAATAAATAAAAGATTTTTTGACAATTGATAAACATGTCCCAGCTCATTTGAAATTGTCACATGAGGGGACATATCTGAATAATTTTATTCTTTTTTTCCAACTTTCATTGTGATCTTAATCTCCCTGAGGCTGCTCCGTGCCTCAGGGAGATTTCTGTGCTCTTTCGCAAGCATGCACCAAAAAGCGCAGGCCCCTCCTCCCCCTCCTCCCCCCCACCTGCACAGGTAGCCCTGAGCTACCGGGCACGCATCACACTAGGCCTGCCCATGTAAAATGATGGTGCGCAGCTGATCGCGGGCGAAGATCGACTCTGCGCTCGCCCGCGCCCGCTCCCGACTGGCCCACCCGACAGGGCGAAAACTCCGCCCATTATCTGTCACAATCTCAGGGTTTCCTAAAACACTTCAGAACCACTGATATATTGTTGAGTTATAGTCACCATTGTAATGCAGGAAACGCAGCGATTTATGCATAGCAAGCTCCCATAAATAGCAATGTGATAACAATCAGACAATGTGTTTGATTCAGTGATGTGGGTTGAGAGATAAAGATTGACCAGGACACCAAAATAGTGGTCGTGGGTTCTCTTATGTCCACCTGAGAGGGCAGATGGGGCCTTAGGTTAGCATCTCATCCAAAAGACAACACCTCCAACAGTGCAGGGCTCCCTCAGTGCCAGTGTGGGTTCTTGTTCGGGTCCAGAATGGAGACTCAAACCCACAACCTAATGATTCAGAGGTGAGAGTGCTACCCATGGAGTTCATCAGCAACCCTCTGTTGCTAGCTTTTAAACCAAGCTAATTGAATAGAAGTACATGTCGTCAAGGGAAAGAAATCTTGGATTAAAAAACCATCAGAGCAGCTGTTGCAATGTAACAGTCCGTCATGTCACCTCTATTATTTAACACTTTCTCGGACCTGAATTTGCCTGTGTATAAACTTTGATGTCAGCCAAAGGTCACTTAAGGTTTAAATGACGGCTGCTTTCATGACAATGTTACTGGAGTAATGTTAATGCAAAATGAACAAAATATTCTGCTATAAAATCATAGAATTGTTACAGCACAGAAGGAGTCCATTTGGCCCATCATGTCTGTGCTGGCTCTCTGCGAGAGTAAGTCAGCTAGTGCCGCTGCCCTGCCTTTTTCTTGTAGCCGTGTAAATTTCTTTCTCTTCAGATAATGATCCAATTCTCTTTTGAAAGCCACCATTGAACCTGCCTCCACCACACTCTCAGGCAGAGCATTCCAGATCCTAACCACTCGCTGCATAAAAGGATTTTCCTCATGTCACCTTTGCTTCTTTTGTCGATCACCTTAAATCTGTTCCCTCTGGTTCTTCTTTCTTCCACCAATGGGAACAGTTTCTCCCTATAGCCCTATCCAGATCCCTCATGAGTTCGAACACCTGTATCAAATCTCCTCTCAACCTTCTCTCCTCCAAGGAAAACAGTCCCAACTTCTCCAATCTATCCACATAACAGAAGTTCCTCATCCCTGGAACCATTCTCGTGAATCTTTTCTGTACTCTCACTAATACCTTCACATCTTTCTTAAAATGTGCTGCCCAATGCTGGGCGCAATACTCCATTTGAGGCTGAACCAGTGTTTTATACAGATTTATCATATCTTCCTTGCTTTTGTACTCTATGTCCCTATTGATAAAGCCTAGGATCCCGTATACTTTATTAGCCACTCTCTTAACCTATCCTACCATCTTCAATGATTTATGCACATATACACCCAAGTTTCCCCTTTTAGAATTGCACCCTTTATTTTATATTGTCTCTCCATGTTCTTCCTACCAAAATGTATCACTTCACACTTCTCTACATTAAATTTAATCTGCCACTTGCCAGCCCATTCCACCAACCTGTCTATGTCTTTTTCAAATTTTGAACCCCATCCTCCTCACAATTCACAACATAAATACCGACACAAAGCTACATCCCTGGGTCCAAATAATAAAGAACCTGGGCCTTCCACCACCTTGGGCATGTCCCAAAGCACTTTACAGGCACTGAAGCACTTTTTGAAGAGTCGTCATTGTTGTAATGGAGGAAAAGCGGCAGCCAATTTGCGCACAGCAAGCTCCCACAGGAGCAATGGGACAATGATCAGATAACCTGCGTTTTAATAGCATTGATTGAGGGATGTATATTGGCCTCAGGGCACTGGAGAGAACTCCCCTGCACTTCTTCGAAATAGTGACGCTGGATCTTTTATATCCACCTCAGAGGGGAAAAGTCTTATTCAAAAAACAGCACCTCCAACAGTGTAACGCTCCCTCAGTACTGCACTGCGCTGGAAGTGTCCACCTGGATTAGAACATCAAAAGGAAACTCTGTACGTGTGCATGTATTGGTGGAGAGTGGGGGGTCGAAAGTTAATTTTCCCTTAACCTGTGTTAACATGTTCCTCAGCTGTTTATCAACTTGAAATGAATTTGCCATCCACCCCCCCTCAACACACGGGATACATACTGTGTGGCAGAAGCTATAAATACAGTGTTTCCTTTATTTTAAAGAGCTTTTTCTTGTTCTTCTGTTACCAACCAATTTGACAGCCCTGAAAACAATTGCTGTGCTCACTGTGTTCCATTCCATTTCATTCTGAGCTGGTCTAAGCTCCGATATGAACAGTTTGCTAATGAAGTATTTTAAACCATCCATCCACGTTTTTTGCACTGTGCCACAGCAAACTGTTCCTACCCATTAACAGTATATATCCACTAAAATACAGTCTCTGTAATACTCATGCAACAGGGATTTTTTTTTCCCATGCAATGTGCAACCAGAGGGTTAATAAACGTGTGCTTATAGTGTTTGTCCATGGGCTTACTGGTCTAATTAATAAAGAAAGTGTCTTGTTTTCCAAGAGCTTTGTTCCCCGAATTGTAGAGCTGAAGGTTCAATTGCAGTTCATGGAAAAGAACGTCTTGTACCCGGCAATGAGACTGCTCAATAACAACATGCCCTCATTGAACTATTACACACTGACATGTTCTACACATCAGCACAACTTCACACCCACTCCCACTTAAAAGGGTCACAACTCAAGGTCGAGTCAAAGGTCCCTAAATCTCCCAAACACACTCTTGTCAGAATTTATTTCTTGAGTTTCACTGTTTTGCAAGTGAACTAAGCTTTCTACAGGAAAAAAAAGGTATAAGCTAAAAAGTGATCACTGCGTAAACAGAATTATTGCTGCAATCGAACTGTTAGGCAACGGTGGGGACAATGTTGTCTGTAAGTTACATGGCTGTATTTCATGGGGAGGGAGGGTGTGGGTCCTACAGATTTGCTGCACAGTTCAGGTTCCCCACTCTGGGACATATCGACAGCAACTTGCTGTTTGACTGCTGCTTTCAGACCCTTTCACCCAGAGGGTGTTAGGGGTCTGGACCTCACTGCCTGAAAGGGCAGTAGAGGCAGAAACCCTCAGCTCATTTAAAAGATGTCTGGATATGCACCTGAAGTCCCGTAACCTGCAGGGCTATGGACCAAGTGCTGGAAAATGGGAATTAGGCTGGGTGGCTCATTTTACGGCCAGCGCAGACATGATGGACAGAGTGGCCTCCTTCCATGCTGTAAATTTTTCTACGTTTTCTGAATTTTCTAAGTATCTGAAAGGGAGGAATGTGCAGGGAAGTGGGGACAGGGCGGGGGAGTGGCAGTACGCGATTTGCTCCCGAGGAAAGCCAGCATGAACACGATGGGCCAAATGGCCTTCTTCTGTGCTGTAATGATTCTATTCTATGATTCAGCTGGATAATAGTTTGCAATAAAACAAAATACGTGGAGTTGCATTTCCACACACGTGTTTTATTTTGTACTGTTGCAAGGTAATCTGTCCAAATACACAGAATCGAGGATACCAGGTTATTGCTACATTCATTCTGGTTTGGCTTTGGGCCTTACATTTGATGCTGTACCCACCAACCTTTGGCTTGACTCTTATCAAGCAAGCAAGGGTCTGCAGCTGCTAGCTCTGCTTTATAACTTGTGTCAATGGCAACATGTTACATAACACCAGTTATCTCAAAGTGGGAAGTTTCGTGCAAGAACTGTAAACAAGAGGACAATGTTCCTCAAGCTTTGGAAGTTTTCTATTAAAGAGTCCAGAGTGACCTCGCCACAGCTGTTGTCTTGCTATATATTTTTCCCTTTAAAAAAAAGAACAAGCATATTGCGTGAGAAATGACTCTATCTTAAAAGGGCAATGTCAAATTCAGAACAAAGAAAGAGGGAAGAGATGTTCAAAATCATGAAGCGTTTCGATTAAGGTAAATAAGGAAGAACTGTTTACACTGGCAGGAGGGTGGGTAACCAGAGGGATTTAAGAGAATTAGCAAAAAAAGAACAGACGAGAGATGAGATTTTTTTTTTAACCCAGCAAGTTTTTACGATCTTGAACGCAGTGCCTGAAAGGGCGGTGGAAGTAAATTCAATGTTAACTTTCAAGAAGGGAATTGGATAAATACTTGAAGGGGAAACGTTTGCAGGATACGGGGAGAGAGCAGGGGAGTGGGACTAATTGGATAGCTCTTTCAAAGAGCTAGGACAGGCAGGATGGACTGAATGGCCCCCTTTTGTGGTGGACGATTCTACAATTCTATGATGGTTCAATGTTCCCCAAGGTGTAGCACATTATAAATAAATTAATATAAATAACAGGAATTATCTGGGTTGTGTTCAACTTGACTCTGCTCAGAGCTTAAAACAGATCCACAGGTTCTTTCTACCTTTGATCAATCTCTCTGGTGGCAATGCCACAGATTAATATCAGTAATTTCAAGCGAGTTACCCTATCATCAGTTACACTCTTATACTCTTAGGGATCCAGGGATAGGGAGAGAAAGTGGATTTGAGGTCGAAGATCAGGCATAGTCGTATCGAGTGGCGAAGCAGGCTCGAGGAGCCAAATAGTCTAATCCTGCTCCTATTTCTTATTTTCTTAGTCACCCCGCCATCATTCGGACCTCTAAAGTGTGGAAACTGAAAAATCTCAGATATTAATGCATATACATACATAGGAGCAGGAGGAGGCCATTCAGCCCCTCAAACCTGTTCTGCCATTCAATGAGACCACGGTTGATCTGTATCTTAATTCCGTTTACCTGCCTTGGTTCTGTAACCTTTCCTACCTATATCCAACAAAAATCTATCATCACAGTTTTGAAGTTTTCAACTGACTTTCAGTCTCAACAATGTTTGGGGCGGGGAAGAGAGCTCCAAATCTCCACTACCCTTTGTGTGAAGAAGTGCTTCCTAACATTATGCCTGGAGGGCCTGGCTTTAATTTTAAGGTTTTTCTCCCTTGCTCCAGACTCCCCCCTACTCCACCAGAGGAAAATGTTCCTCTCTATCTACCCGATCAACTCCTTTACTCAGCTTAAACATTTCAATTAGATCACCCCTTAATTATCTATAGTCACCGTGGCATGGCACCTGTGACACTGCAGCACTCCCTCAGTACCACAGAGGGAGTGTCAGCCTGGATTATGTGCTCAAGACTCTGGAGTGGACTTGAACCTCCCAGCCTTCTGACTCAGAGGTGAGAGTGCTGCTAGCTGAGCCCTGATATTTGGGCCAAACAAGCTCCTCCCTTTTGTCTTTTACTAGGTTTGTTCAATTAGCCGCCCTAGCTCCCTGGAGTATGAAATGTTTGAGCCCATTGAATGCAACATGTACAAGTGCTGTTGGGGTATTAAGTGCCTGAAGAGTCCTACCATCTCTCCTACTGATTCTGCCATTCTGTCTGAACCAGCCATTTATGAATGTTAGATCAGGAGAATGTATTTTTTTCTGATGGCAGCCGCAATGGGCGGACTGGCTTTATATGAGTGAAAAACAACTTATTGGAGAAAATGGTGAACACCTGCAATTCAGCAGGTTCAGAACTGAGGCTGCCCTGTTGGTTCCTATTGAAGAAGTTGAGATCTTTGCCACCAATGGTGAGAAATACAGAGCATATGGTAAGGTGGAGGGTTCTCAGAGTCAACTGAGCGAGGCAAAGATACAAATTCAAGTTGAAGAAAGAACGTGCAGTTCTTCTCCCTCAGTGTTACACCCAAGTTGGCAAAGAGGGCAAGTGCCTACGAGAGTCGCGAGGGCGGAAGTGTTGGGTTATTGAGGTCTGCCCAGCATGGAATGAGCCTTATGCATGATCTAAGGATTTTGGGTGACTCGGTGGCGAGTTTTCGAGGGTTTATTGCCTTCTTGATAGTCTAAGGGTTGCCAGGTTGCCCTGGTAATGTGCTTTGCTACAAATCATAGCTCCTTAACTTGCTGGCTTGCTTTCAATTGCTAATGAATGGGCTGTACTTGGTTCCATTATCTGACTGGTTTATAGTATAGTCGTGTACAGCTAATATGATCAGGTTCCTGCATCTTCCTCCCTGTCGCTGTAACATTCTCCAGCCCTACAGCCCTCCAAGATCTCCTAGGCTGGCCTCTTGCGTATCACAGATTTTCATTGTTCCAATGTTGGTGGCTGTGCCTTCAGCTGAATAATACAACAACAACTTGTATTTATATGGTACCTTTAAGGTAATAAAACATCCCAAGGAACTTCACAGGGGCATTATAAGACAATATTTGACACAAGCCAGACAAGGAGGTATTAGTACAGATGAAGCTAGTTAAGGGGGTAGGTTTTAAGGAGTGTCTTAAAAGAGGAAAGAAGTAGGGGGGAGAGAATTCCAGCATTTAGGGCCCAGGCGTTTAGGGTGCATTTAGGGCACAGCCCCCAGTGGTGGAGCAATTCAAATTGGGAATGCTCAAGTGGCCAGAATAAACGGAATGCAGAAGGCCTCAGAGGGCTGTGGTTACAGGGACAGAGAGGAACAAGGTCATGGAAGGATTTGGAAATAAAGATCAGCCAGTAAAATATTGGACATGGGATTCTGCCATAGGTGCCTCCCACAAGGAACAACTACAACTTGCATTTATATAGCACCTTTACTGTAGTAAAACTTCATAAGGTGCTTCACCGGAGCATTATCAAACATTATTTGATACCGAGCCACATAAAGAGACATTGGGACAGGTGCTCAAAAGCTTCTTGAAAGGAGTAGGATTTAAAGAATGTCTTAAAGGTGGAGAAAAAAGCTTAAGGAGTGAATTCCAGAGTTTAGGGTCTAGAGCACGTATTCACACCATCACTAAAACTGCCTGTTTCTCTCTGCCTGCCTCCATCCCTGTCTCAGCTCATCTGCTGCTGAAACCCTCATTCATGCCTTTGTTACCTCTGGACTTGACTATTCCAATGCTCTTCTGACCAGCCTCCCACATTCTGCCCTCCGTAAATTTGACATAATCCAAATCTCTACTGCCAATGTCCCTAACTCACACCAAGTCCCATTCACCCATCTTCCCTGTGCTCACAGTTCTGCACTGGCTCCTGGTTAAGCAATGCCTCGTGTTTATAATTCTGATGCTTACTTCCAAATCCTTCACTGTCTACAGCTCCGGACTACAACATGCATGGAAATGTGTGTGTTACCACAGCAACTCGGGCTCCCTGAGTGAAGTGTAACACACTCATCATCATAAAAAGAGATGGGAACAAGCTTATTTGGAATGTTCAATTATCTGTATTTTCCCACATCTTAGTTTTCAAAATATTGGTTGAAGACAGCCTTGAGAGAAGATATTTTGCGTAAAAGGTACAGTTATGTTCTAGTGTATAATAAATAGGAATTATCATTACCCATAATAACCTATTTCAAACTAATGTGTCTCTTGGAATTAGGAGAGTGTGAAAAAAGTGTAATGAAGTTATACTTACAACAAAGACAACTAACAGCTCGCATTTATATAATGCCTTTGATGTGGTAAAATGTTCTGAGGTGTTTCACACAACAGGAACATTATCAGACAACATTTGACACGTGTGGCGATATTAGGACATGACCAAATGTTTGGCCAAAGTGGTGGGTTTTACAGAGTATCTGAAGGGAGGAGATAGAGGTTGAGAGGTTTATGGAAGGAATTCCAGAACCTGGGATCCACACAGATGATGACACGGCTGAAGATGATGGAGTGATGAAAGTGGGGGATGCCCAACAGCCAGATTTGGAGGAACGCTGAGATCTCAGAGGGTTGCATTGCTGGAGGAGGTTGCAAAAATGGGGTGGGGGAGAGGGGCGGCTACCATCTAGAAGGACAAGGGCAGCAGACACATGGGAACATCACCACCTGCAAGTTCCCCTCCAAGCCACACACCATCCTGACTTGGAAATATATCACTGTTCCTTCACTGTCCCTGGGTCAAAATCCTGGCACTCCCTCCCTAACAGCACTATGGGTGTACCTACACCACATGGGCTGCAGCTGTTCAAGAAGGCAGCTCACCACCACCTTCTCAAGGGCAATTAGGGGATAAGCAATAAATGCTGGCCCAGCCAGCGACGCCCACATCCCATGAAAGAATAAACAAAAAGTCAGTAGCTGCTGCTGCTCCAACCAGGAGATCTGCTCTCATGGTAGGTCACACTCGTCTGTCTTACACCCACTGTAGCTCGTCTGCAATCGCTCTGCAAAGTCCGTCATTCAAATACGCCTTCTTCCGTCCGTGGAGGGAATTTGAAAACAACGCCTGAGGATTCTTTATTGATTCGAGGCATCGCTGGAAAGCAAGACACTTCAACGAAAATTAAACAATGAGCACTTCCCCTTTAAGATTTAACCCAGCAACAGGCGCCAAGGGGATTGCATGAGAATATATATCACTTTGCTGGGAATTGCCTTGGACATGCCAACGTGGACTTGACTTTGGTGGGGGTGGGCTAGCTGGTTCATGTCAGGTCACCCTATCAATATGAATGGGATATTGGGGGTGGGGGTGGGGAGGGCTGGGAGCTCCACGTGTTCGGAACCCTTGCGAATAGAACGCCGGCGCGTCCAATCAGGAGGCCCTCGCATTGTGACGTGAGAGGAAAAGGGGGCGGAGGGTAAGTATCCAGAAATTGGTTACAATGTGAAAGAACATTGAGAAATTCGCCTGAGGTCTGGCGCGGCGCGACTGTGTATCCCAGCTTTGATACTGCATCAAACTGAGATTGTTCTCACTATCATTCAA
Organism: Cetorhinus maximus; assembly: GCF_964194155.1. Taxonomy (NCBI): domain Eukaryota; kingdom Metazoa; phylum Chordata; class Chondrichthyes; order Lamniformes; family Cetorhinidae; genus Cetorhinus; species Cetorhinus maximus. Next base: position 179,045,384 of record NC_135880.1, read on the forward strand.
AATTAAGTGATTCTGTGCACCGACCAAAATAACCAGCCTTTGCCGGGATCATCTTAACCAATTTGTAGCTTCCCATTGGTCTTTTTTTTAAGGGATTAGGAAAGGAATAGTTTGTCAAAATTCAACCGTTTTGTTTTCTAGAAATGCAAAGTTGATTTTTTTTTAAGAGATGTTACAGTTTCGTTCACCTGGAGGAGAAAAACAGGGGCTGGAAGCTTTGCTGTGGGTGATATTTTAAACAACATGGCAATGTGATTTGATATTTTCGCACGCCACGTGTTTGTCATATTGTACAAGGGAGCGACTTTATGCTAAAAGCAGATTGTCTGGCTTAAAAATCTGCTGTCAGATTGAAAGGAAAAGCGAGGCAGGAGAGGAACCTGCAATTTGCTTTTAGAGCCATGTCTGCTGTGGCTTATATCGATTACCTGGCCGCCGAATGTTTAGTCTCCATCTCCAGTCGCCCTATCGTGCACCAGTCTCCTGGGCAGGAGCTGACTGGAGAGGGTAAGAGGGAACCCAGGGAGGGCTGCAAGGACGGAGGCTCCCTCCTCACCATGGCCAGGATCCTGGCGGACCTGGGCAAGCGCCGACCAATCTCCCAACTCGGGGGCAGTCACTCAGGGAGCTGCGCTGATTCGGAGGGCGACGCCCGCTCCGCCCAGCGCCTGGAGCCGCCTCTTGCACCCAGAGTTACGCCGGAGTGTGGACTGCTACGGTGCAGCGCAACGGGTGAGGGGAAGCCCATCACTGGCAAGAGGCATGAGTGCCCCTACACTGGATGTGGCAAAGTGTACCGAAAGTCTTCTCACTTAAAGGCACATTTCAGAACGCACACAGGTCAGTGTTACTGCTCTCCCATTTAAAACCAGCACTGTGATTCAGTAAAGACATTTTCTCCGTTTTTTAAAACAAGTCGCAGAAGGGTACAAGCACAAAAAGGGGCCATTCAGCCCATCGTGTCTGTGCTGGCTCTTTGAAAAAGCTATCCAATTAGTCCCACTCTGTACTTTCCCCGTGGCCCTGAATATTTTCAGCTATTTATCCAACTCTCTTTTCGGAAGTTATTATTGAATTGCTCCCCCTGCCTTTTTCAGGCTGTGCCTTCCAGATAATAACTCGTGTATATATTAAAAAAAAAGGAAAAAAATTCTCTTCATCGCCCCTCTGGCTTTTAACCTGCATCCCCTGGTATTCTGCCAGTGTGGAAACAATTTCTGGGTGATATAGTTCATTATAAGTTAGGGGTTGCAGGGGTTAAATTCAGAACTGAATTTACTGGTTTCACATTAATTGGATGGAGAAGTGGGTGGCTGCTTTATTTGTGTGACTGGGTGGTATCTGGATGTAAACTGTCCATTGCAGATGTGGGTGTGGCTTTCACTCACTTCCAGCCTAACTGGTTGTGTGCTTGAAGTGCTTGTGAGAATTGCTCCGTGGAAATGTGTTTGAGTCCTTAACAAATATGTCAGAAACTATTTTTGGGTCTAATGTCATTCTCCGGATGGACCTCTTGTGATATTTCTCCTTTCTCCCATGTCCATTGACGCATGAGGCAGACAAAAGCATGTGCTTACATCTGTTTCCGTAGCTGGTTTTTCCTGGAATGGGTCATGTGCCTGTCGCAGAGGCTACAGCGTGAGAGGCATCACTCCGCATCGAGTGTGGCTGACCAGGAGACGCCTACCACCTGCCATGGGTGTAGTGGAAGGCATTACAAGTTGATAATCAACCTGTTCAGCCACATTATGAATGCATCCTCCATGGTTGTCAAGTTCTGGATTGGGACTTGAACCCAGAGCTTCTAGCTCAGAGGCAGGGACACTACCCACTGTGCCACAAGACCTTCCCTTGTGCTATTTACCAGGAATGTAACTACTGTAGCTAGTGGGATTCGTGGCAAACAATAACAAAGCAGCAATTATTGAGCTAGCTAACTTTTAAATGTATATTAAAAGCTGGGAGGGGGAGGAAATCGGCGACCCATTTCACTGCTTATTGTGGACTACAAAATTCTGTCCAAGGTCAATGTCAGTTACGTCAAGTTTGCTCAGGAATAGCTGATCCACCCTGACCAGACCTGCTTCTGGAATGTGCCTTTGCAAAGGAGGTCTGGAAAGAGATGCAGCAGCTTTTGTCAAGGTTCATCCCAAGTGACGCGGGACCCTGTGCTCTACGGGGTGTTCCCAGGGACACACACCGAGATAAACATCAACTGCAGCTGGAGGACCATCGGCTCGGTGAAAGACGCTCTTTGGTCTATCCGAAGTTGGCTGGTCTTCCAGTGCACGTTAAAAATTAAAGTGCTCTGCGATATCTGGTGTTTGTGAAAAGTGCCAAAAGAAATGCAAGACCTTTTTACTGTTTTAATATTCTCTTAATTTAGATTAAAACTAACATTCATTTGGACTTTTCCTTTGTAAGCAAAAACAATATGGCATCAGTGAAAATGTAGTGTGGACAATAAAGATCTGAAGGTAATTTGGTATACTATAATGCTGAGGTTTTTCTGGCAAAGGATAAATAGGAAATAAGTTGGACATCACATACAAAATAATGCACATAACAAAGGCTCAGAAAACCTTACACATTTTCACAATTATTGCACAGAAATAAATTACATCAATTAAACTAAGTGAATCCGATCATATAACTATTGTTCCTGTGTTCGTCCCTTAATGGCCTCGCCCCTCCCTATCTCTGTAACCTCCTCTAGCCCAACAACCCTCTGAAATCTCTTTGTTCTTCCAGTTCTGGCCTTTTGCACATCCTTGGTTTTAGTCGCTTCAGCATTGGCGGCCGTGCCTTCAGCTACCTGGGCTGTAAGGTCTGGAATACCCTCCCTAAACCTCTCCATATTCGTTTATAAAGTTCCAAATAGGATGAGCTTTTGGAATTCTGTTCAACCTCAGTGAACTTAAGGGGCTTCAAAGGAATCATCAAGAGTGCTGCCTGTATCCTAACTTGGACCAATTCCCTCACCCAGCACCCTCTGTGCTCGCTGGTTCCCGGTCCGGCAATGTCTCAAATTTATAATTTTCATCCCTTGTTTTCAAATCCCTCGATCGCCTCGTTCCCACTTCCTATCACTGTTACCTCCTCTCCTCTACAACCCTACGAGGGGCTAATAGGACAGTGTGGGTCAACTGCTGTGAAAGAAAGATGTTCAAACTGGTACCACTGAACCAGAGAGAGAACCTAGGGAGCCAAATGCATAGCAATTGTGTGGGAAAAGAAATCCTGTGCGGGGTGTTAGTCATCTTCTAAAATGTTCTCTTTGTGCTTTACAGGAGAAAGGCCCTTTCCTTGCACGTGGCCCAGTTGCAGCAAAAGGTTTTCCCGTTCTGATGAACTGACGCGACACTACAGAACCCACACTGGAGAGAAAAGGTTCAAGTGCCCCCTGTGTGAGAAATGCTTCATGAGGAGCGACCATTTGACGAAGCATGCCAGGCGACATCCCGGCTTTCATTCCGGCATCCTTCAAAAGCCGCGGAGGACAATTGGGTCCCTCCGATCCACAGTCCCCGAACCAGCAAGATAAAATCCTATCCTCCGGGGAGGAAGGAGATCAGCCGGCTGCTGATGTCACTGTGCCGTCAGTATACCAACTTACCTTTGCCGCTGCTGTTAAAGACCGGCTGTGCAGTTTGCGTTTCAGTGCTGTGGCCTTCAAACGCTGGAGCACATTCTAATCGCAGTTCTGTGCTTGTTAGCATTCATATTTGGCTGACATTTATTTTGTTCTGTGGCACAGGACAGCCCTACACAACAATAGATTTCCAACGCTTCTCGTAATTCTGGTCACAGTTTGAAATGCAGTCTCCTGAACTACATGATAGTAACTACTGCTGCACTGTTACGCTCTCAGTAGGCGGGAAGGTTTACTCTGAACACTTTTTTTTCTTATTTGGATAGGGACACCCGTCCAATCGTTCACGTCTAGGACCACCGTGTTAGGACTGTATAAAACAGGCATTAATTCCACTTGGTGCCATCAGCTCCATGAGGTGTGACTTTGAATTTGTACCAGGAAAAGACGAATTGCAAGATTGACAAGTGGAATACCACAGTGGGTGTCGGTCTAGTGATTTAGTAGCCAGAATACCCTTCTGAGAAAGAGAACAGTGGTTGATGTGGCATGGCTTTGTGATGGCTGGTGATGTGTTTCACACATACTCCCCACAATGGGAGATAGGGAAACGGGCAGAGGAGAACATTTTTTTTTACAGTATTGGAAACTTATTAAGCCTTTCTATTTTTCTTTGCTACCTTTTTGAAAAAGGAACGCTAGGCAATCTACCTCCTATTTTTAATCTATGGTACCAGCACAAGTATACTTAATACAATGATTGACAATCAAGGTGTAATGTGGTGCCTCTCTGTGCGAATGTATAAGTAACAAGATGTATGTATTGTCTGGTTAAGCCCTTTTACTGCATGTAAATGCAATTCTATTTTCTTCCATCATTTGAACTCTTGCAATTTATATATTTTGTGAAAGTTTAAAAATGAGTAAAATTCAAACCTGAAGTGCAGCTTCTAATTTTCAAAAATGAGCACAACTTATTCATGCTAAAATCATTATCAAGAATGAACTGTTTTTCAAGTGAGAAACATCATTGTAAGGAAATGTCCAGTGGAGGGATGTTTATTACTCCAGATTATCACATTCATCCAATAAAATCTGACAGTACTTCTATACTGGCTCACTTGTATATTTATTTATAAAGCTGGGCATAGTCGAGATCAACTGAGTGTGGGGGATGTGGGCGCCACAGGCAAGGTCAACATGTATTGTCCATCCCCAGATCACTTGAACTAAGTGGCTTGCTAGGCCACTTCAGAGGGCAGTTAAAAGTCAACCACATTGCTGTGGGTCTGGGGTCACAGGTAGGCAAGACCAGGTAAGGACGGCAGATTTCCTTCCCTAAAGGACATTAGTGAAACAGATGGGCTTTTACCACAATTGAAGGTAGTTTTGTGGTCATTCTTACTGAGACTAGCTTTCAATTTCATTAATTGAATTTAAATTCCACCAGCAGCCATGGTGGGAATTGAACCCAATCCTCAAGCCTGAGCCTCTGGATTACTAGTCCAGTGATATTACGACTATATGATCATCTTCCCTCAACATTAGTCATGGTAGTATCGTTCCATTCAGTAGGATTTTATCTGGTTTGAAAGTCTTTGAAAATGAATTTAAAACCACCACAACTCTTGATCCCTCAACTATCTCTAATTTGTCAGACTCTTTGTGCAACATCCAATATTTCTTCCAACTAAATATTGGAAAGACTCCGCCACCAACTCGATTCGCTTGCTACTGACTCCATCCCTCTCCTTAACAAGTATCTGTGGCTGAACCAGATTGTTTGCAACCTTAAGTGTTGTAATTTTGTTCCCCAGCATTGAGCTTCCAACCACATATCCATACCATGTTTCTCTGTAACAGCACTTAACTCTGCCCCTGCCTCAGCTCATTTGCTGTTGAAAGCCTCATCCCTGCCTTTGTTACCTCTAGACTATCCCAATGCACTACTGGCCAGTTCACCTTCTATAAACTTGGTCATCCAAAACTCTGCTGTGTGTATCCTAGTTCTCACAAAGTCCCATTCACCCATCACTGACCTACTTTGGCTGCCCCTCTGGTAATGCCTCAGAAAATTCACACCCTTGTTTTTCAAATCCCTCCATGGCCTGCCTAACTCTGTAACCTCCCCCAACTGTGTCTTCACTAGCCAAACCCCTCTGCCTCTCTTTCTCCTTTAAGAAAAACTCCTTAAAGCTTGGGCAAAGAGCTAAGTGTCACAGAACCAAGACCTCGCACTATATTTTTATGAAATAGCTATGTTGAAATATATTTATATCTCTCAACATGGCTACTTCCTAAAATTTTAAAAACTAGACAAAGACTTTAAAAAGGCTGAGGCTATGTCTGCCTGTAACCCTGAACAAAAGGAACTTTCAGGCAATATCTGAGAAGCTGACACCTTGTTAGCCCCGAAAAGACGCTAACTACTCCTGTTGCTGCAGGAATCAAATTCAAGGCAATTATACAAAGGCCATCTACATTTCCTAAGCCAGGCCTGGCCAACAGAGACTACCAGTCTGCTAGGACAAAGGACCCTGTAAATCTATCTTTCTCTATCCCTCTTTTAATGTATGAATGCACTGGGGAGGCTATGTAGCAACACACCCTCCCCACATTTTGAGTTTTTAAAAATTCATCCATGGGATGTGGGCTTTGTTGGCTGGGCCAGTATTTATTGCCCATCCCTAGTTGCCCTTGAGAAGGTGTTGGTGAGCTGCCTTCTTGAACCGCTGCAATCCATGTGGTGTGTGCAAATAAATTAGCTGAGTTTGCATGATCTCCAGTTTGCCGTAGTTATTAATAGAAATTGGATCACACCAAAATTGAGGGGCTGGGAAATATGCCACTGCTTATAAAGGGGGAAATCAAAATATCTATTTACAGACGGGTGGTGAGAGCAGAAATCAGGGCTGTTTAAATTAAACCTGCTCCTGTCCGTAACATGAACTCAGGGCACCTGTCCTAATATCTCATGTGGCTCAGTGTCAAAATTTCTCCAAGAATGCTCCTGTGAAGCACCTGACTACATTAAAGGCACCATATGAAAACAATGGGGCCCAAGCACGATGGCTGTGGAGCGGTGAGGGCGTTGATGCACTCCTGGCTCCACAGAAACATGATGATGATCCAGCTGAAAGGGTGGCAGATGCAGACTGAGTGGTAACTTTCAAAGGGGAATCAGAGAAACAGTGGAAAAGGAAAAAAAGTGTGTGGGGTAACGGCAGGGTTGGTTGGGATGGGGGAATGTGGAAGAGTGAGACTAACTGGTCAGCTCTTTCGAAGAGCTGGCACAAGCATGATGGCCTGAATGGCCATGCTAACTGCAAATAATTTAAAAGATGAATTAAGTTAAGAGCAACTATTTCAAAAAGCTGCCTGCAGTGTCAAATCTCCCAATGGTTTCTGGCTTTATAGGAGATGGCTCCCTGGAAACTTTATTATGGTGAAAATTAAGTACAGATAAACAAATAGCAGCTTAGATATCCTAGAAAATATAACTCATTTTCTAATCTTGTCATTTAAATTAAGACAATAGCACGGTGGATAAAAACTAAAGGCTAACTTGCCCTGTTTTTCTGGGGTGAAGACCTAAGTGTGTACACGTGTCATGTCAGTCACCATTTTATTACCTTACTGACTTGTTTTAAAATGAGGAGGCTGCTGTTCGTGATGGTCTGCTCCATCACAAGCTTCACCACACCAGTGGCTCACTACAGAACTTGACAAAAATCACATGGAAGGACACAAGGCTTCTGTACCTGTGTACAATGGCACCATCTAAGTTTTTTTGGAGCATGGGGGCAATTTGTGTATGTGCGCTGTCCCTTTCAACCTTTTTACACAGACGTGGATGGACAGTTACTTAAAGGGATAGATTTGTGCATGGCCTATATAGGAACTTTTGGGTTGCTGCTTGGCTGCGCAATTTAGAGGGAACATTGTTACATGACAGATACTCACTAAACATAGCACAAAAAGTTGGGGCTTGTCCATTCCAATGTAAGTTAATCTTCTAACTGGTGTAATGAGTCTTAATTACTGTGAACCCTCTGGCACTGAAAATTAACTTTTACAAGTGTGGCATCGCATTCCTTCAGATTTGAATTATTGTTGAAAGATTTTAAAAATATGAATAATTTTCTTTCAAATTTTCCCTTGTCTCTTAATTCCGTCTTTCACCAATTCATTTTCTGTACATTATTTGGCATTGAATTAGCCATTCTTCCTTACACTTCCAGGTTTAGCCTGTGCGCCTCAGTATCAACTCTTCAATCTGATTGGTTGAGGAGTCATGCCATTGCTTGTCCCGTTCACAGGGCCCAGGTCCCTTGTATAAGGTGAGGTGCTGTTTCAGCTTTCAAATCACTGCAAGTTCCATTACCGAAGCCCACAGTAAGTGAAATGAACAAAGAGCGCTATTCGTTTGCTGCTGACCGTAAAATCCGGGCCAATTTCTTTTTTAATAGCATTCAAACGTTAACTTTAAGAGAAACAACTCTTCAGTACACAAAAATGGGCCAGATTTATTTTAAATAAAGGTTATTTATTTCAATTCAAAGGAACAGCAATAAACTTACTGAGGGTAAAATACAGAGCTTCTTTTTAAACAAAATAACAAGAATTCCCATTAGAAAGTAGTCAGCGATACAAAACAAAGGCCAAGTTCTCAAACAATAAAATCAAAACACCAAAAATTCTTGAACAAAAGTTTTATGAAAATGCAAAAGGGAAATATATCAATTTCTCATAGAGATTTAATTAAAAGCCAATCTGAGGGGGTGCAATGAATAAAATTGGTTCAATTACACTGAACAGGTCCCAAAATAACATTCCAAATACACTTTGAAAGGAATTAGTCATAGATATAAATATGGCAGTGTATCATATTCTTTTCAAAGTGTTAATGGGTCAAGGAGGTGGCTATGGGAAGACAAATTTCTCGTCACCTCTGTTGAATAAGTGGAATGTTGTGTTTTCAAAGATGCATTCTCCCAACTTGTACTGTGAAAACTACAAGTTCCTTCAGACAGCTTTTGCAACATACTTCAATAAAAAAAAACTTGTAACACTAGAGCAGTAACTATTGATATTTTTGTTATCTTACAAAAATAAAGCAGGCGCTGCAGAGCAGCACAACATTTTAAATAACCAACCCTTCAATCCCGACCACCCCCCACCCCCGCACCCACATATACACAACGGCAAATCTGAACAATGCCGCTGAATAGATTAAAATTACACCTTCTGTTTCACAATAGCCCACAGCAACAATCAGGGCCAAAGTGCAAGTGGAGATGCTCACCTTGGCTGGTGGTACACTATCTTTGAGCAGATTAACCAGGTGACTTCCACAGAGCTGGGGCCAAGCAACCACCCCTTCTACCCAGGGCTACATCAGTGCAAAGGACACTTGGTGATTCATTAAAAACATTGTGCTATGCACACTACTTGACAAGATGCAAGTGCAGGAATAATGACTCATATTAATACATTACTGTCCACTTATCATGGACTGGGTGGCTAACCCAGTGAGGCAACAGTCACTCCTAAAGGCATTTTCTGTACATAAGAATATGGCTTTCCCTTCCTATGTCATATCCCCTCTCACACGAAGGTCCAGCTTACCTTCTATCACTGAGCTCATGAGTTGATGTTGTGCACAGCATGTTCGGATTTTGGGAAGAGGGCACTTGTTCTCTCTCCTAAGATGCGGAATCAGGCTGCACTTCCGAGCGTGTTTTCTGCCTCAGAGAATTCCTTACCTCTGTTTACAGCTGGCTGCCCATATAAAGGCTTTCACCCACCTCAATCACTCTTCACAATTCAGAAATCTGTTTTCTGTCTAACTGCATGGCTGGTACTTGACAGCTTTTAAAAAAGTTAAGAAATTTGAAATCCAGTAATTTTTGCTCTTCTACATGGGGGAATGGCATGGGATGCACCAATTTCACAATAATCTAACTATCACAACAAATCACACCTTACAGAATTAGGGCATCCTGCAGCAATATATTGACAACAATTTCCTTAAAAGGACAGGTATTTTGTCCAGTAGACAGAAATCTACCTTTACAGTTATACAAACTTTGTTTCCCCATTATTTTTACAGCTATGTACAATAATTCAATTACCAAACCATACCACTATCCGAGCGTTGCGGGTCACACACGTGGGAGCGATATCTGGTAAAATATAAGCTTACCTTAGTTGATTTCACTCTAGCAAGAATATGTCAGCATTTCTCTGCTCATATAATAAGCACTTAAAAAGCCAAACGTGTGAAAGAGTCAGTGTTTTGTATGTAAACATAATTGATTAATGCCCGAGAGAGAACTGTCCTTAAATTCCTCAGTTATGCACTTGTACTCTTCGTCGCCTCCTGAGAAAAGCCTTCAGATTCCACTTGCCTGGTGGCAGCATGTGTGGCCCATTATAAACGCACAGCACTGTCATGTTGTCAGAATAAGTCAGGTTCTGCAACAGCTATGAAAATTATAGCACATTAGTAATAATTGAACATGGTCAGTCTTGTAGTCTTTCAAAGAAATTGAAGCTACATTTTCAGTTAAAAAGTTCTCCCTTTAATTCACACACAATTGATAAACTCCACACACTCAGCTTTTAATGGGCTATCCTCCTTTTATGCCTTGTACAAACCCTTCAGATTCCAATGACATAATCTAGGTTTAATCACTGTTAACAAGACACCAGATTCGAGAGGTTGGAGGATCTAATGGGTTCAATCATAGTTTCAACATGTTTCATTCCATAACCTAATTTTGTCAAACTACATTATCTTGTACAGGACTGACAGAAAGGGTGACCAAAGGCAGTGTTCCAGCAATTCCATTAGCCGACGAACAGGTGGCCACACACACTTTCTAGCAATCCCATTGGCTGCAGCTAATCAGATGATAAACCTGATAGGCTGGCCTCTGAATCACTGTCAAATACTGGCCATATAGGGAAGGGAATTTCAGATGACCACTCCTGTGGCTAACATGACTTAGTGCAGGGAGCTCTGCTTGTCGAAGGCCATATAGCAACTATTATCATTCTTCCTCCCATCACCTGTTTGACCATGACTTCACTATCGAACAACTAAGCACCATTTCAGATTACCATTAATTTCCTCCACGATCTTCAATCTCCTTGTGCTTCAAAACTACATACTGCTGTGATGAAGTGTACGATATCAAAGAAGCTGCTAAACACCAAATAGAAAATGGGCAACTCAAATCCACACTCATGCTGGAAGGTCTGCTCAACATTTAATCAGAGAGTTACAGTATAATTTGATTGAAAGGTGAGCTGTATACCTTGGGTGTGATAAAGAAATACTGAGAGGTGTTCTCCTTGCAAGCTGTACGTACCACCATTTCAAAAACCCTCCTCTCATTGGTTGGGTCCATTCCCTGCAATGACAAAAGGTAATAAAGCCACACATCTCTCGCAGAAACATCAGCGTTCTTCCACATCAAAATATTTAGTTTATAGAAACAGTTACATAAAATTAAAGGAAAGACAATTCCAAAGCGGGAACTTGCTTCTTTTGCAATGCCAAATGAACTGTATAGCATTATTGGAAAACACCAATTTCCTGAATGCTGCGATGGTAGAAGTACCTGATTGATTTCATCTACAACTCGAAATGGGCATCTATTTAATTCCTGTAGAGCCATTAAATATAGCATTGTAGAAACGCTTCTCTCCCCGCCACTCTGGTGATGTGGGGTGAGTTCATGGAGCTGAGTGCTGCTGCGAAACTTCACTCGAATTCGGATACCGTATTTATCATATTCTTCCTGTAGGAAGCAAAATGCACAAGAATGAGGTGGCAATTCAGCCCATCTAGTTTGCTAACTCAGTTAGATACTTTTATTCGGTGCGAGTGTAATCTGGTTACTTCAAAATAATGCTTTTCCTACTCCAAAACCTACATTAGCTGACCCATGGTTTAACAACTTGTGCCCTTATTGTTGGAAAATGTCTCAAGACATTGCGCAGGAGCATTTGTAAACAAATTTGATACTGAGTCGCATAAGGAGATATTAGGAAGGCTGACTGGGAACCATTAACCCTTGCACATCACCCTACATTGACTTTCTTCCTGCTGCTGCTTCAAATCAAGGCCATACACCTTGATTCTCATTGATGAATGGGAAGGAGTCCAGCCATGTGCCTCTAGCATTAATTGGAGAAACAACCAGAGTTTGCAAAACCCATGAACACGGCAGATTATTTAAATTTAAAAAAGGAGTTCAAGGCATGGTCCATCACTCAGGTGGGAAGAACTACAGCATAAATGACAAGACAAAGATTCGGCTAGTGCATAAAACACAATGGCTGTTGTCACTAGCAGTAGCTGCAATGGAAGGAAATGCACTGCAGAACAAATCTCAGTAAATAGACAGTTATTCCACTGCAGTGTCACACAATATTAACAAGACCCATGAACAATATTCAAACAGACAACAAGAGTGGATTCAGGGACTGGTCCCATTCAAGCAAGGCTAAGATACCAAAGTCGTGTATACATATTTACATTGGATTAAGATTTGATTTAGTCTCACTTTTGCTTATAAATGGCTTGCAGATTTATGGTTATGGTTGTGTCAGGGTTTAATGTGTCAGGATACAATATAGCTGACGGTGCTGTTTAGCTTCTGCTGAGGTGCAGGATGTCCGATTCACACCTGTTTGCTTATTTTTTGTGGCCACATTGTGAAAGGAGATAACCAAGACAGTTCTGAGGTAGCGCAATAGGACAGGGCAGTTAACGAGTTGGCACTGGTACTTTCTAGGAAATCTCTCAATTCTGGTGATCTTGTTCACAACAACAGTTGAACAGTGCATATCAGATTTGGTTTATAACGAGCTTAAGCTTTCCTTAACAATTTGTAGAGTCAGAAACGATCAATGAGCCTTATGTTTCCACCCAAGGAAAAATGGGGCAATTGCATCTATTTCTTTGTATGTCTGTTGCGCAAGGCCTGGATCAAAAACAATAAGCGGATATGTTGGATTCCATATTTAGTCTGTCAAATTCGAATTGTCTGACTGCAGTAGACAAAAGACTGGGGCCAAATATGGTGGAGACTTCTTAGGATAATGCAAGTCTTAGCCCCAGTGTATAAAAGGTCTGGAACTGTGGGCGATACAAGTCCCAGATCACTTAGAGGTCCAGTGAATTCTATAACGCCAGGTCAATAATGGTCTATATCTAGGGTGAAGGGAACAGCTTACTGATGACTCGATTGAGGGTTGAATCATTGGATAATTAAATGAAAGCAAAATACTGCTCTGAAGAAGAGTCATACGGACTCAAAACGTTAACTCTGTTTCACTCTCCTCAGATGCTGCCAGACCTGGGGAGTTTTTCCAGCATTTTTTGTTTTTATTTCATTAGACAGGTTGGGGCGATTACTGGGGTGAATGTCAATGTCAAAATACAGCTGGAAAATATCTTACCTCATTTTCTGTGTGCAGGTCAATTTCCCCTGCGCACTGCATTGAGCGGAAATACTCGCTAAACTTCTCGTTAATTTGTTCGACAAGCTGTTTCAAAGGATTTAGCCACTTTTCTTTTACCTATAGGAAGTGAAAAATAAATTTGTCAAAGAAAAGCATGATTAAGTCACAAGAAAGAAAGAAAGAACATAAAATTAAATGTCAGAATTAACTTATACACTGCTTTCAGTGTTTTCCAGCTACCTGTGAGATATTCAGTTTATAATTTTCCAATTCGCTTTTTTTTCCATTCAGCTCTTCAGACAAATTTTCTATTTCTTGTTTCCTCCTCTTGTACTCATCCACAACCTAAAGAAGAAGTTATTTTATTGAGCATATCAATTAAAATAGATCCATCAACGCATATTACTATTGTTACACATAAGGAATAGGAGCAGGAGTTTCCTTCACTCTACTTTTCTGCCGGTTCCCCCTATAACCTGCATCTCCCTTAATAATCAAAAATCTGTCTAACTGAACCTTGAAAATATTCAATGACCCAGCCCCCACTGCTCAGAGGAAGAGAATTTCAAACACTAAAGATCCTCGAAGAGAAGAAATTCCTCAACTCAATCTTAAATTGGAGGACTGCAGGAATTCACCAAGGCTCCTTAGACAGCACCTTTCAAACCCACGACCACTACCAACTAGGGCAAGGGCAGCAGACACATGAGAACACCACCACCTGGAAGTTCCCCTCCAAGCCACTCACTATCCTGATTTGGAAATATATCGCCCTTCCTTCACTGTCGTTGGGTCAAAATCCTGGAACTCCCTTCCTAACAGCACTGTGGGTGTACCTACACCGCATGGACTGCAGCGGTTCAAAAAGGCAGCTCATCACCACCTTCTCAAGGGCAACTAGGAATGGGCAATAAATGCTGGCCTAGCCAGCGAAGCCCACACCCTATGAAAGAATATATAAAGAAACCCTTATTTTGAAACTGTGCCCCCTCATTCTAGATTCCCTCATGAGAGGAAACATCCTCTCAGAATCTACCCCGGCAAACCCCCTCAGAATCATTATGTTTCAATAAATTACTCACTAAATCTCTGCATTTCCCCCGGATCTGTTAAAGAACCATCTTTAGACAACCGAAGCAAGTGTTTCTAATGAAGTTACTATGCAGCACGTTCACATCCAGAGTGACAGGGATAGTTAGTGCAGCTAGTGACAGAAGTTCCCTTTGGCCATTATAAATGTAATAATGGTGCAATCAACTGAATTACATATTTTTGATTGAGCTCAAATAAGTTTCTAATTAAAATTTTCAACCATTACCTGAAACAGCTAATCTTGTCAATTATTTCAATGCTGCTTGTGAGGCCTTGCCTCAAGTTAGTTGCTGTGTTGCTCTGTATTTCAACAGTGCCTACACTTGAAAAGTAGTTAACTGTCTCTAAAGCACTTCAAGACGTCCCAAGATCATGAAAGGTGCTATAAAAAAGGTTCTTTCTAATCTTTTTTCTACATCTTTACCTTAAATTATGGTTGGAATTGGTTCCCCATTACAGAAACGCACAGGAGCATCAATGTTACTTGTTCATCCCAAAGTCAGGAGAATCACAAAGGCATACTTGGGGTTAATTACATTGCTTTCAACATGAATGACGAAGTTCATTTATTATTCATTTATTTCTAAACCCTATCTGGTTAAAAAAAAAACTGTACTCTTACTGAAGAATTCAAGCCTGTGAAACAGGATGCTCTGGATCTTTCTTCATTAAGCGAAGCATCTATTTCATCCAGTGAATTTGGAAGACTTTGAAATGCCTGAGAGAGAGAGAAAACAATCAAACTAAGTTCATAGGAAATTGAAATGGCTCATTCCAACTTCAAGGCAATTTAAAAACAAACACCAGTATCCAATATTAGATCAAGCAATCAGTTACACTGATGCTTCGACCAAAGTCTTATTTGCAGGTCAGAACTCTTAACAGCCTTATCCTCAAGTGCTCACAGGAAAAATCAATGGGGTAGATTTAACTGTGGCCACCTTGGGTAACCGGGGAGATAGCAGCACTGAAATGGCCAACTCCCATTTACTCCACGTGGTGGCAGCCACCATCCTCAAAGGAGCTGCGTCCCACCCCTTGTCTTCAGAGAGCACAGTTGCTGTTGTACATGCAACAACAAATGCGGCTGTGCATGTAATGCAGAATCCAACAACTTCCTTTCCATTTGCATGACAATGATTATTTTCAAGAAAAATTTATGTCGAAAATTCATGGTTTTACTCCAGTTCACCCACTTCTACTGAAGTTGATTTATCCTGATATTTTTGTAATATTTTCCTAAATCATCACCATGTGCACAACTACAAACTGGAATTCATAGCCACCTTCCAAGTAATCCGCAATTTTAATATTGAGGCAACACCTGTACAAATTTTGAAAATAAATAACTATTATTATATTTCGCATCTTTTGGCTATAGTTGGCAGTTTTATGGCCATAGAACCACTGCACCTTTCATTATCAATAGAGAAACATGAAAGTTAATGAGGACTGTACACTCTGGGAGCCACTGGATTTGCACTTCATTCAGTTTAAACCAGGATTAATCCATTCAGCAGCTCTTTCCCACCCAGTACAGTGACCAGTTGTACACTATGTTCATCAGTAACACCAGTCAACATGATTCATTACTTTTTGAAGTCCCATTGACAAATGTCGACCATACATGTGTACATATTATGACAGGCCTGGGCTGGGATTTTCCAGCCCAATCGTGGCAGGACCCGCTACAGGAGACTGAGCGACCCAGCCAAAAGTCCACTGACTTTCAGCATGACCGGACAATCCCGGCGACTGGCGGGGCCAGAAAATCCTCCCCAAGGTCATACAAATATCACTTCAGGCTGATAAGAGTGCCATGGCTGCATTTTTGCTCAGTGTTACATCTTGGCTATAATCCAGCAATTCATCTCTACTTACTGTCATCAGCTCTGAAGGGATGTAATTTTGATTAGGATCCAGGTCACAGGTCTGCCTGGCTGCTTTCATACGCTCTTTGCACATATTTAGAAGTCTGCGTTTTTTCTCATCCAGCTCTGCATATTGTTGCTATGATCCACAATAGAAATGATTTCATTTGAGAATAAACAGCAATGTAAGAAGTTACAAGTGCAGTGATTATCTAGTAAAGGGATTCTCCATTGCTTCATCTCAGATTTTCCCAATAAAGCTCAAGGGGCTACAAAAACATTTGCATGATCCTTTCACTAATGAGTACTTTAAATCAAACACACCAAACACTTACGCTCCATTTTTTTTTAAGGTGTACAACATCAGTAATTCATCCTTCTGCCCCATGAATTCCCAACCCACATAACAATATGAATAGCTCACAATGTACACGCATGTTACATGTTAATAAATTAATCTAATTTTCTTCCACCGTCCTCAATGCCACGTACTTAGTGTAGTGTCAGGCATCTTGGCCCGATAGGAAGATTCGTGGTGTGGAACAGGCTCAAAGAGCAACTAAAGTGAGTTCCTGGTTATGAAAAGACACTTGCAGTACTGAACTGATTTTTATTTAGGTAAAAGACTGAAGGGACACTTGATCCGGGTATTTTAAAATACTGAGAGAAATGGATTATATCAATTCAATAAGAGTACCTAACTTGAATTGTTAGAACAGATGCATTGAAGGAGAAGCTGGATAAGTATGAAGGAGAAACGAACTATGCTGATAGAGTGAGATGAAGTAATGTGGGAGGAAGCTCGAGTGGCGCATACACACTGACCTGGACCAACTGAGTCAAATGCCCTGTTGCTGCAGTCTAATTCTATGTAACAGAATTGAAGAAGGTACCTCTTTCATTTTTTGTTCCGCGGCTGACTCTTTACATTCCGTTTCCAGCCGGTTCTTCTGATAAGTTAATGATGTGTTTTCAAGAACAAAGCCGACTTTCTCCATGTTCAGTGTCAGGCAGGCCTGGAAAGAAAATGCAGCAACCTTGGTATTGGAAACACTACAATTCTTCTGTTCTTCCCTAGCCCCAAAGTTCCACCAATACAAAATCCAGGGACTAATGTTAAACTTTTATAAAATGCTTTCTTTTTATTTGTTCATGGGGTGTGAGCATCACTAGGAAGGCCAGCATTTATTGCCCATCTCTAATTGCCCTCGAGAAAGTGGTGGGGAGCTGCCCTCTTGAACTGCCACAGTTCATGTGGTGTAGGTACACCTGCAGTGCTGTTTGGGATGGAGTTCCAGGATTTTGACCTAGTGACAGACTTGGAGGGAAACTTGGAGATGGTGGTGTTCCCATGCACCTGCTGCCCTTGTTCTTTAAGAGTTAGAATTGATGCTATTGAAGGAGCCTTGGTGAGCTGCTGCTGTGCATCTTGTATATGGTACACACTGCTACCACTGTGCATTGCTGGTGGAGGGAATGAATGTTTAAGTAGTGGATGGGAGGCCACTCAGCTGGGTTGCTATGTCCTGGGTGGTGTTGAGCTTCTTGAGTGTTGTTGGAGCTGTAACAGGCAAATGAGGAGAATTTCATCACATACCTGGTTTGTGCCTTATAGATGGCAGACTGGCTTTGGGGAGTCAGGCATGAGTTACTTGTGTAGAAACCCAGCTTCTGACCTGCTCTTGTAGCCACAGTATGTTTGTGGCTGGTCCAGTTAAGTTTCTGGTCATCTGTGACCCCCTCAGGATGTTGATGGTGGGGGATTCAATTATGGCAATTCCTTTGACTATCAAGGAGAGGGTTGGATTCTCTCTTGCTGCTTAGGTCTCAGCTGGAGCACTGTATGCAATTCTAAGCACCACACTGTAGGAAGGATGTGAAGGCTTTGGAGACGGTACAGAAAAGATTTACTATAGACTGGAGAAGCTGGGGCTTTTCTCCTTTCAGCAGAGAAGGCCAAGAGATAGTGGTGTTTAAAATCTCATGAAGTGTTTAAATAGACCGAATACAATGACTGAAGGGTCGAAATTCAGAGGGCACAAATTCAAGGCGATTGACAAATGAACAAAGGGAGACAAGGAGGAAAATATGCTTTTTAAAAAAAAATGAACAAGTGGTTGTGACCTGGAATGCGCTACCTGAAAAGGTTGTGGAAGTAGATTCAATAGTAACTTTCAAAAGGGAATTGGATAAATATTTGGTGAAAAAAAATTGCAGGAATACAAGGGAAGAGCAGAAGTGTGGATTACTTTTCAAAGGAGCCAGTGCAGTCTTGATGGGCCAAATGGGCTCTCTTTCTATTGCTCTACAATTCTAAGATTCTATTCTTTAAGTGCCACTTGAGTCCTATAGAAAATCTAAATGCCAAAATGTTCTCCAGCTTCATTTAGTCCATCTCCCCGCAGTCCTGCCACCAATGATATGGTTACCTTGGAAATAATTTGACCTAGGAGGTCTAAGCTAGTTGCTCCTACAAGCTTCCTCTTAAATTATTACAAAACCCAACCAACCTGATGTGATACAAGTTAGGATGTGAACAGCACCCTCTGATCATTCCTACTTGTCCTCTAACTCACTGAGGGTAAAAGGAATCCCATTAAAAACTCCCATCTTATCACAAGCACCTTAAAACAGGAGAAGGGGCTGGAGAGATTTAGGAAATGAATTTCCTAGGATGGACAGCTGAAAATGGAGCACTCAAAATCCAGAATGTACAAGAGGCTAGAACCGGAGGAGTACAGAGATCTCAGAGGGTTGTGAGCTGGGGGAGGTTACAGAAATAGGGTGGGATGAGAAGGCCATGGACTGATTAAAAAACAAGGATGAGAATTTTAAAATCAAGGCATAGCATTTATATGAGAGTGCCCCATGGGTAATTTTAAAGTTCATGCTTTTTTTGTTTAAACCAGTCGACTGCACATGTATGTTTCTGCCTACACAGAGTTGCTTTAGGGTCTTGAATATTCTTTCATTTAAAGTACAGATTTGCGATTTGCTCATGTAGCTGAATATTTTTTTTTACAAGCCAGTGATTTTTTTTTTTATATAAAAGGAAAGCATTTTCACAAATTAACAAAAAACTTTTCCAGCATATTTTGCTAAAGATAACTTATTCATTGAATTAAGGCATTATGGAGGCAATATTTTTTGTGGAAATACTGAATGACAATAAATTATTTTAAGACTCACCCTAATAAACTGTGTTAATTCTGAAACTAACTTGGCTTTTTGGGTATAGATTGCCTTCATTTTTGCATTAGCTTTTCGTTCTTCCTCTTCAAGATTGATAGTATCCATCTCCATCTGCTTCAGACTGAAAACAAGTTGTTAAATGGGAGGGAAGAAGAGTAGCTCTTAACATTCAAGTACTTCCAGTGCCAAGACTATCTTCACCTCAGCAAAATGCTTTGTTATTGATGTTACTAAGTAACTAGGGTATGCTCATGCACAAAGCAGTGATGACTAAAATATCAACTGCAACCCTACAGTGTCTGATTAAAGTTGCCAACTAACAGTCTTCCAGCCCAATGGTTTTCATAGTTAATCTCTTTCAAGTTGTCACGGAAGTATAATAATTCTCTTATTATTGTTGTGGTTTATTGTAAAAGTAGGTTAATAGTAGGGTTTGGACAGTTTCTGTGTGTGTGTGTGTATGTGTGTGTGTGTGTGTGCGCGTGTGCGTGTGGGATTTAATTGAATTGGAGACAGCTGGTCTGGAGGCTTTGACTCATCGAAAGAAGCCAGGTTTGAAATGCTAAATACGTAAACATGGCTGAAGCCTTAGAATGTGAGGTGAGGAGAGTTTGCATTTTTAGATAAATCAGGGCAGTTTGAATTTCAAAGAGATGGTAGGATGTTACACCTAGCCAGAGAAGCGAGGCCAAGCAGTATGTTTATTTTTCCCAAAGATTACTGACAACGTTAGCACCATGAAAAGATTTATATTATGAGAAAGGTAAAGTTCCAAAGACATATGGGAACAATGAGATTTACATTAAAAGGGAGAAACATGTATAAAAGAGAATGAGGCTAATTATCAGGGAAGGCATTGTAAGATCTATCAGAAGTGTGAGTAGCCTCCAGTATTTGTGCATTAATCTTGCTGTCTACAGAAACCGAAGCTGGGAAAAACCACTTTGAATTCTATTATCCAGGGTATTGTGTTGACTTCCCTGGATCTGTTTAAAATCTATTTTTTTTAACCATTGCCTTAACGGGGGTGTAACTGGAAGCTAGGTTAATTAGGGGTTTTAGGTATTATATAGTAGTAATTTGTAGACCTATTTATGTAATCTGCTTGAAATCTTTTTTGTTAATAAATGTTTAATTTAGATTTAAAAAAAAAATCTCTGAAGTCTTGGTGGACTTACTACTTCTGAATTCAGAGCACTCACCTCGAAATAAATACAAATTGCAAAACCATTGTGATAGCGTGATCAAGTTTCCCTCATGGATTTGATCCGCCTGACACACATCATCTGCCACGTCATAACAAGGTGAGTAACCTGGCATAAGTTACTGAAAAAGTCAATGGAGAATTATTAAGACAAAGTTTAGAAGATGTTTCAATTGTCACTGGCTCGCATGTCAGCACTGCCTCTGTTCAACCCATTATCTGAAGCTGTAACAAGCCCTCCTTCCAAAGGCACATAGGCTAATAAAGCAGATTTCAGGCCTGATACACTAATTCAATGGAACAAAGTTTCAATTTTAAGGTACTTTTTGGCACGTTATCACTTTGCTGCAGAGTGTACCCAAGAGCAGAAAATGTTTGGCTAATGACGCCAGCTTTCAACACCATTTACTTGCAGCAATACAGTCTGATGCCATGGTTTCCACAATTCAAGGTTTATTTTGCATTGGATATTACGCTATTCAAGGTTTATTTTGGACGGATTTTAGATAATTCAAGATAGGTGCATAATCCTGATAATTGTACTTGGAGGCAGTCTTGTATCAAAGAGTGGCAAACCAAGATTAAAAGAGAAGCAAGCTCAGTTACCCAATGCATGTGGCAAATTAATATAAAATGCAATCCACATGGTCACAACCAAAAGGAACTCCAGATTTTTAAGAACTTCTTTGATTTGAAATTACAGGAGTGAAGTTATCGCATTAATGCTAGCAATTTTATAATTAAATGTTACCAAAAATGTAACAAGAATTTTAAGCAGCCACATGAAGTATAAAGTCAAGGAATATTCAAATGCTAGTGTGTTCAATCCCAATACAACAAATATTCTTATGAAATGGGGTACATTTTCCACATGTAAAATGAATAAATTCTTCTCACTAAATTGTTTCATAAAATGTTATTTCTTTAACTATACACACAAAGCAGATATACCCCATGTTATACTGATTTATACTCCCCTGCCATTCGTCTATCACTAAGTTACACAAGGGTAATAAAACTTATCCTCAAAAACCAGTCTATCAAAAACATCTAGCCAGATATTTGGTTTAACTTATTCAGCTTTCTTTGTTGGGCTGGGGTAACTCAGTTTACTGAACAGTTTTAAAAAAAATTCTAACTTTGCAAGATCCCTTTCTTCTTTGAATAAAATGTGCATGGAAATCACTGATATCTTGACTACATAGAGATGAGTGGTTGGAGATAGTTTACAATAAATAATCTGGGAGCAGTGTGAGGCAGAGCCCATACCTATCATTTTTTGTGCTGATTTTTTGTTCTAGTTGTCTTCTCCTGCTCTTCATCTCCAAAAGTTCTTTCTTCTTTGTCCTCAATTCATTATCTTTACACTCAAGATGTCTTTGTCTCTCAGAAAATTCAGCAATGCGTGACTCTACTGCATGCAGATTTGCAGTTACTCCCTGTGAACGAAGCAGAAGTCTGATTCACTATATTCTGAAGCCTTATGTAAGTAACTATCTTTGATTCCTCGTTTGTTGAGTGTGTTCACCCTTCTCATTCAAATTAAAGGACAGTTCTCTAACTGGAGGAGGAACAGTGACACTGAACCATTAAAGTGCAGCTCCTCAACACATACTTGGCTCACTGTATACAAACTCTTCCAGCAAGTTACAGTGCAAATTATATGTGAGTTGAATGGTGGAGGAAAATGTCTAACTGATGGCACAGTTAGGGGATGCAGTGGCATAGTGGTATTGCCACTGGACTAGTAACCCAGAGATCCAGGGTAATGCTCTGCGGACCAGGGTTCGATTCCCACCATAGCAGGTGGTGAAATTTGAATTCAATAAAAAAAAAATTCTAGTTAATTAAAAGTCAAATGATAACCATGAAACCACTGTCAATTGTTGTAAAAACCCACCTGGTTCACTAATGCCCTTTAAGGAAGGAAATCTGCCGTCCTTACCTGGTCTGGCCTACATGTGACTCCAGACCCACAGCAATGTGGTTGACTGTTAAATGCCCTCAGAAATGACCCAGCAAACCACTCTGTTCTCAAGGGCAAATAGGGATGGGCAATAAATGCTGGCCTGGCCAGCGATGCCCTTATCTCCTGAATGAATTTAAAAAAAACACCCAGAGATCCCCACTTCAGCAGGATTTGGCCAGTAAAATGCATTGACACCGGTGCCCTCAGTTGTGGCAAGATGCCAACTTCTCACAATCGCCCAAAATGTTTTGAGATTATTTGTGCTGATATTGAGTAACTAACTCAGTAACATTTTAATTCACCACTGTAACCAGTCTAAAAACCTAATGCTGAGAAAAATCATTCTGAACATGGAACGGCAAATATTGTGTTAAAAATCTAACTTGGGCAGCCCAGGTAAAATTCAAATTGTCACATCTTGGCAACAAACATCTTACTCAATTATTGGTAAATATCTTGCACAATCCACTAAGTAAGGTAGTAGAGTTAAAAGCACCAGCGGAGTTCCAACAGCAATTGGCAAAAAAGCTGAGAGTCAGAACGCTACAGCGATGAATAGCCATTTCATGTTCTGGGCTCATTCAAATGCTCTGACACAGGGGTTCTCAACCTTTTTGCTTCCGGGGTCCCCTTTCTGTGTTATAAAAATCCCAGAGACTTCCTGTAACTAGTCACCGGTGCTGTGCACCAGGTCGAGAATCAGGTGTGGGACAAAGGCACCAGGGTGAGGCTTAGGTGAGGGGTGTGCAGCTGCGAGCCATTTTGTGCCTGCGTGGACAGCAAAGCTCAGTTACAGGCCATTGGCTGAATCGAGTGGTCATGGAACACATGCATGGGTTTAAAAATTCATTAGAGACAGGCACGCATGGATTGAGTGGAGCTTGATTTCTACATGTTATTGGCAAACTCCTCAGAATCTTCTTGTGGCTCCCCCTGAGAATGCATGCTCTATCCAACATCATATCCAACTCACCCATCATCCTGTGATCTCTAATCTACATCAGCTACCCAACATCTCAAATTTAAAATTCTTGCCCTCTTTAAATCTTTACATGGTCTTGCCCGTCACAATCTCTCTAACTACAACCCACCATGAACCCTGCATTCCTCCAACTCTGGTCTCTTGTGCATCTCTGCTTCCTTCACCCCACCATTTAGAGTGGGGGACGGAACAGAGGGGTGGGGGACGGAACAGAGGGGTGGGGGACGGAACAGAGGGGTGGGGGACGGAACAGAGGGGTGGGGGACGGAACAGAGGGGTGGGGGACGGAACAGAGGGGTGGGGGATTTAACAGAGGGGAGGGGGATTTAACAGAGGGGAGGGGGATTTAACAGAGGGGAGGGGGTTGGGGTGGAACAGAGGGGAGGGGGTTGGGGTGGAACAGAGGGGAGGGGGTGGGGTATAGAACAGAGGGGAGGGGGTGGGGTATAGAACAGAGGGGAGGGGAGGGATGGGGGATGGAACAGAGAGGAGGGGAGGGGGTGGGGGATGGAACAGAGGGGAGGGGGTGGGTTATAGAACAGAGGGGAGGGGAGGGGTGGGGGATGGAACAGAGAGGAGGGGAGGGGGTGGGGGATTTAACAGAGGGGAGGGGAGGGGGTGGGGGATTTAACAGAGGGGAGGGGAGGGGGTGGGGGATGGAACAGAGGGGAGGGGAGGGGGTGGGGCATGGAACAGAGGGGAGGGGGTGGGGGATGGAACAGAGGGGAGGGGGTGGGGGTTGGAATGGGGTGGGGGATGAACAGAGGGGAGGGGAGGGGAGGGGGTGGGGGATGGAACAGAGAGGAGGGGAGGGGGTGGGGGATTTAACAGAGGGGAGGGGAGGGGAGGGGAGGGGGTGGGGGATGGAACAGAGGGGAGGGGAGGGGGTGGGGGATGGAACAGAGGGGAGGGGGTGGGGGATGGAATGGGGTGGGGGATGGAACAGAGTGGAGGGGAGGGGGTGGGGGATGGAACAGAGGGGAGGGGAGGGGAGGGGGTGGGGGATGGAATGGGGTGGGGGATGGAACAGAGGGGAGGGGAGGGGGTGGGGGATGGAACAGAGAGGAGGGGAGGGGGTGGGGGATGGAACAGAGAGGAAGGGGTGGGTTATAGAACAGAGGGGAGGGGTGGGGGATGGAACAGAGAGGAGGGGAGGGGAGGGGGTGGGGGATGGAACAGAGGGGAGGGGGTGGGGGATGGAATGGGATGGGGGATGGAACAGAGGGGAGGGGGTGGGGGATGGAATGGGGTGGGGGATGGAACAGAGGGGAGGGGGTGGGGGATGGAATAGAGGGGAGGGGGTGGGGGATGGAATGGGGTGGGGGATGGAACAGAGGGGAGGGGGTGGGGGATGGAACAGAGGGGAGGGGGTGGGGGATGGAATGGGGTGGGGGATGAACAGAGGGGAGGGGGTGGGGGATGGAACAGAGAGGAGGGGAGGTGGTGGGGGATTTAACAGAGGGGAGGGGAGGGGAGGGGGTGGGGGATGGAACAGAGGGGAGGGGGTGGGGGATCGAATGGGGTGGGGGATGGAACAGAGGGGAGGGGAGGGGGTGGGGAATGGAACAGAGAGGAGGGGAGGGGGTGGGGGATGGAACAGAGAGGAGGGGGTGGGTTATAGAACAGAGGGGAGGGGAGGGGTGGGGGATGGAACAGAGGGGAGGGGAGGGGTGGGGGATGGAACAGAGAGGCGGGGAGGGGAGGGGAGGGGGTGGGGGATGGAACAGAGCGGAGGGGGTGGGGGATGGAATGGGGTGGGGGATGGAACAGAGGGGAGGGGGTGGGGGATGGAATAGAGGGGAGGGGGTGGGGGATGGAATGGGGTGGGGGATGGAACAGAGAGGAGGGGAGGGGAGGGGAGGGGGTGGGGGATGGAACAGAGCGGAGGGGGTGGGGGATGGAATGGGGTGGGGGATGGAACAGAGGGGAGGGGGTGGGGGATGGAATAGAGGGGAGGGGGTGGGGGATGGAATGGGGTGGGGGATGGAACAGAGGGGAGGGGGTGGGGGATGGAACAGAGGGGAGGGGGTGGGGGATGGAATGGGGTGGGGGACGGAACAGAGGGGAGGGGGTGGGGGATGGAATGGGGTGGGGGACGGAACAGAGGGGAGGGGGTGGGGGATGCAATGGGGTGGGGGATGGAACTGAGGGAAGGGGGTGGGGGATGGAACAGAGGGGAGGGTGTGGGGGATGGAATGGGGTGGGGGATGGGACAGAGGGGAGGGGCTGGGGGATGGAATAGAGGGGAGGGGGTGGGGGATGGAATGGGGTGGGGGATGGAACAGAGGGGAGGGGGTGGGGGATGGAACAGAGGGGAGGGGGTGGGTTATAGAACAGAGGGGAGGGGAGGGGTGGGGGATGGAACAGAGAGGAGGGGGTGGGGGATGGAACAGAGGGGAGGGGGTGGGGGATGGAACAGAGGGGAGGGGGTGGGGGATGGAATGGGGTGGGGGATGAACAGAGGGGAGAGGGGGGGTGGGGGATGGAACAGAGAGGAGGGGAGGGGGTGGGGGATTTAACAGAGGGGAGGGGAGGGGAGGGGGTGGGGGATGGAACAGAGCAGAGGGGAGGGGGTGGGGGATGGAACAGAGAGGAGGGGATGGGTTATAGAACAGAGGGGAGGGGAGGGGTGGGGGATGGAACAGAGCGGAGGGGAGGGGAGGGGATGGAACAGGGGGGTGGGGGATGGAACAGAGGGGAGGGGGTGGGGGATGGAACAGAGGGGAGGGGGTGGGGGATGGAACAGAGGGGAGGGGGTGGGGGATGGAATGGGGTGGGGGATGGAACAGAGGGGAGGGGGTGGGGGATGGAATAGAGGGGAGGGGGTGGGGGATGGAATGGGGTGGGGGATGGAACAGAGGGGAGGGGGTGGGGGATGGAACAGAGGGGAGGGGGTGGGGGATGGAACAGAGGGGAGGGGGTGGGGGATGGAATGGGGTGGGGGACGGAACAGAGGGGAGGGGGTGGGCGATGGAATGGGGTGGGGGATGGAACAGAGGGGAGGGGGTGGGGGATGGAATAGAGGGGAGGGGGTGGGGGATGGAATGGGGTGGGGGACGGAACAGAGGGGAGGGGGTGGGGGATGGAATGGGGTGGGGGACGGAACAGAGGGGAGGGGGTGGGGGATGGAACAGAGGGGAGGGGGTGGGGGATGGAATGGGGTGGGGGACGGAACAGAGGGGAGGGGGTGGGGGATGGAATGGGGTGGGGGATGGAACAGAGGGGAGGGGGTGGGGGATGGAATGGGGTGGGGGATGGAACAGAGGGGAGGGGGTGGGGATGAGTGTTGGGGCGTAAGGTGATTTAAGCATAAGGTTGAGAATTTTGAACAAGGTGTTTGGGACCAGAAGAGACAGTAAATCAGTGAAGGCAGGGGTGATGGGTTAACAGGACTTAGCGTGGGATAAGATACAGACAGCAGAGTTTTGAGTTGAAGTACAGTCTGCAGAGTGTGAATAAGAATAACACTGGGTCTCTAATAGTGCGAAATCCCCCTCTGACATGTGGGTCCCAATTCCGCATTAAACAACAACACCCCTTGCCCCCACCCCACCCCACCCCCACCCCAACTTTAACCTTTAACATGCTTCCGGCAAACCTAAAGTGACCTTCCTGTTTACAGTACAGTGAATGGGGCTGGGTAAAATGAATCTCTGTATCAGAGCACAGGGTTAAAAGAAGACCTTTAGAGACAAGGCGATACAACTAACGCTCGCTTAAGGGAGAAAAATGAAGCAGCAAAAACACACATAAGTGAGATGGGCTTGGAGGCTCTGAGCTGTGAGACTGAAACAAACAGCCAAGAGACAATGAGGGGATCGGTAACATGTCACTCACACATCTCCTACCTAACTGCCTCATTTACTCATTCACTCTGATCTTCTCGGGACCCAAACGCCTCGCCCTGCAGGCCACTTTGCATATTCAAATCTGACAACCCCAGTCTCATTGGCTCACACAAGTGCAGCTCTGTACAGCTGGTCAACTGTTTAAAGCAGGTATCTTTTAGTGATCCCGGGAGACAGGTGAAATATATTTTTATCCAGCAAACTCTTATCTGAAAGGAAATGCCTTTTCGATTCAAATTAAGCTCCAAAAGCATTTTAAAAACCGTAGATCAGAAAATGCAGCTTTGAAAGTATTGTAACTATTCGGGAGTGACATGAGCAATGAATTGTACACAATACACATCTGGTTACTTTTGGTGGACCCCCTAAAACTTGCTCATGGGTGCTTAAAGGACCATGATGTCCCCAGTTGAAAACATTCAGATACAAAAAACTTGTATCATTAGCCAAAATAAGGAATCAGCTAGCAGCAATGGATTTTGATTTTACCAAAATAATCCAACTTTTCCTGCAACAAATACACCACACAAGGTTGCTTTCACCAATACTTTGTAATTTTCCGGAGTTGTATGTCTGATGCTCATCCAGATGCAGGTCATGTTTGAAACGTAAAGCGTGAAAAAATAGGGCTAGATTTTACTGTAGAAATAACTGTGAGGCTAACAACACTCACTGTTATTAGAGCTATCAGGCAGCCACCTCCGGCATCTGCAGTTAAATACCAAAACACTGTCCAAGGGTCCTACTGCTCCAAAAGGCGCAAAATAACAACATCTTACCAAGAAACTCGGCACTTGGAAGGAAGGAAAGTTACCGTACTTACATGATAGATACCCAC
Organism: Cetorhinus maximus; assembly: GCF_964194155.1. Lineage (NCBI taxonomy): Eukaryota > Metazoa > Chordata > Chondrichthyes > Lamniformes > Cetorhinidae > Cetorhinus > Cetorhinus maximus. The sequence continues at coordinate 179,073,449 of NC_135880.1, forward strand.
TAAGCTCACCAAAAAACATTTTGGCTTGCCCCTAAAAACACGGGAAACAGCAGGAATAGTCCATGCGACCCATCAAGCTTGCTCCGTCATTCAGTAAGATCACGCATGAATTTTTACATCAACTCCACCTTACCCCTCCCCCACATGTTTAGATTTCCTTAATGGTCAAAAACCTACTAATTTATCATGAATATACTCGGCAAGTAAGCATCCACAGCCCCTGGGGTAGAAAATTCCATTAAAATTTCTAACATTCAGTGAAGAGATTTCTCATTCAGTCCAAAAGGGTTGACTCCTTACCCCAAGACTATGAGCCCTAGTTCTAGACTCTTAAGCTAGGGGAAACAGCCTCTCGGCTTCTACCCTGTTAAGCCCTCTACAAGACTACAAGAACAAGTAATTGGAACATCAGGCGTCTGGGATATATTATTCTGAACACAAAACAGAATGATTTTTTCCTCCTTGCACATGCATAATACCAAAAGCCAATATAATTGTAGAAAATTTTACTTTTGATTGATCCTCCAACCGTCTTCTTTCCTTCACATCCACCTGAACAGTGAGAAACTTCGCATCTCTTAACTGTGTATTGCTTGAAATAATTTTATTCGAATAAATGGATTTCTTTACGGTGTATCGTTCTTCTCCTGTATAGATCTGACGCAGTTGCGTTTCACTTATTACCTGTAGAAAATCAACAATGTTGTTATGGTGCTGTGGTACAAACTGCTCCACTTTCACCTTGAAGCTTTAGACTCCACGTGGAGCAACATTCTGCTTTAAACAAAACTATAAAAATTGTTGGTAAGAATAAATCTTGACCAATATTCTCTTCCTGAAATTCAAATTATTTTAGCACAGCTTGCATTAAACCTGTGCAAGGCTTAACGAAATTGTGCAACCAGAACTGGTGCAAATCAAGTGAATACTGTCAATCATCCCAAAGCTTCTCCAACAGTAACCTGCTTGATTGCTGTAAAAATTGGTCAGTTTAAAAAACTAAGTAGCCGTTTCTCAAAATCCGTTCCTACATCAACTGGAAAACCATCACCCTTAACAAAATAACTTTGCTGCCAAAAGCATATACCTCTTCATTATCTCCAATCTGATTACAGATAATCTATCGGAATACGATCACTGGTATATCATTTGATCCTAAGCACTCCAATTACAAATGTGTTACTACAGAAGGTGCTTCCACTTGTGAAGGAGATCGAAACTAGGGGTCATAAATATGAGATAGTCACGAATATAGAATATACCCAACAGGGAGTTCAGGAGTAACATCTTTACCCAGAGAGCAGTGGGAATATGCAACTCACCACTGCAAGGAGCAGTTGAGGCAAACAGCACCAATACATTTAAGGGGAAGCAAGATAAACATAATAGAAAAAGACTTGCATTTATATAGCACCTTCCATGTTCACTGGATATCTCAAAATGCTTTACAACCAATGAAGTGCTTTTGAAGTGAAGTCGCTGTTATAAACACAGCAGCCAATTTGCACACAGCACATTCTCACAAACAGCAATGTGATAATAATAATCTGTTTTTAGTGATGGTGATTGAGAGATAAATATTGGACAGGACACCAGGGAGAGCGACCCCCTTTGCTCTTCTTCGATATAGTGCCAGATGGGGCCTCGGTTTAAAAGCTCATAGAAGGATATGTGAAACTGTCTTGTTAATACTCCAGTAGTAAATGCTAAAGCAGATGCAGATCTAACCTTGGAGAGAATGAGAGGTTCATTTACTATTATCTTGATAATTCCACTATTCCCATTTACAAGACCTATTTTTGTGTTTCTTTACTTGCCCCATTACTATCTCCTTTTGGCTCGCACCATCATCCTTATTGTCATTTAATCTTTCATGCTGTCCACCTCAGCAGACCTTCCCTTTTATTCTTTCCCTCCTCCTATCTTTCACTGTGTCTTGTTCTTTCATAAAAGTTAATACATCTCTAACCTTTCTCAGTTTTGACAAAACATATCGACCTGAAGCAACAACTCCATAGAGACGGCCAGATCTGATGAGTATTTCTTACATTTCCCATTTTTATTTCAGATTTCCAGCATTTGCAATATTTAGCTTTTGCATTTACATTTATCTATTTAGATGTTACTTAAAGAAAGCTGAGGTAATTCAGCCCCTTGCTTGTATATGTAATAGCTCACTAGGAGTCTGGGATTATTCCTGATGACTGGAGGGTGGCTGAATGTTGTGCTGATATTCAAGAAGGGCAACAAGTCTGACTGGGAAATTATAGGTCCATTTAGCAAGACATCAGTTATAGGAAAAGTTGTTAAAAGAGATCATTATATGCTCTATAACTACCTATACAGAGAAGGGGTATTAGAGAGAAGCAACATGAATTCTGGAAAAATATATTTTCTGACCAACCTGTCTGAACTGTGCAAAGCTGCTACCTGCTTGATGTCTGGATGCCGTATGCTGTATATTTTCAGAAAATCTTTGACAAGATACCATACAAGAAGTTACGACACAAGACAGTCCCGTGGGAGTGGAGGGCAGATCCTGGGTTAGAGGGCGAATCGGCTGCATTCTTATGGTCAGAGTTTGATCACGAATGGTCATTGCGCCGCATGGAGACCGGTAACAAGTGGAGTCCCACATAGGTCAGTGTTGAGACCATTACTCTTCATGATATATAATCAGTGATCTGGATATGGGCTTTGATGATACTGTCTGCAAGTATGGCTGGGCCTAACTAGAATACTGCATCTACTTTTGGCTCCTTCATATGGTCAAAGATAAATGCCCTGGAAAAGTTTCAGAGGAGAGTCACTAGATTCATATCTAGTCTGAAATCTTAGCTAGTCTTAGTTATCAGGATACAATTAGGAAGTTCGGACTTGTCACTTTAAAAAAAAAGTAGACTTCAGGGAGATTTAATCAACATAGACAAGATGGTACGAATGGCTCCTGTGTTGTATCTCTGTGTTGTATTGTTCTATTCTATGATTTAAAATGACACAGAATCTAGACTGTGCACAAAAAGACAGATTATTTGAATTAGGTAGATTAGGCAGAGTGAGAGGGCATGTGGACTAGTTACGCCAGCTAGAATTGAATTTGATGTCAGCAAGTTTATCTTTCTTCATAGAATCACTTGCTTTTTAAATAAGCTGCCAGCTTCTGCAGTGTGTACTGGCTCATTGCAAACACTAGAGGCTGATGTGAAAGGTGGAGATGTTGTCAAATGCATGACGTGGTCACAGTTATCCCTGAATAAAACCAAGTTTCAGGGTAATGAGGAATGAACCAGAATTCTCTCTTTGAACTAGACTGGGGTATTTTTAAATCCTTTTACCGACCCCTCTCCCAAGAAACTACATGGCCCCTAATCAGTGAGGAGTATGGAGGGTTATGTTGCCTTGGCTAAACAGGACAGTCTCAATGGACCAACTGGTCACTTGATGTCCTTTAAAAATAAAGATCAATTAAAAACGCCTACCCTTTCGATCATCATTTTGGTCCTTGTAGTCCCTATGGGAACATCGTAAACTTTGTATTGCTCGCATAGGTAACTCATTACAGGTTCTGGTGCATCAATCAGCTCTCGCAAGTAGGATATAAATCCATACATTCTGTTTAAAATAAAAAACAGGTCACTGTTAAATGGGATATAGTAAAGCAAAATGTTGAAAAGTAAGGTTTACAAAGGAGTGAGGGAACTTGATTGTGCAATTACAGACTTTTACTTGTTACTAAAGGCAAAAAAGATCTACCAAACGGATAGTAGCGATTGCTGCCATGTTAGCAGACCAGATTAATAAAACTGTACAGTTAAGCAGTATAAAAATATCAAATCTGCTTGTTACTTTTGAGCATTACATTAAACAAGATTATAAAATGAAACAAAGAAAAATGGAAAGTAAAACAAAGCAAATCATGCCCAGTTATATACACAATGAAACTCATATATTGTAATGTGGTAAGAATCAAGAATGAAACATTATAAGACTTATAGAAAACAAAGCGATTCAGGAATTTAGAAGAAAATTATTTATGTTGCAAGACCCCATGCAGAAGACTTAATGATGCAAAGATAATGCGCAGATCTAAATTCAGGCTATGTTTGCCTGCATATTGGTGGATCAAAAATAGTTCTGTTAAAACAGTAAATGGGATAAATATAGGAATATGATATTTTTGATTATTATGGAAAGAAATTTACACAAAACAGCATTAGTGTTGGAAAACTGCAAACTAATTAATAGAATTATATGCACTTACAGATAGTGAGATAAGCATTCAGGGTATGGGGCACAAAAGAGTAGGGCAAATCTCTTGAGCCTTTTCGAAAACTAGTCAAATAAAACAAACAAAGCAGAATGCAAAAAGCTCAAACCGTTTTTTTAATGTATGTGATGATAGTTCTACTTGAATGAGATCTTATTTCTGCCATATGTCAAGGGCAACACGATCAACATGCAAAGTTAGGAGATAAATACAATTTTAACCTCGTACTTAGCTTCAGTTATTATTTCACAATTTATAAATAAATAATTTCAAGCAGGCGGAATGAAAAATGTAAATTACTTACTGAAGATCTTGAATCGGTCTTGTAGGTTGTCTCCCGGCAGCTGAGGTAGAAGGAGCGCACACTGCATTCACTCTTAGCCTCTGCTTATCACGAACCTGCATATGTAATATTTATGTCAATTAACCTATTTGGAAAAATCGTTCCAGTTAATGTTTTTTCCAGTTTTCTCAACGCCTGCCTCCCACACATTCCTTTCAACATTTGCTAGTTCCCTCTTTACCATACACATCCCCACCATCCCCCCCCACACACCCAACACCACCCCCGCACACACAACCCTCAATACACACAAACGCACGCGCTGCACAAACGTGTCCCCCCACACACACACACACCCATCCACAAGCACACACACCCACCCCCTCTCATACACACACAAACATACACACCCTTCCCACACACACGCACGCCCCCCTCAAGCACACACAAACATACGCACCCCCCACACACACCCACCCAACCTACAAACCCCACCCACACACATTCCCCCACACACACACACACGCGCGCCCCACACACAAACACGCATCCCCCTCATACACACCCAAAAACCCCTCCACACATTTCCCCCCCCACAACGTGCACATGTCCCTGACACACGCGTCCCCCCAACACACGCCCCCCCTGCACACACAAACATACGCACTCCCCACACACACACTCCCCCCACGTACACACATCCCCCCCCAACACACACACTCCCCCCTACCCCATGCACACACACTTCCCCCCACCACCCCACGCACGTCCCCCACGTGCACACACCCCCCCCACCCCATGCACACACACATCTCCTGCCACGTGCAAACGTCCCTGACTCACTCGCCCCCCACAAAGGCCCCCTCTTCCACACACATGTCCCCATCGCGCGCACCACCCCACACCACACACACATCCCACCCCACACGTACCAACGTGCCCCCCCACCACACACATGCACGTGCCCCCCCCACATGCATGCGCCCCCCCACACGTACACATGTGCCCCCCCCTCATGTACACACACACGCGCCCTCCCCCCCACATGCACACACGGCCCCCCTCCCACACGTACACACACGCGGCCCCCCCCACACGTACACATCACCCCCCCCATGTGCAAACGTCTCTGACTCACTCGTCCCCCCACACAGACCCGCTCTTCCACACAGATGTCCCCGTCGCGCGCGCCACCACCACACACGTGCCCCCCCCCCACGCACGCGCACTCTCCAACGCACGCGCCATACCTCCCCACGCACGCTCCACCCCCCCACGCACGCCGCCCCGCCCCCCCCACGCACGCACACCCCCCCCGCACGCACGCACACTCTCAACCCCCACGCACACACATTCTTCCCCCACACACACATTTCCCCCCCCCACACACACACACATTCCCCCCCACACATTACTCCCCCCCACCACACACTCCCCCCACGCACACACACATTCCACCCCCCCAGAGACACACATTCCACCCCCCCCCACACACACATTCCCGCCCCACACACACACACCCCCCACGCACACACACATTCCCCCCCCCACGCACACACACATTCCCCCCCACCACGCACACACACATTCCCCCCCACGCACACACACATACCCCCCCACACGCACACACACACTCCACCTCCCCACACATCCCCCCACCCAACACACACACTCCCACCCCCCCCACACACACACACACTGCCCCCCCCCACACACACTCCCCCCACCACACACACACACACTCCCCCACACACACACTCCCACCCCCCACACACACACATTCCCCCCCCACGCCCACACACACATTCCCCCCCCACGCCCACACACACATTCCCCCCCACACACACACACACTCCCCACCCCCCCCCACACTCCTCCCCCCACCCCACACACACATCCCCCCCCACACTCCCCCCCCCCAACACACACACACACACTCCCCCCCCAACCACACACACACTCCCCCCACCCCACACACACACACACACTTCCCCCCCCCCCACACACACACACACACCCCCCCCCCCACACACACACCCCCCCCACACACACACACACTCCCCCCACACACACTCCCCCCCCCACACACACACAACACCCCCCCACACACACACACACACTCCCCCCACACACACACTCCCCCCACACACACACACACACACCCCCCCACACACACACACACACTCCCCCCACAACACACACACACTCCCCCCACACACACACACACACTCCCCCCCACACACACACACTCCCCCCCCCACACACACACACACACACTTCCCCCACACACACACACACACACACACTCTCCCCCACACACACTCCCCCCCCCCACACTCCCCCCCCCCCAACACTCCTCCCCCCCCCCACACACACACATTCCCCCCCCCACACACACCACTCCCGCCCCCCCCACACACACACTCCCCCCACCCCCCACACACACACACATCCCCCTCCCCCACACACACACACACTCCCCTTCCCCCCCCACACACACACACACATCCCCCCCCCACACACACACACACACTCCCCTCCCCCCACCCCACACACACATCCCCCCCCCACACACACACACACACTCCCCTCCCCCCACCCCACACACACACACACTTCCCTCCCCCCCCCACACACACACACACTTCCCTCCCCCCCCCACACACACACCCCCCCCCACACACACTCCCCCCCCACACACACACTCCCCCCACACACCCACACACACCCCCCACACACACACACACTCCCCCCACACACACACACACACTCCCCCCACACACACACACACACTCCCCCCACACACACACACACACTCCCCCACACACACTCCCCCCACACACACACACCCCCCACACACACACACACACTCCCCCCCCCACACACACACACTCCCCCCCCCACACACACACACTCCCCCCCCCACACACACACACTGCCCCCCCCGACACACACACATTCCCTCCCCACACACACACACACTCCCCACCCCCCCAACACACACACTCCCCCCCCCACACACACACTTCCCCCCCACACACACACATTCCCCCCCACACACACACATTCCCCCCCCACACACACACACTCCCCACCCCCCCCCACACACACACACACCCCCCCCACACACACACACTCCCCACCCCCCCACACACACACACACTCCCCCCCACACACACACACATTCCCCCCCCACACACACACTCCCCCCCCCCACACACACACACATCCCCCGCCCCACACACACACACACATCCCCCGCCCCAACACACACACACATCCCCCGCCCCACACACATTCCCTCCCCACACAGACACACACATTTCCCCCCCCACACACACAATTCCCCCCCACCACACACACACATCCCCCCCCACATACACTTCCCCCACCCACACACTCCCCTTCCCCCCCACACACAAACACACATACCCCCTCCTCACATACACACATCCCCCTCCACACACATACACACATCCCCCCCTCCACACACACACACATCCCCCCTCCACACACACATCCCCAATACACAAACCCCCCCACACACAGGACAGGATGAACCTGGATTTCTGCCCTGCTGTAAATTTAAAAAGATATTTTGATAAATTTAGGCTCAGTTTAATTTAGCTATGCACGGCCTAATTACTTGCCCCCAAAATAACCCTTTAAATTGTTTTAGCTCAACAGAGATACAACCATCAGGCAAAGACTCAGACGCTGAATTCGCAAATAATACCAAAGTTTAATGAATAATAGTTAAAGTAAAACAACAATACACTTGGCAAATAATTAATGGAGCAGAAGAAACAAAGGTATACGTATCGATAAAACTACAGAATTCATGACAGTCTGTGTTGGCCATCCATTTGAAAAGTGGAAAATGGCCTTAATGTTTCTCACCAACAAGTATTCTGCCTCTGTCTTGGAGGAAAATTGCACTATCTGGGGTCCAGGCCAACAGGAATTCTGCCTCTATCCCTTGGCCCAATGATATACTATTTGTTCTCACGCCAGCAGGAATTCAACCTTTGTACCCAAAAATACACAAAGTTCCCAGTTTCCCTTCACTTGGTATACACCAACAAGATGGTTCCAGAAACCCTATGTTACATCTAATTCTGGCATTACCTCACCTTAATTCAAAGTTGCTGTTAACAGCCAATTGATCAATGTAGCAAGGGTTAATGTCATCGGATTTGTCCGTCTGCGCACATTGCCTTAAACATGAAGACAATGGACCATTTTAATAAATATTCTTCATGTCAATACTGCACAAGTGCCTTATTCATTAGGCCCAGTACTAGACTAGTCAAGGACAGTTTGTTTTGATAGGGTTCTCTACTGGATAGTGTAGGTTCCTTTCTCAAAATATGCTGTCACAGCATGTTTAAAATACAGATAGGAATGTTATCAGAAAAATACAGAAATAGATACAATCTGACGTTATCAACTGTTTGATTCATTACTTATTCTTCAATTACAGAGTAAGTGAGGTAATCTTCTAATAATCATCTGTTGCTGGTCGGTTGCTACCTTACAATGCTAATGATTAGTATACTAAAATATTGCATAGTTTGGCAGCGGGTGTTCCAAATCACAAAATGGCTTCTTTATATAATGTGTTGGTACAAAATGGTGGCTTGAGCTTGTTAGCCTTTTGCAGGATACAAGTTTGTAAAAAGACTTTAAAAATTGTCAAGCTAAGCAGGCAAACTAAATCAAAATCTAGGCCAGCTTTCACTGCCCGCAGCCCAAACTTAGTTCATGCTCTTGCTCGAAATCAGCAAACAGATCAATACTGGTAGCTTTCTACTCAGTAATAACACCAATCTGCACATTAGGTATCTGAAATTAGCATCTCAGCTGACTAGTGCATCAATTAAAACATTATAAATATTAGTAAAATTGGTACAATATAAAGTAAACAACGTCATTTGGTTGCACCGGTGCCAATTTAGGTTTGGATGACTGCAGAGATCAGCAGGGCAGTGGCCATAGGTTTGTTGGGATATCGACAAGGACATTCTGAAATGAACCAGTGTGTGGTGTGGGCCTATGAATAACAGAGGGCAGAAAAAGGAGGATTGGCAGGGGAAGATGGGTAGGCAGGTACAGCTGCAGAAAATTAAGGAACAGATTTGACAATCACTTTAGCTAAAACATACTACAGAGATATTTAAACAATTCCTTTCTTAAATTTGCTTACGAAAGACCAAAGCAAATGCAACTCATGAAAGTCTCTGCTTGTACTGACCTCACTAAGGAATACACCCATGTCATCCATGTTCACACAAACAAAGGCTCTCAGATCATTCATTGAAATGTGGTTTTCAATGTACTTGGCATTTCTTGAATCCTTCATATTAAGCTGTAAAAAGGTAAAAATAAAATTTTAAAAATTAAAATGAATCAAACATTTTTCACAATTTAGGCCACAAGCATAATCCACAAACTCTTATTTTCAGACCAACATAACTGATGAGTGTTGTGAACAACATTTATGCATTTCATGGCAATGCACTTCCAAAAAGGTGGATCATTCTTTTTGACCAGAGAAAGAAAGTTGAAGGGTGAAGGTTAGTAAAATACAGAACTGCAGAGGGTGAAAGAAGATAACTGAGGTGCCACCAAATTTTGGTTTCAAAAATCTTGGGGATTATACGAACAAGACAGTTTGAACGAATATTTGCAATTCCCATTATGAAGTAAGAGACTGTGTCTTGATTCCAATGTGGAGAGGTTGCAGAGAAGAGGAAGTAGTCTGTGGGGAGGCTTATAAAACTTGAGATAAATAAAAATAGCAATCATAATCACAAAATTACACGGAATTACAGGCAAAGAAACAGGCCATTCAGGCCAACTGGTCTACACCAATGTTTATTCTCCACACGAGTCTTCCCCACCCTATTGAACAGTAAATAACTAGTGGGCACAGATTCAAGGTGATTAGCAAAAGAACCAGAAGCAGCATGAGGGAAAATTTTTTTTGGCAACAAGTGGTTAGGATTTGGAACATATTGCCTCAGAGTGGCAGATACAGATTCAATAGTATCTTTCGAAAGGGAATGAGATATGTGAAAGAGAAAAAAACAATTGCAGGGATACAGGCAAAGAGTAAGGCTAACTCTTCAAATGAGCCGCTGCAGACTCGAATGTCTTCCTTCTGTGTTGTACTATCATATGATTATCTCAATAGAGTTCCATATTCTAAGCACGCTCTGACATAAAGTAACTTCCTAATATATTGACTGTTAAGAACTTTAGTCTAGAGGAAATTCTAAATAAGGCACTGTGATTTCTGTTCCACCCACATTCGCCTCCAAACCAGACTTTGTTCTGTATCCATCCAGCAAAAAAAACTTTCCCCAATTCATTTACAATTGCACTCTCAAAAAGCTCAACAGTATGGCGTTTGGCCTTCTTTTCACTATGACATTTCTGTAGCTACTGGTCTGCTCAACCATACTCTCACCTCCACCTTTAACCCCTTTACTTTACCATTACTTTCTCTTGCCCTGGCCATTTCCCCCTGACACAGCCCTCATCTCCAATCAAGGAATACAGACTTGAATGGATAAGGCAGACAACTGGTTTACCCACTCATCATCGTATCTTGCAGGGCCACATAGAGCGCTAATGGGTCCTGCTTTTACCTGCTAAAACTGCTCACTATTCCAGGATCATCCTGGAGTGCAATGGTAACTCTTGGCTTTTCTTTACTGCAAACCGTCTTCTTCATCTCCTCTCTTGTTTCCTCCACCCTCACCTCCAACAAGCGTGAGGAGCTCACGGATTTCCTTGTCACCAACATTGAAACCATCCGATCAACTGCTTCTGCCACTTCCCTCCCTTCCCCTAGCCTACCAGGCCAAACTTCCTCCAAGACATCTCCTTGCCCTAGCCATGAACCCTGCATATTTCTAGTTTCTCTCCTATCTCTCTTCATGTCCTCTCCAAGCTCATCTTATCCATGAGACCCACCTTCTGCACTCTCAACACTATTATCACTAAAATACTGACCACCCTTCTTCTCTTCCTGGCTCCCATGTTAGCAACATTGTTAGCTGTTCTCTCCTCAGGTTCTGTCACTCTGTCCTTCAAATCTGCTGTCATCACATCTCTCCTCAAAAATATAACCCTTGACACTTCTGTCCAACTGCCCTTTCTTCTCTAAGATGCTTCATTGTGTTGCTCCCTCCCAAATTCGCACTCATCTTTCCCGGCATAAGACGTTTGAATGCCTCCAATCAGTTTTCCACCCCTACCAGTACCAAAATGGCTCCTGTCAAAGTCACTAATGACATCCTATGTTATTGCTGCAAAGGCAAACTATCCCTCTTGGTCCACACAGACCTGTTTGCAGCCTTTGACATAGCTTTCCATACTATACTCCTCCAATGCCTCTCCACCATTGCCCAGCTGGATGGGACTATAGTCACCTGGTTTCATTTTCATCTACCTAAATCATAACCAGAGAATCACCATTAATGGCTTCTTTTTTCATTCCTACACAGATATCTCTGCTGTCCCCCAAGTTTCTATCAGGTGACATCAGCCAAAAAAAAAAACCCATTTCCAGTCAGCTCTACCTCACCACCATATCTCTTGGCTCTTCCACTGTCTCTAAACTATCACTGCTTGTCCGGCATCAAGTACTGGATGAACAGAGATTTCCCCCAATTAAATATTGGAAAGGCTGCAGCCACAGTCTTCGGTCAATGCTAAAACTCTATTCCATAGACACTGATCCCATCTGTCTGCTTGGCAACTGTCTGAGGCTGAGTCAGAATGTTTGCAACCTTGGTAGCTTGCAGGAGGCGATAGTGGCATTGCCACTGGACTGGTAATCCAAAAACCCAGGGTATTACTTTGGGAACCCGGGTTCGAATCTCACCATGGCAGATGGTGGAATTTGAATTCAATAAAAAAATCTAGAATTAAAAGTCTAATGGTGACCATGATTGTCGATTGTTGTAAAAACCTACCTGGTTCACTAATGTCCTTTAGGGAAGGAAATCTGCTGTCCTTACCTGGTCTGGCCCACATGTGACTCCAGACCCACAGAAATGTGGTTTGAATCTTCAAAGCCCTCTGAACAAAGGCAATTAGGAATGGCCAAAAAATGCTGGCCTAGCCAGCGATGCCCACATCCCATGAACGAATAATTTAAAAAAAGGACCCAGAGATGAGGTTCTGACCACTTAACCACTATCATCAAGATTGCCTGCTTTCACCTCTGTAACATCACCTGACTCTAGCTTATCTGCTTTCGAAACCCTCTTCCATGTTTTTGTTCCATCCAGACTGCCAATGCTGGCCTTCCAACTTCCATCCTCCATAAACTTGAGGTCATCCAAAATTCTCCTGTCCAGTTTCCAACTTGAACCAAGTCCCATAGACCCATTACCTCTGTTTGCTGACCTAATTAAAGAATGTCTCAATTTAAAATTCTCATCCTCGTTTTCAAATACCTCCACAGCCTTACGGCATCCTAACACTCCCTACCTCTGTAATCTCTTCCAACCCCACAACCCTTCTGAGATCGCTGTGCCCTTCTCGCCTCTCGACCATCCCCAATTTTAATCACCCCTCATTGGCAGCCGTGACTTCAGCTGCCTGGGCCCTAAACTCCTGAATTCTCTCCTGTCACTCTCCTAAGACTTAGGACTGAAAACCTATCTCTTTGAGCAAGTTTTTGGTCATTTGCCCTAGTATCTCTTTATTAGCTTGGTGTCAAATTCTGTTTGATCATACTCCTGTGAAGAGCCTTTGAACATTTTATTATGCTAAAGGTGCTGTATAAAGACAAGTTGTTAAAACTTGTATCTAACTATCCTCCAATTATTGCACTTTGCTGCAAAAATCACCCTGCTTTTAGCAGAAATTGCTACGGCTTCAGCCATGAATTATTTTTGTTATAGCTCAGAGGCCCTCAGTAGACTAGCTGTTGTAGTGCGCTGCTTAAACAGACAGCAGAAGAAACAGGCTCTGTTTTCTGTATAATGGACAGTTTGCTCCATGACCTGCTGTAGTTCCATGTCCTGCTGTGTCAATGGACACTCTGAACAACAGTACGAGACAGTGAGAAAACAAAACAGGAACATAAACACGACTAAAGCACACATCACTTTCTCTGACTAATTGTAAATAATGCCACCACCAATTCACTTGTAGCTATTTGAAAAGAGAACTTTACCTCAAGCATTATTGGCTCATAGATGTGTCCACGGAATCGGTTCCTGTTCTGCCTCAACCATAAGACAGCATTGTACGTATCTCTGAACCCATTTCGAAGACTTGCTTCTTTAATGTGCATCATGTCTTCAAGTCTCTTGATGTTAGCCATAACATCTGTGTTTCAAATAATGGTACATTACTCAAAGGGCCACCCAATTTTTGCACTGACTGTAAGCGAGTAAAAAAGTTGCTATATGATGCCACAAGCTGAGTATAACATTAATACAAATGTTTATTGGCAGCAATTAATTTAAGCAGTCCTACCAAAATATTTATCCCATTGCTGATTAACAAAAAAGGTTTCTAAATTGAATATTACAACATATCTTTATCACCATAAAAATACACCATGCAATTTTAATCATATCATCTGTTTTAGGGCATTTGAATCATTTTATTCATCATTCTGTAAAAGGTGCCAGCCCCCCTTAACATCTTGAAGTAAATTCTGCCCAGTTATTATCAAAATCTGTTGTTTCTCTGGATCTAGCTGGCAACTTTTGCTGCAGCCTGCAGGAACTCAGGCATTGTGATGCCAGTTCAATTCTTTGATCCAGTCTCATCATATTTTGATTTTTTTTTTCTATGCCTGGCTTGCCCAACCTCCAGCTCCCACATCTTTAATCACTGGAATTTGTAATCTTGCCAGAACACACTTTTTTTCTCTTTCTCCAGATTTTCTTTCTCTCTCCGTAGGTCTATTTTTTCACTGTCAATGGCACCCTTATCCTGTTGAACTTTCCGGAGGGCACTACTGATTTGGTCTATTTCTGGTTGCACGTGGTCGTAATTCCGGGTTGTGTTCAGCTCGTTCTGCAAATCTTCAATCATTTTCTTGGTGTTGCTTATTCTTTTCTGGCGGTCAATTTCCTCATCATTTTTCATTCTTAAACGTTGCTGAACTTCTTCAACCTTGAAGAAAAAAGGTCCTTTACTCAATTAAATCAAAATACTAGTCAAATTAGAGCTGATTTCGATCCTCTCCAACTTGAAAACTGCTTTACAACATCAACATTACACTAAGTTTATGGACAGTAGAAAAGCAACAGTTGTAGTCACATAAAAAATATTGTGCAACAATTAATTGTGTTACTACTTTCAAGTCAGCTTCAAGGAGCAAATATCTACTGTGAACCGTATGAAATGCAAAGTCCTTCCTTATTTATTAAATTCATTGGATTCACTATCAAAAAAATTCATTAAAAACTCTATTAGGTCTCCCCTTAGCTAGTCCAGCTCCAAAATAATCTAAATCTTTCCTTATAACTAGAGTTTCCTACGTTAGCATTTGGCATCACTCTGGTGAATCCAAAGTCATAGAGAGCGTAGCATAACCGTGTTCTTAACTGTGACGCTTATAACTGCACAGAGTATTCTAACTGTGGCTTAACCAATGTTAATCAGGATTCTCGGCTGATATCCCCTCCTTAATCCAATGGTGTTGATGTCAATTGCCACACTTCTACAGCAAGGCCACTCGGTTCATAACCTCATTACAGACTTCATCAAAGCATGGACCAAAGAGCTGAATTCCAGAGGCAAAGTGAGAGTCAAGGCAGCACTTGACCGAATAGGGCATCAAGGAGCCCCAGCAAAATTGAAGTCAATAGGAATTGGGGAATAAAAGCAAAAAACTGCGGATGCTGGAAATCCAAAACAAAAACAAAAATACCTGGAAAAACTCAGCAAGTCTGGCAGCATCTGCGGAGAGGAACACAGTTAACGTTTCGAGTCCAAATGACCCTTCAACAGAACTAAGTAAAAATAGAAGAGAGGTGAAATATAAGCTGGTTTAAGTGGGGGGGGGGGTGGGACAAGTAGAGCCAATGATAGGCGGAGATAACCAAAAGATCTCACAGACAAAAGGACAAAGGGGTGTTGAAGGTGGTGATATTATCTAAGGAATGTGCTAATTAAGGGTAGAAAGCAGGATAAGCAAGGTACAGATAGCCCTAGTGGGGGTGGGGTGTACAAAAGGAAGATGGTTGTGATTGTTGGAGGCTAATCATCTCAGTCCCAGGACATCGCTGCAGGAAATCCTCAGAGTAGACTCCTAGGCATAATCATCTTCAGCATAATCATCTTTATCAACGGCCTTACTTCCATCATAAGGACGGAAGTGGGGATGTTTGCTGAAGATTGCACAGCGTTCAGCACTATTCATGACTTCTCAGATACTGAAGCAGTCCGTGTTCATGCGCGACAAGACCTGGCAACACTCAGGCTTGGGCTGATAAGTGGCAAATGACATTCACGCAAATAAGTGCCACACAATAACCATCTCCAACAAGAGAGAGACTCAAACCATCTCCCCTTGACATTCATGGGCATTATGGCTGAATTCCCCCACTACCTTTGACCAAAAACTGTGGCTACAAAAGCAGGTCAGAGGCTGGGAATTCTGCGATGAGTAACTCACCTCCTGACTCCCCAAAACCTGTCCACCATCCACAAAGCACAAGTCAGGAGTGTGATGGAAAACTCTCCACTTGCCTGTATGAGTGCGGCTCCAATAACGCACAAGACACTCGACACCATCCAGGATAAAGCAGTCTGCTTGATCGGCACCCCACCCACCAACCTAAACATTCACACCCTTCAACACCGATGATCGGTGGCAGCAGTGTACTACATACAAGATTCACCACAGCAACTCACCAAAGCTCCGACAGCACCTTCCAAGCCCGTAACCTCTACCACCTAGAAGGACAAGGCCAGCAGACGCATGGGAACACCACCATCTTAAAGTTCCCCTCCAAGGCAAACACCACCCTGACTTGGAAATATATCGCCATTCCTTCACTGTCGCTGGAACTACTTTCCTAACAGCAGTATGGGTGTATCTACAGCACATGGACTGCAGTGGTTCAAGGCAGCAGCTCACCACCACCTTCTTGAGGGCAATTAGGGATGGGCAACAAATGCCAGTCTTGTCAACAATGCCCACATCCTGTGAAAGAATAAAAAAAATTCTAACTAAGCTTAACTAACTGGGCAGAAGAGTTCCACCCTTTGAAGTGCTTCCTGACATCACCCCAAAATGGCCTTGCTCTAATTTTAAGGTTCTGGCTCCTTTTTCTGGACCCTCCCACCCAGCACAGGAACCCAGATGGAAATAATTTCTCTTTCTACTCTAACAACTCCTTTAATCATCTTAAGCAGCTTACTTAGATCATTCCTTAATCTTCCGTACTCGAGGGACTATAATCCTAGGCTATGGAGCCTGTCTTTTAGCTCCAGTGCAATTCTGGTGAATCTACACTGCAGATAAATTTATTAGATAAATACAATTTTCAGAGTGGCCTTGAAGGTGGTTGGTGTTGGAAGTTGCCAATACTAAATTTTTGCACACAAGTCATTCTTCTCAAATTGTGACTACAACACAAGTTGGAGACGGCCATTTCACTGTGTCTAGTTGTGTGATAGTTGGCCTTAAAGTGCTCAATACTAACAATGTTTCCAATGGAGAGGCATTTTCATTTCCTTGCAATGCTATTTCTCAGACTGAGGAGCACAAAGATCTCAAAAACGTTTGTAGGTAAAGTTGTACCAACCTCTTTGTCTTTCCGTTCCAAATAATCTTGCTTTTGTTTGCATTCCTGAGTGGTTTTCTTAATTTCTGACCCCTACAAAAACAGGCAACTACAATCATTCCATTGAGCTATGTTAATACAGAAAAAAAATCACAGTTTAAGGGCTGTAGATATGTTAATCAAATATGTTAATCAAATGATGGACATTAGAGTGGCATTGCTGATCAGATGAAGGTTATTAAGGGCTTCTTTCTTACATGCATAAGTAAAGAAATCACAGGGCACTCACTCCAACACTTAGTTACACAACCTCCCATCCCACATAATGGGGGGAAAACCTTCGCCAGAAGAACACTCTACCATAGTTCACACAAGAAGTCTTATCAAAAGCATGAAACACAAAAAGTCAATCCAAGCTTACTCCAATTCGGTGTTATACTATCAAGACTGTAATTATGTAGAATTTTCAGCAGATAGGGCAATTCATGGAATCATACAGCACAGGAGACCATCCAACCCTTTGTGCCTGTGCCAGCTCTTTGGTAGAACTATCCAATTAATCCCACTCCGCTGTGATTTTCCCACAGTCCAGTAAATTATTTCTCTGCTGACTAGACTGATCTCAGCCAACATTCCCAGGCTGAATTTTACCAGCCCCCAAGAGATGGGGGTGGGGGGGAGGAAGAGGTGGGGTTGGTAAAATTGCAAGGACCCTTGTTGGATCGGCTCTCCGACCATGTCCCTTTCTTGGGGAATTTTACATACATAAGGGCCCAATTAAGGACGATTGTACTGTGCCTTTGATATTTTTCCAATAACGGATTGAGCCCTGCTGCGCGAGGAGGTTGCAACAAAGCAGAGACAGCCTCCCAGTGGCAGCCTGGGTGGGTGGGGGGGGGGGGGAGAGTTTCAAAGTAAAGATGGGGCCAGGGGCAGGGATGGCAGCCCCTATAATTCCAACCTCACCCGGGGGGGGGTTTCCCTCCAGCACTTGTCCCCTCAAAGTTTAAAGAAAAATTTTCCCTACCTGCTGAAGGCAGCAGGTCTCCAGCCCGCATCAGTAACAAACACTGCTCCTGTTCTGATGGGGCTGGCAGTTCTCAGGGGAAAGATGCCATCCTGAATAGGACGGCAGCCGCAATGGCAGCCACTTTATTAGCTGCCGCTCATCAAGTTCAGGGGCAAGGTCCACCAGCTGCCCGTGCATGTCGGCGGCGGATATTTCCTGCCGATGTCAGGCCATTTGCCCGATCGGTTAAACTCTGCCCAGTTTAAGCTCACGAAAAGTATAGCAACTTCATTGAGGCATCTTGCACGAACAAAGAGTCAGCACTATCGGGAAAGGAGGAGAGAAGAGGAAATTAGGAAGATCAAAAGGTCTAAACAACTAGTAAAAGACAAATTTAGGATTTAAGAGTGTAGCCACTTGAATGGAATTCTGGGAAGTGAAGTGGAGACAAAAACCTGGAACAACAAAGTGATTGAGGACTGAAGGAGGCCATTCAGTCCATCACGCCTGTGCCTCATCATTTACTAAGCTTTTAGATGTCACAATCAGGGGAACTGCTGGGTGTTTCTGGGTGGATGAACTAGGATGAGCCAAACAACCATCATCCCTGTGAAGAAAAATTTCTCAACAAATCATAACATAGCAGTTCAACCAATTCTGCTCGGTTTCTCCATAATTAAACGTACTAAGTCATATCCAAAGTTTTCTTAAAGTTATGCAACTCGCATAACTCCATGAAATGCTACGTATAGATGCCCCACGGCTAAGATCAGAAGATTATTTCTGGCACCAATCAAACTTCTAACCTTTTCTTTTATTTTTGCTTCCTGCTCCCTACACTGCCTTTCAACAGCTTGAATTTTTCTGGTCATGGGAGCCTGGGCTTCTTTGAGCGCTTTCAGTTCTTGTTTTAGCTGGTCACGGACACGCTTCACTTCTTCGTGCTCCTGTCGAGCAACCTCGTATTCCTTAAAAAAAAAATGGAAACACTCAGGCGTTTACTAAAGCAAATGGTTTTAATTGTTTTTTTTTAAAGGTTTCAAAACAGTGACAATAAAAGTGCTAGATTATCTACAATATACAGTAAACTTTGTGTTATCCGGCATTCTACCAACCGGAATTCTCTACTACCTGGGAATTCTGATATTCCCCTAAATACAAATCATCACTTTACCAATCAAAAGCAATAACAAAGTTATCCAGATCCCGTACCTGTATTATTGCATACTTTGTTTTAATGTACTGTTGAAGATTAGAAGTAAAAAGGAATACAGTTCTTTACTTCCTGAGTATTTGCATATTAGTTCCTGCTACAAGTATTGCACTATATTCCATTGGTAAATTGAACACTCTGTTAATTGGCATTTTTGATTAACTGACACCATTCATTCCCCGTGCATGCCAGATAATAAAGATTTTATTGTAGTTTACTTTATTCTTTCAAAGTTCAAAGGGGTTTGGGTGAATCCTTGCAAAGTGTGCTATTGAAAGAGTTCCCACCATTACCCCTTGGAAATGATCATTCCCTCTTTCTGTAACACACTCCTGGTCCTTTGGCCACAGCAACCTATTACTGTAACTTTGAGTAGCATCTCAGGTTGTTTCTGTGTAGCCTGGTCCTTTGCAGCTCCTCTCTGCCCCATCTAAAATAAATGAGGACTTGCCTTTGGTGCCTCCTCAGACGAATCGGCAGCTTATACTGGGCGGAACCTGCACGCTATGTACTTGGCCCCATGAGTCCTGAAGTGGAGTTGGAGGTCTACTGATATCACAGAACCCTGATTTAAGTATCTAAATTAAGGTGTAATTGCTTGAAGCAGCTGCTCAGGCAGCTATTCCACGTACCCCAGCAAAATAGCGATGACAAAAACAGGCTGGTAAATTCAAATGTCTTCTATTCATCAGGCAAGCGGTTTCAAAATCTCCCCCCACATGTATGGTGAACAATGGTAGCCTATTTCTGCCTGTGTAGATAACAACCTACGCACAAACAATGATGGACAGAAAAAAAAAAGGCCCTTCCAGCCTGTACAACACAAATGTGATGTCCCGTCTATCACAATACAGAGGCATGCCGTCCCACCAAAGGCCATGTGAGGCAAAAAAAAAAATTAAAGAATTCCTCTCTGATCCACCTAGGTCATCAAAACAAGTCCCAGAGATTAACATATTCTACATTTTGACTGGATCCATTTGTAAACTGGAGCACAAAACTGGTTTCATGGGTAGGAAATTGACCAGTGCTATTATATTCATAAGGAGTTTACATTCACTGAAAATTAATAAGCTCTAGCATTGTTTTACAAACCAGAATTCTGGTCAGTTCTGCAGAACTGAGGCAAAAAGCTTTCTCGCATCATTACAAGGTCATAACTTACCACCCAGGGCCTCTTTCTTTCCAACATCTTAATTTTATCCAAGTGTCGCTGTCGTTCGTAATACCGCTGCACATCTTGCTCGTTACGTTCATTCCTCTGCTTCATTTTCTCCAAGGCAGCCGATTTTTCTTTACACGTATTCTACAAATGCATTAAACAAATCTTTTTGGATGCTGCCAGAAAGGAGCCAGACAATGCTTACAATAACAAAGACATATTTCCACATACCTCGAGTTCCTTCTCCTTCTCACGGTAGTTCTTTAAATCGCTGTGAAACTTGTACATTTCTGGTGGGCCAACTGATTTTTCAGTTGCTTCCAGCAGCTCAATTTTTGACATTTTAGCAAACTCCCCAACTTTCTCCTGTAAAATGAAATAGGAGTCATAACGAATGGTAAATTCAGCCAAAAAAAGAAATTTCAATAGTTACATGAAGACCGAACTGCTCCATTCAGCAATTTCATATCAAGCTGCTGTGCTCACTCAGAGATGTTATTCACATTTCTGCAAAAGATCGGGACAATAAAAAGGAAAGCATGCTTGGTACTAATTCTGCAACATTCCGAGCAACATGAACAGCTTTTCTCTCTTGAAAAGCGGCGTCTTAAGAGAATCTTCTATTGGTTTTAAAAAAATCCACAGCAGATGTTAGCCTTTCTTCCAATGAGGGGTTCTAAGCACCAGTGAATCATCTTACTCACCAATTTAGTGAGATGAAGTGCAAGAATTGGCAAACAACATAGGAGCACATTAGGTAAATCATTGCATTTATCCCTCTTTGCCTAAATCCTGAATGGCTCTTAATCACATCTGTTAATTAACAGCACAAGAACAGGCCATTCAGCTGACTGATCCATGCCCGTGTCCATGCTCCGCACAAGCCTCCTTCCACCCTTTTTCATCTCATCCTCCCAGCATAACCCTGATTACACTGACTAGCTCTTTGGGTGCACAATCTTTTATTTTCTTTTGAATTTTGGTTTAATTCAAGAGTTTCCAAAGTTAAAAATTAGTTGACAATGCGTATGGAGGTGGGAGAGGGGAGTTGATGAGCAACTAGAAAATAAGATTACTCTATGGTGAGGCACTCTTAATATCAAGTATTTCTCTCCCATACACATATATAACCATTACTGTCAAAAATCCTGCATATGCGCGAATACAGGATTGTAATCTTTTCTCTCAGTCAAATTGCAGAATCAATGGCCAATGCTTCTTTCAACTAATCAGATCCCAGCACAGTCTCTACAGTGTCCTTTCAGGGTGATTCCACAACAACCAGAATTATTTTTTACTAACTGCCCCAAAGAACTTCCTATGGACAGGGGGAAGCGATGCTAAACAGAAGAACTTAAAAGACGAGAGATAATTTTAAACAATGGCAACAAATTTGACTGAACGCATTCCTGAAAAGGTACACATTGAGGTGTATAGAGAAGTAACAAGGCAAACAGGTTTGGAGAAGAGCCTGCAAAGAGTAGGGCTAAGACGGCTGAAAGCCCTGCCGCTGATAAACTGCAAGGACAGGAGAGTGGAGTGAGCATTAGGCCAGCACTGAGGATGAAAAGGCTGGGTCATAGAAGGTTGCACAGATAAGATGGGTTTTGAATTCAGAGCACTGAAGGTTGTTCAGGACATAGGCAATGGGTCAGCAGGACTTAGAACAGGGCAGAGGTTTGGCTGAACTGGAGTTTGTGTATTACATGAAATATAGAGCAAGGAAACAGGAATTTAGTCAGATCAGTCGATGCCAGTGTTTATATTCCACCCGAGCCCCAACACACCTTCCTTCATCAAACCCTATCAGCATAACCCTTTCTTGCCTCCTCCCTCATATGCTTATCCAGCCTTAAATATATCAATATTGTTTGTCTCAACCATTCCCTGTGGTAGTAAGTTCCACATTCTCACCATTCTCTGGATAACGTTTCTATTGAATTCCCTATTTGATTTCTTGATGACTATCTCATATTAAAGGCCTCTAGTTTTGCTCTTGCCTAGAATTTGAAAATTTCTCTCTCTCTCTACTTGATCAAAACTTTTCATAATTTTAAAAACCTCTATTGGATCACCCCCTAGCCTCGTTTTTTCCCAGCCTGCTCATCGTTTCCTGACAGGTATAAAGTTTGGCATCATCCTTGTCAATCTTCTTTTTATCTTCTCCTATGGCTCAATATCCTTTAGTGATCAGAGCTGTACATGGTGTTCCAAATGTGGCCTAACCAAAGCTCAATACAAGTTCAGCATAACTCCTCCACTTATCAATTCTCTTTCCCTTGAAATAAACCACAGTGCTTAGTTTGCCCTTTTTATGGCTTTACCAACTGCTGTCACTAATTTTAGGAACTTACGTATTTGTACTCCCGGATCCCTTTGCTCCACTACCCCAATATCCAAGTAATATGAGATCTTGTTTTTCTAAGTAAAATGTTAATACCTCATGCTTAACAGTGTTGAAATTCACATGCCAATTATATCCCCATTCTACAAGTTTATTATGTCTTCTAATAATTTGTTACAGTCCTCCTCAGTATTGACTGTTTTCCCCACAACCCTGCAATTCGGGGCAACTGCAAATTTAGAAATTGCATTTTTGATTAAATTGCTAATATCCTTGTTCATCCTTTGAGCTGAAGATGACCATGTTCATCATCTGGGTATTTGGTAGGGTTCAGCTGGGTATGTGGGTGACTGCCAAGGCTGATCTGCGCCCAGGAGGTTCTGTTGCAAATGGGACAGGATACTGCAGACGATTGAGTTTTGGGTGAGCTGCTGGTTTAGGATTTCCTCTCCTTGCATTTTCTCTCTCCCTCTGATATGCATTTGCTTTTGAAGGAGGCTGCACTGTTTCTTAATCTGGTTGCGCCAGATGCATCGATCCTGGGCGAGCTTCTCCCAGGATTCGAAGTTGCTATCAAAACTTCTAAGTGAACTCCTTTAGTCAAAATTGTCAATATAAATTGTAAACAGCAGTGGTCAGCACTGATCCTTGTGCACCCCCACTTCCCACCTTCTGTCACCCTACTCAATACTTCTTTCAGCCAGCTAGTGCAGTACAGATCATAAGGAATGAGATCACTGGAAAAGAGCAGCCTTGGAAATCTTGTTCACTCATGTCTTTGTTGACTTCTACTGTTATCTAGAATTCAAAAGCCTCAACATTGTTTACAAATTCTTCCATGGTTTAATCTTATCCTACCGCTGCAAAGTTCTACAACTCTACGTCCCACCCTCTTCATCCTTCAGTGCTTTTGAGTATTCCACTTCCCCACCAAAATACATTTTTAAAAGCACTCAAGCAATATACCAAAAAAATTAAGAAAAATTAACAACCACAACCCTGGCACACGCTGCCACAATCTCATATGTAGCACCGCATCTGCTCACAGTGCTATGTACCCACAGTCAGGCTCAACTCAAACTCAACATCAGAAGGTCTAATGTAAAGACATGTATGAGTGTCATGCATGCAGGCCAAAGCCATACACAAGATAATTCATTTTGTTGCAGTCTCCAGGGTTAATCTTCAGCTACTTTTTCACTCTCCCTCCTCTAGTTTTTCCTTTGTAGATGACTTCTGCTGTTCCCCACGGGCAGACAAAAAATAAGTGAACAGAGAAATAAAGAAACAGAGAAAGACGGTGACACAGAGAAAAAGGCAAAAGTAAGACAGCAGACAGTATAACAGGCAGACATCTGAGACAACAAGGCTTCTTTTTAAGAGTTTCAAACCCTCTTGACGTGACCTAGTTTCACAACAACATGCAAAAGCTGCAGGTACAGCGAGTCTCCTTTTAAGTTCCCAGTATCTACCTTTCAGACAGAAAAAGGGGCACAAGCAGAACTATTCCAGTTGCAACCAAAGGCAGCATTAATTCCATTTTACGTGCTCTCGGATCTCGTGCTCATTGGCAGATAACAGAAAGACCACTTCAAAACCTCAATGGGAAACCAAGCAACCATGCTGGCTCAGTGTACAGGATATCACATGCAGAACATATCAATGGCCCAAATTGTTAATCAGGGATCAACTAGTTGTTAATAATCTGACATTTTCAGAGAAAATATTACTTTACACACTAACATTGATACCCAAGCCGTTTGATCAAAAAGGTCCATGAGTCCTAGGGTGGTGCCAACCAACGCTAGTATTAGTTCAGAGGAATGGGCATTGATCTAAAGTGCCAGTTAGTATTATTGTATAGTACAGTTCTGGAACACAAATCACCACACGTTAAAATTTATAGTTCGTATGGTAGGCTTACACCAAATGCAACCAGTCTTGTTGTGATTCAGAGGGCTAAATAAGGAATATGAACAATGTTTGCCCAGATTCAGGCTTATTACATCAATTCTTACATTTTCCACTTATTTCTGGCATAAACACACACCTGAGGTAAAAACTGGCAGAGATTCCCCACTTGGATATTCAAAGCAGAAGTCTGTTCTTCTACCATTTTCTGGGTTGCATGTTCTCCATTTATTTGCCAGACAGATTGATTGTTTAACACAGAAATCTCTCGGCTAACAATAAGGTTCTGTGGACGCTTGTAGCTGTAAAAGGCCAATTATTTAAATTACAAAAATTAAATCACTCTTCAAGAAGTTTATAAATTGAATGATAAAATTTAGAAAATAAACAGAGATCAACGTTGCTTCAATTGGCTTATTACGTACAAACGATAAGTGACCATTCAGCTCTTCGGGCACGTTCCGCTTTTCAATCAGACCATGCCTGATCTGTATTTTAACTCCATTTACCCATCTTGGTTCTGTAATCTTGCTGAACAAAAGTCTATTAATCTCAGTTTTGAAATGTATAATCAAATCCCAGCCTCAAAAGTTTTTTTTTGAGGGGGAGTGTGTTCCAGATTTCCACTACACTGAGCAGAGCTTCCTGAATGACCCAGTTCTAATTTTAAGGTTATGCCCTCTTGTTCTGGGCATTTCCCAGCAGAGGAAACAGTTTCTTTCCACCTGCCCTATGAACTCCTTTACTCAACTTAAGTACCTCAATTAAATCACCTCTTAATCTTCTGTACTCAAAGGGATCCAAGCTTACTCTGTGCAACCTGACCTCAAAGTTTAACACCTTTTTACAATGTATGAGGTGCAACAACTTTAAATTGAGAGGTTGTTACTTAGAGACTCCCACAGTGAGAGGTCCCAGGTTCAGTCTTTTGTCAGTACTGTATGCATTGATTTTGGGAGGTGCAGTGTTACATTTGGAACCTCTCCCAATTCTCTTTGTGTTCACTGCAGATAGCAGCTTCCGATAGCAGGCTAAAATCTCCTGTTTGAAACTTATACATACCATAGATGTGCTCTCTGCCAAAGGATGAAGAATTATCCATTTTAATTTCAGCTCTGAGTATCACAAGATTCACCCTAGTCACCCAATACACTCCTCTCTACTCCAAATGGCGGAACACAACATAGCATCATCGCATCATTCAAGCTCTCGGAAATAAAATAATATAGCAAATAACCAGGAGTGTAATATCTGACTTGCACAACATTTAAACTTCTCTGCAACAAAATATTAGAATACAGAATCCTTTCATTTTTGTCTGTTTGATTAATGCAACATGGGTGTACAGTTCAGGAAGCTTATCGCATTGTCACAATATGGAATCAGGCAGCTGAACAGAACTGAGAATAGGAAAAGCCTTTGAAGGTAGGCTACAACACATCAGAACCAAGCAGCAGAGTGTCTATTCATACCCCTGTGTCAGTCAATGTATTAGCCCAGGAGTTTGAGGTGAGTTGAGACTGGAGGCAGGGCACACAGTAAACAATTTATTTTACAGCACACAAGGTCTTTTTAAAAAGAGTCTCTGCCACCAAAACTGCAGCAAAATTCACTCAATAAAAGGAGGGGAAGTTCTCCAGCAAAACGCCATGAATGAAGGACAGTTACATAAGACAGCAGTGCAGTCTCCAGGTGTAATTGACAGGGAAATTATCCAATCAGTTCCATTCTGGACGGGAATAAAGGCACTACTATCTGTAGCCCCAAAGAAATTTGTTGTTACTCGGCAGGCAACCCATCATGTCATAATCTGATGCGTCCTTCAAATAAGCATCATTCTCAGTATTTTAGATTTCATTTGCATTTCCTATCTGACTTGAATATCAAATAGCTTGCCTGTTTCCATGTCTACCATTGACCCAGAGCATATTTGAGTGTTTGACCAGCATCTGAAAGTTTATGTGTTATTAACATTTTCCATCACGTTAAGGTAATTTCTAGCATTTCTGGTTTGTTAATACAGGCAAACAACATCAATGTGAATAAACTGCTGGGCTGGATGGAGCCATGAATGTCTGTCTTTAAAAGTGTCTCCAAAAAGTTTTGCTTATTGCAAAAACTGAAGTGCTACAATTTGTTTTAGCAACCCCAAACCAGAGGGATAAAACCTGGTCTCAGTTTCCACTCAACACTCTCCAACAAGCCTGTAGAAGTATGTGTCTATGTACTGGCTTAGTAGTAGGTACTGGTTAAATACAAAATTGATGGAAACTTGGGGAGCAGAGTTGTTTGGAGATTAGGAGTTCCCTGAAGTACACTTACTGCAGGGAATTAGGACTGGCCAAACCAAGATGTTATAGTGTCACCACTGGACTTTTATAAAACAATTTTACATGGATAGTTTACAATCGATCATACTTACAGTTCAAGTTCAATATATCCTTTGTTATATCCTCGTTTCACATAAAGGCCAACCTGTTCAAAAAATTAAAAGGTATATAATTTTTATACAGCCCTTTCAAATGAAGAATGAAAATGGCCCAAAAGATTAATTACTGCCAATCTTCCTGGCATGTAAATTAACTTTCACAAGTTTGGAGTCTCATTTCTTAAAATTTTAACTATTGTTGGAGACTTTTTAAAAATTATTTTATTTCTGAAGGAAAGAGTCTCCATAATTGTTAAAGTTAATTTACACGCCAGAGAGGTTGTCTGGCAGTAATTAAAACTGATCACATCTTTAATAGGGTACTTACACCAAAACAGACAATGGTTAGTGTTTATCTATGAGGCAAGTACATTAAATGGTGTGAACTTTCTGTATTTAAATGACAAGTCTCGCAGCGAGCTTTCATTACAGCCAAGTTTTGGAGGCATACAGCACCTTGGACAGCAGCTTCTTAATGTATGCCTTTAACTGTGCACGTGCAGTCACTGAAGTTGCTGTCTGATTTGAAGGTGAATGACAGTGAGCGCTCTTAGCCTCACCATTATACCTACTGCAAAATCCAGCCCATTATATCTGTATTTGAGGCTGAATGAATGAGGAAGGCTGACTTTTGCAATACTCCCTACACTGAAACATTGCTCTACGACTCCCAAGAGTAGGTCATGCAGAGGTCACAGTCTTGATACACAGCAAACTCTTAATTCAGCAGATTAATGTGTTTATCAAACACATGCCAAAATAAGTATACCACACGTACATTTTTTAATCTGCAAAAACAGTAAATGCGGCATTCAAAATTATTTAAATTATACCAGAATCACTAAACCAGAAGTTCAAGACATTTGATAAATATTAATTTTCAAAGCTGGGAAATATTATGAAATTACTATAGCTTATGAAATTAAGTATGCAGCATTAAACAGTGATGTTTTTTGAAGTTTGTTTTGTATCTTTCTAATTTTAGAATTGCAGCATATTCCATCCATTGTCAGCTTCATTATTTCCATTATATTGCAACTGGCTGGTCAATGTTTCAAAATTAAAAGTTGCATCTTTAATGATAGCAGTGGCTCTCTAGGTATGTACCACATACCTCAAAAACTGCACAACCAGGAATCTCTTGCATGCAGGAAGCATCATTCCTGAAAGAGTCGCCCTTTAATCATGTGAGGCTCAAATAACCATCTATCTGTTTAGTCCAATTGATGAGAAGTGAACAAATCAGAAACACCAATAAGGGAACCACTGAGGACAGATGATCAAGCAAAAACCCAAGATGCTTTGTTCCCCTCAAACCACCACTCATGAACTGACGAGTGCCACAAAACTAACAGAACCATTTTTTAAATCAATTTGCTATTTTCCCCCATCACTCAAGCCAGTTAAAAATGGGATTTACAGCACAATGAATGACAACTGATGCACAATTTCAGTGAATCATCATTAAATTTCCCCCAATAGTAGATCCTTTAGTTAGAAACACCCCACAGTCCTGCCCTCAAATCCTCTCGGATTTGAGGTCAAAAATTTCACCTGGGTTTAGATTCTGCTTTTTTTTCAGTTGCTGCTGACGAACTGTACGAGACACACATTTATCATGAACTTTGTAGTTTTCACCCTACTTGTGTGGTGTAACAGGGCGCCATGCCAACCTATGTCATTAGGCAGAAAGGGGTTTAGACAAGATTTGCAGCTCCTTTTAACAAATGCTATTTGTGTGCAAAAGAGACGCACTACTGAAGCTATAGTTTTCACTCTTCGATGGATCTACTGCAATAACCAAGCACAAAATTTACTATCAATGTCTGGGAGTTCTAAAAAAAAAGAATTAAATAGCAGCATAGTTTGGGATAAAATGTGCGCTCCAGAATAGGGCTGATTTTTGCATCAGGACAAGGGGGAAGGAAACAACTTGCATTAATGTTGCTCCTTTCACAACTTCAGGACGCCCAAAAACACTTCACAGCCACTTTTTGACCAGTATTGGCCAGAACACTAGAGAGGACTCCCTTGCTTTTCTTCAAAATAGTGCCTAACTGAGACAGTGGACAGGGCCTCGGATCAATGTCTCACTCAAACAACGAAACCTCCCTCAGTGCTGCACTGGAGTGACAGCTTGGATCGCGTACTTAAATCTCAGGATTGGGGCTTAAACCCATGACTATCTGACACAGTGCTACCCACTGAGCCACAACTGACACCAAGCAACTGCTCAGAAAGGATACTCCAGACCTAAACAATGTTACAGGGAACGTTCTTGTAATTTAATTGTCCAATATACCAAAATGGAGCCTGGTGTAAAATCAAGCCAGGCTTATTGTTCAAAAAAGGTTGTAAGGATAAGCCCAGCAATTACAGATCAGTCAGTTTATCTTCAGCAGTGAGGAAGCTTCTAGAAACAATTATTCGGGATAGAATTATTACATGGAAAAATGGGGGCTGATTAGGAGGAGCCAGCATGGATTTCTAAAGGAGAAATCATGTTTAACTAACTTGGACTTTTTTGAACAGGTAATAGAGAGGGTTGATGAGGGAAATGATGTTGATGTGGTGTACATGGACTGTCAAAAGGTATTCGATACTGTGCCACACAACAGGCTTGTCAGAAAAGTTATAGCTCATGGAATAAAAAGGGGCAATAGCAACGTAGATACAAAATTAGCTGAATAATAGGAAACAGAGGATGATCAATGGATATTTCTCGGGCTGGAGGAAGGTTTGTAGTGGAGTTCCCCAGGGGTCGGTATTGGGACCCTTGCTTTTCCTGATATAGATTAATGATCTAGATCTTGGTGGGCAGGGGACAATTTCAAAGTTTGCAGATGATACAAAACTTAGAAGCATTGTAAACTGTGAGGAGGACAGTGTAGAACTTCAAAAGGACACAGACAAGTTGGTGGAGTAGGCAGATAGGTGGCAGATGAAGTTCAATGCAGAGAAGTGTGAGGTGACGCATTTTGGTAGGAAGAACATGCAGACAATATAAAATAAGGGGTACAATTCTTAAGGGCGTGCAGGAACAGAGGAACCTAGGTGTACATGTGTATAGGTTGTTGAAGGTGGCAGGACAGGGGGACAGAGCAGTTAATAAAGCCCAGGATACTGTATACTTTATTAATAGGGGCATAGAGTACAAGAGCAGGGAGGTTAGCTGAGTTTATATAAGACACTAGCTAGACCTCAGCTGGAGTAGCGTGTACAGTTCTGGGCATTACTGTTTAAAAATAAGGGGTTGCTCATTTAAGACAGAGATGAGGTGAAACTTTTTCTCTCAGAGGGTTGAGAGTCTTTGGAATTCTCTTCCTCAATCAGCAGTGGAAGCAGAGTCTTTGAATATTTTTTAAGACAGAGCTAGATTGTTTCTTGATTAACAATGAGGGTGAAAGGTTATTGGGGGTTGGCAGGAAAGTGGGGTTGAGGCTACATTTAGGTCAGCCATGACCTTTTTGAATGGCGGAGCAGGCTCGAGGGGCCGAGTGGCCTACTCCTGCTCCTAATTCATAAGTTCATATGTTCACACTAAAGGATGTGAACACATTGGAGAGAGTGCAGAAGAGGTTTACAAGAATGGTTCCAGGAATGGGAAACTTCAGTTATGAAGATAGATTGGAGAGGTTGGGACTGTTCTCCTTGGAGAGGAGAAGGCTAAGAGGAGATTTGATAGAGGTGTTCAAAATCATGAGGGGGCTGGATAGAGTAGAAAGGGTCGAAAATGAGAAGGCAAAGGTTTAAAGTGATTTGCAAAAGAAGCAAATATGGTGCGAGAAAAAACTTTTTCACACAGCGAGTGGTTTGAGTTTGGAATGCACTGCCTGGAAGTGTGGTGGAGGCAGATTCAATCAAGGCATTCAAGAGGGCA
Source organism: Cetorhinus maximus (assembly GCF_964194155.1). Taxonomy (NCBI): domain Eukaryota; kingdom Metazoa; phylum Chordata; class Chondrichthyes; order Lamniformes; family Cetorhinidae; genus Cetorhinus; species Cetorhinus maximus. Next base: position 179,104,716 of record NC_135880.1, read on the forward strand.
TTGGATGATTATTTGATTAGAAACAATGCGCAAGGGTACGGGGAAAAGGCAGGAGAATGGCACTAAGTCATAATGCTCATTCGGAGAGCTGGTGCAAGCGCAATGGACCAAACAGCCTCCTTCTGCACCATAACAATTCTGTGATTCTGAAAACATTATTAGCACTCACCTTATCCCCCCTGCCAATAAAGGAGGTTTTTCCTGCCAAGCCCAAACAAATTGCACAGACAATGCTGGACTTTCCAGTGCCATTGGCCCCCACTATCATGTTCAAATTGGCTCCAGGGTGAATCTCACAGGAATCATAAGTTCTGAAAAGCAACATATTCACTAAATTAAACAAAATCTCAACACTGTAACTGAAACAGTTCCCTGTCAGATTTGTTATATCAAACATTAGAAATGTTATAATCAGACTAACAGCTTTATTCACTTAAGTTTCCTGAAGGATGCTAGGTCTTAGCATGGAAGAGAACTTTCCAGTACTGTTTTCATTCCCTCTGGTTTTAAACACACAGACAGACAACCAACAACTTGAACTTTTAAAATCCCAGAACACAAATCTGTTGCAGCCATTTCAGTAAATTTGGTCAGCATCCATCTCTAGTTACTACTCCATGTTAGGAAGCAGGCACCCGTCTTTCCTTTTTGCCTGGTAAAGGGTCTGATGAGGCTGATTTTGCATAATCGTGAAGTTCAGAAAAGTGCAGCAGCATATAAGATGTGTGAAAACATTGAGAAGTCCCACTGTTGTTGAAAAGCACACGAACGAAGCTTGCATAGTTTGTCATCAAAATTTGGAATCTGCTCTCATCCTTTACTCTCTTCCAGTGACATTAACGCATACCAATGGAATACCTGGAAAGCTATAAACTTTTCTAAGCATATTTTGCATGTTAACTATTTCCTATTATATCACTTCATTATCTCTCAGTTAATGTGTTTTCATATACCCAAGAGGATACTTCTCCCTATCAATATCCATGATTTCCAAATGAATCCAAAATTAAGATTCAATCTAAGGTAGCACTAGAAATTCTGCTGTCACTGGTAAGGCTGTCTACACACCAGGGCCCTAGTCAATACAGTATAGCCAATGCACCATCTTCCACTGCACAACTCAGAATGGGCACAAGGTCAGGTTTCCACCATTTATAGTTTGCACTAAGTTGAAAAATCATTAATTCAGAAAGAGAGTTTTTAAAAAATAATTTCATATTTTACATCAGTTATCATGAACAGGACAATTAATCAATTCAAAAATAGAAAACAATTTCAGCAGGAATCATGGTTTCAATTTAAAAATTTCTTTAACAATTGAAATTACAAATACTGGTGATGGATTCTTTGCTTGTTTACTTCACATAATTTTTTTCAAATCTGAACAATCGGGTTACTTGTCCTTCATTTTCTCTGTCACTGTGATTATGGCTAGCAATTTTTAAAAAACGTATTTTGATAATTTCCTTTGTACAGGCAGTTTAACAATTTTGACGCTCACTGGAGGCAAGTGTTTCAAATGTGTATTTTTATAATTTTTCTTAAGGAAGATGTTCCTCAATTTAATTGACCTGCAGATCTAAACCAAGGAGCTGATACTCATAACCAATAAGGCCACAATTTAGAAATTCTGTGGCTGTAATTAAAGCATTCAGATCTTCAATAAAGCACAGAACCAGGAATTAAACTGACACAATTATGTGATGCTAAAATGACCACTATCTGTCTCTTTCCCACATTTATGTTGACATCTTGCATCAGTCTCTCTTTATATTTATTGGAAAGTGGGTAAAAGTTCAGGCACCATGCCAGGAATCCAGGAAACTTTTAGAGCTTGTTTTGGGTAATGTTATGATCAAGCTATTCTGCTAACACAACAAATTCAGTTATACAAGGCCTTGGTGAGACCACACCTGGAGTATTGCTTGCAGTTTTGGTCTCCCTACCTAAGAAAGGATATTCTTGCCATAGAGGTAGTGCAGCGAAGGTTCATTAGGTTGATATCGGGGATGGCAGGATTGGTTCGACTGGGCCTGTATTCACTAGAGTTTAGAAGAATGAGAGGGGATCTGATTGAAACGTATAAAATTCTATCAGGGCTACACAGACTGGATGCAGGGAGGTTGTTTCCCCTGGTTGGAGAGTCTAGAACCAGGGGCCACAGTCTCAGGAAACGGGGCAGGCCATTTAGGACCAAGATAAGGAAAAGTTTCTTCACTCAGAGGGTGGTCAACCTGTGGAATTCTTTACCACAGAAGGCTGTGGAGAAAGAAACTAACAATCTTTTGGATATTAGGGGCATCAAGGGGTATGGAGAGAAAGCAGGAATATGGCATTGAGATAGAGGATCAGCCATGATCATATTGAACGGCCTACTCCTACTCCTAGTTTCTATGTTTCTATTTAACAGTCCAGAAGAGTTGCAACAATTCAATGGCAGTTAAATCTAGGGCCCGTACTGTCATCAATTCCCTGATAGTTGGGTCATGGGTGTTCAGAAGTCTGATGACAGATTAACCAGGCATCAGTTGCAGTCCATCAAATTAAAAGAAATATTTAGCACCTTATTAAAGCCTCAGGATGTCCTAAAATACTTCACATTGAATGAATTATTTCAGAAATGCAGACAAACAGCAACTGAGAATAAAACAAGCACCAGAGCGGAAAGCCTCCTCAGGTGCAACTATAAAAAAAGATTTAAAAATAACATCTGCTTAAAATAAAACCTTTCAACAGTGACTGCAGACAACATCCCGGCTGTACTGCTGAAGACTCCTGCTTCAGAACTAGCCGAGCCTCTGGCCAAGCTGTTCCACAGCTACAAGACTGGCATCTGCTTGACAAAGTGGAAAATTGGCCATGAACATGCCAGATAAATCTAACCTGGTCAATTACTGCCCCATTAATTGACTCTCAATCACTGGCAAAGCGATGGAAGGTGACATCAACAGTGCTATCAAGTGGCACTTCCCACTGCTCAATTTGGGTTCCACCAGGGCCGCTCGGCTCAAGACAACATTAGAGGTTTGGGGCAAACATGGACAAAGCAGTTGAACTCCAGAATTGAGAGAGTGTCTGCCCTTGACATCAAGCAGCATTTGACCAAATAAAAAGTTCTGAAAAAGAGTCATGTTGGACTTGAAACATTAACTGTTTTCCTTTCTACTGATGCTGCCAGGCCTGCTAGGTTTTTCCATCACTTTGTCTTTTATTTCAGATCTCCAGCATCTGCAGTTTTTTGTTTTTGTCCTTTTGCATTTGACCAAATGAGGCACAAAAAGCCCTCACTAAATTGAAGTCAATGGGGATCAGAGGGAAAACTCTCCTCTAGGTGATCTCATGCCTAGCACAAAGGAAGATGGTTGTGGCTGTTGAAAGTCAATCACTAAGTCCCAGGGCATCGCTGCAGGAGTTCTTCAGGGTAGGGTCCTAGGCTCAACCATCTTCAGCTGTTTCATCAATGACCTTCACATTATCATAAGGTCAACAGTGGGGATGTTCACTGATGATTGCACAATGTTCAGCACCATTGGTAACTCCTCAGATAATGAAGCAATCCGTGTCCACATGCAGCAAAACCAAGGCAACATTCAGACTTGGGCTAATAAGTGGCAAATAACATTCACGCCACACACGTACCAGGCAATAACCATCTCCAATAAGAGAGAATCTAAACATCTCTCTGTGGCATGCAACAGTATTGCCATCACTGAATCCCCCACCATCAACAACCTGGCGGCTACCACTGACCAGAAACTGAACTGGACTAGCCATCTAAGTACGTGTCTATAAGAGCAGGTCAGAAGCTGGGAATTCTGTGACGAGTAACTCATCTCCTGACTCCCCAAAGCCTGCCCTCCATGTAGAAGGCACAAGTCAGGAGTGTGATGGAATACTCGCCACTTGCCTGCATGAGTGCAGCCCCAACAACACTCAAGAAGCTTAACACCATCCAGGACAAAGCAGCCCACTTGATTGGCACCCTATCCACCACCTTACACATCCACTTTCTCCGCCATTAGAACACAGTAGCAGCAATATGTACCATCTACAAGATGCACTGCAGCAAGTCAGCAGGGTTCCGTCGACAGCACCTTCCAAACCCCTGATCCCTACCACCTAGAAGGACAAGGGCAGCAGACACATGGAAGCACCACCACCTGGAAGTTCCCCTCCAAGCCACACACTATGCTGACGTGGAAATATATCGGCCGTTCCTTCACTGTCACTGGGTCAAAATCCTGGAACTCCCTCCCTAACAGCACAGTGGGTGTACCTACACCACATGGACTGCAGCAGTTCAAGAAGGCAGCTCACCACCATCTTCTCAAGGGCAATTAGGGATGGACAATAAAAGGTGGCCCAGCCAGCGATGCCCGCATCCCATGAACAAATTAAAGGCAATTTCTTTCTATTAGGCATCATTAAAACCAGGGAATAAGATAATCCCAGTTTATTATCCTCTTCACCTGCAACTAAGCTCATCAGGAACTCTGGATTTTTGACTATCCTATTTTTAAACTGGGCAAAATTATTGTAGAGAATACGTGAAGACGGATAATAAAGAAAATTACTGTTCTACATGTTCCCGAAAAAAACACAATACAATTCTAGAATTAACACCAAATGTGTTTAATTACATGCATTAAACCAGTGGCCCTAATGGTAAGGGTAACTCTGCCATCTACTGGTTATAACTGATGTACCAGAACTGTTATATCACCGAGTGATCTGACGCACTGTATTAAAGCAGAAAATACTTATTGCACAGAAACAGGCCATCTGGCCCAACTGGTCTTTGCTAGTGTCTTCTCTTCACAGTAACGTGCTCCCACCTTACTTTATCCAATCCCATAAACATGTCTATCTATCCCTTTCTCCCCCATGTGCTTATCTGGCTTCCCCTTAAATACATCAATGCTGCTCATTTCAACTATGCCACATGATGACGGATTCCACATTCTCACCACTCTCTGGGTAAAGAAGTTTCCCTACTGGATTTATTAGGGGCTCTCTCATTTTTATGGCACCTAGTTTTCATCAGCCCCACACGCAGAAACATTTTCTCCATGTCTATCCTATCAAACCCCTTTATAGCTTTGAAGGCTTCTATAAGGTCACCCCTTAGCCTTCTGTTCCAGAGAATTATTTCAGCTCTTGTATTTCAGTAGCAAAAGACTGGTTCTCTACTCTGTTCTCAGGCTTATCAGAATGTCCACAAATGCTGCACAATGCCTCAACTAAACTGAGCTTGTATAAATTAACTCAGAAATTGTTCAGGATTTATAGATGTGACTAAAACAAGCATAATTCCATAAGTCACTGAAGGCTAACATGCAGGTGCAGCAAGCTATTAGGAAGGCTAATGGAATGTTGGCCTTTATCGCAAGGGGATTTGAGTACAGTAGTGAAGTCTTGCTTCAATTGTACACAAGTTTGGTTCGACCGCACCTGGAGTAGTGTGTGCAGTTTTTGTCCCCTTACCTCAAAGGATATTATTACCATAGACGGAGTACAACGAAGGTTCACCAGACTTGTTCCGGGGATAGCAGGACTGTCTTATGAAGAGATTGAGCAAACTGGGCCTGTATTCTCTAGAGTTTCAAAGATCTCATCAAAACCTACAAAATACTTAAAGATATAGACAGGGTTTTTTTTTTATTTGTTCATTGGATGTGGGCACCACTGGCTCGGCATTTATTGCCCATCCCCAACTGCCCTTGTTCAGAGGGCATTAAAGAGTCAACCACATTACTGTGGGTCTGGAGTCTCTGGAGTCACATGTAGGCCAGATTTCCTTCCCTAATGGACATTGATGAACTAAATGGGTTTTTATGACAATTTGCAATGGTTTCACGGTCATCATTAGACTTTTAATTCAAATTCCACCATCTGCCACGGTAGGATTCGAACCCAGGTCCCCAGAGCATTACCCCTGGGTTTCCAGTCCAGTGACAATACCACCACACCACTGCCTCCCCTACGCAGGTAAAATGTTTCCCCTGGTTGGGGAGTCCAGAACCAGGGGATACAATTTCAAAATACAGGGATAGCCACTTAGGGCTGAGATGAGGAGAAATTTCTTTACTCAGAGGGTTGTGAATCTTTGGAATTCTCTACCCAGAGGGCCTTGGAAGCTCACTCATTGAGTATGTTTAAGGTAAAGATTGATAGGTTTCTGATTAATAATAACATAAAGGGTTATGGGGATATTGTGGGTAAAAGGCATTGAAGCGTTCGTTCAGCCATAATTGTATTGAATGGCGGAGCAGGCTCGATGGGCTGAATGGCCTTCTCCTGTTCCTATGTTCCTAACTACCTGCCTGGAGATTTTTTAACATTTAACATCTCATCTGAAAGATGGCACTCCCAACACTCAGGTATCAGCCTCGTCCCTGGAGTGGGGCTTGAACCCACAACCTGCTGACTCAGAGGCAAGAATGCTACCATTGAGTCACAGCTAAGATAGCTCATAAGAAGATCGAAGAGGTTGGCCATTCAAAAGGAGAAGCATATATATGGCATATTTCCAAGTTTGTAGCAGACACAAAACTTGCAAATGCTTTGACTGAAAGGGTGGTGAAAGCAGATCCAATAAAAACTTTTAGAAGAGAACTGGAAATGCTTGTAGGGGATAAACTTCCAAGGCTTTGAACAAGTGTGGGGAGGACTAATCAAAAAGCTCTTTCAAAGTGCTGGCACAGGTATGATAGCCACTTTCTGTGCTGTATCATTCTATGGTCCATGCATCCCACTCCCATTTAACTCATCTAGCATCACCACTCCAATCAAGGCCCAGTGATTTCTAGGAACCACAACTCCCCCAGATGCATTGCTACACTGATGTTGATTTTGGTAGGGTGTTTTGAGGCACTGGTTCCCAAAGCTGAAAACACAAACCTATCAGATTCGTTAAGGCTGGTTGAAAAAAAAAACTTGCTGGATGCCACTCCCAATGGCACAAAAGCCCAGACACCAACATAATACCACCCTAAGAGGCTTCAGCTTCACATTTAGTTTGAAGTGGGGCCCAATTGCAGCTTTGAGAAGCCTCTGCAAAAGGTTTGCAATTAAGCATGAGATCTTAACGCTGAAAAATCAACCACTTCCCATTCTATGAGCCCAGATTTCAAGCATATAGCCCAGTAAAATGCTGGAATTCAGCTACAGGAGTGGAGCTTTCTGCAAGGTTTCACGTCCACTGTTGCTGAATCACAGAATTGTTACGGTGCAGGCCGTTTGGCCCATCATGTCTGCACCAGCTCTCCGAATGAGCATTTCGCCTAGTGCCAATCTGCCATCTCCCTGTAACCCTGCACATTCTTCCTTTTCAGATACCAGTCTAATTCCCTTTTGAATGTTTTTTATTTCTTCTCTATATTATTTGCTTTGGTTTTATCATTCTGCTCAATAGCACCTAGAACATAAAGTGCCAGCCTCAGGGCCTTGCTCTCTCCTCAGATCATTTTCAATTTGGTTTATTACCCCCAAGAAATTGGCAAGATAGGCTGTGAAATTTCTCCCAACCCCAGAAGACCCAAAGGACCCTCAAACTTAATCCTAAGGTCTGAAGGCAGATTCTGGGGAGAGGCGGAAGGGAAAATAAAGAAATCAAAATGCTCTCTCATCCGTGCAGTGCACTTACAAAGTGCAATGCCCAAATCTCCGAATGAATTTTCATCACACCAATTGTCACCTATATTTTCATTACATTTAATTCTAAATTTATTGAGCTATTGTATGACCTTACCAATTTACACTGAGCTGCCCATTTGGCAGTGTCACATAGCCAATCTCAGTCGATTCTCTAACAGGGTGTTTCTCAGTAAATCTGTAGCGTTGACATCTCAATTATTGAACACTAATCTGTAAACACCAATGACATGGAGCATTCAAGTTTAACAACTTCCCCATAAATTAAAAAAAATACTCCTTGTTAATTTTGCATTTAAATCCAGTTCCTTCAGAGTTTCTCGTACTGAGGGAGAAAAAACCTGACAGAGTACGAGATCCTAATTATATTTCAATGGAAAAGTTGAGAACATCATTAGGCTTGGCTGTGATGCTCTCCATAGTCAAAAAGTCTGCCACTCACAATTTGACATTTCCTGAACTTTCCTGTCAGAATATAATTGTACTTCCTTCCTGGAAGCTTATTATTCCCCATTTAGTTACACTCCTCAAGGGAATTTTCAAGGAATTGGCAATTTGTTTCTTTACAGGAAGGTCACAACACGCAATGTAGTGCATGAAGAGTTCTCTCTGAAGCAATTTTCCAAGAATAAACTAGTAGCTACCATAAGCAAAATGCTTCACAGCAAACAGGAGAAATAATCTGAAGTGAAATATCATTCACTAATGCTTCTGCACATTACTGTGCCAATGCCCAGGTGTACGTTTAACCCTTCACCTCTAACAGGCTACATGTTGAGTTACAAGAGAATAATAGAATTAACAGTTATGAACCCCAAGATGTATTCACTGCCTTAAAACATTATAATTCTACATAATTCAAACATTGTTTATGTCCTTTTCTCCTTACTTGGCACAGATATTTAACTAACTCCCACAATCAAATCTGGGATTTGAACAGAAATAATATTATACCTTATTGTTTAACCAGGCAATGCTACAACAGTGAACACTGCTCAGTGAACAGTGATAAGCTGCAATGTTATTAAGGCAGTAACTAGAGAAATTGTTTATCAAAGAGGCACCTCAACTCAGCAATGCATTGACTTGGGTTTTGCAGTCAGCTTCTTACATACTATTTTCATTGTAAAAATCATTTAAAAGATTAAGCCTTGTTGAATGAGGTGTAACTAAGTTTTAAAACAGCATATGAGATCATAAGTACTATTGAACAACCCCTCTGATCCTGAAATATAGAAGCCTAGAATGCCGTTCCCTCCATTCCATGATAAAAATTCCATAGATTTTCAAAATAGTGAAAAAAATATTTTTTGCTTTACTTTTTAAAGTTTGATTCTGATGTTTCAGCTTCTGCCTTAATCCCATGTGTATGTGCCAATCTTTAGTTCACTTTCTGTACAATGCCTGGTTTGCTACCTGAGTATTCTTCAATCTGATTGGCTGATCAGCCTGTTTGATGACCCCCACGGTTCCTGGACATTCACAGATCTCCTAAAAATGGCACTAGATTGAAACTGATGTCGTGAAAGTGGAAATCACACCATAGAACCCGCGAGATTTTTAACGGCAGTTTCCTTTGAGATCTGTGGTGGGTGCCGTCCCTTGGCCGCTGACTGCAAAACCACTGAACAGAAAGTGAACTGAAGATTGGCACATACACGTGGGATTAAGGCAGAAGCTGAAATATCAGAATCAAACTTTAATAAGTAAAACAAAAAATATTTTTTACTATTTTGAAAATCTATGGAATTTTTATCATGGAATGGAGGGAACGACATTCCAGACTTCTAAATTTCAGTATCAGAGGGGTTGCTCAATAGTACTTATGATTTCATATGCTGTTTTAAAACTTAGTTACACCTCATTCAACAAGGCTTAAACTTTTCAATAATTTTTACGATGAAAATAGTGTATAAGAAGTTCAGATTCACTGTAAAGACTGCAATGGCATTTCCTGTAGTATCGCCGACAGTAACATCTGGATCTCCACACTTAACTGAGCAGGTGCACTGACCAGAAGTTGCTGTCACTTTCAAACAGCAATGACAACAAACACTGACAACTTTGCCATGATTACAATTGCAAATTCTGGGCCACTATATCCTAGAAAGTAAACAATCCCCATTTATTGCAAGTAGACACAAATGGAAGGTTTCATTTGGAAAGGCAGGGAGAAAAATAAAGCCAGTGTTCTGTTATTTTCAATAAGGTCACGCATTTATATAGCATCTTTAATACAGAAAAACATCTCAAGGCTCATCACAAGGGCATAACCAGAAAAAAATTGGATGTTGAGCCAAAGAAAGGTGCATTGGGACCGGTGAACAAAAGCTCAGTGAAGTTTGGTTCACTCCAGAACAAGTTTAAAAAAAGCAAATAAATACATGCACCCTGACGCATGTAATGCAAATTCAAATGCAAATTTGGTAACTACCTTCCAAAAAATTCTTTTGAGACACAGTACGAGTAATTTGAGATAAGAACTATGCTAAGTGCAACATGCTCAGGAGGAATAGAGGGCTTTGGATCTATGATTCCCAGTTTTCCACCGCTGAAGGTTTACTTCGCTTCCTGCCTGTGTCTGCTGTGGACTGGTTAAGATAGATTGATTGCCGTAATTCGGCAGCAATATATCAAGCCTCTTTCGGGAGGGTAGATGATCAAGGTGGACCTCTTTTCTCATCCTGATATAATACCAGGTTTCATAAAAGAGCATGCATTTATTTGGCACCTTTAACACAGAAAAATATCCCATGGTTCATCATAAGGGCGTGCATAATCAGGCAAAAATATCAGACAAGAAACACACACACACACACACCCTTTAACTTCATCTGCTCACACACACAACATAATTCAGAGAGCAAATAATTGGATTTTCTGGTATACTAGAGGGAAAGATCAAATAAAACAAAAACAACTTATGTTCTATTAGATTTTCTTTGGCCTAAAATTCTTTTAGAACCACAGGAAAGTTACGGCACAGGAAGAGGCCTTTCAGCCCATCGGGAGTGCACCAGCTGAAAAAGTAAAAATAAACTAGCCGCTCATTCTCATCCCACCTTCCAGCACCTGGTCCATACTCTTGTAGGTTACAGCTCTTCAGGTGCAGATCCAGGTACCTTTTAAAAGAGTTGATGGTTTCTGCCCTCACCACCAAACCAGGCAGTGAATTCTAGACACCCACCACCCCCTGGGTGAAAACATTTTTCCTCATGTCCCCTCTAATCCTCCTACCGATCACCTTAAATCTATGCCCTCTGGCAATTGGCCCCCCAGTAGGGGAAACAAGTCTTTCCTGTCCCTTCTATCCAGGCCCCTCATAATCTCGTACACCTCAATTAGGATATAATAGCCTCCTCTGTTCTAAGGAAAACAACCTAACCTATTCAATCTTTTCTCATAGCTGCAATTTTCAAGCCCTGCAACATCTTTGTAAATCTCCTCTGTACTGTCCCCAGAGCATTTATGTCCTTCCTCCAATGTGGCAACCAGGACTGTACACAAAATTCCAGCTGTGGCCTAACCAACGTTTTATACAGTTCCAGCATTACATCCCTGCTTTTATATTCAATACCTCGCCCCATAAAAGAAAGCGTTCCATATGCTTTCTTTACCACCTTGTCCACCTGTCCTGCCACCTTCAAGGGCCTGTGGACATGCACTCCAAGATCTCTCACTTCCTCTACCCCTCTCAATATCTTCCCGTTTCTGAGTATTCCCTTACTTTGTTTGCCCTCCCCAAATGCATTATCTCTCACTTCTCTGGATTGAATTCCATTTGCCACTTTTCCATCTACTCAACCAAACCATTGACATCATTCTGGAGTCGACAGCTATCCTCTTTACTTTCAACTGCAAGACCAATTTTTGTGTCACCTGCAAATTTCCCAATCATGCCTCCCACATTTTAAGTCCAAATCATTAATATATACAACAAACAGCAAGGGCCCCAACACTGAGCCCTGTGGAATGCTGCTGGAAACTGATCTCCATTCGCAAAAACATCCATTACCCTTCGTATCCTGTCACTGAGTCTATTTTGGATCTAACTCTCCACATTCCCCTGCATCCCATGGGCTTTTACTTTTCTGGCCGGTCTGCCATGTGGGACCTTGTCAAATGCCTTACTAAAGTTCATGTAGACAACATCCACTGTACTACCCTCATCAATCCTCATTGTTGCTTCCTCAAAAAATGTGATTAAATTAGTAAGACATGGCCTTCCCCTAACAAAACTATGCTGACTATCCCTGATTAATCTGTTCCTTTCTAAGTGACAATTTATCCTGTCTCTCAGAATTGATTCTAATAATTTGTCCACTACTGAAGTCAGACTGACCAGTCTATAATTTTCTGGCCTATCCCTCACACCCTTTTTAAATCATGGTACAACATTAGCAGGCCTCTAATCCTCTGGTACCTCACCTGTATCTAGTAAGGATTATAAAATGATCTTCAGAGCATTTGTTATTTCCTCCCTGGCTTCCTTTAACAGCCTGGGATATCCGGCCCTGGTGACTTATCCACCTTTAAGGATGCAATCCCTCCAGTACTTCCTCTCTCACTATGCTTATTGTATTTAATACATTCACAATCCTTCTCTTTAACTGGAATGTCTGCATCATCCATCTCCTAAGTGAAGATAGAGATAAAGTACTCATTAAGAACCCTGCCCACATATTCTGCATCCACACACAAGTTACCCTGTACATCTCTTAGTTGCTCTTAATAAATCCTTTGGGTTTTGCTTGATTTTACCTGCCAATATTTTTTCATATCCACTCTTTGCTTTCCTAATTTCTTTTTTTACTTCAGCCCTGTATTTCTATACTCCCCTAGAATTTCTACAGTATTAAGCTTTTTTTGACTGTCATAAGCTTTCTTTTTCTGCTTTATCTTACTCTGTATGCTTCTGGAAAACCAGGGGGCTCTAGATTTGGCAGTGCCACGCTTTGTCTTTGTGGGGACATGTCTACACTGTGCCCGTAGAATCTAATTTTTGAATGCCTCCCACTGATTTCCTTTCAAGTAACTGTATCCAGTCCACTTTCACCAAATCACTTCTCAGCTTTGTAAAATTTGTCTTCCCCCAATTTAGAACTTTTACTACTGTTCTATTTTTGTCCTTTTCCATAATTATGTTAAATCTAACTATATTATGGTCACTATCTCCAAAATGGCCCCCTACTGCTCCTTCATCCAATTGCCCTGCTTCATTCCTAAGGCTAAATCTCAAATTACACCCCTTCTCGTTGGCCTTGTTACATGCTGGCTCATTCTCTTGAATGCAATTCAAGAATTTTGTGTCCTCTGTGTCTTTCGCACTGTTCGCATCCCAGTTTATATTAAGGTAGTTGAAATCCACAACTGTTACTGCCCTATTGTTTCTGCACTCAGAAATGTGCTGACATATTTGCTCTTCTATCTCCCTCTCACTATTTGGGGGTCTATAGTGCACTCCTAGCAATGTGGCTGCCCCTTTTTTATTTCTGAGCTGAACCCATATTTGATATAAAAACAAAAAAATGCTGGAAAGACTCAGGTCTGGCAGCATCTGTGGAGAGAGAAACAGAGTTAACGTTTTGAATCCATGTGACTCTTCTTGGCCTCATTTGATGATTCATTTAGTTTATTATCTTTCCTAATTTATTAACTACTATTATGTAAGAGGGTGGAACTTGGAACCACAAGGAATAACTGAGTATCGATGTACTTAAAGGCAAAGTTAGATCAACAAGGGAGTGAGGAATTGAAGGATTTGCTGCTGGGGTTGCAAGGAAGGCTCATGTGTGGAGTACAGACCACTGGGGTCAAATAGCCAGTTCCTGTGCTATACAAGCTATGTAATTCTACGGACAGGTTTAAACAATATTCTAAACCATATTTCTCCTCTATTCTTTTTATACTGGGCTTCTCTATGCAAGCTGCTCTACATTCACTCACAGAAACATACAGCAAGGGCATCGCAAAAGACAAAAGTGAGCTGTCATTCATACCACACGGTACAGATAAACCAAGCTGATGCCATGTTTATAAAAATAAAACTATTTGCAACAAAAATCCACTTTAAAGCGTAAATGATTACAGTGGAAAGACAGGGAATGCAGGAAACGGGCAGCAGATCTATCACCTTTTGAAAGACAGGATAATGTTTGAGCTAGACTCTTCCACATAACAGGCCCGAGGAAGATGCTCAACCTGAAACATTATCCAGTTTTGTTTTTCTCTAAGATTTTGTTAAACCTGTCGTGCATTTCCTTCACTTTTGTTTTCACTTCAGGTTTCAGTATTCAGTCAGACAGAAGAAAACTCAGAACCTAGGAAGAATTCAAAATTAGAATGTAGGAGCATTCTGTTTACTCCACAACATCCTGATCCACTCTTTGATTACTCTCAACAACCCCTCCACGGCCCACAGCACCTTCTCATGCAACACCTGCCCTTTTACCTCAACACCATCCAGGGCTCTAAACACTTTCAAGTGAAACAGTGATTTACTTGTACTTCTTTCAATTTAGTATCATAGAATGGTTACAGGACAGGCTATTCAGCCTACTGCGTCCATGCTCTTTGCGCAAGCAATTAGTGCCACTCCCCTGCCTTTTCCCCATAGGCCTTCAAATAATATGGCATGTTGTATTCACTGGTCATGATTGGGGAAACCAAAAGCTGATTGACAGTCACTTTGTGGAACACTCCTGTTCAGTCTGCAACTCTGACACTGAGCTTCTGGTTGCCATTCATTTTAGTTGCTAAGATAAAAGCAAAATACTGCGGATGCTGGAAATCTGAAACAAAAACAAAAATTGCTGGAAAAACTCAGCAGGTCTAACAGCATCTGTGGAGAGGAAGAGAGTTAACATTTTGAGTCCGTGTGGCTCTTCATCAGAACTAAAGAGGAAATTCTGGCATTCCTCTTTAGTTCTGACGAAGAGTCATACGGGCTCAAAACATTAACTCTGTCTTCCTCTCCACAGATGCTTTCAGACCTGCTGAGATTTTCCGGCAATTTTTGTTTTTGATTCATTTTAGTTGTCTGCCTGACCTCCAACACGACCTCTGCTGTTCTACTGAAGTTCACAAAAAGTATCTCCCTTTCAATTTAGGTATTTTACAGCCTTTTGGATTCAACATTCAAATTTAACAATTTCAGCTCAATCACTGCTCCCATTTTCTTGGATGGCAGCTGCAGATAATGGCTCTGCTTTTGTTATGCACACCTCCTCCAGTCCTATCTTTTGTTTCTTTACTTGTCCCATTATCATCTCCTTTTATCTCACATCATCACCCCTTTTGTCATTAAATCTCACCTGTCTTTCACCTTAACACAGACCTTCTTTGTTCTTTCCTACCCTCCCCCGTTCCCTGCCTCCGAACTTGCTTAAAACCTGTTCTAACTCTTTTTTTACCAATTATGAAACGTTGAGTCAAAATGTTAACTTTGCCTTTCTCTCCCCATGGATGTCCCCTGATCTGCTGAGTGTTTTCTGCATTTATTACAGATTTCCATAAGACATAGGAGCAGAAATTAGGCCATTTGGCCCATCGAGTCTGCTCTGCCATTCAATCATGGCTGATAAGTTTCTCAACCCCATTCTCTCGCCTTCGCCTCATAACCTTTGACCCTCTTACCAATCAAGAACCTATCTATCTCGGTCTTAAATACACTCAATGACCTGGCCTCCACAGCCTTCTGTGTCAATGAATTCCATAGATTCACCACTCTCTGGCTAAAGAAGTTTCTCCTCATCTCTGTTCTAAAAGGTCTTCCCTTTACTCTGAGGCTGTGCCCTCGGGTCCTAGTCTCTCCTACTAATGGAAACATCTTCCCACATCCACTCTATCCAGGCCTTTCAGTATTCTGTAAGTTTCAATCAGATCCCCCCCTCATCCTTCTAAACTCCATCGAGTATAGACCCAGAGTCGTCAATCCTTCCTCATACGTTAAGCCTTTCATTCCTGGGATCGTTCTCGTGAACCTCCTCTGGACCCTCTCCAGGGTCAGAACATTCTTCCTGAGGTACGGGGCCCAAAATTGCTCACAATATTCTAAATGTGGTCTGACCAGAGCCTTATAAAGCCTCAGCAGCACATCCCTGCTTTTATATTCTAGTCCTCTCGAAATAAATGCCAACATTGCATTTGCCTTCCTAACTACCGACTCAACCTGCAAGTTAACCTTAAGAGAATCTGGACTAGGACTCCCAAGTCCCTTTGCACTCCAAATTTCTGAATTCTCTCCCCATTTAGAAAATAGTCTATGCCTCTATTCTTCCTACCAAAGTGCATGACCTCACATTTCCCCATGTTGTATTCCACCTGCCACTTCTTTGCCCATTCTCCTAACCTGTCCAAATCCTTCTGCAGCCTCCCCACCTCCTCAATACTACCTGTCCCTCCACCTATCTTTGTATCATCTGCAAACTTAGCCAGAATGCCCTCAGTCCCTTCATCTAGATCATTAATGTATAAAGTGAAAAGTTGTGGTCCCAACACTGACCCCTGCGGAACTCCACTAGTCACCAGCCGCCATCCTGAGAAGAACCCCTTATCCCCACTCTCTGCCTCCTGCCAGACAGCCAATCTTCTATCCATGCTAGTACCTTGCCTCTAACACCATGGGCTCTTATCTTACTGAGCAGCCTCCTGTGTGGCACCTTGTCAAAGGCCTTCTGGAAGTCCAAGTAGATAACATCCATTGGCTCTCCTTTGTCTAACCTACTATTTCCAGCACTCACAGTACTTAGATTTGGTATTAGAACAAAGGATGCTGCCTCCACAGATTTAGCTTCGATTTGCCTAAGGGAAGCTGAAACCTGCGCCGATCATTGTCTAAATTTCCCATGATTTGGGTGGGACGTGTTGAGCAGAGAAGTCAGTAAAAGCAGTCCCTGTGGGATGAATGCGACTCTAAAGTGAACCATCTGGCGAACTTTGTGGCTGGGTAATCTGATAGCTGAGCCAGGTATTGCATAGGGCTCTGATTGTCTTTTCAACCTAGCTCAGTAATGGCTCCTGGTTAAAAGGTGAACTTCAGCTGCAGGCTTTTATTAAAACGTTCCTTTAAAGACACGTACAGTTAGCATGCAGCAAGAATATGAGAGTGATGTCCCTTTCACAATCATCACACACACACACACTCAGGGAGACATACGTTTAAGAGGAAGCTGGATAGACACATGAGGGAGCGAGGAATAGGTTTTGTGCACAGGGTGAGATGAAGAGGGGGGTGGGGGGGAAGTTTGTGTGGAGCATAAGCACCAGCATAGAGCAGATGGGCCGAAAGTAAAAGCAAGATGCTGGAAATCTGAAACAAAAACAGAAATTGCTGGAAAAGCTCAGCAGCTCTGAAGAAGAGTCATACGGACTCGAAACGTTAACTCTGTCTTTCTCTCCACAGATGCTGTCAGACCTGTTTCAGGTGGGCCGAAGGGGCTGTTTCTGTGTTGTAGACTGTGTGTAATCCCTCTCTCAATCTTAACAATATTTAAACCCTCCAGTGCCAGTGAACAGCAGCAGCTGCAGTCTGCCTCTTACAGATATATGCATTGTTATTTAAACCTCTGCTGGAGCAGGTGAGACTCTCCGTACTCTGTAACCCCGGGGGTTACACTGACCACCCCCCCACCGACCCCCACCCCCGGCCAGTGAATCTCTGGCTGCGCTGCGAACCCGGGAGGTTGCCCTCGGTTAAAGGGTCTCCGCGGGGCTGGGATCAGATCAACAACCGGCGGCTTGTCCACTGACACCGGGGGACTGGGGCCCGGCGGGGGCCCGCTCGGACAGACCCCGATCCCAATCAGGTAAACTCAAGTCAGCGGCTGGGCCCCGAGGCCTCGGCCTTTCCCTCGCCGCCGCCGGCCCCACCACCACCGCTTCACTCACAGGAAATTAGCCATCTTGATCCTGACGATCGATCCTTCCACGAACCGGTTGCCGGACCTCTCCCCTCCTCCTCCTCCCCCTTCACCGACCGCCTCCTGCGAGGCCAGCCGGCCGCTTACTCCTCTCTTGCCGCTCGCTTCCCGCTGCCCGGACAATTTGCGCTTCAGCGCCGCCGCCATCTTGACGGTTGCCAAGCTCCTTTCCCGCGCAAACGTGAGGATTGCGTCATCACGTCGGCACTGACGCTGCCTCATCCAATCAGCGTGAGCCGCGCTCTCAGCTCCGCATCGCCCCGCCTCCCCCTTTCCGTAGAAGCCCCGCCCCCCTCCGGCACAGCCCCACCCCCCCCCCCCCCCTAGCCCAGCCCCATCCCCAGTCCCACCCCCTCCCTGGCTCCGCCTCCAGAAGATAACCCCGCCCCCATCCCAGGTATCAGCCAGGGGCACCTTCTCTGAACTACAAGATAATTGTCTAATTCCCCTTTGAAAGTCTCAACTGAACCTGCCTCTACCACACTCTCAGGCAGTGCATGACAGACCCCAAACAGGGCTCCGGGCCAAGTGCTGGAAAATGGGTTTAGAATAGATAGGTCGGCACGGACACGATGGGCCGAAGGGCCTGTTGCTGTGTTGTATAATTCCATGATTCTGTGACTCACTGCGTGAAAAATCCTTTCCTCAAGCCGCCATTGCTTCTCTTACCAATTGTCTTCAATCTGCGCCCTCTCGTTCTCAATCCTTTCACCAGTGTGAACTGTTTCTCCCCAACTACTCTGCCCGGACCCCCTCGTGATTTTGAATACCTCTATCAAATCTCCTCTCAACCTTCTCTCCCCCAAGGAAAACAATCCCAACTTCTCCAATAAAAACAGAAAATGCTGGAAAAACTCGGCAGGTCTGGCAGCATCCATGAAGAGAGAAACAGGGTTAACGCTTCGAGTCCGTATCCAATCTTCCCCAATCTTATCTTTATAATTGCAGTTCCTCATCCCTGGACTCATTCTCGTGAATCTTTTCTGCACTCTCTCAAATGCCTTCACATCTTTCCTAAAGTGTGGTGTCCAGAACTGGACACAATACACCAGCTGAGGCCGAACTAGTGTCTTATACAAACTCAACATAACCTCCTTGCTCCTGCACCCTATGTGGAAATCAGAACTGCACACTGTACCCCAAGTCTGATCTAAACAACATTCCATACAAGTTTAACATAATTTCTCTGCTTCTGAATATAAAAGCCAGTAAGTACTCCATATGCTGCATCAATGTTTCTTCTCTCCTGTGTTGTATCCCAAACATTCTTTAGGTTGTTGAACAGGAAGGTACCAATGCTAAATATCCACAACTACTGGGGTACAGTCTGTACCCCTAGGGCAGAATTTTCCATGCCCATTGGCGGTGGGCTTGTTCGGTGGCGTGAGCAGACAATATGGCGGGAAGGCCAAAAATTGTTTTCATGACGTAGCAAAACCAGTTTGCAATCGCCCACTCAGCCCCTCAATGGCCTTTCTCACCATCAGATGTCAGGACCCTCATTGTAATACATCTGCATATCATAATAAGCCCAGCTCGCTGGATTCATCTCTCCCAGACTCGATCATTCAAGCACGTTGGCCTGTAATAGCATATAGTAAGGCATGCACCTGGCAGGCTGCACTTAGAGGGGAACTCGGAGGTGAGTGCACAGTAACGTTGGACAGTGCTGGCGAGGGTCGCCTGCTGTATTCAGGCGAGGGTACAGACAAGTCGCTTTTCCCCAACTGGCTGACAGTGCGGTGCCAGGGCAAGGGCTGCCCTGTGGTTGAGGCAACTTGAGCGGGGTTGAGGGCAAGGACTGTACTGCAGTTGATGGTAGTGCACAAGCACCTGTGGGTGAGGGGGGAAGGAAGCAGCCATTCATTAGGGACACATTGTATAAAGTGACCATTCCTCTGCAGCTGAGACAGTTCAGGCGCAGCCACATTGATATATGTGTAGCCGGGCCTCTAGCTTATCTACCCACTCAAGCAATGCAGAGGCATGCAAGTTCTACCAAGTGCTGCAGAGCTTTTCACCCCTTGGGCACAGATGGCAAATTAATGAGCATTTTAGTGGACTGTAGAACAGTTGGACGCATGGGCACGTTGTACAAATGCACCTATGAGGTCACAGATGCCACCTTCGCAAGGACACTCAACTTTGTGCATTTCGACCAGGGTCAGGAAAGCCAGGAAGCAAGAGCACTGGGATTTGCACAGATCTCAGGTTTTCCACAGGTTCAGGGTGTCATTGATTGCACTCACATGGTGTTCAGATCTCCATGACAACAAGCAGTCAACTATGTCAACCACAAGGGCTTCCACTCGCTGAATGTGCAGCTGGTGTACAACCGCCACAAATGTATCCTACAGGTGTGCGCAGGGTTTCCAGAGAGGGTCCATGACTCCTACATTCTCAGTTGGTCACAGATCCTTCCAGGTTCCACAGAGGCTGCAGGGTTGGGTCCTCAGGGACAAGGGCTACCCGCCGTGGATGTGGCTGATGACACCCATGCGGCGGCCTCAGACTGCAGCAGAGCGAAGGTATAACGAGGCTCATGCTGCAGCTCGCAACTTGGTGGAGCAGACCATTGGGATGCTGAAGATGAGGTCCCGGTGCCTGGACCGGTCTGGTGGAGCCCTGCAATACAGTCCGCAGAGGGTGTCACGCATCGTCGATGTCTGCTGTGACCTTTACAACCTGGCGCTGCAACAGGGAGAGGAGCTGGCTGAGGAGGAGATGCAGGAGCTGGAGATCTCTTCTGATGAGGAGGGCGTCGATGGGAATGAGGGAGGGGAGGCCCTTGAAGGTGGTGATGAAGGAGATGAGGCCCTCGCACTGGCCAGCCGAGGCAGGTGTGCTCAGGAGGCCCTCATAGCCACTAGATTTGTGGAGGATGATGACAACATGCAGTGAGGAGACACTGTAGATCCTCACATAGCCTCTGTGAATGTCTGACTCCTGTCTGGCTGAGGGCAGTTCACTTGTGCTCTGTGATCAGGGTCATATCATGGAGACACAGCCGTGAAACTTTAAAAGCACCTGATCCTTTGTCAGCCTTCAGCACCTGACCCCTTCAGGAACACAGCGTCACCGGTCACAGTTGCTGGAGAGATGGGGGCCAGTCCCAACTCAAAGGTGCTGAGAGCACAGAGAGAGTGATGGAACTCTGTGACACCTGCCCACAACATTCTGGCAGTAATAACAAGCACCATCGAGATGCAGGCATCAGTAATGTGTCCAGTGAGTGTGAAGCCAGACAATCACTTTGCTCTGAAGGTTACACACTGCACAGGGAAGAGGCCCTGGACTGAGACACCTGCCTTCATCTTGTGCAAGAACCAAGGTTTCACATCTGAGAGACATGAACACTGCTCATCATAACAAGGAGCCTTAGGCATGGAGACATTTTTGGGAGTTTATTTACAATAGTGAACAGTGTGTACAAGTGATTAACACCCGTGCCCAGGCTGTGCAACTGTATCTTCTTAATCTTCCTAACCCTACCGCTAAGTCTTGGTGCTCCCCGGACTTCCACAGCTGAGATGGAGGCAGCCTGGTGACTGCTATGATGACCTTGGTGGGTGTCCTCTGGAGGGGTGAGACCTGAAGGGCCCTGGCCTGCTTTCGGGGAGCTGCTGTGTGGCAGTGGCATCCTCCTCAGCCTGTGGAGCTGGAGCTGCTGGGGTCACAGGAAGAGGGAATTTGGATGGGTCGGACACTCTCAGAGTTACCTGAGTGGATGGCCCCGGAGTATGCATCTACTGATCCTCCCCACTTTGGGTGCCTGAGGGCCCCTGTCTGACTCCTTCAGGAGAAGGAGAAGCTGGAGTGAGATTGAGCTGCCCACAACCCTCTCGCGTTGACACTGTTGGGGGCCGACTATGGTGTCAGCGATGAATTGAGCCCGTGCAGCAGTGCAGGAGCGATGTCCTGGACCAAGGTCTCCATGGCGGCTGCCATCCTACCAGTGTTGACCTCGGTGCGTTGCTTTCCGGCGCTAGCACCTCAGCCTGAAGGCGGACAGACTCCTCCATCGTGCCTTGCAATCTGAAGAGTGCGGTGGGCATCCCTTCCTGATGTTCCTGAGCTTGCCTTTGCAGTTCCAGCAGCTGTGACATGACCAAGTCCAGAAGCTCATCATCTGACTCAGACGCAGCAGATTTCTGGCCTCCCACAGTCCTCCGAGTGCCAGGGACCTGGGAAGTCCCTGCCTCCACCTGCTGTGGATCAGACAGTGCACTGTGCTCACCACATTGTGATTCCGAGGCTACTCTAAAGCTAGGTCCCACTGAGGTGTGTGTCTCTGAGTTGTTGGAGGGTGTGGGTGAGCGCTGTGATGGGACTTCAGGGAGGGTGCCTTCAGATTTCTCTTCAGAGGTTTCTTCGGGGCTTGATTGGAGGCCCTGGGTCATGGACTCTGTCGGCGATTTCCCAGATGTGCCTGTGAAAGCAAGGGGAGATAATTAGTGTATGGCAGTGGCCTGTGAAACAGGACACATCACTCACAGCATGGTTGTCTGATGGAGGTTCCACTGCTGGATTCTCACTTGGTAGAGCAGCGCCGACCTCCCTGTCAGCACAGGACCAGTCCCGGTCATCGCCGGCCAGCTGAATGGCTCTGTTTTCAAAGTCTGTGTGGACCTTGATTTCAGGAATTCCTCCACCAGTCTGTGATCTCTCCCTCTTGTTGTGTGCGAGCTTGTCCTGCATGAACAGAGATGGAGAGAGTATAAGCAGGATGCCTGCCAGGCCAGATAATAAGATGCCTGGCATGTGTGGGCAGTGAGTGGTCCCATGGACAGGTTGAGGATGATAGAAGGTGTGCGTGAGAGAGTGAATGGTGATGTCCCTTCAACTGGCAGTGAGTGAGATCCCTGTGGATAAGTGATGGGTTTGTGAGTGTGTGAGTTAAGAGTGATGAGAAGAGTAACTTACCCTGTGGAACGGAAGAGATCATTTATCCTTTCTCGGCACTGGGTGGCTGTCCTCTTTTGCAGAGTGTTGGCGCTGACCACCGCTGCCATTGCCTCCCAAGCCGGATTGGTGACGTTGCTGTCCCTCCTGCGCCCAGAGCAGGGGTAGAGGACATCAGAACGGGCCTCCATGGCATTCAAATGGCACCCAAGGGACCCGTCATTAAACTGGGAAGCTGCAGTCTTCTTGCCATTCGGGGCCATGTCTTTGCAGCAGTCCTGGGCTGGAAGCACTGAGAGGTGTGCGCTTGACTGCACACTAAACATGGTGCCTAGTGTGATGAAGCGGCGAGGTGATGGTGTGGCAGGCAAATGAGAGCCCGCCCATCATGGAAGTGGCGTATTTCCTGGGAATGCATGATTAATGAGGCGGGATCGGGATGATACGACGTGAGAAGCTGCCATTGAGGTCGGCAGATATAACATCCTTTTTCCCGCCCGCTACTGCACTTAGTGCAAATCTGAGACAACTCCGCCCATGGTCTCATCTGCCCATTTCTTGTCACGGGTCACGGGTCACTGGACCATTCTAGAACTTTTCCAGCTTTCCCATGCTTCCTCTCTGCCATTGTGCTGCAACCATTTTACATCATCTCAAGAATCCTAGAAAGTTATGGCACAGAAGGAGGCCATTTGACCCATCGTGCCTGTGCCAGCCAAAAAACAGCTATCCAATCAAATTTGAGGGGAGGTGGTGGCATAGCGGTATTGTCACTGGGCTAGTATTCCACAGACCCAGGGTAATGCTGTGGGGACCTGGGTTTGAATCCCACATTGGCAGATGATGAAATTTTATTTCAATAAAAATCTGGAATTAAAATGAGGATGAAGGTATCGAACTCGGGGAGAGAAACTGCGAGGTTCTTAAGCAAATTGATATAGGGAGTGACAAGGTATTGGAGGTGTTGGCAGGCCTAAAAGTGGACAAATCTCCAGGTCCAGATGATTTGTGTCCCAGACTGCTGAGGGAGGCAAGGGAGGAGATCGCAGGGGCTCTGACCCAAATTTTTAATTCCTCTCTGGCCACGGGCGAGGTGCCAGAGGACTGGAGAACAGCTAATGTGGTACCGCTATTTAAGAAGGGTTGTAGAGATAAGCCAAGGAACTACAGGCCAGTGAGTCTCACGTCAGTGGTAGGGAAACTACTGGAGAAATTTCTGAAGGAGAGTATCTATCTCCACTCGGAGAGGCAAGGTTTGATCAGGGATAGTCAGCATGGCTTTGTCAGAGGGAGGTCATGCCTAACAAATTTGATTGAATTTTTTGAGGAGGTGACCAGGTGTGTAGATGAGGGTAGTGCAGCTGATGTAGTTTATATGGATTTCAGCAAAGCCTTTGACAAGCTCCTACATGGGAGACTTATAAAGAAGGCAAATGCACATGGGATACAGGGTAATCTGATAAGGTGGATTCAAAATTGGCTTAGTTGTAGGAGGCAGAGGGTGATGACAGAAGGATGCTTTAGTGACTGGAAGCCTGCGTCCAGAGGCGTACCACAAGGATTTGTGCTGGGTCCCCTATTATTTGTCATTTATATAAACGATATAGATGACTATGTGGGGGGTAGGATTGGTAAATTTGCAGATGACACAAAGATTGGCCGGGTGGTTAACAGTGAGGTTGAGTGTCTTGGGCTACAGGAAGATATAGACGGGATGGTCAAATGGGCAGATAAGTGGCAGATGGAATTTAACCCTGAAAAGTGTGAGCTGATACACTTTGGAAGGAGTAATTTGACAAGGAAATATTCAATGAACGGCATGACACTAGGAAGTTCTGAGGAACAAAGGGACCTTGGTGTGTGTGTCCATAGATCTCTGAAGGCAGAGGGGCATGTTAGTGGGGTGGTGAAAAAGGCATATGGGACACTTACCTTTATCAATCGAGGCATAGATTACAAAAGTAGGGAGGTCATGTTGGAGTTGTATAGAACCTTGGTGAGGCCACAGCTGGAGTACTGTGTGCAGTTCTGGTCGCCACATTATAGGAAGGATGTGATTGCATTGGAGGGGTTGCAGAGGAGATTCACCAGGATGTTGCCTGGGATGAAACATTTAAGTTATGAAGAGAGATTGGATAGACTTGGGTTGTTTTCGTTGGAGCAGAGAAGACTGAGGGGCAACCTGATCGAGGTGTACAAGGTTATGAGGGGCATGGACAGGGTGGATAGGGAGCAGCTGTTCCCCTTAGTTGAAGGGTCAGTCACAAGAAAAGTTCAAGGTGAGGGGCAGGATGTGTAGGGGCAATGTGAGGAAAAACATTTTTACCCAGATGGTGGTGATGGTCTGGAATGCACTGCCTGGGAGGGTGGTGGAGGCGGGTTGCCTCACATCCTTTAAAAAGTACCTGGATGAGCACTTGGCACGTCATAACATTCAAGGCTATGGGCCAAGTGCTGGTAAATGGGATTAGATAGGTAGGTCAGGTGTTTCTCACGTGTCCGGGCAGACTCGATGGGCCGAAGGGTCTCTTCTGCAACGTGATTCTGTGAAAATCTGATGATGACCATGAAACCATTGCCGATTGTCATAAAAACCTTTCTGGTTCACTGATGTCCTTTGGGGAAGGAAATCTGCCATCCTTACCCAGCCTGGCCTATGTGACTCCAGACCCATAGCAACGTGGTTGACTCTCATTTAGGGAATAAATGCTGGCTGAGGCAGTGATGCCCATATCCCATGAATGAATAATAAAAAAAACTCCAATCCCACCTTCCAGCCTTGTAGGCTATGGGCACCTCGAGTGCATATCCAAGTGATTCTTAAATGCGATGAAAGTTTCTGCTTCTACCACTCCTTTCAGGTGATGAGTTCCAAACCCACACCATCCTCTGAGTGAAAAAAATCCTCAACTCCCTTCTAATCTTTCCACCAGTTACTTTAAATCCATGGCCCCCTGGTTATTGACCTCTGTGCTAAGGGAAATATCTCCTTCCTATCCACTCTATCTGGGCCCCTCAGGACTTTATACCCCTCAATTAAATCTCCCTCAGCTTCCTCTGTTCCAAAGAGAACAATCCTAGCCTATCCAATCTTTCCTCATGGTTAACCTTGAGATTGAGCAACTTACCCATGGTTCTTACCCATGTTTTCAAATTCCATCGTGCCCAATTTTCCCTCCCCCCTTCCTCCCTATCTCTGTAAACTCTGCCAGCCTTCAATCCTCCAAATTACCTGCACTCCTCCAAACTCTGGCCTCTTGACCATCCCCCAATTAAATCTCCTGTCTCCCTACCTCTCTTTCTTTGCGATGCTCCTTACGGCCTATCTTTTTGACCGAGCTTTTGGTGACCTGTCCTAATCTCTCCTTATGTGTCTTGGTGTTTAACTTTGTTTGACAATCACTCTTGTAAAAGCAGCTCGAGATATTTTATTGTTATTATTGTCCAAAATTTATCCCCCGACCAATGCCCCAAACAGATTTATTTCATTGCCGTTTATGAGAGCTGGCTGTGTGCAAATTGGCTGCCACATTTCCTACATTACCTCAGCAACTACACTACAGGAACTACTTTATTGGCTGTAAAGCGCTTTGGGACATTGAGGTTGTGAAAGATGCTATATAAATGCAGGTTCTTTCTCTTTTGCTGAGAATTTAACCTTTATTGATTTTGTTGCAATATCAGGATATAAAGGAGACCACAATGAGTAAAATATCAGAAAAGTAGAGTGTATGTATTGTTTAGTCTATGCCAGCTATAGTTACAGTAGAAAATGGGAGCCCAATTGCTGATTGTTATTTTCTCTGTCTCTCAGTAACTTGACTCCTATTCTACATCATACAGTAGGTGTTTGCAGGACTATGGGGAAAGAGCATGGGATTGGGAGTGGGGGAGGGGAACGCATTTGATAGCTCTTTCCAAGAGCCAGCACAGGCACAATGGGCCAAATGGCCTCCTGTGCTCTACAATTTTAAGGTTAAATAGATAGATTGTTATGTCACAGTTATTAAAACAGAAAATGCTGGAAAAGCTCAGCAGGTCTGGCAGCACCTGTGGGGAGACAGAGTTAATGTTTTGAGTCCGTATGACTTCTTCAGAGTCAAACAGACTCGAAACGTTAACTCTGTATCTCTGACTTCTACCTCTATCCTGACAGCCGTGCCTTCAGCTGCCCGGGTCCTAAGCTCTGAATTCCCTCCCTAAACCTCTCTACCTCTCTTTCCTCCATTGAGATGCCCTTTAAAACCTGCACGTCATCTGCCCCCAAACCTCCTTATGTGGCCCAATGTTGAATTATTGTCTAATAGCCTTCCTGTGAAACCTGGGATGTGTTACCGCGTTAAGGTTCGTGTGTAGTATAAACACCAGCGTGGCTCTGTTGGGGCCTGTTTTTGTGCCGTAAATACTGTGTAGATTTTAATCCCAATCTTTTAACAAAATCCAATTGATCTCACAATTTTAGTAGAAGACTCTGGTTAGCTAACACCAGGGAGTTGTTCACAAATTGGCTTTTACCCTTTAGGTATTCCCATTCTCAGTTGACGGAATCTGCTTGCTTTCCCTCAATCACAGTTTTAACAGCTTAACAATTAAGGTCCATTCCCTTCATCTGCTTAGTACCACCGTCTCACTGCCCCCCACCCTCCACCCCCCCCAACCCCTCCCCCTCCCCCTCCCCCTCCCCCTTCCATAGACATGTTAGCTCCATGGCAAAACTGAGAAGAGAAGTGTGTTACCCTCAAGCGCTGGCTGCAGAGTTTCACAGCTGTCAAGCTAGGTAGCACACATAGCCTCCAGTGCCAATTGCCAATTTGTTCCCAGGGTTCCCCTGCGTTACTTTTGCTAGCAGGTACATCTGCCCATTTGTATAGACCCCTGCAGATTTAACAACCAACTACAACCTGACATTCAAAATAAGGTGAGAGAGACACACTTACATACAACCCCAATTTTAATCACTCCACCATTGGCGGCCGTGCCTTCAGCTGCCTGGGCCCTGAGCTCTGAGATTCCCTTTCCACCTCTCTAGTCTCTGCCTTCCTTAAAGAGGTCCTAAAAGCCTACCTCCTTGGCTTTGGCCACCTCTCCTAGTATCTCCTTAGGTGGCTCCATGTCTAATTTTGTTTGATAGTGCTCCTGTGAAGCGCCTCTGGGTGTTTTACAACCTTGAAGGTGCTACATAAATGCAAGTTATTGTCAGTGTTTGTGACTCACAGATTCATCTCCGAGGGTCAGACATTCAGAAATTGTATGTAAGGTTTTCTCACATCTTTATTTGAACTGGATAAATATAGAACACAATTGGCATGTGACCTCATGGTATGTTGCAAAAAGGAATTGCTAATTGCAGTCATAATACCCTTTAAAAAAAAACTCAAACAGTGCTAACGATCCCACCTTCTATCATTTTGCAAAATGTTGAATATTTACAGTTCTTCAGCACTTACGAATACTGGGTATTTTCAACTACTAAAGAAAACATTAAGGAGCCTGTGGCTACTACATCTTCACTAACAGAAGTAACACATGTATCTGTTTTAATATTCAGCAAGGAGTCATTCAAATCAATTGAATTCTTCTTTCTGATGAAGGCCAAAAATCATTTACAACTTCTACAAGATCCAAGGCAAGCTCCTCATCAACGCAAGTCTTCCTTGTGTTGTTGCTCCACAGCCTATCTTGATAGAATCCCAATTCAAGCATAAAAGCTGTACCAATCTGGTTGATTTGAAGATTCTGGGTCATGTGGTGATGTTTTTCTCAGTTCTGTAAAAAAACGCAACGAAAATGATTATTTTCCTGTCCTTAAATAGATACCTAAGGAAAAAAACATGAAATGAAGTCCCTCTGTCACCTACTCGACCCAAAGGATGGCAAGGGCTGTTTGCCAAACTTTTGGCCTCTTGTGCAAATCTTAGTACCAAATTTTTGTTTGCTAGCTCGCCTGTGAAACACACTTGGGACATTTTACTGCATCAACAGGCGCCAAATAAACACAAATTGTTGTTTTTACATGGTTGGAACCAACAAATAACCAATTTCCAGCTCTGTTGTCTTCAAGGCATTTATCTTCCGTGTCACACAAGATTTAGGAGATTGAAATCAATGCATAGTGTCAGTGCAACGTGCAATAAGTAATGATTAATCAAGAGCAGAGAACATGAGGGAGTTAATCTCTTTGCACTAGAGTGGGTACAGAGCAGATTGACAAGGATGTTGTCAGGACTAGAGAATGTTAGCAATGAGGAAAGATTGGATAGGCTGGGGTTGTTGTCTTTGTAATAAAGGAGGCTGAGGGGAGATTAAATTGAGGTGTCTACCATTCTGAGGGGCCTAGATTGAACGGGAAGGACCTATTTCCCTTAGCAGAGAGGTCAATAGCAGAGAGGTCAATAATAAGGGGGCGCAGATTTAAAGCAATTGGTAGAAGGATTAGTCAGGTGTTGAGGAGAAATGTTTTCACCCAGATGGTGGCGAAGGTCTGAAGCTCACTGCCTGAAAGTGTGGTGCAGGCAATGACCATCTCCAACAAGAGAGAATCGAACACTCTCTCTCCCCTTGACATTCAATGGAATTATTGTCCTGGGGGGGGTTACCATTGACCAGAAACTGAACTGGACTAGCCATATAAATACTGTGGCTACAAGAGCAGGTCAGAGGCTGGGAATCCTGCAGCGAGTAACTCACCTTCTGACTCCCCAAAAGCCTGTCCACCATCTACAAGGCGCAAGTCAGGAGTGTGATGGAATACTCTCCACTTGCCTGCATGAGTGCAGCTCCCACAACATTCAAGAAGCTTGAAACCATCCAAGACAAAGCAGCCTGCTTGATTGGAACCCCATCCACCACTTTAAACATTCACCCCCTCTGCCCCCAGTACACAGTGACAGCAACTCAGCAGGGCTCCTTTGGCAGCATCTTCCAAACCCACGACCTCTACCATCTAGAAGGACAAGGGCAGCAGACACATGGGAACACCACCACCCGCAAGTTCCCCTCCAAACCACTCACCATCCTGACTTGGAAATATATCACTGTTCCTTCACTGTCGCTGGGTCAAAATCCTGGAACTCCCTCCCTAACAGCACTGTGGGTGTACCTACACCACATGGACTGCAGCAGTTCAAGAAGGCAGCTCACCACCACCTTCTCAAGGACTACTAGGGATGGGCTACAAATGTTGGCCTTGCCAGTGATGCCAACAACCCATGAAACAATAAATTTAAAAAACCCTCAACACATTTATGAAATACCTGGATACGCACTTGGATGTGCCATAACCCACAGGGTTACGGACTGAGAGATGAATGTGGGGTCAGATTGGATTTTCTTGGCTGGCACAGACATGATGGGTCAAATGGCCTAATTCTGTGTTGTGAATTTTCCATGTTTTTAAGTTAATAATGGGAAACAGGTCCTTATTCCATTGTTTTCAAGAATTTTCCTGGTGCCACATATGAGGTAAAAATGATGAAAATTAGATTTTTATTTTGAGGGTAAGTGGTTTTAATATTGATTTCAGTGACAAGCCTCTGAAATATTTTTCCTTCATAGATTTGTCCCCTCACAATTGCAAAACTGGAGTTTTCTAAGATGGAACTTAAAACATATTTTTGCTGGGGCGATTCAGAGGTGAGGGAGCAGCACTGTCAGCTTGGTGAGTGATGCAGGGGATCCTCGTATCTATGGGAATAGGGAGCTTAAACTCAGCTGGTGGCAAGACAAGGTTGATATGTATCAGATAAGGATATTGGAATTATGGAATGACACAGTGAAGAAGGAGGCCATTCAGCCCATCATGCCTGTGCTGGAGGGTAGATGGAATTATGATACAGATCAACCCTGATCTCAGCGAATGGCAGAACAGGCTTGAGGGGCTGAATGGCCTCCTCCTGTTCCTCTGAATTTGGGGACTGGTGCACGGAGAGGGAACATTGAGGGTGGATAGGTAAAGCCTGTGTAGGGGTAGCCTGAGGCAGATCCAGGCTATGGGTCTTTGTCCTATCTGTACCCAACCTCCCCACACGTCCAATCCCTCTTTCCCTCCCAGTCTCCGTTTCGGATGTACAATGGCCATTGATGCAATCCCCCTCTCTGATCACGATTAGCAAGTGTCAATGTCAGTACCGTATTTAATCTAAGAGTTGACGGGGACAATGTACATTTAAAAGTTTGCAGCATTAGTTAAGTGTGTGTTCCCTGCACCCCCCACCCCTCCCCACCCACCCCCAAG
Source organism: Cetorhinus maximus (assembly GCF_964194155.1). Lineage (NCBI taxonomy): Eukaryota > Metazoa > Chordata > Chondrichthyes > Lamniformes > Cetorhinidae > Cetorhinus > Cetorhinus maximus. The sequence goes on from NC_135880.1 coordinate 179,135,424, forward strand.
TAGGGAAGTGTGAACCCATTAAAGGTGAGGTTAATTAAAGGTAAAACAAAGGTGAACAACGCAAGGTGCAAGTTCAACACAACTAAGGGTGCAACATCATTGCAATCTCTTGCATTGTGTCAGTTTAATCCCTGTTATTTATGGTTAGAAAGAATTAACAGCATGAAATTAAGTTAGTGAAGCAGCGAAGTGACGTGTGAAAATGGTGCCTGAAAAGTGCACATCAAAGCCAGCAGTGTGACAATTCGTTCTCACCTCACAGACGGTAAAAGTGTTTGAACGTCAAGGTGTCCACTGCTTCAGAGACACTCCCTGCCAGAGGTGTCACTGGTTAGTCACTTTACATATTGCAAACAATTATCGACCACACACTTAACAGTTTGATGCATTCGCAAAGGTGCTGAAAACTCAGCAAATTAATGGTATATTTATGTTGCCAAGTTGTTCTGAGAGTTTCACAATGCCTTATGGTTGCTGGGGTTCTGGATATGCCCTGTACTCCTGGCCGGCCTCACAGTTTCTACCCTCCTTAAACTTCACCTCATCCAAAACTCTGCTGTCCCTTATTCTAACTCGCACCAAGTCTGGTTCACCCATCACCTGCCTGGCCTCCCGGTCCGGCAACACCTCAAATTCAAAATTCTCATGCCTGTGTTCGAATCCCTCCATGGCCTCGCCTCTCCCTATTTCTGTAATCTCCTCCAGCCCCACAACCCTCCGAGATTTTGGCACTCATAAAATTCTGGCCTCACACATCACTGAATTTTATTGCTCCACCATTGGTGGCTGTACCTTCGGCTGCCAAGCCCCTAAGCCCTGGAATTCCGCCCCCTCACAAACCTCTCCGACTCTCTCCTCCTTTCAGGTGCCCCTTAAAACCAGCTACTTTGACCAAGCTTTTGGTCACCTGTCCAAATATTGTTAGATGTGGCACAGGATCAAGTTTTGTCCAATAACACTCCTGTGACAATAACGCCCCTGTGAAGCGTGTTGGGATGTCTTATTACCTTAAACCTGTGACGAGCTCAGGTTTACAGAGGGTAGAATGTGAGAGGCCAGTCAAGAATACATTGGGATAGACAAGTCTCAAGGTAACAAAGGCATGGATGAGGGTCTCAGCAGCAGCAGGTTGGAGCTGAGGCAGGAGCGGAGTTGGGCGATGTTATAGAGGTAGAAGCAGGTAGTCCTAGAAATGGAGTCTACGTGTTGCTGATGCTCAGTTATGGAAGAGTTTGGGGGGGTGGCGCGGGAGGCGGGAGGGTTAATACTCTCTAGTCTGAATACGCTGGAGGGAAAGTCAAAATTGCTTGGAGTCTTTCCTGCTCTGTGGTACAGTCAGAGTCCCAGGCCACAAGGATCAGGGATAAGTGACGATGACAAGTGGCAGTGAAATAAATGCAGCACACTACAGAGAAATTTCTGCAGACAGATGTGGGCATTTCTACAGAAATGGGGTTCGAGAAGCAAGACCCAATTGGTGCAGCTTTAGCAGCCTCTGCTGGTGAAAGTGAGAAACTGCAGGCCAAAGCAGTTCAATTGTTTTGATTTTTTTTTGGTGGAATTAAAACAAGGGCCTGAATTTCACGCTTGGCGTGTGCGCCAAGTCGGTGGGCCCAGGAGCAGACACAAAATGCGCCCACGATCGGCCCCCCGAATGCAATTTCACGCTGGCTGGCCAGTTAACGGGCGCTGAGAAAGGCTCGGCGCTGCCCGGGGGGCAGGGGGTGGGAAGAGGGCGGGCGCTGAGAAAAGTCAGGGTGGGCACTTCTAGTGAGCTCCCTAAAGGCAGACAGGTGCTGCGGAGCTGCCTCAGGGAGCTGCAGACCCGGGCAGATTCAATGGCAAGAAGAAAATGCAGCAAACTGTGTCTGTGCAGCACATTCAAGCACCTGACAGCAGAACTCAAAAAAAACATCAGTTCCCAAATATCATATTTTATTATATTTCACTCCGGACATTTAGTCCCACCCTTGGATGAGGTTTCGTTAAAAACGGGCTGTCCGCCTGCCCGTTTTGCCCGTGCGACGAGCACAAAATCGCACGGGCAACATAAAATTGTGGACAATGGCCTTAATTGGGCCCTTTAATTGTCAGCGGGCAAAGCTCCACCTCGCACCCACCGGACTCAATATTCGTAGTGTGTGCGGTGACGACGGGACACACGCCCACCATCATTTTGCGCAATTTCACGTGTGTTCAGGTCGGGCTGGTGCCTGCCCGATCAACATAAGATTCTGGCCAAGGGTCTCGAGGCTCCCGGATTGTACTTCAAGCAGGGAGTGAAGAAGAAGCAAAAAAAATATTTACTAGAATGATGACAGAGCTGACGGGTTATACCCATCAGGAAGGGCCGAACAGACTGGGGCTCTCTCCTTTAGAAAGGAGAACCACTAGGGAGTAACCTGATCGAGCTCTTTAAGATTATGAAGGGGCTTGAAAGGGTAGATGTAGAAAAGATGTTTCCACTTGTGGCTGAGACCAGAACTAGAGGCCATCAATATAAGAGAGTCGCTAATAAATCCAATGGGGAATTCAGGAGAAACTTTTCTTTACCCAGAAAGTGGTGAGAATGTGGAGCTCACTACCACAGGGACAGGTTGAGGTGAATAGCAATAGATACCTTTGAGGAGAAGCTGGATAAACACATGAGGGAGAAAGGAATAGAGGGGCATGCCGATAGGGCGAGATAAAATAGGGTGGCAGGAGGCTCATGTGGAGCATAAACACCAACACAGACCAGCTGAGCCGAATGACCTCCTTTGAATTGAAAATAATTTGCTATATGCCAAAATTTCTGCAGGTTTCTATGCCAGCCTCGCTGAGGGGAATTCGCACCCAAATTTCCTGAGAATCTCATCAGGGAAAAGCCAGAATCGAAAAATCAGCATGTACAGTCGGTGACTGAGGGGATCAATGAACAGCTTGAAGTCCCTCCTTATATCATTGACGTTGTGAAAATTAAAGTCTGAAGCCACCGGGTCACCATTTATACAGGCTTCAGGAAAAATCAATTGCAGAAGCTCTGCCTTCTTCCTAACACGTCAGACTCTGTGAAGGTTTCGAAACTACCTATATTTTACCAGTGGGGATGCATGTGTTTCCTGGCCTGTATGATAGCAACACACCAGACCCAGCAGCTGCATGGTAAAGCTTTTGGCGTGAGTCTGTGTGTTGCGTGGGCAATAGAGGCAACTCACTTATTTTACGCTGTGGTCAAGCAACGGGAAAGCCACTTAAACTGGGCTCCTTCCAGTCTCTTCCCGCCTCTCCTCATTGATGGGAAGCTCTCTGTTCCAGGACATCTGATCTTTTTTGCCTATTTCCTAGCTATCACCATTTCCCAGTATCTGCATTAATAATAACAGACAGCCCCCCAACCGTCACAAGGATAACTTACATCTGTATGGCACGTTTCTCATGGTGAAACATCCCAAGGTGCTTCACAGGAGCGATGATCAGAAAATTTGCCACCGAGTGATGTCGGGAGATATTGGGGGAGGGGACCAAAAGCTTGGTCAAAGAGGTAGGTTTTGAAAGGAGCATCTTAAAGGAGGAGAGAGAGAGAGAGAGAGAGAGGTGGAGGAGTTTGTGGTGAATGGGTGGCGGGGTAGTGTCAGTCGGGGTATTTCCAGAGCTTAGGGGTCAGGCAGCTGAAGGCACGGCCGTCAATGATAGAGCAATTAAAATCAGGCAATGTGTCATAGGTCAGAATTGGAGGAATGCAGAGTTTTCAGCACACCACAGGCCTATTACACATGTTTTGTCAGCTGTGGTCCTGTGGGTAGCCTCTCTGGTCTTTGAATCAGAAGGTTGTGGGTTTGTTCCTGCTCCAGGACTTAAGGACAAAATCAAAGCTGACACTCCAGGGCAGCACTGGGGGAGTGCCGTGCTGTTGGAGGGGCCGTCGTTTGAACAACACATTCAACTGAGGCCCCGTCTGCCCTCTCAGGTGGACAGAAAAGGTCCCATATTTCAAAGGAAGAGCCTGGGGAGTTCTCCCTGCTGCCCTGTGACCAACATTTATCTCCTAACCTACATCACAAAAACAAATTGTCTGGTCATTGTCATCTCGGTGTTTGTGGGATCTTTGTGTGTGTGAATTGGTCGCCACATCACAACAATGGTTACACTTCAAAAAGTACTTCCGCGGCTGAAAACGCTTTGGGGCATCTTGTGGTCGTGAGAGGCACTATACAAATGCGATTATGTCTTTCTTTCACTGAATAATGCAGGGATAAAAACAGGCGCACATGGGGTTTCTACACAGAATTCTCCTACGATCTGTCATTTTGATTATTCACCAGGATTTTTGCAGGACAAAGCCAAGTGTGAGATAGCTCTTCAGTTTGTAAGTGTTTTCTTGCTGATTAAATCTACATAAGGTTGGAAAGATATATTCTTAAATTTGATTTTAAAATCCTCGTTCTTGTTTTCAAACCACTCCATGGCTTCTCTCCCCATGCCACCCAGCTCACCCCCCCCAACCCCCCAACTCCCCCGCCTATATCTGCAACCTCCTCCGCCCTTACAACCCTCCGAGATCGCTGCACTTCTCGATTTCTGGCCTCTTAGGCATCCCCGATTATAATCGCTCCACCACTGGCAAAGCCGTGTCATCAGCTTTCTGGGGACGTAAGCTCTGAAATTCCCTCCCTAAACCTCACCCCGTCTCCACCTCCCTCTCTCTCTCTCTCTCCTCCTTTAAGGCACCTCTTTGACCAAGCTTTTGGTCGCCTGTCTTCATAACTCCTTATGTGACTAATTTTGTTTGGTAATTGCTCCTGTGAAGCACCTTGGGATGTTCTTACTACATTAAAGGGGCTATATAAATGCAAGCTATTGTTGTTGTTCAACTCTCTATGGCAGTGCTTAGCTCAACTGAGCATCCATGTGGATGGGTTTCTGGCATGCAAGAGCCATGTAAGAATTGATTGTTTACGCTGTACTCAGAAGAACACTAGGATTAGGAGCAGGAGGAGGCCATTCGGCCCCTCGAGCCTGCTCCGCCATTCAATAAGATCACAACTGATCTGATTGTGGCCTCAGCTCCATTTTTCTGTCTGCCTCCCACCCACCTCCCGCCACCAGACTCCCATTAACCCTTGACTCCCTTGTCAATCAAAAATCTGTCTATCTCAGCCTTGAATATATTCAATGACCCAGCCTCCACTGCTCTCTGGGGAGGAGAATTCCAAAGACTAACAACCCTCTGAGAGAAAAAATTTCTCCTCATCTCTGACTTAAACGAGAGACCCCTGATTTCGACACTGGGTCCCCTAATTCTAGGCCACCTCACAAGGGAGTCTTGAACCTCTCTACGCATTTATGCTAAAGAGAATGGCTGCACCATCTGTGTAATGCAAACGCCCTGGAATCTCTGGGCGTGTGTGGTTTTTCTTTGTCACTGGATTGGGGTGTGAGAAACGTGCTCTTAATTATGACGGACTTCGCAGGTTCAAATCTTTTTTAAAAAATCCTTAAAGTGTCAGTCTTCTTCACTCTGCAACCTTCTTGTTACATACCACTGGCGCTTAACTGAGTTTGGATCGTATTCTGGAAATGAATGCCATGCAGGTGTCAAACATAGCTCAGTGTGTAGCGCACTCCCCTCTGAGTCAGAAGGCTGTGGGTTCCAAGCCTCTGCTCAAACACTTGAGCACAAAATCCAGGCTCATGTTGTTATATTAACATTGCTACATAAATGCAAGTTGTTGTTGACCATATTTTATCCCCTAAACAGAGGAGAGTCTCACAGATGAAGCCTCGCAACAGTATTTATAAATGTGAATCAAATCAGGATTGCGTACATACACGCTGTAAACTGTTGGTATTCCTTCACAGAGCAAGACTCTGCACTCCGAATTTCCTTGTAGGTTCCCGCAATCAGGAAAGCATCCTGAGGAAATTCCTGGTCAGAGGAACACAGGAACAGGAGGAGGCCATTCAGCTCCTTGAACCTGTTCTGCTATCCAATGTGATCATGGCTGACCTGTGACCTAACTCTACATACCCGCCTTGCCCCATATACCTTGGCGACCAAAAAAATCTATCAATCCCAGCTTTAAAATTAATAATTGACCCGGCAACAATTGCCATTTGCGGAAGAGAATTCCAAACTTCGACCGCCCCATGTGTGAAGATGTGTTTCCTAATTTCACTCCGTTCTGATGAACGGTCACAACCTGAAACATTAACTCTGTTTCTCTCCCCAACAGACTGCCAGGACCTGCTGAGTGCTTCCGGCATTTTCAATTTTCATTTCACTCCTGAAAGGTCCGGCTCTGATTTTTGGACTAGGCTCCTAGTCCTAGACTCCCCAAACAGCAGAAATCGTTTCTCTCTATCTGCCCATCTTCACCCCCCCGCCCCCCGCTTTATATCCTCAAAACTTTGATCAAGTGATAGTGCACGTCCTTTTGCAGTCACCAAAGTAAGAGCTGACCTGGTGTGTTTGCAAGTTTCCACTCCTGTGCAGAACATCACTGGTAAATATCCAGCAAATTCACAAGTAAAGGAAAGTCTTAAATCCTGCATGAGTCAAGGGTTCCACATTCCATCCCAAATTGGCCATTGTTTGTAGGCTGACAAGTACAAAGAAATCTTGTTTTAAAATTAATGTCTGATGTGTTCCTTTTTCCCCCAACACGATATCACTTCCCGAACTCCTGGATGAACTTAGACACAAATAGAGCCAGAGTGATATCAGGGAGCCCCATCTTCACACAAAGGGTAAAGGGAACCTGGAACTCTCTCTGCAAAAAGCTATTGAGATTGATGGATTTTTTTGTCGGGTAAGGGGATTTCTTTTTTTCATTCTTTCACAGGGTGTGGGTATTACTGACAAGGCCAGCATTTGTTGCCCATCCCAAATTGTCCTCGAACTGATTGACTTGCTAGGCCATTTCAGAGGGTGTTTAAGAGTCAACCACATTGCTCTGTCTAGCATGTAGGCTAGACCAGGGAAGGATGGCAGATTTGCTGCCCTAAAGGACATGACTGAACCAGATGGGTTTTTAGGAGAATCAATGACAGTTTCTTCTGCCAAAATGAAACTGAGTGAAACTGATCGTAAATAAATGCATTGTTTTCTCATGTCAAAAATCAAATAGAATTTTGGGGCGTTAGACAGTAAAGCAATTTGTTGCAGGGACAAGATAGGCCTTTAAGCATCGACAACTTACATTCACGTCTTTAACGAGGTAAACCATCCCAGGCGCTTCACAGGAACGCTAACACACAAAATTTGACACCGAGCCACTTAAGAAACATAGAACGGTTACAGCATAGCAGGGGATTATTCAGCCCATCAATTCCATGCCAGCTGTCTTCCACAGGAACTCACCTAGCCCCATTCTCCTGTAGCCCTGCAAATCTTTCCCTCTGTACAATTATCCAATTCCCTTTTGAAAGCCAGGATTGAATCTGCCTCCACCACCACACTCTCGGGCAGTGGATTCCAGATCCTGACCACTCGACGTGTAGAAAGGATTTTCCTCATGTAGCCATTGCTTCTTTTGCCAATTACTTTAAATCTGTGCCCTGTGGTTCTCAATCCTTCTGCCAATGGGAACAGTTTCACTCCATCCTGTCCAGACCCTTCATGATTTTAAACACCTCGATCCAACAGAACCATAGAAAAGTTACGGTGCAGAGAGAGGCCATTCAGCCCATCGTGTCTGCGCCAGCCAAACAAAATGAGAAAAAAGAAACTAGCCGCTCATTTTTAATCCCACTTTCCAGCACTTGGTCCGTAGCCTTGCAGGTTACAGCACTTCAGGTGCAGGTCCAGGTACCTTTTAAATGAGGTGAGCATTTCAGCCTCAACCACCCAACTTAGACAGTGAATTCCAGACTCCCACCACCCTCTGGGTGAAAAAGTTTTTCCTCACGTCCCCTGTAATCCTTCTACCAATCACCTTAAATCTGTGCCCCCTGGTAATTGACCCCTCAGCTAGAAACAGGTCTTTCCTGTCTACCCTATCTAAGCCCCTCATAATTGTGTACACCTCGATTACACCTCAAATCTCTTCTCAACTTTCTCTTATCTAAGGAGAGCCCCAGCTTCACCAATCTATCTACGTAAGTGAAGTTCCTCATTCCTGGAGGCATTTTCGGGAATCTATTCTGCACCCTCTCTAATGCCTTCACATCCTTCCTGAAGCGCAGTGTCCAGAACTGGATGCAATGCTCCAGTTGAGACCAAACTGGCATTTTATAAAAGTTCATCGTAAGCTCCTTGCTTTTGCACTCTATGCCTTGATTTATAAAGCCCAGGATCCCTTATACTTCATTCACCACTTTCTGAACCTGCCCTGCCACCTTCAATGATTTGTGAACATATACCCCCAGATCCCTCTGCTCCTGCACCCCATTTAGAATTGTACCCTTTATTTTATATTGCCTCTCCACCTTCTTCCTACAAAGATCAATCACTTCTCACTTCTCTGTTTTAAATTTAATCTGCCACATGTCCGCCCATTCCACCAACTTGTCTATAGCCTCTTGAAGTTTAACACAGTTCACAATACTTCCAAGTTTTGTGCCATATGCAAATTTTGAAATCGGGCCCTGTACACCCAAGTCTAGGTCATTAATATATATCAAGAAAAGCAGGGGCCCTAACACCAACCCCAAGGGAACCCCCACTCTAAACCTTCCTCCAGTGTGAAAAACCACCGGTCAATCTCTGTTTCCTGTCACTCAGCCAATTTCGTATCCATTTTCCTGCTGTACCTTTCATTCCATGAGCTCTAACTTGAGTATTGCTGAAAAAAGATGCTTTTTTTGTTGAAGCTTTTCTTCTCACACTCATCAGGACAATTCGCAACAAAATACCAATATCAGGGGAAACAACATATTTATACTGTATGAGAAGAGAGTGCTGATTTGGGTTAGCAAGTGGACTATGATTGGTAGAGACGTTGCCATAGAAAATGTACCAGTTGATGGTGGCTTGACAGTTAACTGCCAAGCAATAAATATGTTGTTTCCCCTGACATTGGTATTTTCTTGCCAATTACCCTGATGAGTGCAAGGTAAAAAGCTTTGACAAAAAATGTCTTTTTTTTCAGCAATGCTCAAGTTTTGTACTACCTAACGACTAGCTCTAACTTTGCTCACAAGTCTGTTGTGTGGCACTTTATCAAATGCCTTTTGGGACTCCACGCCAACAGCATTATCCTTTGTTACATCATCAAAGTTAGCTAAACATGATTTGCCCTTGACAAATCTGTGCTGGTTTTCCTTAATTAATCTGCATTTGTCCAAGTGGCTACTAACTTTGTCCCCAATTATCATTTCAAGAAGCTTTCCCACCCCTGAGGCTAAACTGACTGGTCTGTAGCTGCTGGGCTTATCCTTACACCCCTTTTCGAACAAGGGTGTAACATTTGGACTGGTGACTAAAAGCTTGTCAAAGAGGCAAGTAATAAGGAGTGTCTTAAAAGGAAGAGAATGAAGTGGAGATGTTTGGGGTGTGGGGGGTGAGGTGTTTGGGGAATTCCAGAACTTGGGGACCATGCAACTGAAAGAATGGCCGCCAAAGTGGAGCGATGGAAATTGGGACTGCTTAAGGGACCAAAACTGGAGGAACGCAGAGATCTTGGAGGGTTGTAGGGCTGGAGGAGGTTGCAAAGATAAGGAGGAGGTAAATAATAAACACAGCAGTCTTGACAAAAGATTACAATGCAAGAAAATAAATTGATGTGCATCATTAATGGATCTTCATTACCTACTTCCATCACATAGCTTCATTCAGTTACCGTGCACAAGACAAGAAATTCAAGGTGCACTTTTAGTTGCTGCTGCCTGTTAGGTTAAAGAGAAGATGAAATTCTCCCTGAGTGTGAATCACAGAATGATACAGCACAGAAAGAGGCCATTCAGTCCATCGTGCCTGTAGCAGCTCCCATTAATCCCTTTTCCTGCTGCTCTTTCTTCATTGCCCTGTAATTTTTTTTCTCTTCAAGAACTGATGCCTTATTCATTTTATCACTTAATCTTGGTTGCGAAACTCATCTCACCCACAATAATTATTGGGATTTAAACCCTCAAATCAAAAAGCTTGCACAGATTACATTTCTGAATACAGTTTCCAGGTGTACCTTCACACGGTCCATTTTGAAATAAAACGTCATCTATTGCAATGTCGCTGTGTGTTGACAGACCACGAATCGCTTCGAAGACAATCTGAAAGAAGAAAATATGGGTAAATACAGCGGCATGTTGCTGTGATCTGGAAAACGCTGCCTGGCAGGGTGGTGGAAGCAGATTCAATTGTAACTTTCAACAGGGAATTGATTAAATACTTGAAGAAAAAACCTGCAGGGCTATGGGGAAAGAGCAGGGGTGGGTGCAAATTATTGGATAGCTCTTTCAAAGAGCTGGCACAGACACGATTTTGTCTTAATTTCCTAAGCTACACTTTAGCTATCCAGCTTCGTGTTGGTGTGATGTGAGCAGCCTCTAATACACCTCCCTTTCACTCCATGGATTTTTATTGTCATTTGGACCGAAACGATGAGAGGAGAATATCTCCTCCATTATCAGTGTGACATTTTCTCCATTTCCATAATTAAATCATCCTATGTCCTCTCTCACCAAGACTGCCAATTTAATGCTAAATTAGGAAAAACGTTTTGTATGATGGGCGCATAGTAACAAGGAATTGACCAAAAGCAAAATACTGCAGATGCTGGAAATCTGAAATAAAAACAGAAAATGCTGTAAATACTGAGCAGCATTTATGGACTCGGAAACAGATTAAACATTTCAGGTGATAACAACCAGTCCTATGAGGAGACATTGAGTGGCCTAGTCCTATATTCCCTGGAGTTTAGAAGAATCTGATGTGATCTCATTGAAACATATAAAATTCTTCAGGTGCTAGACAGGGCAGATGCTGAGAAAATGTTTCCCCCTGTCTGGGGAATCTAGAACACGGGGTCACAGTCTCAGAATAAGGGGGTCGGCCATTTTGGACTGAGATGAAGAGAAATCTCTTCACTCAAAGGGTTGTGCATCTTTGGAATTCTCTATCCCAGAGGGTTGTGGATGCTCAGTCTTTGAGTATATCCAAGAACAATGGTCAATGGATTTTTGGATACTAAGGGATATGGGGATAGTGCAAGAAGGTGGGGGAGCTGAGCCAGAAGATCAGGCATGATCTTGTTGAATGGTAGAGTAGGTTTTGAAGGGCCAAATGGCCTATTCCAGCTCTGATTTCTTTTGCTCTCAACTCTGTTTCTCTCTCCACAGATGTTGCCGAGTATATCCAGCATTTTCTGTTTTTATTTCAGGTTCTGGCCAAGATAGTTTCACAAAAAGAAGTCTTCTTCCACCTGGATGGGATTCAAAGCCAGGTTCAGGGGTGAAAGGTTTTGTACAGTAATATTCTGCACGGGCCATCCCTAAATATACAGCGTTTTAAGACAAACTAACCTGATGGTTTTGCTCACACTTGTATTCTATGGAGGCTTTCATCCAAGATATACTCTGCTCCCCTCCTCTTTTCCATAAGAGAGTTTCTGGCGCATTCTCTTTCTTTAAGTAAACGTTCAGCGATCCAGTTCCAAGTCCATACATATGGTAGAAGAATGTCAGACACTGGTCGCCAGTGAATCCGCGTATTTGCCATGATGACAAGCGTGCATTGTATCCATGTCTCATATGAGAGGCCTCTATGTACATGTAGCGCCCTAAATAAAAGATTTTCAATCAGTGAGATTGCAGAAATCACACTCAGGAACAAACCCTTTTCTCTTAGAGAAAAATAATCCTATCTACTGCCCGTTAGCTAATATTAATGAACACGGCCTCACCCCTCCCTGTCTCTGTTACCTCCTCCAGCCCTACAGGTCTCCAAGATCTCTGTGCACCTCCAATTCTCGTCTCTCATGCACTCCTGATTTTAATTGCTACGCCATTGGTGGCTGTGCCTTCATCTGCCTGGGCCCTAAACTTTGGAATTACCTCCTGAAACCTGTCTAACTCTCTCTCTCTCCTCCTCCTTTAAGATACTCCCTAATCTTTCACCAAGTTTTTGGTTACGTAACACCATCTTCTGTGGCTCAGTGTCAAAAATTCTTGGTGGCTAACACTCCAGTGAAGTGCCTCGTGATATTTTACTATGTTAAGGGCGCTATTTAGTAATATACAAAATATGTTATATTGTGGAAAAGAGAGACATGTTGCTGAAGGTTTACTCCTTGCACTGATCAGGACAAATATAAGAATACCAAATTTCAAACAATCACATCAATTTATATTTGTGATCTTTTGAAATTTGGCTTTCTTGCCAAAATGTGTTGTTTAATTTTACCAGCTGTCGTATAATGAGTTTTATCCTCTCTTCCGTTTAAACACCACCCAAGGAAATATATTCTATTGATTTAACAACTGAACCCAACCCTTCTAGGTTTAATGGTGTATTCCACCAAGCTAGGGGCTGTGGAGGATGGGGGTGGTGTACATGATAAGTAATCAATCAGCTTTCTTATCCCTCATTACTGTGCAGGTATCTTTGCTGGAAAGTTGTACATGAGAGGAATTAGGATGAGGATATGATTAGGCTCAGCTGTGAAAGCTCACAGCATTGTACAGCTTAAAAGTATTTTGTTTATTTATTCATTCACGGGGTGTGGGCTTCGCTGGCTGAGTCAGTATTTATTGCTCATCCATAATTGCCCTTGAGAAGGTGGTGCTGAGCTGCCTTCTTGAACCGTTGCAGTCCCTCTGGTGTAGGTACACCAAAAGTGCTGATAGGGAGGGAGTTCCAGGATTTTGACCCAGCAACAGTGAAGGAACGGCTGATATATTTCTAAGTCAGGATAGTGAGTGACCTGGAGGGGAACCTCCACTACTCCCATGTCATGAATTATCATTTGGACAAAGTACAAGAGGGACTCCTCTCAAAGTTCTCATTGAAGGTGGGGGACAAGCACCTGTCATGATATTTTGGAAAACACTTTTCTTTTAAAATAGAGGCTTAGTCTGCGGGTGTATCTTAATTGGATTAAAGCCAGCTAGTCTGGATGCTTTGATATGTACTAGTTTTGATATGTAAGAGAGATAGAGTGCATTTGCATTTTTTGAATAGAGCATTCAAGAAGTGGATTGAAAACTTGACGTCTTTCTAGCAGCTACCAAGCAATATGTTTATATTACTAATAAAACTGGTGCAATGAATGGAGTTTCATTGTTAAAAGGTGAAGTTTAAAGAGGCTGGTGAGACAATGAGAATTTGAACTCAATCAGTGGTGGTAGGTATAACTTCAGTAGTTTTTGGGTGTGCAAAGCAGAGGCAATGCAAGATCAAAAGGCAGCTACAAGCCTCCAACTGGCTCCACAGTGAAAAGAAGCTCATTTTGAATTCGTAAGGTGAAAATGCTTTGCCTGGTGTCTGGTTAAGTCTATGGGTTGCTGTTGCCTTAATGGAGATTAGTTTGGGAATTTGTTAAAAGCTATGATATAGTAATTTGTAGCCATGTGTATATATTTTAACCTGTATAAATTAATAAAATGTTTCATTTAGTTTAATGTAAAGCCTCGAGAACTAGTGGTCTGATTCCTGAGTTTAGAGTCCCATCTCAAACATAACACTTAAAATTATAGGTTATAACAGTTGTTTAAAGTTTTCCTCTGGGATTTTTAAAAATAACTCCACTTTACCAACTGCATCAGTCATAACACATCTCAGTATGTCTGCCCTGATGTTAAATGATTCATCGTGTGTCTTTTCAAAAAGATAGCCTCACGAAACTTTGTAATTTAAGATCTGACAGCTGGAAAAACACACACTTAAATTACTTCATCAAACGTTGGTTTGGCTTCCAGTCTGCTGCTATTCACACTGAGCAGTGATCAGCATTCCTTCGACATTAGCCAGTTTCACGGGTCACGTTTTCCCTGCATCAATACAACAACAACCTGCCTTTATACGGCGCTTTTAATGCAGCTAAATGTCTCAAAGGTGCCTCACAGGAACTATCAGGGACAAGCATAATTTGACCAAGAGGTTGATCAGAGGGTAGGTTTTGAGCAGCGTCTTAAAGGAGGAGAGAGAGGCAGAGAGGTTTAGGAGGGGATTCCAGAGCTTAGGGCTTCAGCAGCTGAAGGACACAGCTGCCAGTGGTGGAGGGATTAAAATCAAGGATTGAAGAGACCAGAACAGGAGATTTAATTTCTGTCAGCGCTCCTTTGTGAACAAGGTGTGTGTCGGGTGACTTACTCTTCAATTTTGGAGAAAATAATAATGCAGAGGTAAATTTAATGAACGAGTAATGCAGCGGCCCAGGCTAATGCTCTTGGGGACAATGGTTCAAATCCCACCATGGCAGCTGGTGGAATTTAAATTTAATTAGTAAATCAGGACTTGAAAACCAGCCTCAGAATTGAAAGTTAGTCTCAGGTCATGAAACCATCATCAGTTGTTGTAAAAAAAAACCCATCTGCTTCACTAGGGAAGGGAAATCTGTCATCCTTACCTGGTCTGGCCTACATTGTGACTCCAGACCCACAGCAGTGTGGTTGACTCTTAACTGCCCCCTGAAATGGCCTAGCAGGTGGTGCAGTTCAAGGGCAGTTAGGAATGGGCAACAAACGCTGGTCTTGCCAGTGACACTCACACCCCATGAAAGAAGATATTAAAAAAAGAAACCTTCATTTCTTCGTGTGAGGCAACTTTTGTCAACTCAGTGATTTCCATGATTAATACCTGGAAACAGGGGCGGGTCAGGAAAACAATTCTACCTCCTATTTCTCTTGCACCCTATCTATTAGCACATTTGTGGCAGCGCAACAACCTGCAATCTGGACCACGTGTCTGCACAGCCTCAGGACCTCCCGAAGCGCATTACAGCCAAAGCAGGGCAGTCACTGTTGAAATGTAGGAAACACAGCAGCCAATTTGCACGCAACAAGCTCCCACAAACAGTGATGCAATAATAATCTGCTGCAGTGATGCGAGATGAGGGGTAAATATTGGCCAGGACATGGCGGGGGTGGGGGGGGGAACTCCCACACTCTTGTTCAAAATCGTGATCTTTGACATCCACCCGAGAGGGCAGAGAGGGCCTCGGTTTAACGTCTCATCTGAAAGATGGCACTTTAGACAGTGCGGCACTCCCTCAGCACTGCGCAGGGAGTGCCAGCCTGGATTGTGTGCTCAAGTCTCTGGAGTGGGGCTTGAGCCCACGAAACCTCGGACTCAGGGAATCAATCCTAAAGGCCGGGGAGGCAAGGGGAAGGGCATTTGAGATGGGAAAACAAAGAAAACCTATAAATAACAAGAGCTTGCATTCATGTAGGACCTTTAACATAGCAAAACATCCCAAGATGCTTCACAGGGAGTGATTATCAGACAAAATTTGACACTGAGCCATTAAACCGATGGCCGAAAGTTTGGCTGATGAGGAGGATTTTAAAGGTCACTTATCGACAATTCGCCCTGCCCAAGGCAAGAGCGGGAAACTGATGGTGCCATGAGAGTAAGAGCAAAAAGATGGAGAGAAAGCAAGAGAAGTAGAAAAACAAACAACAGTGGAACAACAAAGACAGGTTTATGAGACATCTGTCTTATGTCTCAGGTTTCCAACACCTGCAGTATTTTGCCTTTTGTATAAGAGGCACTCCTCTGTCTCACTGTGAATGGAAGACACACACACAGACAGGGTACCTGATACTGGGTGTGTGCTGACTGCACCCCCCTCTCCCCACAGCCCTGCTGCTAAGCTCTCCTCGTTACACAGATAGACTGGCAAACCAGATCATCGCTGCTTTAACTTCAAACACAGCTTGTCAACCTCAGCCTCAGATCAAACTATTGCACGGTGGATAAAAGCGAAACCTGCGGCTCCAAATTCACTTGTGACTATGGAAACCATCTCAGAGATGGAATTTCACACCTTCACTAAAACATCCTCCCAAGGTGAAGCAAGTATTTTTACACAGAGGGTAGTGAGTGTCTGGAATTCGCTGCCAGAGGTGGTGGTGGAAGCAGGTACAATAGTGGTGTTTAAGAGGCAGCTTGACAAATACATGAATAGGATGGGAATAGAGGGATACGGACCCCAGAAGTGCAAAATGTTTTAGTTTGACAGGCAATATGATCGGCGCAGGCTTGGAGGGCCGAAGGACCTGTTGCCGTGCTGTACTTTTCTTTGTTCTGTGTGTCCTAAAGGCTGCGTAATGTGCATTGCTGCAGCTTAATGGTAACAGCTTGGGGTTCACGAGTCAGAGGTCATGAGTTCAAATTGCATCGCGGCAATTTGTGAAATTTAATATCAATATATCGGACCGGGCAGTTAGCTGTCGAGCATCAGAAAATTACTATAAAGCTGTTAGATTATCAGTATGAGACCAGGTGAGGAAAACCTTCGAACCTTTCTCACTGGGCAAGATGGTGGTGGTAACGTCACTGGACTAGTAATCCAGAGGCCCAGGCTAATGTTCTAGGGGCATGGGGGTTCAAATCCCATCATGGCAGCTGGTGGAATTTAAATTTAACTAATGAACCTGCAACTGGAAACTAGTCTCAGTTACGGGGACCATGACAGCTACCATCGATTGTCGTCCATTCTTACCCGGTCTGGCCTATGCGTGACTCCAGGCCCACAGCAATGTGGCTGACTCTGAAATGGCCCAGCAAGCCACCCAGTTCAAGGGCAATTAGGGATGGGCAACAAATTGCTGGCCTTGTCTACAATGCCCGCGAAACGCAAAATAATCCAAATCAATCTTGCCTTTGCTTGATCCTTAGGCCTGAATGTAGTTGATTGGGCAGGAGTCTGACATCGGCAGGAAGGCATGTCCCCAGCACACGCGGGTGACCGACGGGACTTCCCTCTGGACTTTAGGGGAGGCAGCCAATTAAGCAGCCGCCACCAGGGCTGCTGTCCTGTTAAGGACGGCCGGCCCACCCCTCCAAGAGCTGCTGATCCAATCAGAGAGCCGGCAGCGCAGCAGCGCCACCAGGAGCAGTGGCCACTGTTGAGGAAGGCAGGGGCCCTGCAGCCTAGAACACCCCTCGGAGAGACTGGTAAAATCCATCCCTTTGTGTCTTGTGAGATGACCTAGAAAGCCAAACAACCACTACAGAACAGGAAACCCAAGCAAAACCCTCCTCATTCATATGGAGGCGTTGTCTCACATGCTAATCAAGCAACAACAAACTTGCATTTATATAGCCGCTTCAACGTAGTAAAACATCCTAAGGCAGTTCACGGGAGTGATTATCAAACAAAAGTTGACATTGAGCCACATAAGGAGATATTGGGGGCGGTGATGAAAATACTGGTCAAAGAGGTGGATTTTAAGGAGCATCTTAAAGGAGGGGGAGAGAGGTAGAACATTTAGGGAGGGAATTCCAGAGCTTAGGGCCTTGACAGCTGAAGGCATGGCTGTCGATGGTGGGATGATTAAAATCGGGGATGTGCAAGAGGTGCGATTCTGAGGGGTGCAGAGATCTCAAGAGGGTTGTGGGGTTGGAGGAGGTTACAGAGATAGGGAGGAGGGACAGTCATGGAGGGATTTGAAGGCGAGGATGAGAATTTTAAAATCGAGGTGTCGCCAGGCTGGGAACCAATGTAGGTCAGTGAGCCAAGGGGTGAGGGGCAAACGTGTCCTGGCGTGAGTAGGACATGAGCAGCAGAGGTAATGTAGCTCAAAGCAAAAAATGAGTTTCCCACTCAGAGAAGTAAGGATTACATCAATACCCGAGGAAACAGCCAGCCTTACTTTCCCCAGAGTTTGGCCATTTATTAAACAAGGAAAGGCTCTTAACTTGTTCACCCTTGGACAGCCTGTGCTAAAGAGAAGAGACAAAAAAATATTGCAACTGCTTTAAGAACCTTTATCAAAATGCAACTCACCTACCCCTGTAGTGTGATCTCCTTTTGGTCCTGTGAAGGATGTCGGTGTTGCCCCTGTCCTTCTGTACCAGTGACCTTTGTCGTTATGATCCTGGATGAATCCACAATTATCCACATCAAAATTGCACCTTCCTGGAGCAGGCAGCCAGGAACCTGTAGGAAACAAAAAGGGAATCTCTTCAAAAGATTTTAGCTCCAAGGTTACCTCGGAGAAGCTGGGGCTGTTCCCCACCGGGCCTCGGAGACTGAGGGGAGATTTGCCAGAGGTGTGCAAAATAATGACAGGCTCAGATAAGGTAGGCAAGGAAATGCTGTTCCCTTTAACTAATGGCACAAGTGCTAGGGGGACATTGATTTAAGGCTTTTGGCAGGACATGCAGGGGGAATGTGAGGAAGAACTTTTTTAACACAGCGAGTGGTAATGACCTGGAACTCGCTGCCCACGAGGGTGATGGAAGCGGAGACGATGAACGATTTCAAAATGAAATTGGATGGGAACTTGAAGGAAGTAAACTTGCAGGATACTGGGATAGAGCGGGGGAATGGGACTGACTGGATTGCTCCATGAGGGGCCAGCAAGGACACGAAGGGCCGAATGACCTCCTTCTGTGTCGTAAATGATTATGATTCTTATTCCAAAATAAAACATTTTACTCTACCCCACCTCCCTGTTCAACATTTTAATTTTAATAAAACAATCTGAAAATATTTCAGCATTCAGAATGACATTTTATTAAATTCCTGTGACTCATTGTCGGAATCAAGCACTTCCCAGGTCATAGGTTACACTTTTAAGGCCCAGATTCTCGGCTGGAATTCAGAAGGTGGTTCTTTTTCCCAGGAATAGTCAATCTCTAGAAGCTGTCAACTTGGTTGCCGAATTCACCTTCAAGTGAGAGTTTGACCTCTTTCTGGCTGGGATCGAGGGTCCAGAGACTCACATGTGTTTGGAGTCCATTGGTTGCCATTTGAGACATGCATGGAACATAAGAACATAGGGCCTAGGAGCAGGAATAGGCTATTCAGCCCTTCGAGTCTGCTCTGCCATTTGATAAGATCATGGCTGATTTGGTTACGGTCTGAACTTCCCAATTTACCCCCTGGACCAACGTGCCCCGCCTCCCCCACCCATGCAATAACCCTTGGCTCCCTTGTCTATGAAAAATCTGTCTAATTTTGCCTTGAATAAATTCAATGACCCAGCCTCGAATGCTCTCTGGGGAAGAGAGTTCCACAGACTAACAAACCGCTGAGAGGAAATATTCTCCTCCTCATCTCCGTCTTAAAAGGGAGACCTTTTATTTAACCCGTGTCCCCTGGTTCTAGTCTCCCCCACAAGTGGAAACGTCCTCCTGGTATCCGCCCTGTCAAATCCCCTCAGGATCTTATAAGTTTCAATATGATCACCTCTCATTCCTCTAAACTCCAATGGGTGTAGGCCCAACCTCTTCAACCTTTCTTCATAAGATAAACCCATCATCCTAGGAATGAGTCGAGTGGACCTTCTCTGAACTGCTTCCAACACAATATTACCCTTTTTCAAATAAGGAGACCAAAACTGTACACAATATTCCAGATTTGGTCTCACCAAGGCCCTGTACGACTGCAGTAAAACTTCCCTACTCTTATATTCCATTCCCCTTGCAATAAACGCCAACATTCCATTTGCCTTCCCAATCACTGGCTGTACCTGCATGCTAACGTTTTGTGATTCATGTACCAGGACACCCAGATCCCTCGGTACCACCGAGTCCTGTAGTCTCTCTCCATTTAAATAATAGGCTGCTTTTCTATTCTTCCTGACAAAGTGGACAAACTCGCGCTCTCCCACATTATACCCCACCTGTCAAATTTTTGCCCACTCACTTAACCTGTCTATATCCCTTTGCAGCCTCTCTCCCTCCTCTTGATAACTTAATTTCCTAACCAGAAGGGGAAAAAAACAGTTCGGACCAGTATTCTTATTTCCCAGTTTTTACTGGTGTTCCATTTTAAGGTTTACAAGAGCAGTTCAGATCAGTATTCTTATTTCCCAGTTTTTACTGTTTTTTTCCCTTCTGGATATCTTGGTGTCACTGGCAAATTTAGCTGCCATACATACGGTCCCTCCATCCAAGTCACTGATGTAGATTGTAAATGGTTTGGGGCCCCAACACTGATCCCTGTGTCAGGTGCAAGTGCAGTCTAAGCCCTCAAGAGAAGAGAAGAGCCTGGAAGAACACTCTTTGTTACACCAGGTGTTGTCCTACTGCACTGGAGGCTCAATGTCACTATGCGCTGTTTTATGGCCAAGTTGTGTGCTGCGAACTTGCACCCATGGTTGTGAAATGGGCCGTCCCGTGTGCCATTCAGCCTGAACGAGAAAGAAGGGGAAAAAAAATTGTGGCTCATGGGCAAAATGTTCATCACCACCTGGGAACAAAGAAACAGGAGGAGACCTTTCAGTCCCTCAAGCTTCTTCCACCATACAATGGGACCATGGCAGATCTGCAACTTAATTCCATCCCTCCTTTCTCCATACCCTTGATAGATTTTTGCTAACCTCTCTCAAATTTAAAATTAACAACGCAGAAGGGAAAAAAAAAAAAGAGTTCGGATCAGTACTCTCATTTCCCAGTTTTACTGGTGTTCCATTTTAAGGTATATAAGATCGGTTCGGACCAGTATTCTTATTTCCCAGTTTTTACCGCTTTATCGTCCTGGGGAACGATTTGTGGAAGAGAGTTCCAAATGTCTACTGCCCGTTGCTTGTAAAAATGGATCCTAATTTCACTCCTGAAAGATCAAACTATAATCTTTAGGCTCAGTCCCTGGTCATAGGCTAAGGGAGATGGTGGTGTAATGATAAATTAATAAATGTGGAATATAAAGTTAGTCTCAGTAACGGTGACCATGAAACTATCATCGATTGGCATAAAAACCCATCTGGTTCACTAATGTTCTGGGAAATCTGCCATCCTTACCTGGTCTGGCCTACATGTGATTCCAGACCCAAAGCAATGTGGTTGACTCTTGACTGCCCTCTGGTCCACCAAGCCACTCAGTTTCAAGGGCAATTAGGGATGGGCAACAAAAGCTGGTTATACCAGTGACGCTCGCAACGCATGAATGAATAAAGAAAAATAAACTCCTCAATTAGATACAAACAACTCTTCAGAATTGTGCATTCATCTGAAAATAACCATGTCGCTGACGGATCCTATGCAGTTGTCCGTATGTGATATTCTGGGCGTCATATCATTGGTAGATTGTATTTTACTGGTATAGCCATGGTAACAGTGATAGACATTTTGCTGGTAATGTTCACTATTTGTAACATGCAGTACGGGTAAATATTTATGCTTTTTTTTTGTAATTAACCCCTTAGCACAGTCCATACCTCCAGGAATCCGACAGTCTCCTTGGCTCACTGTGATGTCATCCAATGCTACTTTTCCACAGTTCCAGAAATTCTTACAAACGCTGACAAAAACTATCTGGGAAATGAATAGAAGAAAATCGTTTCTTCAGTAACTTCAGTAACATTTACATGCATTCTTCTATCTGAGATAGGCCCCTCTGCTCATTAGCAATCTGCACCACACTTCCTCCAAGTGTTGGAGGCTCCGCAAATGTTTGAGGTTCAGGTCTTTAAATGAGATATAAAATTGCAGGCAAGACAGAACACAGATTGTAACAGAATCTTATTTTAATCATTATCAGGGTTCAGGGAGGGCTGTATTCCCAACTGGTTCTAAACAGCATCAGAACATAGGAATAGAAGGAGGCCACTCCTTTTAGCCTGTTCACCATTTAGTTAGATCATGACTGATCTGCATCTTACCTCCATTTACCCACCTTAGTTCCGTAACCCTTGCCGAATAAAATTCTATTAGTCTTAATTTTGAAATTTTAAGTTGCTCGACACCATCCAGGGCAAGGCATCCCACTTGATTGGCAGCCTATCCACCACCTTATACATTCACTCCCTCCACTGCCAATGCACAGTGGCAGCAGTGTGTACCTTCTACAAGATGCACTGCAGTAACTCACCAAGGCTCCTTCAACAGCACCTTCCAAACACGTGACCATACTACCTCGGAGGACAAGGGCAGCAGACACAAGGGCACACCACCACCTGCAAGTTCCCCTCCAAACCACTCACCATCCTGACTGGAAATATATCACTGTTCCTCCACTGTCACTGGATCAAAACCCTGGAACTCCCTCCCTAACAGCACTGTGGGTGTACCTACACCACATGAACTGCAGTGGTTCAAGAAGGCAGCTCACCACCACCTTCTCAAGGGTAATTATGCATGGACAATAAAATGCTGGCTTAGCCAGTGACGCCCATATCTGGTGAAAGAATAAATTTTTTAAATAGTTGATCCCTCACATCTACAGATTTCCACTAGCCTTTGTGTGATGAAGTCCTACCTGACATCACCCTGCATGGCCTACCCCAATTTTAAGGTTTTGTCTCCATGTTCTGGACTCTCCCACAAAAGAGGAAACAGTTTCTCTCTATTTACCGGATCAAAACGTTTAACTATCTTAACCAACATCACTGAAAATTAGAATTCAATTAGATCACTCTGTAATCTGCTGAACTCAGCAGATAATCAGGAGATTCACCCAAAGGCTCAGTGCTAAGGCACATTGCATTTATATAGCATCTATCAAGACCTCAGGATGTTCCTAAGCGCTCCACAACAATTGAGCACTTGTGAAGTGTAGTCACTGTCGTCATGTTGGAAACACAACAGCTAATTTTCACACAGCAAGCTCCTAGAAATAACAATGAAATAAAAGATCAGGTTTTTTTAAATAAAAAGTGATGTTAGTTTTGGAATAAATATTGATTAGAATAACTCCCCCGCTCTTCTTCGCACACTGTCATGGGATGTTTTACATCCCCCTAAGAGTTAGACAAGGCCTCAGTTTAACATCTCATCTGAAAGATAAAAGCCCTGCCATTCCCTTAGTAGTCTTTGGCTCAGTGGGGAGCACTTTAGCCTCTAAGTCAGAAGGTTGTGTGTTCAAGTCACACACCAGAGGCATGAGTATATAATCCAGGCTGAGACTCCCAGGGCAGTACTGAGGGAGTGCTGCACTGTTCGAAGATGCCGTTTTTCGGATGGGACATTACACCTGAGGCCCTGTTGGCTCTCACAGGGGAATGTAAAAGACGCCCCTCCCCCTGGCCACTCCTTTGAAGAAGAACATGGCAATTTTCCTCGGCGTTCTAACTTACACTTGCCCCCTCAATTACACCACAAAAACAAACTATCTGGTCATTATCATATTGCTTTTGGTGGGAGCTTGCTGTGGGCTGGCTGACTGCTGCATTTAATGCATAATGACAGTGACTACGTTTCAAAAAGTACTCCGCTGGCTGCAAAACACTTTGGGATGTCCTGAAAGGTGATACATAAATGCAAATTTTTATTAAACGGCACTGGAGTATCTGACTGGATCGTATGTGCTTGGGTCACTGGAGTGGGGTTTGAAGCCATCACCTCTTTGAGTCAGAAGTGAAGAGAGCTACCATTTAGCCAAAACTGATAATCAAGAGTCCATGTAGTGTGATGTTGAGTCCCGTGAATGAGGAAATTGCTAAGTTTGGTCTTTGCTGTTGGCCAGTATCAGCAGGAATGAAGTTGCGCTATTACAACAGACCTGGGGAAGGGCAGGGAAACATCGTCTCTCTTTCGTGCTCACCATTGGCCAGTGACATCTGCTGGAAAAGTGGGTCTGTGTCAACTGAGGACAAAGCTGGAACTGATTGTGGTATTCTCATCAGTCAATAAATGCTCAGGGACAACTTTAACCTAACTCACTGTTGTGCATTCGGTTTGATGAAGATTTTATATGTTTAGTTTACCTCAAAGCAATGCAGGGATGATATTAGTTTCTAAGTGTACAACAGGTTTATTTATAGTGCTTTTAAAATAATCTGCACTAACAAAATGACTGCACCCATGCTTACCCCAGTTTCTAGGTCTTCCTGTGTGTCTGTTTGCTTTAGCTCTGAGTCATCGCCCAGACTTAACCACTCAATTACAGTGAGCATAGATCAGTTAACAGACTAACATAATCAAACACAGAACAATTAAACCATTGAACAGTACACTCGCCAGCTTGGCAGTCCATGGGATCGATAGAATGAGGATTTCAAACCAGCCCAGTATTACTCATTGACTTTAATTGAGGGTAGAACAAGACTAAAATTGCAACAAATCCCATCAGCTTCCCAACTGCTGAGGTAAGATAAAATCACCACCAAGGGGCGGGGGGGTGTAAAACGCTACTCCTGATCTTAGTCCAGCTTCACTGAGCTAACAGGCTCAGTAATTACTCAAGGTTAGATTCTGTCATGTCATTAGACATCATTGTTTAAACAGAATGTTAAAGTTAGTGAAAGTTTTCCATGCATAAATGAATGAAGCAGGAGCGACGATGCACACATTTAATTTGCTCAGTTAATAAGGTGTCCTTCGATTGAATTTGAACCGAAGAAAAAACTAATTAATGTCAAAAAGAGTTGTTTGTGCAGTAAAACTGTCAACTGCTCAATGTACTCTATGGTTTTATCTAAACTGTGCACTACAGATATCCTGGAGTGTTGGCAACCTCGTTCACAACAGACTAGAGATTCAACCTGTGAGTGAAGTCTTGGCACAGCCTTTCGTGATTTCTGGAAGAGGACTAACTATTAACATTCACTGTTGATCTAGCAATGAATAATTGCCAAACGTCTAAATTAGTGTAAGTCTGATCATTAAAAAAATACTTTAGAAAGTTAAGAAAAAGATAAATTCATGAAAAATATTTTCAATGAACAATTATTGGGGAAGTCGAAGGGTCATATATCGTGGCTTTATGAAGATTACTTCCCACACAGCCAATCCAATTATGCTTTTGATGTTATTTACATAACTGTGTGTAGAATATTAAAAAAAAACTTAAAATCTTCTTTTGTTGCAAAAGGGCTCCTTTACACAGTTTCTGGCTATAAAAGAAAGACTTGCATTTATATTATACCTTATACAGCCCCAGGGCTTCCCAAAGAGTTTCAAGGCCAATGAACTACATTTTGGAGTGTGGCCACTGTTATAATGTAGGAAACGCGACAGCCAATTTGCACACAGCAAGCTCCCAGAAAGAGCAACGTGATAATGACCAAATAATCTCTCAGTTTGTTGATGCTGGTTGAAGGATAAATATTGGTCAGAATACCAGGGAGAACTCCCCTGCTCTTCTCTGAAGAAGTGCCAAGGGATTTTTGATATCCGCCTGAGGGGGCAGGCAGGGCCTTGGTTTAACGTCTTATACAAAAGGCAGCACCTCCGACAATGCAGCACTCCCTCGGTACTGCACTCGGAGTTTCAGTCTGGATTGTGTGCTCAGGTCTCTGGAATGGGATTTGAACCCATAACCTTCTGACTCTCGGTGTGACCTACTGAGCAACAGCTGACACTTAAGTGTGGCTCACTGACACAATCTAATGAATGAATGAAGACTGTTCAACAACAGGTCAGCAAAAAAACTATCACATCTGGCCAGTTGGAGTCCAAGTTAGCCAAAGTAAACAGCTCTGTGGTTTTGTCTTGGATGGTGTCAAGTTCTTAGTGTTGTTGGAACTGCATTCATCCAGGCAAAGTCCAGAAATAAAAGCAACACACTGCAGATGCTGGAAACCTGAAATAAAAACAAAGTGCTGGAAAAGCTCAGCATCTGTGGAGAGGGAAACAGAATTAATGTTTTGGAAGAAGAGTCATGTTGGACTCGAGACGTTAACTCTGTTTCTCCCTCCGCAGACGCTGCCAGAGCTGCTAAGTATTTCCTGAACTTCCTGTTTTTATCTGTGGTAAAATCCGTACCTGCTTTCACATGGATACATTTCCCGGCAGAAAGCACTGGGCAAATAATTGGGAGTAGAAACCCGGATTGATTTTTCTCCATTCCCCAGCCCAGCAGTTACTGGGCTAATAAGCCATTACCTTAGCGGGCTCTTGCCTTCGATAATTAACTTCTGCTTGAATCCACATTCCAGTGTGTGATTTGGGGATCGACCAGATCTTTTCTTGCACGTGGTCTTCTTCATCGTAGATGTAGACTGCGAGGGCATCCTCTGTGATAAAATGATTCAGCGCGTAAAAGAATCGCAAGCAGTACTGGAGATTGGCGTGTAAAACAGGGCCTGCCAGATGAGAGACATACTCCTGCTGGTATCCAAGCCTTGCATTGGAAATTAGAAAGCCACCTGCAAAAAGGCAGAGAATATCTTACTGAAATAAAACAGCAAATGCAAATTAACATAATCCCTGGAGACAATTGGACGGCTCGACTCCGAGTCTGGAGGTTGCCAGGTCATGAATTTGACTTAAGTTATAAAAAATGACATAGAATGTGCAGCACCCATACAGGCCATTCAGCCCATCATGTCTATGTTAGTGCTTATGCTTCTGATGAGCCTCCTCCCACCTCTTTTCATCTTACTCTATCACCATGGTCCCCCCGCCAAAGGTTTTGCAGGTGGGGGGGGGCCCCTAAAATTCCCCGGCTGTCCTTCCTGCCATCTTCCCACCGGCCCCTGAACAGTCTACAAGTTTACAGTGGGGGCAGGGGTGGGGGGGGTGGGGGGGGTGTGGTAAAGGTATAATAATTTTCAAGGTATTTTTCTGCTTTAGTGTAAAGTAGGCTTATAGGGGGTTGTGTTGTTCTGTCTGCGTGTGTGATTTAGTTATATTTTGTAACCAAGCAGACTGCAGGTTGAAGTTATCAAAAGAAGTGAGGTGTAGAAGTGTCTTTAATATGCTAATGAGTAAACATGGTTGGGGTCTTATAACGTAAGGTGTAAAGGGAATTTGTATTTTTAGATAGATGAGGGGCTATTTGGTTTTCAAAGGGATCTCAGTCTGTTTACAAACAGACAGTTGAAGCAAGGGCTATTGACAATATAGTGGCAACATGAAAAGATTTATATTATGAGAAAGGTAAAGTTCCAAAGACATAGACTATGGAATTTACACATTAAAAGGGGGAAACATGTATAAAGGGGGAATGAGGCTGTGTGCCAGAGAAGGCATTGTAAGATCTGCCAGAAGTTTGAGAAGTCTCCAGTATTTGTGCATTAAGTCTGCTGTCTACAGAAACCGAAGCTAGAAAAAGTCACTTTGAATTCTACTGGCCGGGGTATTGTGGTAACTTGCTGGAATCTGTTTAAAATTTATTTTTTTTCACTGTTGCCTTAATGGGGGTATAACTAGACGCCAGGTTAATCAGGATTTTTAGGAGTTATTACAGTAGTAATTCGTAGACCTATGTATGTGCTTGAAATCTTTTCTTTTGTTAATAAATGTTTAATTTAGTTTTTTTTAAATCTCTGAAGTCCTGGTGGACTTATTACCTCTGAATTCAGGGCGCACATCTTGCAATAAATACAAATTGCAAAACCATTGTGACTGCGTGATCAAGTTTGCCTCGTGGATTTGATCCACCTGACACACATCATCTGCTGCGTCATAACAGGTGGCCTGCCCTACCTTGCTCCAAAAGTGGCAAATTATTGGCAATTAAGGGCAGCTTCCTGCACAGCTACAATTTTACGGCCAGCGGGAGGGGTTTAGGGAAGGGGAAGAAGCCTGGCAGATCACCCTGATTAGGGTTAGGGTTAGGGTTGGGGGGAGGCAATACCCGTGGGCAGGCCTAATAATGGTATGCTGTAATGATCTATTACAATGAGGTTCCTGACATCCAATGGTGGAGGACGTGGCCCGCCATCGGCAGGTTGAGTGGACGGCCGCGGACTGGTTTCACGCTGTTGTGAAACCACTCGAACCATATTGTCCGCTTACACCACCGAACACGCCCGACACTGGCGGGCACAGAAAATCCCGGCCATCCTCTCGGAATCTACCCTATCAAGCCCCCATCCAAAGCTTCAATAAGATCATCTCTAAACTCCAATGAGTTTAGACCCAGCCTGTTCAACTTGATCTCATGAAACAAACCCCTCAACCCAGGAATCAGCCAAGTCTCTGAACTGCATCCAATGTAAGTATATCCCTCCTTAGATAAGGAGACCAGTCTTACGTCCCACTCGATACTGACTTCGATTGAGTCAGGGCAGAAGGTGAAAGCAGTGTTGGCCTGATCCCACCAGTTTCCCAGGCGAACAGGTTAGATGAAGATGTCCTCCAGTAGTTTTATCTTACCTACTGGTCGATTCAACCCTTCCAATGTTTTAATCACAGAAGATGGATTAAATTATCTTTTCTCAAACATTCATTTTTAACGTGGCTTCCCCTTAAATGCCTCTGAGTGTTTCGCCTCCACCACTCCTTGTGGTAACGCATTCCATATTCTCACCACTCTCTGGATAAATAGACTATTTGAGGGGAAATTCTTTATCCATCCACAATAATCTGCTTGTGGCATATTCTGGAAGTTAGCCTGGGAATCACCATTTACTTTTTCACAAGCCATGTGTCCTTTCTAGAATCCCAGTTTTCTGGTTTAATTTCCATCTATATTAATCCCCAGATCCTCACCTAATCCCAGCTGTCTCAGCAGGTTACATTTACAGAAGTATGATAGTCTGGGGGAAATTCTCGATCATAAGTCTGGGTATTAAACTGACAGCCTCATCTGCAATAACTCATGCAGAAATATTGCCAGGTGAATTTCAGATCACACAAACACATC